>NC_045627.1:29373888-30623888 GCF_009829155.1 Mustela erminea | reverse complement strand
TTCCCTATGGCAGGTCCTCTTCCCAGCTCCACATTCGAAGACCTCATATTGGTAGCTTGAAATAGGCCATTATTGTAGGCAGAATTTATATCCGGGAAATTTGCAAATGATAGGAATTCGTCCTCTTTCCTCCAGTAGTTAAGCATTAGCAGCACACTAGTACACAGTATCTGTCAGAAAAACCATGAAACACTGTGTACGGGGAATTCACAGAATTTGCTGGAATAAAAAAAGGCAGGTTATTATGACAACCAAGTTTATAAAGGGCTTCATGTGAGACAGAGAAAAAGGGCAAGGATTTTCTGCCCTTTATCACAGTTCACTTTAATTCTGTTTGAATATTAGGTCTCTAATATTAACAAAGACTCTTGTGAATTTTCAAAATAGGGTCAGACTCTTAAATGATAAGGTATCCTAGAAACTATCTATAACAATAGCTTCCTGACTTTTTCCAAAGCAGTATTTTTCTTCCAGAGAAAATTCGCCTTAGGAAATTCAAATAAAACAGATGTGAATAAAAGGCAAATATAAGGGGCCCCTGGGTGGCCCAGTTGTTGGGCAGCTGCCTTCGGCTTGGGTCATGATCCCAGGGTTCCAGGATCAAGGCCCACAGTGGAAAGCCTGCTTCTTCCTCTCCCACTCCCCCTGCTTGTATTCCTTCTCTTGCTTGCTGTGTCTCTCTGTCAAATAAATAAATAAAATCTTTAAACAGAAAGAAAAGGCAAATATAATTAAGTTGTCCTTAGAGAACTCAATTTCATTGATCCTACAATCCTCTGAGGAATCCTCAAGTTAAAACTACTTGGTTTTCTCGGAGAGAGTAAGAGATTGAGATGGAGAGAGAATGCACGTGGTTGGGCGGGGGGCAGGGTTGTACAGAGAGAGAGGAAGGAGAGGAACTTTAAACAGGCTCCACACTCAGCCCGGAGTCCCATGGGTGCTTGATCCCAGGACACCAAGACCATGACTAAGCCAAAAACCGAGAGTTGGATGCTTAACCGACTGAGCCACCCAGGCACACTGCCCACCTTCTGAATTACTTGAAAAGCATCCTCTACAAATGGTTTAGCTTCCAAATGAATCCATGTGTAAGAACCAATTGGGA
Source organism: Mustela erminea (assembly GCF_009829155.1). Classification (NCBI taxonomy): domain Eukaryota; kingdom Metazoa; phylum Chordata; class Mammalia; order Carnivora; family Mustelidae; genus Mustela; species Mustela erminea. The sequence continues at coordinate 30,622,783 of NC_045627.1, read as the reverse complement.
ATGAGAATCTCTGGAAGTGGGGTCCAAGAACTTGAATTTCTGAGTTCTGCATCTTCAGCAAACCTAAGGTGTGACAATATTCTTAGTTTGGTTTTGGATTAAAACTGATCATGATTAAGCAATGCGCTATCAGTATCATAAGCTGGTTTTGGTGTAACAGAATTTTTTAAACTAATGTGAAGAGAACTACAGGCGAGCTTGACTTCTGACAAACTTTGTCCTTACTCAGACACTAAAACAGATTATAAGGGAAAAGAGGAAGAGTTACAATATACTAAAATTTAATATCCAATAAAAAATAAAATTAATATTTAAACTTAATCTTTTGAAAATAATGAATTTATGCCTATTTAAGTCCAAATGACTGCAACTAGTGCAAGGCCCAATAACACACTGTACCTGTATATTCTTCCTACTTGAGTTATTATGCTACTGTTTAAGCAGCCATTGTGGAGCAGAAGTTTGTGCATGATCACTGCCAAAATGATATGTAACTTCTGTCCTCCGTGAATTTCGAGAAGGATCTGTTGCAAAGAATCTCTGCTAGTAGAGAATTGCCATTCCGTAAAACAACAGTGAAGTGGCCATCAGGTAACGACAGTCTTGAAGAAAATTATGAAAATTACATACAGAAAGAAAAAGTCAAACCCATGAGAAAACCCCAAATCCTGAATTCTGTAACCAATGATACAAGTTTAAAACTGCCAAGGAGAGCTAAAGACAGTAAAAATTCCTTTGAAAGTCCTTATGCATGTTTTAATTATAGTCATCAAGCACTAGGAAGCTTGGAATTTTCATGTTGTCAGAGCTGAACTTCTAATTTTACTCCAGAGCTTCTCATTTCTACTCTAAAAGAAGAGCTAAAGATAACACTAGGGGAAAGAAATTGGTCCACAGCAAATCAGGCTTGTACTTCATCCTCACACTCCCTTCCCTAGCCACCCACACCCCTTCCCACCACTAGGACCTACTAGGTGCTAGACCCAAACCAAAGAAAAATGTTTAAAAAGTATGCTGAACTCCTCAGAGTACATTACAGAACCAGGGGCTGGAAACCCTTGAAGCCCTCAAGTAACCTTGCATCCTGTGGGCAGAGTTCCACAGAATGTGGGGACTGTCATCTATTATATGAACCAATCTCCAGCATTCCCCAGTTTGCCAGGTATAAATGTTCTGAGTGTCACCACAAATAAACTCCCAGTTGATAAACATAAGGGTCAGGGACATTGAGGAACTTCTGAATTCAGCATCCAGCAAGCGTCAAAGCCAAAATATAATAAACACAACTTCTAATTTTAAGAGTTGTGCTCTTCTTGCTAGAGCAAAAACACTTTGTACTTCATGTAACGCATAACCCACTGCAGGTGAATGCCCAGTATTAGTTGAAGTCAATATTCAGAGGTTACTTAAGTAATTGTGGCCCACCAATACACTATTGTCGTATGTAAAAAGATGTCTGAGGGGCACCTGGGTGACTCAGAGGGCTAAGCCTCTGCCTTCAGTTCAGGTCATGATTTCAGGGTCCTGGGATCGAGCCCCATATCCAGCTCTCTGCTCAGCAGGGAGCCTGCTTCCTCCTCTCTCTCTGCCTGCCTGCTTGTGATCTTTCTCTCTCTGTCAAATAAATAAATAAAATCTTAAAAAAAAAATGTCTGAGACCCATTTTTTGATTGTGTACAAAGTCTACACAGAGGAATACCACCATCTTTCGTCAGCATTTACACACTCTCCAATTCCTATGAAACTGGTTAGGTGCCTATACCAGATGGGGTTAAGAATTACTCCACCATCTGACCAACCCAAGACTCCTGAGTTAACTCTGAACTCAGAGGAACTGCTTTCTTCATTTAGCCCCTTCAGCACAGGATAATTGAAACCCAAACTTAGCATTAGCTCCATGAACATTAAAGATACAAGAGTTCGGTTGTAATCTAAGGTCTAAAAAAAGCTTCTTGTGAAGAAAAAGAACACACAAACCACTACTACTGAAAATGCTGGGAAAGTTTTCTGTTTTAAAGTACATGCCTCAACACAAATAAATGAGTAAAGGAAAGCCATAAATCTGGATTCGACCTGTTCTCTGGAGGTCACTGGGTACCACACTGAGTATGAAGTGAACTTCCCTGAATTGAACTCAGCCCTAGAAGTGCTGCCAAGTCCTCCCAATGGACACTTCCGTGTGGCTTGGGTTGCACAGCAGTCAACTCCAGTCACCTCACAGATGCACGTGTCAACCTTGCCAGGCCCCACCCACTCTAACGGGAATTTAGAATTCTGCTTTAAAATAATCTTAATTCCAAAAATAATAAATTAAAAAAAATTTCTTAGCCACAGGCTCATATGAAGGCAGAAGGTTATGTGCATATTAGCACTCAAACCCTCATAAAGCATCCATGAAATTCTATTGTGTAGCAGTATAACCTGTCTTGCTAAAATTCATAGTATGTTTTTGGTTTTGCAATAGTTTTGCAAAAATGGAGTCTTACTGACTCCTAGTTTTAAAAATCATCCCTGTTTCCCCAGTGTTAAAAATAGCCTACATTTGAAGCAAAAGTTATGACACATTTTTAGCCATCAAACCATAATGGGGGGGTATTAAAAAATCAAAGCTATAAAAAAAAATCTTAATTCCTCTCTAGTGCACAAGACCAGGTTATCACTGATGGTATACGATATACTACACACTGCGTCTTCTAGCACTAAGGACACAATCTGAGAACTCTCCATCGCTTTCTAATCAAAACGAAACGTGCAGTGATTTGGAAACATTCCACTTTTATATTTCTTAAACCACTTCATTTCATTCATTCAAATCTTTCTAGGACCTCCAGTATCTCTGACTCAGAGATTTTTAAATTTCCCCTTCATGCCTCACCTTAGAGCTAGAACAATCTCCCTCGTTCCACCGGCACCCTTCATGGTACGACCTCTCATTAATGAGGTTGAAAGGTTTGACTCCTTATTTTGTACAGCAAACAAATAATGTTCTGATTATTTCTGTAACCTAAACTTAAAAGGATTATAAAGTATTCTTTATGTCCTCCTCTCTTGGGTGGTCAACTGATTAGAGAATGTCTAAGCCCTTTTTTTTTGTAAAAGAAAATTACAGGGGGAACTTTATACTGTCTTGGGCAACTCACCAACAGAAAAAGAAAGCAAACATGTGCCACAAGAACTACACCACCACCTAATTTAATCCTGACATTAGTGATTACAGCACAAAACCAGCATGCTGGTTGGTTGGTACTATGAAGCCCTCGGCCTCTTTTGAAACATCAAACATTATTTCACGAAAAGCAGTTTTGGATGAACATACTCCCAGTTGTGAGAAATGATGTAGTCTCCACCAACTGTGACTTTGCTGTGTTTTGCTCCTTAAAAAACATGTACAAGTGATTAAACAGGGCGCCTGGGTGGCTCAGTTGGTTTAGTGACTGCCTTCGGCCCAGGTCATGATCCTGGAGTCCCGGATCGAGTCCTGCATTGGGCTCCCTGTTCAGCAGGTGTCTGCTTCTCCCTCTGACCCTCCCCCTTCTCGTGCTCTCTCTCTCTCATTCTCTCTCAAATAAATAAAGTCTCTAAAAAAAAAAAAATAAAAAATAAACAAGTGATTAAACAAAGGGCAGCTATCTATCCATTTCTAAAGAAAGGGGCCTTAAAATTTCTCCTCATCAGGGGAATGTTGTATGTTAAAGAGACTAAAGAGAAATGACAATTTAATGCAACATGTCATCTCTGATTGGCTTCTGCATTAAGAATGACAGTGCAGCTACATGACGAATTATTAGGGCAATTTGAGCAATTTGAATATGAACTGTACTTTGGGTGTCACTATCTCAGTAATGTTATTTTTTAGGTGATATTAGTCTTGTGGCTATAAAAGAATGCCCTTGTTTAGGAGACCTAATAATTAGGACTGAGTGTCATAATATCTTCAACTTTCTAAAAATTTTTAATTTTAATTTAGATTTAGATTTACAGAAAAACTGACGATAGTACAGATACTTCTCGTCTATCACATATGCAGTTTCTGCTATTAAAAATCTTATATTAGAATGGAACATTTGCACAACTGATGAACCATTAACAACACATTAGTATTAATTAAAGTTCATACTTCATTCAGATTTGCTTAGTTTCTACATCTATCTAGTTTAGGATACCATCTGGGATCCCACCCCATTTAGCACATTACATTTATTCATCATAGGTTGCCCTAGGCTCCTCAGAAAGTTTCTCAAGCCTTTCTTATTTTTGATGACTTGACAGTTAGGAGTGCTGGCCAAGTATTTTTTTAGAATGACCCTGAGTTGGGATTTTTCCTTTATTTTTTTGTCAGGATTTGATTGGGGATAAGGGTTTTTGGTGGGTTTATCACAAACATGATATAACATCTTTACCACATATCAAGAATGTGTCCAATTAATATGACTTCCTCACTTATGACGTTAACCTCGATCACCTGATTGCAGCAGTATTTGTCCGCAAAGTTACTAAACACCCCCCTGAAACCCTGCCCCACTTCCCATATAGTATTTTTTGGAAGAAAATTACTATCTACAGCTTATGCTTATGGAGTGGCAAGTTATGTTCTACCACCTTGAAGGCAGAGTATCTACATACATTATTTAGAATTCTCTTATATGGGAGATTTTTCTATTTCCCCCAGTCATTTATTCACTCGTTATTTATATCAGTATGAACTCATGGATATTTATTGTGCACTTTGGGTTCTATTACAATAGTGCTTTATTTTGTTGCTCAGATTGTTCCAGATTTGGTCATTGGATCTCTTTCAGTTGGCTCCATGTCCCTTCGACATACACCATCATTGTTCTTATTTTTATCTTTGTTGAGCACTTTGTTACTTTCTGGCACTACAAGATGGTCCAGGCTCGTCTTGCATACTTTTTGTCCCATTCCTAAAATCAGCTATTTTGCCAAGGAGCACTGGTTCCTTTTATTGGAAAATGTATGTGAAACTAAGATCTGGGTATGTTACTACTAGAGTATTTTTTTTTTTTTAAGATTTTATTTATTTGGGAGAGATAGAGAGAGCATAAAAGTGGCGAGGAGGGAGGGGGACGGAGAGGCAGGCTCCTCACTGAGCAGAGAGTTCCTCCCCCCACCACCCCGCAGAACTCAATCCCAGGACCCTGCCTGCAATCATGAAATGAACCACCCAGCTGCCTCCTTACTAGAGTATTATTGATTCTAGAACCTCTTTTGTCTATTTTATATCTTAACCAATATTTTTCTAGTATTTTTTGATTTTGGTTATGAATTTTGCTAACATGAACATGTTTTTTGTGAACCTTTATATTAAGTAAATTTGCATTTGTATTTGTGTGTGTGTGTGTGTGTGTGTTTTATACTGAGAGCAAGTAAGTATCTCTTTATATTTTTAGTTCATTTATAGTTTAATTTCTTGTGGTGGGGGAATGGGCAATAAATCCTTGGTGAGTTTGTTATCACTCACAAAGATGAGCCTTGGGTTTGGGGCTGATGTCACCAGCTCGAAGGAACACCAAGTCTTCTGCTGGGGATTTTATCTTCACCAACTGGAAGCCACATCATTAACAATCTCTGCCTTACCTAACAACACTGCCCTGTGAAGCTACTTTAGCAGAAGCCAATCCACAGACACTGGATGTGGCATTTTTAACCTAGGGCTTTACGATGTAAGATGGGCAACCTCTAAAAGGCACAGGGGCTATCCAGCCTAGTGAGTTCTGAGAAAGCAACAAACCTTAATTAAGAACTGAGGTGCCAACCAAAACACAATGTCCAGGTCTGCTGTATTCACCTCCACAGCTGATAAAAGGTACAGATCCCGCAGTGAGCCATCGTAGTTCCAGTTTACATATTCAAGCTAATTTCATTCTACTTTGTATTTCCCTTTAGAACTTGGATATAATCAATGAATTATCTTCCATATGCCTTACAACCCAGTACCACTGCATTTAAATTCAACATGAAATTCTGAAAAACAAAACAAAAAACCTTTACAATCCTTATTTTATTCATAAATTATAATTATGATGATGATGTTCTTTTGTAAAGCTGAAGACCTTAAAAGACATTTTGTATTACATTGCCATGAAAAAGCCTCTTTATATTTTGTTACTCTGGAGTGGTGTCAGCTCACTTGTTCTGTTCGGATTTAGTAGCAAGATTATTTCTTCTTTTTTTTTTTAATGCTTAATTCTTTCCTTTTTTTAAAAAAAATTGAGATGTAGTTTACCTAAAACATAATAGTTTCAGATGTGCATCATAACAATTTGATACTTGCATATATAGCAAAACAGTCACAGGAAGTCTAACACAATTAGAACACAGAAAGTTTTTTCATGTGATGAAAACTTTTTAGATCTACACTCAACAACTTTCTTTTTTTATTTTTATTTTTTAACAGATTTTATTTGAGAGAGAGAGAGAGAGAAAACAAGTAGGGGGAGCAGCAGGCAGAGGGAGAGGGAGAAGTAGGATCCCTAGCTGAGTAGGGAGCCTGACGTGGGGCTCAATCCCAGGACCCCGGGATCATGACCTGAGCCGAAAGCAGAAGCTTAACCAACTGAGCCACCCAGGTGCCCGTCCCTCACCTTTACCCATTTCAATCAGGGATCTTTGAGTTCTCCTTCCCCTCCATCCAATCTGTAACCCAGTTCTGTTGGTTTTTCCCTGGTTAGAGTCCAAGCATCCATTTTCATCTTCAATGTTCAAAACCAGTAGTGGTCAGTGATACCTTTAGGTTCATGGATCTCATCTGACTTACTGAATAATTTCCTAACACAAACCCTTGGCTCCAGTGTCAGATCAATCTTCCTAATACACCTGCTGCACTGCTTTGCTTTAGGACTTCTTACCCCCTTGCCCACCAGCCTCTGAAGGGCTCATCAGAACATAATTTGAAAACCACTGCTTTATATAAACCACATGTTCCAACATGGTTTCCTAAACACACCTCTAGTATTTCTGCTTCAGTCTGGGGAGTGTGTGTTTCCAGCCTGCATGCCTCTTTCCCTCATCTTTTCTCTTTTCCACATGGTCTCCCTGTGCTTATTTTGTCACCATCCATTCCAACAAAGAGAAACATTTAGTTAATTGTTTAATTCAAGGAAACATGCATAATGGTTTGAAAATTGTTAACCCATATTTTCATGGGCTACAACTTTGCCAACCAGAGTACAGTGCCATTTAGAGTTCTTTCTTACCTTAGTCTTATAGCCTCTGATTATCTCGCAAGTTACTTAGATCAGCACCTTTTCCCTCCACTCCCTTCAACAAAGTTAATACATTTATATCGATTATTTTGTCACATTTAGCATCTTGTCCTGATTTCTCAGTCTCCTAAAATGTTATTTTAAAAATCTGCATAATTAAGGTTTCTTTGTGCTGTAAGGTTGTATGAGTTTTGACAAATGAACAATGTCATATATGCACCATTATAGTATCCTATGCAACAGTTTTACTGCCCTATTAAAACCCTTGGGAGTCATCTATTTAACACTCCCCCCAATGCCTGACAACCAGTGCGGTCTAAAATCTTTATAGTTTTGCCTTTTCCAGAATGTCATACAAGTGGAATCATACACTATTTAGCCTTTTCAGACTTGCCTCTTCCACTTAGCAATATTCATTTAAGATTCATCCATGTTTTTGTGCGGCCTGATAAGCTCATTTCTTTTTATCCTTGTAGTGTTCTGTTGTATGGATATACTGGTTTATTCATCCCTTCACCTAGCAAAGGACATCTTGGTTGTTTCCAGCATTTGGTCTACTATGAGCTTTCTTCTATGAACATTCACAGAGAGGTTTTTGTGTGGATCTAAGTTTTCAGTTCAGTTGGATAGACCTGTATAAGCATTATTGCTAGATTCTATGGTAAGATTATGTTCAACTTTTCCATAGCCAAACTGTCTTCCAAAGCAGCTGTACCATTTTGCATTCTCACCAGCAACAGATAGAGGAGTTTTTGTTTTGCAACCTTGCCAGCAATTGGTGCTGTCAACTTCTATGATTTTAGATATTCTAATAGGTGTGTAGTGGTATCTCACTGTTTTAATTTCCATTTCCCTAATGACATATGGGATGTAGAGTGTGTCTTTTCACATGTGCATTTGCCATCTGTATATCTTCTTTTGGTGAGGTGTCTGTTCAGTTCTTTTGCCCATTTTTAATTTGGGTTATTTAATTCCTTGTTAAGTTTTAAGTGTTCCTCGCATACATTTTCTCTCAGTCTGTGGTTTGTCTTTTTATTCTTTTAACAGTGTCCTTAGCAGAGCAGGTTTTTAGCCCAATTTATTTTTTTCTTTCATGGACCATGCTTTTGTATCTAAAAATTCATCAAACCCAAGGGCACCTAGATATTCTCTTATATTCTCTTTTGGAAGTTGTATAAAGGTTTTGCATTTTACTTTCAGGTCTGTGATCCACTTTGAAGTCATTTTTGTGGAAGGCATAAGATCTTTCTTTAGCTTTTTTTTTTTTTTTTTTTTTTTGCACAAGGACATCTAATTGTTACAGCACCATTTGTTGAAGCAACTTTTAAAGGTGAGGTAAAACCAAGAGTAACAAAAACCTGTTGCTATTGCAGAATTACAGGGAGAGGAGGAGAGGAGGGAAGGGAGGAATGAGGAGGAAAGAGATAAAGCAACTATGACAAATCATTAACAATCAGTGATTCTAGGGGCTGCTGGGTGGCTCCGTCTGTTAAGCAGTGGACTCTTGATTTCAGCTCAGGTCAGGATCTTAGGGTCTTGGGATTGAGCCCTGTGGGCTGGCTCCATGCTCAAGGGAGAGTCTGCCTGAGATACTCTCTCTCCCTCTGCCCCTCCCCCTGCTCACCTGCACACTCTCTCTCTTAAATAAATCTTAAAGCAGAAACAAAAACAAAACAAAACAGTAAGTGATTCTAGGTAAAGGTAAATGGGCATTCCTTGGACTCTCAAATTTTCTGTAGCTTTTAGATTTTTTGTATAAAAACAGTGAAACAATTTCGCAAAGAAGGTAGGGAACAATGAAATGCATTTTAGAAGTATTTTCACTAAGTTATTTCTCAAAGGGTTAAGTTTCAGTTATATAAAAAGCTGAAATTATGTACAAAACTGGGTTACCTGAAACTGAATTAACAAACTCCATATTCCTAAAGAAAAACGTACAAGAGGAACAGTAACAATTAAAGACAAATATTTAAAATATTTTATGTTAAAAAGTTCCTACCATAACTGTGGATTTATCTATTCTTGTAGTTTAGTACATTTTTGCCTACATATATTCTCTTGTAAATATTTAACCAGATTCATTATGCTGTCTGAAATCTTTTAATTAGAATTATTAGTTTATCTGTTTATTATAATTCTGATTTATGCTTAAATCTTATTCTGTACTATTTTTCTATTTGTGTTCTCTTTTTTCTCTGGAATGATTGAGACCTAATTCTCTAGTTCTTGGTTTCTGGCTTTATGGTATTAGACTGGGTGTTAGTTCTGGTCACAATATGAACATGAGATTCTTATGGTCCCAAAAAACCACAAGATTCTCATTTTAAGCTCTTTTACCATAAGCATCAAATGATGTTAGGTACTCTCAAGTATAAGCAGTTTAGGTGATTAATTACATAATTCACATCAGATACAAAGAACTCCCCATCTCTCAGCTAGATCTCTTAGCCTCGGAAGTGCTTGATAGAGACTGCTAGAGGCCTTAATGGGCTTTTGGCTTGTGCAGAGTCTGTGCTTCCTAGTCACCTCAGTGGGGTGTGTGTGTGTATGTGTGTGTGTTTTAAAAGATTTTTAAAACTGGAGAGACAGAACACTTGGGGCGGGGTGGGCAGAGGGAGAGGGAGAAGTAGGCTCCCTGCTGAGCAGGGAGCCCCACTTAGGGCTCAATCCCAGGACCCTTAGATCATGACCCAAGCCACAGGCAGACACTTAACCTACTGAGCCACCCAGGCACCTCTCAGTGGTATATTTTGTTTTCTTTTAAATAACTCCAAAGGCATTTATTGTGATTGTTAGAGGAGATCACCATCAGACATTTTTAATTTCCAGCCATTATACAAAACTATACTATTTTCTTTAAACAATATCAACAGGTTTTAAAGTTTTTAATTGATCATATTGCTAGCTAGTATTTTCATTTATTTATAAGAATACTCATATGACTTTCACAGCTTTCATCACCGATACATTTAAAAATATGTCACAAAGTATTTAATCTAGACTTTTCATGTTTTCAATAAGAGGGCCCATCATAGCTACATTTTTGTCCACCAGGCTGCTCAAAATGAAACTCTAAACTGCTGTTTAAATTTTCAGAGGCTTTGCTCTGAAAAGATCAGAACACTCCATAACGAGAAAGGAAATCCTTCTCTATCAAGAACTTCTGGGGCTGGAAGATCTAGCTGAGAGATGGGAGTTCCTTGTATCTGATGTGAATTATGTAAATTAATCACCTAAACTGCTTATACTTGAGTACCTAATATTATTTGATGCTTATGGTAAAAGAGGTTAAAATAGGAATCTCATGTTCAGGGATAGACTTTTTTTTCCTTGAAATGTACAACCATTCAAATTTTAGGCCAAATTTGAACAATCTCAATTTCTATTCAATCCTAAAAATTTAATAGTATAAAAAAAAAAACACTTGGAAGCTCTAATTCTTTCCCCAAAGATATATAAGGAGGATAGAAATGTGGTTCAGCATTACATAATGTTGCCACCCACTCCAGAAACAGAACTGAGTGCCTAGCAACAGTAAAGGGTCATCTCAGGAGAGTGCTGATTGCTCATTGGAGCATTCGAAACACAGATGCTTTTCTATCCTTATCACTTCCAGTCTCCACTAATCACACACCCGTTACCTTAGATCCCAGGGCCATCTCATGAAAACCTTCCTCCCATGACCATCAATAACTGCTAGTTAGGGGAGCCTCTAATTTTAGGTACATTCAAAATAGATTTTCAAACATTATAAGAAAAGATGCATTTTTGGGTACAGAATAGTCACTGCATTCTTCTTCCCCAGTGATAATTCCTTTAAGAGAGGAAATGTTCATTTTCGTGTTGGTATATTTCTTACCTGGCACCTCATACCCCAGGCCTGAAAGCTCTGAAGAGCAAGGCCAAAGCATCAGTTAATAACAAAGGGTTTAGGCAGATACTGCTAAGGCCCATGGTAGGAGAACTCTTCTTGAAACAGTAAGCTCATGTTCAAGAGTTGGTTTATATTTTCTTTAAATAGCCATTTAAGCTTTAGTATAATTTAAACAGTCTCAATTCCTATTCAGTCCTAAAGATTTAGTAATACAAATAAAGACCCAGGAAGCTCGATTTTTTTTCCCCTAAAGATATATGAAGAGGATGGAAATGTGGTTCAGCATTACGTAACATGGTCACAACTCCAGAAAAACAAGTGAGGGCACCTTTACTTATGTTTATTGGCTATTTGCATGTATCCTCCTCCTCTTTCATGGTGTGAAGTCCCTTGTCCATTTCTTTCATATAGTCTGAATATTTTCTCCCACTCTGCCCTTTATTTTCACTCTTACTGGTGCCTTTTGATGAAGTGTTTAATTTTCACCTATTTCAATTTATCATTCTCTGTGTTTTACTTTATGACTAATGCTTTCTGTGCCCTGTTTGATTACTTTTCCTTATTTCCAAGTCACACAGATATTTTCCTATATTATCTTCCAGAAACTTTGTTTTACTTTTTATCTGTAAAGAAACTGAAAATTTTGTGTATGGTCTGGGTTTGGGGCTATGATTATACGAATAGATGATATCCAATTGGCACAGGACCATTACTGTAAATAAAAACCTTTCCCCACTGCTCCATGGTGCCACCTCTGTCACAAAATAAGCATCTACCTATCTATGGGACTCTTTCCAGATCCTATGTTTCATTGGCCTATTTGGCTATCTTTGCCACAGTATCACATTGTCTTAATTACCATAGCGTTGGAATCTTGAGATCTGATTAACTCATCCAACTATTAATATCTGATCACGTACGTTGTTCCACAATTTTTGCCCTCTGCTCTTTTAATTCAAGATTGTCTTGTCTACCCTTGGTCCTTTGCATTTCTATGTTTTAGAGATAACTTGTCAATTATCTTCTCTCCTTTTTGAAAAGATTTTATTTATTTGACAGAGCTCACAAGTAGGCAGAGAGGCAGACAGAGAGAGAAAGGGGAAGCAGGCTCCCTGCTGAGCAGAGAACCCCCAGGTTCTTGATTCCAGGTCTTGATTCCAGGACCCTAAGGTCATGACTGAGCCAAAGGCAGAGGCTTAACCCACTGATCCACCCAGGCGCCCATTCTCTTCTCAAGTGAATTTAATTTCATCACTTTGAACATCTACAGCCAATCTGTCAAGCAATCCTCCGGGCTGTATCTTTAAATCTAGAATCTGATGACTGCTATCAACGTGGTCCAAGTAACCACCCATCCCTCACGGGTTTATTAACATAGTCTCCTAATGATCAAACTTCCATCCTTGCCCTTTTACAGTCTACTTACTGTGGTAGAGAAATCTTTTAAAATAAGATCTGGGAGCACCTGGGTGGCTCAGTTGGCTAAGTGTCTGCCTTCACTCAGGTCATGTTCTCAGGGTCCTGGCATCAAGCCCTGCATCAGGCTCCCTGCTCAGTGGGGAGTCTGTCTTTCCCTCTCTCCCTCTTGCCCCCCAACCCCATCCCTGCTCATGTGCTCTCTCACTCTCTTTTTCTCAAATAAATAAATAAAATCTTTAAAATAAGATCTGATGGGGCGCCTGGGTGGCTCAGTGGATTAAGCCGCTGCCTTCGGCTCAGGTCATGATCTCAGGGTCCTGGGATCGAGCCACGCATCAGGCTCTCTGCTCAGCAGGGAGCCTGCTTCCTCCTCTCTCTCTGCCTGCTTGTGATCTCTCTCTGTCAAATAAATAAATAAAATCTTTAAAAAAAAATAAAAATAAAATAAGATCTGATAATGTCACTCCTATGCTTATAACTCCTCAATGGCTTCCTGCCTCCCTCAGAGTAAATGCCAATGTCCTTAACAATGGCCTACATCTCTTGCCCAGTAGTGCTCTGCCTGCCACACTGACCTCCTTTTGCTGAGCACAACTCTAGCTTGGGGCTGGTACTGAGTCAACTCCCTGAGAAGCTCTTCCCCAGATCAGAAAGGCTCTTGTCCTCACCTCCTTCAAGTCTTAGCTAAAATAAATGTCAACTACCCACCGAGGCCTTCCCTCACTACCCAATTAAAAATTCCAAGTCACCCTGAGACGAAATGGAAACTATTCCAAGTAAGATCCTTTATCTTTTCATAAAAATAGAACATGATAAAGTAGTTCCTTTAATAAACATAAGCAACTTTAAGAGGAAAGTCTTACTTTTTTTCAGGTAGCCCTTTCAATCTTCCTTGTATTTGTTGAAAATAAGACAGTCATTGGGGCCTGTGGGTGGCAAAGTGGTTTGAGGGTCTTACTCTTGGTTTCTGCTCAGATCTGATCTCAGGGTTCTGGGACTGAGTGTGGAGTCTGATTGGGTTTCTCTCCCTCTATCTCTGCCCCTTTCCCCTCTCAAATAAATAAAATCTTGAAAAAAAGAAAAAAAGAGGTCATGGCGGTTGACCTGACAATGATAAGTACCACAAAGCTGCAGAGGATACAGCCCCTTCTGCTGGCCATTGATCCCATGCTACTTTAGTCTCTTAGTTTTAAATTTTAATGTGTGGGGAAAGGACTAGGTAAATCAAATGATCTTTGCTTTAGTGGCATATGACTAAACTCTAATGCATATAAGGAGAATTAGGATGTTTCCTCCAAATCTTAAGGTATTAGAGTATTTTTTTTTTCTAGAGCAGTTTTACCAAATGCTACTTTTTTTTTAAGGTTTTATTCATTTATTTGACAGGCAGAGATCACAAGTAGGCAGAGAGGCAGGCAGAGAGAGAGGAGGAAGCAGGCTCCCCACTGCACAGAGAGACCTATGTGGAGCTCGATCCCAGGACCCTGAGACCATGACCTGAGCCAAAGGCAAAGGCCTTAACCCATTGAGCCACCCAGGCAACCCCCAAATGCTACTTTTAAAGTTTACTATGTAATATTTGATCTCTACTAGAGTATATATAATATCTATACAAGTATAAGGTCCAACAATGCATATGAACCCAACCCCCAAATTAAAATGAGAGCATTGCCAATAACATCCCATCTACCTCTGCACCCCTTCCCAGTCTCAAGTGCTCTGACCACCCTTCCTAATTCAACCCCTTGCAGTTGCTGCTGCTGTTGCTCAAGCTTATTGTCTCTTTCCCTCCCTCAACCTGTCCTTCCTCATGTTTCCCATTTCACAAAATGGTGACACCTCCTACTCAAGTTAATCCAAGCTAGATATCTGAAATTCTTTCCTCGTTCTCAGCCTTAATTCTGACCTATTTTATTTTATTTTATTAAAGGTTTCATTTATTTATTTGATAGAGAGAGAGAGACAGTGAGAGAGGAAACACAAGCAGGGGAAGAGGGAGAGGCAGAAGCAGACTTCCTGATGAGAGCCCGATATGGGGCTTGATCTCCGGACTCTGGGATCATGACTTGAGCCAAAGGCAGACGCTTAACAACTGAGCCACCCAGGCGCCTCCCATTTTATTTTTCACGGGGACTGCCTGTCCTCATTACTTTCTCCAGGCTCCCTGTTAATATTACTTAAAATCTTTCACTGCTTTGCCTTGCTTTTCTCAATGAAGAAACAACTCAACAGACTATGCAAGGCTAGATTTCTCTAATCTTATCTTGGCAAGTCTGTGCTCCAATGATATTGAAATACCTGCTTGCTGTTCCCCAAGACGGTCATGTCATTTTGTTTCTATGCCTTGGCATACTTTTCCCCTCTGATTGGGGCCTCTTCTCAAGGAGCATCACTTCAAAGAGGGAGCTGAAAGACTATTTCCTCCCAGAGGCTGTCCTTGCCTCCTCTAGGGAAGGACCCCGCCCCTCCCTGTTCTCACAGCATCTTGTGCATGCTTGATTTGATGCTACTAGCAGTGTGAATTTTGGTAAATTATTCACTTTCCTGTGCTTCTTGGCTTTTTTGTAAGATACAACAGTGACTACCTTAGGAGGACTAACCGATTTGTGCCATGGAACAATGCCAGGCACATGGTACACAGTCCACAAATACCAGTTATTATTGTTCCACAACAGTATGTTCATGGACTTTCCCTTCTGCTGTCGTTGTGTTCGGCATTCCTTTAGGACAAAAACTGCCATGTTTAGCTCTCTATTCCCAAAGCCTAGAACATTCTGATACATGGTAGGTACTCAAATATTTGCAGAAAGAATAAAAATAAAAAAACTCTTTACTTCACACAAAAAGGCAGAATGGAATCTTTTGTACACACACAGTCTAAAATACAAATATAGCCCAAGCTGAGGCCAGGAAATGAAAAAGTGACAAAAGAAACCGATACAGTGTTATCCAATCTGATGACTGTATGATTTTCTTTTATGGCCTTAAAAAAAAATGCAATGGCCATTTCAGATTAAAAAATTATTACAGGGGTGCCTGGGTGGCTCAGCTGGTCAAGTGTCTGACTTCAGCTCAAGTCATGATCTCAAGGTCTAGGATCAGACACCCCCCCCCCCCCAAAAGTCTGGCTCACTGCTCGGCAGGCAGTCTGCTTTGTCCCTCTCCCTGGCTCACTCTCAAATAAAGAAATGAAATCTTAAAAAGAAAAAAAAAAAGAAAATTATGATAGCAGTAGCATTTTTTTCTGGTGGATTAAGTATCATCATCTCTTAATTAAACATACTATATTAACAATTTTAATTCTCAATTTGACACACATTATTTATCAAAATTCATTAAGCCATAAAGTCAAAAAAGCAGTGAGAGAAGTCTAATTTCCTTCAGTAGCTTAAGTCTCAATGTCAATATACATATACAAATGGTCATATTTCCCAATAGCATCATATTTACTTGGATAGGTGGTTTTCCTCATTTCTGATTCATCCCTATTTTGTGGAGAACATTTACACTCAACTTGTTTAAAATGTATTTGTTTCATTAAAAAGAAAACTTTTCACAAAATGTTTTTGTTATTGATTGATGACCAAAGATTTAGTATTTATTTCCCTTATTATTATTGTTGTTGTTGTTTTTTAGTTTCCATAGCAGTGCACTGAATTATACTTTAAATACCACATACCCTTCTTTAAGGAAGGAATATAAAAGAGAAGATGGACAAATTCCAACAATTATTTTTTTTTTAGTCTTTCATGATTTCTTTTGAAGATTTTATTTATTTATTTGACAGTGAGAGAGAGAGATCACAAGTAGGCAGAGAGGCAGGCAGAGAGAGAGAGGGAAGCAGGCTCCCTGCTGAGCAGAGAGTCAGATGTGGGCTCTATTCCAGGAGCCTGGGATCATGACCTGAGCTGAGCTGAAGGCAGACGCTTTACCCACTGAGCCACCCAGGTGCCCCTCAACAATTTATTTTTAAAACACACACACACACACACACACACACCAGCTACAGAGAAACAAGATTCACAAAATGAATACTCCAAGTATTGTTTGTAGAAACAGTATCATAAATTGTGTGCCCATATAGGTCACTCAGAAAAAAAAAATCAAATCACTTCTAGAAACATATTCTTTTCCACTCAAATGTTGAAACCTGTTAAATAAGGTTGTTTCATAGGAGATTTCTTCTTTAACAATCAAACACCCTTTTTAGTAAGCGAAAAGTTAGCTACTATACTAGTATGAGTCACAATCACTTAAGAATTGACAAATTACTATTTTCCTCTTCACTTGAATCAGTTCTACTTTCTTATTGACCAAATAGAGGCAACTTAATCAAATCATCCTAGAATCAGTTTATGAGGAAGAGAAAAATGATGGCTTGCATACAGGGAAGAAAAACCTGTCAAATACTTAAAAATGACACCTGTAAATTTTGTTATCCTACCACTGAATTTAAGAGATTAGGTCTACTAACTAGTGCTAGAAAAAAACCTTGAAAACAGAATCCTTCTAATAAATGAAATAGCTTTACAGGGGTGCCTGGTTGGCTCAGTGGGTTAAGCCTCTGCCTTCAGCTCAGGTCATGGTCTTGGGGTCCTGGAATCAAGCCCTTTATCGGGCTCTCTACTTAGCAGAGAGTATGCTGCCAACCCCTCCATCCCCCGCCTACCTCTCTGCCTATTTGTGATCTCTCTGTCAAATAAATAAATACAATCTTAAAAAAAAAAAAAGAAAAGAAATAGCTTTACAGACTAATTCTAAACACTAGCAACTGCCATGTGATCATAACATTAGAAAACATTAAAGAAAGACAATTTCCCTTTTCAGGTGGAACAAAATCATGATAGTATTTTTTTCTTAAGCCATTAAAGTTTTGGGGTGTTTTTTTTTGCAGCAATAGATGACTGAAAGCAGCAAGGAACTTCAGGGGGCCCCAGTATAGTGAGCACAGACTCCTGAGGGCATGGAAGTCCTGGTCAATCAATATTGCCTGATGAATGGCTGTGGGGCACTGGTGGGCATAATGAAACCGGAGAAAGGTGGCATCAGTGGCACAAGGAACAGATACAGAAGACTGGAGAGCTGCAGTAATAACTGATTATATGGATGGCATCCTATCCTCTTGAATGTAGCTGGAGAGACCTGAAGTCTTACCTAATTTAGCTGGGCTAGGGTTAGCAATCTGTTAAGAGTTAGGGTCAACTGCTAAAGTGACCCGTACTTAAGGTTCACAGATTAGTGTTGAGAGAATATTAAAATGCGAGACAAAACTAAGTCTATTTTTCTTCATCTTTCATTTCTTTGTAACTCTAATGACATTTTTACATAAGGGTTACAACTCTGTAATACTCATTAGTGCCTTGCTGTAATGCAAACGGACTGTTTTAAGGGGCAAGGACAAATAATGTACTACTGTGTAGGCCCACAACAGTGTTAAGGACATTCATGGAGAAGTGCCTCAAAGTAATCTAAGTTAATCAGGAGCAGAATTATCTCTGTTTTAGGGATGAAGTAAAGGCATACTACTACAGCTGACCCTCGAACAAAACAGGTTTGTACTGGGTAGGTCCACTGACATGAGGATTTTGTTTTTGATAAATACAGTACAGTACTGTAAATGTATTTTCTTATGATTTTCTCAATTTTTTTCCTCTAGCTTACTTGATTGTAAGAATATAGTATATAACACATAAAACATATAAAATATGTGTTAATTGACTGTTACTGGTGAGGTGTCCAGTCAATAGTAGGCTATTAGTATGTAAATGTAGGGGGAATCAGATGTTATACACGTGTTTCGGACTGTGTGGTAGTTAATGCCCCTAACCCCTGCATTGTTCAGAGTCAACTGTACTAAGAAGGAGTGATGTCACCCGCTGTGACTCAAAGGGGTAATGATGTGAGATTGCATTTTACAAAACTCCAAAGTCTGTAAATTAGAAATAATGACATGTAAATATTGGTATTTTTACCTTATACACAAAACCTGAAATGTGTCTCCAGAGTCATGATAATTTCACAGTAATTCTAAAGCTGGCTGAAGAAAGGAACTGAAATTGCTTTTCTACCGCTGCCACAGAGCATGCTACTTTAGCTGGCAAAAAGAAGTATCTATCCTTCGTTGAGACCTTGTTATTATGAAATCCTGAAGAACTTACACTTGACATAAAATGCTACCAGCTGAACTCTAAATAAACCAAGCACACACACAGCGCTGTCCCCAGGATAACTGGAGTTTCTTAACCTTAAAAAAATATTTTCTCTATAATAACTGTTAGTATAAAGGTCATTAATTTCTGTTAAATTACATTGGTAGGTGGTTGTACTTCTCTAGCTAACACATATTGCTATTTGGATTTGAATGCTACCACTTAAAAGATTTCAGTCTTGGTTGGTATTAAAAGTTGAAATGAAGTAAAGGCATTTATTTTTCTGAAGGAAACTGTATTAAAACTAGTCTTTCATTTAAAGAATAGGTTATAGGGACACTGGGGTGGCTCAGTCAGTTAAGCCTCTGCTTGGGCTCACGTTATAACCCCAGGGTCCTGGGATCGTCCAGCATCAGGCTCCCTGTTCAGCAGGGAGTCTGCTTCTTCCTCTGCCCACTGCTTCCCCTGCTGGTGCTTGCACGCGAGCACTCTCTCTCTCTCTCTGACAAGAAATAAAATCTTAAAAAAATTAAAAAATAAAGAACAGCTTATATACTTTAGGTTATGTATTTTATTTTTTTTATTTTTTATTTGTTTTTATTTGTTTTTTAAGATTTTATTTATTTATTTGACAGACAGAGATCACAAGTAGGCAGAGAGGCAGGCAGAGAGAGAGGAGGAAGCAGGCTCCCTGCTGAGCAGAGAGCCCGATGTGGGGCTCGATCCCAGGACCCTGGGATCATGACCTGAGCCGAAAGCAGAGGCTTTAACTCACTGAGCCACCCAGGCGCCCCTAGGTTATGTATTTTAAAGAGCAACATGCTTTAAGAATGTTTTTTAAATAGAGATGTTTCCAAAAAAATGATTCATAGTTTTAATAGAAACATCACCAAAAAGAACAAAGAAATCTAAAACTCAGATTTACTCCTCAGAAATTATCAATAATAACATTTGATGATCCAAACATTGTTCATTAAGTGGAAAAAGAAGATTGATTAAAAAAAAAGTAAATAAGATGGGATCTTAATATACATATCATTTAAAATAACGCAATATTGCTTAATTTAACAGATGATAAAACTGACGGAATAAATAAAATTTAAGTTAAACAGCAGAAATGTCAGAACCTCAAGTAATCCTCTGAGTTTAAGAAAAGGATTAGAATGCCTGGTGTTTCAACTCTACACATCATCTGTCCTTCTCCTGGGAATGATGAAATTTGCCTTGAGCTTCCTCTCGTCTTCCCCCGGCCTCCAGATTTTCATTACCTGCTATATTTTTAGCCAATTACAACACATTCTGATCTACAATATTAATACTATGGACACTTTTAAAGGCATGGAACGATTTTGATGAATTTAAAAATAACACACACCAAAAACTTTTAAAGTGATCTTTTTAAGGCAGTCTAAATTGTGTACTGCTGCGAATGTGCTATTTAGCCAATCTGACAAATGTGGTATTTTGCTGTTGGCTAGACTTTGTCTCACATGCTAGCTGGGAATATGCAATGCGTTTCCAAGGTGAATTTCATGAGGCACTACTATAGAGAATGCTGCAATAAAATCCAGACATTCCATCCACTACATTCCTTTCCTCTAATACTTCTGTAATTCAATCTAAAAAAGACCAAGCAAGTGTGTCTGGGAAGATCACTGCTTTAGACACCACTAATGTTCCTTATTGCTAAGCTTCAGATGTTTTCTGGGTACTCAAATGTCCCAAAATCACTGAAAACCAAACTAAGGATATTTTGCAAGTTTTTTCTCCTTGTTTTAAATGGTAACAATTCAGCAACTCAGTTCTGTCAGGATTTCCTGACACTACTATTTCTTAAAATCCTCAGTATGTTTTCTCTTTCATAACCTCTAGTGCAAAGATTTTTAAACCTGGTTGTACATTCTGATCACCTGGGGAGTTTTTAAAACTAAGAACGTTCAGGCCTTATTCCAGATCAATTAAGTCAGAATCTTTGAGGATGGAGTCTGGGAAAGTTGTTTTAAAAAGCTTTTACATACCATACAGTGCCTTGTGAGTTCTTATTCTAAATGAAGAATCCAAGCCTTCTCTATGGAAACAGATATTCTTAATTAAACCCATGTTCAGAAAGAGTGAAAATAATTTTACTAAAATTTTTAAAAGGTGAAAGTCATCATTCTATGAACTATATTTATCATAAATAGCTCCATTTTCAACATTTATAAAGCAATAGAACTGCTTTTCTGGTTCCAAAGCCATAATTTTAAAGTATCCCATCATACAAAACTTCTTTTTTTAAAGGGTAAATAAGGTTAGGAAATCTTGTCTGTTTATCAGGAAGTTTTAGGATTAGTTTGAGGGACTAAATGTTAGCAAAACCTAAGATTGACTGACAAAACCTTAAAACAAGAATCTGGCAAAGAGTAAAAGAAATAAATGACCACTGATTTCAGAGCTCATTTACTCGCTAACTTCTTTTTCTTGTTTGCTTTTTAGTTAATTCCAGCTCTCAAATTTTTTATTGTTCATATTAGGAGTTCATTTTATTTCATGAATTTCTAATCATGTTTCATAAGAAATGTTCCATAACAACCCACTTCATTTATCCCTCAGTAAATGGTATATGCTTGGGCTTTCGACAGTATTCCTGCACTTGTTACAGAAGCTATTGATTCCTTTTCTGATTTCCTCCTTTTTAAACCATTCTCACAAAATCCTCCAGTATTCCTCACTCAAATTGGCCAAAAGTCCTCACATTTAAAAAAAAAAAAGTGTTATTCAAACTAAGTTGGCCACCCTGTTGGTATTTCTGGGAGACTGCTACAGTAGTATAGAACCATGGAAAACTTATAAAGTTAAAGCTAGTAAATTTACTTACTTTGCATTTCCAAACTAGAAATCTCTGCAGACAAATCTGCCAATCTACTAGCTAATTACCTCCCAATCACGTTCCTGAGATGCTACAAGGTTCTGAATGCCCCCCTCCACTAACCAAGAGAGCACATGGAATGACAAGGGAGTGAGGGGACAGCCTAACAGGCCAAATAATTCCTGGCCATCAGTGGGTGACAGATGTCTCAGCCAGATCACCCCCACAGCAATGCTGACCACATGGAAAATACAAAGCTCTCTATGATTTTCCGTTTTCCTCCTTTTCTATAAATGAGGCTCAGCATGTGTAAGAAATCAGAGCTGCATGTTGGTATAAAATGTTACTATTAGACATTATTTCCCAATGATACGTTCAGACTCATCCCAGATTCTAGGACTAACCTCACTCACCTCCTTTGTAATAGTAGGGAATGGCTCTGAAACACAACCTGAAAGTTAAATTCTTCCTATGGAGCCATTAGGGAGTTTCAAGTAATGCAGTATTTCCAACCAACTAAGCTCTCCAAATGGACAAACAACATGGTTAGGAATACAAAGCAAACCATAGAGTTAAGATTATTATTCTACGTTTCAACATTAACAGTCTCTTAGATCTGTTTTAGTCTGGAAGTAGCTATAGTGAAGGCACATGAATTTATACATTTTTTAGACACTGAGTTGCTTTTTATAGCAATATCCCACATATCAAATGGATAGACAAGAAAATTACTGTCATCTGAAAATAAGTGAGGGGGGAGAGAAAGCTCTTAAGTGTTTATGCACCTACTTCTAGAACCTCAAAAATCCTTTGGATATGTAAGAAATTGGACGTTCTTCATTGGACTCATACCAGCTTTGAGAAAAAGAAGGGACTAGAGACAGCCTGCCTGGTGATCTCATAGGGGTTCTGGCCTTCTGTTCACAAACTCTTCACGACAGGTGCAGCCCCTTCCCTCCCTCCATCTGGGGCCTGGCTAAGCACTAAAACTGGCCTCTACACCAGCAAGAAGCATATGGGCTAGGACAGGGGCAGCATCTCCTTTCTGATGGTATCTGCTCCCTGTTGTCTAAGCTTGTCCCTTTAAATACTGTATCTTTGTCCTGTCTTACTGTGTCAAGCACATCTTCTTCTTCTTCTTTTTTTTTTTTTTTTAAAGCTTTATTTATTTATTTTAGAGAGAGTGCAGGTGGAGGGACAGGCCGAGGGAGAGACAGAATCCTCAAGCAGACTCTCCACTAAGCAGAGAGCCCAACCTGGGTCTCCCATCCGATGATATAACAGCTGATATGAAGAAAATACGACACACACTTCTAAGCCACGAAGCACAACGAAGTGAACCAATCATCCAAAATCAAGATAGAATATCACTATTACCGTTGCTTCTGAGCTTTTTCCTTTGCTAGGGTATTTCCTTAGAGGTGACCCTGATCCTAAAATTTGCATTTTTTCTTTTCTTTTCTTTTTGGACGAATAGATTGCTATTAATATATATATCTCATATAGTGTTCAGTCTTACCTTTGTTGGGGTCTTTAAAATGGTAACCTACTATATGTAATCCCATCTGGCTTTTCTTTTTTTTTTTTTTAAAGATTTTATTTATTTATCAGAGAGAGAGAGGGAGAGAGCGAGCACAGGCAGACAGAATGGCAGGCAGAGGCAGAGGGAGAAGCAGGCTCCCCGCCGAGCAAGGAGCCTGATGTGGGACTTGATCCCAGGACGCTGGGATCATGACCTGAGCCGAAGGCAGCTGCTTAACCAACTGAGCCACCCAGGCGTCCCCCATCTGGCTTTTCTTAAAAACAAAACAAAAACCAAAACTCACTATAATTTCCCTAACAGACATGCATGTTGATACTTGTAAGTGGTATCTCATTCAGCTTTACTGCTGTGTAATATTCCATTATGTGAATATACCAACAATCATTTACCCAGTCTCCTCTCCATGTAAACTAGCTTTCTTGGTAGATTCTCGCTTTAAGAACTTTCCTATGAATATCCTTGTAAACTTCTCCTGCTGCAGGTATCAAGGTCTACCAGGTACTGGAAATGCTGGGTTGCAAGGTATGTGAATGATGAACACTGTTAAGTTTCCAGAGCTATTACATCTTCCTCTCTTGCCATTCCCAAAAAATGTTGTTCTGCCCATCCTTGCCAACACTTGGCATTTTCAGACTTCTTAATTTTTGCAATGTAGAATGTGTGAAATGGAATTTCAATGTGGTCTTAATTTACATTTTCTTGAAAACTAATGAGTTTTGTGATTCTTTTTATATGTCTAGTTGCCATTGGTTTCATCTTCAAGGAGATGCCTTTTACTTTTGTCCCATTTTTTTTTTTTTTAGATTGTTAATTTTCTTATTGATTTTAAGGAATTCTTTACATCTTCTATTATACTTTGTCATTTATGTTACAAAACTGTCTGCATTCTTCACCCTCACTGGGCCACAATTCTAGTGCTGGCTTCCATTATACCTTCCTGTCCAGCCCCCAACTACTGAGGAATTGAGAAAACAGCAATATGGGTTTCCAAATAGAGTTTTAAAACACATATCCTAAAAACAGATATTTAAAATAATTGGGTATTTTTTTCTCAGAGATTAGCAAAGATAAAATTGTCAGGGATGGCATAGGTGGTAGAAATACACACTCAGCTACCACTGTTGAGAATGTAAAGTGAATCTTGATCTTGATAAGGGTGGTGAGACATGAGTATACACATTTGACAAAACTCACTGAAATTACTGCATGCAAATCCTGTCACACAGTTTGGTGGTGTGGCATACTGGTTCAGGTCTGGGTCTAGAGCTAGACGCCACTTAGCTCTGTCACTTAGTAAGTTATTTCATTTCTCTAAAGCCTTGGGCTTCTCAATGGCAAAAAGGGGATAACAGCAGTATCTGTAATATTAGGGTCATTGTGAGATATAAATGAAATTGTGTGAAAGTGCTTAGAATAATGCCTGATGCAGGAGCGTCAGATGTATGTTAATCAATCATTTACAGTTTGTTGCAGGGTATGGAAAGTTCTTCTCTACCAAATCATAACTGTAATGACATTCTCCTATATTTTCTTCTAAAAGTTTAAATATTTTAGTTTTTACATATAGGCAGGTGGTCCACTTATAATTTATTTTTGAGTTTGCTGTGAAAAAAGGATGTAATTTCATTCTTTTTTCTGAGAGATAACCAAGTTGTCACAACACTATTAAGTTACCCATCCTTTCCCACCAATTTTGAGTACTACTCTGTCACATTAGATTTCCACACATGCTGGATTAGTTTCTGGATTCAGTGATTATGTTCCCTTAAGTTTATCATCAATCACTGCACCAATTCTGTACTGTCTTAATTCCTACAACATAACAATCAGTCTTGATATATAATAGGACAAGTATTTCTTCCTTGTTCTTTTCAACTGTCTTACTGATTGCTGGGTTTTACTCTCTCCTGTGAACCTTAGGTCATTAGGTTCCATGAAAACAAAAAACAATAAAAATCCTGGTGGAATCCCACTGAATTTATAGATTTAGTTGCGAAGACCTGATAATCATTAGTTAATACTGATTCATCAACATGTGCTATCCACTTAGATCTTCTTTTAACGTTCATGTTTTATAACTTTCTTTAGTCCCCAGTGTTCCAGACTCTTTTAACAGGAGAATGCAATCTGTGTACATTTACTGACATTACTGACATATCTGAACCCATTTTCTGCATCTTTTTTACCCCTGTCCACATGTCCTCCCTCCTCTGTCCCCTTTATTTTGGCCTTCTATATCTCAAATAGCCTCTGTTTCACCACCACCCCCCCCACCCCGCTGGTTTGGGAACTATAAATAAATGACCTTTTAAATTGTTGTATCTCTGCATGTGACTAAGGCCTTACCGTTGTCTCCTTGCCTTTCCCCAGAGTGAAAGGAAAAAGAAGAACTAGAAAGAAAGGTGAGAAAAACATAAAGTGGAGGACAAGAGACAGCGAAGATGTACTTTGAACTGGGGAGTGGAACTGAACACTTGAAGGAGCAGGGCTGTGTGCTTTCCTTCCTCCTTCATATTTCTTAGTCATTTGAGGTAACCAAGGTCTGTTTTTATTGTAACTATTACTGTTAAAATGGCTTACCACTTTCGTTTTTCTAATTAGTTTTAGGTGAGCTATTTTAGTTAAAGCACTACAAGAACTTGTCACTAGCAAAAATTTAAGGTAATGCGGTATAGATTTACCGGAAGACGGTACACTTTCTTTCTTTCTTTTTTTTTTTAAATATATTTTATTTATTTATTTCACAGACAGAGATCACAAGTAGGCAGAGAGGCAGGCAGAGAGAGGGGGGAGGCAGGCTCCCTGCAGAGCAGGAAGCTGGGATCATGACCTGAGCGGAAGGCAGAGGCTTTAACCCACTGAGCAACCCAGGCGCCCCTACATTTTACATTTCTTAAACTTAGGAGACCATTTGAAACAAAGCAGTAGTTGCATCTTTAACCACCTAAAATAATACAAGATTTAGGACTTAAAAATTCCTAAAAAGTATTTAATCGTGACAAGAAAGCATAAACTCTGTGTGTATGGGGGCAGGGGGAGTTTATCTCCAATTTGTATTGCTTTCATTTACTTGGCAAGGAAAAGACCAGAAATCCTTTCAGAATATTTTTACACAAAGCTTTCAGGCCACTTTTCTCATAGAATTTTATTATTTATTATATATATTTTATTATTATAAGGCATTAATGCTTTAATGTTTTCAGGTTAAGATTTATACCCTTCTAAGGCCCTTTTATATGGATCTAGGGTTGTATCTTTAAAGGGTACTTTCCCCTATTTATTAAACACCTTAAAACTACCATCATTTCTATTTGCAAGATTAATTTAGGTATATAAAGTGAAAATTGAAAGGATTTATATTTCTGAAAACCAGAAATAAAAACTAAGGTTGATGAAAATTAATGATTTTAAAAAACCCAAATAAACAAATACTGAACAAGCAACAATTAGGAGGTTTGTTCACCAATACTGAGATTAGTTGGTGTCCCCAAGAAAACAAAAACCACAGGCACAAAGGAGCAAAGAACTGATCATGGCAATTATGACCCCCAGTAGACAACTATCACAAGTTCTCTTCTGTTCTCATATCTGCACTTTCTTTAAATCCACACTCAGGAATGCCTACTGCCTACTGTTTCTGTGGGCCTTTTTTTTTTTTTTTAAGATTTATTTATTTATTTATTTGACACAGAGAGAGAGAGAGAGAGAGAGAGGTATCACAAGTAGGCAGAGAGGCAGGCAGAGAAAGAGAGGAAGGGAAGCAGGCTCCCCGCTGAGCAGAGAGCCCAATACGGGACTCGATCCCAGGACCCTGAGATCATGACCTGAGCCGAAGGCAGCGGCTTAAACCACTGAGCCACCCAGGCGCCCCGGGCCTCTGGAAGTTTTAAACACAGAAAAGAAGACAGCTTATCCACTCTACTGTTATGGTGAAAGTGTATTTTAAATTTTGGGAATCCTAAAGATCAGTGATTGAAGTTTGATGATGTAAAAGTATCACATTAGCAGAATCTTTAGCATATAATTTATTCAGCGCTGTATACATTCATGCTATTTTTTAATGCCAAAGAATGCCACTTATTAATCATCACAGATACTGATGTAATACAAGGGTAATGTATTCATTTACTTAAATAACCAAGTAGTTTCTTTAACCTTAGATTTTATTTAACTGTCTGAATATAGTTGACACACGATGTTACATTAGTTTCAGGTGTACAAGATGGTGATTCAATTTCTCTGTAGCTTTTGCTAAGCTCACCCCAAGTGTCGCCACCATCTGTCACCATGCAACCCTATTACAATACCATTGACTGTATTTTCCAAGCGGGGCCTTTTATTCCTATGACTTATTCACTCCATAACTGGAAGCCTGTCTCCCATTCCCCTTCATAGATTTTGCCCATCCCGCCACCTCCCTTCCTTCGGTCAACCATCAGTTTATTCTTTGTAAATATCTAAGCAGTTTTATTAAATACAAACAGTTCACAGCTTCTCACAGAAAAGTAATTTATCTATGGCTCTCCATAGGAAACATACAAGTAATATAAACAAGATCTTCGTCGAGGGTTCTACTCTCCCTTTCCTGCCCCTAGTGATGGAGAACACACTGCTCTCATGAGACTGTCAGAGTCAATGGTGAACAACTCTGGGTATCAGAAAGCTTTCCCTTATATACAAAAATAAAACTGTCTTTCCTATAACATCCACCTATTGCCCTAACTTTATATTCACAATAAGGGAAAAATCACTACTGTCTCCACCATGTGACAACTCTTAAATTAAGAGTTATTTTGTTAGACATTAATTTTTCTCCTTTTCTAATCTAATCCTTAAAACCTCCCTGGCATTTTAGTTTTTCTCAGGATATGTAAAAGAGATTGTTATAAACTGAACCATGCTCCTTCAAAAAAGATCTGAAGGATCTACCTCAGAATGTAACCTGATTTGATAATCACATTAAAATGAGGTAATTAGCACGGTGGGTCCTCACCCAAAGAGACTTCTGTTCCTTATTAAAAGGAGAAATTTAGGGGGGCTGCTCTTGGTTGGGGCCGACTCGTACCTAAGGCAGGAAGATGGTGGCCGCAAAGAAGACAAAAAAGCCGCTGGAATCGATCAACTCTAATGAAAAGTGGAAAGTTCGTGCTGGGGTACAAAGCAGACTCTGAAAATGATCAGACATGGCAAAGTGAAGCTGGTCATCCTCGCCAACAACTGCCCGGCCTTGAGGAAATCTGAAATAGAATACTATGCCATGTTGGCCCAAACTGGTGTCCATAACTACAGTGGCAATAATATTGAATTGGGCACAGCATGTGGGAAATCCTACAGAGTATGCACGCTGGCTATCATTGAACCAGGTGATTCTGCTATCATTAGAAGCATGCCAGGACAGACTGGTGAAAGTAAATCACGCAGAATTTTTCTTTAATAAAACTGGCCAAAGCTTGTTTTAAAAAATAAAAAAATAAATAAAAGGAGAAATTTAGACACAGAGACCTTCACAAAAATGAAGGCAGAGATGGGGTGATGATCTATCAGTCATGGAATGACAAAGACTGCCAGCAAACCACCAGAAGCTGAGAGAGTCTTGGAACAGATTCTCCCTCACTGCCCTCAAAAGGAGCCAAGGAACCTACCCATACCCTCGCCTTGACTTTTAGCTTCCAGAACTGTGAGACAATAGGTTTCTGTTGGTCAGGCCGCCCAGTTTCTGGTATTTTGTTATAACAACCCCAGCAACCTAATACATTTCTCAAAAATGGGACATGATAAAAGGTTAAGGAAATTTTCCACAGCAGAATGCTTGGTTTTGTTTATGGGTGAGAATAATTCTTTCCTAAAATGGACTTACCATTGCTTGGAAACATAAATGCTCTCAGCAATAATATACTTGAATACTTCCTGAAATTATGTTTTGAACTATTGGTTAGTACAAACCTATTACATTTAGTTTTTTCCCTATGACTTTTGCTTTTATGATTTCCTCAGTACCTCTGCTTTTGCACAACTGATGAAACTGTTAATGGTAGAAGAGCAAATATTCTGGTAACCCTTGGCTCTGGTTTCAAATCCTAATATCTGAACAACTTACTGGACCAAGAAAACTATAACCTATAAACTACACTTTATTTACAAATTTAGAAAGTAGGGAATATGAATGAGTTAATGAGCAGAATATATGATTATATAAATTATTTTCAAAGTATACCGTATAAGCAATTTTCATCAATTTTGCAAACTTCTCTGTAAATACTGAAATAGAAATTAATTTTGAAATACTAAAAAAATTAAGATCAGCAACAATATTTCATATAGAAAATTCTTAAGCAAGAGATATTCTGAGATGCTTATGAATTCCCAAATATCATTTTATAGCCTGTAATTTTTTCCCACAAAGTACACTGGAGCAGCCAACAAAACCATTTTCAAATGGAAATGCTGAGCAGACTGTGCCTTGCAAGGGATCACTTCAGTTGAACTTTCTGTAATGATGGAAATGTTTTACTTTTGTGCTAACAGGTAGTTACTAAGCTCGAATGCCTATGGAGCACTTAAAATGTAGCTAGACTGAGGAACTTAATGTTTAGCTATCTAAATAGCCATAAGGGTCTAGTGGCACCATACTTTTTTTTGTTTTGAAGATTTTATTTATTTATTTAACAGAGAGATCCTCTGTTGTAGGCAGAGCAACAAGCAGAGGAGAGGGGGAAGCAGGCTCCCTGCTGAGCAGAGAGCCTGATGTGGAGCTCAATCCTAGGACCCTGAGATCATGACCTGAGCTGAAGGCAGAGGCTTAACCCACAAAGCCATCTAGGCACCCCGGTACCGCATTTTAAAAAAGATTTTATTCTTATTTTATTCATTTGAGAGAGAAAGAAAGAGAGACAGAGAGGACAAGCAAGGGGAGGGGTAAAGGGAGAGGGGAAGCCGACTCCCCGCTGAGCAGGGAGCTCCAAGAGGCCTGGGGCTCCATCCCAGGATCCTGAGACCAGTGACCTGAGAGAGAGGCTTAACCAACTGAGGCAGCTGCCCAGGTGCCTGTCGCACAGCTTCTAGTTCATTCCCTCCCATACATATTTTTCTTCTCTTTTCATTTAAGAGTAATTCTCAGCCAGTGGCAATTCTGCCCACTAAGTAACATATGGCAATATCTGGAGACATTTTTGGCTGTCATAACTGGGAGGTACCAAAGGCATCTAGGGAGGGAGAGGCCAGGGATGCTGTTAAACATCCTACAGTGAACAGGACAGGCATCCCCAAGAAAGGATTATCCAGTCCAAAATGTCAAAAGTGCGAGATTAAGAAACCTAGCCATATTTAAAAGATCTTCAAATGAAATTAAAAATACTTTGCATATCATTATGAATGGCCATATAATATTTTAACATTAGCTAGTCTGTTCTTAAAATCTTTTGCTAGTGTTCAATACTTCCATCCCAACTGCTGTTTTCTCTGTTCACAGTCTCTTAGCAAGTACACTATTTCACCTGATTTTCAGTCTTAGTGGCCCCTGTAAATGTCACATAACTGAAGCTGATAACTTTATTTCAGTAATAGGGATAAAAGTATGCATAAACTCTTAACCGTTTTGTAAACATGAAGACATTTGTAACACAATAACTTTTACTTATAACCTTTTATTTAACTTTATAAATACGCAAAAGGGCTAATTTAGTGCAAAGGCATAATCGATGACATAAAAAGTTCATGTTCTGCTTAACAGAGACTCAACAGTAGTCTTTTTCCACTTGACAAAACTGTAACATATTTAAGACATTTATTCATTTATTTTTAAAAGATTTTATTTATTTATTTTATAGGGAGGGACACAGAGAGAGAGGGAGCACAAGCAGGAGGAGTGGGAGAGGAAGAAGCAGGCTTCCCTCTGAGCAGGGAGCCTGATGCGAGCTCAATCCCCTGATTCTGGGATCATGATCTAAGCAGACACTTAACTACTGAGCCACCCTGATGCCCCTATTTAAGATATTTAAATTACCTATTTATGCCATTATTATTATTATAAGATACTCTTTATTTAAACATTATAATCTATACCAAAAGAGGAGAATATAAAAATCTCCATCCTTAAAGGGTTCAAAAATGCAGTGGAAGAAGAAATAGTTAATATACCCATGGTCACAAAAAATGAACAAAAGCAAATTGTTTCTGAGATGAAGGCTAATAAAGGAATCTTGTTGGAAGTTCAGGCCTCTGCAATGAAAACAAGACCCAATAGTTTAGGATGTGTTTTCTGTCTTAACGAAGGAAGACAGAAAAGAAATCTCTTAAAGGGCATTCATGACAAATTATATTTTTAAGCTTTCAATGTGCTAAATTTCCTTGAAAATCTTGCTCCTATTTACCTTATTTCTCATGGCCTAAGTGTAATTTCTGTAAGTTTCCTATTCTTAGACACAAATTCTAAACACTTCAGTTATTCACATGATAAATCTCATCAAAACTAGAAAATAAAATCTACTTTAACCTAATTAAAAGATGATAAATTTAGCCATCACTGAGATTTTATAACCACTTAAAAAGTATGTAAAGCTCCTATCAAGGGAGAAAAATATCACTTATAAATTGTGACTGTCCTCAAACTTCCACAAGGATTTAAAAATTACTCAAGATGTTTTTCATTAATCCTACATGATCTCAACACACAAAGGGGAGAAGCAGGATGCTATTAGAATAATACTTTTAAGAGATGATGCTGGCTTGGACTAGAGTAACATAAGTAAAGGTGATGAAAACAGGGGGGATCCTGTTTATATTTTGAAGGTAGAGCCAACAAGATTTGCTGTAGGACTCAATGCAGGCAATGAGAGAAAAACCAGTATCAAGGATAATCCCAAGATTTTTGGCCTGACCTACTAGAAGGACTAAGCTGTCATTAACTAAGCTGGTGTAGGCTGCCAGGGAAGCCAGACTGGGAAGGAAATGCAGAAGCTCAGTTTTGGGTATCTTAAGTTTGAGATGACTTTCAGATGTTTCCAACTGAAGTAGGCACCTGAAAATACATACGATCATGAGTTCAGCACAGAGGTCTGGGTTGGAGATGTGAATTATGAGAGTGCTCATAGAAAAGAGAAAAAAAAAATCTAGGAAGTGAACTCCTGCACCTGCCAACTTTAAGAAGTCAGGGCATGTGGAGGAATGTGGCAAGAGAGACAGAGTAGGGAGGGCCAGTGAGTTAAGAAGAGTACGAAAACAAGGTTTCTTGGAAACAAGTAAAGAAAGCACTTCAAGGACACAGTGAGCAACTGTACCAAAAGCTCCTGATAAGTTAGATGAGGACCCAACAACTTTGTCATATGGAGGTCACCTCTTGACCTAGAGAATAGGCAATTCAGTGGAGTGGTTGGTGGTAAAGCTGGTTTTACCCAGCTTTGGGTTGGAGAGTGACTCAAAGGAGAGGAAGTGGAGAAAGTGTATATTGATTGTTCTTTTGAGGAGTTTTTGCTTTAAAAGGCATGGGAGAGAGAAATGGGATAGTAAGATGAAAAGTCAGCTGAAAGAATTTTTTGTTAAATGGGAGAAACGATAGCATGTTTGCTGACAAAAGATCCAGGAGAGTGAGAAAACATGCTGGAAAGAAGGGAGAAAACTGCCGGAGTATGGTTTTTAAGGTATATAATTTAGACTTTAAAGATACCCATTAAATATAATTGAAGAGGATCAACTTACTTCTGCCAGATAATAAAATTATGTCAAAACCAAATAAAAGTGTTATTAATGTAAAAAGGGAAATACAGACATATGGAATTAAAAAGGTCTCCAAATTAATCTAATTCTATATGAGAAAGTAGTACTTACCAAATGTCTAGAGTAATTAGTATTCTATATTTAGAAGAAAAAGAAATCACAACGTAAAAAATGAAGAAGGTGAACTGGGTTAAGACTATAAATCCTCTTTACAACTAAAAAATAAAATATCTAAAGAAAGGTGTAGATGGAGTAACATTTAAATCAAATGTGATTTAAGGTTAATTAAATAAGGAGCTCGGACAAACAAGTAATTATCAAGTATCCAAGAAATAAATGGGTAAAGTACATACAGAATATTTGTACAACAGGAGATACAAGAAATATCAGGACAAATATTAAAGCTTGCTAACAGTAAAATTCAAAAGAAAACAATTAGATCTGTCATATTTACTAAGAAAATATGAAAAAATTGAAACACCCAAATCTGGCTACACCGTGAGAAAGACAGTAATCAGACATTGTTGGTGGCAATGTAAAATATTTAACATCCTTTTGGACAGCAATTTGGCAATTCATATCAATAGTCATATAAATATTCATAGCCTTTGACTCAAATACTTCTCTTGGATATTCAGCCTAAGAAAATACTTAAAGAAAAAAAGAATATATAAATGATGTTCACTGCACATTATAATTAACATTAGTTATGATAATGAAATATTAAATATGATCTAAAAGGAAAGTTTAAAAAATGAATGGTTATGAAAATCATGAATTTTGGCCTGATTACAGAAGAGATAAAATATGATTTCAGAGAACACAGAAGATGTTTACAATATAGTAAGAATAATATAAAACTTTTCTTTAAACTATACTCTAATTACAACTATGTCACCTACAATGAGACAAAGAAAAATGTAAATTGAAAACAGTTAAACATTCAGTATGTCAGGACTATAGGGGAATATGTTCTCCCTTGTTCTGGTAATAACTACTAATACTGAATATTTACCATGTGTCCAATGCTGGACTATAAACATTATGTATTTGGACACATTTAATCCTATGGGGTAGGTTGTAGCCAATAAATGGCATAGCTGATATCTGAATTCAGGCAGTCTTTCATCCTGATATTAACTATATGATACATACCCAAGTAAGGAAAGTTCTAAAAGTGGGATTTCTCTCATCCTGTAAGAGTCATGTTTCAAAAGGTAAGGTATAGGTCATCATAAATGAACAAAATATCACTTGGTAATCTCAGACTACTATCCCTTAATGATTGCTAACTAACTTTTCAATCTTACCGCAAAGTTAAAAATGACTTTAAACAGAATGGAAAAACAAAACAAAATAAAACTATTTCATACAAATACAGAATGCTAGACCTGTACAAGAAAGTTCAGATTACTAGATCCCTTTACCTCTACAGAGAAAGAAACCGAGGACCCTAATTAGTGAGGGGCTGACTCAAGGTTATTCAGGTGGTTATTATAACTAAAGCTAGTTCTAAATTCCAGGTTTCCTGATGACAGTCCAATAATATTTCTTTCTACACTATCTTATTCCCCTCCCCCATAAGAAATATCTGTATCTATTATATTTTTTAAGTGCAGAATAAATGTCAGGCAACACATCTGGTGTTTTACATTACCTTACAGTAGTTTTAATACAACAGTTTTAATAGCAGTTTAATATTATAACCACTTTAAGAAGAAGGCAGTGAAGCTCGGATGAGTTTAGCACATCTCCCAGCAGCACGCAGCTATTAAGTGGCATCCAGATCTGATTCCAAAGCCAGTGTTCTTCCTCCGATATCTACTACAAGGTCTGGGGAGAAAGTGGTCATGCACACAGGGAGCTCTGGTTATGGAAATTCCTTGTGTTCCCTGCGCATGCCACCAAAGGTCCACTTTGAGAGAACTGTCTGATCTTTCTTCAGGCTCAGGACTCAGCTGGCTGTACCAGTGGGTTAAAAAGCATGTAAATAAATTCCATCTCCTGGCATGAAAAAAAGTTTCCAAGTGTGCATCCATCCTGGGATTGGGCTTTTGTGTCCCTATGGTACAATAAAGGGAGTAGAAGGCATTTAGTGCTTAGAGACTGAAAAACCCAGGAGCATAGGGGCAAAAGATAATGATGCTTACTATTCTTGACAATTGTGTTTTCTAGTCCACTAATGGTTCAATGGCTCATGAAATACAATTCTAAAATTTTTTCTCCCTTGTTTCTTTTCTTTTGCCTCACACTTCAAATTCCATAGATTCTAGCACTGTAGGCTTTAATCTCCTTTCTCCAGTTGTCTTCAGTGTTTCCTCATTTACAACCATCTCACTCAGCAAGGGAGAGAATCTTCCAACGCAAAGCCACCACTGCTTAACACAATTTATCACTTTTTCCTTAAATTCCTTGAAAACAGGCCCAATTCTACCTTTCCTGCTCCCTCTCTCTCCAGTCCCTCAAGTTCCCTGTAACTTATCTGGGCTTACCCCGCCTGTGTTTTGGCTCACAATGATCTCTTTATCTGGAATCCTTTACTCTTTCATCTTTGGCTGTCTAAATTCAGATGGTCCTCTAAGGACCATCTCAAATATAATCTCCCTTGTTTTTTTTTTTTTGATTCTCCAACCAGATTTAATTCCCTCTTCATCTAACCCCCTATAGCAGTGGGTGTAACTCTTACAGGACTTGACATTGTTATCTGTACTGGTATGAGTGTATCTGAACTGTCAGTTTCATTAACATCAACACTGTTACTAACTTTTGTGTTATAGGTAGCACCCAGAAAAGACTTTCATATTCATAGTCAATGATCAAAAACAAAAATTTGAGTTGAGTAATGCAAACTGCATCAAAGTACTTCATGATTTTCTGTTAAAAAAAGAAAAATTGGTCAAAGGAAACCAGAAGTTAAAAAAAAATAGTACAGCTACTTCAATTACTAGGTGCAGACACATACTTGATATACAATATCTAGGTGCAGACACACACCTATTATACACCTGCTAGGTTAAGGAAGGTATACCTGTATTATGTAAATGACACTCAAAGGCTTAAAAAGGCTAAAAAAAAAATCTGAAGACATATGTAGTATGTTTTTATTTCCCAATTTTTAGTTCTGTACACATGAACGCAGGAAGCTCTGAAGCTTTAAATCTAGAAACTGTAGGGAGGTAGGACAAACTTCATTAAGGCAATCAAATATAAATGTAGAGGGCTACTGAAAATCAGGTTGAATAGAGCTACTAGGTGACTGATTCACTCCCCCAAAACCAAAACTCGCAGAACATTTAGCTCCTTTTTCCCAGTGAAAAACAAAATATGAAAATCTGGTAATGTTATTTTTTCCACATTCTAAAGCTAATCGGAGAAGCCTGCTGCCTCACAAAAGCATTTCATAAAGGTACTGAGGTAATATTACTCCTACAGAGATCATGAATAATGAATCCACGGGCTCCTGGCTGTACCTACGTCATTGTTTACTTTGAGATTTTTTTTTTGAAGGGGGGGTGGTGAGGTGAGGAGGAAGGGAGAAAATCAGTTCAAATTGTAGTGAAACAAATACTTTTAGTGGAGTTGCGGTTTTTTTTTTTAATGTACCTGTAGCACTTGTTGATAAGAGCACAGTAAAATTAACCGATAATTTGAATAAAGGCAACAGGCACCTGCAGCCTCTCAATCACTTAAGCAAACATCTCCGACAAGATAGGGCCAAATTCGCGATCTGGGCGAATAAACGGGCGTCACCATTCCATAGGAGCGTCTTTCTAGGTAAGCTGTAAATCTTGGGGCAACTGGGCTCTCTCCCAGGGATCTGAGCTAGGAGCGGTCTCAGGTTTTTAGACAAATCTCTCCTCCTACCACACGTGACCGAATGGCATTCTGCCGCCTAGAGAGACACCGCACCACACCAACCGCGGGATACAAAGGCTCGACGCCGCAGCCGCCGCCGCATCCTTGGGAGGATCGCCGGGCCTCCCGCGCTCAGCGTCTGCGGAGCTTGCGCAGGGCGCCGCCGCGAGGCGCGCCGCTCCCAGGCCCACAGGGCGGTGCCGCGCAGCGCGGGGAGCGCGCGCCTTCTGCCTAGCGCGCCCGCCCGACCAGCGCCTCGGGAGCAGGGCCGCCGCGCCGCACGCAGCCGGGTCGCGCCGCAGCCGCCGCCACCGGGCCTTCGTCCGCCGCAGGGAGCCCCGCAGCGACGTGGACCAGGGTGAGGAGGCCGAGGGCTCCCAGCCCCCGGGCAGGCCCGAGGCCGAGCCAGCCCACCCCTGCCCAGGCCTGGGCCTTCCCCTCTCCTAGCCCCTGCCCCTCCCTACGCCTTCCCCGGGGCTGGCGCGGGCGGCGGGGCGCCGTGAGCTGCACTTACACCACGGCTCTGGAGATCATCCAGGACACCATCTTCCCGGGGGCTCGGACCCCAGCTCGGGGACGGGTGGGCGCCGAGCGTGGCGGACCAGGCCGCCAACGGCAGGCCGCGCGCTCGCCGGCTCCTCGCGCTCCCCGGGGCCGCGCTGGCGCCCTCGGGAGCCGGGCCGGGTGTATGCGCGCAGCGGCTGGAGCTGCGCGGCGGTCGGTCCCCCGCCCGTCCCCGCCCGCGGCCGAGCTGCCGCCGAACCCAGCCGGCCCCGCCCCTGCACTCCGCTGATAGGCGGCGGCGGCGGCGGCGGCGCGTCGGCCGAGGCCGGGTCTGGGCGGCCGTGCTCCGGGGGCTGGGCGGTCGGGACCCCGGCCGACGCCGGAAAGCCTCGCGGCCCGGGCCTCTGCGTTCGAACCTCCACCTTCCTTCTCTTTACATCTCTGGGACGCCCAGCTGGCGTGGAGGGGAAGAGGGGGTGGCGGGAGGCTGAGACAGGGAACTTGCGGGTAGGGATTGTGATGAGGTGTGTGAAAAAATAGCAGGAACTCTGTGTCCGATTGACTCCTGAATCAGGCCCTAGAATCTGGGGAGGCAGGACTTTGAGATGCGTGTAGCCATATCCCGTGTCGCCTCCGTTCACTGAGGCCCAGCATCCTGGGCATCATCAAAGTAGGGCATTTTAAGGGAAACGTCGGGAGGATCCTTGCACAGGCCTCGGTGTATACCAGGAGTGTCGTGGTGCGTGGTGCAGTGCTGGGAGGGGCAGAGCAGGATGGCATTGGATTTCATGTTTGCAGCAGTGGGTGTATCGGTATCACTGCTTTGGGCCTCTCAGAGCATCTTTCCAGTCGCAACATCTGCAAAGCCTGTTTTACAGACACACATCTGAGACTGCCAGATATTCAAAGTCAAAACTGGGCCTAGAATTCCTCACCTGCTCTGCTATACATTTGTCTTTATGCGGGGAGGTTGGGTTACTGCCTGCTCCTTGCAGTTCTTGCAGATAGCGTGATTTCTGGAGATAGGGTTTAAAAACAGTTTTTTTGGTGGCAGTACCAAATTGAGAAACTGATTTTCAAGTTTAGTCTTGTCTTTTTTTTTTTTTTTCCCCCTCCTTCTTCCCAGTTCACAGGACAGTAAAAGGTAATTCTAATACTCAGGTGGTACAAAGAATAGAGGATGAAATGTCGGCTTCAAGCCTTTAATTAAAGTCCTAGAAATCAGCTTATTTTGTGACCATGTAATTTATTCTTTTTGTTCCTCAGTTTCTTCATAGTAAAAAGGGACTAATAATACTGTAGCTTACCTCTTGCCTTCCAGAGTGACATGAGGCACTGCTAATAACATGTTTAGGAAGTTCACCAACTTGCTTGGAAGAAGATGGATGGCATGTATAAGATTATTCTGAGTTCTTTTAAGTTCCCAGGTTCAATAAATTTAGTAATACTATTTTTACTTAAGAATTGAGCCCAGAAGTTGGTTTCTACTTTAGGGTTGGGTTCTTTTTGTTATTTACTCATATTAAGAATATGTCTTTTAGTTTCAGGAATCTCGTTAATGAATATTTGTATTTGGAATCTTATTTTTGGCTGTTATTCAGCATTGTTTGGGGATCAGGTGTATCACATTAGTACCATTAGTACTCTTGCCCAATAAAACTCAGACTCATCTGAATAGCACTTAAATCCATCCATGAACAGGTCCTGAAATGTTTTTACAACCTGAGTTTTTACTGCTTTCCCAACGCTTTTGGACCCCTAGCTCTCTTCTCTGAACCAAGTTGTATTTATATGCCCAGCACTTTTCCCCAGACTTAATTTTTTTCTTTAATGATTTACTCTCCATTCTCTACCTGTCACAATCTTTGTTTTTCAGAGTGCTATGCCATGGGATATCCTTGATTTTCCCCAGTGAAAATTATTCATAATTTTTCCTTGGCCCCCGTAATTTATTAGTTGAATTTCTATTTAATGCCTATTTCATTCCACTTTATATTATGGCTATGTTTTACTGGTGTCTAATCTACTGGATGGTAAAATGTTTGAGGACAGACATGGTATGTTCGATATCTTTTGTGTTTTCCAAGGCTGTAGCATAGGATAATTGCCCAAGGGAAGTTTGAAAAGTTTGTTAGTATTGGAGCTTTGTTTGTTAAGTTTGTTTGTATTGGAGCTTTATGGAATTTCAGCCATGTACTGTGGAAGTATCTTAAAGATATCTTTCTTGTGTTCTTAATTTGGGGGGTCATTCATTCTGAATATTATTTCACTGCCTTCACTGTAATATATGCCTTCAGGGGTTGCTGAGATATGTAGGACTGTTGGCTGCTCTCAAATGTCCCTAGGCTGCTCTGTGTTAAATTTCATTTTGTACGCTTATTTTATCTTCAGACTCTTCCATATTCATATCACTTTTTGCTGTTCTTAATCTGGAACAGCCGCCTCCTTTATACATCTCAATATGCCGTGTGCTGGAAACCACCTGCGCTGTGCTAAGCACATGTTGTGGAATCAATCTTTACAACCCAAAAGGTGTAGATAGTGTTTATCCCCATTTGATATACTAGAAACTAAGGTTTAGGGGGCTCACTGCCAATGACCATATAGTTCATAGGTGAAATAACTGAAACTAGTCCATGCTTCCTGCGTTTTCTTGACATTATACTGTGATAGTCAAATTGTGACTAAGGAAGTAGGTCCAGATGGGGAGTGCCCTCTTGGAGGAAGTTGGGAGGCAAGTTTTTTGTTTGGTGGTTGGAGCTAACCACTAGCATTTAATGGGTGGGGACTAGGGATGTTATACTTTTTGCAGTGCTTGGGCTACTGTGAGCAAAGATTGTTCCCAGGTCATATATGATTAGGAATATCCTGCCTGACATTTGTGTATTCATAATTATTGGACTTTAGAAACTCCATTTTACATATAAACTAATGGTTTTAACTGAGACTGAACTTTCCAGTCTCTGTTTCCACATGCAAATGTTGTGTGAAAGAAGATTTGTTTTGTTCACAACTTGAACAAGAGTTATTTACAGTTTTGGAAAATTGCATCACAGACCACTTTGCTGTCATTTTCATGTACTAATTACTTTTATATGTCTTCTAGTTCACTTTTGTTTCAGGATTAATATTGAAATACTTATCTTATAAGTTATTTTCATTTTCCTTTTACATTTATATTTAGGGTATATGATTTTGTTTGAAATTGTTTGTAAGGAAGATTGTTATTAATTTCATTTCAGGGTGATAATGCAGAAGTTGGAAAATATTTTATGGAGGGGAAACACTGAGTCTGATAAGGTTCAGAATTCTTGGGCTAATAAGAGTAAAT
This sequence comes from Mustela erminea, assembly GCF_009829155.1. Classification (NCBI taxonomy): domain Eukaryota; kingdom Metazoa; phylum Chordata; class Mammalia; order Carnivora; family Mustelidae; genus Mustela; species Mustela erminea. The sequence goes on along the minus strand of NC_045627.1, from coordinate 30,582,326 downwards.
TCATCTGATAAGGGCTCTCTTATGGAAAGTGCCCAGATTTTAGTAGTAGGTGTTTCTGATCTCTATGTATTGGGCTGAATCTCGGATGGTAGAGATCCTCTAGAGATCCTTTAGTAGGTGGCCATCAAAAAAGTGCTTTGTGGTGTGAGGCAAGGCTCTAGAGACTTGGAAGAAAAAGAAATATATTACCTCTAGCCTAGAAGCTTTTTTTTTTTTTTTTTTAAGGTTTTATTTATTTGACTGGGAGAGAGAGGGCACATAAGCAGGGGGAATGGGAGAGGGAGAAGGAGGCTCCCCATTGAGTAGAGAGCCTGATGCAGGGCTCAGTCCCAGGACCCTGGGATCATGACCTGAGTCGAAGACAGATGCTTAACGACTGAGCCACCCAGGGACCCTTTTAAAGTTTTGTCTCATTTGACACATTTGAGATCATTTCTTGTATAGAAAATAGAAAATTATTTCTTTAAATACTAAATGGGGCGCCTGGGTGGCTCAGTGGGTTAAGCCGCTGCCTTGGGCTCAGGTCATGATCTCAGGGTCCTGGGATCGGGCTCTCTGCTCAGCAGGAAGCCTGCTTCCCTCCCTCTTCTCTCTTTGCCTGCCTCTCTGCCTACTTGTGATCTCTCTCTGTTTCTCTCTGTCAAATAAATAAATACTAAATGGTTTTTTCTTCTTCTTTTTAACATATATTATTAGTATTCATTTGTTGTACTGTGGAGTGTTTCCTTCACTGTATTATGCAAAGACACTTTTCTGTGGGTATTGAATTTAACATGGAGGGAAGTAGCATATTTAGGGCAAAGGACCTTTTATCTGTAGATCTATTTCTGCCCTCAATAATGTGATGTTTGGCAAGTCCTTTTAAATGAGGTTGATAATGTTATGAAATGCAAGGGGTTTTAAAACTTAAGGCTAATTAATTAGACTCTGTTAGAAGAATTGCTTTTTCTCCTTCGTCTTCACTTAGTGTTCCTAGGAGATATGTAGAATGTGCATCTTCTACGTGTTAAAGGAGTTCATTTATTAGGAACAAAAAAAAAGAGTAGGAAAGTACCTAGGAGAGCTGGTAGTGAGTGCAGAATTACATGGTGCAGCGATAGTATCTAATTTGTGTAATTATTAATGAGTATGCCAATGGTACTAAATACTAGGTCATCTTCCCCTTCCTACTGGAGGAATATTTTCAAGTGCTTGAAAATATTTTTTATTTGGAGGAAGGCTAAAATTACTAAATGGGTTTGCCTTAACAGTTGCTTAGAAAATAGTTTGAGGGAGAGGATTCTAAAGAGAATGACTTAAAGGTGAACTTTTTCCATCTCCTGCCAGATGAATATTTCTTGTATTTTAGCCTATTTGCTTTACAGTATTATGGTGACAACAGAGGTCAAATTTGCCATCCGACATTGAAATGAAATTATGAAGAAAAGTACTATTCAAAATACAATAATCAGATTGCAGGAGAATGGAAAGATTAGATTCTGAAGAAGATGAAAGCAAAATATGTCTGTGATGGCTGGATCTAGGAACACACATTGTAAGGAATTGACAGTATCTGAAGTTCTTATGCATTTGAAGTAGTAGCTTTACTTACCATAATTAAGGATTTAAACAGAACTTTTTTCCCCCTTCAAGTTGTGTGTTTTATTCTGTTAAATGGCAGAAAAACACGTAATCCAAGCCGTATTTGGGGCACTTTCGCTATTCATTTAAAATAGAATGGATTAAATCATAGTTCCTAGTTTTTTTTTTTTTAAGTCTTTATTTATTTATTTATTTGACTACGAGAGATACAGTGAGACAGGGAACACAAGCAGGGGGAGTGGGAGAGGGAGAAGCAGGCTTCCCACCAAGCAGGGAGTCGAAGGCGGGGCTCTATTCCAGGACCCCGGGATCATGACCTGATAATGACTGAGCCACTTAGGCACCCCTCATAGTTCCCAATTTAAAAATCAGGGTAGATCCATGATTTCAAGTATTGTTCAGGTTATGGTATAATTTGCATAAAGCTGAAATATTGGATAATTCCACCATGTATTTTTTTTTTTTTAAGATTTTATTTATTTATTTGACAGAGATCTCAAGCAGGCAGAGAGGCAGGCAGAGAGAGAGGAGGAAGCAGGCTCCCTGCTGAGCAGAGAGCCCGATGCGGGGCTCGATCCCAGGACCCTGGGACCATGACCTGAGCTGAAGGCAGAGGCTTTAACCCACTGAGCCACCCAGGCACCCCCACCATGTATATTAACCAGACCTCAAAATTTTTTTAATTGATGTTTTTGGGTGGTAATTCAAGGAACATGGAATAAAATTCACAAGGGTAAACAATGAAGTTAGTCTTTTACAGCCTGTCTCCAGCTATCCAGTTCCCTTTACAGGTTGTCTGTATTGCCAGTGTTTTGTTTTTGTTTTTGTTTTCTGCCAGAGCAAAGTCTAGAAACACACAGTTGTTATATATAGGCATTTAGTCCAAGATAAAGGTGGAGTTTTACATCAGTTGAAACATGATGGATTTAGTTAGTAAGTGATTTTGTGACAGCCAGTCATTTAATAAAACCTGAAGAGAAAATAATTCCTGATGGATAAGAAAGTAAACGTAAAAACTGAAAGTTCCATAAAAATGCAAAAAGAATATATATGTGAAGGTAATGTGATCTTGATAGTGGAAAGGACTCTCAAAGCATGTCATAAAGTCAGAAACCAAAAAGGCAAATCTCATAGACTTAATAACATAAGGTTTTAAAACTTTTTTGCTTCCAAAAATGATAAAAATGGGATTTCAGGATAAATTATAAACTGGGAAAAAATATTTGTAAAATGAGACAAAGGGTTAATAATCTTACTATATAGTACAGCACAACAAATAAAAAAACATTAATTGAAAATATAATCTCAAAACTTGGAATCTCTGGTTTCCAGTCTAGTATATAAAGAAGGAGCTTAGGAGTTGCCATTCTATCCTAACAACAAGTAAAAAGCTGAACTAAAAAAAATCAACTCTTTTTAGATTCTTCAGGGAATTGAAGTCACAGGGTAAACTGCTGCCCAGAAAATTGGAGTGAAAGGAAGATACAGGGAATCACAGCTTACTAAAGCAGAAACCTCTGCAGCAACCAGTGCCAGGGTAGGAAAACCTAAACTATAATGATGAATCTGATGCTAGTGTGAACAACTCTTTGAGAGTTAGAAACTGTAAGAGAACCTAGTCATGGCGGGGACACCCACACTCTGGTGAGTTTTATCTTCAGGAGCTCTACCAGGTCCTCACAATTAGTATTGGAGAAAAATACCCCGTGTCTCTAGCGGAAGGCAGGGGGAAGGAACTATTTCAAAACAAACCAGAGTATTCTACTTTTCTTAACAAGACAGGCTCTCAGGAGAAACTATTTTAATAGAGCCTAACCGAAGTAGGGGAAGGCAAATACCCAACGTCAGCCAGCTCTAGTGTCCCACCTGGGGTAAGGGAAAAATCCAATTAAGCCCGTCTAGCCATACATGTAGGGAAAGGGAAATATGTAACTTCAGCTATCCTGTCCCATCTCTGGGGAATGGAAAGGTAGGGACTGAGAAGCATTGATGAAATTCATAGTCCAGTGGTACCAGCTCACTGAGAAACTGACACCTGATCATAGGACTGGAAAATGCTTCCTCTAAACACCACCATACCACTACATTACTAAAGACCTATTTACCACAGCTCTATAATCTAGTGTATCATGTCTTTCAACAAAAAATTACAAGGGGTACTCAAAGACATAAAATACAGAGACTGAGCGATTATTAGAACTAGAGTCACTCAAAGACAAAAAATACAGAGACTGAGCGATTATTAGAACTAGAGTCACTCAAAGACAAAAAATACAGAGACTGAGCGATTATTAGAACTAGAGTCAGATATAGAAGGAATATTGGAGTTACCAGACCAGGATTTTTCTTTTCTTTTTTTTTTTTTTTAAGATGACTAATGAGGTAAGGGCTTTTTCCTATAAAATACATGGGTCAGGAAAGCAATCTCAGGAGATACTGAAAAGTGTTTTGAATTAAATGAGAATGAAAATATAACATCAACAAAAGTAGTGCTTAAGGAGGAAATTTATAGCATTGAATACATATATTAGAATAGAAGAATGTTCTAAAGTCTACCATTTAAGCTTTCATCTGGGGAACTAGAAAAGGACAAATTAAATTTGAAGTAAGCAGAAGGAAAAAAAAAAAAACCAGTAAGAATTAGAGCAGAAATCAGTTAAATTGAAAGTATGAAATTAGAGAAAATCAATAAGCCCAAAAGTTGGTTCTTTGAAAAGATCAATAAAATCAGTAAGTCTTTAGCCAGGCTAACTTAATGAAAAAGGAGGATACAAATTATTGATCAATTGTGGGAGAGAGGACATCACTACAGATCCTGTGGACTTTAAAAGGATAATCAAGAAATTCTGTGGACAAATTCATGCCCACAAATTTGATAACCTAGATGAAGTAGATCCATTCCTTGAGAGTTATACTCTGCCAAATTTCACACAAGAAGAAATAGATAGTCTGAATAGCTCTGTATCTATTTTTTTTTAAAAGATTTTATTTATTTATTTGGCAGACAGAGATCACAAATGGGGGGAAGAGCAGGCTCTCTGATGAGCAGAGAGCCCTATGCAGGGCTCCATCCCAGGACCTGGGGATCATGACCTGAGCCAAAGGCAGAGGCTTTAATCCACTGAGCCACCTAGGCACCCCTCTGTACCTATTTTAAAAATTGAATCCATTAGTAACCTTTCAAAACAAAGCACCAGGCCCAGATGGGTTCATTGTTGAATTTTACCAAGCATTTAAGGAAGAGATTATACCACATCTTTATAGTCTCTCCCAAAAGATGGAAGGAGAGAGAATAATTAATGTTCTGTGAAGTCAGCATTTACCCTAATATCAAAACCAAAGACATTACAAGAAAACTACAGATCAATTATCTCTCATGAACATAGATGAAAACAACCCTCAAAATATTAGCCAATTGAGGGGCACCTGGGTAGCTCAGTGGGTTAAAGCCTTCGCTTTCGGCTCGGGTCGTGATCCCAGGGTCCTGGGATCAAGCCCCGAGTTGGGCTCTTTGCTTGGCAGGGAGCCGGCTTCCTCCTCTCTCTCTGCCTGCCTCGTGATCTCTCTCTGTGTGTCAAATAAATAAATAAAATCTTAAAAAAAAACCCTACAGCTAATATTAGAGTTAATGGAAATAAATTAGAAGCTCTTTAATAAGGTCAGGAATGAGGCAACGATGTCCCTTCCACCATTGCTTTTCAACCTTATATTGGAAGTCAGAGCTAATGCACTTAAGGCAAGCAAAGGGGGAAAAATGAGACTGATTGGGAGGAAGGGAGGGGGGGAAATGAAACTGTTTTTTTAGTGGTTTTATTTCTACATGGTTATCTATGTAGAATATCTGAAAGAACTGACAAAAAATTCCTAGATTAGAAATGATTATAGTAAGGTTGTAGGATACAAAAGTCATTGCTATATATGCTATACATTTAGCATATATAGTGCATATATATATAGCATATGTATCATATATATAGCATATATAGATATAGGTATAGATATATACTGTCAGTGAAAAAGTAGAATTTGAAATTGAAAGCTCAGTGCCATTTACTTTAATGCCCCCTCCTCCCCATGAACTACTGAGGTATAAATCTAACAAATTACTTATGAGATCTGTAAGAGGAAAACTAAACTCTGAATGAAGTCAAAGAACTAAATAAGGGATATTCATGGTTAGGAAAACTCAATATTGTCAAGCTGTTAGTTCTTCCCAGCTTGATCTATAGATTTAATACAGCCCCAATCAAAATCCCAGCAGGGAATTTTGTGGATATTGACAAACTGATTCTAAAGTTTATATGTCAGGTCGCAAGACCCACAAATAGGCAACTAATTTTTAAAGGAGAAGGACCTTCAGAGAACTGACACTACTTGACTTCAAGATTTATTATAAACACATTAAATCAACGCACTGTAGTCTTGGCAAAAGCATACAAGAGTAGATCAGTGGAATAGAAGGGAGAGCCCAGATATAGATCCATGTAATTATAGTCAACTGATCTTTAACACAAAGGAGCAAAGACAGTGGATTCAAGCAGATAGTCTTGTCAACAAATAGTGGTGGTACAACTTCACATTCACATGCAAAGAAATGAATCTAGACATAGACCTTATGCCCTTTACAAAAATTAAGTAAAAATGTATTATAGGCCTAACTGTAAATTGCAAACCTCAGAAACTTGTAGAAGATAACATAGAAGATGACTTAGGTGACCTTGTGTATGGCGATGGTTTTCTTATATACAAAACCAAAGGCGTTATCCGTGAAAGAAATAATAAGTGGGAATTCATTAAAATAATAAAAAATAAAACTTCTCTGTGAAAGACATTGTCAAGGGAATTAGGAGATACGTCATAGACTGGGAGAAAATATTTGCAAAAGACACATTTGATAAAGGAGCGTTCTTCAAAGTATACAAAGAACCCTTAAAACTCAAAAGTAAAACAAAACCTGATTGAAAAATGGGCAAGATTAGTGAACAGACAAAGAACCAAATAAGATAAACAGATGGTAAGTAAGCGTATGAAAGGATGTTCAGCATCACATGTCAAGTCATTAAGGGAATTCTAAATTAAAACAAGATGTTACTACACACTTATTAGAATGGCCAAAATCCAAAACATTAATAAGAAATGCTGGCAAAGATGTGGAACAACAGGAGCTTTCATTCATGCTGGTGGGAATGCAGAATGGTACAGCACTTTGGAAGAAAGTTTAGCAGTTTCCTACAAAACTAAACATACTCTTACCATCCGATCCAGCAGATCCAGCAATCACTCTCCTTGTTATTTACCCAAAGGAGCTGAAAACTTACATCCACACAAAACCCTGCACATGGATGTTTAGATCAGCTTTATTTGTAGTTGCATAAACTTGGAAACAACCAGCATGTTCTTCAGTAGGTGAATGGGTAAATAAAGTTTGGTACACCCAGACAATGGATTATTCATGGTCAGAAAGAAATGAGCATCAAGCCTTGAAAATACATGGAGGAAGCTTGAATGCCTCTTACTAAGTGGAAAAAACCAAAGGCTATATACTATATGAGTCCAACTACATGACATCCTGGAAAAGCCAAGACAATGTAGACAGAAAGATTGATCGTTGCCAGGGATTAGGGGCAAAGGAGGAGATGGTTAGGTAGAGCACAGAGGAATTTTAGGACAGTGAAACTATTCTGTAAGTTAATACACTGGTATAAACATGTCATTAAACATTTATCTAAACCTGTAGGTAATCTAGATTTTGGGTGATAATGATATTTCAATATAGGATTCATCAGTTTTAACAAATATACCACTCTGGAGGGGGATGTTAATAGTAGGAAAAGTTGGATGTTTGTGAGGAAAGAAGGTATAATGGAACTCCCTGACCTTTTCCCCTCATTTTATGTGAACCTAAAACTGCTCTGAAAAAATGAAGTTTATTAATGAAAAAATAAATCTTGGGTAGAAAAAATGTATAAAGTTTATCAACAGGCAATTTACAAAAGCAGTACAAATGGCCAGGACATACTGTAACCCTAATTATTCTAGAGAGAGACGTGGTCCAAGACTAAAGACTGGGTCCTGTTCAAGATGCATAGTTCAACACCAAAAGTTATTAAAAAGGAATTCCATTTGTTTTCAAAGTGCATTATTGGGAATTTAATTCAAAACCAGATTAATAATTCTTACAGGATTTTTTCTCCTTCCCATTTCTTTACTGCCCAGGATCTGCTTTTCACAGTTCTGGCTCTAAAGTTTTTTTCTCAAATCCCAGGTAACAAGGCCACTTCCCCCTAACATTTCTTGTTTCCTTAATAATGTTGATCAGCTTAGTATCCACAAGTCATTCTTTTTAGGAAGGGACAAAATAAGTGGAGGGAGGAGGGCTGTTGGCATTCATATGTTAATACATTTTTCCATGTCACACTAAGGGAGTATTTTTTGTTTCACTGATTAAGGAAATCCAGATAAAAATTTTCTTTCTTATTGCCAAATTAGCAAGTATTAGAGTGTTGTTGCTTAGTGTTGGTGAGGGTGTATGGTACTTCCAAGTCTCTGTTGAAATTTTTGAGGGAGAAATTGCACACATCTTTACTTTTTTTAAGATGCCAGATCTTTAATATTGGGGTCCACTTCTAAGAACTCATCCTAGGCCTTTTGGTTCCACCTGTGTATGAGGTGACCCATCAAGTATGTGTTTAAAAGTTATTTTCATCTTCTCTGTTAGATTCTCAAAAGTGATTTCCATATCATGTATCTCAAAACTGTTTTTACAACCTATATTCAAATCATTTGTGATGCTTCTAAAAATAATAGATTTTCGGTTCTTATCCCAGACCAACTAAATTGGAATGTGTGGGTAGGGCCCAGGAGTCTTTTTAAGCAATCTCACCATAATTAGATATAAAATTAACTAAATGGTTATAATTTCATAGCTAAATGGCTATAAAATTCTGAAGAATTTTAGAGTTCTCTCAGACTCTAAAGTTTGTAAACTGCTGCTCTGATCAAGCTCCAGTCCCATCTAGCTCTAATCCTGAAGGACTTGACTAGAATGCTTGTCCATCCCTAATTCTTTGAGTTTCTCTTCTCCTTACCTTGAAATTCCTTTATATCATTTACCATCCTCCTTTTGGTACTAAGAAAACATGTTACCCCTTGAGTGCAAGGAGCCCTTGATCCCTTTTTACACCTCTTTCCAGACACTCCGTGCTCACCTTCCTTCTCTCTGTCTCTACCACTTTCCCTCCTTTATTTCATACTCTGTTTTTGAGATTATCCTGTTGTTATTAGGATATTTTGAATGTTTGAATTTTTTTTTTTTTTCTGCAGCTGCTTATGGGAAGGTTTATCTAAGGTATGTGATATAGAAAGCATCATACTTAAAAAATTCTAGACATTTTTATGATTATCATCCTTTTTACCAGGTTTTAAGCTTCTTGAAAGCAGGAATTGGGTCTTACCATCCCATCCAGCATTGCCAACCTTACATAAAATAGATAATAAATATTTGTTTCATTGAGCTAAATTTTGTTTTTTACTGTTCATGTAACAACACCCTCTTGAAAACTTAGCTTTCTGCAAGCTTCGAATCTCTCGAAAGAACTGTTGATAAGCTACTTAGGCATGTTATGATACATGAAAATTGCATAAAAATATCTCAGTAACTTGATCAAAATAAATTTGCATTAGCAGGATAAATATGGAGAATTCTTAGCTCTTGTTTGACAGTGTCAGTGTTAAATTGGTATATCCTTGAGAAGTCTTTTAAAATATTATTACTTAGTTTCTTTTTCTGCAGATGGAAATAACCTCTAGTAAGTTACGTAATATTTAGTGTTTACAAGAAGCTTTCATTTTAGAGATCTAGAGTAGTATGAATAATGTAATAAAAATTTTAGCATAGAAAGAAAACAGCTGTATTTTTAAACATTAAGGAGTGTTTGGCTTTATGATATGTTTTTCTTATAGGACTTATGCTATTATAATAATAAAAAAAACCCCTATTGTTAATACAGTCATATTGGTGCTACTGTACTATGCCAAAAAGATTCTTGAGGGAAGTTCTTTCATGCTTTTTATTTACCTGTCCTAGGCCTGGCACAGTGGCTTTAGTCTAGTCCACACCAAGTACTCTGCCAAGGAACCTGGGGTTTATGGACCAAGCTCTGTCTTGTTAAATAATTAGACCCGGACAAGTCAGTTCATCTGCAAAATAAAGGTAATACCTTAGATTGCTTGTCTTTGTAGGGTTCTAGGATAATACTTTAGGTTGCTTATCTTCACAAGGTTCTTAAGAGAATTGGATAAGGAAATGCAGGAAGTCCCTTTATAAAGTGAACGCTGAAATCGGGATAGTAGGTACTATCTTCTGATTAGTAAAAGTCAGCACAAATAGTCAAGATGGCCTTTGCAGTGGGATAACACTGAATTTGGAAGAAGTATGTCATGTATAAGAGAAAGAATGTATGTATAGATAATGACTATAGCCCAGGGTAATGTGCTAGGCAAAAAACTTGTACTGATTTTGAAGAAATTCATAGGAAAGAGAGAGATTGCTCTCTTTGGGGGGAAGGAGTCAGATACTTTTCGAGGATGTTACTTTCATAGTCTTGTACTGCTAGAAGGGAGAGAAGTCTTGGAAGTGCAGTGCAAGGCTGACATCAAGTTGAAGTACTGTATTAGTGAAGCAGATCCTGGAGAGTTTACCCATCACAGCCAAGCTGTCCCGTAAGCTATGAAAAACACTTACAAGGACGTTAAGCTGGTTGAAGGATATATTTGAGGAAATACTGAAGGCAGGGCGATCAATCCCATGGATATTCTATTAATCTGAGGAGAAAATGATCAGGGGTTTAACCAAGGTCTCTTAACATGGAGTTTGCAAATTAGGTGATCTTAGATAGAATCCAAGAGCCATGAACTTGGAGAAAAATTGTATTTTTTCCCCAACTAACCTTTTTCTGAAATTTAGCTTATCTTTCAGTTACGAGTATAGGAAACAAACCACAGTAATGTTAGAAGTATTTTTAATTTTTGCCAATAGAAATCTCACCTTTTTCTATCACATTAAAGTTGTTGCAAACATCTTGTATTATTGCTTATACCATCTATCATTACTCTGAAATTATAATAGTTATGAGCTCTGCTATGAGGTCTTCATTAATTAATGAATTGCCAAAGAAGCATATAGAGTGTTAATCACATTTTCCCTGTTTTGATAAGCATTTCAATACAATTGGTTTATTTTATAGTTCTATCCTTTGAAACTTATTTTTAAACTAAAACATTATTTTGAGTCCAAGCTTCATCAGACTACAAGAGGGGTCTATGGCACAAAAAGATTAAGAACACTTAGTAAACTGAGGTGGTGTCTCTTCCAGAAGGTACTGGTACTTTGTCATTTTGGCAAGTTTAAGTCACTGTTTTCTTTTCTAAAATAAAGTGGTCAAGTAAATGATCCATGATACCTCTTCCAACTCCAAAATTCTACTTTTAATTTCTTCCTTCAAGCCAACATCTTCCATATCCTTCCCCAGCTCACTAAATTATACAGTTGGCTTTTCCCTTCATCAAATCCAACATCTTCTCTAGCTTTGTTTTCCCCATCTCACTAAAAGACATCACTCAGGTTAAAAACACAGAAGGTATCCTTTCTTTTTTCTCACCTATTATACCCAATATATCGTCAAGTCTTGTGAGTTATACTTCCTAACTTTCAAAATTTTGTACCATTCTATCTCTACCACCTCTCTCTGCTGCATGACTGCAAGACTTATAATGGAGCTCCCTATTTCTATTCTTGACCTGTAACAGTCTGTTGTCTGCATAGCAACCAGAGTGGTCTTTTTAGTCCACAGACATAGGAATTTGTTAACTGCCTAGAACCCCCTCCAGCAGCTTTCCTTGCACATGGATTGAAATACCTTTGTGAGCTGGCCCCCTGCTCTTCTTCCAGTTTCATCTCATGACACTCTCCTACTGGCCTACTAAGCTTCAGCCATGCAGGCCTTTCTTTTTCTGTCCTGTAAACATGCTATCTTTGTCTTAGGCCCTTTTCATCTGCTGTTCCCTGCTCCAGAATGAGTGACTCTTTCCCCTAGGTTGGTTTCTTAATAGTCTTTAGGTTCCCGGGTGCCTTCTTCATTTATCTCCCCAATAAGTCTGTTAAAGCAGAAACATGTGTGTTGTTTTTACTATTTTATTCCTAGTAGCTACAATAAATATTTACTGAAAAATTTTGGACTACATCAAGTCTTTGTGTAGTCCCAATATTCATTCATTAAGTGTTATGAAACTATTCAAACTGGTCAAGATTTCAAAACTCAGAAAGCTAGGGACATTTTGAAGAAGGAGAGAAATTGCCCAAAGCAAGTAAGATGGGGAGTAAGAAAGAGTTAAGAGTTATTGATGATTTGATGATGTCATCATATAGCAAATAAAAATAACTCCTAAAGATTCCAAAAAAATGAGTCATAAATTACTTTATTCAGGGAGTTGGGTTTGGGGAGGTTGTGTCGTTAGCTGTGTAATACCCTTCAGGATTTTGAGTGGGTAACTAGCCAAAAAAGCACAGAAATAATGATTTTATACATTGGGTGTGATAATTATACTTCTTGTCCTTGGGCTGCCCAGCATTTTATGGAGCACACCCCAACCCAAAATCAGCCATAATATAACAATTATTTTATAGTGTCATGGTAGAGTGTGGCTTGTAGCAGCTCAAGTGGAACTAACAAGGAAGCAGAATAATGAAAACAGAGCGCTGTGAGACACAAACATGTGCACACTTGTGGAATTAGATACTTCTTAAACTGTCAGAATGATCTAGATCCCAGAGGGGGGGGGCGGCTAGGATGGAGACTCAGGGATCTGCATACACTTTGAGCAACCACCAGGAAGTTCAGTAGTTAAAGAAGCTGAACTAGGCAGTCAAACAGAAGGTAAGTCAGTTAGCAAGTAGCGAGGAGAATCAGAGGGGGGAATAAAAGAACAAAAAAGGAAGAAACCAGGTAAATGAAAGAACTGCCCAGGATTCACAGTGAAGAATAAATGTTGAGTCAGTGTCAGCTGCCTTTAGTCAGCTCATCCTACTGAGAGCTAATCTCAGAGTTTCCTAGGCCTGCTGGTGATAATAGAAAGCAGCTGGTAGATGATGAGTGTGAGATTTGGAGGGAGGGGGAGGGATCAGAGTGAGGGTGGAGCAGACATATTTCTGGGGTAGAAGCATTTTTTTGGCAGAGAATCAGATGTTGCTAGATCCATCATAGATCATTGAGGTCATTTGGTCCATTGTCTCCCCAAATTTTCACACACAAAAATTGTTTTTCTGCTGTGACTCTCATATTACAAAAATGTTTTTCCTTAAAAACTTATTAACAATTTGCTTCCCTGTTTTTAACCAAGGATTGTAATTAGAACAGCATATGCTACCCATACTGAATTGACATAATTTCAGCTAAAGGCAAAAAGTTCCCTACAATTTGTAGCTAACTTGTGGCGAAATGGTCGTTTCATATAGAGTTTTCAAATATTAAAAATGATTTGTGGCCTTCATATTGAGGGCTTTGGAGCCTGGCTGTTGAAATCCTTAATTGATTTCTCAGGTCCTTTTGATTTCAAATCTTAGTCACTTAAAACAGTGCTTTTTTGGCATACGTTTCATTGCTCTGAGACTTAGTTTCTCCATCAACAAAATGAGAATAAAATAGTATCTACTTCAGGAAGTTATTTTGAGGCTCAATCACTTCAGATAATGCCTTTTTTCACTGGCATATTGCTTGATACATGGTACATACAACCTCTGTAATTATTAGCTTTTATTCTGGTTTTATAATTGTTATTGCTATTTAGGGCTATGCAGCTCAATTTCCTTGAATTGTATTTGTAGGTTTTGAATTAAAAGTTTGATCTTTTTATCCCTAAGAATTGATTGTCTCTCCTTTAACTCTGAGAGGAATGGAGTTGAGCAAAGAATTTATTTTATTGGCAATAATGGGTGGGTGGAGGGAGAATTGAGGAGCTGGCAGGTTTTTAAAGACTCCATCCTATACAAAAAACCAGCTGTTCTTCCTTCACTGAGCACAGGGTGAGGGGAAACGGGCTTCAACTTCAATAATAAGTGCATTACTGAGGAGATAGAAGGAGCTGCTGGTGATATTTTAGAGGTCACCTTATGTCAAAGTAAGAAGATAGAGGGGTAAAATTTGCAAATTGGCAAAACCTGTAAAAATGTTTCTGACCTTAAGTGTCTTTCATGCATCCCTTTTTATTGCAACACATTTCATAATTGAAATCACTATGAAGATGACTGTACCTAAATGAATAAAGTATACTTCCTTGGTGCCCATTGGCATGTTATTTTAACATAGGAGGAAAAATATTTCCCTTTGAAGTTATAGTTCAGTTTGATTTACTAATTTTAGAAAAAGATTATTGTATTGAATTTGCTTGGATTTTATTTTATTTATTTTATTTATTTATTTATTTATTTATTTTAAAGATTTTATTTATTTGACAGAGAGAAATCACAAGTAGATGGAGAGGCAGGCAGAGAGAGAGAGAGAGAGAGGGAAGCAGGCTCCCTGCTTAGCAGAGAGCCTGATGCGGGACTCGATCCCAGGACCCTGAGATCATGACCTGAGCCGAAGGCAGCAGCTTAACCCACTGAGCCACCCAGGTGCCCCTGCTTGGATTTTAAATACTAAAATTTAGTCTTTCCCCTCTCACTGCCTCTTTCTCTCTTTCCTTTTCCTCCCAGTGCCACCACTAGTTTGTTCTTACAGTGATTTTGCTGGAGATTTCATTAAAAAAATCACCTGGCAGAAATAGTGATACTATTCTTTATAAAATAATTTTTTACCTCGAAAAGAATCTTAGATTTTGTACCTTTTGAGAGTAAGTATAGGTCCCAGCTAAGTAGGGAGCCCGTTGTGGGACTCAGCCCCAGGACCCTGAGATCATGACCCAAGCTCAAGGCAGACACCCCGCCAACTGAGGCACCCAGGCCCCGCGGATTTGTTTTTAATGGATTTGATTTTTCCATTTTTTTTCTTAGTGTTTGCATGTGTAACCTTGGAAAGGATATCTTTCAGTGTTTGCTGTATTGCTCTTTTTCCATAATATATTTGCTCTAGAGACTATTCTAAATTCAAGTCTTTTTCAATTAACATGAAGGCCAAAATTGGTATTAGTACATTAGTGTTCAATCAGTCTTGCCTATAGATTTTACACAAGTTTAGAAATCCTTTTGTCTACTGGGGTGCCTGGGTGGTATGGTCATTTGAGCCTGTGACTCTTGGTTTTGGCTCAGATCGTGATCTCAGGGTTATGGGATTGCGACCACACTCCCATTCCCTGAGTTGTGCAGAATCAGCTTATGACTCTCTCCCTCTCCCTTGCCCATTTCCCCTGCTGCTTCTTCAGTGTATGCTTGTGGCATTTTTATCTTGGAAACCATTTAACTCTTTCTTGTGTCTCTGTCTTTCCTCACGGTGTGCTTTCTTTCTCTTTTTTTGATTTTAAAGACTATCTATTTATTTGACAGAGATCACAAGTAGGAAGAGAGGCAGACGGGGTAAGGCGGGGTGGGGCGGGGGAGGCAGACCCCCTGCCGAGCAGAGGCTTAACCCACTGAGCCACCCAGGTGCCCCTGTGCTTTCTAATCCCAATATTGATGAAGTATTTTAAAAGTTCATTAAGCATTATAGCTTAATGATTAAGAGTGAGGATTTTAAAGTGAGTGACTCAGTGTGAATTCTACCCTCACCACTTGTCTCTGTGATCTTCAGGCATGTACTTTTTAGTCTAGGGGTGATAAGACCTCTCTTAGGGTCTTCTCAGAATTAAGTTAGCTATTGTTTATAATGTGCTTATCATAAGGCCTGATGCAAAATGGTTGCTATTTTTATTAGTGCCAAACTCAGTTAAAACTGAGTGTCTACTTGACTGTCTAGTCTCCTTGACTAGTTTGTAAACTTGTTGAGAAAAGGAATAAGGTATAATTTCTTTGTGTATCTGCCACTCTTCCTGTCCTGGTATTTTATATGTAAAGATATCTTTCCTCAGTTGAACTATTTGTTTTAGCTGTTTGAGACCTGAAGGTCCAGGAGGTAGTAATTTTTATAGTGTTGTTTAGACACAAATTAGAATTTTGTGTGCTAGGGAGCCTTGTGTGTAGGAGTGAGTCGCTCATCTAGTGGAGTTGAGAACTTTATACCTAGAGTATGTGGTGACTTTCTGCTGTTTTTTTTCCAACAAGTACATAGGCAAAATCAGGTGCAAATTTGGGGATTTGCAAATGTCTGGGAGATAACCTTTCTGTACTTTAAAGCCCACTGTACTCAGTACATATTTATTGACTGATCTTTCTCTGAGGTGAAGAACAATTTTACTGTACCTTTGTACAGGACTGCTCTGAGTGATCAGTTGCTTTGATATTTAACAGAAGTTTGGGGGTTACTTTCTCTTTGTTTTCTGAAGCTTTTGTTTTTTGAATTCATATCATTTGAAGGGTACATTTAGAGTCAGTTTTTTTTTTTTTTTAAAGATTTTATTTATTTATTTGACAGAGAGAGATCACAAGTAGACAGAGAGGCAGGCAGAGAGAGAGAGAGAGAGGGAAGCAGGCTCCCTGCCGAGCAGAGAGCCTGACTTGGGACTTGATCCCAGGACCCTGGGATCAAGACCCGAACCGAAGGCAGTGGCTTAACCCACTGAGCCACCCAGGCGCCCCTGGAGTCAGTTTTTAAAAAAGTTTTTCTCCAGGCTATTATCCTGAATTTTTTATAATGTGTGCTACTTCCTTACCTTTTTTCTAAGTACTTAGAGCTTTTCAGTAATGTTGCTATTCCAGTGATATTCTCCCAGTTTGCAAAGAAAACTTGTACAACTTTATAGCAGAAAAATGACTTACTTCATTTATAGTGATTTATCTTTTTTTAAGCCATTTATAAACTTCTAAAAATGAGAACTTTGTTAAGGTATAATTCACATGCCACCTAGTTTGCTCAGTTAAAGCATACGATTCTGTGGTTTTTGATGTAGTCATAGAGCTATACAGCTATCATCACAATCAGTTTAAAAACATCCAAAAAAAAAAAAAAATCAAATCATCTGCCAAAGAAACTCCAGACATTTTATTTTATTTTATTTTTATTTTTTTTTTTAAAGATTTTATTTATTTATTTGACAGACAGAGATCACAAGTAGGCAGAGAGGCAGGCAGAGAGAGAGAGAGAGGAGGAAGCAGGCTCCCTGCTGAGCAGAGAGCCCGATGTGGGGCTCGATCCCAGGACCCTGGGATCATGACCTGAGCTGAAGGCAGAGGCTTTAACCCACTGAGCCACCCAGGCGCCCCGAAACTCCAGACATTTTAGCAGTCTCTTACCATTCATATAATGGAGTTATAGAATATGTAGGTTTTTTAAAAAACTGGCTTCTTTCACTTACCAAAGTGTTTTTAAAGTTCAACCATTTGTAGTGTGTATCTGTACTTGATTCCTTTTCATTGCTCAATAAAATTCTGTTGTATAGGTATATGCAGTCTTTTATTTAATTCATTTATTAGTTGATGGACTTTTGAATTGTTCCCACTTTTGGGTCATTATGAATAATGCTGCTATGAACATACATCTACAGGTTTTTGTGTGAAATGTATTTTTATTTTTCTTGGGAAATAATTACTTTTATAAAGTAAAATAACCAAGTTCTAAAGGAAAAGAAGTTGTGTACTACTTTTAGGAAAATCTTTTGAAGATATTTAAAAAATTTTGTATCCCTTTTATTTCCATATATTAGTTTGTGCGAGGTTTGCTGCACTAACAAATAACTTCAAAAATCTCAATAGTTTACAATAGTAAAGGTTTGTTTCTTATGTTACATGTTAGTTGCAGTTGTCTGGGGCTGTGTTCCGCCTGTCTTTTCATTCCAGAATTCAGGCTGAAGGAACAACCTGTATTTGGGATATGCTATTCTGGTGGGAACATGCATTAAAAGCCTTTGCTCAAAACTAGCACTTGTCACATTTCTGCTCACATTATTTGGTTTAGACAGGTCTTGTGGCAAACTTAACAACTGGCAAGGGAAATACATTCTCCCTATAGGTTAGTCACATGGCATTTAGGTGAAGCTTCATAGCCTTCTTACATGGAAGGAGGCATAGATGGTCGGGAGCAGAAATTCAGATTGTCACACCTCAGAAGAAAATAATGTAACTTATGGAGGAAAGATGAGAAGGATGGAGGTGAAGCTGCTGAAACACCATATCTTTTGAATTTAAGCATTGAGGTCAGGAGATAGCAAACTTTAAGCAACGGTATCTAAAAGTGAGCCATAGACCCATGCAAGAGGATGAGGAGGGAGTGAGAGATCCTATCATGTGTGTTACATGTGATGCAATTTGTGTAAGAGATGGCTTATCAGAGAATAGAAAATACTTACTTTGCTTTCTTCTTAAGACTTCTGGGAGCAGTCTTTTGACTAGTCCTATTCCTTTCCTGACAGCTCATCATACAGAAGTTTATCCTCCACTCCGGGCACTTCTTTGTTACCCTATCACTCAGGAAATTGAACCAGAAAGAAAACTGAACCAAACCTATTTTCATTCTACCTACCCATTTCTTCTGATACCCCTTTCTGGCTATAGGAGGCATCGAAAGGGCTCTTACTGATTGTCTTCTGGGTGTCCTGTACTTCAGACCAAGATTTCCTGACTAGAATATTCTGAGATGGGGCTCACTGGAGTGAGTGAAAGTAGAGAGGGTCTCAAGTCAGGCCCTCCATAAATACATACTGTGCCTCCCAGCCCAGCTATCTGTTATTGCAGTAGTTCTCAAAATATAGTCCTGGGACCAACAGCAGTTAGCATCATGTGGAAAGTTTCTAGAAATTCTTAGGCTCCATGACTCTGGGCTAGCAGTCTGTGTCCCAACAAGTCATTTTGATACACACTGAAGCTTGAGAACCACTGTATTATTTTATGCTGTCTACTACCCACCCCCTCCCTTTCTAATCAGTTTGTCCTTTCAAGCCCTTCCCTCTGTGCTACCAGTATACTTCTAAGTCCCAGGCCTTGCAACATTTTTTTTTTTTTTTGAGTTTTCATTATGGAAAATTTGGGTATATGGAAATGTAGAGAAAGTAAGGAATCCTCTTGTACTCAGTAAGTAATTTCAGCAGTTATGAACACATGGTCAGGACTGATTTATCATTACTTTGACCAGTGCCTATCTTGCCTGAGATGATTTTGAAGTGAATCACACCAGTTATTCTGTGAATATGTCAGTAAATCTCTCTAGAAGGTAGGACCAGACTTCCTTCCTTCCTTCTTCCTTCCCTCCGTAACCAACATACCATTACCCTTCTCTTCCAAAGAACCAAAACAAAATCAGAATCTTTTAGTATCATTAATATCCAGTCTTTATATTTTCCCTATTATCTTACATATTTTTATGTCTTAAAAATGTAGTTTGCTTGAATTGGATCAAATTGAGATCTTTACGTTGTTCTGTCCCTTGAAGTTTTTTAATCTATAAATTTCTCCTCCCCTCCACCCTCATTCCCTTGTACTTTTTGTTGAAGAAATTAGGTTATCTTGTAGTGTTTCCCTCAGTCTTGATTGTGTTGATTGCACACCCACAGTCATTTAATATGTTTCTCTGCCCTTGTGTACTTATAAATCGGTAGTTTGATTTAGAGACTTGATCAAATTCAGGTTTGAGGATTTTTTGGCACAACTGTCTCAAAAGTTGTATTGTGTCTTTCCATTAAGAGACATTTAATGTCTGTTAGCAGCCACTGATGGATTTTGTCTTCCCACCGGTGACCTGACTAGGATGAAGTTCAGTTTCCTTTGCTGGAAATTTGACACTTACCTGCATTCACTTTGTCTCTCTTCAGGTTTTCTCTGTCAGTAATAATACAGTAATACTGCAAGAAATATCACTGTGTGTATACTCTTGTGCATTTGTCATGTATTTGGTAGAACAAGAGTCTTAGAAGGGAAGTTACAGAGTTTAAGTATAGATATAGGTTAACATTTCTTATCAATACTGCCAAATCACTATCAGAAAAGGTTATAACAATTTACAGCTTTTACCAACAGTACACTAGTGCCTATTTCTTCACACCTATGATCATGAAATCTTAAAACTTAGTTTTTTTCATTTATTGTCAGTTGTTTTGATTCTTTCCCAGAATATCAAAGGAAGTTCATTTTAATATGTTTGCCCCTTTCCTTTTCTTTGCTTGTTTTTAAAGATTTATTTATTTATTTTAGACAGACAGAGAGAGATAAAGAGAGAGAAAGTGAGCAGGGGTGAGGGAAGGAGAGAGGGAAAGAGAAAATCTCCAGAAGACTCTGCACTGAGCAAGGAGCCTGTTGTGCGGTTCAGTTCCACAACCCCGAGATCGTGACCTTAGTCAAAACCAAGAGTGTATGTTGCTTAACCGACTGAGCCATGCAGGCACCCCTGTTTGCTTCTTGAAGTACAAAATTAATACAGGATTTTTAATTTAAATATTTTTAATACTTTAGCAGCCTGGAAACTTATTTTATACTGGAGCTTTCCAATACTTTACTATGGATTAATAACTTTTTTCTTGTTTTGTAGGTAACTCAAAGTCAGGATACCCAGAAATCATATACCTTGTTTCCCACTAGTTGCAAAAAGAGAAGGCCTCCTGATTTCTCTTTCGCTCTCTTTTGTATTGTTGTTTTGTCTTTTTTGGAATATGATCTGGAGATCTGGATTGGAAAGAAAACATTCTTTTCTATTTTTTAAAATATTTTATTTATTTATTTAAGAGAAAGAGAGTGAGCAAGAGTGAGAATACGAGTGAGAAGAGGGGCAGAGGGAGAAGGAGAAGAAGACTCCCCACTGAGCAGCGAGGCCAACATGGGACTGCATCCCAGGACTCCAGGATCATGACCTGAGCCCATAGGCGGACACTTAATGGACTGAGCCATCTAGGTGCTCCAGAAAGAAAACATTCTTGGGGTGCCTGGGTGGCTCAGTCCATTTAGTGTCTGCCTTCAGTTAAGCATCTGTGTTTGGCTCAGGTCATGACCCCAGGGTTCTGGGAGAGAGCCCTGTTTCACGCTCCTTGCTCAGCAGGGAGTCTACTTCTCCCTCTCCTGTTGCTTCCCCTGCTTGTGTTCTGTCTCTGTCTGTCAAATAAATAAGTAAAATGTTAAAAAAGAGAGAAAACATTGTTTTTTTTTTTAAAGGATATACTCTTTTTTTTTTTTTTTTAAGATTTTATTTATTTATTTGATAGAGAAAGACACAGTGAGGGAGGGAACACAAGTAGGGGAAGTGGGAGAGGGAGAAGCAGGCTTCCCACCGAGCAGGGAGCCTGATGCAGGACTCAGTTCCAGGACCCTGCGATCATGACCTGAGCAGAAGGCAGACACTTAATGACTGAGCCACCCAGGCGCACCAGGAAGAAAATATTCTTAAAGTAGTTTGAGAACCTTCTAATTTTACCCCCAGCTTCTTTCTACCTTTATATGACTTTATTGCCTCAGTTTATGGTGGCCATGTGTGTGGTCTGTGGTTTGTTCATATCAGAAGGAACCTTTTTATTAGGCTAACCCATAAATTAATTTACATGTAAAAGCAGAACATTTGTGCTCTTCTTTTAGGTGCTATTGAATTTATTTTCTTAATAATCTATACTTTGATAAATTATATGTTTTGTCTACTTAAAAATGGACTGTGGTTCATATATATGTATATAGATAGGTAGATATCTATCTATATACATATATATATATATCTAGGTTTTAATAGTACTGTGTTGGGATTTTTCTGCTTTAGATACATAATTTCATCAGGTCTCTGATGAAATTGAAAAAAACCCAGAGAATTCTTTGGAATTATGAATGATATTGAGAAAGAGAAAATCAGAGAAGTAATAAACAAAAAAAGGGAAAGAAATTGAAGAAATCCAATTTAAGATCATTTTTCCTCACTTAAATGGAAAACTAAAGATTTTTCATCTGACACTTCTCTTAAAGGTACAGCTGTTATCTAGACTTGTATTTTAGTCTGAACCTCACAGCTAAAATAAAGTGTAAACTTTAATATTGGGGTTATTCAGGCAAAACTGTGGGAGGTTATTTGAATTAAATTTTCTATTGCCTAGATTTCCCCCCACCAACTTCATTTAGGACTTGCCACTTTGAGCTTGATTTGTTTTCTTTCTTACATTTTTAATGACTTTAAATTATGTTTTTAAAAATGGACTTTTAAGTCTTTTTAAAAAGATTTTATTTATTTATTTGAGAGGGAGAGAGAGTGTGCACAAGCAGTGGAGAGGAAGAAGCAGGCTGTGCATCGAGCAGGGAGCCCAATGCAGAACTTGATCCCAGGACCCTGAGATCATGACCTGAGCCACTTAACTGCCTGAGCCACTCAGGCACCCTGATCTTTTAAGTTTTTGTCATATATTAGAAGTTTGCTTCTCATGACTAATTTTGTTGGACTTGGTTCATATCAGAAGGAACCTTTTTATTTGGAGATTCAGCTTGCCTTTCAAAGAAAAAGTGAGAATTATCCTATGTCATTTAAAAATAATTCTCTATAAGGCAAGGAATTTCCCCTAGGTTGAATTTTATTTTTCTTTTTTAGTTTACAGAGAATTATCTTTTGTGGTGACAAATAACTGTTTCTGAGGCTGGCAAGAAAACTCCCTCTTGGGAGTCTCATAGAAGTGTTGTGGCAGCTATCTGATCCAACTACTTTGAAAGTGCTCTGAAAGTTGCCTTATTTGTCTGGAAAGAGTCTGGAGCCCAAACTTGGCTTTTTCCCTTGAGGAGGGTTTATCTCTAAGCCGATATGGGAACAACCATGAAAGATTCTCTGGTGACAGTGTGAAATAGAGTAGTACCAAAACGTAAATTTAAACTTGTACTCCAAAGCAAATTTGCAGACAGGGTAAGGAAGGGGCTCTTTGTAGGTAGCAAGTTTGCATAGTATTTATATTCATATTCACCTTCTTAGGAGACCAAGAGAAAGGAGAGGAAAGAAAAAGGAAGTCTCTTCTTTTCTTATTCTTTCCTATTTATTCTAAGCATTCAACAACCAAGCTGTCTGCTGTAGGAGTGTCACTGTTTAAGAAAAAGGAGGGTCAAGGGTATTGGTGCAGATTCCTTCTTATTAAAAAATAAAATTGTAGATCTTTGTATATTAAAATATTGTATATTAAAGTAACCATGAAATTATTTTGAATCAGATTAAGTGGAGCAGAGAAAAGGGTCAATAATCTAAACTAATTGGAGGGTGGGGAGGAAGAGTATTGATGAAAAAGAATTATAATAAGAGAAAGATGAGAAAGACAAGAGGAAAGAAGGAAATAGAACAGTTAAGGAAGAGAACAATTTCCAGTTTTCTCCATCAAACGAGTCAGTTCCTCTCTGCCAACTTTGGGACTGCTCTGTGCAGAGGCCCACATACTAAGTTGTGTGAACTATTGGGCAAGGTAACTTAATAGCTCAGTGTCTTAGTTTTCTTATTTCTAAGGAGGGTACATTAGTACTTTATCTGTAAATTGCTCTGTAGTGTACCTGGCAGGTGATAAGTGCTCAGTAAGTGTTAGCTATTATTATTACCATCACTATTGTTGTTGTTATCAGTGACTTCTATCATGTATTCAAAAAAAGTGCTTAGGAAGTTACTCAGCTGGAAATTGGGGATTAAACAAGATGAGGTCTCTGCCCAAATTAAGCTTCCATTCTTGTTTATGAGACAAGACAAATACAAGCTAGTAAATAAGTAATTATAGGTTGTGCTAAGTGCTGTGAAGGAAATAGAGGGGCGAGAAAGGAATAGTAACTGGTGAGGTCACTTTAGGCAAGGGTAACGAGAAGGCCTTCTTAAAGAGGTGGCATTTTAGACTTGAAGTTTGACAACGAGCCCATTAAGTCAAGAGGCTGGGAAGGTGCATTCCAACAAAGAGAATAGCACATGCAAGGCTCAGGGGTTGGAGGCAGCTCGGCCCTTTTGAAGGACAAACATTGAAAAGTGTGCCTGGACCACATGGAGCAGAGAAGAGTGGTCTGAGAGCACGCGGGGCCCCATCCTGCTGTTGTCTTCAGCAGGCTCCTGCTGCTCAGTGCTTCTTGCCTGATAAGCTCTCAGTGCTACCTGAGGCCCCGAGGGGAGATCACCCCTGTGCACACCCTGGGACTAGGTATGGTTAGAGGACCTCCAAAGCTGTCATTGGTCAGGAAGTCAGTCATTTATTAAAAACTCTAAAATTTCAGTTCCAAACTTTTTCTTTTTTTAGATTTATTTATTTATTTTAGAGAGAGAGCACAAGCATGAGTGGCAGAGAGAGGAGGAGAAAAATCTCAAGCAGACTCTGTGCTGAGCACAGAACCAACGCAGGGCTTGATCTCAAGACCCTGAGATGATGATCTGAGCTGAAACCAGGAGTTGAATGGTTATAGCCACTGGGCCATGCAAGCGCCCCTCAGCTCTGTACTTTCTTAAACTCAACCAGTTATTACTGGTTGTTTCAGAAACGACATGGTTTGGCTTTAGTTTTTTTCAGTTTAATTTTTATTCTTTCTGGTTGTGCTGTCCATGGCTTCTCATAGTTAGTGTTAAACTTATTAATAGTTTTAAAAAATAACTTTTATTTAAAATTATATTTTAGGATGATGGGATTAAGGGAGGATACTTGATGTAATGAGAACTCTGTTATATGCAACTGAATCACTAAACTACCTCTAAAACTAAGAAGACACTATATGTTAATTAATTGATCAAAAAAGTTTGAGTCAAAAATAAATAAAAATGTTTAAAAAAATTATGGACATTGGGAAGGGTATGTGTTATGGTGAGTGCTGTGAAATGTGTAAGCCTGATGATTCACAGACTGTACCCCTGGGGCAAATAATACATTATATGTTAATAAAAATAATTTTTAAAATGTTTAAAAAATAAAATTATATTTTTGAGAAGGAGGCATGATAGGTAAAAACTGAAAAACAGGAGAATAGAAAGAGGAAGGAAAATCAGTGAGATGGAGACATAAAAAATGATGTAAAATATTTTTGCATTAAATCAAATAAAATGTGTTTCTCTTCGTTTACTGTGAGTCACTTGTTACCTGTTTTTGGGAATTTCTGACCAAGGAGTAGTTAAGAAAAGTAGTTCAGCTAATTTCTTTTTCTTTTTTTTAGTTCTTTAGGCAATTTTGTTAATCTGAATTTTTATTTTTCATGTTATTATTAAACACTTTTAAAAATTACTTCTGAAACCAGGACATTAAAAACTCTTTGGAAAACTGGTTTAATTTAATTAGCTTTGTCTTTAATCTTAATCTTAGGAGAGAATTCCAGGTTTCAGGTAAAAAGAAAATGAGATCAATATATTTGTCTGTTACAAACTTTTCAATTGAATGGGATGTCTTATAATTAGGGTTTTTTTTTTATGGTTTTGTGTTGGGTATATTTTGTGCTAAGAGGATTATATCCTTTTTTGTTGTTATATTTAATTATCTTACTTGTTTTATCTTTTTGATCGCTATCACATAATCGTAATCATCAGCCTGTGGAAAATGACCAAATTGAATTAAATCAGTATATGTAATCTTTTTTTTAAAGAAAAAAAAGATTTTATTTGTCTATTTGACAGACAGAGATCACAAGTAGGCAGAGAGGCAGGCAGAGGGAAGAGAGGGGGAAGCAGGCTCCCCGCCAAGCAGAGGGCCCCATGTGGGGCTCGATCCCTGGACCTTGGGATCATGACCTGAGCTGAAGGCTTTATCTAGATGCTTTTAAATATAGGTAAATTTGGGGCACCTGGGTGGCTCAGTTGGTTAAGTGGCTGCCTTTGGCTCAGGTAATGATATTAGGTTCCTGGGATTGAGTCCCACATCGGGCTCCCGGCTCAGTGGGGAGTCTCATTCTCCCTCTTCCTCTGCCTCTCCCCTCTGCTCATGCTCGCTCACTCTCACTCTCTATCAACTAAATAAATGAAATCTTAAAGAAAAAAAATGTAGATGAGTTTGACTCTTTCATTACATTTTCTAGCCTAGTTTGTAGCAGAAGTCCATAGAAAAGTGTATTTAAAAGTTTAGCCTTGGGGCGCCTGGGTGGCTCAGTGGGTTAAGCCGCTGCCTTCGGCTCAGGTCATGATCTCAGGGTCCTGGGATCGGGTCCCGCATCGGGCTCTCTGCTCGGCAGAGAGCCTGCTTCCCTCTCTCTCTCTCTGCCTGTCTCTCCATCTACTTGTGATTTCTCTCTGTCAAATAAATAAATAAAATCTTTAAAAAAAAAAAAATAAAAAAAAAAAATAAAAGTTTAGCCTGCTTCTCGGGGCGCCTGGTGGCTCAGCGGCTCAGTGGGTTAAAGCCTCTGCCTCTGGCTCAGATCATGATCCCAGGGTCCTGGGATCGAGCCCTGTATCGGGCTCAGCGAAGCAGGGAGCCGGCTTCCTCCTCGCTCTCTGCCTGCCTCTCTGCCTACTCTCTCTGTCAAATAAATAAAATCTTTTAAAACATTTTTTTAGCCTGCTTCTAGAGGAAAAAAATGTTTATTCTAATTATAAATGTTAGTTTATCTTTTCCCAAACCTCCCTTGGTTTATACAGTTAATTTTTGATAAATTCTTTAAGATGTTTTTCTTTTGGTAAACACTAATGGCTTTTTGATCATCACCTTGCCTAACTGAAACTTGGCTTTCATTTTTTCTTACCAGGCTTTTTTTTTTTTAGGTCATGAAGAATAGTGTCAAGTCCTTAATGCCTAGTGCCATTTCCAGAATATTCTTCATCTTACCTCTTCTGACAGTCCTTTGTTCTTGAGGTTCATGTCTCCCAGAGCCTTTGTCACATTATTCCTAGATAACTATAGTAATCTTAGTAATGCTCTCTTGGTCTCTACTTCCCCTGCCCTAATTCATCTCAAATGCTGGCCCCTCCAGATCTGCCTTCTTGAATTATTACTTCCATATTTACTATTTACTTTTTTAAAAAGTCAGTAGATTTCTTTGCCAGTAGTATAAAGCCGGGCATAGAAGGACTTCATAGATTGGCTCCAGAACTTCTGACCTTATTATCCATCACTACCTTTTCTAGGCTAACCATTTGTCTCCTTGGTACACTTTAGATTTTCCAGCCTCTGCACTTACCCAATAGGAATGTTCTCTCACTGGTGATGTTTCAGCTATTCAGGCATTTCAGATACAAAGGCCATTTTGCCCTTCCCGTTGGTGATGCTCTCCAAGGCCTCTCACATACTAAAATTTTTTCTTTTGCCTTCATAATCTGTTACCTTAACCAGTCACCTATCTTCAGTTCCCTTGTCTTGTTACCTTTTTGATGATGTGCCTAGAAAATCTCCTAATCTGGATTGTTACCCAGGCTTTCACACCTGTTAATGCTTTGGACCAGATAATTCTTTGTGTAAGAAGGCTATCTTGTGCATTCTAAGATGTTTAACAGCATTCAGTAGAGGCCAGTAGCAAGCCCTGTCCTGTATATTATGACAACCCGATTGTCTCTTGACATTGCCACATTCCCCAAGGGGGCAAAATTGCCCATCCCATCCTTTTTTGTTGAAAACCATTATTCTAACTGTATGTCTTAATTTGCCTTTCATCTGTATTCCTGATGAAAAATCACATGGGTCTTTGTCACTGTAAATCCATAGTTTCTGATTGAGAATGAGTCCTTAATTGCGCCTGGGAGTTCTTTAGTACTTTTCTGGAATTATTTCAGCCCTTCTTTATTCTCTTCAAATTTCCTTTCTTACTGCCTTTCTCTTACTCTTAGTGAATGACTTTGTCTTCTCTTTGAAGAGAAAAGAAAATAGAAGGTTTTAGATTTATCCTCCCTCAACTTTGTGATATCATATGGGCTTATGTGAAATTGAATTCTGTCTCCTACATTTAACTAATTTTGTGAGTTTGGCAAGTTAGCCTTTATGTGTCACTTTCTTTACCCATCTCCTGGCTGTCATGAACTTAGCATAGTGCCTTGCCCGTATTGTCAGATGGTGATGGGGTTTAGGAAATGTCAGAGCTGGGGAAGAGGGTGCTGTTATGTATGTAGACAGAGAGAGCCTCACATTAGAGTAATATTTGAGTAGATACCAGGGGAAGGTGAGGCATGAGCCACAGAGAGTTATTTGGAGAAAGGACTTTTAAGCAATGTGACTATAATATCATTTGAGAGAATAGTAACTGAGGTTGATGAGCACTCAGTTTTAGATGGGAAAGACATGAAGATTTCTAAATGCCCATGGTAAGGTGTCATTAGAGAGAGAAACATTTAAAGTTACAAGAAGAAATAGTACTGCAGCAACTTCTTAATTATTCTTCTCGATCCATTTTCCATGCTGCAGTGGATTAGTCATTTTAAGCGCAAATCTGATTACATTACTTTCCTGCTTAAAGTCTTTAAATGTCTCCACTTGCTAATATTCTAAAACCCAGACTTATAAGGTCATGGCCTCTTGGTTGCTGCTAACATGTCCACCCTCAGCTCTCACTGCTCCATATCTCTTGAACTATACTCCCTCTGTCCCCAAATACCCTCTGCCCCAATAAGGGTTTCAAACTTTAGTCATTTTGTACTGAATTTCTCTCAGATCCTCAAATATGCCGTGTTCTCTCAAGCTCTGTTTTTTACATTTGACTGAAATTCTTTACTTTTCTCCTCCTTTGGCTGACTTTCATTTATTCTTCAGGCTTCATCAGTCCTGTTGCTTCTTTCTGATCATTGCTCCAACTCAGACCCTGGATTAGTTTCCCCTTCTGTGTGCTGCCAGTCACCTATCCATTTAATATCTTCTCTTGGATTTCTCATACCTTAATGCCAAATGGTAAAGGTCTTTTTACTTATTTGTATATCCACAGCTACACTATAAACTCTGAAAGTAGAAAACATGTCTTTCCTGTTCACTTTTGGATCCCATGCTAGGCAACAGTGCTTGGCAAATGGTAGGCCCTTGACAAATGTTGAATAAGTAAATAGATTTAATATTTGGTTAAAATGAGAAAAACTTTAATCCATATATATAATACTTAATGATTACTCTGATAGGCATTGTGCTAAGTGCTATGGGGGATTCAAACGTCCTCATCATTGCTTTAAAAATGCTCTGGTCCATTTGTGGGAGTAAGAAGTGCATAGTGATGTTTTTCTAAATATGAGTTCTCATAATTTGAAATTTGAGTAAATTTGCATATATTTGTAATACCTTTTTGTCAATTGTGAGAATTTTATTTCTAGAAGATGTTGCTCCTCATTATTCTACATTTAACCGTCCCAGGCTCAGAAAGATAAAGACATTGACCTTTAGAAAGGGAGAGTAAAATAATTTCTCTCTCTCTTTTTTTTTTTTTTCCACTGCTACTATTTTGTTCTGTTTAAAGATTTGTGAAGTGGAGGGGTGCCTGGGTGGCTCAGTGGGTTAAAGCCTCTGCCTTCAGCTCCGGTCATGATCCCAGAGTCCTGGGATTGAGCCCTGCATCAGGCTCTCTGCTCAGCGGGGAGCCTGCTTCCTCCTTTTTCTCTTCCTGCCTCTCTGCCTACTTGTGATCTCTGTCTGTCAAATAAATAAATAAAATCTTTAAAAAAGGAAAAAAGATTTGTGAGGTGGGACCCCTTTGAGGCTTAGTCGGTTAAGTGTCTGCTTTCGGCTCACATTATGATCCCAGGGTGCTGGGATAGAGTCCCACATGGGGCTCCTTGCTCAGTGGGGAGACTGCTTCTCCCTCTGTTGGCTGTTGCCTCTGCTTGTGCTCTCTGACAAATAAATTAAAACCTTAAAAACAAACAAAAAACTGAACCTAAATTAAAAAAAATTTTTTTTTAAAAAGGTTTGTGAGGTAAAATAAGGTTTTAAGAAAACTTGTGGTATTTGAGGGTAACCCAAAACAAGGGAATTTTGAAAGAACAAGTGTGGAAAGGGGAGAGCACAGAAGGTATTTCAGAAGTGCCTTGGGCACTTTCCTCTGTTTTTTTTTGTTTTTGTTTTTGTTTTTTTTAAGATTTAATTTATTTATTAGAGAGAGAGAGAGAGACTATAAGAGAGAGAGCACAAGCCAGGGGTAGAGGCAGAAGGAGAAATAGATTCTCCACTGAGCAGGGAGACTGACATGGGTCTCCATCCCAGGACCCTGGGATCATGACCTAAATCAAAGGCAGACCCTTAACTGACTGAGCCACACAAGCGCCCCTCCTCTGTGTTTTAAATGTCTTTATAGTAACATTTCCTTCTAACAACAATAAAAATGACAAATACATAACATTTCCTGAGCATTTACTTTATGACTGGCACTGTGCTAGTTGTTTTACATGAATTATTTCACTTAATCTTCATGGGACTAGTGTTTTTATTATCCTTTTAGAGGATGTACTTCTGGGATTTTTCTTTTTAATTTCTGCAAAGAAGAGCCCATTCTGAGTTTTTTTTTTTTTTAAACAAACCTATCATGTCAGATCCTGACTCATCCTTTCAAAGAATGAGGGCAGAGGAGAACAGCATGAACCTTAGCTTTGTCCTAGTACAGTGAGGATCCTCAAGGCTTTGTGGTAGTGGGGCCAGAAAAACTGAAGAAACTCATTTCTTTTTTTTCTCTATTTTTACCACAAATCTGGAGATTGTCAGGAATTATGTAGTAAATTGTAGGAAATATGTCATTATCATCTCCAATTCAAAGGTCAATACAAATTAAGTGTATAGTAATCACTAAAATCAATTTTAGCTATAAAAATTGGCATGAATTTTTTATTATTGCCATTATCTATTTGTATCAGTATGTTACAAATAAATATAAAAATAAGATTGCCATTGCTTTCATAGTTTTGATCCAGATCTTACATTTTTAAACCCTAATTTCCTATAAAATCTTAAGTTTTTCAACTACAAATTCTTCTGTCACAAAAGTCACTATGAGGTTCAGTTGCTGTGCTTGTTCTGAGGCAAGTGGGATTAAATATTAAGAGGTATTGTTCATTTAGAAAAGTTAGATACACTAAAAGTTGTATATTCAAAAATTTTTCAGTGACGAAAAACATATCTCAAAAGATAAGTTGTCGGGACACCTGGGTGGCTCAGTGGGTTAAAGCCTCTGCCTTCGGCTCAGGTCATGGTTCCAGGGTCCTGGGATCAAGCCCTGAGTCAGGGTCTCTGCAAAGCAGGGAGCTTGCTTCCCTTCCTCTCTCTCTGCTTGCCTCTCTGCTTATTTGTGATCTCTGTCTGTCAAATAAATAAATAAAATCTTAAAAAAAAAAAAATAAGTTGTCCATTGATTGTTTTGAAGTGCTGGGTGGTAGGATCATTCTTTCTGGTATAGAGCACGTGAACAATGGTGATGGTGACTTGCAGTCCAATCTTGATTATGTCAGTTACTAGCAGCATGACTTAGTGATGTTATTCTTTTTTAGCCTCAGTTTCCACATTTTTTAAAAATTGGAGACATTAATACTTCTTAAGAATATTGTTAGGACTAAATGAGGACTTATGTTAAATGTTTATCATGTTAAATGTTTATCACAGGCTTAATAGATCTCACATGTTGATAAGTCTTAGCTGTTCCTTTGCTGAAGTACTGTGCCTGTGATTAGCAATGTAATGTGTCTGGTTTAAAGGGAAGATAAATTAACGTTTTCAATCCTCATGCCTAAGGGGAAAATTTTAAATGAGTCATAGTTTTGAAAAATGTATTAAAGAAGAATTACATCCTTTTGGTTTCTGCAGAGAATGCAGTAAGTGTAAAATAGACACAAGCTGCAATCCTATTTGCAAGTATTATCAAGGTAGTAAAATGCATTGTCAATAGATAATCCATCTTTTTTGTGACGTTATCAAGGAATATTCCCAAAAGGAGGGGAGAGTGGTGGGGAAAACCTGGTTGTTATTACTGTTTGTTTGTTAAAACTAAAATAACTTTTCTCACAGTCTAGAGCAACTAGAAGCAATTTTGCTCCTCCAGTCCTTTGATAGTGTCTTCAGACAGTGTGACAAGGGGATTGGGGAGTAAAGGGTTGAGAGGGAAATGTGCTGGTTACATCTAATGGGTCAAGGCTAGGGATGCTGCCAAAACATCCTCTAACATCCAGGACAGTGCCTCCTCCCCAAAGAATTATGTCTCAAAACGTCAGTAGTGCCAAGCTGAACCTGGGAGCTAACATTAGGATATGTAATGTGAATACTTTGTAGAAATAACTGGATTGTTTTAATGTTTCATGCTTTATTTGTAATTGAAATAGTGGTTTACCTTCTTTAAATTGTGTTAGTTTTTCATGAAGGAATTAAACTAGCAAGTTTCCTAGGTAATCACTTCATTGTCTTCATGAGGAATAGTTAGAAACAGTCCAGCTGACCCATTTTAAAGATAATTTTCATTGACTTCTAGTTCTTTTACTTTGGATTTTATGGTTTCTATAATTTGAGATAGTTACATAGACTAGAGATGTGAGACTTTACAAAATGATAATAGGTAGATGAGATCAACCATGCATGGTAATTGGGAATTTAATATTTTTTTAATTGGAAACATTTCACTAATTTTAAAGAATAAACAAATTACTGACCTTTCTTGGCAATAGCCAGTACTTATTGAATGCTTCCTCTGTACAACTCTATTCTAAGCATGTAGTGCATATTCACTCATTGGATCTTCACAGCAAGTTCTTTATATGGGGAACATTATCATTTCCATTTACGGATGAGAAATTGGGGAACAGAGAGATCAAGTTATTTGCCCAGGGTCATACAGCCAGTAAATGGTGGAGCAGGGATTAGAATTTAGAGAATTTAGCTCAAATTTTCTCTCTTACCCCCTAGGTTATGTTATCCTGACTTGTCAACCAAGAATGTTAAAATATTTTCTGATTAATTACATCTCTCTATACTAGATAAGTATACGGTTGACCCTTGAACAATGCAAGGGTTAGGGTTGTCCACTTGTGCATTTGAAAGTCTGCTTTAATTTTTGATTCCCCAAAAACTTAACCACTGTTAGCCTTTTCTTGACTGGAGCCTTATTGGTAACATGAACAGTCAATTAACATATATTATATATGTTGTATATATTATATACTGTATTCCTTCACTAAAATAAGCTAGAGAAAAAATAAGAGAAAATACATTTACAATACTGTATTTATTGAAAAAAATCCTTGTGTAAGTGGACTTGCACAGTTTAAACCTGCATTGTTCAAGGGTCAGCTGTATAGCCAAAAACCCGTGAAAGGCTTGTAATTTAAAAATGTACTTGTGGCATTGTAAAGTATTATATATCAAGATTAGAATTAGAATCTAGATTAGAATTAGAATTAGAAAGAATGGAAATTTAGAGTTTTTCTTCATTTTCGTGGTCTTTTATCCAAAGAAAACCCATGGTTTTCTCTCTCTGACTTAGGTTTTTTCTTTTCCACAAAGTTCTTTGCGGTTCCAGTTTCTGTTTTTTTCTCCTCCTCCTCATATATGTTTTACTACTTTGTTTTTGGTTTTGTTTGTCTATTAATTTTTACCTTTGCTCTGTCCCTAAAATGGTCTTAATAAGCTAGAGATTATTATTATTTTTTAAAAAGATTATATTTATTTATTTGACAGAGAGAGACACAGCGAGAGAGGGAACACAAGCATGGGGAGTGGGAGAGGGAGAAGCAGGCTCTCTGCTGAATAGGGAGCCCATGCAGGGATCGATTCCAGGACCATGGGGTCGCCAGACGCTTAAAGACTGAGCCACCCAGGCACCCTCAGAGTGAGAATCTTAAGCAGACACCACATCCAGTGGGGAGCTAGATGTAGGGGCTCCATTCACAACCCTGAGATCATGACGTGAGCCACAATCAAGAGTCAGATGCTTAACTTATAGAGCCACCCAGGTGTCCTTCTCAGTGAATATATTTAATTTAATAAAACATTTGAGAATTCAGTATATAGTGATGTTTAAAATAATTTTGTAATGTGTTAGCATATGAATGGAATTTGTAAAATTTATAAATATGAGCCTTTTATTATGAGTTTATAGTGTGGTTATAGTAAATATAATTTCTCTAACATATAAATATGAATTTTAGGCTGGATGCTGAAAATATTTACTATTTTTTCCCTTGAAAATTAATATCCTGTGATACAGAGAATGAAAGTAGGGAAAGGACTCTTTGTAAGACTCCAAAAAAAGAACTTTTAAAAAGTATATAGATATCCTGGTAGCGATGGTGGTCCTGGGCTTTCTTATTTTCCATCCATCCATTTTTTATTGAGTGGTGTACCAGGAATGTAGGGGGAAAAAAACCATTTTGAACCGGAAGCGTTCTCTATTAGAAATGGTGTCTCTTTCTGTAGGCATTCAAACTGTCTATGAGGAATAATTATTACTGTTATGTAATTATACTTTAAAATCATTAATAATATGTACTGAAAGAAGGTTCAATGTATTTATCCCACAATTGTGAACACAAAGTTGTGTTCACAGCTTTCAGTGCTAGTGTGCTAGGCTTTTGAGTTGTCCTGGGTTGTAAAACTACATATTAGGCTGTTTCCAAAGGATTCATTATTGTCTGCGTTGAATATATGCAGTTGGGGTCTGAACTTGCTTCAGAACATGGGCTCTGTCTTGTATTTCTCAACAAAATTTGACTCCTACCCAGCTGGATCAGAACTTTTATACTGGTCATAGAAAAATGCTGTATGATTAGATAGCCTCT
The DNA here is from genome assembly GCF_009829155.1 of Mustela erminea. NCBI lineage: Eukaryota > Metazoa > Chordata > Mammalia > Carnivora > Mustelidae > Mustela > Mustela erminea. The sequence goes on along the minus strand of NC_045627.1, from coordinate 30,548,076 downwards.
AAAATAAAAGGACTGCTTTTGAAGATCAATTTTTAAATTGTCAAAGAAACATACTAATTTTTTAATAGTACTTTTCCACAGTCTTGTGTTTGGAAGATCCAGAAAAATAGAAAAAAGAACAATAACAATAACAAAATCTGGTAATCCTACCACGAGAATGAAACCATTGATACTATTTAGTCTTCTAAAAAAAATCTTTTGGGGCACCTGGGTTGCTCAGAGGGTTAAAGCCTCTGCCTTCTGCTCAGATCATGATCTCAGGGTCCTGGGATCAAGCCCTGTATTAGGCTCTCTACTCAGCAGGGAGCCTGCTTCCTCCTCCTCTCTCTCTGCCTGCCTCTCTGCCTACTTGCGATGTCTGTCAAATAAATAAATAAATAAATCTTTAATCTTTTTGGTTACTGGGATCCTCCTTGTCTTAATATCCCAAAGTAGAAATCTGCAGTTCATTTTTGGTTAGTTACATCGAGTAAATCCCTGCTGCTGTGTCTGCTCTGGATCTTAATTTGTCCAGCCCCCTCACCTCCTGACTCATTTCTTTTCACAGTCATTGTGTCAGATATTAAAATAGTCTTCTCCACTTGGTGGTTCTCTTTCTGTTGTCTTTCCTCTTATTCTTCACATTATTAGTAGGTTTACTTCCCTAAAAACCAAATATGATCCTATCATTTGGCTTAAAAACATACTGTGTCTCTGGGGCGCCTGGGTGGCTCAGTGGGTTAAAGCCTCTGCCTTCGGCCCAGGACATGATCCCAGGATCCTGGGATCGAGCCCCACCTCGGGCTCTCTGCTCAGCGGGGAGCCTGCTTCCCCTCCTCTCTCTCTGCCTGCTTCTCTGCTTGCTTGTACTCTCTCTCTCTGTCAAATAAATAAATAAAATCTTTAAGAAAAAAAAAAACACCGTCTCTCTAAATGCTTTAAAAATTAAGTGTGGGCAACATACTGTAGCATATATAATGTGCTAGTAGCTTTGGAAACTGGCTTCATTTATAGTGGCCTTTGTCTATGTTATATATGTGACGAATACCGCACAACTTGATTATCCCTAGGTGCAACCCATATTTCCAAACACCAGTGTCCTCTTTTGTGATATTTCTTCTGCCTTGAAATCTTTTTTCTTTTTACCTTTCCATAAAAATGCTTCTTAACTTTCAAAACATAACTTGGATGTCATCTTCCCTGGGAAGCGTTCTTAAACTGTTCAGATACAATTACTTACTCTGGTGGCCCTGGAGAACTAATTATACTCCTTTATAACACTTGCCAAGTTGTTTCTGTTTTTCCTAGTCAGTTAAGGGAGGTATAGATACCCTGTGATTTGGAATCACAAGGTGCTTTTGACTCTCAGAATGTAATCTAGGGAAGCAAATTTTGTTTCTCACATATGACTTTCACCTATTGCTTGAGATATTTTACGGTGTTGACTTTACAGTGTTTCTATCTACCATATGCCTGTAGTGTTTTGTTTTGTTTTGTTTTAAAGATTTTATTTATTTATTTGACACAGATCACAAGTAGGCAGAGGCAGGCAGAGAGAGAGGGGGAAGCAGGCTTCCTGCTGAGCAGGTACCCTGATGTGGGACTTCATCCCAAGACCCTGAGATCACGACCTGGGCCGAAGGCAAACACTTAACCATCTGAGCCCCTCAGGCGTCCTGCTTGTAGTGTTCTCATTGCCTTCCTGTATACATCCATGCTTTATGCCAAAGATATCCAAAAGATTTTCAAGAAGTTTTTACGGCAGTGAGGCGGAGCATTTTGACACTTGGGGGAAAAAAAACAAACTCTAGGACACACCTCCAAATTGCTTTGGTTTTCTTGATGCTGATAATTGTCAGTCTCTGAAAGAGGCCCTGTTTTTGTTAAAATTACTCAGTACATCCTTTCAGTGTTAAAAGTTCATAGTACTTCACATTAGCATTCATGCATCTGTCCAAAGAATTCTGAATATATTATCACTATGTTTATTTCCATAGAATTCTGCAAGATAATACAACTTAAAAGTTAGAAGGACAAAAAGAAATTGATAGTAATAAATAGGTATTATAAAGTTGGAAGGTACTAGATCACCAGTTCATTATTTTGAGAATTTATAAATGGGAAAGAATCAAGAATTTATACAGTTTTTTCCTATGTAAACTGTATTGTAAGACAACCAAATAGTTAATTAGGAAGTCTTTTTTAGAAGAATTCCAGATAATAAATGCAGATGGAAGGATAGAATTAGAAAATCCAATTTGGGCAACCCCTACATAAATAATGGAGAATGATCATTGAGTGTATCAGGCTGGCAACACTTGAATACCGTAACCAACATGAACATCACTTTAAGTAGGACTGCCAGGCATCATGTGTGTCCTAATGTGATGGATTAGGAAAGTACACGTATCAGCCATGTGAGTATTCTTGCCAAAAGGTATGAATCATGTCTCTAGATCTTACTACAGTTTATAGGAAATATGGAGAGTGGAGGAATACGTTAACATCAGGAGGAAATAGCTAAATTTAGGAGGTGATAAATTCTATAGGGCAAATCACTTGTTAAAGATTAAAGGAGACTTAAAGAGGTATATTAATCAGGTACAGTGTATGGTTCTTGGCTTTGTTCCTGGTTTAGAAAAGCCAACAGGTAAAATTTCATTTTTGAAATGATTGAAATTTGAACATAAAATACATATTACATGATTTTGAGGAATTGCTAATTTTGTCGGATATGATAATGACATTGTAGGGTCAATTTAAAGAAGAGTCTTTAAATGATAATGATACGTTCTTTACTACATGTGGGTGAAATGATACAATGTCTGGGATTTGCTATAAAATACTCCAATCCTCACCCCCCACAGAAGAGAAAAACTGTAGAATGGGAGAACCAAGATATTGAGACATTTCTGAGTTACATGGGCTAATATTTGCTCTACAATTATCTCTTTACTTATGTGAATGTTTGAAAATTTTCAGACCAAGAGTTAAAAAATTAAAGCCTAAAAAATGTATAGCATGAAGGTTCCTAGCAACCTACATAGGAAGAAAGCTGGGTCAATAATATAACATAGTGTCTATATGATAAAAATAGACACCTACTAGGGAAAAGCATGATTCTTCCTATTAACACCAAAATGTTTTCCTTTATAATATTCTTGAGGGCACCATATAATGTATTGTGAAAAACATTTTAAATTATATCCCTCCTATAAATAGAATCTGTTTTTTGTTGTTGTTGTTGTTGTTTGTTTTTTGTAGAATTCATTAAAATAGCTAGTGGAATACTATCCGTGGTTAACACCAGTGAAATTAGCTTTATGGCAAACTATTATGATACATTCTATGAACCTTACTCCAGGCTGTGTACGGTTCCCCAGTAAAATTCATTAGAGGTCTTATTCCTCTCTTTTAAAAGTTTAGAGAAACAGGGTACCTGGCTGGCTCAGTGGGTGAAGTGTGTGTTGCTTGATCTCATGATCATGTGTTGAGCCCCATGCTGGGGGTAGAGCTTACTTAAAAAAATAAAAAATAAAATAAAAACTACAGAAATAAAATAAAAGCTTAGAGAAACATAAAAAACTTCCTGTCCATTCATCTCTCCTTGCCTCCATCTCTGTTATGACTTCTTTTCCTAGCCCTCTTTTGCAAATTAGTTAATATAATAGGTAAGTTTCCTTATAGCTATTCCAGTTGGCCAAGAAAATTTCATTGAATTCTGTTTTCTGTGGTTGTCTTAAAAACAAGTCTTTTTAAATGTAAAAGTATATTAAAATAGGCATTTAAAATACTATAGCCATTTACTCCCTCAGAGATACTAATATTAATTCCCTTTCCCCTCCCCAAAGAATCAGTGCTAGAGTAACTAGATGGACTGTATAAAGTATCCTGCAAACTGTTCTCCATAAACATTATTTTATATGGAGCTTTCCTAGTATTGAACACCAGTGAATTTGAGATTATATTTCCTGGCAACTCTCTAAAATACAGATCATCTATGTTATTGATTAAATTTGAACCATTACTCAGTGAAGCTATGTTAAAGTTTACATTCTTTTCTGAAAATTGAAATGACTAACAAGAACAGAACATTACCTCTAATTTGAGATGAGCCAAAGGGAGTACCTGTGGATAAAACCAAGACTCTAAACAATAATCCTAATTACTGGTTTAGTTTTCTATTGTTGCGTAACAAATTGCAATAACAATTTAAAACAATACAGATTTGTTATCTCATAATTTCCATGGATCACGAGTCTGAGTTTAAGCTGAGCCCTTTACTTAGGGTCTCACAAGGCTACAAATTGAAGTGTTGGCCAGGGCTGAGGTGTCACTGAGGCTCCGGATCTTTGTCCAAGCTTTCATGGTTATTGGCTGCATTGATTAGCTTCTAGTGGTAAAATTTAGGGCAGCTTGCTTTTTCAAGGCCACAGGAGTCTCTGACCTCTAGACCCTCTTTGAAAAGGTTCAGCTTTATTAGGTAGGTCCATACAGGAAAATCTCCTCTTTGATTAATTGAATGCCAATTAGGGACCTTAATTACATCTGCAAAATCTTTCCACCTTTGCCATTTAAAATAGTATAATTGTGGGAGTGAAATCCCATTTCCTTTGCCCTATTCCATGGTTAGAAACAAGTTGCAAGTCCCACTTAGACTCAAAGAGAGAGGATTATACAAGGGCATGGGCCGTGGGGGTCATTTTAGAATCTCATGCCTACCATAATGTATTACCTGTTTTAACATTTTAAGTAGCTTATTTTGTTTGTTATTATACAGACCACATTAATGAAACTTGAAGAGAAAAAAACTGTCATCCTGTAATCCTGGTAGCCAGTGTATCAAATGTTTTCTTTTGCCTGTGTGACCATGTAATTTTATAAAGTATGAGAAAGCAGAGATATAGTTAGTTTTCCATTGCTTTTCACTTAGCAAGGGCATTTGTCTTGTTGCTCACATAATATTTGTATGTATCATTTTTAAGGGATGAAATTGCTTCAGGTGAATGAATCTGTATTACTGATTATCTTGTTAATCGAGGTATAACTCACAATCAGTAAAAATCATTGTCAAATACATGTATGTGTATAACTATCATCACAATCAAGGAAGAATGTTATCTTGTGCCCCTTTGGTAGACAGACCCTCCCCCGACCCTGCCAGGCCTTGGTAATCACTGATTTCAGTCTCTGTAGTCTTATTCTTTCAACAGTATCATATATATGCAATCATAAACTTTGTAGCCCTTTAGGTTTGGTTGTTTTCACTTAGTATAATGTATTTGAAGTTGTGCAGTAAAGGAATGGCATTCCTGTGACATAATAAGAAATACATGTTGAGTTTTTGTCCCTGGTTCCTGGTACAGAGCTCCTAAAACCCTTGTAATTTCCCAAAAGGAGCATCATAACAAACCATTTTGAGTCATTCCTGAATTTATACAAATGCGGTTACTCTTGCTGGGCCCTTCGACAGCCTTAGGATGGTAGTTGGTTGCCAGGATGATAGTTGGTTGCCACCTGGTTGCTAACCATGTGATTAGAGGGTTGGCACTTTCAGCCCCATCCCTTGACCTTTATGGAGGGCACAATGGCTGGAAATTGAGTTCAGTCATCAGTGGCCAGTGATTTAATCAATTGTGCCTATGTAGCAGACCCTAAATAAAACCATTTAAACAATGGGGTTTGGAGATCTTTACAGCTGGTTCCCATATCCACTTGCTGGTAGGGTGGCATAGTCCAACTCAATGGAAACAGAAGTTCCTGTTCTTAGGACCCATATGGACCTTGCCCTGTGTACCTTCTCATCTGGGTGTGTGTTTGTGTCCTTTTTAATAGATTGATAATAGTAAATAAAATATTCTTTGGAATTTTATGAGCTGTTCTAGCAAGTTACTGAACTGAAAGGGAGATGGGGTTTCACCTCCGCCTTGTAGCCAAGTCGAACAGAAGTATGTGTAACCTGGGGACCCAATACTTGTGACTGGCGTCTGAAGTGAGGGCAGTCTTGTGGGACTGACCCAAAAGCCTGAGGAGTCTGATGCAGACTGAACTGTTACTGTCAGAATGGAAGTGAATTGTAGGATGCCTGGTGGTATCTGGAGAATTAGAGAATTAGATTGTGTGAGGAAAAAACTGATAAATTTGGTGTCAGAAGTGTCGTTTTGAGTAAAATACCTCAGTTGCTCAAAGAATAGGCAACTCAGCTGCCTAAGGTTTGGCCCCTGCTCCTCTCCTGGGAGGTAACCTCAAAGCCCTTGGAATATCTTGCCTGATAAGAGGGTCTTTGCTTACTTGAAGGCCTTTGGCCACCCCATGTTGTCTGTGTTGACAGTGTGGCTGAAAGGGTAGTGGAGACTTTGTGCAGTGTAGTATCAGCTTGACCTCTGGAGAAGTTGGAGGCTAAGGTCAGCTGTGCAGGTGGCCAGTCCTGCCTACGTGTCAGACCCCTGATAAAAATGCTCAACACTCGGCCTCAGCTGTGTTCCCCTGGTTGGCAGTACTCTATGCATGCTGTTAAACATTCTTGCTGGGAGTTATAAGTGAGATGTAAGTGCTGTCTCTGCAACTCTGCTGGGAGAGGACAACTGGAAGCTTGGTGTCTCCTGGACCCTGTCCCATATCCCCCTTCCTTTACTGGTTTTAATCTGTGTCTCTTTGCTATAATAAACTGTGACCATGAATAAAACATCTCTTTTGAGTTTCATCAGTTTCTAGTGAATCATTGGATCTAAGGGTGGCTTTGGGGATCCCTGAACTGCAGAGGTTCATCCCTATTATTGCTAGTATGAATACTCCGTTCTTTTTTATTGTTGAGTAGCATTTTGGAGTTTCTTAATTCTTCTGTTGAGCTGGTTGTATCCAGCTACTGGCAGTTATAAATAAAACTGCTACAAACATTTGAGAATAGGTTTCTGTGTAAACATGGGTTTTTATTTCACTTGGGTAAATAACTAAGAGTTGGATTGCTGGATTATATGAAAAGTGTCTGTTTAACTTAGTTTTAGAAACTACTAAACTGTTTTGCAAAGTGGCTGTACCATTTCACACTCTTTCGAGCTACCACAGTATGCGAGTTCCAACTGCTCCTTATACTCCTCAATATCTGTATGGGCAGTTTTATTTTTCTTTTAGTTTTACTCATCCTGATAGATATGTAATAGTATCTCACACAAAGAGTTGTGCTTCACATTTCCCTAGTAACTAATGATATTGGGTATCTTTTCATGTTGCTTTTTAATGCCATTCATATATCTTTTGATGATGTGTCTGTTCAGATCTTTTGCCCATTAAAAATTTTTTTTTTTATTACTGGATTTTGAGAGATCTCTAAATATTCTGGATACCAGTCTTCTATCAGATATCAGATTTTACAAATATTTTCTCCCAGTCTGTAACCTTTGGAGAGGAGTTTTTAATGTTAGTGTTCAATTTTTGATTTTATAAACTTTACAGATTTTTACAAATCTTTGCCTAACCCTGTGTCATGAGTTTTTTATATTTTCTTCTGAAACTTTTTTAGTCTTATATTTTACATCTAGCTCTATCATTTTGAGTTTATTTTAGTATATGGTATGAGATATTTAGGGGAACATGTGGATGTCTAATTGTTCTAGAACCACTTGTTGATGGGGCCATCCTTTTCCACTGAATTGCATTTTTATTTTTGTCAAGACTCAATTGCCTGTATATACATGGGTCTATTTTTGGACTCTTTTTAAATATTCATTTATCTACTCTTTTGCTGATGTCCTGTTGAGTTGATTTATGTATCTTTATAGGATAGTCCTGAGGTAAGATAGTATGAGTCTTCCAGTTTTTTTTCTTAAAATTGTTTTGGCTGTTTCCGTTCCTTTGCCTTACTTACTTATTTGATTTTAGAACCAAATCCTTGATGTCAAGATAAAAAAAATTACTTTTTTTTAAAAAACATTTTATTTATTTGTCAGACAGAGAGAGAGAGTGAGAGCAAGTGCACAAGCAGGTGGAGTGGCACGCATAGGCACAGAGAGAAGCAGGCTCCCTGCTGAGCAAGGAGCCAGATGTGGGACCCGATTGTAGGACCCTGGGATCATGACCTGAGCCGAAGGCAGCAGCTTAACTTACTGAGCCACACAGGCGCCCCCCAAAAGTTTACTTTTCTTTTGATTGAGATTACTTTGAATTTGTTGGTGAATTTGAGGAGCACTGAGTCTACAAACACATGCTCATGGTATATCACTTCACTTACTTAGGTCTTTATTCTTCAGTACTTTGTAGTTTTCAGCATAGAGATCTTGCATATATTTTATTACATTTATATATATTTTTATTTTTTTTTGTTCCGTTATAAACAGTGCTGTTTTTAAGTTTGGATTTTCCTTTTTTTCCCCTAGTGTATAGAGATATAATTGATGTTTACATAGTGATCTTATATTTTGCAACCTTGCTAACTTTACTTATTAGCTCTAGGAGCTTTTTCTGAAGATTCTTCATGAATGGATACAGACAGATGTGCCATCTGCAAATAGAGGCAGGTTTATTTTTTCCTTTTCAACTGTATGCCTTTTCTTTCTTTTTTTTCTTGTCTTATTGCACTTTCTAGATTTTTGAGTATGTTATTGAATAGGAGTGGTGACAGCTGATACCCTTCTTCTGAATCTTTAGGGGGAAACATTGAATCTTTTATTATTAACTCTGATGTTAGCAGTAAATTTTTAGTAAATGCACTTCATCAGGTTGTATAGGTGCCTTTCTATTCCTGATGTGCTGAGAAGTTTATCATAAATAGGGGTTGAATTTTCTTAAATGCTTAGTTTTTGCATTTGTTCATGCCACCATAGTTTTCTTCTTTAGTTTGTTAACCTGGTGAATTATATTGAATGATCTTTTAATTTTAATGTTGAATCAACTTGTATTGCTGGAATAAATCCCTGTGGGGATTTATTGTTGAGAATTTTTGCATCCGTGAAGGATAATTATCTACAGTAATTTTTTTCTCGTGATTTCTTTGTCTGATTTTGTTTTCAGAGTAATGCTGGCATCATAAAAGTGATTTGGAAATTGTTCCCTCCTGTTCTGTTTGTGTAGATTTTTTTCCCACTCTTTCGTATCTAATTTCAGCTTTGATAATCTCTTGACCAATTTTCAAGTTCATTGATTGTTTCCTCAGCTGTGTCAAGTCTGTTGCTGAACCTGTCAAAGACTTTTTAAAATTTTGTTACTGAATTTCTCGGTCTTTAGCATTTCAGATTGAGTCTTTTTTTTTTTTTTTTAAGATTTTATTTATTTATTTGACAGGCAGAGATCACAAGTAGGCAGAGAGGTAGGCAGAGAGAGAGGAGGAAGCGGGTTCTCTGCTCAGCAGAGAGCTCAATGAGGGGCTTGATCCCAGTACCCTGGGATCGCGACCCGTGCCAAAGGCAGCGGTTTTAACACACTGAGCCACCCACGCACCCCTCAGATTGACTCTTTTAGCTTTTCTGTTCAGCTTTTGTAGTCTCAATGATATTTGCCATCTGATCATATCTATTGCTAGCCTGTTCCATTTGATCCTTCATTATTAATAATTATTTTAATTCATTGGCTGATAGTTCCAACATTTTAGTTATATTTTAGTCTGCTTCTGTTGACTATTTTGTCTCCTGACTGATTTGTTTGCCCTTGAGATTTTGTGTAGCTTAAAATTTAGGAAGGGTGAGGGTGGTTTACCAAATTACTTTATTTGAAGGAATGATGCAAACAAAAGAATTTAAGGAGATATTTTTATACAACTTATAGAAAAGGCAGTGGTAATCTCAATATGCATGTATTGCCTTGGGGACCAGGGAAATCACCCCTATGACCAAATTTATGCTTTTTGATTGAATGTCAGCTCTCATTTGCAGGATAGTAGAGATTGAAGTACATAGTAGTTGTGTTAAGAAATGGGTATGACTCTTGTTCTGCTAAGTTGTTTGTGCATGGGTTTGAACCAGTCTTGCCTGGTGTTGATTGGGTTTACATGGGGTTTCCTTGCTTTGGTTATATTCAGTGCATCATCAATTTTAAATACTTCTGTCATCATTTTGTGCTTAATGGGTGGAGGTTGATTTGCTGAGAAGTTTTAACTCAATGCTTTTTTTAATTTCACCAAATCCTTAGGCCTTACTTGTATATCTGTACTTCAGAGAGGCTGTCTATGAGCACTTTAATTTTTTTTTATACTGGAAGCTAGTTTGCCTTATAGTGGTAAGCATGGAGCATATCTTTTGTCCTAGACCAACATTAATTGTAGGCAGGTTATGTTTCCCTCTCTTCCTAGTAATCCTGCTTTTACCCCACTAACAGTAGACCTCTGTTGTTTGGGGCCAGGGTATTTCCTGTCCCTCCATCAGGAGTAGATATTATCATCTAATTTTGAAAGGATTATGAAAATTTGAATTATAAAACTACTAGAAGAAAATATAAAAGAATACCTACATATTTTCTTAGCATGATATAAGGTTGAAACATGAAGATACCAACATATTTGTGTAAAATTTTAAAAACTTGTGAATATTAAAAGCAAATTGCAAGTAGGGACATAAACATCCATGTAAATTTAGATTTAAAATCAAATGAAACAATTGTTTTAAAATAATTTTTGCAATTAAAATAGCTGAAAAAAGGACTTTTAGGTGTTATAACCAAAGAACATAAGGCATGCAAATTAAAGGTTTCAGATATAAAGCTTATTTGTAATGCAGAGAATCTCAAAAATTCCTTCATCTGAAGTTAGTTCTGGTAGATTAATATGATAGCTTTAAAGCAAATTTAGAGAGCAAAGGAAGCAATTCTACGGTGTTGTTCAAAAATTGTTGTTTAATTGGGAAGTCCTTTGGCCTGTACTATTTGTATGTATGTATTAATGATCAATATATTTGTCTTCTGTGAGACCTTTGAGATAGAACCTTTCTGGCTAAACATATTTGTTTTCCTAAAGCAAGATTACTTTTGTCAATCCTTTAACATTTTTTAGCTTTGAAACTACCATATGACAGGAGAGGATACTTTGCTACTTGATGAATTATTCAGAAGTCGTAATTGCAAGCTTTTAGGAACCTTAAAGATTATATTAGCCTCTACATGTTATATATTATTGCTAAAGAAGCAAAGTTTTGTCCAAAATTAGTGGTAGAAGTAACCTAGACTTGTTTGACTCCTGTTCTTTGATTATACTATATGACTGCTAATTTCTAATTTGCTACATTTGGGATATACATCTTAAAACATCCATTTGTGAAGGGCTGTATGGGATGGGAATTGACTAGTGGTAACCTAAGTGTGTATTTTCTGAAAAGTGGAGTTGGTTAGCCTTTTGAGTATTTCTCTTGGCCATTTAATGTTCGATAATATAAAAATGTGTCCTGGAGTAGTAGAATAGTTGGGGATATTGATTTCAACTTTAAGTTTGTAGTTAAGGTTTTTTTTTGTTTGTTTTTTTGTTTTTTGTTTTAGGTCTGGTTTTCATATTTGTCAGCTGTTATTTTAAGGGAAAAATCTAAGGCCTCTCTTCCTGTGAGCTTCTGTGAACACAGGCCTTGGAATTAGAACACTATTTTATACACTATTTAATTGAAAAAATAAATTATCTGTAGTAGTGAAGCATATGTGTAGCTAGAAGACAATGCTTTCCTTTATATGGAGTCATTTATTTTTACTGCATATTTATGTTTTGTAGTAGGTTATAAATCTTATTATATGTAATCATGTGGCTTTTTCTAGAATGTGCCAAAGAAAAGAATGACTAAAGATTCCCTATATTTTTACTGCTAGATCTTGTTTTGTTTTGGTTTCTTTGAAGCCAGATGTCATTAATTTGAGAAATGTGCCTCAGAGCTGTATGTTCTTGATCAAAAAGTTCCTTCATTATGTAGAATCTAGCTGCATCTTTGGGGAAGAACATATTTGAGGAAGAAGTATAGATAGCATGCTGAGGTTTTGTGTCAGTATTTTTAGCTTAGATTTTACTTTGACTTTCCCTTGTTTATAGCTTTAAGTGTAAGAATAGAAGTTCTTTCCTTAATTACTTCTCATGGACATGAGCAGAAGTATTCTTTAGAACTTTAAGGTCTGTTACAACTAATATGTGGCTAAGTGAAATCTTACGAGAACAATAGGAACATAACCCTTTAGGAACCTAACCTGTTCATACATGAAAGAGCTAATATAGCAGTTGAAGATGCAAAATGCTGACTGCCATGTAGCATATTTTTATAGTAGTTAATAGTTGAAGCATTTATGAGAGGGATGATGAAAAAAAAAATGGAAACCCCGGGAAGATCTTCCTGAATGCTCAATTGGAGTTCAAAGCAGTTTACTTCATTCTTGCTCGTAGCTCCTCATTTTAGGAGATTAGGAAAATTCCAATGTTTTGTGCATTCTTTCTAAATTAAAAAATGGACTGTACCACCCAGGTGCCCCTAAAGTTTTATTTTTAATAGAAAATGTCTGGGTGCCTCAGTTATTAAGCGTCTGTCTGCCTTTGGCTCAGATCATGGTCCCAGGGTCCTGGGATCCAGCCCTGCATCGGGCTCCCTGCTTGACGGAAAACCTGCTTTTCCCTCTTTCACTCCCTGCTTGTATTCCCTCTCTCACTCTCTCTCTCTCTGTCAAGTAAATAAATTAAAAAAAAAAAAGGGCAAAAGAAAATGTCCATAAGAAGTGGTAGGTTCCTGTGCAGCCAGAATATAAATTGGAAACTACGTAACAAAAGCAGAGAGCATACAGTTAAAAGGCTAAGTGGAGATTGCTTTTCTCTCTCTTTCCTTTCCTTCTTTCTACTTTCCTTTCTTCATTTTCTGTCCTCATTCCACATGTCACCAAGAAGACACTGAGAAAATTATGTTTTCATGGGCTTCATCAAAGAAATTGAGATTGTTCTCTTTACAATACTAAAAATAGACTGGTGTTTTAGATACATATTCAGGATCATTTTTAGGTTTGCATCAGATTGGTTGGTAATGAAATGAATGTTTTTCTTATGAATTGTAACTCTTTCTTCATGTCTATACTTTAAAAATGATCCCCAGGAACAACTGTGCTTTCTTGGGAAGTCCCGAGTTTTATGAAGGCTTTATGTTGTATCTCCATAATTAAATGAAATAATGTGTAGAAGCCATTATTTTAAAGGCAATGAATAACTCTGTAGGAAGAACAAGAACTCATGTTTATGAGTTTTGATTTATGATTTGATTTATGATTTATGATTTGATCTTAATTTGGTTGGATTTATAAAAAAGTTACATTGTGTTTTATTTGTTAATTGATTTGATGCCATTTATGGAGTATCTACACTGCTCAAAGCTTAGTTGATACTGGGAGTATAGTTATGGAAAGTATATTGTTCTTGACTTTATTGGAGCATATACTCTACCAACGGAGACAAATACAAAACAATTATACAATAAATGGTATAAAAACACTTGTGGTAAGCACTAAGACAAATCGGGAATGTTCAGAAAGTCCATAGTAGGGGATTCTAAAGCTTGGAATCAGAGCTGGCTTTCTTTAGGAAGTGACATTTGAGTTATATTATCATTATCATAAATGTTATTGGGGTGCCTGGGTGGCTCAATTGTTGGGCATCTGCCTTCGGCTCAGGTCATGATCCCAGGGTCCCCTGGGATCGAGCCCTGCATTGGGCTTCCTGCTTAGGAGGCAGCCTGCTTCTCTCTTTCCTAGTCCCCCTGCTTGTATTCCCTCTCTTGCTGTGTCTCTCTCTGTCACATAAATAAATCTTTCTAAATAAATAAATAAATAAATAAATAAATAAATGTGATCAAGGAATTCATTTTAAGTAAGTGTTTAAGAATTCAGTTTAAATTCGTGTTTAGGGAAATACTTAAATGGAAGTTACTTAAGGTTTAGTGATAAAGACAGTAACAAACTTATTTTCATTCTATTCTTGGTCTTCTACTTGAATAATTCAGTTGAAATTTTTGACTTCCTTTATTTTTTTATTCTTATTTTTGATTTTTAAAACTCTATTTTTCACGCCCAGAAGTGCTTTATTAAACACATTACCGTGGCTTTCTTCATTGTAATATTGACTTTAATAAGAGTTCCTAGATGTGCCTGTATATAAAGACCTCATAACCCAATCTAGTCATTACATTGACAATTAATAAAAGCCTCAAGTTATAGTAGATTTGAAAATTGTTAAAATGCACTTATCTTTTATGCCATTCTATTGATGCTTCCTTAAATAAACATACTGAAGTATTTCTATTGTCTGTCTTTCTACTTACACTGTGAGCTACTCAAAGACAGAACCTTGCAGGATGTGAGACACATAATAAGTGTTAAATAAACAAATGAGTTATGAATAGCCTGTGTTAATAAGGAGGTGGCAACTTGGCGACTGACCTTCATGTTTCTTTTAAGTGACAATTTAGCATAATGCAGGCTGCTTTGGAATCATAAGGCCTAATTTTGAATCCCAGTTCTTCAGTGTGTATGCTTAGGTGAGTAACTTCATCTTTAAAATAAATAAAATAAGATTACAGGTATAAAGTACTTACTTTAGTGTCTGAGGCGTTGTAATGTCCCATAAATGGTGGCTAATATTATTATAAGATACATGCATTAATCTTTTATCTCTTTGCGTTTTTATATTATTTATATTAGGTACTTATAATGACATAAAATACTGGTATTTAAGAGAGTAGATAATTGGCCCTTCCTTTAACTACACCAAATCAAAAAGTGAAAAATTTACAGCTAGTAGGCTGTTTGCTTATTGAAACTAAACTTCATGAACTACTAATTATTGATAGTTAAGTGGGTAATTATGACCCTTAACATTATAATGAATACAATTCCTTCCTTTGTAGGTCATGTTTTTAAAAATAGTTTTTATGAATACATTTTTGTGGATTTTTAAAAAAACAATAATCTTACAATGTATCTTTTATATAAAGATATTTGATGTATGAGGTTTGCTTGAATTGAAAGGGTTGTATGTATTTAAAGTACCTATTACCTGTGGGTATGGAAAAAATATAAGATCTAGTCTATGTTTTTAATTTTTCAGCTTCTGTAGGTAAACCTAGTCATTTTAAATACTTTTGTGTCACTGTGCCTATATAGGGAAAAATTCTGTAACTTTAAAAAAAATTGACTAATGCATTTTCTGAGGATCTTTATAAAAGTAAAGCATGTAAAAGAACTAATTGAACAAACAAATATTCTAAGGTTTCAAATAGAACTTTTAAATTTATCTTAATTCCATGTTACTTAGAGTTATGATTTGCTGGCAAAACAGTATAAACAGTCCTTGTAACAAAGCAAAATATGCCAGCAAGCAAACAAAAATCCTTTAAGGCCTTTTTGTTCTACAGTTAAAAAAAATATTCTTCAGGTTCCTCCAGAGGCAAAATACCCACAAATTTGTGATTTTCTTTTTCTTGTAATTGGTTGTCATTGGCCAGAGTCAGGAGATTCATAGAATACTATTTGGAATACAGTAGTAAGAATATAAGACATTTGATTGAAGATGATATGAAGATATATGGCCTTCCGCACTTGAAATATTTTGATTGATATGGTGGATTTACGTGCTTTTCAGAGTACTTCCGAGGACAGCACTCAGCATGTAGTGAGGGCTCTTAGAAGTCCGTTTAGAAATTTACCTATAAAAATTGAAATCAGGTGGCAATTTTATGTAAGGCAACCCGACAGTCGATACTCCAAATATATAATTTAGTGAGTGGGATTTATGTAATAAGAGTGTTATTTTAAACTCTTAAGCGACTATATTTTCTTACTTGGTCCTAGAATATTACTGAGACTAGGAAGCGGACAATTTCTGTAACAATTGTGTGGTACTCAAGATGACAAAGCAAATCACTGATAACTTGGTATCAATGCAGATCTTATTTTTTTCTTCTTCCATATTTTCAGCAGATTATTTTACTGGTTTCTTAATTCAGGTTGAGTTTTTTAGGAATCTTATTCTGTAGATCTCAAGATGATTTAAGTATGCACTGAAAGAGTGGGGCTGGAAATAAAATTGCATAAGTGAAATTAAATTTTTTTCTGAACTTGCCAATATGCATTTCTGGACATGGTTTTCCTTTATCTATTACAATTTCCTATTTGCTCTTCAGCAAAATTAGATCATGATGATTAAAATCTGTCCTCCTTGTTATTTTCTTTTATAACCTATTTGCAGTGGTCACGTTTTTTCTACTTCAGACAACTCGGCTTGGGTGTTCTAAGAAAGATAAAAACCTCAAGTTTATTTTAAATATTCAGATTACTAGTGTAAACTCCTTTAAAAAGATAATATTTGGGTGGGGGTGCCTGGCAGGCTCAGTCGGTTAAGTGACCCACTCTTGATTTTGGCTTAGGTCATGAGATGAGCGTGCAGTTGATTCCACCCTGGACGTGGAGCCTGCCTAAGATACTCTCTCCCTTCCTACCCGCCACTCTCAAAATAATAATAATTTTTTAAAAGGTAATTTTTTTGGAGTAGAGGTTTAGGAAAATCTCTAAGAAACCAAAATTTATTTATTTATTTATTTTTTTAGAAACCAAAATTTAGAATACGTTTTTATTAGGCTAGAAGGATTTTTGGAGTTGATTATGGTCATTAGTGGCTCTGAAAAACAAAACAACACGAGACTGGGATTTTTAAAACTACCTTTTAAAAACACTATAATATATGTCTGAAATTGAACTGCTCACAGACATGTAAAAATTAGGTTTGATTTAGAAGAATTCGAAAATTGGATCAAGTAAGGAGTAATCATTCCAAATTTGAGATCTGTAGGTGTAGGCAATACAAAGCCCTGTTGTGATTGGATGGAAAGTAAACATTACTTATTTTACTGAATTGTGATTGGCTAAAAACCTTTTCTTTCCACGATATTCTCTAATAACGGAATCTGGAGCCTTTAGCCCTGTTTTTATACGACGAGAGAGTTTGAGGTATGTGCTAGTACTGAAAGTACTCAAATTGGCCCAGAAACTAGATTTTAGGTACACTGACAGAAGCCCTCAGCAGAGCTTTTGACATTTCTTACAACAAAGCATTAGGGAGGTGTAAATCTCTGAAGCAAAGCTGAAACATGCAATTGGTATCGTTGCAAGCAGGAAGGATGAAAGGATGACAGTGTTTTCCTCATTTTCGTTTGGAGTCATGTACTGTTCTGCAGTGACTGTTTTCAGTGGAAAGTCTTGCTCTGCTTTGTTTTTAGTGGAAAGCGTTGCTCTGATTTGCTGCTGGGACTGTTGTTTCAGGTGAAATTTGGACTAATCCGGGTGGCAGGCACTATGTGTTCTGAAAAACATAGCTTCAGAGATGCAGGGTTTAACCTGGAGTTTATTTTGTGACCCAGGGTGGAACCAGGATGCTTCACTTTCGCCTCACCGCCCCCCCCCCCCATATATACTTCTGAGGGAGCGGCGAATAGAGAGGTGACCCTCAAATACTCTAAATGGTGTTACCAAGGGAGAGCATTCCTTTATCCCACGCTGCTCCTTATTTCTTAGCCTGGCTGGCCCCACAGCCCCCTTGGCAGCGTCGTCAGGTACTACTTTCCGTCTGTGGTGGTTCCTCCGACCCTTTCCCGCGGCTCCCTGCCCCCGCCCGCGCCGGCGGAAGGAGACGCTCGGCGCTCTAGCCTGCGAGTGGATGGGGAGGCGGAGTAGTACTGTCCACGGTGAGGTAGCGGCAGCGGCCAGGGTTGCCTCAGGGCCTCCGACGGCGACGGGGGGTGTGGGGATTTCTGTCAGTTTGTGTGTGTATGTGTACGTGTGTGTCTGTAGCTACAGTCAGAGAGGCTGCTGGTGGGGGAGTCTGGGGGAGTGTTGAGGACTGTGAGTGACCGAGGTCGCTGTGCCCTTCTGGGCAGAGCGTCCGGTGCGCCCCCCAGTCCGCGCTCGCTTGCTCGCGGGGCTGCAGCCGTCCCCCAGTCCGCTCTCCTTAGCATGGGCTGCCAGTAGGAACAGGGTTTCACTGGTTCCCCTGCGGTGGAGGAGGCAGCAGCTGCTTCAGCAGTGATGGCTATGGCGGTGGAGACGCGACTGGAACTGGTGGGGAAGCGGTTCCTGTGCGTGGCTGTCGGCGAGGAGGCTCGGCCCGAGCGCCGAGAGAGTGGACGCTGCTGGCGGGGCTGGCGAGCGGGGGTCATCCGAGCTGTGTCACACAGGGACAGCCGCAATCCGGACCTGGCGGTAAGAGAGCGAGTGCCCCTCAATCTCCCAACCCGCACCCGCACTGCTTGTCTCCAGCAGCACCTTGTCTGGTTACCTCTGGCACCTCGCGCAGCCGGGCCAGCTGGCGGTCACGCCCCTCTTTGGAACCGTCCGCTGCTTTGCCCTCATCCCCTGCTGGGAGCTCCCACGTCCTCCTGAGTAGTTTCCCCCGTGGAGCGGTGCCAGAGCAGGACTCCTGGGCTTCTCCCCGGGCCCCTCCAGGCCCCTTGGCCGCCGTCTGGGAGGGGGTCAGCGCCCCTGCGGTGGCCGTGGAGACCTTGCCGAAAGGCGGGGCTGTGAGCCAGTGCCGCTGGGGCAGGTGGGGGGTGGCGGACAGAACACACACCACTCGTGGCGGTAGGGGGCCATCTTCACCAACATCTCTTTCCTTGAAAAAGTCTCACTATTCCAGGGGTTAGAGAATTAAAACTTAGGCAGTAAGGTTGCTGAAGGGGAGGGAGAAAAGCAAAGAGACCACCTCTGTGGTGTTTCAGGCAGTCCTGGGATTCGTGTGCATTTCCCAGGCAAAGGCTGTGTGAGTGGTGGCATCTTGATGCAGCCTTTTTTTTTTTTTTTTTAAACAGATGCTTGTAATTCTAACTGGAAACGATGAAAATGAAATTTTTTTATTTGAAGGGTCATAGAAATTAACCCCTCCCATTCTTCCTCCCATTTGTTTTTCTGTGGGGTTGTGGTTTTTTAGAAAGTGAATAGTATTTTAAAAATTATATACAATTTTAAATGAAACAAGAAATATTATAAATTAAAATGTTATGCCCTGCCGAACATTAAGGGTCTTTTTCTTTGCTTTCTTTTCCTTTCATATGATACTGCCAATATTTTCTTTCAATAATGTGGGAATGTGTACCATATCAAGAAAGGATATGCTCTTGATAGGGTTCCACGCACATTTTCCCTTGGGGACAGGTTGGAAGGGGCAGAGTAGAGACTAGGCATTGACTAGTCTTCGCCAGGTTGATTTGGGAGTATATAATCCACGAAATTTATTGGTAGTGCCTCGGGGTATTTAATTTTTTACTGAAAACTTCAAACACGGTAATATTTTCTTTCCTTTTGTATATCTGTAAGTTTACATTTTCAAATACACTTTAATATCTATCTATACATGTGCATATCTATTTTAATATTTTTCTTGGTTTCTGACTGCTTTTGTGAACCCCTGTTTCATGACTATACTCATTGGTATGGTTTCACTGGGTGTGTAGTAATGTTGACTTGACATTGCAAAATGGGCTTGTTTTGCTAATAGGTATTTCTAATAGGAAATAAGCAGAAAAAGGCTAATTTTGAAGATTTTGCTTGGTTATTTTCACTGTAAAGAAGAAAAAGCAAATCTTTAAAAAAATTTCTTGTCTTAATGATTCTGTAGACTGTGTCAGTTTGGTAACCTTTTTGTGTAAAAGGCATGTCCTGAGTTTTTCTCTCTTCCTTTTACTGTGATACAATAATGTCTTGGCTTTTATGTGGAAGCTAGTTGGATTATGGCTTAGCATTTTAAAATTACTTCGGAGCAAACCTGGAATGATACTTTGTTTTCCACAGCATTTGATTTTAATAGGTTAATGAAAATTAAGGAAATGTAGTTTTAAATTATGAGTATCACTCATGACACTCAAGTTATCAGTTAAATATATTAACAACTTTCTTGCATTGAAATTTAAATGATATAAAGAATGGATTTATGTTTATCACATTTGTAAAAGGCAAAATATTAAGCTGGGTATTTAAAAATGAAAAGTATATGTGGATGGTGGTAGGGACTAGAAAGAACAGGAATGAATTTTCTCAGGTGATGGAAGTGTTTTGTATCTTGACAGTTACAAGGGTGTATGTATTAAAACTTGTTGAATTGTGTCCTTAATAGTTACTTTTTACCATATACAAATTTTATATAAAAATGCATTTTGAACATAACTATGTGAACCTCTAGCAGTTTCTCCTTTTTAAAAAAATTAATTTTATTTAAGCATTCTTTACACCCATTGTCGAGCTCGAACTCACACCCCCAGGATCAAGAGGTGCTTGCTCTTGGGACTAAAAAACCAGCCAGATGCCCCTCCAGCAGTTTTCCTTTGTCTACAAGTCTTTATTTGAAAAATTTTTTATGTGGTGTAACTTGAGTTTTTTCAGCCTAGAACCTACAGTTTTAGAGTTATTCCCAAGCGTTGTTACATTTTCCTTTTTTTTCCTTTTATATTCCCTAAATTAAATGAAATGAAACATGGGTCAGGTTAGCATCAATATACTATAATTCTCCTTCTAGAATTTTTTTAAAGATTTTACTTTTAAGCAGTCTCTACACCCAAGGTGGTGCTTGAACTCATAACCCTGAGATCAGGAGTTGCATGCTTCACTGACTTAGCCAGCCGGGCACCCCTTTTAGACTCTTGTTATTGAAGAATAAACTTTAAAGAGCTTTATGAATTACATGAAAAATGCTGGTTTAAACAGGGTATTTTTGTGTTCTTTTAAA
Organism: Mustela erminea; assembly: GCF_009829155.1. Classification (NCBI taxonomy): domain Eukaryota; kingdom Metazoa; phylum Chordata; class Mammalia; order Carnivora; family Mustelidae; genus Mustela; species Mustela erminea. The sequence continues at coordinate 30,527,405 of NC_045627.1, read as the reverse complement.
AATACAGATCAACTTCCTTTTTAAGATTTTATTTCTTTATTTGATAGAGAGAGAGAGAGAGAGGGGACACAAGCAGGGGGAGTGGGAGAGGGAGAAGCAGGCTTTCCGCTGAGCAGGGAGCATGCAGGACTCCTTCTCAGGACATGGGGGTAAGACAGACACTTAACGACTGAGCCCCCCAGGCATCCCGTGTTTTTGTTTTTGCTTTTTTTTTTTTTTTTAAGTTAAATATATGTAACTTAGAGTCTGCAAATGTATAGAAATCTTAGTTTTATGTTTTTATGGCCCATGATTTGAAAGAATAACTATAAGAACTTGAAAATAGTTTAGGGATGGGCACCTGGGTGGCTCAGTTGTTAGGGGTCTGCTTTCTGCTCAGGTCATGATCCCAGCATCCTGGGATTGAGCCCCATATCTGAGGCTCCTTCCTCAGCCGGGAACTTGGTTTTCTCTCACCAGCTCCCCTGTGCTTGTGTTCGCTCTCTCACTATCTCTCTCTGTTTTAAAATAAAATAAATAAAATGTTAAAAAAATAGTTTTGGGAATACTTTATCTCAAAAGTTAATCAGTTATTTTTGATCTTATATATGAAGAGTTGCTATGTGTATTAATGTTCTTTCACTGCTGTAAATACAGAGTAGTGTTTTAAATAATACAAATTGATTATTTATAGTTCCGGAGATGACAAGTCTAACATGGCAACCCAGTGGACTAAAATCGAGAGAAGATAGAACTGTGTTCTTTTCTGAAGGTTCTAGATAGCATACATGTCTTTTCCTCTTCTGACTTTAAGAAGTATCCCACATTCCTTGCTCTAGGCACCTTTCACTCTGATTTTCTTGCTTCTCACTTCCACTTTTTAAGTGCCCTCATGATCATATTAGGTTCACCCCAATAATAAAAAATAATCTTGTCTGCTAATTAACAACCTTGATTCCATCTGAATCTTAATTCTCCTTTGCCATCTAATGTAGTGTTGGCACAGATTTCATGGTGTAGGACATGAGCATCTTTGGAATGGCATTATTCTGCCCACCATACCAAGGTAGCAAAAATATTCTTTTACACTGTGAACATAAATAATTTCATACAAATAAATTAAGACTAAAATTGTATTTTTTCATGCCAGGAGTTTTAGTGATAATATCGCTATCTGATCTTTTGAATAAATGAATTTAATTGATAGAATTTTTACTGGACTATGCTTGAATAATTTTACATAATTTTTGGTGGTTTTTAAAAAATGCCTTGTAAACCTTTTCGGTTATCTGTACTGGAATTACATTAACCAACAAAAGACTTTATCTGACTGTTTTTTATTTTCAGTAGGACCAGTTTGTTGAAGTTGAAATACATGAAGTATATTGTGAGTCCTCAGAATATTGATTTTGTTGTTGTTGTTTTTTTGTTTTGTTTGTTTGTTTTTGTTTTTGTTTTTACCTCATTATTAAGAAAGTTTCTTGCTGGGACCCCTGGGAGGCTCAGTTGGTTTAGCTTCTGCCTTCAGGTCAGGTCGTAATCCCAGGGTCCTGAGATCGAGTCCCACATTGGGCTCCTTGCTCAGCCGGGGAGCCTGCTTCTCCCTCTGCCCTTACCCCTGCTTGGGCTTTCTCTCTTTCTCACAAATAAATAAATAAAATCTAAAAAAAAAAAAAAAAAGAGTTTTTTGCTTTGGTATACATTTTGATTGTTATCACTACCCTACTTTTTAAAGAATTTTCTGGAAGACTGCTACCATTATAGAAGGGAAGCTGTCTGTTGAGAAGTACTGTTGCATAATACTCATCTTCGAATAATATTGTCATACTAATAAAAGAGAAAAAATTGACTTATTGTTTGCTTGTTTTACTCCCATCCATAACCTATAACCCTTTGTTTACTTATTTATCCAGCCATCTAGACATCTTTGCACTAACCTTGATGCTTAGGGTGATTGCATCATTGTTTCAAGCTAACTCTGTTTAAAGTGTATATATATTTTTTTAATGTCAGATTTTTCATTACCCTAAAGGAACAAAAATTATATTTTGTTTCACACACCAAACACATACTTTGCTTGTTTGTTGGGGGATTTTCTGGTGGTCACTTAGTGACAAGATTTTAAACTGTTCTAAACTGTACCTGCAGATAGAAGTTATTTTGCAGATCTTACGAGTCTTAAATATAAAGAAAATTTTCATGTTTAGGAAATTTAAGGTGACCTGTGATTTTGTGTATAAGGAGGCCTTTTCCAGTTTTAATCCTAGTATGATTTTGTTCAGCTATCTTTTCATTCAAGTTTCATGTTGAATTGGTAACATTTGATACCCTTATAAATTTTGTTAGGGTAAGTCTTAGGTAAGTCTGAAATTTATAATGTTCTTGCAGTATTGATAGTGCTAATTTCCGGTCTGTTTACAATGAATAAATGAATGATTTTTACTTCATTGCTCAGTATGACCTGGATGAGTTAACTATCAGGAAAATTGGTTAGCTGATAGGTAGGAGGACTTTTATGTCTGATTTGAGTACATAGACTATTTTTTTCTCCTCTCTTGAATTGTTGTTATTGGTCCCAAAAGACTTTGGTATAGTAAGAGGAGTATGTAAATTGTAGCTGTCAGTAGTGGCTATAGTGGTACCTTATAAATTGTCCATTTCGGTTTTAATGACTAGCTTAGCTTGTTTTAAAAGAAGGTAATCACCCCATAAATGGTGTCATTTGTATGTTCTGTGTAAAATTAATTAAATAAAAGAGGTATTTTTTTTCCTCCTTTTGGCCTGTCATACATATATTCTGGCACATAATTTGGTTCCATTAATTTAAATAGAGAATTTTAAAATTTATTTAAAATTTAAATTTTTTAATTTTGTTGGACTAAGGACATTTTACCATGAGAACTCTGTTCTTACCTTCATATAATGGTATCATTGCATTTGAAAGTAAAAATGTCCCAATATTTCAATGTAATTGAAAGCATATAGGCTATGTTTATACATTTATTATCTTTTGTCAATTTCAAGTTACGTACAAAGAAGGTCTTCAACTCTCAAACTCATACTCATTTTCTGTCCCCTTATGTGTTTAGTACAGCATCTAGTATTTACTCTTAGGTATTTAATAAATGTTCATGGAATGATAAATGAATGTCATAAGTTCCATGAATACTTTATACTAACCATCTCAATAATAACCATCACCTACTACCATTTACTATAAATTTTGAGTATCTTTTTTTTTTTTTCTCTTTTGTGGCGTTGTGTATCTTGGCGGTTATTTCCCCAGTATCTATTATGTGTTTGACTAAACTGTGGGCCATGGTATTCCTTAGATAATCAGGTGGTTGAATTCCTTGGCTACATTGATGGGTAAGGATAGGCCCTAAATAATTAGGTACAATCAGAATGAAGTCAAGTACAGTATTGTGTGTGTGTGATGCTGAAATTGCCACAGCTATTTCCATTCTTTAAGGTCAGCCAGTTTGAGGACAAAGCTGACAAGGAGATGAAATTGTTTTCTGAAGCCTAAATACACTGTTGGATTTTTTACCTGTGGGATTTTTCATTTTGGAAGAGTAAATTTATTTTATGTCTCTTTGTGTCGTTTTTTTCCTGTGGAACTAAAAGCATTTTAACTGATATATGTGGTGATATTCTGTTCCATTTTTTTGAAAAGCACATGTAACGGGTATTTTCATGACATTCTTATCTTATTTGTTATTTGGTATTTGCTATTTAGACCTTTGTCATTAACTTCAGTGTTGATTTTCAGGGAAGATGATATATTCTGCTTTGTGTCTTGATGTATCCCAAACCTTTGAAGAATTGTTTTAATGCATGTAGGACATACAGATACCTAATTTTCTGAATAATTGAGAATTAGAAATAACATTTGAATTTTTATGTCAGAAAGAATCTATAATCCCCTTGTAGTTAAAAAGAAATTTCAGGGGGTACCTAGGTGGCTCAGTCGGTTGCATGTCTGCCTTCAGCTCCAGTCATTGATCCCAAGAGTCCTGGGATTGAGCCCCGTGTCAGGCTCCTTGCTCAGCAAGGGAGTCTGTTTCTCCCTCTTCCTCTCCTCTGCTTGTGTGTTGTGTGCTCGTGCATTCTCTCTCTCTCTTAAATAAACAAATAAAATCTTTTTCTATTTTTTAAAAAAGATTTTATTTATTATTTGTCAGAGAGACAGAGCACACAAGCAGGGTGAAAAGCAGGCAGAGGGAGAAGCCGGCTCCCCGCTGAGCAAGGACCCCCCCCAAAGTGGGGCTTGATCCCAGGCGCTGGGGATCATGACTTGAGCCGAAGGCTGACTCTTAACCCACTGAGCCACTCAGGCATGCCAAATGAAGTTTAAAAAAATAGAAAGAAAGAAGGAAGGAAGGAAGGAGGGAGGGAAAGGAAAGGAAAGGAAGAAAGAAAGAAGGAAAATTGAAAAAAGAAAAAAAAATTTCAGGAAAAAGGAATCTTTAGTAAATTAACAAGAAATTGGGACACCTGGTTGACTCAGTCAGTTAAGCGTCTGCTTTTGGCTCAGGTCATGATCCCAGGGTCCTGGGATTGAGCCTCCACATTGGGCTCCTTGCTCAGCAGGGAGCCTGCTTCTCCCTCTGCCTGCTGTTCTCCCTGCTTGTGCTCACACTCTCACTTTCTCTCTCTGACAAATAAATAAAATCTTAAAAAAAAAAAAATAAACAAGAAATTAACTTTTAGTTTTTAGGTTATATACCATAAATGTTGTATGTTTCTACTCTGTGTTATTGTTGGCCAGATGAATATCTATCAGTATACTCTTCTTTATCCGCAGTTCTGAAACTCAGATTCTTTTGTACTAACAGAATGTTTTTAATGATTCACTGGGAAAACCTGACTAAATGAACTTTTTAAAAAGTAAAATCTAATATGAACTGAATAATCTTGTTTTGTGAGAGAAATATTAATGTGCTTAATTTTAGGATGCTGCTCTAAACTCCACATACAATGTAGGTACTTTTACATACATGTGATATATGCACTGTGTCACCATATTCAACTACTACTATAATATGCCCTATGTAACTTTATAAAATTAAATTTTGAACTCCCAAACCCATCTAGTTGGAAGGGTTTAGGATGAGGTATTGTTATTTAAAAATTAATACTGATCTTTTAAATTCATTTTTATTTATTTTAGAGCAAGTGCATGCGTGGGAGGGGCAGAAGGGGAGAGAGAATCTTTTTTTTTTTTTTTAACTTTCAAAGGAGAAAGAATCTTAGGCAGGCTCCACATGCACCATGGAATCCTACATGGGGCTCAGTTTAATTACCCTGAGCTCATGACCTGAGCGGAAATCAAGAGTTAGACAACTTATTTAGCCACCCAGATACCCCTATTCTGATCTTTTTTAATGGTGGTGATTTAATGGTAATAGAAGTTACTAATTTAATTTGTTTCAAGAAAAAAATTTGACAGTGATTATATTTCTGCGTGATGTTCAGTTAAACAGTTGTTTTCAATGTAAGTTTTTGACAAACTTAACTATTTTTTTTGATAAAAAGTTCTTAATGTGATAAATCTTTGAGGATTACATAATTTGCCCTTTAAGATTGTTTACTAAAATATAAACTATCTAATTGGATGGAGTCTTTTCACGTAGAATTTTTTATTTTGTAGCTATGTAATAAAATTATTCTAGTAAATCCATAGATGAAAATCTTATGTTTATTTTATAATGTAGGACCTATTGATTTAATTATAGAATAAGTGGTTAATTAGTAGAAAACAGCATGTTATCCTTTTACTGTTTGGTTAGACATAGGGCTTAAAGTTTTGAGATAGAACACAGTCCAGTCCACATTTCTTAATCAGTTGGAACTGGGAATCTTACAGGATTTTATGTTATATTTGAGCAGGGTAGACAAATGCTTATACCTCTTATTAAAAAGTATGAATACAGTGAAATCTAACTTTTGGGGTTTATTGGCTGGTAGACCTTTTTAGAATTAATAAATGTTTTGGATTACATATTTTTTAATACATTACAAATTTTAGGTACAGTATTTCATCTATATTTATTCAAATCAGCCCAACAAAATGGTCTTAATAGAATGTCTTTTGAAATTAGTTTGAAAAAATAGGAATTGTGTGTAAGTACATATAAATACATGTCACTGATCACCATAAAAGACCTTAAGTTTCAGTGAGGTATTTCTCAAAAGTACTTTTAACATTTCACTTGATTTATATAGTTTGGGTCTCAGTTTTCTCATTTATCCTAGTCAGTGAATGAAATTAGTCTAGATTCAGAGTTTTTTCTGTTCTCTAACTCTAGAGTTGTGCTGTTAACAATTTCTATCCGGAATGTCCTGGGATAAAGTGTTTATTAGGCAGAAATCAATTTCAGATTCCTCCCCAAAGCTCCTAATTCTGAGCTAATGAAATTTTTTATTATGATATACCTTTTGTATTGTATTATATGGACCACAATTCTGTACTAAAGTAACGTGATTTCTATTTAGTGTTTTTTTTTTTAGATGATCAAGATGAGTTCATAAGATTTGAATTTTTGTGATTGTAGAAATTGTGGTAGAATAAATATTCCAAGGCTACAATATTAGGCCTTGAGATGATTGAATATATATTTTCTCATACACTTGACTTTTTGATGAAAATACTCTATGGTTTAAACTGATGAAAAGGTCTAAAATACTACTACTTTAAGTGATGCCTTCGGCCTAGGTCATGATCCCAGGGTCCTGGGATTGAGTCTTGCATTTGGCTCCTTGCTCAGCTGGAGCCTGCTTCTCTCTCTCTCTCTGCTTGCTAGTCCCTCTGCTTGTTCAACATCTCTCTTTCTCTCTCTCTCTGTCAAATAAATAAAATCTTAAAAAAAAGATAAGTAATTCACAGATTTTCAAAGTAACAACAACAAAAAACAAAAAACCAGGCCTCTTCTATTGCTGTAATAAATATTCTCCTTGGGGTGCCCAGCTGACTCTGTCCATAGAGCATGTGACACTTGATCTTGGGGTTGTGGGTTCAAGCCCTGTGCTAGGTGTAGAGATTACTTAAAAATAAAATCTTCTAAAAAAAAAAATTCTCCCTGAACTTTGCTCTATTATGATTTTTGTTAGCCTCATGATTCAGGTCCCTTGGGGGTTTCTTCCTTTCCTGATTAAAGTTTCTCCCAGCTTCTTAATTTAGTATTAGAGATCCAGTCCTTTGTTTACTGTTTTCTTTTGTCTCTCTCTCTTTTTTTTTTACTCTTGTTATTCTCTTTAGAATTTACTGGTACTTGTTGCATCATTAGTCACAAGTCTGCAGCTTAAGCATTGGTCTTCAGTTTGAATCCACCATCTCTACCTCCACCTCCTCCTCCTTTTTAAACAAGATTTTTATTTATTTATTTGAGGGGGAACACTAAAGTAGGGGAAGTGGCAGAGGGAGAGGGAGAAGCAGGCTCCTCACTGAGCAGAGCTCCATCCCAGAACCCCAAGATTATGACCTGAGCTGAAGGCAGATGCTTAACCAACTGAGCCACCCAGGCACCCATCTACTTTCTTTTTTGATGAATTTATATGAATGTCCCATCTTTGAGTATGCTATAATGTTCCTAAAGTGTTTGTTTATTATCTTCCTGTGAAATTAGTGTTCCTTTTGAGACTTGAAGTGGTCTCATACTGGCTTTAAAACTTTCATTCACTTTGATCTTTCACTTCTCTCTCCCCCTCTGCTTGTCACTCCCTCTGCTTGTTCAACATCAACAAAGTAGGTATTTATGGTGTTCTGCTAATTTCTTCCTTTAAATTGCAATCTTCCCTACTCCCACTTCTGTGTTTTTTCTCCCCAGTTTGTATTGCCATAGGCTATACTTATATTGCCCTACGCACATATTAAGTGGACTTTTTACTTTTAAGTTTCTTCCTTTTCTAATCTATTCTGTGCAGTGGACAGATTCCTCACACTGAGTCTCCCATTAGCTCGCTTTTGCTTTTCCAAGAAAGTCCAAACATCATCACCCTAGTGTTTAGACCTCATCAGTCTTGCCCCATCCTTTGAAATTTAAAATTAACTAATCTCTTATGCACACTGTTCCGTGGTGTTAAGTGAAAGTCTTGTTGGAATTTAAAAACTTAATATAAACAGCTGTTTATGAAATCATAAAATGCATTTCATATTTACTTCTAAATTTCATTTGCTGATGAAATTTTTGATGTCAAACTGATGAGCACATTATTATTTTTAAAAATGGTATTACTTTTTTTATCTTGAGAGAGCCAGTAGTTCCTTTTTGCTTTTGTTTCCCTTGCCTCCAGAGACGTATCTAATAAGAAGTTAGTATGGCTGAGGTCAAAGAGGTTGCTGCCTTTGTTTTCCTCTAGGATTTTTGTTGTTTCCTGTCTCACATTTAAGTCTTTCATCCATTTTGAATTTACTTTTGTGAATGATGTGAGAAAGTGGTCCAGTTTCATTCTTCTGCATGTTGCTGTCCAGTTTTTCCAACACTACTTGTTGAAGAGACATTTTTCCATTAGCTGCTATTTCCTTCTTTGTGGAAGATTAGTTGGGCATATGGTTGTGGGTCCTTTTGTGGGTTTTCTGTTCTGTTCCATTGATTTATATTTCTGTTTTTGTGCTGGTACCAAACTGCCTTGATGATTACAGCTTTGTAATATACCTTGAGGTCTGGAATTGTGATGCTTCCAGCATTTCGTTTCTTTTTCAAAATTGCTTTGGCAAAAACTTCTGTACAATTAAGGAAACAATCAACAAAACTAGAAGATAACCTACAGAATGGGAGAAAATATTTGCAAATGACATATCTGATAAAAGGTTAGCATTCAAAATCTATAAAGAACTTATCAAACTCAACAGCCCCCAAATAAATAGTCCAGTTAAGAAATGGGTAGAAGACATGAACAGATAATTTTCCAAAGAAAATATCCAGATAAATAACAGATACATGAAAAGATGCTCAACAACACTTATCAGGGAAAGACAAATCAAAACCATGATGAGATACCACCTCACACCTGTCAGAATGGCTAAAATTAATAACACAGGAAACAGTAGATGTTGACAAGGATGCAGAGAAAGCAGAATCCTCTTACACTGTTGGCGGGAATGCAAACTAGTGTCAACCACTCTGGAAAACAGTGTGGAGGTTCCTTAAAGTTAAAAATAGAACTACCCTCTTACCCAGTAATTGCACCACTAGGTATTTACCCAAAGGATACAAAAATGCAGATTTGAAAGGACACATGCTGCACCCTGATGTTTAGAGCAGCATTAATAGTAGCCAAACTATGGAGAGAGCCCAAATGTCCATTGATTGATGAATGAATAAAGAAGAGATGCTATATGTGTGTGTGTGTGTGTGTGTGTGTATACACACACACACACAATGGAATATTACTCAGCCATCAAAAAGCATGAACGCTTACCATTTGCAAAGACATTGTGGACTGGAGTGTATTATACTAAATGAAACAAGTCAGAGAAAGACAAATGCCATGTAATCTCACTCATGTAGAATTTAGGAAAGAAGGCAGGTGAACATATGGGAAAGGGAAAAGAAAAAAAAGGAAAGAAGGAAACAAACCATGAGAGACTCAACAATACAGAACAAACTGAGGGTTGAGAGTGGGAGATGGACTGGGGATGAGCTAAGTGGGGATGAGTGATGGTTGTTAAGGAGGACATTTGTTGTGATGAGCACTAGGTGTTAAATGTAAGTGATAGATCACTAAATTCTATACCTGAACCAATTTTACCATATATATTAACTAATTTGAATTTAAATAAAAACTGGAGGGGCACCTGGGTGGCTCAGTGGGTTAAATAAAAACTTGAAATTAAAAAAAAGGTATTTGGTGTTGCATGAACCGACTCAAATGAGAAGACCAACTTCTAATCAAATTATATATATAGTATTATTAGTCTATTTGTTTTTGAAAGACAAAATCCAATTTAACAGCATTTTACACAGTATTCATGAATCTGGAAGGACTAATTTTCTTTGATTTTAAGATACACATCTTCCACATCTTACTGTTTTTGAAATTACGGCACAGCTCATAAGTAGTTCACATCAAAAGTGATTTGTTTATCACTGTTTGGAATATCAAGTGACAATATATTAGTGGTAGTCTGCCTGCAAAGTATGTGACATTATTTGTGTAAAACTTTTCAGTATTAGTATTCCTTTAAACTCTTAAATATTAGAACTTTTATTTTTGTAGTTTTTATCTATTGGCATTTACTGTATTAAGAAGTAAAACTAAAAAAAAACCGCAAACAAACAAAAAAAGAATTAAAACTCAAGAGTTAGGATATACAAGAGGTTATGCCATCACCTGTCAGAACAGTGCTATCCTGCTGCATGCAGCCTGTAGAAAACTGCTTATACCCTGATAGAGTTAGAGTGAAAAAAAAAAAAAAGGGTAAGTATTAAGAGGTTTTTTTTTTTTTTTTTTTTTTTTAAAGATTTTGTTTCTTTGTCAGAGAGAGAGAAATCACAAGCAGGGGGAGTGGCAGGCAGAGAGAGAAGCAGGGTCCTGGCTGAGCAAGGAGCCCGATGTGGGGCTCAATCCCAGACCCTGGGATCATGACCTAAGCTGAAGCCAGCTGCCTAACCAGCAGAGCCACCCAGGCGCCTCAAGGTATTTTAACCTTACTAACCAACCCTTTGAATGGGTTCGGTTACCCTTGAAAACTTTTTAGTGAAGCGACCTGCCATCTAATTTTTTTTTTTTAAGATTTTTATTTATTTATTTGACTGAGAGACAGACAGGGAGAGAGGGAACAGAGCAGGGAGAGTAGGTGAGGGAGTAGCAGGCTTCCCCCTGATCAGGGAGCCCAATACAGGGCTTGATCCCAGGACCCTGGGATCATGACCTGAGCCGAAGGTAGATACTTAACCAACTGAGCCACCCCGGTGCCCCTAATTATTTCTTTAGTTAGAATTATGTATGGTGATATAATGGCAGGTGCTTAAAGTTGTAGTTGAATTTGGCTTCTTCATCATCATTTCATGTATCTTACAGTATTTGCTATGTTACCACATTGCTGTGAACATTATGTATTTTTAACATAGAAGATTTCCCAATCACATGCCAGAGAATGTAGAAACAGTAGAACATGCAGTAGAAACTAACTCAATATTCCTAGAATAGAGTCAGAATTTCTCGAAACTAGGAGAAGTCTGTGGGCTAATTCATGAAAGACTATCATTTAGGAGCGGACACATCTGATCTATCTGTCAAAATTATTAGCTTTATGATTCAGAAAACATCTTTAGGCTCAGAGGAATGTCAAAGAAGCAAGTAGCATAGTGATGTATGGATAAAGTTATACATTGCCGTTTAATGTAAAATGGCTTTGTATATATCAGATGTAGGTTTTATTTCTTCCCTAAATTGTCATTGCTAAGATTGAATCTTGACATCAAGGCAATGTAAATACTTGGTAAGATATTTAACTTTTTTTTTTCATAATTTTTTAAATAAACAAATAATGTATTATTAGCCCCAGGGGTACAGGTCTGTGAATCGCCAGGTTTATACACTTCACAGCACTCACCATAGCACATATCCTCCTTAGTGTCCATAACCCCACCACCCAATATTTAACTTTTAAAACAGTGTGTAGTTGGTAAACTGTTCCAGTGTGTTAAATGGCACCATGCTATTATTTTGGTCTGTTTTTTTGAAACTATAGATCATATTTATGGTGTTTTCCTTATTCCCTAGAATATGTAATTGCCTTAACATTCAGAATCTATTATGTATTAATACAAAAATGAATCTTTTAAGGGAAACCATTTTACTTTACATTTTGTACCTGATGAGAGATTAAATAATGAAATAATTAAGTATGTTATTCTTTTTTTTTTAAGATTTTATTTATTTATTTGACAGACAGATGTTACAAGTAGGCAGAGAGGCAGGCAGAGAGAGAGGGGGAAGCAGGCTCCCTGCTGAGCAGAGAGCCCGATGTGGGGCTCGATCCCAGGACCTTGAGATCATGACCTGAGCTGAAGGCAGAGGCTTAACCCACTGAGCCACCCAGGGGCCCCTAAGTATGTTATTCTTGAAGGGAAACTTTTCCTCACAAAAACTTCTGAAACTACAAGAGAATTAAGTAGCATACAGCTTTTTGCTTTTTAAAGATTTTATTTATTTATTTGGGAGAGAAAGAGCACACGAGAGCACAAGCCAGGAGTTAAGGGCACAGGGAGAGGGAGAAGCAGGCTCCCCACTGAGCAGGGAACCCACTCAATCCTAGTACCTTGGGTCAAAGACCTGAGCCCAAGGCAGGTGCTTAACCATCTGAGCCATCCAGGTGCCCCTTCAACTTTTGTTAAAGACAGTGAATATTGTTACAGCAAATTAAGAACTCTTTTTTAGTCATTAAGGACTAAAGGTATGATTATAAAGTGACACTTGATGATATTTCTGCAACAGATTATTGTGGTCTAGGTATGTAATATTTTAGTGATCAGTGGACCTGGAGAAGAACCTAATACTTATTCAACTTAGTATAATATTTTAAGGTTTATTTGTGTTTTAGCATAATATCATTCATTCTTTTTTTTTTTTTTTAAAGATTTTATTTATTTATTTTACAGAGAGAAATCACAAGTAGATGGAGAGGCAGGCAGAGAGAGAGAGAGGGAAGCAGGCTCCCTGCTGAGCAGAGAGCCCGATGTGGGACTCGATCCCAGGACCCTGAGATCATGACCTGAGCCGAAGGCAGAGGCTTAACCCACTGAGCCACCCAGGCGCCCCATATCATTCATTCTTAAGACTGAATAATATTCTCTTGCATGTAAATACTCCTTTTTCTTTATCCATTCATCTGTTGATGGACACTTGACAACTCAGGTTAAACCTTTTGGCTATTGTGAAAAATGCCACTTTGAACACTAATGTACAAATATTTTTCAAATCCATACTTGTAATTCAATTCAGAAGAGAGTTGCTAGGTCTTGTGATGGTGATTCTCTGCTTAGTGTTGTGAGGAACCACCATACTGTTTTCTTTAGCAGCGACACCACCACTAGCAATGTATGTGGGTTTTAGTTTCTCAGCATCCTCATCAACACTTGTTCTTTTCCGAGCCGTTTTGTATGTTTGTTTAAATAGTTATCCTAATGGATGTAAAGTGGTTTTGATTGGCATTTCCCTAATGACTAGTGATGTTGAACATCTTTTCAGCTATACTCGCCATTTGTATATCCTCTTTGGAGAAATGTTTATTCTGATTTTTTTGCTCATTTTTAATTTAGGTGGATTGTTTTTCTTTGATAGAATTCTTTATATATTCTGGATATTAATGCTTTATCAGAATGATTTTGCCATTTCCTTATTCTGTGGGTTATTTTTTCATACTCTTGATAGTGTCCTTTGGTGCACAAAAGTTTTTAATTTTCATCTAGTCAGTTTATCTTTTTTCTTTTGTTGCATGTGCTTTTGGTATCCTGTTCAAGAAGTCCCTGCCAAATCCTGTACCGTGAAGCTTGTGTGTGCTGTTTTTTTTTTTATAGTTTTAGTTCTTGTGTTTAGTACTTTAATCCATGATTTTTTAACATAGAGTAAGACAAGGATCCAGCTTCATTCTTTTGCATGTAGTATGGTTTTCCCAGTACCATTTGTTGAAAAGACTGGTCTTTTTCATTGAATGGTCTTTTTTTTTTTTTTTTTTAAAGATTTTATTTATTTATTTGACAGAGAGAAATTACAAGTACACTGAGAGGCAGGCAGAGAGAGAGAAAGAGAAGGAAGCAGGCTCCCTGCTGAGCAGAGAGCCGGATGCGGGACTCGATCCCAGGACCCTGAGATCATGACCTGAGCCGAAGGCAGCAGCTTAACCCACTGAGCCACCCAGGCGCCCCTCATTGAATGGTCTTGGTACCCTTGGCAAAGAATCATTTGACAGGATATGTGAGAATTTATTTCAGGTTCTCTTTTCCATTTCATTGGTCTATGTGTCTATATTCCACTACCACACTGTTTTGATTGCTTTAGGTTTGTAGTAAGTTTAAAATCAGGATTTTAAAATGTGTGTCCTCCCAAGTTTATTCTTCATTTACAAGATTGTTTTGTCTCTTTGGGTCCCTTGAGATTCCATATGAATTTTAGGGTTTTTCTGTTTCTGAAAAAAATGGCTTTTGGAATTTTGATATTGTATCAAATCATATTATAGATCCTTCTGGGTAGTATCACTGTCTTAACAGTATTAAGTTTTCCAGTCCTTTGAACACAAGATGTTTTTCCATTATGTCTTTAATTTTTTTCAGCAACATTTTGTAGCTTTCAGTGTGTAAGTCTTTTGCCTCTTTAGTTAATTCTTAAGAATTTTATTCTTTTTAATTCTGTTGTTAGTGGAATTTTTTTCTTAATTTCCTTTTCCTATTCCTCATTGTTAATGTATAGAAATGCAACTGATATTTTTTTCCCTTTTGGAGAGCGAGTGGGAATAAGGGGCAGAGGGAGAGAAAGAATCTTAAGCAGTCTCCATGCCCCAGCACAGAGCCCAACACGGGGCTTAATCTGACAACCCTGAGATCATGACCTGAGCCAGAATCAAGAGTCAGGCACATAACTGACTGAGCCACCCAGGTGCCCCAAATGCAACTGATTTTTATATGTTGATTTCATATCCTGCAACTTTGTTGAATTCGTTTATTCTAACAGTTTTTTCTCTTTATGTGAAGTATTTAGAGTGTTCTACATTTGTGATCATGTCATCTGCAAACAGATAATTTTTCTTTCCAGTTTTGTCTTGTTTTTCCTTGTCTAATTTTCTGTCTGTAACAATACCATATTCAGCATGTTGCAAAAGTGAGCGTCCTTGTTTTTCATCTTAGTAAAGAAGCTTGCAGTCTTTTACCGTTGAGTATGGTATTAATTATAAGGAATGTTCATATATGGCTTTTATGTTGAGGTAGTTTTCTTCCATTCCTAGTTTGTTGTGTGGTTTTGTCACAAAAGTTTATTGAACCTTGTCAAATGCTTTTTCTACATCAGTTGAGATAATCATGTCTGTTGTTTTTCCTTTCATTTTGTTGCTTTAGTGTACATTACATTTATTAATTTCTATATGTCAAATCATGTTTGTATTCCAGGAGTAAATCCCACTTGGTTCCATGTATGACATTTTTTATTGTATTTAATTTAAAAATAATTCTGTAATTGTCATTTCCCCTCTTCTCTCACAAATATCCTGGTGTAATTTTGCTTGGAACTGTATACAATTTCATCATAGACAAATTTGGTAAGAATAAACACCTTTCCATTATTGAGTCTGTAATACAAATAAGATGGAATATCCCTCTTCCTATTCAGGTTTTTTTTTTTTTTTTTTTTTTTAAGTTCTGCAGTGATTTTCTTCAGGTGCTCTTGTATTTTTGTAGGTTTAATTTTTAGACACTATATATTTTGATTTTTAAATGTATGTGTACATACTCTAAGTCATTAATACATAACTTTATAAATGACTGATTTGTTTCCCCAAGCACAATTTTTGGACTAATGTCCCCTCTCATTTCCCCTGTGTGTGTGTGTGTGTGTGTGTGTGTGTGTGTATGTATATATATATATTTTTTTTTTTTAAGATTTTATTTATTTATTTGAGAGAGAGGGAGAGAATGAGCAGTGAGAGTGGCAGAGGGAGAGGGAGAAGCAGACTCTCCACTGAGAAGGGAGCCAGATGTGGGACTCCATCCCAGGACCCCAGGATCATGACCCTAGCTAAAGGCAGACGCCCAACAGGCTGAGCCATCCAGGCAACCCCCCACCATGTATATTTTTAGCTTACGTAGAGGTTGTTTGTAAGAAAATATTGTAAAGAGGGGCACCTGGGTGGCTCAGTGGGTTAAGCCTCTGCCTTCGGCTCAGGACATGATCTCAGGGTCCTGGGATTGAGCCCCGCATCGGTCTCTCTGCTCAGCGAGGAGCCTGCTTCCCCATCTCTCTCTGCCTGCCTCTCTGCCTACTTGTAATCTCTCTCTGTCAAATAAATAAATAAAATCTTTTAAAAAAAAAAGAAAATATTGTAAAGAAAAAGTAAAATGATAATATTACTAGCATCTTCAACCTTATCTTACCTAAGGTTTTTAATAAACTGTTGAAGATATTATTTCCTTAACATTCCCTTCATTTTATAATTGTAATCAGTGGAAAAAGAAAATTTACTTTACAGAGCTTTCCTTTTAGATTAAGTATATAGCAGTTCATCTTCAAGTAAAATTGTATCACAAAATTCTGTATTCAAAAATATAGATAGATTACAGATATTTTGGTGGTGGTTATTTACTATACAAAAAAGTACTCACCAGAATCCTTTACATTTTAGTTTTTAAAGTGTATTTAAATTATTTCATAAAGATAACAGTTCCTTTTAGACACTACTTTTTCAAAATGCTATATTTATGAAATAATATTACAGTCTGTTAAGGATGGTATATATATAGACATTATACAGGTTTTTTTTTTTTAATCTCTGCAATTAGACTCCATTGTCAATTGATTTTTCATATGTTATATTTTAGAAAACTTTTTATTTCTTAAGAAACTTTGTTTATTGAAGGTTTAACCTTCCTTAGAGGATAAGAAACTTACCTATGTATGCTGTAATTTTTTCATAAGTTTTGTTCAGGTTTTAGTATTTTGAATGTTGGTAGAGTTGAGGAAATAGAAAATCAAAATATATCCATTATAAATAAGTGGTTATACTTTCTGGATTCTTGACTGAGATAATTTCTTTTGAAATATTTAAATGTATGAGGAAAATGTTTGTTTTATTAAATTCAGAACATTTAGTTTTACTCAATGCAAAAAGAGTGAAGGGATCATAAGTGCATTAGGTCTAATTTATTATGTAGTCTTTATTATTATGACTTTTTTTTTTTAAGATTTTATTTATTTATTTGACAGAGAGAGAATGCAAGCAGGGGGCAGAGGGAGTGAAAGGCAGAGAGAAAGAGAGAGAAACAGACTCCCCATTGAGCAAGAAGCCCAATGCAGGCCTCAGTCCTAGGACTCTGGATCCCAACCTGAGCTGAAGGCAGCTGCTTAACTGACTGAGCCACCCAGACCCTCATTTTGACTTTTTTATGTAGGATGAAATTTTGACTGTTAGCTTTATAAAAAAGTTATTTTGCCAGCAAAAGTCAGTTATTCAGAAGTAACGGACAGTTGCAATTTGGAACATGCATATTATGGATGGCAAAGCCATAGTCAAGTCCAACAAAAGAGAGTGAAGTTATTTTGTGGAAAAGAAGGAGGAAATTGGGAGGGGTTGTTTTGAACTAAGATTGTTTGGAGAAAAGCAAGAGTTCAGGGTGATGGCAATTTCTCATTGATGACAGTTGCAGGTGTAGTTGCTTCTTTGTAGGAGGTGCAATATACATCTTTCCCGGGTTCTTCTGTTGGGGTCTGTGATTGACCTCAAGTGGTATGGCTCCCCTTTCTATCCTCATACACCAATTTAATGAGGTTTAGCTTTATTAGTTTTCACAATGACAAAACTTTTATTCAGACTTTATTCCTGGGAAATTTTTCTATTGTTTGTTTTAAAGCAGTTTGACTTTGATGAAATTAACAATCAGTAGATCTTTTAAAAAACCCTTAACTTTTATCCTAATGTCTTCCAAGTGACCTTTTTTCTATTATGATAATACAAGGATAGGTATTATTCTCTTGCACCTTACCCCATACTTGACTGTCAGAATTAGATGGACAGTGCCTTTATATGCTGACTCTTTTTAGTTGAATATTAATGCCACAGAGACATAGAAAGTAAGTTTCAATCTTTTCAGATTATAATCTATTACCTTTTTTATTTCTGTCCTTTAAAATAATGTAAGATACTATGATTCAGGTTAAAGTTAGATGTACTGAAGTCTAGGAAAATTGGAGAAAAGCAAGAGTTCAGGGTGATGGCAATTTCTTATTCATGACAATTGCAGGTGTAGTTGTTTTCTTGTAGGAGGTGGGTGGGTGAAATTTCACAGGCTGGGTGAAATTTGCTCACTTAGTGCTGTAAAAGGAAATGAAAGAGTTTGGGAGTATATTGCTTTGATTATAGGAAAAAGGTGAGGAGGGTATTAAAATCTATCTAGTATCCTTTAAAATTATGGTGTTTTTTTGGTTTGTTTGTTTTGTTTTGTTTTGTTTTTCTAACTCTGTTTTAAAGTCTTCCAGATACCATACCGTAGTCTCCTTTTGACTCTGGTGAAGAAGAGGAGGTTTTTGAGAAGCTTTGTGTAAATAATGTGGAAATGTGGGGAAGAACTGAGTTGAGGTCAGGAAAGCTGTAAACCTTTGAGTGCTTTTGTGATGTGCTGTGCTCTGTGAGAGACTGTATCAGGTCAAGCTTAAGAAACTTGCTTGTTATGCCTCCATCAGAAAGGATGAATACTCAACTTTTGTATCAACATGGACAGGACTGGAAGAGTTTATGCTGAGTGAAGTAAGTCAAGCAGAGAGCGTCAGTTATCATATGGTTTCGCTTATTTGTGGAGCATGAGAAATAACACAGAGGACATGGGGAGATAGAGAGGAGAAGGGAGTTGAGGGAGATTGGAGGGGGAGGTGAACCATGAGAGACTATGGACTCTGAAAAACAATCTGAGGGTTTTGAAGGGGTGGGCAGTGGGAAGTTGGGCGAACCTGGTGGTGGGTATTATGGAGGGCACATATTGGAGGGCACGTATTGCATGGAGCACTGGGTGTGGTACATAAACAATAAATTCTGGTACACTGAATAGAAATTAAAAAAAAAAAAAGAAACTTGCTTGTTATGACCATTAACACTTAGAGTATCCTATTTCTGTTGAGTTTTTGGAAAGAACAGTTTGTTTTTTTTAAAGTTGATTATATCTTGTTTCTCTGTTTATAAAATCTTACAAATATTTTGTCCCTAGAGTTCTACTAATTCCTTGCAGATAACCTGGAACATAAATGTAATGGTAACAGAAAAACTGTTGCAAAGGAAAGAATTTCCTGGTGTTTGGAAGGAAATTGGAATCCCTACTTTGTAAAGAAAGTGATCTGTACTGTAGCATTGACCCTTTGACTATATAAGGTATACCCAAACAGTTTTCCAAACTGTTCCCTGTGTCTTGGCTCCTGTTATCCCTTAAACTACTCTAGTAAGCTTTTAGCCCCTCCCCCATTACTGAGGGAAACTGCTGTCATCAAGGTCACAAATGACCTGCTGCTTTCTAAATCAAATGTCATTTTTCAGTCCTCTTCTTACTTGACCATATAATATGTTTAATCGCCCTCTCATCCTTCAAATACTTTGCTTATTTTGCTTCTAGGGCATTATGCTCATGTAATTTTCCCCTGCCTGTCTTGCATCTCTTTACAAGTTTTTCTTTGGTTGTATCCTCATTTCTATGGCCTATTAAGGGCTTAGTTCTTGAACCTTTCTTCTTTTATATCCACATTCTTGTCCCTGTTTATCACATCTGTTCTTATTACCTTAAATACCATCTGTACCCTGGTGACTCCCACATTTATACTCTATTTTGGACCTTTGCACTTAAACCCCAGACTTCTTTTGGAATAGTTCTTTGATTTTCTCCATTTGGATGTCTAATGAGCATCTCAAACTCAACATATACACAACAGAAGTTCTGATATTAACCCCCTAAACCTGCACGGTTCTGAGTTTTCAACATACAGTAAGTGGTAGCTCTATCTTTCCATTTCTAGTCCCTTGAAGTCCTCCTTGACTGCTTTCTCTCACATTCCATATCCAAACTGTCAGCACAGTCTTTTGGTTCTACTTTCCGAATACATTCAGAGTCACAAACACATTTCACCGATTTCATTACACCCCTGTAGTCCAAGCCATCGTGATCTTTTGCCTAGATTTTCCAGTAGCTTTTCACTAGTTCCAGTACCCAGCTAACTAGTTACTAGTAAAAACTAGGTACCTAACTAACCTCCTGATTAGTTCTTCTTACCCATAAAAGTATGTATAGCAAGTAGTCCAAACATGTCACTCCTATAATCAAATACTTTCAGAGACATTTAAATTGAGTAAAAGCTGAAGGCCTTATAAAGGCTGGAGAGGCTCTACATTATATTTTGCTCCCCCCATCAGCCTACTTTGACCTCCTCTTTCATTATTTTCTGATTTATGTGTTCTTTTCCAGCCACAGTGGCCTCCTTGCTGTTTCTTGAACATTCCAGGTATTATTCTCCCCTGTGGCCTTTATACTTGTTTCTCTTCCAGGTAGGTCTGTTCAGACGTCAATATGCTTGCTTATTGTGCTCTATACTGTTCACCTTATCTAAAATTGACCCCTTCCCTCTTTCTTTACCATTTTCTATCTTCTATCCTGCTCTACTCACCTTGTCTCTAATTTCTATCAGACTAAGCCTTTTACTTATTTGTCTGCCCTAGAATTAAGTGTGGTGAAACTGGTTTTTCCTTATTTTCGGTAACTGCTGTTCTCCTGGCCACCAAGAACATTGCTTACCAGCACTAGTGTGTGTTCAATAAGTAGATGTTTATTAAAATAAACAGAAATGTTAAAATTTTCTGAAATTTAACTCTAATCCTTTTAGATACATTTCTTTATAATGAAAAACCTAATAAAGTCGATAAAAGAGAATTTTGTAATATGCATATGTAGAATCAGAACACTCTCCAATTATTGTTATGCATTGGCTCTCAGTAAATGTTGAATAAATACCAAGTATCTATCATGTAGTCAGCATTGTTGACTTATCCAAAATTTAAGAGGTAAATTAACTTTCAAGGAATCTGTATTTCTAGTGGAGGGAGATTACTAATAACTCAACTTTTGATTTATACTACAAAGTATATTTGTAGCACAATACAAAGATTAAGTTAGTTGCCAGTGACCACAGTCATGCCTATGTAATCCTCCATTAAAAACTCCTAAGTAATATGGTTTGGAGAGCTCTTAGATTGGTGGGTGAGTAGTGTACCTAGGGAAGGCATAACTCCATCTCCCCCTCACCTTGCTTGCCTCATGTGTCTCTTCCATTTGAGGTTCTTCAGTTGTAGACTCTATATTAAGCTGGTTATAGCAAGTATAGAATTTTGCTTAGTTCTGTAAGTCATTCTAAGAAATTGATGAAGCTGAGAGGAGTCATGCGAGGCACTGATTTATAGTGAGTCAGAAGTACAAATGCCCCCATACTTTTGATGGGTGAATGAAATGATAAGTCTTTTGGGACCAAGACCTTGAACCTGCGGAATCTGTGCTATCTCCCGGTAGTTAGTGTCAGAACCAAATTGAATAGTGGGATCCTTACTTGGTATCAGTTTGTTGGAGGAGTGGTTTAGGAAAATACACCATGTACTTACTATCAGCAGGGGAAAAGTCACTCAACAATGAGGGTTCATTATATGATAATATTAAGTGCTATAGAAATTAGAAGTGGCATTATTGAAAGTATGCCATAATTATATTTTCTATGATAGGAGGGCCTAATAGAGGAGCTGGATTATAAACGATTGGTAGTATTTCTGTTTGATAGAAAGACTACATGCCAGAGAGGGGAATAATGTGAATATTGCCTTGATGGGGCAAGAATAAGTTTGGTATGGAAACAAAAATACTTAACAAATTTTTATGTCCTCTTTTTTAAAACCTTCTCTTCATTTGGTACTTGATTATGTTTTAAATTACCAGGCATGTATTTTATGCTCACCATATATATAACATTCTACTGGGCCACAAGAAGTTACAGTTTATTCTTTTCTTTTTCTTTTTTAATGAAGAAAAAAAATTTTTTTTAATGATATATATATATTTTTAAAGATTTTATTTATTTATTTGACAGAGAGAGATCACAAGCAGGCAGAGAGGCAGAGAGATCACAAGCAGGCAGAGAGGCAGGCAGAGAGAGAGGAGGAAGCAGGCTCCCTGCTGAGCAGAGAGCCCGATGCGGGGCTCGATCTCAGGACCCCGAGATCATGACCTGAGCCGAAGGCAGCGGCTTAACCACTGAGCCACCCAGGCGCCCAATGAAGAAAAAAATTTTTAAAGATTTTATTTATTTATTTGACAGACAGATGTCACAAGCAGGCAGAGAGGCAGGCAGAGAGAGAGGAGGATGCAGGCTCCCTGCTGGCAGAGCGCTCGATGTGGGGCTCGATCCCAGGACACTGGGATCATGACCTAAGCCGAAGGCAGGGGCTTTAACCTGCTGAGCCACCCAGGCGGCCCACAGTTTATTCTTTTTAGAAATTTTAAATTTTAGTGACTCCTTGAGATCAAATCTAGTAAAAATCCAAAAGAACAAATAGGAGAACACACACATACACACCCCCACACCCCACACCCAAAACTGTCTTTAAGTTTTTGTATGTGCATGTAATGTAGTTTTAAAGCTATGTTGTGACTTTTCTGTAGCCTAGGTTATTAAGAGTGACTTACATCCATTAGGTAGAGAGAACTAGGAGCAGCTTTCATGGCATGTCAAACACTGCTTTTTTTCCTCTCTCACAATCTAGGACACTCTTGTTTCTGTATGTGTTCATGACGATATTTAGCATATAATGAGAAAACCTGACTTTCTAATAGATCAGTCTCCCTGAATCTTGGACAATTTTTTTGGTTGCTTGTCTACATTATTTTACTCAAGTATTTTTTATTGGTGATCTCACCAGTTACCTTGACCAGTCATCATTGTCTATGTATATCATCCTAGGTCTAATGCCCAAAACAGTGCTTAACAAATAATGGGTGCTAGGCGAATATTCTTGAATATGTAAAATGTGGGTAAATTTATTCACTCACTTCTCCTGTGCTTAAAGGAGAAGAGGAAGAAATGAGAGAAGCAGAATAACACCTATATATTAAAAGTGACTAAATCAATAACATAACTGAGGACAAAGAACAAAGAGGTTAAAACAATGGGAATAAAAACAAAGGAAGAGAGTCAGTACAAGTAATAGTACAAAAGGGATAAAAGTCAGGTGTTTTCCTACTGCCACCTTACACTGGAGCTAACTTTCTGAACTGGTAGCTGGCTACTATGTGATTTTATTGAAAATTGGGTGATGCTTGCAAAAGGAAAACTGAAAGAGAGCTTTTAAGTGGAACTTCAGAGATAGGAGAGAATGCAAAATGAGATGATTGAGAGAAGGACTTAAAAATCGAAGGCAGGAGGAAGGGAGGAATGGTTGGTTCATAGTGGTGATATTAGTTTCCACTTAACATAGACACCCTTGGTATGTGCCAGGCATTATCTTAATGTTACGCACTTTACATCTGTTGATTTATTTCATTCTTGTATTAACTTTATAAGTTAATTATTATTGTTATTTTCACTTTAGAGATGTGGCAGGCATTTTCTAAACATTAAACACTTTACATCTATTAACTTATTTCATCCTCACACTAACTTTTAATGGGTCAATTACTGCTGTTACGTCCATTTTACAAATGTGGCAACTGAGGATATAGAAGTTCAGGAAATTGCTCAAAGTCATACGTATTGTAAGTGTGACAGCTGTATTAGAACCCAGGTTCTGGGATTTCAGAGTATACTTTTTCCATGCCACAGAGTGGCAACTATCTAGTGGTTCTATTCTGAGATTTAGTTGGTCACTGGGTTACTGAGTGATAGATCATAGAAACTGTAAAAGTGGTATCTGCTATTTGGTAGACGCTCATAGAATGCATTTTAACTCTAATAAGTAGGAACTTCTGCAGGAAAAGAATGTAATTAGAATCTTAGAAGGTCTTATAAAAGTCTGAATGATCGCATGATTATTTGTAATTATCTGTTTATACTTTATTATTGGTGTGAATACTACTCCCTTTATTAGCAGTAGATGATCTTTAAGATCTTAATAATTCTGATCCTTTCTCTATAACATGCTCACCTTTCTCTTTGTTTGTACCTTGTGAATTAAGGTTGCTTTTATATATCATTGTCACCTGAGGTAAAGTCATTGCATTTCATTCCCTTGCTCGCTCTTTCTTTCTTTCTTTCTTTCTTCTTCTTTTTTTTTTTAAGATTTAATTTATTTATTTGACAGACAGAGATCACAAGTAGGCCGAGAAGCAGGCAGACAGAGAGAGAGGCACGGAGAAGCAGGCTTCCTGCAGAGCAGAGAGCCCAGTGCGGGGCTTAATCCCAGGACCCTGGGATCATGACCTGAGCCAAAGGCAGAGGCTGTAACCCACTGAACCACCCAGGTGCCCCTCCCTTGCTTATTTCTAGTTAATAGGAATACCATCATCCTTGTAGTTGCTAGAGAAATAAAGTAATGTCAAATTACTTTAAAAAATAGATTAGGGGGACGCCTGGGTGGCTCAGTTGGTTGGACGACTGCTTTCAGCTCAGGTCGTGATCCCGGAGTCCCAGGATCGAGTCCCGCATCGGGCTCCCAGCTCTATGGGGAGTCTGCTTCTCCCTCTGACCTTCTCCTCGCTCATGCTCTCTCTCAATGTCTCTCTCTCTCAAATAAATAAATAAAATCTTTAAAAAAAAAATAGATTAGGGACTAGCAGTATAACTATATTGTATTACAGTATTACAATTTTATAATTTATTAATACTGTTATACAGTATTATAATATATATTATATATATCACTGATAATATATATCAGTGAAGTAATTTTCATGACCTATAAATAATTTTTTATAATTTTTTTTGTTTTCATGTATGTGGTAGCATTAAAGGATTACACAGTATATTTGTCAATTACTTACCTGAACAAAAGATTTTGAGATTGCTCTTATTAAAGATAACTATCAGTAAGATTTACAAATAGGACATTTAAAAAAATCCATGTAAACGCATATGGGCTCAATATAAATATATTCCAAAACTTAGATATATGAGCTAGAGGTAATTAGGTGTTTAGTTTAACACTGAAAATTTGTTACATGTGTAGAGACAGTGAGAAAGAGTCAGGAATATATTTTAGGCTAGAAATTTTTATTAGCTAATAATGAACAAATTTTGAAAGAATGATTTTCCAGACTCTAAAGAGTTAAAAAATAAAAGTTATTTTCTTTTAAATAGTGTGTAATGCCATAACGAATGGAGTCATTTATAATGATTTTGTCTTTTATGTGGAGGTATTCTTCATATGGCTTTTAAAAAATAATAATTCTCAGTAAAAGCCACAGACAAAACATTACACCATAACTTACTATATTATTTCTTAGAGAAGAAAAAAAGTGATTTAGAGATCCAGCTTTATAAAATGATAGTTTTGAATATGTAGTAATAGGGTTGAATAATTTATCTCATAATTGAAGACCATTTTCTGTTCTATTTTCTTTGAATATCACTTGTCTGCTCATCTCTGACAGGTGTTGGATAGCAGTTCAAAAATTGAAGTACGGGGATAGATTCTAGAGTTAAAATGCATTAAACAAATACTTATTGCATGCCTTATACATATCAGGGGTTGTATTGTATGCCTATACATATCATGGGGCAGGGGTTTACAGTAGTTAAAAAGAGAACAAAATGTTGCCGTTATGGAAATTAGTTTACAGTAGGAGAGATACAAACTAAAGATGATTAATAAGTATGATAAGCAGTATGTAAGATGGACAAGTAATTGAAAGGGGAATAAAGCATGGAAATTGAGGAAGGTGGAGGTGACATTTTAGTTAAGATAGCCAGGGAATGTCTCTATGAGAAGGTGACTTTTGAGTGAAGACTTGAAGGAAACAAGGGACTAGCTATACAGATATCTAGAGTAAGAGTATTTTAGGCTTGAAGAAGAGCAAGTACATAGTACCTGAATGGGAAGTGGCCAAACATATTTGAGGAGCAGTGAAGATAATATGTCTAGAAAGGAGTGAAAGTGAGAAAGTTGGAGGAAGTAAGACCAGAAGGGTAACAGGGTGGTAAGAAGGCACTTTTTGAAAGTCCATATAGGTTTTTGTAAGGATTATAGCCTTTTCTCTGGGTGAGATAGGAAGGCATAAGTGACTTGGTTTCAAAAGGATCACTGCCTGCTTTGTTGAGAGTATACTGAAGTATCTGGCAAGAACAGAGCAGGAGAGCAATTAGGCACTTGAAATGTTCCAGTTGTACGAAATTATGGTAGCTTTGGACAATGGTCATTAGCAGTGATAAGGATAGTGAGAAATACTCAAATTCACATTTATTTTAAACACAGAATTGATAGAATGGGTTGCTAAACTGTTTCTGATGTGAGAGAAAGATTTACAGACAAGCTCTAAAGTTTTGGGCTCCAGCAATTGGAAAGATGGAGTTGCCATTTCCTCAAATGGCATTGATGGTGGAGCAGCAGATTTCATGGTCGTAGTGAGGATACTAAATCTGATCTTTAGATATGTCAAGTGTGAGGTGTTTATTTATTTTTTTTTAAGATTTTATTTATTTATTTGACAGACAGAGATCACAAATAGGCAGAGAGGCAGGCAGAGAGAGAGAGAGAGAGAGAGAGAGGGGAAGGGAAACAGGCTCCCTGCTGAGCAGAGAGCCCGACGTGAGGTTCGATCCCAGGACCCTGAGATAATGACCTGAGCCGAAGGCAGAGGCTTTAACCCACTGATCCACCCAGGCACCCTAATGGCTGGTAATTTTTTTTTTTTTAAGATTTTATTTATTTATTTGACAGAGAGAGATCACAAGTAGGCAGAGAGGCAGGAGGAAGCAGGCTCCCTGCGGAGCAGAGAGCCCGATGCGGGGCTCGATCCCAGGACCCCGAGATCATGACCTGAGCCGAAGGGAGAGGTTTTAACCCACTGAGCCACCCAGGTGTCCCAATGGCTGGTAATTTTTAATTGAATGCCAGACTTTGTAAATATTACCTTGTCATGTACTGGACTTTTTTGTAGTCCTATAAATATTTTGGAGGTTTTTTCCTGGGATGAAGTTAAGTTACTTAGAAACAGTTTGATCTTTGGGGTCTTGTTTTCAAGGTTTTTTTAGTTATAAACAGAATAGCTTTTAGTCTAGGGCTAATCACTCTTACTATTGGGAAGAGGAAATACACCAGGCTCATATGAGCTTTGGGAATTCCCCTCTCTAATCCTCTTAGTTTTTTTGTTTTCTTCTACCTTTGTTTAATTTTTTAATTAAACATGGGCTGTCAGACCTTATTTAGCTTAGGGTGCTTCTCTGGTGATCTTTCTCTTGGTGGCTTTTTCCTCCCTGGTG
This sequence comes from Mustela erminea, assembly GCF_009829155.1. Lineage (NCBI taxonomy): Eukaryota > Metazoa > Chordata > Mammalia > Carnivora > Mustelidae > Mustela > Mustela erminea. The sequence continues at coordinate 30,500,291 of NC_045627.1, read as the reverse complement.
GTGTGTTTTACAGCTCTTATACCTTGGCCTGCCTCAACTTAGACAAACTCTTAGGCTCCATATGGTTTCCTCCTCCTTTGTATGAAGGTTTGTAACTCTCTCCAGTAGATAAATTGCTATAACTGGAAAGGTTACCTAACCTGTGTCCCATATTTGAGATTTCATTATCTTTTGTTGCCTTACGTTCACTATCTGCAAAATTATTATCCATTTTTTTCTCTGGATTTTTAGTAGTTTCAGACAGGATGATAAATAAGACCCTGTTAATTCATCTTGGCTCAAAGCAAAAGTTGGTTCATTACATTTTTAGGTTTTTGCCATTAAAGTTTTTATAAAATGTACATAAAAAGTACTTAATATACATTAGCTCCAAGGTTGCGAATTAGTGGTTTGTAGAAGTGTTTTACTGGTTTAAATGTCAAGTTAAATATTGAGGAATTTAACATAAAAACTTGAATCTAGGGGTTCTCTTAATAAATTGTACATTCTAGTAACATTATGTCTGAAATTGTCATTTCAGCAGTTAGCTGAAGCTGCAGAGTTTCCTGCTTTAGTCAAGGCATACCTTCTTTAGATTGTTAGTTCCTTTTCCTTATTTTAGAATTCACTTAATTTATGTTACCTGCCTTGCTTCCAGTAGAGTTTGAGTTTGGGGTTTGTTTCAGTTATCCATCATGATTGTGGATGATACAATTGAATTACTGTGTCTACTGTCACCTTGTTGTTTTTTGAATTCCACATACATAGCAAAATTAAACTCTTACTTAAGATCTTTATATGTAGAAAAATAAATTATTTTTATTGTGTTTGTAGCCTCTGGTTGGTTGATAACCAAATAAGAGCCCAGGTCAGTTACTGAAAGCATCACCTTTTCTTAATCAAGTTTCTTAGTGTAAGAAAAGCATGCAGTTAGTTTTATGATAACCATGAAAATTAACTAATTAATTAATTAACAAATTTTTATGTTAAATTCCTCAATAATTAATATTTAATCAGTAGAGATGCTGATGGTGTTGTAGAAGGCATTTTCTTAGGTACTCAGAGTCTGTGTATTTCTGTTTTGAGGTATAATTGAGAGCTCTACAATTTGTAGCTAGCCTTATGGCTTCTATGTTTGTGTATTAGAACTTGCTTATGAGGGCACCTGGGTGGCTCACTCAGTTAGGTGTCTGACTCTTGATTTCTTCTCAGGTCATGATCTCAGGATGGTGGGAGTTGGGCTCTGTGCTCAATGCAAAGTCTGCTTAGGATTCTCTCTCTCCCTCCCCCTCTGTTCCTCTACCTGCTCTCTGTCTCTCTCTCTCTCTCAAATAAAGAAAGTCTTAAGAAAAAAAAAAAAGGAAAAAAAAGAACTTGCATCTGATCTTTTAAAGCTTTCATACCCATATATATATATATATATATATATATATATATATATATATATGCCATTTATTATGGTAGGGGGGTTGTACAGATATATCTATTCTTGGAGAGTTTTTAGAGGTAATTTTAGTTAGAGATTGAGTTTGGTTTCACTTAACCGTAATTCCAAGTAACAGTGGTTAAACAAAACAGGTACTTAGTTGTCCCTGTTAAACAAGAAACCTAGAAGTAGACATTACAGGGTTGATGTGGTCACTTAAGGATGTTGCTTTTGAAGGTAGAGTAGTTCTCTCAATCTTTTCCTCAGGGTCAGTTACAACATAGGTGATGCTATTGCCTTGCCTGGTATAGCTCCAAACAGAAAGGAGGACAAAGTGGAAAAGGGCAAAAAGGTTCATATCATCTGTGTTTGTCCCTAGTTAAAGATCTTTCTAAGAAACCTCAGCTCAAGTTACCTCAAATCTTAATACATTTATGTCTTATTATCCTGAATTGTGTCACATGGCTATTTCTAGGAGGCTGAAAAATTTAGAATTGACCTGTATTGCCCCTAACAGAATTTGTGTGCTTTTGGAAAGAAAGCAGGGTGGATGGATATTGGGTATACAACCAGAGCTTGTGGTACTTTGGGAAAAGCCTCTTAGAGCTATAGGCTGGGACATCTTATTTTTCATAGTGGTGCTGCTTCTGAAACAGTAAATTAATTATGTCATTCTTAGGTGTTTTAGTGCATATTAATCTTACCAATGTATTTTCCTCATTTCTTTTTTTTAAAAATAATTCTCTTAACCTCTTCAATAATTAATTTGGTCTTTTAGAATGGAATATAATGGTAAACCTTTTTAAATGTTTTGTTGAAGGGTTGAGAAGTGATTTTTGTTTGTAAATCAATACACAGTCCTTAACATGGGTTTGAACTGTGCAAGTGCACATATATTTGGATTTTTTTTATAAAGAACAGTATTATAAATGTTTTTTTCCCTTCCTGTTGATTTACTTAACATTGTCTTCGTTCTAGCTTACTTTATTGTAGGAATACAGAATGTAATACATATAATGTACAGACTATGTGTTAATCAAGTGTTTATGTTATTGGTAAGACTTCTGATCAATAGTAGACTATCAGTAAAGTTTTGGGGGAATCGAAAGTTATATGTGGATTTTCAACTGTGTGGGGTTTCATACCCTAACTGCTGTGTTGTTCAGGGGTTAAGTGTATAATTTATTTAAACATAATCTTTTATCTGTCTGACTTGTCTACTCTTTTAGGGTTCCCAGACCCACTTCTTGAACATAATCTTCATTTTTTAAAAAAAATTTTATTTACTTATTTATTTGAGAGAGAGAAAGCACAAGCAGGGAAGAGACAAGCAGACTCCAGGTTTTGTGTGGAGCCCAACACAGGACTTGATCCCAGACCCTGAGATCATGACCTGAACCAAGATCACAAGTTGGATGCTTTCACGACTGAGCCACCCAGGTGCCCCTTGAACATAATCTTTTATGTGTCTGACTTGGCAACTCTTTTAAGGTTCCCAGATCCAATTTCAGTGAGAGGGGCTAGTCCTGCTACACATAACACCAAGCAGTTCTTGGACACCCATGGGATGACTGAAATTCAATTCAATCTGACACTTTCTACTCAAGATAAAATCAGATTCCACAGGTTAAGCATTCATTCCTTAAGATTACTCCTCCATCCCCCATTTTAGGTGCCAGTTACAAACACCAGGCTGTTAGTGTGCTTCTAACGGGCCAACTACAGATTGGAGAGTCCAACTATCTCCTCCTTGGGTTTAATTTGCTAGAGCAGCTCACAAAATTCAGAGAAACATTTAAACATATATCAGTTTATTAAAGGATATGATAAAGGATACAAATCAACAACCAGATGAAGAGATATATCGGCTAAGATCCTAACAAAGGAGCTTCTGTCCTCGTGGAACTTGGGAGCTGGCTCAGTGGTACATGAAAATGTTCTGGTTTCCCAAGTCTAGAATAGACACACACACACACACACACACACACACACACACACACAAGAAAGCTGCCTTCTTGGGTTTTTATGTGTGCTTCATAGTGATGATAGACAAAAAGTCATTGGTCATAGGCTGATTCAACTTCTGCCCCTCTTCCTTCCCTGAAGGTTTAGAGGGTAGAATTGAAAGGTCCAACCCTCTAATCACATGGTTGATCCTCCTGGCAACCAGCCCCCCTTCTGGTGGGATCCCAAATCACCTATTATAACAAGATAATCATTTCATCTTTATGGCTTCAAACTGTTTTGGGGAACTATGGATGAAGACCAAATATATATAACCAAATATATATTTCTTATAAATTGCAGCCACAAATTAGAGTTCTCATGACCTTTTCCCTCTTTTAGGTTGATTAATTTGCTAGAGCTGCTCACAGAACTCAGGGATATTTACTTAACTTTATAGCCAGGAGAAGAGATGCATAAGCTGAAGTGTAGGAGAGTCCCATCTAAAGGAGCTTTCATCCTCATGATGGAGGTTCATTGCCCTCCCGATGTGGATGTATTTACCAACCAAAACCTCTCTGAACACTGTACTGTTGGGATTTTATGGAAGCTTCCTCATATAGGCATGACCAATTATTAACTTCATTTCTAGCTCCTCTCCCATATCTGGAGGAAGATGGGTGGGGCTGAAAATTTCAAGCTTCTACCCCGGCTTGGATTTTCTGTTTGCCAGTCTCCATCTATCTAGGAGCCTACTCAGAGTCACCTTAATAGAACAAAAGATGTTCCTAGTGCACTTATCATTTAGGAATTTAAAAGGGTTTTAGGAGAACTGTGTTAGGGATATAGTCAAAGACAAATACGAGAACAAGAGATGCTCCTTGTTTTTTTATCACCTAGGAAATGACAAGGTTTTGATAGTTCTTTGCCAGGGACCAGAGGCAGAGACTAATATTTTCTCTTATCTCATTAGTCACTTAGAAAAATCCGAGCAAGCCACTTTTTTTTTTTTTTTTTTGAAAAAAAATTTTTTTTAAAGATTTATTTATTTATTTATTTATTTGACACACACAGAGAGAGAGAGCACAAGTAGGCAGAGGGGCAGGCAGAGGGAGAGGGAGAAGCAGGCTCTGCACTGAGCAGGGAGCCCAATGTGGGGCTCGATCCTAGGACTCTGGGATCATTACCTGAGCCGAAGGCAGCCACCCAACTGACAGAGACACCCACGTGCCCCGAGCCACTTTAAAATGACACTTACCTTTATAGATAAAGTATTTTATATGAGAAATGTTGTGTTCTTCATTTCAAAAGTATACATGATCATATATCTGATAATGGTTTAGTACCCAGTATACCCAAAGAATTTCTAAAACTCAATAACAGATGGGAAAAAGGGCGACACCTGGGTGGCTCAGTCAGTTAAGTATCTGCCTTTGGCTCAGGTCTTGATCCCAGGGTGCAGGGATCAAGTCCCATATCAGACTGCTTGCTCAGTGTGCGCACGCACACACACACACACACACACACACACACACTCTCTCTCTCTCTCTCTCTCTCTCTGACAAATAAGTAAATAAAAAATAAATCTTTAAATAAAAATAAAATAAAAATGGGAAAAGACTTAAATAAGTTTCTCTAAAGAATATGATATAGTAATAGCAATAAGCATATGAAAAAGTCCTCGATTATCTTCAGTCATTAGAGAAATGCAAATTAAAACCACCATGTACTATTACTTCACCCTTATTATGATGGTTATAACTTTTATTTATTTTTTCTTAATTTTTTAAAAAAATATTTTATTTATTTGACAGAGAGAGATCACAAGTAGGCAGAGAGGCAGGCAGAGAGAGAGGAAGGGAAGCAGTCTCTCTGCTGAGCAGAGAGCCCGATGCGGGACTCGATCCCAGGACCCTGAGATCATGACCTGAGCCGAAAGTAGCGGCTTAACCCACTGAGCCACCCAGGCACCCGGTTATAACTTTTAAAAAGCAAGAAAAACCACATATAAGACAAACCAAAAAACCATAAAATGACATGTGTTGGTGAGGATGTGGAAAAATTGGAACTTTCATACATTGTTGATAGATATGTAAAAAATTGTATAGCCCATATAGAAAACTGTTTGGTGGTTCCTCAAAAAGCTAAACCGAATTACTGCATGACTAAGCAATTCCACTCCTAGGTATATCTCAGAGAATTGAATGCTCGGATCAAACGGATCCTTGTATGCCCCTCTTCATTGCAGTATTATTTACAATAGCTAGAAGGCAGAAACAACCTAAATACCCAACAAAAGGTAGGTGGATAAATAAAATGTGGTAATAAATTCAATAGGATATTACAAAGCCATGAAAAGGGATGATATTCTGATACCTACTATAACATGAATGAACCTTAAAAATATGCTAAGTGAACTAAGCTATATCCAAAGGGACAAATACTGTATGATCCTACTTATTTGAAATATTTAGAATAAGCAAATTCATAGAAACAGAAGGTATATTAGAGATTACCTGGGGTTGAGGGGAGAGCAGAATGGGGAGTTACTGCTTATAAATAGTTTGTTATGGGGTACCTGGGTGGCTCAGTCTGTTAAAAATCTGCCTTTGGCTCAGATCATGATCCTGAATCCCAGCATTGAGTCCCACATCAGATTCCTTGCTCAGCAGGGAATCTGCTTTCTCTCTCTGCCCTTTATCCCATTTGTGCTCTCTCTTTCTCTCTTTCTCTCTCTCACTCAAAGAAAGAAAGAAAGAAAGGAGTTTGTTTGGTAAAGAAGTCTTGAAAAAAGACAATAATGATGGTCACACAACAGTGTGAAAGTAATGCCACTGAATTATAAACTTAAAAATGGCTAAAATGACAGCTTTCATGTTGTATCTATCTTATGACCAAAAAAGGACAAGAATACCTTTGCACTAAACTGCCTCATTTTAGTATGCAATAGCAAGACCTTAGATTTTTTTACTATTTTTTAATGACCAATATTTTAATTACCTCCCCAAGTTTCACTGTTTCTTTTCATGATAATCACATTCAGGGGACATACCATTGTTTGGCTGCTCTCCATGTAGTGTAAGAGTTGGGTACAGCATTTAATCATATTTGACTAGGTCAACTGGAGAAAAGGGGTTAGACTGAATGAAAAATATTTCAGGTAGAGGAAATGTAAGAAAAGTGTGAAACGGGTAAAATAAATCTATTAGTTGCTATGTTAGGGTGGGCAATTAGCATGTGTTCTTTTAACATTTTTGTTGCAGTTAAAATAATTTAATTTTTTAACTTTTTTTTTTTTTTAATATTATTTATTTATTTATTTGATAGAAAGCACAAGTAGTCAGAGAGGCAGGCAGAGAGAGAGGAGGAAGCAGGCTCCCCACTGAGCAGAGAGCCGGATGTGGGGCTCGATCCCAGAACCCTGGGATCATGACCTGAGCCGAAGACAGAGGCCCCAACCCACTGAGCCACCCAGGCGCCCCAATTTTTTAACTTTTTAAAAAATTTTCAACATTTTATTTATTTATTAGAGAGAGATAGCACAAGCATGGGGAGCAGCAGACGGAGGAGGGAGAGGAAGAAGTAGGCTCCCTGTTCCGACTCAGACTTGATCTCAGGACTCTGGGATCATGACCTGAGCTGAAAGCAGATGCTTAACCGTCTGAGCCACCCAGGCACCCCTAAAATAGTTTTATAATAAATGGCTTCTACTTCCTCCATGGTACCCAAAATTTCATTAAATTTTTATTTTGAGACCTGTCACCTTCTATTTTTTTTTACCTTTTAAAATATAGAACATAACTATATTGATCTGCTAGGGCTGCCATAACAAAATACCATAGGGTGGCTTAAACAACAAAGATTTCTTTTCTCATAGTTCTGGAGGTCAAAAAGTCCAAGATCGTGGTGTTGTCAAGATTGGTTTCTGGTGTGGACTCTCTTCCTAGGTTACAGATGTATACCTTCTTGCAGTGTCTTCACATTGCTTTTCCTCTGTACTGATGGTGAGTGTGAAGGGATCTTTAGTCTCTTCCTCTTTTGAGGACATCAACTTGTGGGATTAGGGCCCCACCCATATGACCTCATTTAATTATCTCCTTAAAGGTCCTGTCTCTGAATATGATCACATTGGAGGTTAGAGCTTCAACATCAGGAATTCTGGTGGACATGGTTCAATTCCCAACAATATATGTCATACAGAAAAGTGTTATAAAGTAGAGATTGTATAGCTTAATTATGTAAAGCAAATGCCTGTGTAACTACCCTCCAGATCAAGGAATAGAACATTGCCAGTATTCAAAAGCTTCACCAGTTCCTCTCAGAGTCATCACATCTCTTTTCTTCTACCTGGAAGTAAATGCCATCCTGATTTTCATGGCAATAGATTTTTCTTACTTTGCTCTCTAGTTTTGCCATCAGAGTTTATGTCTAAACAGTAAAGGTCTGCCACTTTGATAGCATCTTTTTGCATTCTATAGTGTCTAACTTTTTCCCCCCATTAATCTCACCAGAGGTGTATCAATTTCACTAATCTTTTCAAAAATGCACATTTTGGTTTTGTCAATCTTCTTTAGAGGGTGTTTGTTTTATACTTCACAAATTTCTACCCTGATCTTTATTTTCCTTCTTTCATAGAATGCCTATTTTGTGATTCTTTCTAATTTCTTATGATGGAGTCTTGTTATTTCTCAGCCTTTCTTCTTTTTTAATATGTGCATTTAAGTCTTTAAATTTTCCTTTTTTAGCGGTTCACTAGCTACATTCTACAAATTTTGATATGTAGTACATTTGTTGGCATTTGTTTTCACAGGAATACTTTAAATAATTTTTGGTGTTCATTTGATTCTGCTGGTTTTTTCTTCATGTTGCCTTCTCATGTGCTTGGTTTTGTTTGTGTGCTGGGCTCCTTATTTGAAAAATGAGTTGTAGGAATAACTTAATGTCTAGGATGATACTATCTTTTTCGTAGTGAATTTGTATTTGATTCACCCGGGTACCTGGTGACAGCAGTCCAGTTAAATGTTTTATTCTAAGTGTCATTTGAGATTTTCTGACTGTCTTTATTACTAAAAGATTTTCTCACCATCTTGTTCTAAGTGTCATTTGAGATTTTCTGACCGTCTTTATTACTAAAAAGTAGGCTTTAGACCATGCAAGAAGCGTTTTAATTCTGGGTCACTCTTGCTCCCAGGATGTAGCCTTCAGAGTTCTGATCCAGTTAGGGGAGTTACCATGGTTCTTACCTTTGGTGGACTCTACATAATGGACTTTGTTAGAGGTGGCCTTAGGGAGACCACCATGTGAGTCTGCAACTTGTTGTATTGCTTGGACTTTGAACTTCCGGGCAAGAGTAGCTGACAGTGCTCTATCTATTTATGGGTTTTTTACCTCTTCAGGTTCTTGGCTCAGTAATCCTCTCTACCTTGTTAGCATTAGCAATCAACTTTAACACAAACTTGAAATGTATTTTATCTACCTTTTTAATTGCTACAGAGATGGTGATATGAATTATACAGAAAGCAGAAACTTGTACATGGTATTTTGATTATTTGTTTACATATACGTCCTTTAGTTAGAGGTAGCTTTTACTGTTTATAACTCCACTCCTGGCAGTGCCTAATACATAAGTACATGAAAAATACTGAGTGATTTTAGCATGGATTTAAAAAATATTTAGACAGGATGCCTCGGTGGCTCTATTGTTTAAGCGACTGCCGTCAGCTCAGGTCATGATCCTGGAGTTCTAGGATTGAGTCCCTTGTTGGGCTCCCAGCTCCTTGGGGAGTCTGCTTCTCCCTCTGACCTTCTCCCCTCTCATGCTCTTTTTCTTTCCCTCTCTTTCAAATAAATAAATAACATCTTCTTAAAAAATGTAGACAGACTTTCCTTTTACCCATCAAAGAAAAATAAAATGAATAGTTTAATGGCTTTATTTCTTCTAATACCTTCAGTACTAGTCTTAATAAATTTAGATGTTATGCTCTTCACAGTGGGAAGCCATGAAAGATTGTTGAAAAACTGTTTAGTGCTTTTTAAGTGCTATAAAAGTAGATTAATTTGAAAACTGTGTGTCAGAATAGATATTTTGTCAGGATGCATGTTACAGATACCCTCTAGTATGGCAATTTTCTAAGTGTGATCCTTAGTGCAGTACCATCAGCATCACTTAGGAACTTATCTTTTTATGATGATAATATTCTTGGAAAATATTTAGCACAGATCCAATATTAGTTTTTCTTAGAATTAAATTATAATCCTATATGAAAGAAAAAAAAGTTTATTAGAGCAAAATTATAATCCAGTTGAGTTCATTGTAAAACAAAAACTTACTGTATTAGGAAGATGATGTAGTTCTTACTTGACCACATCTGTCTTAATCCAGTTGTTTTGCTGGGATTGGATTTGTAAGGGCCCAACTTTCCTTAACAGTAGTCTCACTAAAAGTATTCTCTGAGGCTCCCATGTGGCTCAGTTGGTTAAGCATCAGACTCTTGATTTCAGCTCAGGTAATGATCTTAGGGTTGTGAGATTGAGCCTTGCTTGCAGCTGAGCTGGGAGCCTGCTTGGCATTCTCTCTCTGTCATTCCCTCACATGCTCTCTCTCTCTTAAAAAAAAAAAAAAAAAAAGTTCTCTATTTTGCACTGTTTTGTAATTTGTATCTACAATATAGTTCCTTATTAGTATATAGCATAATCATAAGCACGGTTTTATGATTCATCTACTTCCTAGTAGCTTTAACATATTTTTAAATGAGAAGAGATTTCTGTTTTACTTAAAACTACTAACGTTAAACTTCTAAAAACAAAAGCTTCATATAGTCACTTGATCATTTATGTTTTGCTCACTAATTTTCTTAGAGTCCTTTGGCAAAATGTTTTAATCTAAGACTGAAAACTCCTTTCGTAATTGGATAGGCTCATATAAAAGGGCACATTCTTATGTTTAAAAATATTTCATCATTTTATAGCTACAATGTAAACTTTGACACCAATTTGAGTGTTTAACATAGAGTAATAACGTGAAAAGAAAAGTACTTTAACTTTTAATTTTAGCTTTAATATATATTTTTAAAGATTTTATTTATTTACTTAGGGGAAAAGAGAGCACATTAGCAGGGAGGAGTAGCAGAGAGAGCGGGAGAAGCAGACTCCTCCCCACTGAGCAGGAAGCTAAAAGTGGGGCTCGAACCCAGGATCCTGAGATCATGACTTGACCTGAGGGCAGACATTTAACTGACTCAGCCACCCAGGTACCCCCAAGCTTTAATATTTATGTTCTTAAAAAATAGAAGATCCAATAAAGCAGTACCTCATATAGATCTGTACGTTGACAGTGCTTCTTATAATATTATAATTCTTTGGTATCCTCTTGTGTTTCGTTACTTGTTTAAACATTGATCAAGTTTCCATAGTTGTAGAGTATGGAATATGTTCAAAGTGATTTGGATCAAAAATTTTTTTGAAAGTAAGTGACATCAGTCTCTCTGATCATAGAAAAATCTGAATGACAAGTTTTAACAGTATAACTTTTTATAAACTCAGTCATCTTAATGTGAATTAGTTGCAAAATGAATCATTCTACTGAAATAAGTGGCCTGCTATTATATTTTCATACTTGTATACATAATGTATATACATACATAAATGTAATGATAAATACTTATCATTACATTTAAATTATCCTTAAAATTTCATTTAGATAAATAGCACTTTTTGGAGTGTGAAATTAAAAAATTGATTACATAATTTTTTTTACCAAAGGAAGGTATGAGGTTTTATATACATACTTCATAAACATGATAAACATAATTTTAAAGTAAAATGCAAATAAAATATTATAACCAGGTTTTAAATGTATGAATTCTGTGGGGGAAGAGATAGACTTCGCTACAGTTTATTACAAAGCTAGGGTTATATTTTGTTACTTATGTAAAATGGTGTTCTTTGTTGAGCTTCTTTCAGTGCTAGGAGAATTGTGTAGTTCATTGATTGCTTCCATGCAGTGGAAATCTGACCTTCAGCAGATGTTTGAGAAATTGCCAGCACACCATAATCAGCTGACTAGAGAGTTTCCCCCCTTATTTGACAGATATTTAACTGCAGTAACATGCCAAAGAAATTTTAAACATTTTTTTGTAAAATCAAAATTTTCTACAATATTAAAAACACACTAAAATATTGACAAAACAAGATGGATTATTTTCTCTAGTTATTGATTACATTTCAGGTGATTTTTACATGTTGACATAAAAAATACACTAAGAAGATTATTATTGTTGAGTGAACAGTATTTTACATTCTTATTGAAAATATTTTTGCCTGTAAAATATCATTAAGGATTGAAATAAGTAATTTTTTTCTTGGTCCTATTTTTCCTTGTGCAGTTTAAACATGACAAGTTTCTTTTTTATGTTAGTGTTCTTATCTAGTTCTTATTTAATTGTAAGTATCCTTTAAAAGTATAGGCTCTTTTCTAGAGATTAAGTGTATCATGGAGGATTTATCTTCTGTGGAACTCCAGAGCAAGGTGCTGCACAATTGCATGTTAAAGCCTGTTCTCAGAAGGAGAGGATTTTTAGAGGATGTACGGGATTCAGCTGTGTAGTTGTGGGAGCTCAGCATGAGCACTCTGAGCTCTGTTTTCTTCAGTTTCATCGATTGAGTATACAGGAAGGCAGGGGAAGGAGTGCCTTGATGTTTGAGAATCAAGTAATGAATTGATAGTACCAACAGTTGCTAGACTGGATCTTTTCCTGCAGGTGCTGCTATTCCATAGGACATTGCAGTTGCTTTTTATTGTGTCAGATGTGCAAAAAAACAGTTTTTATTTTGAGGAGAGTTAAAGTAATATAATCCTCAACAGTTCCATTTTATGGTTTTGTAATAATTAGTTATGACTTAGGTTTATATACTGATTAGTTCTTCTAAATAAAGGTTTATGATGAAGTTACAATTAAATTAAGTGTCAGTATGTGCTTATGTGTCACCTTGAAAAATATAGATGTTACTTTAAAGTCATACCTTCAATAGATTGAGTATCAGAAGTTCTAAGAATATGCTAAGCCAAAACTTAAAAAAATCAAACATCTGTGCTATAGTTTTGTTGAATCAACATGAACCAAACTAATGGCCAGTATCCATTGTACTAAGTGATAACCAGTTTCATGTTTGCATGTAAAAGTGTTAAAGAGAACAATATGGATCATTATTCCTCCAGTAATGTTATTACATTACGGTAACCTTTCATACTAATGCTTTCGTGCAAAAATCATGTGTGAGGTTTTATTAGGTGAGTTATATAATTTATAGCAAACTGGTGGCTTTAAAATATATAGATAGTATACTAAAGTTTGTTTATTTTTAGGGCACTAAAGTTTTAAATTTTAATGAAGTGTATCTGATCTGTCTATAATGTTGTGATACTACATACTAATATTGAAGTTTTAGGTAAGTCATTTTATGTGAGGAAAAATTATGTTCTTAAGTGAGATTTGGTAAGTAACCATATTCTTATCCATACCCACATTGCTACATTTACTCAATTTCAAAAGTGCTGGAATGAATTTGTATTTTAAGAGGGTATTAGGTTATAGAGTTGGCAACAGCAGAGAAAAATGCATCTAATCAAATTAACTCTTAAAACCCTTTTGGGGAAGACTAACCTGTTGCTTTATCATTCATCTGACACTGCTGGCTTTTCTTGTTTTAGTAATGGAATAGTTTTGTTTTTGTTTTTTGTAATGTGGGGTTTTTTTGGGGGGATAATATTAGATGAAGTGATTTTCTTACACTTACATCTTTCTTGTATCTCCAGATATTAAAATCACACTCATCTTTTGGGCAGGGTTGTCCCTTTATGAGAGCCATGAGAAAGCTGTGAGGAGAGTTCTAGCTTAAGAAATTAAAGGGTCTTGAAGTCCGGACCCTTTAATTTCTTAAGCTAGATGTCCATCAACAGATGAATGGATCAAGAAGATGTGGTATATATACACAATGGAATACTATGCAGCCATCAAAAGAAATGAAATCTTGCCATTTGCAACAACATGGATGGAACTAGAGCGTATCATGCTTAGCGAAATAAGTCAAGCAGAGAAAGACAACTATCATATCATCTCCCTGATATGAGGAAGTGGTGATGCAACATGGGGGCTTAAGTGGGTAGGAGAAGAATAAATGAAACAAGATGGGATTGGGAGGGAGACAAACCATAAGTGACTCTTAATCTCACAAAACAAACTGAGGGTTGCTGGGGGGAGGGGATTTGGGAGAAGAGGGTGGGATTATGGACATTGGGGAGGGTATGTGCTTTGGTGAGTGCTGTGAAGTGTGTAAACCTGGTGATTCACAGACCTGTACTCCTGGGGATAAAAACATATGTTTATAAAAAATAAAAAATTAAAAAAAAAAAAGAAATTAAAGGGTCCTTTAGATCTCTAAATTGAAATTTCTAAACTGGAAAATACACCACGGAGACTCAAGTGTGCTTTTTAAAGAGGAAAAAAAAAAAAGTTTGTAGTGAAGATTTCCTGTTAAATAAAGTTTTCTTAATAATAGTTTTGGAAGGATGTGCAGTATTCAGTTAATTTTAAGAAATAGAGTTATCTTTGTAAAAGTCTGTGCTTCTCATTCCTTCAGTATCTAGTGATCTTTTACTCTGGTTCTCATTCAAGTGTAGATAGAATCAATCAACTTTTTGTTTCCTTCATTGATGTGGAATGTCATTGTGCTTGTAATTTTGAAATCCTAATTTTCATCACAAAATTTTGTAACTGTCATCTATTCAGCTTTTAATCTGACTTGAGGAAGAAAAGTGTAAATGTTTGCTGAAGTTAAAAAGATATGCTTTACTTAGATTTCCTAGCATTCTTCTCTGTCTCTCTTACCCATAGCTTACATGGATCCTCTGCCATTATCTCCTGATACCATTTTTTATCTCCTAGCAAAGCAGGAAAGAGTAGGTTCAGCATAAGGTAGCTGTGAAGGACTTTTCTCCCCCCAGAAGGGAGTTTAGCTAACTATTTTACTAAATGAATCTAAGATTTCCTCCTTCTCAATAGTGGAAACTGTTGACATTGAATGTTCCTACAATATGAGATTGTGTCTCTATTTTGTAAGACTCTGCTGAGGGAACTCGTATTAAAAATCTATACGTATTAAACTAGAACATGTTCATTTAAAAATATCTTATTTTTATGTCATTTAACATGTCATTTAACAGAGGTTAATTTATTTCATCCTTAACATATTTAAGATGGCAAAACATAAATAACCCCTTTTGGTATTCAGCACCCAAACTGTTTAAGTCCAAACAGTGCTGTCAAATCTAAATAATGAAGAGTACTTGTCTTCGATCTATTTTCCTATTATCTCTTTCAGATAAATACACAAACACATATATTGAAAGATGAGACTAAGTATTTGGAAATTATCTTTCACTGTGCCTGATTACTATGGGTTAAGTCTTAAGATAGCTCTGAACTGGGGGCACCTGGGAGGGTCAGTGGGTTAAAGCCTCTGCCTTTGGCTTGGGTCATGATCCCAGGGTCCTGGGATGGAGCCCCACATCCGGCTCTCTGCTCAGCAGGGAGCCTGCATCCTCTTCTTTCTGTCTGCCTCTCTGCCTACTTGTGATCTCTGTCCGTCAAATAAATAAATAAAATCTTAAAAAAAAAAAAAGGTAGCTCTGAACTAGTAAGTCTTCAATCATTATTTAGCAAGTTTTTGTGATGATTATTTTGATAGCATATCCATGTGTTGTGGTCTATTACTTCTTTTTAAAAATTGTATCATACAGAATATACACTATTTTTTAGCTTAAAGGAATAGATTTTTATCTACTCAGGTATCTACCATCCAGATCAAGATATAGAATGTTTCTAAGGTACTATCCTTACCCAATTGCCCCTTCCCAGTCTATACTGATCCTCCTCTATTCCACTAATTCTATCAGTATGGATGAGATTTGCCTATTGTTGAACTTCAGGGGCATTTGAGTGGCTCAGGCGGTTACGCTTCCAATTCTTGATTTCAGGTCAGGTCATGATCTGGGATTGAGCCCCATGTTGAGCTCTGCATTCAGTGTGGAATATGCTTGAGATTCTGTCTCTGCCCCTCCTTGTGTGTGTGTGTGTGTGTGTGTGTTTGTGTGTGTTCTGCTTTCTCTCAAATAAATCTTGAAATAAATGGAATCATGCAGTGGCTTTTTTCTTTTTTTTTAATGCAGAGGCTTTTGAACCCTATGATATCTGTGAAATTCTTGGTCTTAGTTTTCTAAGGCTGCATTAACATATCACTGCAAACTTGGTGGCTTGAAACAGTAGAAATATATTTTCTCAATTCTGGAGGCCAGAAGTATGAAATCAGGTTGTTGGCAGGGCCACACTCTTTCCTTAGGTTCTAGAGGAGAATTTTTCCTTACCTTTAAAGGGAAGCATGACCCTGAGGACACTTGATTTCGTACTTCTGACCTCCAGAACTGTGAGAGGGTAAATCTCTGTTTTTCTAAGCCACCAGGTATGTTAATACAGCCTTAAAGAACTAATACATTCAAAAAAAAAAAAAAAAAGAACTAATACATTCACCTGCATTATTAGATTTACAAGAAGTTCATTCTTTTTTTGCCATGTATTATCCCATTGTATGAATATATTACTATTTAGCTGTCCTTTGAATGATGGGCATTTGGGTTGTTCCCACGTTTTGGCTTCTGAGTAAAGTTGCATTTACTTGGATTTTTTAGCCATTCTCATAGATAGTCCAGAGGGGCTATTGTAATTTTAATTTACATTTCATTGATGAGTAATTTGCTTAGTGACTTTATATGCTTATTGATGAGCATGCATATTCTCTCCCATTTTTTTGAAATGCCTGATCAAGTCTTATACCTATTTAAAAATTTGGATTGTCTTTTTATTTCATAGGAGAATTTTATATATTCTAGTTATAAGTTACCAGCAGCAGGATTTGGGACTAGAGAGAAGCAAATGTGGCACCTAGGGTGCAAATTTAAGGAGGCACCCACTCTTAGGTTTGAGTTCCCTATGTTCCCAGATTGCATTTCCCCCAAAGCATTCCTGTGGGTCACTCTCTAAGCCTCTATTAAAAATGTTTCCTCATTAGAAAGTTATTATATCTAAATTAGCGTCCCACTCTTCTGCCATTCTGTCATCCTAGACACCTCTGTTTTTGTTCATAGCACTTACCACCAAATGACATACTTATGTGTATGCTTTCTTATTTTTAGTTTAATGCCCTTCAAAAGAAAATAATGCTCTATAAAGTAGGGGTTTTCTTTTTATCCCCTTCTGTTTATGAGTCCCTGTTTACGATTAGTGTGTGGCATGTAATAAAGCTGTAAAAAATACTTATTAGATATTAATAAAACAATGAACTTGAGACAAGCAAGTATCCCCCCCCCAAAAAAAATTCCATTTTAAGCATGCTAAATATACTTTGCAGATAGTATAGTTAGAGATTGAACTAGGTTAGCAATTGGCAAATATTTTTTGTAAAGGTCCAGAGAGTACACATTTTATGTTTTGTGGCCCTTATAGGCTGTGTCACAACTGCTCAACTCTGGTATCCATGTGAGAAAACATTCATGAACAATGGATAAATAATGAGAATAGCTATGTTTCAATAAAAGTTTTTGTATAAAAACAGATGGTTGGCTTGTAGGCCATATTTTGCTTACTGCTGGACTAGGTAATGGAGAACTATAAACGTGGGACTTAGAAGCTTGATCATCATTCAGAAAGTAGTCATTATATTTTACGTTAATAAAGTGAGATGACAAAAGGAATTGTTCCAAGAAAATTAGTCTGGCAGTATTAGGTAAGCTAGAGAAAAAAGTGATTGGAGGCAGAGAAAATAGTTAGGAAACATAGAGATTACTATACATGAGGCACTTGTACTGAATCTTTATATTTATTAATTTATTTCATCCTCACAAAACCATGTGAAGTAGATACTGCTGTTAAGTAAGGAAATGCAGCATGGAGAAGTTAAGTAATTTACCTAGGTTCACACAGGTATAAGTTGTGGAACAGTAGTTGAAGATTGCTCCTTATCAATGTGCTGTTTTGTTACATCTCATAAAGTAGTTGGAGCTAGGGCGCCTGGGTGGCTCAGTGGGTTAAGCCGCTGCCTTCGGCTCAGGTCATGATCTCAGGGTCCTGGGATCGAGTCCCACATCGGGCTCTCTGCTCAGCGGGGAGCCTGCTTCCCTCTCTCTCTCTCTGCCTGCCTCTCCATCTACTTGTGGTTTCTCTCTGTCAAATAAATAAATAAAATCTTAAAAAAAAAAAAAAGTAGTTGGAGCTAATCTAGAATATTGGCAGTGAAAGGGACAGGACACCCACCTCTCCTCTGATAACCGTCTGTTCTCTATATAAAAAGTCTGTTTTTTGGCTTATCTCTTTTTTTTTCTTTTGTTTGTTTCTTAAATTACACATATGAGTGAAATCATATGGTATTTGTCTTTATCTGGCTTATTTCACTTAGCATTATAGTCTCTAGATCTATTCATGTTGTTGTCAAGATTTAAATCTTTTTTTTAATGTCTGAATAATATTCAGACCATATATATATACCCCCCACACACACACATACATGCGCGCACGCGTGTGTGTGTGTGTGTGTGTGTATCACATATTCCTTATCTACCGTTCATCAGTCAGTGGACATTTGGGCTACTTCAAAGTTTTGCTGTTGTAAATAATGCCACAACAACACAGGGTATATAGATATCTTCGAATTAGCACGTTTGTATTCTTTGGCTAAATACTCAGTAGGATCATAGGGTAGCTGTTTTTAATTTTTTGAGGAACCTCCATACAGTCTTCCACAGTAGTTACACCAGTTTTGCTTTCCTACCAGTGGTGCACAAGAGTTCCTTTTTCTCCACATCCTTGCCAACATTTGTTGTTTCTTGTGTTTTTTATTTTAGGCATTCTGACCAGTGTAAGGTGATATACTTCATTGTTTTGATTTGCATTCCCCTGATGATAAGGGATGTTGAGCATCTTTTCATGTGTCTCTTGGCCATCTGTGTATCTTCTTTGGAGAATGTCTATTCTTTATACCATTTCGTAATTCTACCATTTGGTTTTTTGGTGTTGAGTTGTGTAAGTTCTTTATATTTTGAATACTAACCCTTTATTGAATATGTCATTTGCAAATATTTTTTCCCATTCAATAGGTTGTCTTTTAGTTTTGTTAGTTGTTTCCTTTGCTATGCAGAAGATTTTTCGGTTTTTTTTTGTAGTCCCAACAGTTTATTTTTTTAAAGTTTATTTGTTTTTTCAAGTAACTTCTGTACCCAATGTGCGGCTCAAACTCCGAATCATGAGATCAAGAGCCGCATACTCTTCCAGCTGAAACAGGCTCTTCTCAGTAGTTTATTTTTGCTTTTGTTTCCCTTGCCTCAGGAGACATATCTAGAAAGATTTATTTATTTTTTTTAATTTAAACAGTTTTATTTATTTATTTTTTTATTTGACAGACAGAGATCACAAGTAGGCAGAGAGGCAGGCAGAGAGAGAGGAGGAACAGGCTCCCCGCTGAGCAGAGAGACGGATGTGGGGCTTGATCCCAGGACCCTGGGATCATGACCGGAGCCAAAGGCAGAGGCTTTAACCCACTGAGCCACCCAGGCGCCCCTAGAAATGATGTTTTTGCCAATGTAAGAAAAATTATTGCCTCTGCTCTCTTCTTGGATATTTTTGGTTTTGGGTCTCATATTTAAGTCCTTAATTCATTTTGAGTTTATTTTTGTGTATGGTATAAGAAAGCAGTCCAGTTTCATTCTTTTGCATGTAGCTGTCCAGTTTTCCCAAAATCATTTGTTGAGGAGACTGTTTTTCCCATGTGTACTCTTATCTCCTTTGTTGAAGATGAATTGACCATGTATGTAAGTTTCGGTTTATTTCTGGGCTTTCTTTTCTATCCTATTTATCTCTCTGTTTTTGTGCCAATACCATACTATTTTGATTACTACAGCTTTGTAATAGAATGTGAAGTCTGGAATTGTGATACTGCAGCTTTTTCTTTTTCAAGATTGCTTTGGCTATTTGGGGTCTTTTGTGGTTCCATACAAATTTTAGGATAGTTCTAGTTCTGTGGAAAATGCTGTTGATATTTTGATAGGGATTACATTAAATCCACAGATTGTTTTGGGTAGTAAGGACTTTTTTTTTTTTTTTAAAGATCTATTCCTTTATTTTAGAGACTGAGCATGAGTGGGAGAAGCAGAGGGAGAGTAAGAGAGAATCTCAAGTAGACTCTGTGCAAAGCATGGAGCCCACTGTAGGGTTTGGTACGAAGGACCAGGACCCTGAGATCATGGTCTGAGCCCAGCATCATGTGCTTAACCAACTGCGCCACCCAGGTGCCCCTGGGTAGTATGGACATTTTAACAATACTTGTTCTTCCAGTCCATGAGCACAGAATATTTGTTCGTTGTGTGGTCTTCAGTGTCTTTCATCAGTGTTTTATAGTTTTCAGAGTATAGGTCTTTTCACCTCTTTGGTTAAATATATTCCTAGGTGTTTTATTAATAGTGCTTCATTATTACTATATAAAAATTCAGTGTATTTCTGTACATTCATTTTGTATCCTCTGATCTTACTGAATTCATTTCTCAGTTCTAGTAGGTTTTTTTTTTTTTTTTTTTGGTCGGAGTCTTTAGGGTTTGCTATATATAGTATCATATCACCTGCAAATTGTGAAAGTTTGACTTCTTCCTTACCAGTTCAGATGCCTTTCATTCCTTTTTCTCATCTGATTGCTGTGGCTAGGATTTCTAGTACCGTGTTGAATAAAAGTGGAGAGAATGGACATCTTTTTCTTGTTCCTGATCTTAGGAGAAAAGACCTTATTTTTTCCCCATTGAGTATTTTTTCCCCCATTGAGATTTTATTTATTTATTTGTCAGAGATCACAAGTAGGCAGAGAGGGAAGCAGGGGGGTGGGGAGCAGGGTCCCCGCTGAGCAGAGAGTTCAGCTCCCAGAGAGACCCTGGGATTGTGACCTGAGCCCAAGGCATCAGCTTAACCCACTGAGCCACCCAGGTGCCCCTGACTTTCTCATCTTGAACCACTCTTGCATCCCAGGAATAAATCCCACTGATTATGGTGAATGATTTTCCTTCCCTCCATCCCTTCTTTTTTAGATTTTATATTTTATTTTTAAGTAAATTATATACCCAACATGGGGCTCAAACCCATAACCCCGAGATCAAGAGTCACATGCACTACTGAGTGAACCAGCCAGGTACCCCTCAGAATGATTTTTTTAAATGTATCGTTAGATTTGGTTTGCTGATATTTTGTTGAGGATTTTTGTATCTATGTTCATCAGATATACTGACTGTAGTTCTCTTTTTGTGGTATCTTTATCTGGTTTTTGTATCAGGGTAATGGCTGACTTTGTAGAATGAAAATTGGAAGTTTTCCTTCCTCTTCTAGTTTTTGTAATAGTTTGAGAAGAATAGGTATTAAGTCTTTTTAAATACTTGGTAGCATTTAGGGCACCTAGGTAGCTCAGTCAGTTGAGTGACTGCCTTCAGCTCAGGTCATGATCCGGGGGTTCCTTGGATGAGTCCTGGGTGTTGGGCTTCCTGCTTAGCGGGGTGTCTGCTTCTCCTGCTTTTCTTCCCCCTGCTCCTGATCTCTCTCTCTCTCTTTCACTCTCTCTCAATAAATAAATAAAAATTTAAAAAAAAAAAAGTGTTTTGTAGCATTCACCTGGGAAGACCTTTGGTCCTAGACTTTTGTTTGTTGGAAGTTTTTGATTACTGATTCAATTTTATTGCTGGTAATAAATCTGTTCAAATTTTCTGTTTCTTCCTGATTGAGTTTTGGTAGGTTTTGTTTCTAGGAGTTTATCCACTTCTTTCTTTCTTTTTTTTTTTTTAAAAGATTGATTGATTGATTTGATAGTGATCACAAGTAGGCAGAGAGGCAGGCAGAGAGAGAGGAAGGGAAGTAGGCTCCCTGCTGAACAGAGAGCCTGATTTGGGGCTTGATCCCAGGACCCTAGGATCATGACCTGAGCCAAAGGCAGAGAGGCCTCAACCCACTGAGTCACCCAGGCGCCCCGAGTTTATCCATTTCTAATAGGTTTTCTGGTTGGTTGGCATATACAATTTCACATTATTCTATAATTTGTAATTTTGTGGTTTCAGTTGTTATTTCTCCCCTTTCATTTCTGATTTTGTTTTGTTGAATCCTGTCTCTTTTTCTCTGATGATTCTGGCTAGAGGTTTATCAGTTTTGTTCATGTTTTAAAGAATCAGCTCCTAGTTTTATTGATCTGTTCTATTATGTTTTTTTAAGTTTCTATATTATTTATTTGTGCTCTGATCTTTATTATGTCCTTCCTTCTGCTGGGCTTACATTTAGTTTGTTCTTTTTCTTAGCTCCCTTACCTGTAAAGTTAGGTTGTTTATTGGAGATTTTTCGTGCTTCTTGAGGTAGGCCTGTATTGCTATAAACTTCCCTCTTAGAACTGCTTTTGCCTCATTCCAAAGATTTTGGACTGTTGTGTTTCATTTCTTTTCTTTCCATGTAATCTTTTATGACTTTTTTTATTTCTTGGTTGACCCATTCATTGTTATTTAACCTCTAGGTGTTTGTGCTCTTTCCAGGGTTTTTTTTGTTTGTTTGTTTGTTTTGGTGGTTGACTTTCAGTTTCATAGCATTGTGGTCAGAAAACATGCATGGTATGACTTTGATCTTTTTGAATTTGTCGAATCTTGTGTGGCCTAATGATCTCTTCTGGAGAATGTTCTAGGTACACTTGAAAAGAATGCATATTCTGCTGTTTCAGGATGGAATGTTTTGAATATATCTGTTAAATTCATCTGGTCTAGTGTGTCATTCAAAGCCGTTGTTTACTTGTTGATTTTCTGTTTGGGCAAAGGCTAGCCTGGGAGGAGCCACAAAAATTGGTGGGCGGGGAATGCAGTTTTAACTGGGTATGTGCAGGTCTTCCTTCCAAGGGGTCCTCCACCACGAGACTGAGATCCCGCAAGGGTCAGGAGATGCTATGTTGGGAAGGTTTGGTTTGAGCTTACAGGTGAGGGATCTGCAGCTCCAGGACTCAGGCAAGTGTGACTGTAAAAGGCGAATCCACCAAATCTGGGGGGCGGGGCTTGGTGTAAGAGTTAAGTAGTTGAATGTTGGTGTTGTGCTGGTTCCTTTGGGTGGCTGTGTGTTTATGCTGGTAGGCAGGGGAGGGAAATGGTGCCTGCCAGCTCCTTTGTTCCTGCAGGAGTCTCCCGGTGATCTCTGCCCCTTTGGGACAAGCTCTCAGATTAGTAAAGCACTCTTCCTCTCATATACCCTGGGCATTTTTCAACCTGCTGCTTCTACACACTCTGTGGTTATTGTGCTGTCTTTTTAAAGGCAGGTACTCACCTTCCTGTTGCCCTTCATGCTTCCTAAGAACTGGGCTGCTTAGTTTTTTAAATTCCAGGCTTTAAGTCCCACTGATTTTTAGAACTAAGGAAATTCGGCCCCTCTGCATTTTAAAGCCAGCTGTTAAGGGGGTTTGCCTTACCGCATGCAGGCTCCTGAGTATGATAGCCTGTTTCTCTCCCTTCTCTGCGCCAGGTGCCTTTAAAGGATCTGTATTTAATCTGAAACTTGACCCATATCTGATTGTATATAGAATTCTGAATTAAGAGATTGGAAATGATTTTTCCTCAGAATTTTGAAAGCATTGATCTAATGTCTTCCTGATTCTGGTGTTGCTTTTAACAAGTTGTGCAGTTCTGCTTTTTAATCTTCCATATGAAAGAAGCATGTGGGATCTTCTCTTTTGTTTGTGCTTTGGAAGTTCATGACATTCCTAGATAGGAATCTCTTCATCTGAATGCTTATTGCTTTTTAGGAGTTGCTTTTCAGTCTGGGAACTTTGATTTTCAGTTCTGGGAAATTTGCTTGAATTATTTCTTTAGTTCCCTCTTGGGTTTTTTTTTTTCTCTTTACCAGAACTTTGTTTTGTGGTATAGGACCACACGGGTCCTCTTTCTACAATATTTTTTTCTCCCATATTTTTTTGTTGTAGTTAGTGGGAAAATTTTTACAACTTTATATTCTAAATCTTCTGTCGAGTTTTTTCATTTCTATCATAGTTTAATTTCCTAAAGTGTTTTTGTTTTCTAGCAAACTTATTTTTTGATAGCTACCTATTTCTGTATTTTGATTGTTAAATTTATTGAGAATATTAATATTAGGGTTTTATGGGGGGGTTGTTGTTTTTCTTTTTGTTTTTTTGTTTTGTTTTGTTTTGTTTTGGCTTTCTTCTCCTTTCAGAGTCTTCTTGTCTTTCAGTCACTTTATTTCTCCATGTGTAATTTAGTCTCTGTGTTTTAAATTTGATATTTTCCTCACATGAAATATATGATGATTCTGACTACTCAGATTTAATAGCTTTAACACTTTAAAATATACTGGGAGCTCTGAGCAACAGGGGCAGGATTTGTTGACTATACTTTTAACTGTCTGGAGATCAGGCTTTTTTATTTTTTTTAAACTTTATTTATTATTTCTTACATAGCACATACCTCCCCAATGGATCAGGCTGCTTTTTTAGGGAATATCTAATGTCTGTATTTAGGTGTGTTTAAACTGATAAGGTTTCCCAGAGGTATCTGCCAATCTTTTCCCTTTCAAAGTTTATACCCATTGAAGTAAAGGAACAAAACTAGGCATTTTGGGAGAGGTTTGGTTCTCAGCATATTTTGTTATATAACTTTCGCTTGATTTTCCTCTTTTAGTAGCAGTCTCTGTCTTCAGTCTGCTTTAGTACACTCCCTTATTCATACACCCTTCAATAACCTTTTCTAGGGGGAGAAAACCTCCGCTTCTACAAAGTGAAAGAGGAGGCAGTTGCTAGGCTAGATCAAGCTGGGTGTCTAGCTGCACCTTAACCAGACTAGTATCATTCTTCTTATTAGTTCTCAACCAATATTAAACCATTGTGGGCTTCCGGGGCGCTTAGGTGGCTGAGTTGCGTTAGTCATCTGACTCTTGATTTTGGCTCAGGTCATGATCTCAGGGTGGGCATGGAGCCTCCTTCAGATTCTCTCTCAAGAAAAAACAAAACAAAACCATAAAAAGACATAAAGAACTGTTGTGGGCTTCTGTGTTGTAAATTGGAGTGTTTATCAGCTTTCCTAAATTCTAACTTTAGCTTAACCTTTTATTTCATGAAGTCAGCACTGCTCTTGAAGTCATTTTAATATTAGTTGATTCTGCTTATTTTTCTAGTCTGTTGAAATTTATTGGAATCTTCATTTTATCATCCATCATGTTAATTATTATTAACTTTGCATCCTGTTGAGCCAGCTGAGTATCTTGACTAAAGTATGAAGTTCGAGCACCGTGGATTACTTTTTTTTTTAATTTTTTTTATTTTTTATAAACATATAATATATTTTCCCATGGATTACTTTTGAAGACATTCAATCACTTTTCTTTAGTTCTTGGTTAATACTGTAAGTTGTATGTTTTTTTTCAGTCCAGCTATGAGTACCAAGTTATCCTATATTATTAATGACCTTATGTAGTTTTTAGTTTATTCTTCAAAGTATGTTCAATATCTTTCCCTACAATATTAGAATTTTAAAAATCTAGTGTATTAGTTACACTAGCCTCCCTAAAAAGAAGAAATTTATTGATAAAGAAAAAACTTAAGATCATTGTGAAATAAAATTTGCTCTTGGTATAACCTTTTTTCCTTTTTTTAGTGCTTACAAGCCAACTTGCAAGTAATAATTTTTGTACTTTGGATATAGATCAACATTAATGGATTGTCAAGAGCCTTTTCAACTCAAAGAGTCTTTGTTTGATACACGATTTTCTTAGAAAAAAATGTTTCTCCATTTCCCAAGTCAGTGCATTTTAGGAATTATTTTCTTATGATGTTTTGCAGATTATACACATTAGAACTGCATGTCTAATTCAGACCTATGATTATTTAGGTTCTGTAGACAAAGACTAATTTAAAAAGTTAGCTAGGTATTCTCTTACTGTCTTCTTTTCTCATTTCAACTTCATTTACTTTTTAACTATGTTTCTTCTACCTTTTCCAGTTTTCTACTCAATTCTCCTTGGTGGAGAAGATGGATGCAAAAGAGGAGGTGTGAGTAGTTCTTTATTCTCTCTGCATCTGTTAACATTACATCATCTTTCCCATGCAGTATTCTTGTTTCTTCTTAGTTCGTCCTCTTACATTTATACAACCAATAGGCCTGTTTGGTTTTTCTTTGTACCACTGATAACATTTATTCTATTCTGACAATATTATAAATAAATATGGTTTTTGATATTAATTCATAAATATTCTTAGTTACATTTCCCTCCTTCCATTATTTATATATGTCCTTTTAAAATCTGACATCAGAAAACTACAGTAGCCATATTGTTTCACTCACTCATCAACTTCATTTATTCAGTCCACTGACATTTATTAAGTTCCCAAAGTATATCAGGCCCTGAGAAATAAGATTGATATGACTTTTACTAGTAGAGTTCATACTTTCATAGGTAATATCTCCTCCTATTTCTTATTGGAATTATCCATATTTATATAATTAGAATTGTAATTTTTACTTTTTGGTCTCCAATTCACATTGTTGAATATTCTTTTCTTTCTTGGAGCTATGTGTGATATTACAAAAGTAGACTCAGGTTTGAGTTCTAGCTCTGCCAAATGTTAACTGTGTAATGTTGAATGAATCACTTAATCTTTCTGGGTTTTACATTTCTCAGCTATAAGATATACTTAGTATCTACTTCGGGTGAGTTGAGAGGATTTAGTTGTTAAAAATGAACCGAAAGGAGTGTACATACATGTACTATATAAGCTTCTTAAATTTAAGAAGTTATACTGTGGTATTCTTATAAGGCTTGCTACTTAGATGTTTATGGCAGTGCTTTTGAAATATGATTGTAGGCCTCTTTGGAAATAAGAACTGTGTCATACTGATATTATTCATTGCAACTAGTAAATAGCAATGACTCATTTTTTTGGATTGAATCTCCTAAGAAATGGACTTAGAACAAGGATTAATATAGTTCCTATTTCTTGTCATATATATGTACTATCTCTTGGTCACAATTCTGACATAACAGTGACAAATAGTTGTGTACCTGATAGCATAGCTTCAAAATACCTCAAGTAAAATTTTATAGAATTGTAGAACTTAAATATAGGCAGTTTTGCAGTCATAGTTGGAAAATTTTAATATCTTTCCTATAGCAGTTGATAGAATAACTACATAAAAAGCTAGCAAAGACATTAAAGATTTGACATTTTCATTCATCTTGATTTAATTGATATTTTTGGATCACTGCACTTCATGCTGCAATAATACAGTTTCTTTTCAAGTGCACATGATATATTTATCAAAAGAGACCATATGCTGGATCATGAAATAATTCTAAATAAATTTAAAAGGATGGAAGTAACACAAGAGTGTTGGACTTGGATCATGGTGGAATTAAACTAGAATAATAACAGTATGATGTCATTCGAATGTTTGGTTATTAGACGATACCCACAATTTGTGGGTCAAAGAAGAAATCACAAGGGAAATTAGATGTCATTTCAAACTGAATGATATAATGCACATAACAGAATGTATAGATGCATCTTCAGGGTTTAGAGAGAAATTTATTATCTTTAAGTGCTTATATTAGAAATGATGGAAAATATAACCAATGACCCAGGGATTTACCTTAAGAGAGAAAAATAAGGGCAAATAAAACCCAGCTATGAATATGGCAGGAAAAAAGAGAAGAGTAGATCAGTGTGGGTCTTTTGGGTGTTTCAATTGGTTAAGCATCCAGCTCTTGATTGTGGCTTGGAACATGATCTCTGGGTCATGAGATCAAGCCCTGTGTTGGGCTCCACACTGGGGGGTGGCCTTGCCCTTTGCCCCTCCCTGCACAACAAAGAGTAGATCAATGAAATAGCCTGTAAAAGGGAAAAGGTGAACAAAATGGTACTGAGGTAATAATTTTCACCTGTCCGGTTCTTCCTCACTTCCCCTCTCCTTTCAAATTGCAACATACCCATTTGGTCAGACTGTGGAAAATAGGCACTTTCTCAGACCTTGTCTATTGGAATACAAAGTAGTACAACCTCGTGTATTGGGAAATTTGGCATTATCTAGCTAAATTAAATATTCATCTACTCTTTGATCAGTAGATCTCACTCCTAGAAATTTATCCCAAATATAGGGTGGCATAAATACAAAATGACATATGTACACGTCTACATTCACTGTAGCTCTGTTTGTAATAGCAAAAGACTGAAAGGACACAAGTATTCATTAGTAGGGTTTTCACTGCATACAATATTTATTATTATCCCGTGGAGTATTATATGGGTGTAAAAGCAAATTTGACAGACAATTTATATTATTGTGCAGTAAAACTAATAACTATGTTACTGTTTAAATATATTTACATGTATATACATTTCTAACTTTATTTTTTTTAATTTAGGAATTAATTAAAAAAAAAAAACAAAAACTGTTCCACTATAGGGAACAGGAAATAGAAGGAATAGCTAGAGTTCTGCAAATATACCTTTTCTAGGTGTGATGTTTAAACCATGTAAATGTTCTACATAACTCTAAAATAAGTTTTAATTATTTAAAAAACAAGTGAAAGCAAAATGTGCAAGTGAAAGCAAAAATGAAACAAAAAAGTGAAAGCAAAATGAGACAAAGAAGGAAGCCTAAGTGGTATAATTATAGGAAGAAACTATTTTAAGTGACTTTAAAACACAATAATTTGATTATACATGCTGGGTAGATTATACCCTGAGGACAGAAGAACAATATAAAAACTTTAAATGGTTTTCATTAATCATAGTGTTGTTATTATTCCCAAATTGTTGTATATATATTGTGCCATAAGGCAAATGATTTTAATTATTTGGTGACATTGTGTAACAGGAATCACATACAGGTTGGGAAAAGAGAGAAATAGAAATATAGGATCAAAATTTTAAATAGAATTTTATTTGGATGTATCAGTATAAAATTACACTAACTCTTACCACAATAAAAGGTGAAATGAGCATTCCTTAGAACCCAGACTGTTGTCTGTGGAAGCTGTTTCCCATTGAATGAAAAGTACTAAAGTTCCTTGGATATATGGTTAATTTCAGTTCGGGGACAGGAGATGGACAAGATGATCCTCGGATATTTTGTTATATCAGAAGTGGGAAAGCTATTAAAGACTACCAAGCTCTGTCTAAAAGACTCAGAAACTAATTAAAGAGGCGCTCACTGGCCAAAGATGGAAAAATTTGACAATAATAGAAATAAACAGGGATGCCTGGGTGGCTCAGTGGGTTAAGCAGCTGCCTTTGGCTCAGGTCATGATCCCAGGGTCCTGGGATCAAGTCCCGAATTGGGAGCCTCCTTCTCTCTCTACCTCTGCCTGCCATTCTACCTGCTTGTGCTCTCTCGCTCTCTGACAAATAAATAAAATCTCTGACAAATAAATTAAAATAATAAATAAAACAGATAAACAGAAAAAGAATAGAAATGAACAACTACAGTAATTTGAAGCATGCTACATTTACTTAAATCTGAGAGTTTATAATGATCCCTCGCCTAAAAAACACATTACCATTTTTTACCATTCCGGGAGGTTAAAATACTAACCCATTATTTAAAAAACTAATACTGCTGGTGGGAATGCAAGTTGGTACAGCAACTTTGGAGAACAGTGTGGAGATTCCTTAAGAAATTAAAAATAGAGCTTCCCTATGACCCTGCAATTGCACTACTGGGTATTTACCCCAAAGATACAGATGTAGTGAAAAGAAGGGCCATCTGTACCCCAATGTTTATAGCAGCAATGGCCACGGTCACCAAACTGTGGAAAGAACCAAGATTCCCTTCAACGGACGAATGGATAAGGAAGATGTGGTCCGTATACACTATGGAGTATTATGCCTCCATCAGAAAGGTTGAATACCCACCTTTTGTATCAACATGGACGGGACTGGAATAGATTATGCTGAGTGAAATAAGTCAAGCAGAGAGAGTCAATTATCATATGGTTTCACTTATTAGTGGAGCATAACAAATAACATGGAGGACATGGGGAGATGGAGAGGAGAAGGGAGTTGAGGGAGATTGGAAGGGGAGGTGAACCATGAGAGACTATGGACTCTGAAAAACAACCTGAGGGTTTTGAAGGGGCGGGGGGGTGGGAGGTTATGGGAGCCAGGTGGTGGGTATTATGAAGGGTACATATTGCATGGAGCACTGGGTGTGGTGCATAAACAATGAATTCTGTTACGCTGAAAAGAAAAAACTAATAAAAACCAAGTATTCTTCCTTTTCTGTTCAAGGTACTTCTTGGAAACCAAAGATTAATGAGAATTTTCACTTACTAGACATATCATAGATATAGTAAATAATGAAGGCATAATAAAATTAGAATGTCATTCTTTGCTTTCTTTGCATGTCTTCTCTGCATTCTTTGCAGCTCTCAGTGAAATACTCCATTTAGTTGTCACTCATTGGTGGCTGCTATTACCACAGATAGAAGGCGATATGCATATGCCCCTTGCTGAAACCCAGTACTGCATATGAGGTTGGCTTCTCTATGAATTCAGAATTTGATTAAAACTCTAAATTCAACAGTTACAGAAAATTAAAACGAGGACAAGAGGAATTAAAAAATGTCTCAGGGGTATAGTCAGCAAAATATAGGTATTTGAAGTCTGCATGGAACAAGTGACTTCATTTCTTTAACAAAGACATTGCAGGAGGAAAAGAGGTAAAACCTTAAAGATAAAAAGAGATGTAAGTTTCATGTCAATGACTAGCAATAAATGGAACTTATTTATATCTTAATTTGAACAAACTGAAAAGGAAAAAAGTCTATGCTGGGAAACTTGAATACTGACTGATAATGGATAATTTTGCAGAAATAATTTATCTTTTTTTTAGTTGAAACAAGATTGACCATGAGATAAAAATTGTTAAAGGTGGGTAATGGGCATGGGAATCCCATTATGTTATTGTCTCTACAAAAAAAATTAGATTTTTCAAAATAGCATTACATATACAGGCATACCTCAGAGATACTGTGGAATCAATTCTGGATCATTACAATAGAGTAAATAGTGCAATAAAGTGAGCCAAATGAATTTTTTGGCTTTCCAGTGCATATAAAAGTTAATTTACACTATAGTTTATTAAGTCTGTAATAGCACTATATCTAAAATAAACAATGTACTTGCCTTATCACTAAAAAAAATGCTAACCATCATCTGAGCTTTCAGCTAGCTATAATCTTTTTGCTAGTAGAGGGTCTTGCCTCATTGGTGATAACTGCTGACTGATCAATAGAATGGTGGTTTCTGAAGGTTGGGTGACTGTGGCACTTTCTTAAAGTAAGATAGTGAAGTTTGCTACATCAGTTGACTCTTTCAAGAAGAATTTCTCTAGCATGTAATGTTGATAACATTTTACTCATAGTAGAACTCCTTTTGGAGTTGGAGTCCGTTCTCTCAAACCCAGTTGCTACTTTATCAACTGAGTTTATTAATATTCTAAATCTTCTGTTGTCATTTCAAGTCTTTACAGCATCTTCATCAGGAGTAGATTCCATTTCAAGAAACCACTTTTTTTGTTGTTGTTGTTCATCTATAAGAAGCAACGCCTCATTCATTCAGTTTTATCATGAGATAGCAACAATTCAGTCCTATCTTCAGGCTTCTTTCCTAGTTCTTTTCTTGTTTCCACCACATCTGCAGTTACTTCTGCTGAAGTCTCGAACTCTTCAAAGTCAAGGGTTGGGATCAATTTCTTTTGAACTCCTGTTAATGTTGATGTTTTGACCTCTTCCCATAAATTACAAGTGTTCGTAATGGCATCTAGAATGGTGAATTCTTTTTGGAAGGTTTTCTGTTTACTTTGTCCTTAAATAGAATTGAAGAGAGTTAGGGCTTTGCTCTGGATTAATCTGGCTTTGGCTTCAGGGAATGTTGTAGATGGTTTGATCTTCTATTCAGACCAATACAACTTTCTTCATATCTGCAATTAAAGAGGTTTTTCTTTGTTACTATTCATGTGTTCATTGGAGTAGCACTTTTAATTTCCTTCAGGGATTTTTCCTTTGCATTTGCAACTTGGCTAACTGGTATAAGAGGTCTAGCTTTTGGCCTGTGTTGGCTTTTGGCATGCCTTTCTAGCTAAGCTTTATCACTTCAGGTTTTTGATTTAAAGTGAGAAGTGAGGGACATCTTTTCACTTAAAAACTTAGAGGCCATTGTAGTGTTATTGACTGGCCTAATTTCAATATTATTGTATCTCAGGGAATTAGGGAGACCTGAGGAGAGGGAGAGAAATAGGAAAATGGCTGGGATGGTAGAGCAGTCAGAACCTACACAACATTTATCAATTATGTTCTTAGTTTTATATGGTGTGGTTTGTAGTACCCCAAAACTATTAACGCTAGTAACATCAAAGGTCACATCACAGATCACCCTAACAAATGTAATAAAATGAAAAAATTAGAAATATTCCACGAATTACCAAAATGTGACAGAGACCTGAAGTGAGCAAGTGCTGTTGGAAAAATGACATCACTAGACTTGTTCCACTCAGGATTCCACAAACCTTCACTTAGTTTAAAAAAAAAAAAAAGGCAATATCTGTGAAATATATAAAATAATGTATGCCTGTATATAAAATTAGAGGCATTAATGTAGCATACTAAATAGTTGAAGAATTATTTATGAACTTACATCGTAACTTTCACTTTATTGTGGTAGAGCCATAGATTAAAAGATGACATCAGTAAATAATAGTGATTTTCATTTGAAGTAGTTTGTTGTGGTAATTTATTAAATTCAGGAATTATAGCTGACCTATAAGAACTAAGAAATCAAAGCAATTCTTACTAATACTTCTGATAGAAGGAAAAATTCATTCCATGAATTTGCTGGAAAAGTGCATACATTTAAATCCAGTCTTATAAAATCTTTCTTCTACTAAAAAAAATTTTATGAAATGAAGATACAATATGCATACTAGCTGTTCCTCTCCTACAACCCTCCCAGTTCTAGGGTAGGTCCTGAGGTGTACTGGAAGACATAATACTCTGTGTTCCAGTGCCCCCTTGTGCCTAATACGAAAAGGCACCATTATTAGTTCCTCCTAGAAAAATTGGGATATACGTTCTAAGAGCTCTCTGGAAACCAAACATTGCAAGCTTATGAATAGGGTTCCATATTGTAAACTTTCCGGGCCCAAGATTTATGTCCTTTTGATTTCAGGGTATGCTCTTCTATTAATGCTTTTTCTTATCACAGACGCTATTTCATTAACAGTTACATGGCATTTGGGAAGTATGTATAGTACAGGTATATTTAATCTCAGTTTTCAGTGTTTTTACACATTTTTTCAGTGTTTTTATGTATCTTTCCTCTCCCTTACCTCCTTTTTAAAAGCAAAAAAAGAGAAGTATGGAAATGGATATGTCAGAAGACTCCCTAAGTGAGGTTTTTCTTCTCTCTTAAGGAAAGAGAATCCTGGGATCAGCGTGTACCATAATAATGTACAGTTGTAGACATTTTTGTCCTGCCAGTATATTAGGAGATAGCCTATGTTTGAAGTTGCCTTCTCATTCTTTTATCCTTTACTCCTAAAGGCGTATAAGTCTTTATAGTATAATCCCAGTAGGTATAATGCTATTATATCAACTGCCTTTAGGAGAAGGGAGTGGCTTGGTTTTTTTAATGATGATCATTTGTGCTTCTTTGTCAATTCAAGTCTCTACTTACAGCTTGTTTTTTTTTTTTTTTTTTTTAAGATTTTATTTTTTATTTGACAGACAGAGATCACAAGTAGGCAGAGAGGCAGGCAGAGAGAGAGGAGGAAGCAGGCTCCCTGCGGAGCAGAGAGCCCCATGTGGGGCTCGATCCCAGGACCCTAGGATCACGACCCGAGCCGAAGGCAGAGGCTTTAACCACTGAGCCACCCAAGCGCCCCTAGAGTAAAATTTACCTTTTCTTTGGTCAGTTCTGAGGACAAATGCATATTAATGTAACTGCTTTTGGTCAGTAGTTCTGAGGACAAATGCATAATAACGTAACTTACCACAATGAACAACAGTAGAGCAATCAATCATTTTGCCACAAAATTTCTTTTTGCTATCAATCCTTTGTAGTCAAACCTTTAAATCGTTTCCACTCTTAACTCTGGACAACTAATAATCCCCAATCATTATTGTTTTGACTTTCACTGAATGTCATATGAATAGAATTATATAATATTTATATGTAACCTTTTGAGTCAGGTTTCTTTCTGTTATCTAAAAGTGTTTGATATTTATCCATATTGTTGCGTGTATCAATCATTGGTTCCTTTTTATTGCCAAGAAGTATTTCATTATACGGGTATACGATAGTGTGTTTATACATTCCCTATTCGTATTGTTTCTAGCTTTTGTCTTTTAAAAATAAAACTGCTATATACATTCATATTCAGATTTTTGTGTAAATGTAAGTTTTCATTTCACATGACTGAAATTTTAGCCACTCTATTAGGTATGTAATGGTATCTCATTATGGGTTTTTTTTTGGCATTTCTCTAACGAATAATAATTTCGAGTATCTTTTCATGTGCTTATCTGACATCTGTATATCTTCTTTGGTGAAGTATCTGTTCAAATCTTATCCCATGGTTTTTGATTAGTTTTCTTTTTGTTGAATTTTGACAGTATATATTCTGGATACGTCTTTTTTCAAACGTTTTATTATAGTTTGTGTTCTATTCTTTCATTTTCTTAAAGTCTTCCACAATTTTTTTTTAAAATTTTGATGACATCTAGTTAATTTCATCACATTTTTTTTCTTTCATGGTCCGTGCTTTTGAAGTCCTTTCTAATAATTTTTTGCCTAACCCAAAGTCAGGAAGAACTTGTTCTTCAAAAAAGTTTTATTTTCTGTGTTTAAGTCTGAAACTGGGTCTAATTTTTGTATATAGTATGAAATATGGATTGAATGTACAATTATCCCAGCAGCATTTGTTGAAAAGAATATCTCCTTTGAATTGGATTTGTTCATTTGTCAAAAATCATTTACCTGTGTTTTATGGCTGTTTCCGGACTTCATTCTTTTGTATTGATTTGTGTGTCTCTGGTTTTTGGCAATACCATATTACTATATTGTATTACTGTTTACTATATTACTTTATAGTAATATGGTATATATTTACTATATTACTTTAGCTTTAGAGTGAGTCTTGAAACCAAACATACTATAGTAATATAGTATATATTTACTATATTACTTTATAGTATATATTTACTATATTACTTTAGCTTTATAGTGAGTCTTGAAACCAAACAATATGAGTCCTCCAAATTTTTGTCTTTTCAAAAATTTTTTGTGCCCTTCCCATGTAAATTTTAGAGTCTGAAAAAATTCTACAGGGATTTTGATTGGAATTGCATTGAGTCTATAGATCAATTTAGGGAAGAATTTTCTTTTTAATACTGAGTCTTTCAATTAATGAACACAACTGTATCTGTCCTGTATTGGGACCTTCAGTTTCTTTTATCAGCATTTTAACAATTCTCATATACACATGCTAATGTATTTTGATAAATTTCTCCGTATGTTGTCTATTTTTTATTATCTTAAAATACTGCCAGCTGTTTTGATTAGGACCAAGAGCATGCAGCATTATACATGCTCTTCCCACCCCAAGTCTCCAGGAATCAAAGTACCTCTCTCAGGTTTCTGAATTCTCGTACTTAGTCTCGGCTTCTTCAGTCAGAGGTCATTCTTACCAAATTAGGTTACTGGGCCACCCTAATAGAAAGAAAACCTTATATATTTTTCATTTCTTTTAAGGTTATAGGTATATTTAATCAGAATATGTATACAGCCTCAAAGGTATAGATTGTTTGTTTCATTTTGAGATAAGGGATATTCATGTATTTTTCTCATATTTTTAAACTCAAGTTTTTATCTGCAATGAGGTAACTAACCTTTAGAGTTGAAGGAATTTATAAAACCATAATGGTAACCAAATTACCATGGCTCAAAAAACATGACTCTAGAAGAGTTATAATAGTGAATTCAGTTCCTCATCACTTGAGACCACGCCGGTTCTGTTCTTCATTCCTTATTTTCTAAATTGGGTCAATCAGTACCATTAACTGACATTATTTAGTTGAGAGTATACAAGTAATTTCAATATAGACTACTAAATGCATTGGTAGACACTTGAGTGCATTGCAAAATGATAAGAGACCAGTGACTGAGTTCAAGTGATAGAAAATTGTTTTTGAGAACCAGACTTCTGAAGTGTTTCTTGAAGCCAGGAAATTTGAGCCCTGATAAGAGACTATGTAAGGTTCAGGTTGAGTTGAAAGAGAGGTGGACTGCAGATACTGAGTGGTATCCTTATCAGTATTTGCTGAATGAATGGTTGGTGGACATTGAAAATGGAATGCTCAAGGGAAATGTGAAAGTAGGGACAAAAGGAAATAGTAGATTGTTAAAGATTTCAGATGGGGCTCCTGGGTGGCTCAGTTGGTTAAGCACCCAACTCTTTTGATTTTGCTCAGTTCATGATCTCAGGGTTGTAAGATCAAGCCCCGTATGGGGCTCCACACTGGGCATGGAGCCTGCTTAAGATTCCCCCTCCTTCCCTTAAGATTCTCTCTCCCTCCATCCCTCCCTCGATTAAAAAAAAGAAAAGAAAAGAAAAAGATTTCTGATATGGAGTAGTTTTGGAGAATAACAAGGTCTAGGACGATTAAGTATAAAAGAGGTGAAAAGTCACTATGGTTGAGAAATTTAGAAAACTTGGGAGGCTCAGTTATAGTATTGAAACTATTAATACTTTAATAAAGGGAAAAATTTTCTCTTTTTAAAACAGTATTTCATCTTTTTATTTGATCCCTTTTGATCTCCTATTGATTGTAGAAGAATTTCTCAATGAATAAATTCTTGATATAGTCAAATAATTAAATTTGAAAACCAAAAATGGAAGTACTTGATCACATCTCTTTCTGTGGGTCTATTCTATCAATTGTAAGTGTTAGGATATACCTAAGGGGAGATTCCATAAATAATCTGTCCTATTTTAAAATAATCTTGGCATGCAAGATCCCCTGAAATGTAAGGCCAACACAAATATGACTCTTTAAATTAGATTCTAGGCATTATTTTTAAATACTAGTAAGTTGAAAAAAATAAAAAAGGCTATCGGAATGAAATAGCTTTTTATTCAGTGTCAGAATTCTACCAGTATTTAGTTAAATACTACCAGTATATAGTATTAAAAGGTATTTAGACCTTCTTTAATACTTATATACTTTCAACCAACTATTCAGTACCTCAGTATTTATTTGGACCATTATATATGATTTTTCCTACCAACCTCAAGTCTGAAGACAGTGCCAGCATTAAGTGTTATAGAAAGTACTAGGGAAAAAAATTTCCGCCACTGGATTCTTGAAACTTCAGTAGCACTTAAACATTTAAGTCAACCGATCATAAAATTAAAACTAACAAATATTTTTTTGTGGTACTAGAACATCTGCTGTCTGAATAAGGACACATATACTAAGGACAAGCACCCATTTTGAGGTAGATACTTAGTTTATTCTAGTCTCTTTAGAGAAAGAAAACTCTTAAGATTCCAAACCTGAGCATCCCTGCTCTGAGGTTATTTTCCATCCTCAGTTCTTTTCTCTTACTATATGTACTAAGTACATACCTTTTTGTGGCACTAAAAATCTCATTTTGACACACTTGTTTTTCGATTATTTTGAATGAGTGCATTACATGCAGTATCATAGCTCATTTTTATGAAAAGAATAAACTTTCTTTTTTAAATTAATAAGCTTTTTTTTTTTTTTTTAAAGAAGCTTTAAGTTTACAGCAGACTTGGGTGGAAAGTATAGAATTTCTGTATACCTCATCATGCTTCCAGTTTTCCCTTATTATTAACTTCTTACAACTAATGAGGCAGTACTTATGTGTCATTATTAATTGAGGTCCATAATTTACATTATGGTTTACTCTTTGTGTTGCATAATTCTATGGGTTTTCACAAATGCATAGTGTTATTGGTCAGCCATTATAGTATCATATATAGTTGTTATATTGTCCAGAAAAATCTCCTGTGCTCCAAATATATGTTCTCCCCCACCAGCAAATCACTGACAACCATTGATCTTTTTATTGTCCCTTTAATTTTGCCTTTTTCAGAACTTCATATGTTTGGATTGTATAAAGCCTTTTTAGAGTAACTTCTTTAACTTAGCAGTATGTATTTTTATGCATTCATGTCCTCATGGCTTGATAATCTTGAGAGTCCATTTTTTTTTTTTCAAGATTTTATTTATTTGACAGAGCACAAGCAGGGGAAGTGGCAGGCAGAGGGAGAGGGAGAAGCAGGTTCCCTGCCAAGCAAGGAGCCCACTGCTGGGGCTCAGTCCCAGGACTTTGGGATCATGACCTGAGCCGAAGGCAGATGCTTAACCAACTGAGCCACCTAGGCACCTGAGCGTTTGTTTTTTTCTATTGCTGAGTAATGTTTACTGTATAGATGCACTACAACTTGTTTATTCACCTGTTGAAAGACATTTTGCTTGCTTCTGAATTTTGGCAATTCTGAATAAATATTATAGAATATAAGTATTAGCCATTTACATGAAAGTTTTCTAAAACACATTTCTGCATCATTTTAGATGATTATTCTGGATATGAATTTAGACTTTTCTTGTGCCATTCATAGGAGAGACAGACATTAAATATACACAGATGGTACATTTTTGTGTCATTTATGTCACATAGTACAAAGACAAGATGTATGTTGCTATGAAAGTATATATAGAGAGAGTTTTTATTAACCTTTTGCATGTATTTTCAATTAAAGAAAACCTATTTAATATTGCATTATAACACGATGATACTACTTTAGGACTAATTTTGGGTCCTGGGGTAAAAGAGTTTCTGAACTATGAAACTTTGCATGGTTCCTTTAATTTTTATGTTTCTTTAAGATTTTACTTATTTATTTGCCAGAGATCACAAGTAGGCAGAGGCAGGCAGAGAGGCAGGCAGTGAGGGTGGGAAGCAGGCTCCCTGTCGAGCAGAGAACCCAATGCAGGGCTTGATCACTGGACCCTGAGATCATGACTTGAGCCTAAGGCCGAGGCTTAACCCACTGAGCCCCTCATGGTTCTTAAGAGTACTACAGAAGCATGTCCAAAGAGTCTCTTCTTGTTTTGCTTTTATAATCTGCTTTGCACTAGATTAGAAAGAATGATTTATCTGTCTACTAATGTCAATGAGTTCTGAGTGAAGATGAGATGATTCCCCTTAGGGTAAAATGCATTTGCCTTTAGTGAATAGAACTTATAACATCTTTCTTGACTCATTAGTATTACCTACATACCGATATTATATTTAGAACTCAGTACATTTTCCCTCAAATATGTTTGTTTCTGCCTAAAACTACACCTTTTCTGGTATTTAGTTATCTTCATTAATAAAATAGGTAGCATGTTTCTCTACCCCAAATAACTTTTATTAATATATATTTGAGTGGTTAGATCAAGAATTAGAAGCATATTTTAACCTTACTAAATTGTTACTAGTCCCCATTACTGAGTTCCTTGTAAATAATACAAACAAAGGGCATTTACTACTACTTTACAATATTTTAGAAAGTCTTTATTACTTTGGTAACTTTCTAAGAAACCTATTGCAGAAGGTAAATGCAAGGAATTAGCATCAGGCTCCCAGCTCCATGGGGAGTCTGCTTCTCTCTCTGACCTTCTCCTCGCTCATGCTCTCTCTCACTGCCTCTCTCTCAAATAAATAAATAAAATATTAAAAAAAAATACAAAACTAGAAACTAAAAGTAATTTTTAGTAGTGTGAAAATAAGAAACAAATACTTGATTTTTTAAAGTAAAATATCAAAGAAATATGTTTTACCTGTAACCAGCTCTTTGAAAAGTTATGCAACTGGGTGTGCCTGGTGGCTCCATCGGTTGAATGACCAACTCCTGATTTTGGCTCAGGTCATGATCTCAGGGTGCTGGTATTGAGCATGCTCAGCGGAGAGTCTGCTTGAGGATTGTCTCCACTCCACCCTCGTACATGCCCTCTCTCTCTCAAATAAATCTTTTAAAAATGTTTTTTAAAAAAAGAAAGTTATTTAACTGGAATAGCAAATCTGTAAAGAAGAATATCAGTGATGGCTTTGTGTTTTAACTGCCTATTACATCATCTTCTGCAGCTCAGTTAATGCAAGACATCACATGGCTATAGCCAAGAACACGGTATAGTAGTCCCTGTTACATACTGTGGAAAGAAAGTCCCTAGTTCTTTTCCCCAGGCAGAAAAAGTAGCACTTGATATTCTTCAAATATGATGTAATATTTAGAAATCCTCCTAATGCAGAGGAAGGAGGTGGAAATGTTTATCCTTCTTAATTCACCCTCAGCACTGATTTTTATCATATTCCAGTAATTTTTAGTATCTTAATTGTCCTCCAGTGGGTTTTTTTCTATAAAAACAGTATACTTAATATAATCTCTAATTATGCCTCAAAAGATCAAAACCAAAATTTGAGCCTTTTTCTAAATAAATTCTGTTGGAGATATTACAAATGCTAACAAGCATTTGTTAGCATTTGCATTAAATGCAAAGTTCTACATATTACAAATGCTTATTAGCATTTGTAATATGTAGAACTTTGCATTTAACTTAGATTTTTCTTGCTTAGATTTTTTAGTTGCTGTCCCTCTCCCTCTCCTTTAAACTCTCTAGTTACATCCTCATATCTTCAGATATGTAAACCACTCTTAGGTATCCCTTTCTTCTTAACCTATAGAAAACCTTTCTTCATTAATTTACTCTCAGAATTTGAGTTCCTAAAGGCTTTTTCCTTTTTGTTTGGTCAAGCTGCTCCTCTCTCTCTCTCACGTTTTTCAAATGTCTAGAAATTACTCTTCTGTCAAGCTGCCTTTTACTGAAAAACTGAACTGCTGATAGTTTTCTTCCTCATGCACCATTCAGCAGTTAGTTTGTTCAGTGGTGCTGTTGAAAAAACAGAGACCTAAACTGGGTGTTTTCATTTGTGTATCATTATTTACATAATTGTCTTAAAGGACTTTGCTATGTTATTCTAAATCTCACAAATTTAATACCACATTTAAAATTTATTTTTTACAGATTTTATTCATTTATTTTAGAGAGCGAGCGAGTGGGGGAAGGGACAGAAGGAGAAGGAAAAGAGAGAATCCGGAGCAGACTCTGCCGTGAGCAGAGCCCTATGTGGCTAGGGCAGGACCCTGAGATGACAACCTGAGCCAAAATCAAGAGTTGGACATTTAACTGACTCAGACACCTAGGCGATCCCACCCCTGATTAAAAATTTTTTAGTATTTGGGGAGAGATGACCAGGTTTTGGGCTCCCCACCTCATTGGTTATCACCAAATTATTTATATAGATCTGTAGATGGGTAAATCTTTTGGAAAAACTATTCTGTTTTTCTCCCATAGTGCTATTTTATAGAGCAATATTATGTTAGCTATCTCATAATAGGTTTTATGGACAAATGGGGAAAACTTCATGGTGTAAACTCTCATTAATAATGGACAGTGAACATTGGCATTATTAAAAACGTTGAGAAAACTTCTGATAAAATTAGACATTTATAACTAACTAGTTCATGATTCTTAATAACTTACCTGGCCTCCCTAATGCTTATTTATGTACAAAGAAATGATGATTCTATAATGTAGACTATAGTTTGAGGAATGTTAATATAGTTGAGCGCTTTTATTTATTTATTTATTTATTTATTAAGATTTTATTTATCAGAGAGAGAGAGGGGGAGAGAGCGAGCACAGGCAGACAGAATGGCAGGCAGAGGCAGAGGGAGAAGCAGGCTCCCTGCTGAGCAAGGAGCCGGATGTGGAACTTGATCCCAGAACTCTGGGATCATGACCTGAGCTGAAGGTCATGAGCTGCTTAACCAACTGAGCCACTCAAGCGTCCCGAGCGCTTTCTTTTTTAACACAAAAGATTCTTTAGAGCTAAGTAGTGTTAGCCCATCACCATCCTCACATGACATCATGCAGATCACTCCTACTTTTAGAGTGCCTAAAAAGGTGATACCACGTTGGTGTGATAATATTAGTATTATTATTGATATCAAGGTAAAAAGAACTAAATTTGTTTTTAATCACTTGATTTCACAGTGGCAAGCTGTGTAATTTTAAATTTTCTTTATAAATATCAGTGAAAATAGTATATTGTGAGAGAATACAAGCTTACCTAGTTAATGGTCATTATTTTTATTTCATAGTTCTAGGAAAATAAGTAAAGGATTATCTAAGGACCCTTCAAAAATTTTGTGATAATTATTGATGAATTTTAGCTCGAAAAATGCCTGTCATACTAATCTGAAATATTTTTTCAAACTGGTACATTAGTAGATTTTTATTAGCTAATATTTTTACTGTTCTCACATTACTTTTCCCAATTAACTGTATAACATTTGCAGATAAAGATTGTGGCTGAGAGGTCTTAAAGTGGCAGGGCTGAAATTACAATTTAGATAAAAATAATAATTCGTAGCTTTAATGTGCTATTATTTTGTATATGTAGATGTCCAAGTGACCAGAATCCTTTAGCCACTTTCAAGCAGTCAAACTATATTGGAGAAAAGAGAAATTCTCCATTTAGATAATAATTGTGTTTGCATGGTTTATTTTTTATTTTTAAGATTTTGTTTTTATTTGAGAGAGAGCATGAATGGGGTGGGGACAAGGCAGAGGGAGAGGGAGAAGCAGACTCCCTGTTGAGCATGTAGGGGCCAGATGTAGGGCTTGACATGGGGCTCTATCCCAGGACCCCAAGATCCCGACCTGAGCCGAAGTCAGGTGCTTAACTGATTGAACCACCCAGGCGCCCTGTGTTTGAAGGGCTTAAAGGTTAGGTTAATTTTAAGGGGCCACATAACAGAAACTGAATTGCTTGACTGCTGCTTATACTTCCTTCACCTTTGCTAGTGGTTCCTCTGACAGTCTAACAGCTTTTCTTTCAGTGTCTGCTTTATGCAT
The DNA here is from genome assembly GCF_009829155.1 of Mustela erminea. NCBI lineage: Eukaryota > Metazoa > Chordata > Mammalia > Carnivora > Mustelidae > Mustela > Mustela erminea. The sequence continues at coordinate 30,457,790 of NC_045627.1, read as the reverse complement.
ATATAAAACTGAGAATTTGTGTGTGTTGAGCTCTGTTGTAGAAGACAATGTATTAAAAGAGATAATGTGACAGTCTTTTAATTATCTAGAGACCAGTTCTTCGAAATGACTTGTTTCGTATCTTGGGCTAAAAAAAAGTATTTACCAAATATTCACTATGAAAATAATTATTTTTAAGGATTATTTTACTGAGCCTTTTTCTCATATCATTTCACTCTTATGGTAATCACTACAATATCCATAGCTGTTAATTCTTGATGTATATCTCTTATTTCTGAATTCCTAGTGTTCATAATGTTAGCCTCTCAGTTTGCAGTCAGAAGTGTTTGCTGAGTGAAATCTTCCATTTATTTTCTACATAATTATGAATGCAGTGATTAATTAGTAAGTGAAGCAACTGTATTCATGTTGTATTTAGGATCTTTTTTTCTTTTCTTTCTTCCCTTTTTTTCCCCCCCAAATTAGTCCTTTATTCATACTCGTTATATGTTTTACACAGTGCTGGGTTGTCACAATATTTGCTGAGTGCTTTAGTTTGTTAGGCACCATGCCAGATACTAGAGATGCAAAAAAGAACCCTAATCTTTACCTTCAGGGATCTTGTATCTTTAGTTAGTAAGAAGGAAATAAGCAGGCTGAAGTACCCAATAGAAGTAAATGAAGTGGGAGTCAATATAAAGTAATATAAAATTAAAAAGCCAAGTAAGTATATACAGTGTTTTTGGTAGGTTTGCAGATTGATAGAAACTGTGGCTCCAGACTCACCCCACATGCATACCAATATACCATAAAGCTAGAATACTCATTCAGTTAGCCAGTATGCAGAATCTTAGCTGTATTGGTATTGAGAATCCAGCATGGGCACTGAGCATCCCTGCATGTTCTTGCTAGATATACCAGACATGGGAAACCCTGACCACTCTTTACCTGGGCCATTTCTCAGAGTTGTATTGCAGTGAAACAATAATGAAAGAGGAAGTAATAACTTCTCCAAATAGTAGGCTTGCTTCTATTTATTATAAAATAGGGACCTCCTCCTCCCCTCTCCCGGCCAAGATCAGTGTTCCTCTTCTGTGATACAATTCTCTGTGTGCATAGGTATTCATGTTTGGGCTCTTGGCATCCTTTTTGTGGGTCTTAGGAGGCATGAGGGGTCAACACAAGCAGTCCACTTTGACTTTGCTGTAAGTTATAAGTAGCTTTTGCTGTAAGTAATAAAGTCCTAGGAGACTCATGTCTTTTGCCAGAATCCATGAAACAGTAACAGACTAGCTTATTTTAGTGTTTATCTATCTATTGACATTCATACACTTCACTGTTTTGATAATATGAAGGTAAGTTGGTAATATGAAGGAAAAGAATTTCATTTCCTTTGTACTCAGGGTCCTGGTAGATTCCGAAAACTGTCAGTGACACTGTCCATGCAAGATAAGCCATGAGTTTAGAAAGTTCACTTCATGATGAAAACTTCAGTTCTGTTATCAGGGGTTTTGCATCTGGAATATTTTACATTGAGTTAATGCCCTTTATGGTAGGGAAATGTTTAAAATGTTGGCTCTTTAGGTTCTTGACTGAAATATCTTGTCAGTAAGACTGTATTATTGTCCGTGAGGAGAAAACAAAGATAGCACTCAGATTTTCCTGGGCATTGTCTTGGCTTCAGTTTTCTATAGTTTTCAAAAGCCCATTAACACCACAACTTAGTGATTACATACTATTAGAAGATTTTAAGTGGTAGAGAAATTGGTATAGTTAGAAACTTTGCATAATATCAGGTAGACCTCAGCTCAACCCCTTAGGGTCCATTTTTAGAAGGCAACAGTTTTGTTGGCTCCTTCCTTGACTTAGGCTCCTGCTCTGACTTGGCAGAGATAACAGTATATTCTTCTTACCCAATTCTAATAGGTAAATACATCTAACTAGCTTCCTAATGAGCAGGAGCAGAAAGACTTCAGAACCAAACATAATACCAGTTTGTGTCCATGTTTAAAAGTTAGTGATTTCAAGAGTCAGGAGATATTTAATATTTATTAAATACTTTGCATGTATGCAGCACTGTACTGGATGCTGTAACAGCTTCACCTTCAGTGATTTTTTGGCCATAATATAAAAATATTCTCATTATATTTGAGGAATATAGGGCAGAATCTGATTATTATACTAAATAAATTGTATGAAAAACAAATGCTTATAGGAGTGCAAAGGTAAGTGTCTGTGAAAGGGGGTTTATAACCATTCTGAAAGAACTTGGGTGAGGGCAGAAGAACAAACCAGACTTAAATGAGAGGAAAGTGAAACACTTGAGATGTCAGGGAGCAGAAGATAGGTGGAAGAAGAAAACAAGAATGTCTCCAACAAAACTTAGAATGTAGTAGGGAAGACACCTCTATGAAGAGATCATCTTAGGTATTGAGTGAAAAAGGATGAATGTGGGAGAAGAAGGGGGTTGAATGGGTGTAAGCAAGTCAGTTTCGGTTTTCCAAATATTAACATCCTTGTTTCTATTTTAGAGGAAAAGCTTTCAGGCTTCCACTACTTGGTATGCTGTTACGGGTTTTTCAGTATTACCATCATTGTTTTGAAGTAGTTTCCTTTTATTCCTAGTTGGAGGATTTTTATCCTGCAACATGTTGAGCATGTCAGATGCTTTTCCTATGTCAAGCAAGATGATCACATAGGATTTTTTCCCCTCTATTCTGTTAATTTGATATATTGCACTGATTGACTGTTAAATGTCGAACCATTCTTGAATTGCCACCTGTCTTTGTAAGGAAAGTTTTATTGGAACCAAGCCAAACCCATATGTTTACATATTATCTGTGGCTGCTTTTGTACTCTAAAATCAGAGGTAGACAAGTATGACAGAGACTACACGGTTTGCAAAGCCTAAAATATTTAGTATTTCCCAACCTCTGCTTCTAGAATCATCAGCATCCACATAGTCTTTAGTATGTCTGTAGTAGGTATCAACCAGTCTGTACTGATTAATATTGTGTAATTTGCTTTTCTTAATGTATGGTCAGTCTTCTTGACATACAAGTAGGGAGTTCTGATGTGGTTAATGAGAAAGTTAAATAATGATTTTAAGAGAAATGTTAATTCAAATAATGTATTTTGTTAATGTCTTTTCTAATTAAGCTCCATGCCTTTATTTTAAAGTAACTTACTTGGGGGGGGGTAGCACAGTTGGTTAAGCATCCAACTCTTGGTTTTGGTTCAAGTAACTATCTCATTGTTATGAGATCAAGCCCTGCGTGGGGCTCTGTGCTCAGCTCAGAATCTCCTTGAGACCTCTCTCTCCCTCTGCTCCTCCCCCCACAATTTTCTCTTTCTAAAATAAATAAATCTTTTAAAAAATGTGTATATGTCACATTCTGCATTGCTTATGGAATTTTATGTTTTCTTTTCTATAGGTGTATGTGGAATTTGATGATCTTGAATGGGATAAACGAGAGTGGGTTAAAGTATATGAAGATTTTTCAACTTTCTTGGTGGAATACCACTTAATCTGGGCCAGAAGGATCGACCCTAGCCAGACTCAGGGATCAAAGAGCAAACAAATTCAGTGGCCTGCATTGGTAAGATCTGTTCCTGTTTTATTAAACATTCTCAGTTGTTTGTTTTAAAGGAACAAGAACTGGATATAAGTTCAGATTTATCTTGGTGATCATACATTATTCCTGAAGAGGCTCTGAAGTATCTGACAGAAATATTAAACTATAGCTTTTATTTATTTAAAAAAAATTTTTTTTTAAAAAATATTTTATTTATTTATTTTACAGAGAGAGAGAGATCCCAAGTAGACAGAGAGGCAGGCGGGGAGAGAGAGAGAGAGAGAGAGGGAAGCAGGCTTCCTGCTGAGCAGAGAGCCCTATGCGGGACTTGATCATAGGACTCTGAGATCATGACCTGAGCCGAAGGCAGCAGCTTAACCCATTGAGCCACCCAGGCACCCTGGCTTTTATTTTGTTAAACAATTTTATGTGTCCTTTTTGTTAGTACTCCTTTAGAATATTTAGCCTAGAAATAGTTTAATCTATCCAGTTAGAAGAAACATATAAATAAATTTGATTAAAGGTTACTAACATAGTTGAGTAGTTTGTGTATAATGTGGAAGTTTTTCAAGCTTGAGACTTTGTAGGTAGACAATAAGATGCTTTTTATAAGCATCAATAGCATGTAATTTTCCTTGGTTTATTAAAATTAATAAAAGTTGACTGAATTCATTGTAGATGATAGTAGATATTTAATGTGAAATTGTATGTTCATATAATAGATAAAATTACTTCATATCAGCAAATATTCTATTTAAGAAATGCAGATTTTAAAAAATTCTCAGCTCATGACCCAAGCTGAAGACAGAGACCCACTAGATTTTAAGAAATATTTGTTGGATGAATATATTGAATTGTTAATATGGAGATTTTAAAGCCATGACTAACATGTTTTTCTAATTTTATAAACTTTAACTCAAAAATTGTCTTGGGGCGCCTGGGCGGCTCAGGGTGTTAAAGCCTCTGCCTTCGGTTCAGATCATGATCTCAGGGTCCTGGGATTGAGCCCCGCATCAAGTTCTGTGCTCAACAGAGAGCCTGCTTCCCCCTCACCTTCCCCCCACCACCCTCACCGCCTGCCTCTCTGCCTACTTGTGATCTCTGTCTGTCAAATAAATAAAATCTTTAAAAAAAAAATTGGCTAAAACTTGACATTCATGTGAATCTTGTATGAAAAGCCTCAAAATGAGGAAGCAATAACAACAGTACCAGGAAGTATACCTCAGTATCATAGTTAAAGAATAAATAGAACTTTAGAAAATCTTTGCCCTGTCTTAGAGATAATTACTAAAATCAAGGTTAATTCCTATATGTTCATAAATTACTGATTTTAGGGAAAATTTTAATCAGAAAATATTGTTTAAAATAATTTTTGTCATTATTTTAGAAATTTATTTCTGTTGAAAACCTTTTTAACCTCACAAAATATTTAATTATGTAATCTCTTTAAAATTCAGCTCTTTTTCTTTCTTTGTTTTTTAAGGTTTTAATTTATTTATTTGACAGAGAGAGAGAGGTCACACATAGGCAGAGAGGCAGTCAGGGAGAGAGGGGGAAGCAGGCTCCCTGCTAAGCAGGGAGCCTAACGTGGGGCTTGATCCTAGGACCCTAAGATCATAACCTGAGCCGAAGGCAGAGGCTTAACCCACTGAGCCACCCAGGCGCCTCTCAGCTTTTTTTTTCTTACACAAAAAAGGTACACATTAAAAAGTTGGAAAATGCTAAGTGGTATAAAATAGAAAATCATAAATCATTCTATTTTCATCACCAAGCATGACTTATTTTGACATATTTTCTTATAAAGTATTTCTCTGCTTTTTTTCCCACCATAGAATTAAAGAATTTTTAAAACTATGGTAAAATATGCCTAATATATAAAATTTTCCATCTTAATTATTTTTAAGTATAAAGTTCAGTGGCATTGAGTATATTCACATTGTTGTACAATAATCCACCTACAAAACTTACTCCATCTTGCAGAACTGAAACTCTATAACCATTGAATAGCAACTCTCCAGTTTTCCTTCTTCCCAACTCCCGGCAACTACCATTTTATTTTCTGTGGCTAGGATTTTGACTACCCTAACAATCGCAATAAAGATGGAACCATCCAGTATCTGTCTTTTCATGACTAGCTTATTTCACTTAGCATAATGTCTGTGAGGTTTATTTTTATGTTGTGGCCGGTATGAGAATTTCCTTCCTTTAAAAGGCTGAATAATATTTCATTATGTATGTACCACAATATATTTATTCATTTGTCTGTTGGAGGACCTGTATGTTGCTTCTACCTCTTGGCTCTTACGAATTATGCTACTATGCACATGGGTATACATATATCTCATTGAGAACATGTTTTCAATTCTTTTGAGAATTGAAGAAGTGGAATTGTTGGATCATGTGGTAGTTTTGTTTTTAAAACTTTGGAGTAACTGCCATACTGTTTTCCCACAGCAGCTGTACTATTTTACGTTCTTGGCAATACTTGGTTTTAGATTTTGAAAATAGCTATTCTAATGGGTGTGAGGTGTGGTTTTGATTTATGTTTCCCTAATGATTAGGGATATTGAGCATCTTTTCTTGTGCTTATATGCTATTAGTTTATCTTCCTTGGAGAAATGTCTGTTCACATTGTGCCCATTTTTTTTTTTTTTTTAAGATTTCATTTCTTTATTTGACAGAGATCACAAGTAGGCAGAGAGACAGGCAGAGAGAGAGGAAGGGAGGCAGGCTCCTCACTGAGCAGAGAGCCCCATATGGGGCTCGATCCTAGGACGTTGAGATCATGACCTGAGCCGAAGGCAGAGGCTTTAACCCACTGAGCCACCCAGGTGCCCCCTCGTTGTGCCCATTTTTAAATCAGGTTGTTTTTATTTGTTTAGTTCTTTGAGTTCTCTATATATTCTGGATATTAATCCCTTATTAGATGGATTCTGTGAACATTTTTCTTCTATTCTGTGGTTGCCATTTTACTCTTTTGACAGTGTCTTTTGATGCACAAAATTTTTTAATATTCATTAAGTCCAGTTTACTTATTTTTTTGGTTACCCATGCCTTTGGGGTCATATCCAAGAAATCATTGCCAAATCCAATATCATAAAGCTTTTATTGTATGTTTTCTTGTAGGAGTTTTCTTATTTTAGGCCTTATATGTAGGCCTTTTTTCTATTTCGAGCTAATTTTTGCTTATGGTATTAGGTGAGTGTTCAATTTCTTTCATTTGTTTGTTGATATTTAGTTTTCCTATTACCATTTGTTGAATAGACTTCCCTTTTTCTTTTGAAAGGTCTTGGCACCTAGTGCAAAAATTATTTAACAATATATGCAGGTGTTTATTTCTGGGTTCTCTTTTCCATCAGTCTATGTCTGTGTTTATGCCTGTACCACACTGTTTTGATTACCATAGCTTTGTAGTGAAATTTTTTAAAGATTTGCTTATTTATTTTGAGATGGAGAGAGAGAGTGTATGAGAATGCCCCTCTGGAGGAGGGGCAGAAGGAGAGGGGGAGAGAGAATCACAAGCCAACTCCTCGCTTAGTGCAGAGGCCCTTGCAGGCCTCAGTATCATGGCCTGAGCTGAAATCACAAGTGGGACGCTCAACTATGACTGAGCCACCAGGGACCCTGTGTAGCTTTGTAGTAAGTTTTGAAATGAGGAAATGTGAGTATTCCAAGTTTGTTCTTTTTTAAGACTGTTTTGGCTATTCGGTGTCCCTTGGAATTCCATATGAGTTTCAAGATGGATACTTCTACTTCAGCCTGAAACTTTGAGATTTTGTTAGAGCTTGCATTGAATCTGTAGATTACTTTTGGTAGTATTGGCATCTTAACAATAATAAGCCTTTTAGTTCATGACTACAAGATGTCTTTCCATGTATTTATGTTTTCTTTAAGTTTTTTTAGCAGTGTTGTGTAGTTTTCATTGTACAAGTCTGTGACCTTCTTGGTCAATTTTTAAGTAATTTACTTTTTTTTTTTTTTTAAGATTTTATTTATTTATTTGACAGAGAGAGATCACAAGTAGGCAGAGAAGCAGGCAGAGAGAGAAGGAAGCGGGCTCCCTGCTGAGCAGAGAGCCCGATGTGGGGCTCGATCCCAGAACCCTGAGATCACGACCTGAGCTGAAGGCAGAGGCTTTATTAACCCACTGAGCCACCCAGGCGCCCTAATTTACTCTTTTTGATGCTATTGTAAATGGAATGAATTTAATAATTTCATTTGCAGATTTTTCATAATTAGAATATAGAAACACAACTAATTTTTATGTGTTGATTTTATATCCTTCTGCTTAGCTAACATCGTACTCAACTGTGAAAGAATGGAAGCTTTTCTCTAAGATTGAGAATAAGGCCAAGAGGGTACTTTTCTGGTCACCATAGCATTGGAAGTTCTATCCAGAGCAGGTAGACAAGAGAAAGAAAAAAAAAGCATCGAAATTGGAAAGGAAGAAGTAAAATTATTTCTATTTGTTGATAATATGATCTTATATATAGAAAACCCTAAAGATTTTATGTGCCTTCTCCCATATCTTAAAACTAATAAATAAGCAGCAGGATATAAAATCTCTGCTTTCTAATCATAGTTATAGCTAAGACTGCATTAAAATTGTAGATCCTGCTTGTTTTACTTGATATTTCAATGTGTTCGTTCCTCCTCACAAGTATAAGTTTTCAATGGCTACATAATATTTTATTCTATAATGGTCCATTGCCCTAATATTTGGTATTGTTCCTATTTTTTTTGTGATTATAAGTAACTGATAAATATTATTGTGATAAAAATGTAAGTCTTTGCATTTCTGATTATTTTAAAAATTTAGATTCATAGTAGTAGAATTAATGGTCAGAGGTTATGAACTTGAAAAAAATACATAAAAGTCTCCTGATATTTTTCACAAATACTTACTGCCATTGTCCCCATTCAGTGTGTGAGTGCTTTCATCTCACTTAATCCTCCACCTTACTCCCACCTCCACAAACATTGATTACTTATTTTCAGACTATCTTGTTTTAAAAGCCAAACATTTACAATTTGAATACAGAAGTGAATGTTTTAATTTTTATATCTGCTAATTTGGTATTTTAAAATACTATTTTATTGTTTTAATTTGTATTTCTTTAGTGGGATGAATATTCATATTAGCAACTTACATTTTTGTGATTGTCTTTTTTCGATTATTTATTATTAGGATGTTGTGTTTTTCTAATATTTGTCATAAGCTTTCTTTACATTATTAAAGATGCTTTTTGTATTTGTCTCACAGTTTGTTCAGCTAATTTTATGATAGCAAGACTTTTTGAATTGTATGTTTATATTTAAAGGACATCTATATATTGAGATATCGTCCTTAATCCAGACAGTCAGGATGAGTTTTCCTTTCTTTCTTCCTGTTTCCTTTCTTTCTTTCTTTCAGGAGGTTGTATAAATTAATGGAACAAATAATTGAAATGAAAATGCTTGATATACTCTAGAAAATAACCATTAGGTTTCATAAGACTTCTACCAACTTTCATTTATGTTCAGTACACATAACTGAGATTGTATCATTTCCCTACTGTTCATTAAAATGAAGCTAATTTGATGATACCTATAAGCAGTAGTTATGAAATTCAGAGTTTTAAAATTCATTTAACAGAATACTTTATCTACAAATCGGAGAAATTTTAGGGTTACTTATGAGATGAAAATAGAATTAAACACAGTGGGGGGGACTAAACAGCAGAAACTAATATTTTTGTCTTTAATTCTCTACATATTTAATGTTTCTAATTCTGTGTACATGATGCTTGCTTTCATGTTCTTTTGTACTTTAACATACATTTGTATTATCCTCTTTCTAGTTGTTTGCCCCTCGTGTGGTACCTGTTAAATATTACACATTGGTCATATTGTCTGCTTACTCTAAGAAATCAGTCGAAACTGGCAGTGTATCTGCTGGTTCTTGAAATCATGACATAACAAAAGAATCATGTAGTCTCATTAACCTTTTCTAAGGTTTATTTTAAAAACTAAAAATTAAAACTTCAACAAAATGTGGGATAATACCCAGTTCTCTGGAATTGTCTCTTCATCTTTTTTTCCCCAGTGTATCAATAGCAAAACATACATTGGAGCACCAGCTATATAACATGCTGAAGTCATGTCTTTTGTTTGTTTGTTTGTTTTTGTTTGGTCTGTATAATCAGGGTACCACCTGAGGCTATTCTGATGATGAAAGCTAAGGTGTCTTACATTTTTATGTAAGTTACTTAATATATTGTTAAATTTCATTTTTTAAGTAAAGTAAAATACTCATTAAATCACATTTATCAGCACGAGGGAAAGAAAGTGTTGGCATTCATAATTGAAATCAACGAGTAACCTACCTAACTGGATTAGGGCCCTGGCTCCATCTCCTTTAGGAAAACTTTCTGTGGGGAGTGGGGCTTTGACCCTAACCCAGCTGGGCTGTAACACTGCTGCATTTTCTAAGGGGCAGAGTTTTCTACTACTTTTCTGCTGGCTCAGCTTTCCAGATAACCCCAACCAGAATTAATTTCACCATCCCTTTTTCCTGTAGAACTTTGTTTGTATCTCTGTTTTAACAACCAGCACCTCTGCTTTGTATTATACCTATTTGTTTGCATGTCTGTCTTTCCCTACTAGATTGTAAGTTCCCTGAGAACAGGAGTCATGTCTTAGTCATCTTTGAATCATTCCTAGAAGTCTAGCACAGTGCTTTATCCATCTTAGACAGTGAATGAATGCTTATTTATGATGTGATATGATGAATTTATTCTACCTCAGTTACTGAAAAAGAATTTTATTGGGAAATACAGCAAGTTTCCTGGGTTTTACTTTATACTAAAGTCAAATGACAGGAAAGCATAATCAGCCAGCTGTGCTAAAAATATGTAAGTTCACGGGGTGCCTGGGTGGCTCAGTGGGTTAAGGCCTCTGCCTTCGGCTTGGGTCATGATCTCGGGGTCCTGGGTTCGAGCCCCGAGTTGGGCTCTCTGCTCGGTGGGGAGCCTGCTTCCTTCTCTCTCTCTGCCTGCTTCTCTGCCTACTTGTGATCTCTGTCTGTCAAATAAATAAATAAAATCTTTTTTTTAAAAAAAAAGGTTACCAATTTTCAACATAGTAGTAAAGACAAATAATTAAAATGCTTATAATAGATGCCCTCATTCTAATCAAATACAAATGTGAGATCTTAAATTGTCATGGAAGAGAGGAAGAGATGTAGAATTACCCAAAATGGGTTATTTTCAAGATGCAGAAGGAAAGAACTTATAATTTTATTGCCAACTAAGTATTCTAATCTGTAATAATTTATCTGATTTTCTGTAGTGAGTTTTAGGAAACTCAGACTTCTCCTTCTTCCCAGTGCAACTTTTCAACTTCATTAGATAGATCATTCTGGTTTGATCAGGAATTGTGATTAGATCATAAACATGTAAATGTTTATTAATATATTGCCTTTAGATTATTTGTCTAGTGAAAGGACTTTTTAGTTATTCTCTGTTCTGAAAGAAACCCTTTCAAATTAGAATAGACTTCACTGTTCTTTGGAACAAAATACCTTTATATCTGGCTGTTACATCGCCAAACTTGGTTTTTAGATTACAACCTCAACCAAATTTTATTGAAATGTGAACCTGTGCCACATTCCAACTATGAACTTTGAAACAAATAGTTTTTACATATTGATAATTGAGTTTCCAGAGTTAGAATTAATAGTTTTACAATTCTTTGTACTTTGGTAAATAATGAAGCAGTAGGAAAGATACTATACTTTCAGGATTATTATTTTTCTGCAAAGTAAAACACTTTATGAGATCAAATTCTATATAGTAAGGTATCAAACTTTTTAAATGATAAAAGCTGGGGCGCCTGGGTGGCTCAGTGGGTTAAAGCCTCTGCGTTCGGCTCAGGTCATGATCCCAGGGTCCTGGGATCGAGCCCCACGTCGGGCTCTCCTCTCTGCAGGGAGCCTGCTTCCTCTTCTCTCTCTGCCTGCCTCTCTGCCTGCTTGTGATCTCTGTCTGTCAAATAAATAAATAAATAAATAAATCTTTTAAAAAAAAAAAATGAGGAATGCCTGGGTGGTTCAGTTGGTTAAGCGGCTGCCTTTGTCTCAGGTCATGATCCTAGTATCCTGGGATCGTGTCCCACATTGGCCTCCTTGCTCGGCGGGGAGCCTGCTTCTCCCTCTGCCTCTGCTGCCACTCTACCTGCCTGTGCTTGCTCTCTCTCTCTCTTGCAAATAAATTAATAAAATCTATTTTTTAAAAAAAATTAAATAAATAAATAAATGATAGGGGCGCCTGGGTGGCTCAGTGGGTTAAAGCCTCTGCCTTCGGCTTAGGTCATGATCTCAGGGTCCTGGGATCCAGCCAGGCATCAGGATCTCTGCTCGGCAGGGAGCTTACTTCCTCCTCTCTCTCTGCCTGCTTCTCTGCCTACTTGTGATCTCTGTCAAATAAATAAAGACTTATAAAAAAAATGATAAAAGCTAATACTGACAGACTTCAGTGAAGGAGCACATCTATCCTTTTCTGGTGGATCATAAATATTATTTTGAGGGAAAGTATTATGTTGTAAGGACCATAAGGAAGTTAATCCTCTTTGATTCATTAATTCTTCTCTTAGGAAATTATTCTTACAAAACAAGTTTTAAAAAGTGAAAATTAAATTCAGTTCAGCTAATGTTTATCCGACACCTTATGTGAGCAAGTCAGTGTGCTAGGCCTGCAGATACAAATAAGAAAGGCAAAATGTTATATGCAGTAAGATGTTCATTGTAGTCCTATCACAATTTGGGAATGTTGTTAAATTAATCAGATATTATGCACGTTTTAAAAAATCATAATTATGAATACTTGAGAGAAGCATGGACAAATAAAATTCAAGTAAAAAAAACTCTTGATTATAGTAGTGTTGAAATTATATACTTAGAAAATATTACCAACTATTTAAAATCATTTTTTTAGAATGATGGGGTTATGCCTGATGTAATTTGTCTTTTCAATAGACACAGCTATTATTTACCAAGAAATTAGAAATTGAATATATTGACTTTATCATGTACTTTTTATTTTGGAAATGATTTTCTTCAAATGAATTCTTTTAGGAGATTTGTTTTGTCTTCTGTTAATATACTTTGATAGCATTTTTTAAGTTTTGTTAATACAGCATTTTTAATTAATATCCTTTTTTAAAAAAAAAATTATTTACTTGACAGAGACACAGTGAGAGGGAACACAAGCAGGGGGGTAGGAGAGGGAGAAGCATGCTTCCCGCACAGCAGGGAGCCCAATGCAGGGCTCGATCCCAGGACCCTGGAATCAGGACCCTGAGCCGAAGGCTGATGCTTAATGACTGAGCCACCCAGGCACTCCATAATATCCTTAACAGTACAATGAATTAAAACTTTCTGGAGTGCCTAGGTGGCACAGTCAGTTAAGTATCCAACTCTTGCTTTCTGCTCAGGTTTTAATTTCCTGGTCTTGAGATTAAACCTCAAATTGGGCTCCATGCTGAGTCTGCTTGAGATTCTTTCTCATTCTCCTTCTGCCCCTCCTGCTTGTGCTCCTACTCAACCACTCACTAAAAAAATTAATCTTAAAATGTTTCTAATAAAAATAGCAATTCAAACAACAAAATAAAATATAATGATGCTTTATTTAAGGTTTGTTTTTAAGTCCGTCTTAATTACTATTTGCTCATAGATTTACATGGCTTGATATGACCTTAGAAATCTTCTAGTCTTAGATTTAGACAATGTATTTGTTGAAAAAGAGAACCTTAACAGTCATCTAGGAATGTAGTGTAATATATTAAGAACATAAGTCTTGATGTTGGATTTCTTCCTTCAAATGCCTACTGTGTCATTTGTGGTTAATAGCAGGATGAACTTGAGTTATTTTTTTCTGTGTCTCACTGTCTTCATAATAGTAATACCTGCTATATAAAGTTATTGTGAAGGGGTTAAGCAGCAAAGTATATAAATAAAATCCTCAATATAGCGCTGCAGTGATTTTGCCAACTATACAGTTTTAGGGGGAATCCCCAGAAGACCACCCTCTCTTAAACCAATTGCAAGTTTGAGGGTTAGCCTAACCCATTCTTAGGTTTGATAAGTCACAAGAAGGACTCCTAGAACTCACTGACAACTGTAGTTCTGGTGCCTACAGTTTATTGCAGAGAAAGGATGAAGATTAAAATTGGCCATTGGAAGAGATGCATAGGGCGCAGAATATAGGAGGGGTCCACAACATGGACTATAAGGTCGTGGACATCAATCTGTCTTTGCAGCCACAATGTATAACACTACGCAGAGTTTTAACAACCAGAGATGCTCATCCAAGTCTTTGCTGTCCACAGTTTTTGTTGGATATGTTTACATACTGTCTGCATACCTGAACTTTACTCTCTATTTCCTCCTGGACATTGGACTAATACCTATAGTTACCACTTCCTCTGGATGTTGTAACTGATGATACTGAAATGCCCAAAGTCCCCATCATAAATCACATTATTAAACTGTTCAATGGCCAAAGTCCTCAGGCAAACAAAGACTCTTATCAAGCAGGTCATTCCAAAGGCCTAGAGATCACCTCTTAGTAACTGACATCTAGGCCAGAACTCTTGGGTAATACTGAAGCTTCTTCACTAGACAGGCCACCCCCTAGCCCTTGGCCTGTGTTCTCCTACAGCATATTTTTCGGGTTATCTGTACTTTGTATAGCATTTATGGTCGTAACAATAACAACATTATCAATATGCCCAACATTTGGAGGAGCTAGTGTGGAGTAGGGAAAGATATAAATAAATAGTTAATCTGACTTATAAAGCCATTTCATACATTTGCTTATTCTTGTACTAATTTTGTTACTCATTTGCTCCCATGATTTACTGCTATTTGTAATTTATGGTAAACTTATCACTTGATAAACTTAGCATAGAAATTAACTGATGGCTAGCTACATGTAGTTTTTCTTCAGGTCATTCTTTTTCTATCAGCATTGTGTTCTGAGAAGGCTTTAACCTAATCTCCTGATACATTTGATTATCACCAGTATTTTATTTTTAGACTTTTTTATATTGGTTGTGAATCTTCCCAACCATGTCATTGTTACATGTTGGTTACAGTTGCTGTATGTTCATAATACATTTCAGTTTCATTAAAGAACAGATTAGTCAGAATTGCAGAGGAATCTGCCTCCTCAACAGAATTAACTCTTACCCATATACAATTGTATTAGTTACAGTTGGCCCTTATTCTGTTATTTCTGGGTTCCAAGTCAGTTTGGAACAAAGCAATTCTCAGTCCACAAGCTTGTACGAAGACTGGTTCCCATTGTGTTGTATATTGTAGGACCCACTTCTCTCCTACAGGGAGGGCATATGATATATTCAGATTAGTTCCTGCCTCTATTAGGAGCCAGGCATGTTATATTTCGATTGGTCGTGGGGGTAAGAGCAGTCATACACAGTGCATCAATTTATATACAGCTGCCCCAGAAGAACTTCCATAGGTGTGGAGGTCCATAAAATCCCCTTAGGTGTGCCCCTTGAGCCTTAGTATCTAAGATGGAGGGCCATTGTCCCTGGCTACTATACTCTCTGTCTGTATTAAAACAGTCTGGAAGCCCTTTGAGGTCAGAGTACAGATCTTTCTCAGTGTTGGAAGTTTTTGGAGTCTGCTTGACCCATTATCTTCATAGGCTGATTCTCATACCTTGCTTTTTCCTCCTGGAGGAGAACTCCCTCATTAAAAGCAAATTCATCTTGTCTTACAATGACTAAACCAGTACCAGTATCTTCTAAAGTCCTTTTCTGTTTTGTGTGCCTGTGTTGTTGAATCTACCATGCATTTTATTATCATCGTGTTCTAATAGAGTACAGTTAGGATGCATCTTTTTTACTCTAAAATGTTGGGTCCTGTACTAAGATTAGATGAGTAAGTGCACCTAGATATAATTTAGATTGTGCCGTAAAGCCTCCCATAGTTCTTCTTCCTTGTCTCAGGATGGACAAAAAACAAAAGTAAGGGTGATAGCAGTTTGTGCATAGTATACTATGGCATGTTGGACATGGCCACTACTATGTTTTCTGTATTATCAATAGAGACCTTTTTAAGCATTTGTTCAAGTTATTTAGTGGTCAGTTTGCCAGAAGTTACAGACCACATGGTCCATTCATTAGCCCAATAGGACCCATATCCAGAGATTCTTCCCAAATGGTATCCTTTATAGTAGATATAGCCTAAAAAATAGGAGACAAAGGATACTGGCACTTGAGAGTCCTGTGCACAGGGCCATTGTCCACAGAATTTGTCTAGTTTCTCTTCTATATTATTTGAAATTAACTTGTGTGTGTGGTTTAGAGCGTTCTTGTTGGTTCCCACTTAACCTGTCCAATCACTACTGCCCTTATAATGGCTTTATAAGCCTTTTGTTTTATAGTATTAAGTAGGAGAAACCGTCCCCAGTCAGATATAAGTAATACTTTCAGGTAAAGGAGATGCAGCTTACTTTACATAAAGTCTGTTCAAACACTCCAGTTGTCATCTAAATGTTTTACTTAATTATATTAACCTTTATATTTCTATATCCCCTTAATCTAACTATAGCCTCCATTAGGATTTCACCAGTAGATTTATATCCTTAGTGCATGGGGCTCCCATAGCAAGGAATCCCAGAAACATCTTTTTCTCTGCCCTATTTTACCTACTTAATGTGCTTCTGATCTTTGGACCCCAGCTGGGTTTTGGCTAGGGGACTCAGGCATTCTCATCTGTAATCTTATTTAGATTATGGAAACATTAGCTCAGAAAATTTGAGGTTCCTCATAGTCATCTTCCCTTTTCCTGATTTTTAAGTTTATCTCAAACTGGGGTGAATAAAGCAGATTTATTTAGGGCTCTTTAATGTTGGGGACCCTAGAAGTTCCTCTGGTCAGTTCTCCCAAACTCTAAGAGTGCTGCAGTAAGATTTGACATCCATCAGTGTCCACTTCAGTCGTCCCATTTCTTAACAACCATTGAAAGACTCTCACTCAGCCAGGATGAGTGTCTTGGCTCTTGCCTTTCTCTTTCCCTATTCTCTTAAAATCTTTATTATCTGTTATTTCAGCATAACTTTTCCCTACAGAAGTAGATCTGTGACTAGCGGCTTTAGCTGGTTCTGGCTAAAACCCAAGCTTGGCTCAGCATCAGGCTTTGCCCCAACACTCTCCCTTACTTTTTCTCATTAGCTCTTAGAGATAACAGTAATTAAGAGATTGTATAGTTAGCCAGTTTTTTAAAATTTTGCATTTCTTTGTATGTCTAGTGAGCTGACCCCTTAGGACTTAGATTCACCATTTCTAAATTCCATTGGTAAGTTGTCTCTCTAGTAACTGATCACAGTACAGTTATACTTCCATATCATGGATTGGCCTTGTGGCCACACAGAAATAAAGCGTTTGTCATCTTCTACCCTCTCATTCTTTTTCTTCCCACACCACACCGTTTAGCAGGTTAGCATCTATTTTGCTGATACCAACTGCAGTGGATTTGGCCATCTGTACATTTTGAGAGAATAGTCTCCATAAGACTGCCCTAATTTCTGACACCATTTTAAGTTCAGGGGCTTCCCAAAACCACCATAAGGCGGTCCCAGCATCCCTAAGCTTTGATAATTTGCCAGAAAGACTCAGAGAGCTGTCTGAAAACTTCTATACTCACACCTACAGCTTGTTAAACAGAAAAGATACAAATTTAAATCAGTCAAGGGAAGAGTCATAGGGTACAAAGGCCAATAGGAGTTCAGACATGAAGCTCTTGTTCATCTTTTCCTATTGAGTCATAAACAGTATTACCTCTTTTCAGCCATCGTGTATGACACTGTGCAGATTAATGCCAACCAGGAAAGTTCAGTCAGTCCTTTTGTGTTCATTGTTTTTATTGGGGCTTGATCACATACTGTTCACATGACTGACCTTTAGTCTTTAGCCCCTCCCAAGAGGTCAGACTCATACCTTTAGTTATCACTTCTGTGGAGGTCTCAGCTGATACTGTGTGGCCCAGAGCTCCCATCATAAATCACATAGTTAGATTGTCCCTTGGATAAAACCTCTAGGCAAATAGACATGCCAGTGAGGCAGGACATCCCATAGACCAAGAGATCCCCTCCCAGTATCCCAGGGCTGAGGCCAGACTTATCTTTGGATTAGGTTAATTCTTTACTATACAAGCATATATTATATGTAAAATGCTTTATAAAAGCCTTTTGTCATGGTGTTACTATCATTATTCAGTTTAATGTTCTCCCTTTCCCCGGGAGGGAAAAAAAAGGAAGATCTAGGGTAACTGTGTTAGCTGATTCATTTACATTTATTGTCAATTTAGTTAGCACAACTGGAAATGGAACCCCAAACTCTTATCTCCAAGTTAATGATTTTTCTTCTGTAGTGAAACATATATGCCCTACCAGTTGTTGCATTTGCTAAGAAAAATAATGGAAATAGCATTTGTATTTTTCCGTCAGCTTTGTTCTAGGTAAAGTCTTAGAAGGAAAACAATACCCATTTCATTTTTGGGGAAGATTTTATTTATTGTAATAGAGCACATGCGAAATAGTGAGGGAGGGGAAGGGCAGAGAGAGAGAGAGAGAAATCTTTAGCAGACTCTCCTCTGAGCACAGAGCCCAGCTTGGTGCTCAGTCTTATGACCCTGAGATCATGACCTAAACCGAAATCAAGAGTTGGACACTGAATTGACTGAACCACTTAGGTACCCCAATAATTCTCATTTCACTTTATCCCTGATCAGATAGTTTAAGGCCTTGCGGATATAACCAGGAGGAAACTGAAAAGTTTTGATCAACAAGTCCAGAGAGTAAGGAGAGAGATACACAGGTAGAAAATGAACCAATCAATGATATAATAAAAGTTTATAAAAATGGGAGAAGTAGGAAAGCTGTACCTCGCTTGGCAAGGGAGAGAAGAAAAAGCTATACAGAGATTTACCCTTGATGTGATTTTAAGTGCTGAATTGACATCTGATTGGAAAGGGGTATAGAAGTCATTTTGTGAGAAAAGAGGTTCTGATTGAGAAATCCCAAGAATTTATGCCAAGCTGGAACGTAATTTGTAGTAATTGTGGTGGAGTGGCAGCAAATGAAGTAAGGAAGAGCAAACACAGAACAGACCATAAATAGTCTTGTGTTACAATAAAGATTTTGAACATTTCCTCCTGTACAGAATAGAAAGTCATTGAATTACAACATGTGGGTTGAACCGTCACTTTTCTATTTTAGGTAGATTACTATAGCAGCAGAGTAAAGTGGTGGGAAAAAGACTAGGAGTTTGTCATTTATTTTGTTTAAATAATCTAAGTGATACTTGAATAAATGTACCTGGTGGAAAACATGTTTATCTTCATTACTCTAAAACTGCACCAAAATAACAATAAAACTTAAAAAGGAGAGAGAACAGGAGACAACAGTAATAAGATATTAATAAAGTTTTAGAATATGGATGAGAAGCATTGACCCACTTAATGAGATTCAAGAAAACTGAAAGATAAGTATCAGAGAATGCTAGCAGATCCCAGAAAGTTTCAAAAATTGGCGCACCATATGCTTTGCATAGTAGAAGTAATTGATGGGGCTGAGAATGGAGGGGTTAATTGACAGGTGATATGAAGAGAAGTAGCCTCTCGGTATTCCCTATATTCTCCGCCAAGCAGCCAACCCTTCTCACCTTATGGGAAACAGGGGATACATTCTCTGAAGAATCTGAGCACCAGAGGTTTTGGCTTCAAGGACCCTTGCATCAGTATTTCTGGTGTGACATGAGAGGACTACATGATAATCCTTTCACTAAGTGGTGCAACTTTTTTATTTTCCTTCAGCTCTTTTTCCTTTATTCTGTAATTTGAATGTTACTAGCCAAAACCCTTAGGGAAATGATTAGGGAATTGTCTTCTCAGGGAAAGTGAAGGTCACCAGAGAAAAGAATAAGAAATACTGTTAAGGATCCTCCAGCAGAATGGTTAAAATTCCACCCTTTCAGTCTATAGTAAGGCCCACCAGAGATCCTATCAAAATCGCAGCAAACCTGTGTGAAACGGACCAAACTAAGGTCACTGAGTCATCTGAGGATCACCAGTCATCTAAGGCCTGATCATAGTTTAAAAATTGTATATAAGTAGTATATACTAACCTAATGAGATTTATGGTTAACTTTTTGCCTGAATGAGGGCAACAATTATATACGTAAATGTATGCAGTATAGACACAGGAACTGATACAGTTATTGAGTAACTATGAATGAATGAATGAATGGCACTTTAATGTGGTTATGAATTGAAAGGAATTTCATGTTTTCAATGTTAAACCTCTTCTTTCAAAATGGTTTTTTTTTTTGAAGATTTTATTTATTTATTTGACAGAGAGAGATCACAAGTAGGCAGAGAGGCAGGCAGAGAGAGAGAGAGAGGAGGAAGCAGGCTCCCTGCTGAGCAGAGAGCCCGATGTGGGACTCGATCCCAGGACCCTGAGATCATGACCTGAGCCGAAGACAGCGGCTTAACCCACTGAGCCACCCAGGCGCCCCTTCAAAATAGTATTTTTAATATATCAATATTTCTAAAATCATATGAGAAAAGAAATGAACTAGTATTCTAAATACCTTAATTTTTTTCCAGGTTTGAATACCTTTGACATGTAGATCTAAATTTTTCCTAATCCATAATTTTGGGTTTTGCTTTCCATGTTTGTTGACTGGGATCAATTTGAGCAGGATATGCTTCAGAGTCATAAATTTAAGATGTGCCATAAATAAAATTGGGAAGAAACCAACAAAGCAATTATGTATCAAACCCCAGAGGCATTTCTTTTCTCTGTTACTTTGTTACTCCTAACTTCAGTGCGCCAAGTTGTAGGTATACAAGTACCACGATAATGTTGTTCCTTAAGACATTAAAAGAACTCATTTAATATTAAAATCAGAAAAGTTGTGGAAAAAGAAGCAAAAAATATTTATGATTTTAAGGCACCAGCCACAGTTAATGTTGAAAACAGTTTACTTTTAACATTTGAAATCCTCAAAAGCAATTTAAAAGTATTTATTTATTTATTTAAAGATTTTATTTATTTATTTGACAGAGAGAGATCACAAGTAGGCAGAGAGGCAGGCAGAGAGAGAGAGAGGAGGAAGCAGGCTCCCTGCGGAGCAGAGAGCCCAATGCGGGACTTGATCCCAGGACCCTGAGATCATGACCTGAGCCGAAGGCAGCGGCTTAACCCACTGAGCCACCCAGGCACCCCAATTTAAAAGTATTTAAAAGAATCTATTTTTTATACAAATGTGGGCTTTTCCATTTTGAAATCTTATTTTTATTTAGATTTAAATAAAAGAATATTTACTGAATGAAATTTTATTTCATTATTTAGATTTTATTTTATTTAGATTTGTAACGGGGGCACATTATATATTACTGAATTGCTCAGTTAATTTTTTTTCTTTTTGCCTTTTTCCTTATTTTCTAACCCTGATCCATGATATATCTTACTTTTTTTGTGTATATTTTGGGTTGTCACATTTCAGTGTTTTAACCAAAAATAGCGTTAGTTGCAATTAACTACAATTTGTTTTTCAGAATAGTTAATTTTTCTCTGTAAGGGTATTCATACTTGGTAGGTCTTTTTGTTTTTGTCCTTTTCTTGAGCCACAGTGAGTTATTATTTTCAGAATATAATTTATGCAAATTCTCTATATACTAAAATTATTTTGGAATCATTTACTTGATTATTTGATCTTTCCATTACAGGTATTTTCCATATCTGTTCATCTTTTTTGTTATGCTTGGAATTGCTACAGATTTCATTTTGTTGCTCTTATAATTTGAAGCAGTCCAAAGCAGCTAGCCATGTAAAATAAAGATGGGAGAGTGTTGATTCTATTTTCTTCCTGTCCAGAAATGTGGTTGCCATGTCTACCATGTGTTCTAATTTTAGAAGGTTTTTTTTTTTTCCAGCTTTTGGGGGGAAAATGCCTGCCTTGTTTTGAGCAGTCTAAAAATGCTTACTTATTTACAGAAGTAGATTCTCTTTTATTAAATATATATTTTTTCTTTTAATTGGTAAATGGTTACAAATAACTTAAAATGCAGCAGCATTATGAATGTGTTGCATGATAATTACATTCATTCAGTAAATATTCTTTGCCATTTATTGTGTGCTAATAAGCATTATGCTAGTACTGTGAATCTAATAAGTATGATCCTTGCTATCTGACAGTTATTTAACTGCAGCTGTGAAGAATTCTATGAAAAATAAATATAGATTGGGCTGCCTGGTTGACTTATTTGGTGGATCACATGATTCTTAATATGCGGGTTGTGAGTTCAAGCCCCACATTGGGCATAAAGCTTACCTAAAAATAAATTAGATAGATATCTCTTCTGATACAGTTTTAAAGTATTTAGACTTACCTTTTGAAAACATAATTTATATTGTGTTTTTATTATTTCATTGCATGTAATAGATAGTAATAGTAATATAACATTATTTAATTTTTGAAGGCTTACTAAGTTCCAGTTATTTTTTTCAATTTTTGCATCATTCATTTGAGGTTAGATACTTTTATTATCCCTGTTTTGCTGATGAGTAAACTGAGACATATAATTATGTAACACAGGTCAGAAGCAGCTGTGTACTGGAAAGATTAAATAATCGTGAGTTATATAAGGTTAAAAAGGATAATTTTCTCTCCTTTTTTTCTGTGTATTTCCCATTGGTATCTGTCATTAACCAGTTGTTATATGTCCTTTTAGAGTTTCCTGTCCTACTTTTCTTCTTCCCTTCTTGGTAAACATATACATTTTTTCCCAAAAATCTTGTTTTAAAGCTAGAGGATTATTATGCATGTGAATGAAATGTGATTTTGATATTGTAAAGTGATAAAGTTGAAGTGGATATATGAACCATGAAAGGTACTATCAAACCATTGTAATATTTGTAAACTAGGCAAATTCAAAGGTGATTGTGCTAACCTTAGAGCTCAACTAGGGATTTCTAGGAATAGAATGATTTGCAAGGTCTTTTCTCTTCTTCAGGGAAGGGTTAGAGGTAAAACATATCAAAGTAATTCACTTTCAGAGTGATAAAATGAGATCTCACCTCTTTTGGTTGAAGAAATAATTACAGATTTAGAATTATTTTTATCATTTGAAATGTCTCTGTCTCCCACTTTGTAGTGAGTAAAGCCAGGAAATCTCTGGTATTCTGACATATGTTGTGCTTGCAGATGAATGTTGTCTTCTGTTTTGTAATCTGTGAAGTAGTGGTAAGGAATATGTATGTAGTGGTGGTATATATGATTTGGATAAAATCTTTTGCAATCCTTTTACTATGATATAGCGCTGCTATGTACTACAATATATAGATTATGTAAATCTGATACTGTTACAATTTTAAATGTGAGATAAATGGTTTTTAAGCTTCGTTTTTCCTCTTCTCATTGAAGTACAAGGAGTCCTCATTTAAATATAGTATATTTGAAGAACATATGAGTAATTTTGGAGTACCAGATGAGTTTTTTTTAGAAAACAGTGATGCATGTAGCCTGCTATTTCTGCTAAATTACGGTTTTATTGGGCTTTCAATTGGCTAGTTTTGAAACTTCGTCATTGTGTAGTCCAGATAAAACTCGGTCTGCTTGTCTCTTAATGCTATACCCATATCATTGTTTAAAATAAATGCACAAGAGCAAAGAGCATATACTATCTTCTTTGAGTCAGTAACTGGAGAAGTTATGACAGAATGCTGAACAAAACTACAGAATCTTTACTTATCTTTCTTCTGGACCAAGAGCTACTCTCATACAGCTGTTCCTCAAAAAATCTTTTTCACCTGTTCCATACCTTCGATCTTTTTTTTTTTTTTTAATTTTATTTGACAGAGAAGAAGAGACATCTAGAGAGGGAATACAAGTGGGGAGTGGGAGAGGGAGAAGCAGGCTTCCCGCTGAGCCAGGAGCCCGATGCGGGGCTTGATCCCAGGACCCTGGATCATGACCTGAGCTGAAGGCAGATGCTCAACAACTGAGCCACTCAGGCGCCCCTGATCTTTTTTTTTTTAAGCTATCCCATAAAGTGCCTGAATCTTTCTTTTCCAGGAGTACTATTCTGTGTCCTTCATTGTGTGCATCAATTTAGGTTCCATTTCAAGGTTTTTTTTTAAATGGTGTGAGGGCACTGGATTCTTTTTTTCTTTTTAAGCTTTTTAAAATTTATTTGACAGAGAGAGAGAGAGATCACAAGTAGGCAGAGAAGCAGGCAAGGGGGAGGGGGAAGCAGGTCCCCTGCTGAGCAGGGAGCCCAATATGGGGTTCGATCCCTGGACCCTGAGATCATGACCTGAGCTGAAGGCAGAGGCTTAACCCACTGAGCCACCCATGTGCCCCAGCTCTGGGGATTCTTGTGGTGATAGAATAGTTCCAAATCATGGTTGTGGTGGAGGTTACATGTAATTTCCCCAAGTATTAGAGCATAATATCTTGAACATCATTAACATACAGTATATGACAACACAAAAACATTATCGGTATCTTTTTGCTCCGTACCAGACATTGTGTAAGTCACCTTTGTTTCATCTAATTGAATCTTTACAACATCCTTATCATGTACATTTTGCAGATGAGATAACTGATATTATTTGACA
This sequence comes from Mustela erminea, assembly GCF_009829155.1. Classification (NCBI taxonomy): domain Eukaryota; kingdom Metazoa; phylum Chordata; class Mammalia; order Carnivora; family Mustelidae; genus Mustela; species Mustela erminea. The sequence goes on along the minus strand of NC_045627.1, from coordinate 30,433,543 downwards.
GACAGAGATCACAAGTAGGTAGAGAGGCAGGCAGAGAGAGAGGAGGGGAAGCAGGCTCCCTGCTGAGCAGAGAGCCCGATGCAGGGCTCGATCCCAGGATCATGACCTGAGCCGAAGGCAGAGGCTTTAACCCACTGAGCCACCCAGGCACCCCAGTAACTGAAATTTATGATGTAAGCTCCAAGGCCTTTTGGGATCTCACTAAGGTTAATGTTATACTGGAGATAGGCAAGCAACCTGAGCCAACCACCAGTAAGTCTTGTTTCTCATTTATAGTTGTATAAATCATTAACATTTTCTTAATACAGTTTCACATCAACACTGCTGACAGCCTTGAAACCTAAATTTGTGAGCGTGTGTATAACATTTCATTGTAAGACTTTTATTTAGCCTTGGGGTGCCTGGGTGGCTCAGTGGGTTAAAGCCTCTGCCTTCGGCTCAGGTCATGATCTCAGGGTCCTGGGATCTAGCCCCGCATCGGGCTCTCTGCGCAGCAGGGAGCCTGCTTCCTCCTCTCTGCCTGCCTGTCTGCCTACTTGTGTTCTCTATCTGTCAAATCAATAAATAAAAATTTAAGAAAAAAAGACTTTTATTTAGCCTTATATTTAACATTTCATTTTTATTCTTAGTACTTAAAAGATAATAATAATTGAATATAATGTAATACTATTTCATATCAGTAAAAAAAAAGATGTGGAGCTGTACATATGGTTTTCTACTTTTTTTTTCAAAATAAGTGTAAAATAAGTGAGAAAAGCCAATATATATCGTTATATTTGTTTACTTACACATCAAGGAACTTGACAGGTCTACAGAAAAAACCATTAATCATGGCTACCTTCATGTTTGTTTCACATGGGAATTTTTGGGGAATAGATACAGGAATAGACCTAAGGAAAGGGGTAAAAGGAAAGGAATATTCTCTGCCTATGGTTTTATGTATTTTGAGAACTATTTGAAAGTATAGTTTATTAAAATCTTCTCCAAGCTACTTGTTGACCTCTGTGCCTTTCTTTAGCCTCAATGATCACAAGTGCTGGGATGGAGTCCTGCATGGGGCTACCTGCTCAGCTGGAGGTCTGCTTGTCCCTCTACCCCTCCCACCCTGCATGTGCAGTCTCTCTCATGCTGTCTCTCTCAAATAAATAGAACAAGATTAAAAAACAAACAAACTTACTTGTTTCTGATTGAATGTTCATATATGAAAAAATCTTAAACCAGGGATTGGATTAAAAAAGTTATATATTTGTATAAAAATGTAATTTTCATTTCTTCCTTTTATTTCTACTTGTAGAATTAATAAAACTTTTTTGAAAATGTCACTCACTGGAGTCAGCTTTACTGTTGGCATGATGATATAGTTGGTGTGCTCTATCATGCAAAGCACCTAAATCCTGAAATTTGGACCTACCTCTTTTCCTCAAAACTAAAGTTCTCAGTAGCAGCTGAACTTTAAATTTGAAATACTTTATTTTTGGGGTACGTGGGTAGCTCAGTCAGTTAAGCATCTGACTCTTGATTTTGGCTCAGTTCTTGATCTCCGGGTCACAGGATTGAGCTTCCTGTTGGACTCCAAGCTCAGCGGGATGTCTGCTTGAGATTCTCTTCCTCCTTCTCTCCCTCTGCCTCTCGCCCACTCACACACACTCTCTCTTTCTCTAAATAAATAGATCTAAAATAAAATATTTTAAAGTTTTAGATTTTTCCGTTCAAGTTGATATATTGATTGGAGTACAACAGAGATATAAAGTATATATATAGATATAAAATTTTTATGCTGAATGTATTATCTGTATATGTTTATGCTCTATTAATGATATTAGAAAAACTAATGAAATCACCAGCCAACTTCACATAGCTTAAGTTAAAATTTATAATTTGTAATTACGTATTCTTTGTCCCTGCTTCTATTCCAATCATTAAAGCAGCCTGGAATATTTTTGGTTTTGTTTGTAAGATTTTTATTTTATTTATTTATTTTATTTTATTTGAGAGAGAATGAGAGAGCGAGAGAGAGCATGAGAAGGGGGAGGGTCAGAGGGAGAAGCAGACTCCCCACCAAGCAGTGAGCCCGATGCGGGACTCCATCCTGGGACTCCAGGATCATGACCCGAGCTGAAGGCAGTCGCTTAACCAGATGAGCTATGCAGGTGCCCCTTTTTTAAGATTTTTATTTATTTGAGAGAAAAAGAGAGAACATGAGCAGAGGGAGTGGCAGAGGGAGAGAGAGAGAAGCAGGCTCCCCACTAAGCAGGGGGCCTGACATGGGGCTTGATCCCTGGACCTTGAGATCCTGACCTGAGCCAAAGGCAAACACTTAACCAACTGAGCCACCTAGGTACCCCTGAATGTTTATTTCTTAATTCTACTACCTCCTCATCCTAAATATATACAAGTCTTTTTTTTAATCCACCCAGGTGCCCCACACATCTTTTTTTTTTTTTTAAAAGATTTTATTTATTTATTTATTTTTTTAAAAGATTTTATTTATTTGACAGAGAGAGACATAGAGAGAGAGGGAACACAAGCAGCAGTAGTGGGAGAGAGAGAAGCAGACTTCCTGCTGAGCAGTCCCAGGACTCTGGGATCATGACCTGAGCCGAAAGCAGATACTTAATGACTAAGTCACCCCCTCTCCCCTAATTTAATTTTTAATTTACTTTATTACTTTTTTTTAGACATATAGGTGACTTGAAATATTATATTTGTATAATATATTTATACAATATAAATATATAATGTAATTATATTTGTTTCAGGTACATAATATGGTGATCCGACAGTTATAACACATTATAAAATGCTTACCACAAAAAGTATAGTTAACCATCTATCACCATACAGGGTTATTAAAATTTTATTTACTGTATTCCCTACTGTACTTTTCATCCCTGTGACTTATTATTTTATAACTGAAAGTTTGTACCTTTTAATCCCCTTCACTTATTTTGTCCTTTGCTCCATCCCTTTTAAAAATCCTCTGGCAACCACCAGTTTGTTCTCTTGATTTATGAGTCTGTTTCTGTTTTTGTTTGTTTGTTTTGTGTTTTAAATTTACCCACATAAGGAAAATACTACGATATTTATCTTTCTGGCTTATTTCACTTAGAATAAGGTCCTCTAGGTTCATCCCATGTTGTCAAGAATGGCAAGGTCTAGTTCTTTTTATGGCTAAGTAATATTCCTCTTTGTGTGTGTGTGTCTGTGTGTGTACCAGATTTTCTCTATCCATTCATTTATCATTGGTCAGTTAGATAATTTTCATATCTTGGATATCGTAAATGCTGTAAGACATAGGGATGCATATATTTTTTGATGTGTTAATGGTTTTTTTTGGAGGGTAGGTGAAATAGTGGAATTAATGGATTGTATGTTATTCTATTTTTAACTTTTTGAGGGACCTGCATACTATTTTCCATAGTGGCTACACCAATTTATTTATTTTATTTATATTACCACATTCATATGGTCAATTAAATTATGACAAAGGAAGCAGGCATATACAATAGATACAAGATAGTCTCTTCAATAAGTGGTGTTGGAAAAAGTGGGCAGCTACATGAAAAGAATGAAACTAAACCACTTGGCGCACTTGGGTGGCTCAGTGGGTTAAAGCCTCTGCATTCGACTCAGGTCATGATCCCAGGGTCCTGGTATTGAGCCCCGCTTCGGGCTCTCCGATTGGCAGGGAGCCTGCTTCCCTTCCCTCTCTCTCTGCCTGCCTCTCTGCCTACTTGTGATCTCTGTCTGTCAAATAAAGAAATAAAATCTTTTTTTAAAAAAAGAAAGTAACAACCACCTTCTTTTACACCATACACAAAAGAAACTCAGAGTGTATTAAATACTTAAATGTAATATCTGGAACCATAAAACCCATGAAAGGAAACATAGGCAATATTCTTTTTAACATTAGCCACAGCAACATTTTTGATATATCTCTCCTCAGGCAAGGGAAGCAAAAGCAAAAATAAACTACTGGAATTACATCAAACTATGAGTCTTACTTCTTAATAAATAAGTTTAGTTGGGATTCTATTTCCTGATCACTCTTACTTTTCTTAATCTTATGTCTAAGAATAATCTGTCTAGGGATGCCTGGGTGGCTCAGTTGGTTAAGCAGCTGCCTTCGGCTCAGGTCATGATCCCAGCGTCCTGGGATCGAGTCCCACATCGGGCTCATTGCTCCACAGGGAGCCTGCTTCTCCCTCTGACTCTGCCTTCCACTCTGTCTGTCTGTGCTCGCTCCCGCTCGCTCTCTCTCTGACAAATAAATAAATAAAATCTTTTTAAAAAAAAAGAATAATCTGTCTAATATATATATATTAGAACAGGGGTTGGCAAACTTTTTCAGTATAGGACTAGATAATATTTTAGGTTTTGCTGGCTACATGGTCTCTGTTGCAACTGTAGACAACATGTAAAGAAATGAAAAGGATTATGTTACAGTAAAAGTTTATTTATAAAAACAATACTTGGACATTGATGTTGGTCCCACCCCAAAGGTTCTGATTCAGGTGATCTCAAATGAGATTTTAGCATCAGGTTAAAAGCTACCCAGGTGATTCTAGTGTGCACTTAAGTTTGAGAACCACTGATTTAAAAGATACTTAAAAAAAAAAACAAAGCACCAACATTTATTTATTTATTTATTTGAGAGATACAGTGATCACAAGCAGTGAGGAAGGAACAGAGGCAGAAGGAGAAGCAGGCTCCCTGCTAAGCAGGGAGCCCAATCCTGGGCTGCCATCCAGGACCCTGAGATTATGACCTGAGCCAAACAAAGGCAGAGGCTTAATGGACTGAGCCACCAAGGCGCCCCTGAAAGACACTCTGACATAGAAATTAGTTAATAGAAACCTTGTGAATTTAAACGTGATAGAAATGTTCAGTTCATTACAAATATAGATAAGCCAAATGGATCTTTTAGAATTATCCAGTACAAATTTAAAGGCCTGGGGTTTTTATTTTATTGCCAAATCTGACACTTTCTTTCAGTGCCTTCAGTCTTCCCTTCCTATTCAAGAAAGCACAAAATTACCGCAGATTTTCGTAAGATCTAACACTGCACAGTAGCTTTGCTGCTTGAGACCACCCTTGTTCTGGGTTAATTATTAGATCAAAGCAAAAATTGATTGATTTTAGACATGGTGATGACCTTAAATATAAGGCCATAGAAAAGTGTTTGGGGAGATTAGAAAATGTTGTGTTCCTTGAGTTATTCAGTTGGTATTACATGTAATACAAACAAAAAAAAAATACTAATAATTTTCCTTTGATAATTTAGTATGTTTTGTTTAATATATAAAAACAATTACATTTCATAATCTGCTTATAGAATATATGCCAGCCCCCAGAATGCCAAATGCTGTCCTGTTATTTTGTTAGCTGTGCTGGGAATTATCTTCCTTTCTAAACATAACACATTTTCTGTGAGAACTGTTCCCTGCTACTTTCACTTTGGAGAACCTCATTGGCTTACTTCTGTACTTCAGAACCTGTCCTCTTTCTCCTTACTTCATTACTGGATCAAGGATGGACACTTACTCTGTATAGTGCTAAACCCAGTGACAGGTAAATTTGGAGTAATGTGAGTGGCCCTTTTTGAGTAGGTACACATATAAAAGTTCTTAAGTTTTAGTTTGTCTCTAAAGATAGAGAATCTGTATAAAGAAAATCTGCAATGAGAAAGATGAAGAGAGAATAGTTGTTTTATTTTCCAAAGATTTTATTTATTTATTTGGCAAACAGAGATCACAAGTAGGCAGAGAGGCAGGCAGAGAGAGAGAGGAAGGGAAGCAGGCTCTCCGCTGAGCAGAGAGCCCGACGTGGGGCTCAATCCCAGGACCCTGGGATCAGGGCCTGAGCTGAAGGCAGAGGCTTAACCCACTGAGTCACCCAGGCGCCCTGAGAATAGTTGTTTTTTTAAACAACTTTCTAGGTGTATGTATAACCTTTGTGGGACCCAAATTTTTTCTTTCTTTTTGGTTTCTGAGATACCTTTGTTAATTTTATAATTCTGCTTTTATTCTCTTGCTTTTTGTTATTTGTAATAAAAAAATCCTTTGTGTCATTTATACTACACAAACTCATTCCCATTTTTTAAGTGACTGGCTGGAAGAAACAAACTGTTCTTAAAATATCTATATCAAATTAGGAAGAAGTTATAATACTTTGAAATGAAAGTGAATAATTACAGTCTTTTGAGTTCAAAAGATCAAGAGAGAACTGAATGATTTATGGAATAGTCCAGTTCTTCAACTCAGATCAGAGCTATCTCCTATCAAGGTTATGTTAGGTAAGGTACCCAATGCCACTTTTGGCACCTCTGTTTTATGGCAGTTGTCTCAGGGAATGGAAATTATTTTTACTTTTATTTTTCCTATAGCCTCTTAAGAAAATATCATAATTAGATTGCATTTGTTATGTACAGTAAGCTTTTTCCCTAAAACAAAACTGTACTTCTTTAACTTCTGGTTTGCTTTCTGTACCTGGACACTGTTTTGTAAAACTTTTGTATTTGAAAACAGTACCAAACTAATTCCAAATCCTCCAGGTTCTCTTCTAACCTCTATTTTCATGTATTCTCTTTTTTTCCATTATATTTTCTCAGCCCTTTTTCACTCAAAATCTTACTGTCTTTTATGTAAGTGGTCAAGGAAAGACTGAACAGATGAGGTCCGAATTATTAGGAAGGTAGGCTAGATGCCAGAGAACAGTTAGGCATTTAACTCCCCCCCCCCCATTTCATCATTCTCTGCAAATTGACATTATCATTATTTGATCATGAACGTAGCATGATGGTTGTCATTTGGTTAGGTATTCAGTAAATATTTTTTTGTTGTTTGATTTGGCATTCAGAATATGTCCTTTACTTTTATTCTTTTAGGTGTATAATTTGCATTCAGTAAAACTCACTCCATTTAATTATATAATTGGATACATTTTGACATAAAATTTTTTCATCACCCCAAAATTTCCCTCATGACCCTCGTAATCAGTCTACCTACCCTTATCCCTGGATCATAGCAGGCACTAATATTTCTGTCTCTATTGTTTTGCCTTTTCCAAAATGTAATGTAAGTAGAATTACATTTTGGAAAAGTCAAAACAATAGGGACAGAAATATATATATGTGAATGAAACCTTTTGTGTCTGGCTGCTACCATTTAGCATATGCTTTTGAAATTTGTGTGTGTATATATATGTACACAATATATCAGTATCAGTAGTTCATTCCTTTATATTGCTAAAAAGTATTTCAGTGTATGGGTACACCAGTTTGTTTATCCATTTACCAAATAATGGATATAGTTGGGTTGTTTGCATTTTGGGTGTTATAAGTAAAGTTGCTGTGAACATTCCAGCGCAAATCTGTGCATGGGTGTATGTTCATTTCTCTTGGAAAGATACCTAGGAGTAGCATTGCTGGGTTGTATGAGTGTATGTTTAACTTTGTAACAAGTTGACACACTGCCAGAAACTATAGTTGTTGATGATGAGCATATTTTCATGTGTTTATTTGCTTTTAATGTATCTCTTTTTTTGGTAAAATGTCTGGTTAAATCTTTGCTATTTTTGAAATACACTTTTTATTTCTTAGCAATTTAGAGTTGGAGGAAAGTTGCAAGTTAGAAAAAGAAATTTTACCATATACCCCTCACCAAATTTCTCTCATTGTTAACATCTTACATTACCATGATATATTTGTCAAAATTGAGAAATGGTATTGATACATTACCTCATCTTTCTTTAGATTTCACCATTTTTTACACTGATGTCCTCTTTCTGTTAGGATCAGTTCAGAATACTGCATTGCATTTAGTTGCAAGTTTCCCCAGTCTCCTGTGGTTTGCGACAGTTTTTCAGAAAGTGTTACGAACTGAGTGTGTGTGTCCTCCAGAATTCATATTTTGAAATCCTGACCTCCAGAGTGATGGTAGGAGGTAGGATCTTTGGGAGATGATTAGGCTTTTAGGTTAGGCTCCATCCTGTTGACTGGGATTAATGCTTTTTATAAAAACAGACGTGGAAATCTCCTTTCCCCTGCTACCATGTGAGGACATGGTAAAAAAGACACCATCTATGAACAGAAGTAGGTCTTCAGACACTGAATCTGTCCACGTTTTGATTTTAGGCTCTCTAACCTCCTGAGGAGTGAGAAATACATTTCTGTGGCTTATTTATTTAGTCCAATTTATTTAAACTAAAAGCAGAAACAAAAATAGTTCACCCATTTCTCCCACTTTTCATTCCTGCCTCTGGCAAATACCAGTCTTTTCTTTGTTTCTGTGGTCTCATTGAGGTTTGTTTGTTTGTTTGTTTGTTTTTTAATATTCCACATATAAGAGAAAGCATACAGAGTTTGTCATTGTTTTCTTATTTCTCTTACATAATGCCCTTGAAAGCCATCCATGTTGTTGCAAATGGCAGGATTTTTTTCTTCTTTATGGCCGAATAATATTCCATGTATATTCCACAGTTTCTTTGTTCATTCATCCATCCAGTGCAGCATTATTTATAAGATATGGAAACAACCTGTGTCCAGGGATGGATGAATGAACAATTCATTGTTCATTATTTTATTTTTAAAGATTTTATTTATTTATCTGACAGAGAGAGATCACAAGTAGGGACAGAGGCAGGCAGAGAGGGGCGGAAAGCAGGCTCCGCACTGAGTAAAGAGCCGGATGCAGGGCTCAATCCCAGGATCCTGAGACCATAACCTGAGCTAAAGGCAGAGGCTTAACCCACTGAGCCACCCAGGCGCCCCTTAGATTTTACATTTAAGACTACGTTAGAAGGTTAAGTTTTGTATATGATACAAGGGAAGGCATCTTTATTGAAAATCAGTTGACACATATGTGTTGCTTTATATTTGGATTCTTAGTTCTGTTCCATTAATAATAAATTTCTGGATTTAAAGTAATAGCGTGAATTTGATACTACTCAATAATTTACCCTAGGCTAACACATCTGCTTTTTTCTGTTCCATTGTTATTTTACTTGCCTCATTTTTATTTTATAGAGTTTTTCCTCCCATATTAACTGTCTTCTATATAAATGAGAGTTAAGAATACTTAATGTTTGCTTTAAAAAAAATAACACCCAGGGAAACACAGCAAGGCATTTAGTTTCTCCCATAGTAACATGTTGTACAGCTTTAGTTCAGTATCACAGCTAGGAAATTGATACAGTTGCCAACTCTTTCAGATTTCACTAGTTTTCTATGTGTGTGTTGCTTATTATTTCATCACTTGTGTAGATTCATGTGACCACCACCACAATCAAGATACAGAGAAGTTATATTGCAAAGGTCTCACATTACTCTCTTCCTAGCCCCATGCCGTCATGAATCTATTTTCCGTCTTTATAATTTTGTCATTTTAAGAATATTACATAAAGGGAGTCATACTGTACGTTTTTGAGATTGCCTTTTTCATTCAGCATAATTCCCTTAAGTTTTATTCAAATTGTTATGGCCATCAATAATTTGTTCCTACTTATGGCTGAGCAATATTCCCATGGCATAGATGTACCACAGTTTGTTTAATCATTCACCTGTTGAAGGATATCTGGATTTTTTTTTCCAGTTTTTTGCTCTTAGGAATAAAGCTGCTGTGTGAACATTCATGTGCAGGTTTTCATGTTAACATAATTTATCTTTTTGGGGGGATCAATGCCTGAGAGTAAAGTTGGGATAATATGGCAAGCACTTGTTTAGTTTTATAAGAAATTGCCATATTCTTTTCCTGAGTTACCGGTATGCCATTTTTCATTCTTATCAGTAATGTATGAGTAATCTAGTTTTTTGCATCCTTGGCAGTATTTGAAGTCATCAGTATATTTTTATATTAGCTATTCCAGTATGTGTAAAGTAATATGTCACTGTGTTTGAGTTTGTATTTCTCTAATGGCTAATGATGTCGAACATCTTTTGATGTGCTTATTTGCCATCTGTATACCTCTTTGGTAAAATGTCTGTCCATGTCTTTTTACCCATTTTGTAATTGGATTGTGTGTGATTTTTTTTTTTTTTTTAACTGCTGTTCGCTTATTCATCATTATAGAAGTGACTGCATATACTATAAGGTACTACTAAAACTTCATTTTGGGTAATCATTATCTCAGCAAGATAAGAGTTCATTCTTTTCCTGCCAGTCTCGATGCCTACTTTTGTCATTTGTTTCTGTGTATGTTTAGCTTTGTTTGGAGGTTTTCTCTCTTTTTTTTTTCCTCTGTAATTCTCCCATATTACTAGTCTAGTAACACACAGACTTCATTACTATGGCTTTATTTGTTTGGGTTTGTTTTTTTTCCTTTGCAGTTTTTTGGATTTATTTTAATTTTTTTCCTTTCGGGTCTTTTTTTTTCCTCATGCTGTTTTGCTACTATGGCTTTATAATTCAACTTGGTATCTAGTGGGACATCCCTCCATGTACTTACTCTTTGAGAATATTGTGCTGCTTCTGGTCCTTTTGTTCTCACATATACATTTAGAATCTTGCCAAAAAAAGAAGGTAATTTGAATCAACTCTGCTATTGAGAACAATCATAAAAGGTGAACCAAATAAAAATAAGTGATTTTTTTTTTTTTTTTAAAGAAATCAAACAGTCATCAAAGCTGTGAAGAATTAAAGAGCCAACAGTCTGGGGGGGAAAAGAAGACCAGTACACTGGCCTTCTTTCAAAGGCCTTCTTTCCCCCTAGTGGTGTACAAAATCCTGAAAAGGCCACTGAGAGGTTGAGAAGCTAAGCAATTGTTTTGTCATACTTACTGGACTATAGAGACAAAAGTTGGAGTTCAGGACCTCTGAGGGGGAGAGCTCTTTGCTAAACCTCTTTGGTTTTATGTTAAAACCTCAAGGGGCTATGCTCTACTCAAGGTTTCTCCATTTCCCGGTATTGATAATGATATTAACAGTTTGAATGAGATAATTCTTTGTTGTTAGGAACTGTCCTATGCATTGAAGGATGTTTAGAAGCATCCCTAGCCTGTACTCAATAGATGCCAGTACCAATCCATCATCCCTACTGTGACAATCAGAAATATCTCCATATATTACCATACGTCCATTGGTTAACAAAATGCCACTCATATTTAAGGAAAATTGTCCTGAATAGTATACTTGAATAAACCAGGCTTTACATGGATTGAAGCCCATTTTGGATCTGCTCTATCACTAATTGGATTAAGATACTCTGAGATATACTAGTTTCTTTTGCTTTAAGCTGCCTGTCAACAGGAAATTTTAGTCTGCCCTTAAAAGATTATATTACTAAAGCCTCAGATTATCTCTTCATATTCTTACAAATAGTATCTGACAGTCAAAATCAATTAGAAGATCTGTATGTAACCTAAAAGTATACAGGACAACACCTGATGAAAACCAAGTAAAACAATATACAGCAGAAAGAGACAAAGAGAGGGTCCATAAAATGTAATAATTAAAGCTCCAACTGTAAAATAAATATATTTTCAAGGAAATTAGAGGTAAGATTGAACCAAGAAAACATTCTAGAACTCAAAAATACCACATCTTAACACAAAATTACCTGGGCAAATTCCACAGTAATCACTGTTTTTGTTTTTACTGCAGATACATTAGTTTAGGAAGTAGCAACATCTTTACACTATTCACGTTCCTATTTAGGTTTGTGGTTTTTCTGCATTGACTTAAGTGTTCTTTAATACCTTTTAATAATTTTATGCATAATAGGCTTACACATCTTTTGCTAGATTTTTTTTCTAAATAGTTTGTAATTAAAAAAAAAAAAAGTTTTACTTTAAAAACTATTCCAAAAGCTAGAGGAGGAAGGAAAGCGTCCAAACTTATTTTATGAGGCATTACCCTGCATACCAGAGTAATACCCCAGCATTACCCTGATACCAAAACCAGATAAAGACACTACAAAAAAGAGAGCTATAGGCCCAAATCTCTCATGAACACAGATGCAAAGATCTTTAACAAAATATTATCAAACGGAATCCAGCAGTACATTAGAAAAATCATTCACCATGATTAAGTAGGATTTATTCCCAGGACGCAAGGATGGTTTAGTATTTGCAAGTCAGTGTGATACAGCACATCACCAAAAGAAAGAATAAAATCATATGATCATCTCAATAGGTGTAATAAAAACATTTGATAAAATACAACATCCACTCAGTATAAAAACCCTCAACAAAGTCGGTTTAGAAGGAACATATCTCAACATAATAAAGGCCATATATGAAAAATATACAGCTAACATCATACTCATTGGGGGGAAAATGAGACCATTTCTCCTAAGGTTAGGAACAAGAAAGGGATGTCCACTCTACCCACTTTAATTGAATAAAGTACTGGAAATCCTAGCCACAGCAACCAGACAAGAAAATGAAACGAAGGGCATCTATATTGGTAAGGAAGAAGTCAAACTTTAATAATTTGCAGGTGATATGATATTATATATAGTAGCAAACCCTAAAATTTCCACCAAAAAAACCTACTAGAACTGAGAAATTAAATCAGTAAGATCACAGGATACAAAGTGAATGTACAGAAATGCACTGAATTTATATATAATAGTAATGAAGTAGCAGAAAGAAATTCAGAAAACAATCCCATTTGTAATTGCACCAATAATAAGATACCTAGGAATAATATATTTTTTAAAGATTTTATTTATTTGACACAGACACAGCAAGAGAGGAAATGCAAGCAGGGGCAGGGGGAGAAGCAGGCTTCCTGCTGAGTAGGAAGCCAGATGTGGGGCTTGATCCCAGGACCCTGGGATCACAACCTTAGCTGACAGCAGATGCTTAGTGACTGAGCCACCCAGGCACCCTCCTAGGAATAAATTTAACCAAAGAGGTAAAAGACCTGTACTCTGAAAAACATACTATACTATATATATATATATATATATATATATATATATATATATATATATACACTGTACTATAAAACATTAGTGCAAGAAATTGGAGATCACCAAACATGGAAAGACATTCCATATTCATGGATTGGAAGAAAAAATACTGTTAAAATGTCCATACTACCCAGAGCAACCTACAGATTTAATGCAGTGCCTATCAAAACACCAACAGCATTTTTCACAGAAACTAGAACAAACTATCCTAAAATTTATATGGGACCACAGGGACCCCAAATAGCAAAGCAATCTTTAAAGAAAAACAAAGCTGCAGGTACCACAATTACAGATTTCCTATTTTATTACAAAGCTTATAGTAATTAAAACACTATGGTAATTGCACAAAAACAGAGAGACCAATGGGATAGAATAGAAAGCCCAGAAATAAACTCAAACTTAATGTGGTCAGTTAACCTTCACCAAGGGAGGCAAGAGTATGCAATGGGGAAAAGACAGTCTCTTTAGGGGCACCAGGGTGGCTCAGTGGTTAAAGCCTCTGCCTTTGGCTCCGGTCATGATCCCAAGGTCCTGGAATCGAACCCAAGGTCCTAGGATCGAGCCCCGCATCGGGTTCTCTGCTCAGCAGGGAGCCTGCTTCCTCCTCTCTCTCTCTGCCTGCCTCTCAGCCTACTTTTGATCTCTATCTGTCAAATAAATAAATAAAATCTTTAAAAAAAAAAAGTCTCTTTAACAAACAAATGGTGTTGGGAAAACAGGACAGCTACATGCAAAAGAATGAAACTGGACTACTTTCTTACACCGTATACAAAAATAAACTCAAAATGGATTAAGGATCTAAATATGAGGCCATAAAAATCCTAGAGGAGAGCACAGGCGGTAATTCCTCTGACACTGGCCCTAAGAACATTTTTCTGGATATGTCTTCTGAGATAAGGGAAACACAAGGAAAAATAAACTATCAGGACTGGATCAAAATAAAAAGCTTCTGCACAGCAAAAAGATACAGCTAACATAAGTAAAAGATAACTTGCTGAGTGGGAGAAAATATTTGCCAATGACCTATTCAGTAAGGGTTTGTATCTAAAATATGTTAAGAACTTATTCAACTCAACACCCAAAAATCAATTCAATTTCAAAATGGACAGAAGACATAAACAGACATTTCTCCAAAGAAAACATACAAGATGGCACATGAAAAGATAGATGCTTAGCATCACTTATCCTCAGGGAAATGCAAATCAATGAGTTATCATCTCACACTATTCAGAATGGCTAGAATAAAGAAACAACAAATGTTGGTGAGGATGTGGAGAAAAAGAAACCATCTTGCTCTGTTAGTAGGAATACAAACTGTAATAGTCATGTGGAAAACAGTATGGAGGTCCCTCAAAAAATTAAAAATAGACATAACATATGATTCAGTAATTCAACTACTGGGTATTTACTCAGGGTAAACAAAATACTAATTGGAGAAATATATGCACCCCTATGTTGCAGCATTTTTTTTTTTTTACAATAGCCAAATTATGGAGATAGCCCGTGTTGCATTGAGAGATGAATGGATAAAGAATTGGTAGGAGTGTCTGAGTGGCTCAGTTGGTTAAGCATCCAACTCTTCATCTCATCTTAGGTCTTGATCTCATGGTCCTGAGTTCAAGCCTTCATGTTGTGCTCCACACTGGGTGGGGAGCCTACTTAAAAAAAATAAATAAATAAAAATAAATAAAAAATAAAAATAGAAGGGGTGTGTGTGTGTGTGTGTGTATTTCATTTTTTAATATATTTGCAACTACAGCTGGATCTAGAGAGTATAATGCCAGTTAGATAAAGTCAGTCAGAGAATGATAAATACCATATGATATCACTCATATATGGAATTTAAGAAACAAAGGAATAAAACAGAAACCAAGAAACAGACTTTTAATAAAGAACAGTAGGTTACCAGAGGGGAGTTTGGTGGGATGGATGAAAGTAAGTGAATGGGATTAAGAATACACTTATCTTGAGCACTGAGTAATGCATAGAGTTATTGAACTACTATATTGTACACTGGAAACTAATATAACACTGTGTGTTAACAGTACTGGAATTATAGTTCTACTTTCTAATAGATGTAATTAATTTAATTAATTTTTTACTTTTGTGTCCCACAATCTTACAAAATTTTCTTGATTTTCAACAGAGAATATATTATCTGCAAATAATAACAACTATTTTTTAATCTCTTAAATTATTTTTTAATTTATTTTTCCTGTTTTTATTCACTTGGACTACCATTTAGTGTTGAATAGGTGTATTGTGGGCTTCTTTGTCATCATTAAAGTTGGTCTTTGCTGTGGATGTTCTTTATCAAGTTAAGGAAATTCTCTTGATTTGCCTGATTCTTTTTATCTTACTTAGGTGCTGAGTTGTATGGAATACTGTATCTATTGACTATATTTTTCCCTATATAAAAAATTAATATATAATATTGCTTTTCTCCAATGAATTTATTAATTTTTTTAAAGGAATTGATTTTGAGAAGAAAAAAACACAGGGCAAAGAGGTATGGAATAGGAAATATAAATGCAAGCTGTTTTGCTAATTTTTTTATAACTACAACAAATTAGAGAGAATGACCTATACAAAACAATACAGAAATGGTTCAAAGACTGAAGTATTCCTTTATTTTACTTTTTTTTTTATAAGATTTTATTTATTTATTTGCAAGACAGATCATAAGTAGGCAGAAAGGCAGGCAGGCAGAGAGAGAGGGGGATGCAGGCTCCCTGCTGAGTGGAGAGGCCTATGCCGGGCTCGATACCAGGAGACCCTGAGATCATGACCTGAGCCAAAGGCAGAGACTTAACCCACTGACCCACCCAGGTGCCCCTGAAGTGCTCCTTTAGCCAAGGCTGAAGAGTCCAGTATCTGGTATTGGGAGTTTTGGTTGTAGTCCTTGTTTTTGGATGGATCACTGGTTGCAGAGCAGTTTTAAACAGAATGACTGGCCCTAGTTGAAGTAGATGAAGTCTGATTTCATGAGTGAGGTAACTACCGAAGTTCCTCCCCATAATGCACTGTCAGATGGAATTGAACTTCTTATCACACTGTTTCTTAATACAGGCCGTCGTGTCCTTTATATACTTCTCCAGTGTCTCAGTAGTATACTCCACTGAGTCCTGTTTCATCTCTTCCAACATACTGGCATTTTTTATCACGGCGTTTCAGTCTCTTTGTGAAGCAGGGGGCTGTAGTACTAACTACATTCACTTGGGGGAGGGCTTGGTAATGCCCCGACCATGAGGCCCACTGGTGTTATCAAAGCTGTGGTTCATCTCACTCTTGTACTGTATTGAGTGACATTTATAAAATTTTCTAAGAGTAAGCATCTCTAGATTTTGTGGGTTAACCCAAGTTAGTTCTAATAAATTATCTTTTTTTATATCGCTGGCCTTAGATTGCTGATAACTTTTTTCGGAAATTTTTGCATCTGTAGTTCTGAGTGAGATAGACCTATGATTTTCTCTACATTGTTTGCTTTTGACCTGAAGCTTATGCAAAACTTATAAAATGAGCTGTGAAATACTCTGCCCTTTTATTATGGAAGATGTTTTAAAGATTGAAATTAAAAGTTTCTTCTTAGTAGAACTTAACTGTAAAGCTCTTTCAGCCTTCAGGCTGAAGGAAAGTGATTCCAGAAAAAAGCATGTAAATGCAGGAAGGAATGAAGAGTGCTAGAGGATTGTAGGTAAATATAAAGATTTTTATAAAACATAAAGTTTAGGTAAATAAAAATATAGAATGTAGGTGAAGTTTAAAGTATTGCCTTTAAGAAGCTCTTTACTGTGGTCTGTCGAGTTTAAATCATAAAAATAAAATATGTGACAATAATAGCACAATAGGTAATAGGGTGGGTTAATGGAATTAAACTGCTGTAAATTGCATTATTTTAAAAATTATTAATTAAACTGCTGATCATGGTAGGTAATACTAATTCAGGAATTTTTGGTAATGTTAGGGTAACCACTAAGGTAGTTATTAAAATTGTATAACTTGAAAGTGAATAAAGAGGGCACTCTTTACATCATTACATCACTCATGATGTAATGAGCACTGGGTGTTACATACAAATGATGAATCACTGAACTATACCACTGAAACTAATAATATACTGTGTATGTTAATTTAAAAAAAGTGAATAATGTAGGGAAAAAATGAAATAATAAAACATTTGACTAATCCAAGATGCATTTAAAAATAAGTAAACAGAGCAGATGGGGCAAATAATCAGAGGATTGACCTAAACCCATTTATACTAGTAATTGTATTACATTGAAATGGACTAAGCAATTCAGGTAAAATCCAGGGACAGGCAGACTAAACAGAAAACAAAGCCCAAGTATATGCTGTTTCTAAGCACCATATTTAAAATATAAAAGAGGTTGAAAGTTATATAGTGAAAAAAGGTAAAATATACAAAGACTTAAAGAAAGTTGGTGTAGCTATGTAGATATTATACAAATACTCAAAGTAAAAATTATTACTAGAGCTAGAGAAACATTTCATGATACTAAAATGGTCAGTCCTTCAATAAGATATAACAAGTCTAAATTTCTATACTTTCATTAAGATTAGCTTCAAAGGTGCTAAGGCAGAGACTAAAAAAACTAAAATAAACTGGATAAGTTAGATAAAAATCCATGATCACTTTAACATATTTGTTCCATAAAGTGATGGTACAAGTGTAGAAAAGAGTAAGAATATCCTCATTGAAGAATATTAATCAACTTGACCTAGTTAACATATATAGGACATTCTCCACCCTAACCCCCCAAATATAGAATATACATTATTGTACTTAGCACTGGTTCATATGCTGGACCATAAAACAAATGTCACAAATTATCTCACAGATTTCAAGGAATTGAATTTATATAGTATAATTTCTGTGGCCACAGTGAGTTATACTAGAAATCAGTAGTAGAGAGATGACTAGAAAATACCCCAAATACTTTGAAAATAAGCAAGTAAGTAAGTAAAGTAAAGTAGTAAAATAGGAGGGCAGCTGATTGGTCAGTTGGTAGAGCATGCAGCTCTTGAGCATGAGGTCATGAGTTCAAGCTCCACACTGGGCAAAGAACTACTTAAAAAAAAATTTTTTTTTAATTAAAAAAATTAGGAGTAAGTAAAATAGGAAATATGTATAAAAGTAAAAAATCAAATGCCAAAAATTGGTTATTTCTGCAGCTATTACATTTAGTAAAAAGTTACTGGCAAACTATTTTGTACCACTTAATGTCAATGTATTTGAAATTTTTAGTGAAATGGGCAAATTTCTTAAAAATCAGATATTAACAAAATATACACAAAATAGAAAATTTCTCTTTTCTTTTTCTTTTAAGGCTCTGCGTGCAACTTGGGGCTTGAGCTCACAAAGCTGAAGTCAAGAGTTGCATGCTTCACTAACAGAGCCAGACAGGAACCCCTGAAATAGAAAATTCCAATTATTTATTTATTTATTATTTATTTATTTATTTTAAAAAAGATTTTATTTATTTATTTGACAGAGATCTCAAGTAGGTGGAAAGGCAGGCAGAGAAAGAGAGAAGATGAAGCAGGCTCCCCGCTGAGCAGAGAGCCTGATGCAGGGCTCCATCCCAGGACCCTGGGATCATGAGCTGAGCAGAAGGCAGAGGCTTTAACCCACTGAGCCACCCAGGCGCCCCGAAAATTCCAGTAATCTTTTATCTAGGAAGAAATGTAGTCCACGTATCTTTCCTGACCAGATAGGTGAATTTCCTAAATAAATATTCTAATATTTCCTCTAAATACTTAAGAAGAAATATCAGAAACACTTTTAAAGAACAGAAAAACAAGAAAGATCTTTTCTTGCTCATTTTATTAGCCAGCATAACATCAGTAACAAAACCTGAATAGCATATTGCAGGAAAGGAAAATTGCAGACTAGTATAAAAGCATGAACATGGAATGCAAGAACCATCAAAAGTACCTTACCTAATAGAATCCAGTGATATATCAAAAAATATGTAATGCAACAGGAACAGATGGGTTTTTTCCAGAAATTCAAAGCCGGTTTAACATTTGAAAAGATAATGTATAATTAATTAAAAGAAAAAAACTATGTAATAGAAGAAGAAAAATTTTTTCAAAACATTCAGTATCTGTTTCTGATTTTTTTAAATTGAGGAACTAAGGGGCGCCTGGGTGGCTCAGTGGGTTAAGCCGCTGCCTTCGGCTCAGGTCATGATCTCGGGATCCTGGGATCGAGTTCCGCATCAGGCTCTCTGCTCAGCAGGGAGCTTGCTTCCTCTTCTCTCTCTCTGCCTGCCTCTCTGCCTACTTTGATCTCTCTCTGTCAAATAAATAAATAAAATCTTTTAAAAAAAAAAAGAATACATTTATAAAAATAAATAAATAAATCGAGGAACTAAAAATAAAGGGACCTTTATTGTGATAAAGTATATCTATACTGATCCTTCAGCTGTTAACATATTTAATAGTGAAATACTGAATGCTTTTTGACTAACATTTGGGAATGAGACAAGAATATCCAGTGTCAAGTGGTGCCTGGGTGGCTCAGTGGGTTAAAGCCTCTGGCTTCAGTTAGGTCATGATCTCAGGGTCCTGGGATTGAGCCCCATATCAGGCTCTCTGCTCGGCGGGGAGCCTGCTTCCCCCCATCTCTCTCTGCCTGCCTCTCTGCCTACTTGTGATCTCTGTCTGTAAATAAATACATTAAAAAAAAAAGAATATCCATTGCCAATATTTATTTTCAACAGTTCTTATATTATTCTACAGGCTGTTTAGCAATTATGTAATATGTTCAAATTTATAATGTTAATGTGAGTAGCACAGTTAGAGATAAAACAAGAATCTAACTCTCATTGTTCATGTGATTTTTAGGTCTGCTGTTATATAAAGTGGATTGATATTATGTAGTATGGTAGGTACTGCCAAGATTATGAACATTAATAGAAAAACAACTTCTTATAAAATTAAAACTTTATATTTTGTGTTGAATTTATTTGAACTATTTTCAAAGAAGCCATTATCCATGTTCATAAGTAACCTTTGTTTTATCATTATTTCAAAGATCGTAAGCACTTTTAAGTTACAATCTTTACTTTAATATAAAATGATTAAGTGTAGAGTTATCCAGATTTGTGTTAAAGAGACTAGAAAAAGTTTAAATTCAACTGCCTTTAGACAGATGGGGAAACTATCCTCCTGTTGTATTTCCTGTGCACTCCTCTGCATTGTTCTTCTCATATGAGAAAAAAGTTATCATAGGTGTAGGGTAATTACTCCTAGGGATTTTGGAATAGGCAGAGAGAGTGCCAAAGTCACAGTAGTAAATATGGCCAGAGGCACCTTTCTTTTAGGAACATTAGGTGGGTGGTTCTCTTAGTAGTTTCTCTTGTTTATTAATTTTAAGAACTAATTTTTAAAGCTCCTGTACAAATTAGGATATATACATTCTAAATTTATAAGACTTTTTCTTTCTGTTTTTCTTTTTTCAGTTAGGGACTGAAATGAGTTTCTACCAAGCTGTCTCCAGAAAGCAGAGAGGTTACCCTTTCCTTACCCTTGAAAATAAACCAGAATAACAGAAGTGATGATACTTTGAATATAAAGAGCCTGAGGGAGAGCTGTAAAATGAGTCACAGAGGAGTTAACAGCATCACTGCTTGGTGTACTGTTCAGACAGGCTTTAAAGCTTACTGTGAGACTTGGCCCAACTTCCAAGAGGAAGAAGTTAAGAATAAAAGGATCAGGATGGTAGCAGAGGATGGATACTTATTAGCTGTCCTTTCCCATCATTCCAGCTGGTTGCAAAAGAGACAAATCTTTCCATTTAATCATTGCATCTTGTAACTAAAACTATTTTTTAGATAAATTGAGACAATGGTATTTTCCTGTGTTAAAGTAGAAAAATGTAGAGAAAAGATGTTCATCTCTATGAAATGAGAGAACTAGAAATATGGTAGATAAATATCATAATGTATTTTCTTAAGTGGTTTTTTAAAAAAAATTTTTATTTTTTAAAGATTTTATTTATTTGATGGGGAGAGAGAGAGGGAACACAAGCAGGCAGAGAGGTAGGCAGAGGGAGAGGGAGAAGCAGGCTCTCCACTGAACAGAGAGCAACATGGAGCTCAATCCCAGGACCCTGGGGATCATAACCCGAGCTGAAGGCAGACATTTAACCAACTAAGCCACCAAGGCACCCCTTCTTTAGTGGTTTTAATTAGCAAGCAGAACTTTAGGCATCGAAATTTAATTCTCCCCAGTGTAACTAAATAGGTGCCTCTTCATTATAGATCTTCTTACCATGTTCTTTGTTAAAATAGTGAAACTAACTAAGACAATTTTAAGCAGAAAAAGGACTTGAATAAAGAACTTTAGAACACAGGATCCGAGCAAGATATGAGGACCATGCTTGGAGGCTATGTGGGAGCCAATATAGATGCAAAATCAAATCACAAAAGTGGTTCCATGTTGGACAAAGGCACTATGCCAATGCCATTGATGCTTATAGTAGCCATATGTCTTGGTTTTTCTTGGTAATAATTAATAATTCATTTCACTCTCAGAAGTGTCCCAGTTTGGACAGTAAATTACATGATCACCATTCTGATGTTGGAACATTACTATCTCTGGAAAGCACATGAAGATACTCCTACTTCCAATATTCTTGCCAGCATGGAGTTTACATGTCCTTTCCTTCTTCCCACAGGCTGGCTGGCTACCTGGCTTTCACTCACTCCCACCCTCCTTTTGTCCTCCCCTCCTTTCGTTCGTTTGTTTATTCTTTCATTTTATTTTTTAAATAATCTCTACATCTAACATGGGGCTTGAACCTACAACCTTGAGATTAAGAGTTGCATGCTCAAAAAAAAGAGTTGCATGCTCTATCAACTGAATCAGCCAAGTGCCCTCAACCCCCCACCCGCACGCCGCCCCAGCCCCAGACTTTAGATTCAAATTCTGGAGCAGATTTGTCTGAACAAATGCACATAGATACTAAGGAGTCTGGAAATGTATCTGCATTTTCTGGTTTCTATAGGTAAGAGACTGCCTGAAAAGGTAGGGATTTCCCTAAACAAACATAAGATAGAGTTTCATAAGCTGGGTAGTCAAAGAATGCAGATATTGAGTATATTATGCTTCAGTGATTGTCCCATTTTACTCTTTCCTTTTGGTTGTATTCAGTGCTGTCCTCTTCCTCCTGGGCTGGATAGATCTATTAAGCAATTATTAAGGCGAGTTATGTATCTGCTCAAAGAGAATGTTATTGAAAGTATAAACTAGTTTTTGTTCTTTTATCCCATATAAGCAAGGAAACTCCAGTGGGATAAAGGAAATAATATTTGCCATTCTCCCATCTTCATTATGTGAAAAAATAACTTGTCCCACTACAAATGATAGAGAATTAATCTTAATAAAAAGCTAAAAAGTTGAAAGATTATTCGTTCAAATTTTTAAAGTTTGTGGAGTTCATGTAGCATGTGTACTAAACCCTCAAGCATCTCTAAAACTGTTTCGTTACATTTAGATCTATCTTGGCGATACATACTTAAATTTTATCTGAATAACCTTTAGAAAAAATTCAGATCGGATTTAGATCTTTTCTAAAGAGTTCCAGATAAGGTTTTTGGAAATAGTATTTGTTAATTTCTTTTGGTTTTGAATATTTTTTTGCCTTGATAGAAAGAATACTTGGTTTACTTATTAGACAGTATGGATTTTATAAATCTTATGAGTATATCTTTTAATCTCTTTTTTAGTTTTATTTGTCCTGGTTTCATTGGAAGTTGTTATGATTAAGTAAAATAATGAATGTGCAGTGTTTTCTTAGGTTATCAAATACTTTTTAAATGTGAAGTGTAGAGGGGCGCCTGGGTGGCTCAGTGGGTTAAATGTGAAGTGTTTCCTTGTAGTAATAATACCTGCCAGTATGTCACTAAGTATACTTCTGTCTGGGAGATCAGGGTAGATGCCCCTGGCCCATCTCTTACTGTTCCTCACATATTTGGAAAGAATGAGGAAATCCAAATAAGGATATTTCAACAAACAAGATTGCCACCGTAAGGGGATTACTATAAAAAAAACAATGGTGGGAACAGTAAAACAGTATAACTGGATGGCACAGTAGATAGAGTATATGACTCTTGATCTCAGGTTATAAATTCAAGCTCCACATTGGCTATAGAGTTTACTGAAAAAAGAAAAAAAAATGGATTTTCTATGACATTACAAAACATCTTCGTAGGATTTGAAAACTGAAGGGTTAGGGTCTAATGCTGTGGACACTAATTGGGAATTAGTCTTCTAAGATCCTCTTTATTTGTATTCTTCTATTGTGGGGTTCTTCTTGTGTAGGGTTCTCAAGGTCTCCTACACAGGGTTTGTGTAAAACCAAGGAGTCATGGTAGCACCTTGATGACAACATTGAAACACATTGTGCTGAGAACATTTATGATATTTGTCTTTTGTATTCTAACCATTATCACTGAGATTGAGCTTTTCATTCTTTTTTCTTTATTTGTGCCCTAGATTTTATTAAATATCCCAGGAGGTAGCTCAAGAAATAAAGATATAGAAGTCAATGGAAAATTAACTAATGTATGAATAGGATTGAAATCCGGGTATGTAGTTTTGAAAAGAACACTGCTTTACCTTGTTTTTTTAGCAGATTACACAGTATTTAGTCCTTAACTCTTTTTTTTTTTTTTAAGATTTTATTTATTCATTTGAGAGAGAGAGAAAGAGACAGAGAGAGAACAAGCAGAGAGAGAGGGTAAAGCACACTACCCACTGAGCCAGGAGCCTGATGTGGGAATTGATCCCAGGACCAGGATTATCAAGAACATAATTAACCATCTGAACCACCCAGGTGCTCTCTTTATCTCCTTATTTCATAGGAATATGAAGGGATATAAGGAAAACTTATCAAAACCTTGGAGGTTGTTCCAGCCTTCTCAAGACTCATTTCCCAGTTTCAGAGGCACATTATTCCAAAGTTTACTTTTTTTTTCAGATTTCTTCCTCACATGTCTTCCACTTCCTTCTCCAAGCAAAACATAAAGTTATTCTTTCCTCTGTGTTTCTTTTCTGAGATGGACACTGATTCAGAACTTCTAAATTCCTAGGTGAGGTTTGAAATATAAGCAAACATTTACTGAGATTAAAAAATTTTATATGTGCAGAACCATATCTTACCCGATCTTGAAAATGAAGTTGGGGACACCTGCATGGCTCAGTCGGTTAAGTGTCTGCCTTCAGATCAGGTCATGGGGATTGAGTTCCACATCAGGCTCCCTGCTCAACTGAGACCCTGCTTCTTCTTCTACCTGCCGCTCCCCCTGCTTGTGCTCTCGGTCTCTGTCTCTCTCTCTCTGACAAATAAATAAATAAAATTAAAAAAAAAAAATGAAGTTGAAAGGCATTACATAGTAACCTACTAACTTGATAAGTACATAGTTAACGTGAACATATATGCTTAGATTTTATACTATTCTTATATGGTTAATGAAGGCATTAAGATAGTATAAATATTTCTATCCAATAAGGATTTAAAAGAAATTTTTTTAAGATTTTATTTTTATTTATTTGACAGATCACAAGTAGGCAGAGAGGCAGGCAGAGAGAGAAGGGGAAGCAGGCTCCCTGCTGAACAAGAAAGCTCAATGCGGGGCTCGATTCTAGGACCCTGAGATCATGACCTGAGCGTGAAGGCAGAGGCTTAGCTACCCAGGTGCTCCAGTCCAATAAGGATTTTTTAAAACAATTATACTGGTTCAGATTCCACATCACACTGAAAATGCCATGTTTTAAAAGAAATTGTATTTGGAATTAAGTTTCCTTTTAACTGAATAGTAAATGGGATATTTAGCTTTATATACTATTGCAGAGGCTTTTCTTTCTTGCATTTCATTGCTCCCATTACTAGATAATCATTATTTTTGGACATGCATCCAGTTGGTTGTCTTATAAATTTTATTATCAAGGTTGAAGCCACTTAGAACAGCAGTCTAACAGCAACATTTAGAGGCACTTTGTCAGACTGCTGTGCTGACCTTATCCTCTGTGAGGTAGTGTCTCCCATTTTTCTGGGTCAGTTCGTCTTTGTAAAGGACTAGAACTCCTTAGCTCAGGGAACAGATTTATAAACAAAAGAAACCATGATTTTAAAAAAAGATCTTGGATTATATGCTTAGCATATGTAATTATAGATCATAGTAAGCTGTATTAATTAATACTTTAATGCAAAAAAATTGATTCAATTTTATTTATTAAAGTGAAAGCCAAATTAGATTTTTTCCCCTAAATTTAAAAAGAGTAAAGTCTCGTCTTTTTTAAAGAAACTTATTTGAACACAAATTTATATTCAGAAGGACTAGCAAAGACCATGTTGTATTTCTCCTTTATTAAAACATTTGATGCCAATAAATCAAATTTAATGGTACTGGAAAGGTGGTATAGGCTACAGGATAATGGAATGTATCTGTTACCTCTTTGTGGGTCAGCATCTAATGAATTCTGTGACAGTAGTCTTGTATTAGTACAGCCTCTGAAGGTTATTTAAGAGTGCTATGAATCATTTAGGTTGCTTCCTTTGGTTTTTGTCAGTATATAAAATAGTCTCTGATTTTAACACAAGTTTTAAAATACAAGTTTTATTTTTCTAGTTGTCTTGAGAAGTACCTTTTGACTTCATTTTGATATTTGGCTCTAGAAAAATCTATCTTTATAAATTAATTTTGCCAAGAGATGCCTGGCTGGCTCAGTGAGAGCATGCAACTTTTGATCTCGGGGTTGTAAGTTCAAGCCCCACATTGGGGGTAGAGATTACTCAAAAAAATAAAAACAAAAATCCCATTTTTTTGGTTTGTTTTTAAAAGATTTTATTTATTTATTTGTTTATTTGACAGAGAGAGAGAGTACAAGCAGCAAGAGTGCCAGGCAGAGGGAGAGGGAGAAGCAGGCTCTCTGCAGTGCAGGGAGCCTAATGCGGGCCTGATCCTAGGACCCTGGGATCATGACCTGAGCCCAAGGCAGATGCTTACCTGACTGAGTCACCCAAGTACCCCGATACTTGTGTTCTTAATATTCTTAGCTTTCTGTCTCCTAATTGTCAGTGGATTCTAACTAAGTGGAAAAATTTTGCAGAGCAATGAGCTCATTACAGGATAGAAGTAGCATTTTTTATTCAATGGGATTTATCCTTGGGAGGAATTTCTAATAGCACTATTTTGCCCTTCTGATATGCAGGAAAGGGAGTACAGACCTGTATTTTAGCTATAAAAACTGTGTTATGTAACTCATTATTTAAAAAAAATTTATGTCCTACCTTTTAAGGTAGGTAGTTTTTAAAATCACTATGGATAGAAAATATTAAGAATCCTAAACCTCGTGAAATGTAATTAAAATATAATGTGCTTCTATATATTGTCTATTTAAACTTAAATGTAACCTGCCTTCAGCTCAGGTCATGATCTCAGGGTCCTGGGATGGAGCCCCGCATCAGGCTCTCTGCTCAGCAGGGAGCCTGCCCCCCGCCCTGCCTGCCTCTCTGCCTACTTGTGATTTCTGTCTGTCAAATAAATAAATAAATAAATAACCCCCCCCGCCCCTTTTTTTTTTTTTTTTAAATTGCCATTTCCTCTCCACACACACCCCCATACACAGTAGGATTGCAAGCTCCATAGGTAAGGATTTTGTTAATACATTGCTATATCTCCTTTCACTTTGCCAGTGACTGGCACATATCAGGTTCTCTTGAAGCATTCGTTGAATGAATAAATTTAGTTCTCAATCTCCCATTCCTCTGAACTTCTCTGTTTATAGATTGTATTGTCTATAACACATTAATAATATTAACATATCTAACATTAATAAAATGTTAAATTTTAACATTTATTTTTTAACATTAATGTTAATTTTTGTGGTGTTCGATGTGTATAAATTTGGTTATCATCACCTTAAGAAACTCCTAGTGCTAAGGGCCCTATTTTGTACTATTACCTGTCCTACCCGAGAGTTTTATTATGCTCGATATTTACATTTGGGCTCTTGACTCCTCTAGGATGTGAATGGCTCAGCCATTTACTTGGTTTTGTGAAATGAGGCAAGTTTTCTGACCCTGTGCTAAAAGTGGTAGCATTTTAAGAATGTACTAGGTAGGGGTGCCTGGGTGGCTCAGTCAATTAAGTGTCTGCCTTTGGCTCACGCCCTGATCCCACGGTCCTGAGATCAAGTCCTGCATTGGGCTCTTTGTTTTGGGGTGAGGGGGTTCTTCCTTTGTTCCTCCCCCTGCTCATACTCTCTCTCTCTCCCTCTCTCTCAAATAAATAAAAATCTTTAAAAAAAAAAAAAATACTGGGGTGCCTGGGCAGCTCAGTCAGTTGACATCTGCCTTTGGTTCAGGTTGTGATCCCAGGGTCCTGGGAACCAGCCCTGGATGGGGCTCCCTGCTCAGCGGGGAGTCTGCTTCTCTCTCTACCCGTCACCCTACTTGTTCTTTCTCTCTCCCTCCATCTCAAATAAATCTTTAAAAAAATTTTTTTAATAGGTAATTTTTTAAATATACTAAGAATATACTAGATAGTTACTTGAGGACATATAAATAAGATAGTTTATTTGAAAACTGAGAGAATGCATAACATGGTCCATCTTAATGTAGTAAGCTTAATAAAATGTAGCCATTATTATCTAGATGATGACAGCATTTATTCATTCCTTTAAAAAAAAAAGATTTTATTTATTTATTTGAGAGACAGTACAAAAACACTACCTGTTGAGCAGGGAGCCCAAAGCAGGCTTGATCCTGGGACTTGGGATTCTGACCTGCACTGAAGACAGATGTTCAGTCAGTTGAGTCACCTGGGCACCCCTATTCATTCCTTTTGATTTATTTATATTCTTGTTTATAATAATTTTCAAGAAGGAAAAAAAAAGTCTCTACATCCATCATCTCATTTTATGTATGCCACAGTATGTAAGAGGTTATACCACGGGTATATGAGAGGTTATTTTTAGTTTTTTGCTCCTAACCTTCCTTGTTGTACTCTTACCAGTATGATTTCTGTGTTCTGATTGAAAAACATTGTTTTCCAGCTTGTGCTTCAGGACACAGCAGTGTAATCTCTAGGCTTAGTTTGTTGTAGCCAGCAAGCTTCCATGTGTTTTGACTCTGGCACCTGTCCTTTATGACTATTGAGTACAATTTTCTGATTTTCCTCTCTTGTTACTCTCTCATCCCAACCCTACTTGGATCTTGGCCAAGTAGCCATTTCTATCCTGTTCTTTATTTAGTATTGTCCAATTTTTGTATACATGTGAATTTTCATACATATATATGTTTTTCAGAAACTTTTTCTCTATTAGGAATTGCATACCATTTTTATGACTGGGTATATAAACATATATTCTGTTCTCAACTGTGCTGTGACAAACCTAGAAAATTTTGCGTTTCCATAAATGTAAAAGATTAGGAAACACTAATGTATCCTGACTTTAAATTCTTATGGTTTGTACTTTAGAATATAGCAACTTTAAAATCTTCATACTAAGTGTGGGAGTTTGCTCCCTGTGCTATTTTTTTCTGTCTTTCTCCCAGAATACCACCATGTTTCACCTATATTTCCTAAGTAAGAGATTAGAGGGAGGCTCCTTCTTGTAGGAATTCTAATATTTCAGAGAAGAAATACTCTGACACTTAAGAGTCCTTCACTTAAACAGTCAGCAGTCTACCTAATCATTTTTTGGTGAGGCTGACATCCAGTCATTTTCCAGTAAACTTTTTTATTCCTCTTTTATATAAATTAATAGTGAAGGATTGCTCCATATTTGAGAAGACCCTCCCAATATGAGAGAGAAGAAACATAGAAAAAAAAATCAAGAAATTGCAAGGAGCAGTTATGAAAACTTAAGGGGAAAATATATCTGATATACTAGTGATCAGAAAATATTTCATCATTAAAAAGAATGTACTGGTTCACATTCTTGTAAAGATGTTCAAGTAGTGTGACTGTTGACTTCCTCACCCAAGATCAGCTTCAGCAGAATTATAAGGAGAACTAAAGGTTCAGAAGATACAATGAAAAACCTCTAAGATGGGGTGAAAGAGGGACTGTTTTTAACTGGTATGTGGAATGGGAGCTTTTTTGGGGGATGGAGGCATCTTGCTTTGGCTTTGGGAAGAAAAATAGGAAATGAACTATTGGAGTTCTACTTCTGCTTCTCTCCTTTGAACCCATAGGGTAATCCTTCCGTACCTGCAGTGTCTCAGAATTCTTCTCCAGGTATCCTCAGGAAATGAAATCAGAATGGTGCTCTTTGCCTCTTAGGGGAGTAAGAAATATGGATTGCTGCCTTCCCAAATCACACTCATCAGATTCTTTGTACTTATAAATTGTAATCTAAAGAGAATCTCCCTTTTATGATGTTTTTCCAGCGAACAAAGAGTAAAGTTCCTTGCCCAAGGAATTGTTTTTTGGGAAAAGGAGAGATTGACTAATTTTCTGTAGCCTGAAAGTCTTTACCAAAGGTGTTTTCCACCTCAACATCCTGTTTTCACTGGGTCTGACAGGGACTTTTGTATGGCATTCTTCCATATGTGTTGCTTGAGTGAGTTTTCTTAGAAGAAAATGAGCACACAAGCCAAAATAATAAGACATTCCAAAGAAGAGAAAAGTAAAGTACTGTTATAGATTCTATTCCTAGTAGAAATATAAAAATAGATGAAGAATATAAAATTATCCTAATATGCTAAAAATGGGTGGGGGAGTAGGAAGATTAATGATACAAAACAAAATATAGAGATACCTGGGTGGCTCAGTTTGTTAAGCGTCTGCCTTCAATTCAGGTCATGATCCCAGGGTCCTGGGAGCAAGTTCTGCGTTGGGCTCTGAGCAGGGAGCCTACTGTTCCCTCAGCTTGTGCTCTCTCCTCTCTTTCTGAAAAATAAAGAAAATCTTTTAAAAAAAAAAAAACCACAAAATATAAAGAAGAGAAAGTTATTATATATATAAAAAAATAGCTGATATGAATACAGAAAACATGATAAATATCAATAAATTCTCAGAAGAACAAAATAGATAATTACAAGATTAGAGAGTGAGATTATCTCACGGGAAAAAGTGAAAGGAAAGTACATGGAAATTGGAAATATAAAGGAAAAATTGAGAGATACTGAGGACAAAAATGAACATTTAGATGATAGGAATACTTTAAAAAATGAAAGTATTAACATTAGATAATAGGAATTATTAACATTCAGATGATCGGAATAGAGGAGAAAAATTTAAAAGTGATTAGAAAATATTTGAAGGAATAAAGGGTATAGAGTTTCTAGAATTAGAGGTGGGGGGAAGGGATGAATATTTCCACATAAAAAGGGCCTACAAAGAGTTCAGAGAGAGAGTTAAGAAAAAACCCACAACACATTAAAGTTAAATGTAAAACTTCCAAAGGGAAAGAAAAATCTAAAATTCTCCAGAGATGGGAAAGAGAATTCACAAGGAAATAAAAAATTAGATTTACATCACTTTTTTTCAGACAGCAACTCTGAATTCAAGCAGAAAATGCATTAGTATTTTTAAAAATTTGAAGGGAAGAACTTGGAAATTTTTTATGCCTCCAAAGTACTATTTGGATATAAATGCATAATGATAGGGTACTTGGGTGGTCGTTGGTTAAGCAACTGCCTTGAGTTCAGGTCATGATCCTGGAGTCTTGGGATCGAGTTCCGCATCAGACTCCCGCCTCCATGGGATTCTACTTCTCCCTCCAACCTTCTCCTCGTTCATTCTCTCACTGTCTCTCTGTCAAATAAATAAATAAAATTTAAAAAAATTAAATAAATGCATAATAATAAATCTTACCATGTCTCAGAAGGTCTGCTGTGTAAATTCTTTTTTTTTTTTTTTAAAGATTTTATTTATTTATTTGACAGAGAGAGATCACAAGTAGGCAGAGAGGCAGGCAGGCAGAGAGAGAGGAGGAAGCAGGCTCCCCGCCGAGCAGAGAGCCCGACGTGGGACTCGATCCCAGGACCCTGAGATCATGACCTGAGCCAAAGGCAGCGGCCCAACCCACTGAGCCACCCAGGCGCCCTGCTGTGTAAATTCTTAAATTAAAATTAACTTTAGGGCCACCTGGCTGGCTCAGTTGGAAGAGCATGTGACTCTTGATCTTGGGGTCATGAGTTCAAGCCCCAAGTATAGAGATTATGTAAATAAATAAAACTTTAAAAAAAGGGGGTTGTTCTACGAAATAAACATGTAAAAGTGGTAGTTTTATGATTTTTTTAAAAGATTTTGTTTTTATTTATTTGACAGACAGAGATCACAAGTAGGCAAGAGACTCAGGCAGAGAGAGGAGGGGAAGCAGGCTCCCTGCTGAGCAGAGAGCCCAATTCCGGGCTTGATCCCGGGACCCTAGGATCATGACCTGAGCCGAAGACAGAGGCTTTTAACAAAAGTGGTAGTTTAAAAAAAAAATAGAAATAGCTTTAGATAAAAGTCCCGAAATGAGCAAATGTATTTTTTTAATGCTGAAAAAAATAGATCAAGTAAAGTTTTGTTACCCTCCTTTAAAAAAAAAAAAATGTAGCTAGTACAAAAGAAGAGAGAAGATGTGTTCAAATAAATGTGAATTAAAAGTCTACTTAGTACTTTTCAAACTGTCTATGTTGAAGGAACATTTACAAAATTTTTTCAGTTTCACACCTAACTTTTATGTATTATAAAAACTCATATGCATTGATGTTCCAGCAGTCTCAAATTGGTATGAAAAATTTTTAATGTATATTCTTTGTTCCTGTACTTTATGGACCTATAACAGGTGCTTGAACAAGTAAACTGTCAGTAGAAACAGATTCAAGTAATGGCAGAAATGAAGTGGTAGACAAAGACATTAAAACTATTATAAATTTAATATATACAAGGATTTACAGGAAAAGCATAGGAGAAATTGAAGATATATAAAAAAAATGAACATTTATAGTAAAAAGTACAGTCACTAAAATGAAAAATTCATTGGATGGGCTTAATAGCATAATAGACATGGCAAAAGAAAAGATGAGTGACCTTAATATAATAGTAGAAACTATGCAAAATGAAGCATAGAGAATAAATACTGGGGAGAAAAGAAAAAATAAGGCTTAATGACCTGTGGAATGTTATCAAACATTCTAACGTATGCTTATTAAGTTTTAACCAAGGATGGGCAGTGAAAATATTCATTGAAATGATATTTAAAAACATCCCACATTTGGAAGAACATTTTTTTTTTTTAAAGATTTTATTTATTTATTTGATAGAGAGAAATCACAAGTAGATGGAGAGGCAGGCAGAGAGAGAGAGAGAGGGAAGCAGGCTCCCTGCCGAGCAGAGAGCCCGATGCGGGACTCGATCCCAGGACCCTGAGATCATGACCTGAGCCGAAGGCAGTGGCTTAACCCACTGAGCCACCCAGGCACCCGGAAAAACATTTTAAATAGGCATTTTAAATGGGCAGATCCAAGAAGCTCAGAGAATCATAAACATGGTAAACACACCAGAAAAAAAAAATACTAAAAAATGAAATACCAAGGCACATTATAATCAGTTCTCTGGAAATGAGTGATATGGAGAAACTACAAAAAGCAGCAGTTAGACCCACTGTCAGAGGAACAAATATAAGAATGACTGCAGACTTCTTAGCGGGCAACTTGTAAACCAAGAGAATAATAGACAATAGAATAAACTTTTTTTTTTTTCTTTTTAAGATTTTATTTATTGGGTGCCTGGGTGGCTCAGTGGGTTAAGCCGCTGCCTTCGGCTCAGGTCATGATCTCAGGGTCCTGGGATCGAGTCCCGCATCGGGCTCTCTACTCAGCAGGGAGCCTGCTTCCCTCTCTCCCTCTCTGCCTGCCTCTCCAACTACTTGTGATTTCTCTCTGTCAAATAAATAAATAAAATCTTAAAAAAAAAGATTTTATTTATTTATTTGACAGAGATCACAAGTAGGCAGAGAGGCAGGCAGAGAAAGAGGAGGGGGGAAGCAGGCTCCCTCCTCCAGGTGCCCCAAGAATAAACTTTTTAAAGTACTTAAAGAAAACTTTGAACCTAGAATTCTTACAGAACCTGGGTGGGTTCATCATTATCATATACAAACCACAAGAAATGTTAAAGGTCTTTTGACAAGAATAATGATACCAGATGAAAATTTGTATCTACACAAAGGGATGAAACCTTCCATAAATTGTTAGTTTTTTAGAAAGCAGAATTTTTATGCTGTTTTTAAAGGGTTTGGGGGTTTTGTTTTTGTTTTTTTGTTTTTGTTTTTCCCTTAAAGGCCATTGACTGTTTAAAGGAAAAATAATCTGTTGGTTTATTGATGAGTAAAATCAGGGGACGTACACTACATTAGTACACTGTTGTACAAATCCTGTATACACATGAAGTGGAATATTATTTGAAGGTAGACTGTAATAAGGTAATAATGCTTACTGTAAACCATATTCTAAAAGTAATGATTAACACAGCTTTTGTTTTGTGAATGGGTTGTTATATTAATAATAAAATAACAAGACTTTTAAGAGCCGGGGATAAAGCACATTATCAGAAATTTGATTTTATACATACATGTTTTTAAAAGATTTTATTTATTTATTTGAGAGAGAGAGAGAGAACACTTGAGCAGGAGGAGGGGGAGAGGGGGAGGGAGAAGCAGACTCCCTGTTGAGCAGGGAGCCCGATGCGGAGCTCCGTTCTAGGACCCTGAAATCATGACCTGAGCCAAAGGAAGATGCTTAGCTTACTGAACCACCCAGGTGCCCCCAGTGCAATCTCTTTTATTGTTTTTTTAGAAGATTTTATTTATTTATTTGAGAGGGAGAGTGAGAGAGAACACAAGAGTGGGGTGAGGGGCAAAGGGAGAAGCAGACTCCCTGTTGAACAGAGAGCCTGATGCCGGACTCAATCCCTTCACTCCAGGATCATGACCTGGTCTGAATGCAGATGCTTAACCAACTAAGCCACCCAGGTGCCCTGCAGTCCCTTTTAAATAACAAGTTTTCTTTCTGATCCCTCTAATCTATGCCACTTATATTTATTACACCTATAGAACACCATCTTCAGTCTTGTTACCTGATGAAACATGTGCTTATATTTTATTGTCTTTAGGTTCTATCGTGGTTATTATTGACAGTTTGCAAGTTTAGCCTGATACGTAAAAAGAATTCCTTTAGCCTGATATGTAAAAAAGAATGCCTGGATAGCTCAGTGGGTTAAGCGTCTGCTTTTGGCTTGGGTCATGATCACTGGATCCTGGGATCAAGCCCCATGTTATAAGCAGGGAGCCCGCTTCTCCTTCTCCCTCTTCTGCTGTCCCTACTTGTGTGCTCTCTTGCTCTTTCTCTCTGTCAAATAAATAAATAAACTAATTTTTAAAAAGAAAGGGAGGAAGGGAGGAAGGAAGGAAGGAAGGAAGGGCTCAGTGGGAAGTTTGCTTCTCCCTTTGCCTGCTGCTCCCCCTGCTCGTGCTTACTCTCAATCTCTGACAAATATATAAATAAAATCTTAAAAAATAAAAAAAGAATTCCTTTGAAATTTCTGTATTGGAATTGTTTTAAATGTTATATATATTAATTGAGGGGAAATGTCTGATTCATCATATTGCATCGTTTCTTCCATGTATGGTGTATGTGTCTATTTATTGTCTTGTATTATGATTTTAGAGGTTACAGTTTTTTCCATAAAGGTCTTCCTAATCTTTTGATAACGAATTCCTGTGATATTCTAGAAGTTATTGCTATTATGAGTAAAATCTTTTTTTTTTAAAGATTTTATTTATTTATTTGACATAGAGAGATCACAAGTAGGCAGAGAGGCAGGTAGAGCAAGAGGAAGAGAAGCAGGCTCCCCACTGAGCAGAGACCCACCCCCCCCAACACACACACGGGGCTCGATCTCAGGACCCTGAGATCATGACCTGAGCCGAAGGCAGAGGCTTTAGCCCACTGAGCTACCCAGGCACCCCGAGTAACATCTTTTTATCATGTACTTTATAATAGACCTTGATATACAGGAATATGATTAATTATTGCATAGTGATCTTTTGTCTGGGAGACTTTCTGAACTCTTTCAACTGTTCTAATAGTTTGACTAATGAATTATGTTGGACTTTTTGCCTCATGACCATTTTATTCTTCTTTTCTAGTGCTTATGCTTTTTTCAGAAATTTTCTTGTCTACTGTGTTGACTAAAAACTACGGGTCTGTGGATACAAACAATCATAGCAGGCATCTTTATGCCATTTGTAGTAGGCATCATTATATCATTCTTGATGGTCACGAGAACACTAACCTCTATGAGGAAAAGGTTTGCAATACCTTTTAAAAGTATAATATAAATACTGAGTCACAGTGCTTTTTCAACCTTGTTCATGTCATGGCATACATAGAAAATGTTACATTTGTATACCACATTGAAATAAACTAAGGCAGCTTCTTGTAATTTGAGTTCACATTGCCTTAAGCCTCACTCACCTATCTCAAAGGCTAAATAGTACAAAATCAGGGATACTACCTTGTTAGATATTGAAGGCATTGTAGTTGGAAATCTCTGCTCTAATGCTTTACCATTTAAAGTGATATTAGCCCATAATTTTACACAGATAACTAATTTATTAATTTAAGGAATTCCTTGTTTTTTATATTACTTAAATTGTTTTTTGTTCTTCATAAATGATTACTGAACTTTATCAAATCCTTTGTTTTTAATCTGATGAGATAATTACATAGTTTTCTCTTTAATATCATAATATGGTGAATTACATTCATAGACTAGTCTTTGCATCCTTAGGAGAAGCCTGCCTTAAGCATTTCTAGATCAATTTAACAGAAATTTTTTTATTGATCCGAATCATCATGTTGCAAGCTCAGTAATGTAAACATTATTTTTAAAATTGTGAAATGTGCGGGCGCCTGGGTGGCTCAGTGGGTTAAGCCACTGCCTTCGGCTCAGGTCATGGTCTCGGGGTCCTGGGATCGAGTCCCACATCGGGCTCTCTGCTCGGCAGGGAGCCTGCTTCCCTCTCTCTCTCTCTGCCTGCCTCTCAGTCTACTTGTGACTTCTCTCTGTCAAATAAATAAATAAAATCTTTAAAAAAAAATTGTGAAATGTGCTATAAAATAAAAACATACAAACATGTTTATGTAATTTTTTTAATGTAATATTTTATTTACATAAATTTAGAGCATCAAATGACCTACTCTTTAGTTGCTACACAGTTTAAAAGGTAGAACATTACCAGTGTTTCTCAGTTGCATTTCTTCTTTCTTTCTCACCTCAAAACCGGTAACTAGTGTCGTGACTTTTGTGTTACCATTCCCTTGCTTTTATTTATAGCTTGGCAACCCAAGTATGTATCCCTAAATAGTTGTTAAGTTTTCAAAAGCTGAGTAACAGATTTAATTCCATGGAGCATAATATTGCCACCATTGAGGAAGGCTTCCAGAAGAAGATAAAAGCCTAATAGTTCATAGGTCATTAAGTGGCTTCACAGTCTCTTTTGAAGGAGATCATAATCACTCACTCATACAGTGAATAGTGTTGAGTGGAGGAGTCCTCTTTACCACCACTGAGGCATCTGGAGGGCATTTACTAGTATAGATACTATATAGAGTGTAGTCAGAGGAAATGGGCTACTATCTACTTCATAATTCTAAACTTATTCCATTCACTCTCTCTTTCTTGGAAGGAAGGAAAAGAAAGAAAGAAAGAAAGAAAGAAAGAAAGAAAGAAAGAAAGAAAGAATTTATTTATTTATTTATTTATTTATAAATAATCTCTACACCCAACGTGGGGCTCTAATTCACAACCCCAAGATCAAGAGTTGCATGCTATACTGACTGAGCCAAACATGTGCCTTGTCTTTCTTGATAATAGTTTGTCTAGGTACTTAGTTCTAGCATAAAAATAAATTTTCTTCACTAATTTGAAGATTCACCATTTCATTTAAAAGCTTCCATGCCAGCTGTTGAGATGCTTGAGGACATTCTGTTTCCTGATCCTTAGTGTGTCACTTTTTTTTCTTTGTGGAAGCTCACAGAATCTTGTTTTTTCCCCAAAGGTTCTAAAGTTTTTCTGTGAGGTTGCTTTTTATCAGTTTATTTTCATCCATTGTGTACAGTCCCTTTTAATCTGGTAGCTTACTTTCTCAACCCTGGGAGATTTTTTTGTTTGGTTTTGTTTTCCCCCTTTGATTTATAGCTTTCCCTCCTATTTTTCTGTTCTCTCCTAACATGGATGTTGGCCCTTCATTTTTCTCCTGGTTCTCCATTTATCCTCTATTTTTTATTTCTCTGTTTTAGTTGTTCTTTCAATTTCTGATGTCCTAGAAAATAAATTTCTTGGGGTGCCTGGGTGGTTCTGTCAGTAAAGCACCCAGCTCATGATTTCGGCTTAGGTCATGATCTTGAGGGCTCCATACTCATTAGGGAGTCTGTTTGGGATTATCTCCTTTTCCCTCTGCCCCTCCCCCTGCTCTCTAATAAATCTTTGAAAAAAAGTAAATCTCCTCAACTTTCCTTTTAAGATTCCAGCTCATTTTCTCTTATAGCATCTTGTTTTTGTTTCGTGGATATCTTATTCTGAGACTATAAATTTTGTTTTTGTTCATGTTTTGGTCTCTGTTCCTAGTCTCTCCCACATGTTATGCTTTTCCTTTCATCGTCTGTTTACTTATAGACTCTGTCTTTTAAGTTAAAGGCTTTTAAAGATACCACATATCACTGGCTGGCTGCTCATGATTCAGGAGGAAACCAAAATGCTGATTGGAAGTTTCAAGTGCATGGATAGGGGGTTTATCTGTTTTGAACTTTATTGGATGGTTGTCTGGGAAGACTATTTGTGGGTCAGACCAAGTTGGAGAAGGCTAGATTCTTTGCCTTTAGATACAGATATTTAGATATTTTAGATAGTTGCTTTTCCTACTTTGGTTTGGACAAGAGGATGAAACCCAAAACTGAGTTTGTATTATCTTTGTCCAGAGAGACTCTGTTTTAAACTTTTCAGAGAATGAATTTTCAAGACAACATATCTCCCTGGTATATGGAGTCATGGAGGGGATTGAGAGATCTGATTGTTTTTCTTAAATAGCTGTCACTGACATCCTTCTTACTTTATTAGCCCTCAGTTCCAGTGTTACCTGACAACTGCCAACTCTTAAGCTTTTTAAAAGTTCTATGGGGTAAAATAGGTTGGTTCTCACCTTTTTTCTATCTTACCTTGGAATTTAGCTTTCTCTAAGTCATTTACCATTGATCCCTTTCCTTTCTAACTTTAAAAAGGTCATTGATATCCTTCTAAAATATTTTTCCTCCTAAGGGATTTCCCTGGTACAGTGTTTAGTAGAGTTTCAGGAGGAATTGAAATTAAATTTGTATATATAATTCTCCATCTTAACCCAGAAGCCTAAATCCACATTTTAGTTGTCCTACTTATTTTTACTATGTACAGTATTGATGATGAAGCATTGAAATAGCTGATCTCTGGGTAGTACCTAGATGTACCATACCTTTAAAAAAAATAAAACATTAAGAGTATTAATTATTTTTGTGAGTATCAACTTTCATACTTCCCCTTTTGGAATAGAAACTAGATTTTAAAAAAGGACATAGTAGGACAATTCAAATGATCTGCCAAATTATTCACAGTGAATACCAGTCATTATAAAATATTGAAATAAAGGAATTTTATATTCTTTAAAGATAATGATTACTGAGAAGTAATGTCAGAAAAATTTCTTTTCATTAAATTACTTATGGTGCTGTAAAGTTTGATTACAAGCATAACAGTATGCCTTTGAGAAAGACCTTCTAATCAATTAAATTCAGTTAATTCAGGGATGCCTAAGCCATGAAAAGAAGAGGAAAATGACCAGACTGAATGATGATTCTTATAACATACTGGAAACTACTTTTGTTTTACATGGTAGTAAAACCACCTACAAATTTTATCTATTTATGGTGATGCTTACTTGAATATTTGGAACATAGAAAAACGTCTTTCTGTTAGCTTAGTAATGTACCTAGTGTTATTAATTATTGATTAAAAATACATAAATTAGGGGCACCTGGGTGGCTCAGTGGGTTAAAGCCTCTGCCTTCAGCTCGGGTCATGATCCTGGGGTCCTGGGATCGAGGCCCACATTGGGCTCTCTGCTCAGCAGGGAGCCTGTTTTCTCCTCTCTCTCTGCCTGCCTCTCTGCCTATTTTGATCTCTGTTTGTCAAACACATAAATAAAAATCTTCAAAAAAATACATAAATTAATAAATTATTGATAATTAAGTTTCTTTTACTTCCTCTATAGACTTAATGGTGGGGACACTTAAAAGTCATTGCACTTGAGGGCGGCTCAAACAGTAGAGCATACAATTGTTGATCTTGGGGTTGTGAGTTCAAGCCCCATGTTGGGTGTAAAGATTACTTAAAATCTTAAAAAAAAAAAAAGTCATTGCACTTAAATATACATTTTCAAAGTATATTGGACACTTTATAGATTATAAAAACATGGAATAGGTAAGTCAGGATATATATTTTATAAAGGAATAGTCTTATCTCCCATACAAGTAGTTCCTATAAAGTTTGGGGATGTAAACTACAGAAAAAGACCAAAAAATTATGTCATAGTCAAGGCAGAACTTAGTCATTTGTGTATCATGTGTACTTTTAAAATTATTTGTTTTACTCCTTACTGTTAAGAGTTACTTAACAGTTTTTATATACCATGATATTCATGTTGTTATCTCTTGAGGAAAATTTAGAACTTATGCAGTATGCATTACCTAAAAACGTGTTGCTCTGCATATCAAAGCTCAAGTACTAAGAGAGCCTTAGTCTACATGAAGAATAAATAAAAGGGAAAAAGAAACAAACTGTTGTGTGACCCAAGTCCTTTTTTTCTTTCCACCATATAACATCCTACCCAAAAGCCCTGCTTCACTGGAGGCTAGAATTGTTTAGTGTGAATTTTACTCAGGATATAGTGACTCATTCTGAGACTTTGCTCAGAAGACAAAATTCTGTGTTGATGGCATGTACATTACTCACTTCTTTCCGTATATGGGTTCCCTGCAGTTTCACTGGAGCTTTATTTGTGAAGTATGTTAAATGATAAAACACCTGCTGTTTTAGTTTGGTAGGGCTGCCATAACAAAATACCAGAGACTGGGTGGCTTAAACAACAGAAATTTATTTTCTCACAGTTCTTGTGTTTG
The DNA here is from genome assembly GCF_009829155.1 of Mustela erminea. NCBI lineage: Eukaryota > Metazoa > Chordata > Mammalia > Carnivora > Mustelidae > Mustela > Mustela erminea. Next base: position 30,393,393 of record NC_045627.1, on the reverse strand, counting down.
AAGTCCCAAGGTAGGGTGTCAGTAGAGTTGGTTCCTTCTGAGTGCTCTGAGGAAAGGATCTGTTCAGGTATCTCTCTTTGACATAAATGGCCATCTTCTCCCAGCAACTTCATATCATCTCCCCTCTGTACCTGTGTCTGAATTTCCTCTTCTTGTAAGGATACTAGTCTTACTGGGCTATCTACAACCCTAATGACCTAATTTTTAAATTAATTACCTCTGTAAAAACCCTTGTTCCAAATATGGTCACATTTGGAGGCTCTGGGAAGTAAGTCTTAAACATGTGACTTTTTTAGAGGGGATACAATTCAGCCCATAACACACGCTATTACAAAAATGTATCTTCAAAGTGGAGGGTATATCTGTCTGACAAATGAAATAATTTATTGAAATGTACTTGAATATTAATATAATCATTGAGAACTTCATTTCCCTTTTATCAGAAGCATGGTTTTAAAAGGGAAGCAATAGTGGAACCTCTGCAGTAATTCTGGGAAAAGCCAACTCCCTGTTAAGTAGATCCTTCAAGAGGCAGCTTGATAATCACTTTTGTTGTAGGAACTGTAACCAAGAAATAGATTCGTTCAATACTGTCCTAACACTACACACTCTACAAATGCTTAAACAGATGATACTTTGCGTTTATCTTTACCCAGATACCTTTATCTATAGGATACCCAAGTCTTTCTTTTCTATTTTTTTAAGATTTTATTTTTATTTTTATTTTTATTTATTTATTTTTTTTAAAGATTTTATTATTTATTTATCAGAGAGAGAGAGGGAGAGAGAGCGAGCACAGGCAGACAGAATGGCAGGCAGAGGCAGAGGGAGAAGCAGGCTCCCCGCAGAGCAAGGAGCCCGATGCGGGACTCGATCCCAGGATGCTGGGGTCATGACCTGAGCCGAAGGCAGCTGCTTAACCAACTGAGCCACCCAGGCGTCCCAAGATTTTATTTTTAAGTAATCTCTACACCTAATATGGGGCTCAAACCCTCAACCCTGAGATCAAGAGTCATATGCTCCACTGACCAAGTCAGCCAGGCACCCTCAAGTCTTTCTTTAGTTAGGTATGCTAAACAGCTAAGGTTAATTATTAAGAAGTACAGGAAAAGCTATTATATGAGAATTTGAATAGAGATTTCTTACCACATTTGAAACCTGACTGTGGTTTAACTTTTTACATAAAATTGCCCACCCCCATTTAAATGAATAGCTTGATCAATGTTAAAGATATTTTTAGGGGTGCCTGGCTGGCTCAGTTTGTACAGCATGTAAGCTTGATCTTGGGGTCGTGAGCCTGAACCCTACATTGGGGATAGGGTTTACTTTAAAAAAAAAAATGTTTTGGAGCAGCTGGGTGGCTCAGTGAGTTAAGCGCCTGCCTTTAGCTCTGAACACTGAAACCCTGCATCAGACTTCCTGCTCAGCAGGGAGTCTCCTTGTCTCTGTTCCTCTACCACTCCCCCTGCTTGTGCTCTCTTACTCTCGCTCTCTCTCAAATAAATAAAATCTTAAAAAAAAAAAAAAAGATGTTTTTAGAAGATATCTATTTGAGAATAAAGTGGAAGTGATTTCTCACTTTATACTAAATATATATATGGAATATGCCTTCCATACATATATACATATATAAATATAAATGGAGTATACTTTCAAATTCTGTTAAATAACCTTTTCCAATAAAATCTTTTTTTTTTTTTTTCTTTAAGATTTCATTTATTTTTTTGAGAGGAAGAAGGAGAGCAAGCACCAGCAGGGGTAGAGGCAGAGGGAGAAGGAGAAGCACCCCCCTGAGGAGAGAGCCCGTTGGAGGGCTCAATCCAGGGACCCTGGGATCATGACCTGAGGCAAAGGCAGATGCCGAACCAACTGAGCCACCCAAGTTCCCCTCCCAGTAGCAACTGCTATCTGCTGTCTGGGAATTTTTCCACCTTAACTCAGGACTCAGTGTTTTTACTAGACAGACTTATCATAGCTGATATTCTTGTTGTGATTGATGCTACCAATAATAAAAGTTGATTTTTGCATTGTAGATAAAGGAAGCTCACATTTAGAGTTATTCCTGTCAACCTAAAAAACAGTTTGTTAATATGCATCCTCAAATAAAGTGTGGTACTTTTTTTATACTTGAGTACTTTTCCATTTTGAAGTTTAACAGGCAGCTGTGGGTTTGTTGTTGTTTGTTTGTTTTTAATTTTTGGCTCTGAATCCTAAATTCTCATTCCCTCAGATGTAGCCAACAATCTGGGTATGCCTGTGTCTGAAAGGTACAGATAAACTTCTGCCTAAACTTCTCTTACCAACTCCTGATATCTAATATGAGTTATTTTTTTATGAGTTATTTTGATTGCATTCCTGATAATGGCAAAGGCAGTAGCTAACTATTATTCATGTTTAAGTTGGTTTCCAAAAGTTTGAAATTTTCATCAGTTTGGCCTTTTCATTCCTTTCAGGGTTATAACAATTAAGAGATTTTATTTAGTACCACCTGTATGAAGAATATTCTAATTAAAAGTTGGAGCCAGAAATTACAAAGACGAGTAAGGCAAGATCCTTGCACAGACAAGTACATTAATTACTATAATTCAAGGTAAAGTAAGATTAGTGCCAATAGAGTGTATCATCCCTAGCATCGGTATATTAGAGACTATGACTTCTCAGCGATATCCTGGCTGTTCTGCTGTTACCAGAAAAACTCTTAGTAAGAAATTAGAATACTTTGTAATATAATTTAATGATAAATTTATATATTTATAATCTATATATTTATAATCTAATGACAAATATATATAATGATAATATATAATGATAAATATATGATCTACTGGTAAATATATAATCTAATGATAAATATATATATAAATCTTATGTCTAATATATATTAGACAAATATCTAATGATAAATATATAATGATAAATATATAATGAAAACTATAAATATATATTAACCTAATAACAGAATTTTTGGCTTAGTAAAGTCAAATAGCAGGCTCTTGTTCACTTCTTTTCTGGGCAGAGCACTGTTTTCTACTGTGACAAATTTTGAAGAAAGTATCTTGTTGTTTTTCTTAAAGATTTGTTTATTTGAGAGAGTGCTGAGTGCAAAGAGGGAGGGGTGGGGTGGGGTGTGGGAGAGAGAGAATCCCAGGTAGACTCCCTACTGAGCTTGGAGCCCAACTGGGGGCTCAATCTAATCAGGTCATGACCTGAGCCAAAAATCAAGAGTCTGATGTTCAACTGTCTGAGCCACCCAAAGAAAATATGCTTTTAAAAGGATCTACTTTCAATTATCATATGCTTTCTCTGATCTGAGGAATTTGAGAGGTAGGGTGGGAGGTCATGGAGGACAGTGAGGGAAAAAATGAAACAAGATGGGGTAGGGAGGGAGACTAACTATAAGAGACTCTTAATCTCAGGAAACAAACTGAGGTTTGCTGGGGGGTGTGGTGGGAGGGATAGGGGGCTGGTTTATGGACATTGGGGAGAATATGTGCTATGGTGAGTGCCATGAATTGTGTAAGACTGATGATTCACAGACTTGTACCCCTGAAGCAAATAATACATTATATGTTAATTATAAATGAATGAATGAAAGGACGTACTTTCAAATTAATATTAGATGCATGAAATATCTTATGAACCCCAAAAGCAATATGACTATGGACAAATAACATGATATGAAATAAAATATGCAAGCTCTAGCTAATAATTTAGCATTGGTATTGATTAAAAGCATGAACAAAGTACAGTAGTCCCCTCTTTTTTTTTTTTTTTTTTTTTAAGATATTATTTATTTATTTGACAGAGAGCACAAGCAGGGGGAGCAGTAGGCAGAGGGAAAGAGAGAAGCAGGCTCCCAGCTGAGCAAGGATCCCAACTCGGGACTCAGTCCCAGGACCCTGGCATCATGACCTGAGCCAAAGGTAGCCGCCTAACCAACTGAGCCACCCAGGTGTCCCCAGTAGTCCCCTGTTATCTGCAGGAGATATGTTCCGAGACCCCCAGTGGATGTGTGAAACTGCAGATAGTACAGAACCCTATGTTAGTTACTACTTGTGATAAAGTTTAATTTATATATTGGGCTCAGTAAGAGATTAACAACAACTACTAAAAAGATAGAATAATTGTAACAGTATGCTGTAATAAGTTATGTGAATATAGTATCTCTCACAATATCATTTTGGACTGTACTCAACCTTCTTGTGATGATACGTCTCAAATAAAATGCCCACATGATGAGATGAAGTGTAGTGAATGATGTATATAGTGTTAGGCTACTATTTACCTTCTGAGGGTACATCAGAAGGAGAATCATTGGGGTGGCTGGGTGCCTCAGTAGGCTGAGCATCTGCCTTTGGCTCAGGCCATGATCCTGGGATTGAGCCACACAACGGGATCTCTGTGCAGTGGGCAGTCTGCTTCTCCCTTTCCCTCTGCCTGCCACTTTCCCTGCTTGTGCTCTCTCTCTCTCTGTTAAATAAACAAACAAAATCATTTAAAAAAAAAAAAAGGGGGGGGGAGCGAGGAAGAGACAGGAGGAGGATCATTTGCTTCCTAACTGTGATTGACCTCAAGTAACTGAAACTGCAGAAAAAGAAACTGGGGGTAAGGAGGGATTGCTATGTAATCATAGAGCCTTTCATGGAAGAAATTTTAAATTATATGTTGGTACAGGTATTAAGCATGAGTTTTACCCTAAGTATTTTGGAGAGTGTATCTCAAACTGTGCCATATAAAAATCTTAGTGTTCTTAAAAAAAAAGTCTCTTGTTCAGTAAGCCGGGGGAATACCTCTCTCCCCTAGGTGATTCACAATACAGTGAAATTAATAGATAAGGAGTCTTAGGCCAAGATGTTTTTAAATCATTAGGACAAGAGTTGGTTAGTTAGGGATTGTGATAATTATACTAAAGCATGTGTAATAAATGTTACAACTTAAATTTTTTGTCTGTGACTTTGAGTTTCAATAAAGTTTATATGTTTATAAACTTTAGGAAGAATATGGATATCTAACACTTTTAGTTTCTAAGGGATAATTATTATTTTTAAAATAAATTTTAAAGATTAACAATATTTTTAAAGTTTTACCTATTTATTATAGGGAGAGAGTGAGTGTGCACGACCACACTAGCAAGGGCACGGCAGAGGGAGAGAATCCTTAAGCAGACTCCCTGCTGAGCTCAGACCCTGTTCTTAGTCTCTAATATACCCAGATCCATGAGATCATGACCTGAGCCCTAACCAAGAGTCTGACGCTTAACCACTGAGCCACCCAGGCACCCCTCTAAGGGGTAATTATTTTTTGAATGTGGCTTAAGTCTACTAATTAAGAAGCCATAATTATGGCTAATTCCAAGTAAGACCTGACCTAACAAATCGCCTTGTTACTGAATCTAGCCAGTACTAGTAGTCAGAGTGTAACAGTCACAACTTGATAAACATTTAAAGTGGTGAATTAAAGTTTTGATTCTCATATGTGATTCATAATTGAAGTAAAAATACAGTTATTTTTTGTAAAGATTGCTTTTCACTTTTTGTCCAGTCTCAGTAGTCTAAGAAGTTAAACATACTTGGGAGCTCTTGAAAGGGGTTCTCATGCAAGAGAAAGCTATAATAGGATACCATTTTTCAAATACCATGTCAGGAAAGATAAGCAGTTTTGATAACATCTTTTTGGAAAGGATGTGAGGAAACTGCCATTCATTCATTGCTGGTGTAAGTATGTTTAGATATAACCTTTAGGGAGAGCAGTTCTGGTATAAGTTAACGCGACATTTTTTTCCCCAAGAATTTATTCTACAGTCTTCATGCATTCATGGGAAATGATTTAAGTAAGGGCTTCCTCTTGTGTGTAACAGCAAAAGAGTAGGGACAGTGTAAATATCTATAATAAACTATGGTATATCCATCCAGAGGAATGGAATGTAGCCAGTCATTAAAAAGAATGAAGTAGGGACGCGTGGGTGGCTCAGTTGGTTAAGCAGTTGCCTTCGGCTCGGGTCATGATCCCAGCGTCGTGGGATCGAGTCCCACATCGGGCTCCTTGCTCGGCAGGGAGCCTGCTTCTCCCTCTGCCTCTGCCTGCCATTCTGTCTGCCTGTGCTCGCTCCCCCCCCCCACCAATAAATAAGTAAAATCTTTTAATAAATAAATAAATAAATAAAAAGAATAAAGTAGTTTTGTATATATTGATAGAGAATGGAATGGTTTCCAGAATATAGTGATTTCTTAATTTTATTTTTATTAATTCTTAAAATTTTAATTCCAGTACAGTCAACATACTGTATATGGGCACCTGGGTGGCTTAGTCGTTAAGCGTCTGCCTTCAGTTTAGGTCCTGATCCCAGGGTCTTGAGATTGAGCCCTGCATTGGGCTCCCTGCTCAGCAGGAAGCCGGCTTCTCCCTCTTCCATTCCGCCTGCTCTTGTTCCCTCTCTCACTGTCTCTCTCTTTCAATTAAATAAATAAAATCTTTTTTTTTTTTTAAGATTTTATTTATTTGACAGGCAGAGATCGCAAGCAGGCAGAGAGGCAGTCAGAGAGAGAGGGGGAGGAAGCAGGCTCCCTGCCAAGCAGAGAGCCCGATGTGGGGCTCGATCCCAGGCCTCTGAGATCATGACCTGAGCCGAAGGCAGAGGCCCTAACCCACTGAGCCACCCAGGCGCCCCTAAAATCTTTTTTAAAAAAAGTGTACAGTGTAGTGATTCAAGAGTTCTGTACTCACCATTATTAAGTGTACTGATAAGAGCTTTTTTAAAAAATGTGCTACAGGGCACCTGGGTCGCTCAGTGGGTTAAAGCCTCTGCCTTCAGGTCAGGTCATGATCACAGAGTCCTGGGATTGAGGCTTGCATTGGGCTCCCTGCCCAGTGGGGAGTCTGCTTCTCCTTTTCCCTCTCTCTACTCTTCCCCCCACCACTTGTGCTTGTGCATGCACTTTCTCTCAAATAATAAGTAAATAAAATCTTTTTTAAAAGTGCAGTACAAAATGTATGGAATTTTTTAAACCATTTGTTTTACATATGGTCTTTATATTACGTATACATATTCATGCCTGAATATGCGTACAGTATCTCTAGAAGGAGACATAAGAATTTGTTGTAAAACTTGTTGCATCTGGGCTAAAAAAATTGGATATGCTTACCTGGAATGTAACTGGCGTTTCCCTGCATATACTTTATATCCTATGTTTCTGTGAGTTAGTGATTTTCAAGCATTTTCCTTTATTCCTCTTCATGTATTATATGCTTTAGTCACTATTAAGGAAATTTGCTGAGGTTTTTAAATTAAATATGCAACCTTCGTAAATGGTTCTTTCTTTCTTTTCTTTTTTTTCTTTTAAGATTTTATTTATTTATTTGTTAGAGAGAGAGAGAGTGGGAGAACACAAGCAGGCAGAGAGGCAGGCAGAGGCAGAGAGAGAAGCAGGGATAAGGATAAGAGCATTCATGCAGAGCCTCTTGGAATTCATAGGAATTGACATTATCTGGTTATCTGCAGATAATTTTATTATTTTATTTTTGCTAAAAGTTATAAACTGATAAAATTTTATTTTAAAATTATGGGCATCAGTAACAGGGTGGATATGTATTTGTAAGGTATTTGAAACGGGGGTGAAGGGTGTGAGCTCTGTTCTGTTGTGAAGTAGGCTTGCCAATATACTATAATAAGGAATCCAGTTTTAGTGTTGAACAATATAGTAATTCAAAGATCTTATTAGTTTATTTGTCAGAGAGAGAGAGAGGGAAAGAGAGTATCAACAAGGGGAGCATCAGGCAAAGGAGAAGCAGTCTTCCCGCTGAGCAAGGAGCCCAATGCAGGATTCCATCCCAGGACCCTGGGATCATGACCAGAGCTGAAGGTGATGCTTAAGTGACTGAGCCACCAGGTATCCAAGTAATTCAAATATCTTTATCTCTAAACCTTTTCCATATCGCACAATTTCTAGAATGGTTCTTGACATTATATACTGTCTAGAATACGTATTAGATATGTAAATAATTGATTAATGATTTTAAAAGATCAGAACAAATAAAGCATTCTGTCTTAAGTGGTGCAGAGAGAACACTTCAAATACAGAAATATTTGGAGGGCACCTGGGTGGTTCAGTCGATTTGGCATCGGTCTTCGGCTCAAGTTGTGATTCCAGGGTCCTGGAATCGAAGCCCACATTAGGCTCCCTGCTCAGTGGGGAGCCTGCTTTTTCCTCTTCGCTTTTCCCTCCCCGCTGCCCGTGCTCTCTTTCGCGTTCTCTCTCTCTCTTTCTCTCTCTCTCTCAAATAAATAAATCAAAATCTTAGAGAAAGAAATATTTGGAAATAATATGGTTTGGGTTAAAATCTGTTCACTAAAAGATATTTTGAAGCCCTCACCCTTGGTTCTTGTGAATGTGCCCTAGTTGAAAACTGGGTCTTTGTAAATATAATAAAGTTAAGATGAAGTTATTAGGGTGGGCCTAATTCCAATACAGCTAACATTCTTTTTTTTTTTTTTTTAAGATTTTATTTATTTATTTGACAGAGATCACAAGTAGGCAGAGAGGCAGGCAGAGAGAGAGAGAGAGAGAGAGGGAGAAGCAGGCTCCCTGCCGAGCAGAGAGCCCAATGCGGGGCTTAATCCCAGCACTCTGAGATCACGACCTAAGCCAAAGACAGAGGCTTTAACCCACTGAGCCATCCAGGTGCTCCTACAGCTAACATGCTTATAAGAAGGGAGAAACAGACACAGATACACAGAAATGACGGAAATTGGAGTGATGCAGCTGTAAGGCAAACAACACAAAAATTGCCAGCAACACAGGAGGAGACAAGGAAGAAAAATTCCTTATAGGTTTCAGGAGGGAGCAGTGACTCGGCAGACACCCTGATTTCAGACTTCTTTACTTCTAGAACTTTGAGACAATAAATTTCTTTTGTTTTAAGCCACCCAAAGTACTTCATTACAGTGGCCATTGGAAATGTAAAAAACAACAACTTTAAAATATTTTGTTTTTATAATTTATGTCATGTATTCTAATTTAATGTCTAATTTTAAATCTTTCCCTTTTTTTTGTTTTCTCACCTTTTCCTATTTCCTTATTCCTTTGCTTTTTTCTTTCTGTACAGTTGTCCCTTAAAAAACATGAGAGTTGGGGCACTGACGTCCTCCCGTACAGACAGTCAGAGAGCTGCATATCACTTTTGACTCGCCCAGAACTTAACTACTAATAGCCTTCTGTTGACCCAGGAGCCTTAATAACATAAACAGTTGATTAACACATATTTTTGTGTTTGTATTATAACTGTATTTTTATGATACAGTAAACTAGAGAAAAGAAAATACTATTTTAAAAATTACAATTTTTTACTATTTTAAAAAATTACTATTTTAAAAATTTACAATACTGTGTTGTATTTATTGAAAAAAAGTCCACATATAAGTGGACCCATGCAGTTCAAACCCATGTTGTTCAAGGGTCAACTACAATCTCATTCTCTACTTTACCCAAGGCTGTAATCGAAGTTCTTTAATCCAGGTTTATCTATCAGGGCTATAAACTGAACCCTTTTTTTCTTCAGACTGTGAAGTCTGTGATACACAGGCATGTTGAAACACTGAACCAGTCCAGTCACCAAAGATAGAGCAGAGCTTGCCTTCATGGTCTCTAATAGACTTTGTCAGAAACTTGAGCTCTATAGTCTTAGAGCAGTATAATGGACTTCAAGTCATCTTGTCCAACGTTTTCATTTTACAAATAAAGTCTGTGAAAATGATGCAGTTAAAAGTTAACATTAAATGGGGCTCCTGGGTTGCTCAGTGGGTTAAGCCTCTGCCTTCGGCTCAGGTCATGATCTCGGGGTCCTGGGATGGAGGCCCGCATCAGGCTCTCTGCTCAGCAGGGAGCCTGCTTCCCCCTCTCTGCCTGCCTCTCTGCCCACTGTGATCTCTGTCTGTCAAATAAATAAATAAAAATCTTAAAAAAAAAAAGTTAACATTATTTACTTTTGTATAAAACTGTACTTTATGGGGCGCCTTGGTGGCTCAGATGGTTAAGTCTCTGCCTTTGGCTCAGGTCATTATCCCAAGATCCTGGGATTGAGTCCCATATCGGGCTCCCTGTTCGGCAGGGAGCCTGCTGCTTCTTCTCCCTCTGCTGTTTACTCTGCTTGTGAACTCTCTCTCTCTGTCAAATAAATAAATAAATTTTTTTTTTTTAAGTGCACTTTACACATGTGCACAATTTGTTCAAAATTAGTAATATGGCTTTGACTTTTCTGTGAAGATAACTTTGTGCTGTAATTATAGCTGAAATAGTAGCTCTAACCAACAAACTTTTTTTCCCACTGAATTCAGCAATGACTTAAACCTAGTGATAGTTGAATTTTTGTATCAGAAATATATTATTTCAGGGGTGCTTAGGTGGCTCGGTCAGTTAAGCATCTGCCTTTGGTCAGGACTTGTCCCAGAGTCCAGGGATCAAGCCCCTCATCAGGCTTCCTTCTCAACCAGGATCACTGCTTCTCTCTCTCCCCCTGTGGTTCCCCCTATTTGTTCTCTCTTGCTCCTTGTCAAATAAATAAATAAAATCTTAAGGAAGAAAGTATATTATTTATAGGTGAGAAAGTTGGATAAGCTTCATTTAGACATGAGTTATAGTGCTGTTGGTTTCAATGTTAGTGATTCCACAGTGTATTAAATAAAGTGCCTTGAAGCAGAAACACATAAAAGGTTATGTACTGAAAGGTTGATTAAAATGTGACTCAGAGGCTTGCAGGAATCCACTCTTACATTTCCACTAGGAGTAATGTGGCTTAGTATTTGGTAATTCAATGTTTATAGTAACTTTATAGACCATAACTACTGCAAATAACAACAATTAGCTGTACTTACCAATTGTACTTATGAACTAAAACTTTATAAAAATTGTCCTCAGACACTTGGGAACTAATTTATTCTTGATTAGCAGGCTAACTGGTGAACTTACATGGATTTAGTCCAAGAAAAGAATCTGTGAGGGGCACCTGGTTGGGGCAATTGGTTAAAGAGTCTGGCTCAGTTTGGCTCACGTCATGATCTCTTGGGGTCATGAGAGCAAGCTCCACATCAGGCTCCTCGCTGAGGACAGAGTTTGCTAAATGTTCTCTTTCCCTCTCCCTCTTCCCCGCCCTGCCTCACATTCTTCTTTCTCTCTTTCAAATAAATAAATAAATATATTTTTTTAAAAATGAATTTATGAAAAAACTCACACGATTGAAACACTTCATTTCTTATTCAGGTTTTCCTTTTCTAGTACTTAAAACTGCCCTCAGAATTCTTCTAAATGCTAACGAGATACTAACTAGTGTACTAAGATTTTTTTTTAGTATTTCAGAGAAAATTCCATACCTCCAAATTCCCTTTTTAACTTGGTGACCTCAAAATGGTTGTGATACTACCTTACATAGTAGCCTCATAAAAAACTGCATGCTGAATGTAACAGTTTAGTTCTACATTTTCGATAGTGCCATTTAAAAATTAATTTCTTAAGGATTTGGAAGGTGTTTTCACTTAAGGACCATCAATTCTAGAAATTCTTTAGAAATATTTAATGATAGTCTTTGTTGTGCAAATCCTTTCTTTAGACACTATATGGAAAGAACAAAGATGAAAAAAAAGGGATCTTTGTACTCCTAAAGCTCAAAGTTTTATGTAAACAATTACAGGCATAAATAAATAATTAAAGCTGTTTTGACTGTGTCATAGTAAAAGTATAAACAAACACCAGTGGATGTTCGGGACAGGTAAAAATTAATTTGACTGTGGGTGATTGACATTGGGGAGGGTATGTGCTATGGTGAGTGCTGTGAATTCTGTAAGACTGATGAATCACAAACCTGTACCCCTGAAATAAATAATACATTATATGTTAATAAAAATGAATTTAAAATATTAATGTTAACTGGTGATATCTGATGAGTTACAGAAAAAGTTGTGTTTCAACTAGATCTGAAAGAAAATGCTTGATCGAATTTTAATAGATGGATATGGGAAAATATCTTGATCTAATCAGAGGATAAATGAGAAAGAATGGAGGATATTTAAGGATATAAGAATTGCATGATTAGGGAAATGAAGTAGTGGAAAATGAGGCAGAAAAGGGAGTTCATCTCTAAGAGTGAAGAAGATTTGGACACCTTTCTGTATGTAAATACCAAAGTAATTTGAACAAGGGAATGATTTAGTCAAATTTGCTTTAGGGTTATCTTGGAAAAGTAACATCAAAGGTCAGAGGGCCAATTAAGAAATCACAAGAACTGAATTAATACAGAGGAAGGTCAGAAAAAAGGTACCTAGATTTGGCAATTTTCTGCATGTAGATAATACTGAAAACCATGAGGTGCTCAAGTGGACTTCAAAGTGATAGACTTACTTTTCAGCCATATCCACATTTAAGGGTTGAAAAGCAGTGGAGCTAGCTGGGAAGATGGCAGAGAGTCAAGAAGAAGCATCAGAATGTGTTATTTTCAGTCAGAGAGGAATAAGTTTCTAAGAACATTAATGTAACAGCTTCTGCATACCGAAAAGAGACTGGGATTTGCCAATAAAAGGCCATTCTTTGAGAGAACATTTTGGAGAGAATGCAGAAATAGGCAGATTATATTGGCTTATAAAACTAACGTAATTTGGGGCACCTGGGTGGCTCAATGGGTTAAGGCCTCTGCCTTCACTCAGGTCATGATCTCTGGGTCCTGGGATCAAGCCCTGCATTGGGCTCTCTGCTCCACGGGGAGCCTGCTTCCTCCTTCTCTCTCTGCCTGCTTTTCTGCCTACTTGTAATCTCTGTCAGATAAATAAATAAAATCTTTAAAAAATAAAAACTAGCATAACTTGAAGATTTTATCTTGAGGCCCTCTTTTAATGTCAAGGAGTGTGTTACATGAAGTGTTTACCATAAAGGAATATAAATAAATGTTAAGTATTGCCAGCTATGGTGTAGCACTGAGAGTGATAGTAGTAACTTAAGTAGTAACTAAAAGAAACAGGAGAGGTCTTCACTTCAGAATATGGCTAGGAAAGTATTGATTGTTGTTTATCCACCCCTACAAGAGTGAAAGCTCTGTGAAAGCAGTATATGTTAGTCTGGTTCTATAGCAGTGCTTCTCCCCAGATACTGGTTGGTTGATTTGATGGCTAGATGGATAAATACTATAGGGTGGCCAGGTTTTACTTCAGTTGAGGTTTCATGGCAAGGACAGGATTTGAGTAAAAGGTTGAGGGAATCATTTATTCTGTGGGATTAGTTTTAAAATCACAATAGTGGAGATGATTATTCCTGGTTGGGGGGTAGAGTATATGATTCTGTTGGAAAAGATAACTTGGCCAGGTTGGAGGTAGATTATCTCTTCTGCAGAAGAGATTAATCATGGTTAGTGGTCTTATCATGTTAATAATGAGGGACTATAGGGGCACCTGGTTGGCTCAGTGGGTTAAAGCCTCTGCCTTCTGCTCAGGTCATGATCCCAGGGTCCTCATGATCCCAGGGTCCTGGGCTCCAGCCCCACATCAGGCTTCCTCAGCAGGGAGCCTGCTTCCCCCACTCTCTCTGCCTGCTTCTCTGCCTACTTGTGATCTGTCTGTCAAATAAATAAAATCTTAAAAAAAAATAATGAGGGACTATAAAGTGGATTGGCATTAGAATGTTTCTAGACTGTTAGTATGGCATAATGGTATTTGTCCTGTCTTAACTATTCCCACAGATTTAATTAGATCCTAGGGTCATTCAGCCTGTGGGAATGACTACTAAGATAACTTTTTTTTTTTAAGATTTTATTTTTAAATTATCCGTACATGCAGTGTGGCGCTTAAACTCATATTCCCAAGATCACGAGTCCGCACACTCCACTGAGCCAGCCTTAAAACTAGTTATCAGGAGTACAGTTAAAATACAGAAGAGAGAAATACAAATATTTTATGTCTATACATATTTTCCCTTCCATACAACTTTCCCCCTCTCCCCAAAAAAAAAAAAAAAAACCCACAAAGAAATGTTAAATTAAAAGATTGGTCTCTAAAAGGTTTTAGGGGCATCTGGGTGGGTCAGTCAGTTAAGTGTGTCTGACTGTTGATTTCAGCTCAGGTCTTTTTTTTTCTTTCTGTTAAAAAAAAAAAATGTTTATTTATTTGACAGAGAGAGGGAACACAAGCAGGGAGAGTGGGAGAAGGAGAAGCAGGCTCCCTGCACAGAGCCTGATGCAGGGCTCAATCCCAGGATCCTGAGCTTGAACTCAAAACCCTGAGATCATGACCTGAGCCGAAGGCAGATGCTTAACAACTAAGCCACCCAGGCACCCACCAGATCAAGTCTTGATCTCAGGGTTGTGAGTTCAAACTCTTTGTAGAGCTCCACACTAGGTGTGGGTCCTAATTAAAAAAAAAAAGGAGGGGCGCCTTGGTGGTTCAGTGGGTTAAAGACTCTGCCTTCGGCTCAGGTCATGATCCCAGGTCCTGGGATGGAGCCCTGCATCGGGCTCTCTGCTCGGCGGGGAGCCTGCTTCCCCCTTTCTCTCTGCCTGCCTCTCTGCCTACTTGTGATCTTTGTCTGACAAATAAATAAATAAAATATTTGAAAAAGAGAGAGAGAGAGAGAGATGAGAGAGAGGCTTTATTCTGGAGAAAGGGTAACAAAAATGATGCAAGAGTTCTGATTTGGCTTTTTTTTTTTTTTAAGGTTTTATTTATTCATTTGACAGAGAAGGTGAGAGAGCACAACCAAGGGGCAACAGCAGAAGGAGAGGGAGAAGCAGGCCCTGAACAGGGAGCCTGATTCAGGACTCGATCCCAAGACCCTGGGGTCATGCATGACCTGAGCCCAAGGCAGACACTCAACCATCTGAGCCACCCAGGCACCCTGATTTGGTTTTTCTTAATAAAATACTACTAGTGTTTGGAAATGATCTCACAGATCATATAACTGATATATTTAATATTCTTTCTTAAAACTATCTCCCCCCCCAAAAAATACTTTATACTTGTTATTCTCCTTGCCAATACTCTTTTCATGAGCGTATAACATAAATTTCTACAGGAATTCCTAATTTAATCATTTTGTCTTTTATTGCAAAATGAATTCCAACCCTGAATATAAATGATTTTATATTAATATCAAAATTGCAAGAATTGGGGTACCTGGGTGGCTCAGTGGGCTAAGCCTCTGCCTTCAGCTCAGGTCATGATCTCAGGGTCCTGGGATCGAGCCCTGCGTCAGGCTTTCTGCTCAGCGGGAGGCTGCTTCCCCCTTTCCTCTCTGCCTGCCTCTCTTTCAACTTGGGATCTCTCTGTCTGTCAAATAAATAAATAAAATCTTAAAGAAAATAAAATAAAATTGCAAGAATTTTGTAACAGTGTGTATGTTAATCTTTTTCACAAATATCTCAGGGGAAAAAATTTTTTAAAAAATATCTCAGGGGAATCATGCATATTAGAGATGGACAAATACAAATTGGTCATTTTGTTTGTATCTTGCCAGTAGGGTAGTCTTTCCCGATAGTATCCCTCAGTAGATTTTGCTCAAGCAGCATTATATGTTTCCCGAAATTTCGTAAATTTTCAGATTTTCCCTGCAGTCTGATTTATGCCTGTACACCAAGAAAATCCTTTAAGGATATTTTGTTAGTGTTGGCCTAAACTTGCTTTTACTACTTCCTAGAACATTTATATAATTGATGAATTTCAGTATTATCCTGTTTTTCTCTTTATTTGAAAAAGGGTATATTATACATGTTTGATTTTGTGCATCTACTGTTAATCTCTCCTTTTAGATATTTTTATGTGATTTTCATACTGATTCTTAGAATTTTTGTTCTGTAGTCAAGCTTTTGAATAATGAATGACATTTTGAAAACGCCATGGGTGGTTTTTTTTTTTTTTTTTTTTTTTGACAGAGATCACAAGTAGGCAGAGAGGCAGGCAGAGAGAGAGGGGGAATCAGGCTCCCGAGCAGAGAGCCCGATGCAGGGCTCAATCCCAAGACCCTGAGATCATGACCTGAGCCGAAGGCAGAGGCTTTAAACCCACTGAGCCACCCAGGTGCCCCAAAACGCCATGGTTTTTAAATATTTGTGACATCTATGATTTTACTTTTTTTTTTTTTTTTAAAGATTTCTTTTTTTTTTTTTTTTTTAAAGATTTTTTTATTTATTTGTCAGAGAGAGAGAGAGGGAGAGAGAGCGAACACAGGCAGACAGAATGGCAGGCAGAGGCAGAGGGAGAAGCAGACTCCCTGCCGAGCAAGGAGCCCGATGTGGGACTCGATCCCAGGACGCCGGGATCATGACCTGAGCCGAAGGCAGCTGCTTAACCAACTGAGCCACCCAGGCGTCCCTTTTTAAAGATTTCTTTATTTGAGAGAGGGAGAGCATGAGGGTACATAAGCAGTGGGGGAGGGGCAAAGGGAGAGGGAGAAGCAGGCTCCCTGCTCATCAGGGAAACTGACACAGGGCTAGATCCCAGAGCCCTGGATCATTACCACAGCCTAAGGCAGACCCTTCACCGACATTTCTGGTTTTATATTACTACACACAACTTTTATTACAGCAGTATTAAATACTTTTAATACTTTTAATACTGCTGTATTAAAAGCTGTGTTCAGTAATCTGTACACCCAGTGTGGGGCTTGAACTCATAATCCTGAGATCAAGAGTTGCATGCTCTTCAGACTGAGCCCCCTAAAAAATTTTTTTCTTAAAAATTCAACCAGTGGGGGCGCCTGGGTGGCTCAGTGGATTAAGCCGCTGCCTTCGGCTCAGGTCATGATCTCAGTGTCCTGGGATCGAGCCCCGCATCGGGCTCTTTGCTCAGCGGGAGCCTGCTTCTCTCTCTCTCTCTGCCTGACTCTCCGCCTACTTGTGATTTCTCTCTCTGTCAAATAAATAAATAAAATCTTTAAAAAAAAAAAAAATTCAACCAGTGGCCTACAACTTTAATATCAGCTACAATAATATTTTCTTGGAACTTTATTATAACAGATGCAATTTATAAATACATTTATTTAAACTATAAAAAATATGCATATACCATCCATCAAGGAGAGTTAGTCACTATTCTTGAAAAGCAAGACACTGCTCATTGTCTTAATTTATAACCCAGAGCATTGCTGCTATTGCTAAATAGAGAAAAGAAATATTTCTAAAGGTTCTTACTGTCTATCAGTAGTTTTTTGTTGTTTTAGTTAACATTTCTAGCCAGGAATTTACATCCGTGGGTTTTGTTTCTTTACTTCAGATCATAAATAATTTTTATCATGTGCCTAGAAAATGAATAATTAGATAGTAAGTTACTTGTCCTCTAGGAGTGAAAATGTTTAGTTATCTCTTAAGACATTCTTCTATGAATAAACCAAATGAAAGCCTTTTATTTATTTATTTATTTATTTATTTATTTGACAGAGAGAGGGAGATCACAAGTAGGCAGAGAGGCAGGCAGAGAGAGAAGGGGAAGCAGGCTCTCCGCTGAGCAGAAAGCCCGACGCGGGACTCGATCCCAGGACCCTGAGATCACGACCCGAGCCGAAGGCAGCGGCTTAACCCACTGAGCCACCCTTTTTACATGACTATTAAAAGAATGAACTGAGAAGACGTACAATGATTTAAACTTCACTAATTCTAAATTTTTGATTGGTGAGCTAAAGTTTACTAGGATTATATAGGAAATTACTCTGATGTAATATACTTCTTAGGTGCACTAACTGACGAAGTCTCTGCAACAAAAAGTCCCACAGATCATATTAAAATACTGGAATTAAGATTGTTAAATCAGTTTTAAAATATAGAGCAGCAAGTAAGGGGATTAAGAGAATAAGAAGACGGGCCATTATCTGGAAGAAAGTTTTTGCAAAAGTACATATCTGATTAAAGACTATCATCAAAAGTATATAAAGAACTCTTAAAACTCAATATTAAGAAAACAAACAATTGATTAAAAAATGATCTTGAAGAGACATCTCAGCAAGGAAGATTTATAGATGGCAAACATGCATTTGAGAAGATACTCGACATCAGATGTCATTAGAGAATTGCAAATTTAAATAAGGAAATGCCTCTACTATATATACCTACTAGAATGAGAGCAAGAATAACAAAGTGCTAATAACACAAAATGCTGACAAGGATACTGAGCAAAAGGAATTCTGATTCATTGCCTGTCTGAAAGAATAGTGAGTAAAGACTTTGGGAGATATTTTGGCAGTTTCTTACAAAACTTTAACACTCTTACCATATGATGCAGCAGTTGTGCTTCTTGGTATTTACACACGTGAGTTGAAAACTTATGTTCATACAAAAACCTGTCCCTGGATATTTATAGCAGTTTTATTTATAGTTACCAAAACTTGGAAGCAATCAAGGTGTCCTTCAATAGGTGAATGGATAAAAATCCATTCACCTTGTACATCCAGACAATGGAATATTACTCAGCACTAAAAAGAAATGAACTATGAAACTATGTAGAGATGTAGAGGAAACTTAAATGCATGTTACTAAATGAAAGAAGCTGGGGTGCCCCTCTCAGTGTGTTAACCTTCTGCCTTCGGCTCAGTTCAGGATCCCGGGGTCCTGGGATTGAGTCCCATGTCTGTCGAGCTCCCTGCTCAGCAGGGAGTCTGCTTCTCCCTCTTCCTCTGCCCCCAACTCCTGACCCCTACCCCTGTCCCCTCTCTCTAATAAAATCTGAAAGATTTTATCTGAAAATCTGAAAGCACCTCTGTGGCTTAGTCATTAAGTGTCTGTCTTTGGCTTGGGTCATGATCCCAGGGTCCTGGAGTCAAGCCCCACATAGGGATCCCTTCTCGGCCGGAAGCTGGCTTCTCCATCTCCGACTCCCCTTGCTTGTGTTACCTCTCTCACTATCTCTCTCTCTGTCAAATAAATAAATAAAAATTTTTTAAAAAGAGAAAGGAATGAAGGAAGGAAGGAAAGAAAGAGAGAGAAAGAGAGAAAGAAAGAAAAATAAAATAAAAATAAAATCTATTAACTTTTAAAAGAGGCCCCTGGCTCACTCACTTGGTAGAGTGTGTGATTCTTAATCTTGGGGACATGAGTTCAAGCCCCAAACTGGGTGTAAGCTTACTTTTAAAAAAAAGATAGGGGCGCCTAGGTGGCTCATTCGGTTAGGCATCTGCCTTTTGCTCAGGTCATGTTTTCAGGATCCTGGGATTGAGCCCCACAGTGGACTCCATGCTTAGTGGGGAGCCTGCTTCTCCTTCTTCCTCTGCCCTCCCCACCCCCACTGCCGCTAACTCTTCTCTCTCTCAGGCTCTCTGTCTCTCTTTCTCTCTTAAATAAATAAATAAAATATTTTTTAAAAATTAAAAAGATACATACAAAATTTTGAAAAAAGTAGGGGAAGGATATAAGGTTGATGAACACATTCAGGATACAATACAGTTGAGATGAAAGGATCATAATTCTGAGATTTACCAAGTTCTTTTGTCCTGTCTATGCCACATAACCTTTCCTGCTGATAACATAACTATAAGGACCAGAGTTAGATATGAGCCTGGGAACTCAGCCAAGGGAAGGGGCCTGGAATCAATACATGCTTATTTTTGTAGGAGTAAGTAAGCCTGGCCACAAGTAATACTTGCTAAAGACTTGCTGAGCATCTATGCCTTTCATCTTTTACATTTTTGGCAGGGGATACATGAGGCCATAATGGGAATCACCAATGAATGACCATTTAGGGATTACATCTGAGATTAATGATTAGATTTACATGGTGTTTCCATGTCTTCTCTTCCTGTGTGTTCCCTTTTTGTGTCTACTTTGCCACACTGGGTGCTTGCTGTCTATACGAACCACATCTTATGAGTTTCATGTTTCCCATTTGTTGTTGTTAGCTAGAACAGAATTGGATATTATCCAAAAATACAACATATATTTACAGCTATTTACCATGTCATATACCTCCAGCCCATAAATGAAATTTTTTTTTTTACTTTTTTTTTTTTTTTTAAGATTTATTTATTTATTTGACAGAGAGAGACCACAAGTAGGCAGAGAGGCAGGCAGAGAGAAGGAGGAAGCAGGCTCCCCGCTGAGCAGAGAGCCCGATGTGGGACTCGATCCCAGGACCCCGATATCATGACCTGAGCCGAAGGCAGCGGCTTAACCCACTGAGCCACCCAGGCGCCCCCATAAATGAAATTCTTACATAATAATGATTTTAGCCTTTAATACGCTTTTGACAAATGTTGAAAGCTCTTATGTTCTTAAATATGATTTAGAATTTCAAAACAAATATTTTTTTCAAATTAAAGCCCTGACAGATTTGAAAGTCTACCTACATTACATTATCTTTTTTTTTTTTTAAGATTTTATTTATTTATTTGACAGAGATAGATCACAAGCAGGCAGAGAGGCAGGCAGAGAGAGAGAGGGAGGAGGAAGCGAGCAGAGAGCCCGATGCGGTACTCGATCCCCGGACCCTGAGATCATGACCCAAGCCGAAGGCAGTGGCTTAACCCACTGAGCCACCCAGGCGCCCTACATTACATTATCTTATACCACAGTATCGTATATGAATAAACACTCTCTGTATAAATGGCTTCTGAGATATTACTCTTTTATAAAGTAGCTAATTCCATTATTAGGCAGCTGAATTTATTACAAAGCTTTTCCTAACATTGGACCAAAATCTGGTTATGTGTAACTTCCTTTAGTGGATCTAGTTTAATTTTAGGCACGAGTTAGTTATCTGTTGGATCAGGGGACTCCTTTGAAAATCTGATCGAAACTATCAATAACCCTTTCTCCAGGAAATAAAAAAAGTGCTCGTAGTCACAAATTTTTATAAATAATTTTAAGGACTTTCTGGACTCCTCGAAGGCTTTCATTTTTTTTTTCTTTCTTTCTCCTTTCCTTCCTTCTTTCTTTCCTTCCTTCCCTCCTTTCCTCCCTCCCTCCTTCCTTCCCCAGGTTAAGATCACTGCACATGAACACAGTATGTTAAGTTTGCCCTATATATAAAAGTGTAGTAAAGGGGGCACCTGGGTGGCTCAGTGGGTTAAGCCGCTGCCTTCGGCTCGGGTCATGATCCCAGGGTCCTGGGATCGAGTCCCGCATCGGGCTCTCTGCTGAGCGGAGAGCTTGCTTTCCTCTCTCTCTCTCTCTGCCTGCCTCTCTGCCTACTTGTGATCTCTCTCTGTCAAATAAATAAATAAAATCTTAAAAAAAAAAAAAAAGTGCAGTAAAGACCTTAGGCTAAACATTCCCAATTCCTTTAATCAGTATTAATATGACTTGATTATAGACAGAACTTCCACTATCCAGATCACCTGTTTTTGTTTATATTCTAATAGGCATGTCTTTCTAAATGGGATGCCTTTAATTTTCATGTGAAGTGATGTCAGTATGTTGAGACTGTTACTTAACATATTTGGAACACTCTATAATAGCATTTTTAGCATTCTCACCACAGTACATTCTTGCCTCATAATGAGTTTCTGTTTAGCCTCATCTTTGCATCATCCGGAATCTCTGGGACAATGCTTAACACATTGTAGATGTTCCAGTGAATATTTGTAGACTGAATAAAACTTCCTAAACCTTTTTTGCATCAAAAGCTGCCAAGCAAGTTTTACCACATATTATACTAATGTCTGTTTGTGAAGGATGGGGTGGGAGTGTGTGTTGCACCATACTTAAGTAGTAGCTTTTTGGAACCTAAAACTAGAGATTTAACATTTACTCTTACTAAGTTTCATTGTGTAAGAGCAGTTTCTTTGTTATATAGATGAGTACCAGGGATTACTTTCCTATTTTTAATACCATGCACAGTGGGTAGGTAGCACATTATAGGTGCTTCACGAATCTTCGCTAGCTAATGAACTTTTAGTGATCAAAGTGTGTGCCTGGAAAGCTTGATTCATGAGTAGTAAATGTTTTATGCTTTATATATCAAAATGAGTAACATTTCTAATGTATTTTTTGAAAGATGAGCACATTAATTATAACTTCATGTGTACTTTCTAGATGTCAGGATAGGACACTGAACCTTAGTCTTCACCCCTACCCCACACCCTAAAATAGCTACAATTGATCATATGTGATAGAAACATTTATGGTGTAATTTTGGGCCTTCAGCTCCTTGGGCCACTGTCTTGAGCCAAGTCATTCTGAGTTCATAGTTCATGTGACCTGGGAAATTTTTTTTTGCTTCACAGGCGATTTTAATCAGCTTTGAAATCTTTTGTTGAATGATTAACTACACTTCTGGCTCTTTGTTTCTTCTCTTGAGGCACTTCCTCTTTGTTCCTCCTACTGTGAGTAGAAAGTAGGGAACATCAGTGATTGGAAAACCTCATCTTTTTAAAGCATCAAGTGGAAATTACCTTTGTGGTTATACTATTTGGGCTGTGTTTTCTCTTTCTGTGTAATCTAGGGAAGTAGCATTGCCACTTTCTAAGCCTGCTGCTTTAACTGCTTGATATTTTTAGGAAGGGAAGGCATCTTTAAATAGTTATCTCTCTGCATAATTTGAAAGAGGTTAGCCTCTGCTAGCCCTAGGTTACTTGAATTTGAAAACCTGGTGAGTGAAATTGATCTCTATGGCTCAAATATCCCCACCTTGAGAAGGAACAGCTTTCCAATGTAAGCTATTTAAAGATCCTGTGCTTCCTGAGAAAGTAGAAGGTTAAGTTAGCAAAGTGACTGATCTGATCTATCAAGAGAATGTCTGAAACCTGGACTTGGGCATTCTGTCCTGAGATATAGTCACTGTAGGCCAGGTGTTCTCAACCATGATTTGTGGTTCCCAAAGCTGATCGAGTCTCACATTTAACTCAGATAGTATTTTAGAACTAAGGATTTCTGGGCTTGTCCTGTGTTCTTTTATGGGATGTTCAGTAGATGCAGCCATGAGAGGAGACCATAGGAGAGGCACAGGAAAACAAAGTTTATTATATTCATAGGCTCTAGAGAGATAAAGTCACTTTGTGCCAGGAGGAACTAGGTTCAACCAAGCAGGTGTGGAACCAAGGGGAGAATACAAGGGCCTGTGGGTTAGTGCCTTTTGTTGATGTGTCAGATTGGAGTACACAAGAAAAGGAGCAAGGGGATTTCACTGGTGTGTTTGAATGTTGTTACTAGGTCATAGGGGAGGGCAGGAAGGAGGGCCAGGGGCCAACCCTATCAATCTGGAGCACCTGGTCACCTGGGTAGGATAATTAGAGCTGGTTTGTGGGGGATGTTGAGGCAGCAGGGGAAAGATTTAAAAATGAAGTTTAAAAAATATTTTCAAGTATAGTACCCCATTCTCAAAGTTTTTGATTCAGTAGCTAATCAGGGTTAAAACTTAGGAATGTATATTCTTAGATTCTCCTGATGATCTTGGAAACCCCTGAAACTGTGGTGCAAAATTTTGTATTTTCATGTTTCTGGGGAAGGTATAGCTTTCATCAGAGAGTTCCTCGACTCCAAAAAGGTTAAGAACACTTGGTTTGGGGCCGTTGGGTGGCTCAGTCAGTTAAGTGTCCGACTCTTGATTTCAGTTCAGGTCATGATTCTCAGGGTCATGAGATTGAGCCCTGCCTCCATGCCGAGCATGGATCCTGCTTAAGATTCTCTCCTTTTCCCTCTGCTTCTCTTTCTCTCTCTCTCTCTAATTTAAAAAACAAAACAAAAAAAACACTTGGTTACATCACTGGGACTCAGATTTTACAGTGCTTCAGAATTACTCAAAGACTTGTTACAACACAGATTTCTAGACCCCACCCCTGGAATTTCTAATTCGGGTAGTGTGGGGTGGAGCCTGATGTGCATTTTTAACTAGTTGCTTGTTATTGCTGATGCTGTTGGACAAGGTGCTACCAATTGAGAACCACTATTCTAGGACTTGGCTAACACCTCTCTGTGCCTTCAGCATCAAGCTCTGGAAGCAAAGAGCACCTTTCAGAATTTCTAACCCATTAATATAGTAATAAACATAATGCACCATCTAGTTTACCATTCTAAGAGAATGGTAAAGAAGACTCTTGGCAAAGATAAAGAAGACTCTTGGCAATGGAAAATACACAGTCATTCTTAGTAGATCCATTCATTGATGAGCCGGTTTCATAAATAATTGCTTTTCTGTGTAGCATTTTTTCCCATGATGGTAGAAAACTTCATAGTTCCATGACAACTTAAACTGGTTTTGTGTGTGTGTGTGTGTGTGTGTATGTTTTTCTTTAAATAATGTAACTTTTAAAGTATGCTGGAGGTACCTGGTGGCTCATTAGGTTAAGCATCTGACTTTGGCTCAGGTCTTGATCCCAGTGTCTTGGGATCAAGCCCTGAATGGGGCTCCCGACTTAGCAGGGAGTCTGCTTATCCCTCAGCCCCTTCCCCCACACATGTGCATGCACATGTTCTCTCTCTCAAATAAATAAATAAAATCTTTAAAAAAAATAAAAATAAAGTATGCTCATGTTCTCCAAGGCCAAGTAGGATAAAGTTCAAAGTTAAAACATTAAGATATAAATTGACCCAAATATGATGGGAAGCAAGAAATATAATCCTAAAGAATGCTAAAATTAGGAAAACTTTTTCTGCTATAAAAATCTCCATAGGAAGTGGTCAGGGAAGCTTTCAAATCACAACGAAAAAGCAACTGTTTGACAAGCTATAAAGCACTACTAAATCCACAGGAGTCCCAAAGAAGTTTGTTTGCTCAGACTGCTTCCAGTCTGTCTGAAATTTTGAAGGAAGCTAAGATCCTGGAAGGAATCTTGATTATCCATGAAGAGTCTAATTTTGAAACTTTTCTTCTCTCTACAGACATAGACTTAAGCAAGGCTTCTTGGCATCATTACTGGACCTCAACATTTTCTTCCCAGTTAAGTCTTGGGATTTTTTGTTGCCTCATCCTTTAGAGGAGAGTCCTCAGTGAAATAGAAGCTGACCTGAATTAAGGAAACTTAGAGCTTTAGAGAGGACGGACTTTGTTTAAAGGAGGTGTATTGAATTAATATTAGTAGTTATTGACATGAGATTACATCTTCTCTGTACTTGTTTGCGATACAACTTTTGTTCCAATTTTAGAGCTGCCAAAGTCAGCACATAATACAACTTCAGTTATACATGTCATAAAAGAAGAAAAGTTCATTTTAATGAATGATTAATTTGTTGATAATTGAAAGAAAACACTTCAGTATGAAAGTCTTTATGTAAAGTTTTCTCTTTCATTTTAGTTTTTTTGATTTGCATTGCAGTATTTTGATATACCATGACTGTCAAAATGTTGGCATAAATTAATAATAATTAAAGAAGTATGGCTGAAACTTGGATAATTTTTATATTAACCATATTTTGAATCTAAGAATCTAAATGGTACTTAGCATACATGATCATCACTGCCTAAAAAGCGTTAATTTTTTAAATGAGTAAGATAATATCATACTTAATGGAAATTGTGAATCCCCCATTAGTTGAAAAATTCAGCTTCCAGATTGTTGCTGACATCATCAGAGTTTTTGACAAACAAGGAGTTAATGGGAAAATAATTGTAGAGACTTGTTAACTTCTGCTGCACAAGAAACAGATGTTTGCCAGACGGAAATGAACAAAACCAGTAAAGAAATAGATATTTTCTTCAAGTTTCCAAAAGTACAGTGAAACGGTTAAGAAAAATTGGAAAATACACATTTTAAAATTAGTTTTAGAATAAAAAATCAACGAAATCAGTTATATGCAAACATATTAGTGTGTGTATACCTTAAAAGCTTTCTGAGGATGGTAGGCTTGTCAGGCTCAAGACTGTAAGTCATATTTTCTTTTAGCTTAACTTTGAATTTCTTCTGTGATTTCATTATCCTTTTAAGACATGCTTTGGATTTATGGTTGGGTTGATATAATTTGTAATATTTCTCATTCCCACAAAATTACATTTGCTTTTTTACCATAAAAGATAAAGGATCTGTGGACTACAGAAATACCATATCACAGAAGTCTCCCATGTAGTTTTAGTTCTACCCAATGGTACAAACCTTGGTTAACTTAATTTTTTCTGATATGGGAGAAGTTACTCTTTACTTTTAATTCTGCCACCTTATCTGAATAATACATGAACATTCAGCAGGATTCATTTTATGCTTTCACATATGCAAAAGTAGAAGCAGTGTTTTTGAAAAGTTTGATCTTCCTTATCTTAACTTTGGTCATAAACACGAAGTAAATGGCTTAAAGAAGACAGTATTAGAATCTTAGAATTTGAAAGGATCTTTAATATATTTTTTTAAGATTTTATTTATTTATGTATTTGACAGACAGAGATCACAAGTAGGCAGAGAGGCAGGCAGAGAGAGAGAGGGGGAAGCAGGATCCCTGCCCAGGAGAGAGCCAAAGTGGGGCTCGATCCCAGGACCCTGAGATCATGACCTGAGCCGAAGGCAGAGGTTTTAACCCACTGAGCCACCCAGGCACCCCAAGAATCTTTAATATTTTATAAATTACTCCTTGTCAAAGCCAGAAATGGGATCCTTCAGTGACAGACTTGTCAAATGTTCATCCAGATTTTTCTGAATTGCTTCTATTTATTGGAAGCTCACACTACATGAGTAAATCAGCCTTGGCATGCTAATGTTTAACTATTATAAATTTTTTAATTCAGGCGCCTGGGTGGCTCAGTCGTTAAGCGGCTGCCTTCCGCTCAGGTCATGATCCCAGGGTCCTGGGATCGAGGCCCACATCGGGCTCCTTGCTCAGGGGGAAGCCTGCTTTTCCCTCTCCCACTCCCCCTGCTTGTGCTCCCTCTCTCTCTGTCTCTGTCAAATAAATAAATAAAATCTTAAAAAAAATTTTTTTTTTTTAATTCTTTGTGCTGAGTTAGAATTGGCCTTTGAAATTTTACTTACAAGGTCCTTCCTTTCCAAACTATCCAATACCTTAAATAATTGTAAATAATTATTTATCTTTCTCTTCTTCTCCAGATAAGACATTCTCCATTCCTTTAAATGGTCCTAAGAATGCATGATTTTTAAATGTCTTTGACACATCTCAGTTTGTAATTATTTCTCATATTATGGTTCCCCAAATTGAACAAGATACTCCGAGATAGTATGACCAGTGCAAGATATCGAGGGACTATTGCCTCTCTCTCTCTCTCTCTCTTTCTTTTTTTTTTTTTTTTTAGATTTATTTATTTATTTATTAGAAAGATTTCAAGTAGGTGGAGAGGCAGGCAGAGAGAGAGAGGAGGAACCTAGCTTGATCACAGGACCCTGGGATCATGACCCGAGTGGAATGCAGAGGCTTTAACCCACTGAGCCACCCAGGCACCCCTATTGCCTCTCTTTTTGAATCATTCTGTCATTTGTTAATTTTTAAATAAAGATGGCTTTTGTGTGGTAGTGTATAAGACAAAAGATGAAACTTAGAAACAGTACAGGTACAGGTTAAATGTGTAGGTTAATTTGTAGGTTATTCAGCATTTCTTTAACCAACTTCACATGTATCAAAAACTGTCATCCAGTGCATATTTAATTGACTTTCCTATTGCAGGATGTCTTGATAAAGTAACCTTTGACTTTATTAAAAGACAAATTACTCTCTTGGGGCACCTGGGTGGCTCAGTGGGTTAAACCTCTGCCTTCTGCTCAAGTCATGATCCCAGGGTCCTGGGATTGAGCCCTGCATAGGGCTCTCTGCTCAGCAGGGAGCCTGCTTCCCCCTCTCTCTGCCTGCCTCTCTGCCCACTTGTGATCTCTCTCTCCCTGTCAAATAAATAAATAAAATCTTAAAATAAATAAATAAATACTATCTTACCAAAAAAGACAAATTACTCTAAATGAGTATATCTGGCTCTTAGTAATCACTGTGTATTCGTTTTTTCATGATTCTAATTATCCATCTTGGAGTTTTGCTGGAGTTCAAGTTTACTAGCATGAAATTTGTTTCTGAATTGCCCCTTTCGTCCTTTATAAATATCAGTAGATGCCTATCTGTAACATTTTGATAATTCCTTGATTTGTTTTTTCAGAGACTATCTGTAATGGCTCTGAGTTTATATCTATCAAGTTAATATGCTAACATGTAATTTATTTGAACCCATCTAAACTTGTGTTTTTAGTTAAGAAAAGCATGACGATGTTCCTGTTTTTTGTAATAATGGAACAGTGAAAAAAGGTCTAAATATCCAACTCTAAGAAAATGCATAATAAAATTCATTGCACATTTCCTTGATTAAGTTTTTATTAGGTAGTTATTTAAAATAATGGCAATATAATAAAATGAGTTTCAAGATACAATTTATAAGCTGCTCATTTTACATTGTATCTTGAAACTTGGTAACAAATATGCTTGTGAAAAAAGGGGCGCTAAAAGTCTAATTGCCTTTTTTTTTTTTTTAAGATTTTATTTATTTATTTGAGACAACACAAGCAAGAGGGGGAAGGAGGGCAGAGAAAGAGGGAGAAGCCGACTCCCTGCCAAGCAGGAAGCCTGATGGGAGGCTGGATCCCAGAATGTTGAGGTCATGACCTGAGCCAAAGGGTGAAGGCAAACACTTAACTGACTGAGCCACTCAGTTCTGAACTGGCTAAGTAAACTGTTAAAACTAGGGGATTCTATGTACCCCTTTCTTTCATTTTCCAAATTATCCCTAATTATGTTATTTATAAGGAAAACTAATTTGATTTCTTAAAAAAGATACTCTACTATCCTTTATGGTTTAGTTTATTTTTAATCTCTAGTTTGCACTTGCCATATTAAAAGTAATTTCCTTGACAGAAATAACAATAACGGGTGCCTGCATGGCTCAGTGGGTTAAAGTCTCTGCCTTTGGCTTGGGTCAGGATCCCGGGGTCCTGGGATGGAGCCCACATAGGGCTCTCTGCTCGGCAGGGAGCCTGCTTCCCCCTGTTTCTCTCTTCCTGTCTCTCTGCCTACTTGTGATCTCTGTCAAATTAAATAATATCTTTTAAAAAAAAGATATAACAACAAAATAGGAGTTAAATTTTTCTTTACTGTTTAGCCATTAATGGTTCATCATCTTCCCAAGTGTTCTTTTTATGAACACAATCTTAAAAACCCTTTCATGTTGAGTTGCTTTTTTTCCTAATCCTGCTTATTTCTTCTTTCTGAAAGGTGACATAAGTGTTATTAAAGCATATTAAAAATACATAAATTATTATGTTTTACCCTTTTTTCCTCAGGTATATGATTTTGTAATTTGTTCTAGACTGGTTTCACTTTCCTCCATTTTATGCTCAAAGTTTAAAGTTTTATTCAGCAGACGGCAAAACACTTTGCTCTTTGCCACTTCATGCCAACAAGCATGAAAGAAAGCAATACAGTTCTTTCACACCATCCTAGAATGTAAAAATCATTCAGCTATGAATTAGGAAATCCAGGTTCTAGTCCCAGGGCTTCTATAAACAAGATTTTGGGCAAGAAAATTCAGTCACTTATTCTCTTTGTTGATTTCTTCATCTGCAAAAATTAAATTATTACTCTCTAAAGTTCCATTTCCCTTTTTTTATTCAGTTTTTTCTTTCTCTTCCCCCCGCCCCATGATATGAAAATCCACCTTTATCTTACACTAAATGCTCATACTTATGTGATGTTATTTAGGGACTTTCTAAACTATCCACTGAGGACTACTGATTCATACTCCAGTTTCACACTGTTGTATTAATTGGAGCATTGAAATGTAGTATCTATTGAGCTAGTTCCCTATCATTTTTCCCCTTTTTTCTCTTTTTCTTTTTTTTTCCAGAACTTTCCTTATTATATTTGCTTATCCATAAAATTAATATTTTTTAAATTAATTCATTTGAGCAAGAGATCACACAGAAGGAGAGAGAAAGGGAGAGGGAGATGCAGGTTCCTGCTGAGCAAGGAGCCTGATGGTGGAGTTTGATCCCAGGATCCTGGGAATGTGTCCTGTACCGAGGGCAGACGTTTAACTGACGCAGCCACCCAAGCGCCCCCATAAAATTGATTTTTCTAGTTCCAAAATCTTAGTGGTATTTTTATTGAGGTCAGATTAAATTATGGAATAATTTATAGAATAATTACATTTTCATTATCATTAGTTTTAAAGGAAAATATCAGGTATTCAGAATATTATATGAGCATGGGAAACAAAGTAAATTAATAAACATGATCACTTTATTAATGAATTTTGAGGTATCTATATCTAAAGTAAGTAGTGATAGTACTTACAGTGGTTTTGAAAGAAGTACAAATAACTTAGGAAAGGTTAAGTATTTAATTGTAGTCCTATTTGGCTTTATGTGGTGACAGGATATATGATAATGTCCTAATAATTGTATAAAATAGAAGTCTAAAAATATAGTTTGGAATTACTCATTTATTTATAGCAAGTAAAGTTGGTTATCTTAATGGTACGCATCTGCAAAGTTTTCATGACAGGAGAGTAAATGGTACCTCGTAATACTGGGAGGAAACAAGTCTGTTAATCAGGGAGATTCTGAAAAAGAAGACATAGAGATGACAAATTCAGAACTACTCTAGAGTAGAGTACGTGCCTTATTAGTATTCAGAAAGCCTAGAAGGAAAAAATAAAACAAAGGAAACTGAATTCAGCCATATGCTTATTGAAAAATGTAGAGTCTATTTGCATAATGTTTTTATGTTGTTTTAGTATCCTCAGTAGTGATTTTTCTTAGCTCAACTATATATCATTAAAATCTGCAAGTTTTAAAGAGTAGACACATGCTGCACTCCCTCCGATGAGGTGTGATATCAAAGATACAGTGAAGAAAGGAGGGAAAGGAACACTAATTCTCCAATTACTGAGTTCTTAGCAAGGCGTAGTTTTTCATTTCTATGATAATTGTATTATCTGTTTCCTACTGAAAGTGTGGGATGTATGCTCGGGTGGGAATTTGGTTTTCTTTTCCCCATCATTGTATCCCCAAACAAACCATAGTGTTGGTTGAATGAATGTGGTGCAAGCTTGAAGGAGAGAAGAGAATTTTAAAAATCCACAAGAGTAGGCCCATATCATCTGGAAATCCTTATAGAACTCTTAGTCTTTTGAAAGTAGGAGACAGTGCTACACAATCTTTGCAGTCCCTGGAGGTTCTCTATAGATTCATTTTTGTAAAGAAGTTAAGTCTTTGGACATTACCACAATATAGTAGTTATGTGTTTGTATATTTTCATAGATTACAGGACAATAGGGCATATTGAAAAACTATTTTCCTGAATCTAGTTAGCCTTCACATACGGCCATATCACATTGAAGTCCTCCGAACTACTGTTACTCATCTTCTTTTCTTAACTGTATGTCTATGAAAAATATTTACAGTGCTAGGCCATTGAACTTAGAGTCCTTTGGTTTTGTGTGAAATCTATATACTTGGAGAAATCCACTTGTTTCTTTAGGCTTCTATATCTTTAAAGATGAGGAATTAATTTCTTTCATGGCCCAAGATAAATGGAACCAAAATTCTCATTTATTTTAACCCTTAATTGCAATGCAATGTTCCTACATTATTGGAAGAAACAGATTTCTTTAGCTAGTCATACCGTGTTGCTTTCCTTTTAGCCTCTGTTTACTTTCTCACCTCTGTTGATTTATTCAGTTTGTAACCTAGAAACCAGCTAAAAAGGAAGGAAGTCAGAGATGTGTATTTCTGGGCAGTAACTGGAGTAGTTTCCTCTTCCTCTAGCCTGGTTTAGCTGCCAGAAAAGACTTTTTACTCCCTACCTTCACCCAACCCCCATAAAATTATAGAAAGAAAAAGGGAAAGAAAAGAAAAATTAATAATAACTATTCTACTTACTCCTTAATGCATTTAAGTTATAAGCCATTAAGAACAACCAATCTAGAGGAATAAAATTCTGCTCTCAAAATGGTGCAAAATTTCACCAGGCAGCAAAAATGCTGTCTGAAAGGTGGTATCTGCCATCCTTAAGGAGTTGTAAGAAGAGAAAATTAAGGAGACTTGATGTAAAAACTGGGCAGCTTATTATGCTTACTACCAAGTTGGTTCTCTATATTGGTTTTTCACTGTTTTTATTTGTATTGGAAATTTACCAGAGTACCAGATCAGACACATTTATATATTTTTATTTTTTTAATTTTTTTTTTATTTTTTAAAACATTTTATTTATTTATTTGACAGACAGAGATCACAAGTAGGCAAAGAGAGAGAGGAGGAAGCAGGCTCCCTGCTGAGCAGAGAGCCCAATGTGGGGCTTGATCCCAGGACCCTGGGATCATGACCTGAGCTGAAAGCAGAGGCTTTAACCCACTGAGCCACCCAGGCGCCCCATATATTTTTAAAGATATTTAAAAATATTTTTAAAGTATTTGTGAAGCTCAATTTATGAAAATAACATATTTATGGCTTTCAACTAGTTCCATCTTTGTGCTCCCTTCATTTGCATTAAGAATTGACTACATAGTATTTCTTATTTTATTTTATTTTGAGAGAGAGAGAAAGCACAAGGTTGGGGTGGGGGAGAGGGAGTAGCAGAGAAAGAAGGAGAATCAGGCTCCCCACTGTGCAGGAAGTCAGCCATAGGACTTGATCTCAGGACCCTGGGTCATGACCTGAGTTAAAAGGCAGACACTTAACTGACTGAGCCACCTAGGTGCCTCTGTATAGTATTTCTTTATAATGAGAAGAATTTTAATTCAACCATGATGCAGTATGAAATAAAAATGTTTTTTCTTTATTGATACTACTTACTTTGATTTTTTTAAAAATTACTGCATTCTGTGTCACTAGGAATATATAAATATTGTGGCATTCAGATTGTTAACTAAGTGTAGTTCTGTTTGCTGTTAGATTCTATAGGGGACTGATACTACTTGAGGAACAAAGACTACTGTTTTTAAATGTATATCTTTAGTCAAACTCGAACTTATGTGAGCTTGTACGATGAATCCTGTGAAATATTAAACTCATTCTCTAATGTACAATAAATTGTAGAAATGTAGTGTGGAATGTACTAAAAATGTGCTGTTTCATACTTGAATAGCCTGCATCAAACATTTGATGTTTCTTTGTTATTTGTGGGAAGACTAAAGCTGCCATATTGATCTAGTTTTTTTTTTTTCTTTTTTGTATATTATATGACATTGTGAATTCTTTTATTTTCGTGTTTTACATTCATGTCTGAAGTAATTATAAAGGAATTATTAAAATGGTGTGTATAATATAATAGTCATTTGAGTTATTATTTTAAAAAATATATTATTCTAGGGATGCCTGGGTGGTTCAGTTGGTTGGGCCGCTGCCTTCAGCTTGGGTCATGATCCCGGGGTCCTGGGATTGAGTTCTGCATCGGGCTTCTTGCTCAGCAGGGAGCCTTCTTCTCTCACCACCTCTTCCTGCCACTCTGCCTGCTTGTGTGTACTCTCTCTCTCTCTCTCTCTGACAAGTAAATAAAAAAAAATAAATAAAATAAAATCTTTAAAAAAATAAAATAAATAAAATTTTGTTCTAAAGTTATATTTTAGTACCATCAGTGTTCTAAAGCTATACTTACTAACATTCTTAGAATAATCATTATCCATCTCTTTCATCCTTGAACAAAAAGTTTGAGATTTTTGTAGATATAGTGCATCATATACTAAGTTGAAAATATATTTTCACTGGTTAGCCTGATGTTTTCTGTGAAATGAAACTGATACATCTAGAATAGGAATAGAGAGGGCATGGGCTGGTCTGGATGTTTTTCTCTTAATATGATTTGATGAATTGGTTGTGTGTGTGGTATTTAAAAAACATGAATTCTTAGGTTCATTAAAATTGAGATTTCTACATTGGGTCATGTTTATAATAAAAGACCATGCACAACATTTAAAAATAGGTGAATGCTTTCTTATACTTACAGATATCGAACATTGTTTTTTTCATATTCAGTGCTTATATTATATATACAACATGCATTTAAATGTAGACTAATCTCACTTCAGGTACTCAGTACCCACGTGTAGCTAACTAGTGGCCACCATATTGCACAGCATAACTCTTGAGGTTAGAAAGAAGTTAAAAGTCTACGTTAGGTAACACATCAAAAAAAATATATTTCAAATAATAGATATTCTTATAACTGTGAATTGTCTAGATTAATTTTTTTTAAAGAATAAAATTGTTTCAGGAGTATTTTTTTAAATCTGCCAAAATAAATACCACCAGTTTTTCTTTTGAGTAATGAGTTGTGGTTATGTCATTTGATTTTATTTGGACTGTTACTCCAAAAATGCTTTTAAGTGTTTATTTCCAGAGCTTTTTTTATATTAGAGCTTTTTGTATATTTTTAAGGACAAATGATTAAACTTAAAATAAGGAATTTAAACCACAGAAAGTATTTTCAGTAGTTTAAAGTTCTAGCTTCATTTTTGCCAACTTGAGAGATATTTACATATTATTTGTTTTCTGCACTTTCTTATCTTGGGAAATCTGAAAAGCAAAAACTTTGTATTTGCATTTGCTTTATTGAAAGAGACAGTAAACTTGAGGTCTCAGTCTCACCACTAGTCTGTCTTTGTCTGTTGTTAAAATTATGAGCCAGTCTCTATGGCCGCAGCCAAATGAGTAATCACCAGTAATGTGACTCGTGCTGGAAGTGACTCCATCAGCACCTGTGACGGGGGATTAGTTACAGTTTACAGAGCACCGCCTCTTCCCTTCTCTCAGTGTGCCCTAAGCCAAGTAGTCTTTCTCATTTGGGTGTCTGCACTGTTGGAAGCTACTGCAGTGTGTTTCCACGCAGAGAGTACAGTGGGAAAGGCTTTCTCTAGCTGATGGATGGCTGTTCTCTCTATTTGGAGTATCTCACTGGTTATGTAAGCGACCTCGGGAGAAATTATCCTGACCCAGATCGGAGGATGCAGTAGTGCTTCAGCTGCAGGATTTCTTAGTCGTTAACACCACAGTGCTGATGACAAAGAGCGAGTTGTAATCCTCATCACTGCCAGGCTGAGCCAGAGCAGACAGAAAATCGTCATTTGCTCGTCGGAGACTTGTTAGGTTACAGCTCTGCTTCGTTTTGTGGTCTTGGCTTTTCTTCCTATACAATGACGACGCTGCAAGTGAGCTCAGAAATGCTTGGTTTGAGAGCCATTTGCCTGTGATTTTTGAAGACTAAAGAAGTATTTAAGCTAGATAAAAAATACTGCTCAAGAGTGAAATGGGAATGTCAGCTACTTCTTGACCTTTAAAGCTGTGTCGTGGATTTCTGAGATTTAAAGATACTTTAAAATCTAAAGAACAAAGTACGGTTTGTATTTTTCTGCTTCCTTTTTCTTTTGTCTTAATTTACATTTGGTTTTACTTCTCAGCCTTAGGAATTAAGGTCGCTGCCTTTTATTGATCTAGCCTTAGTGTTAATAGTTTTAAGAAATTTTTAACTATTTTCATTTGTTCAGAAAGGATAATTG
Organism: Mustela erminea; assembly: GCF_009829155.1. NCBI lineage: Eukaryota > Metazoa > Chordata > Mammalia > Carnivora > Mustelidae > Mustela > Mustela erminea. Next base: position 30,358,043 of record NC_045627.1, on the reverse strand, counting down.
TGTGTGTAGTAATTTCATAACACTGTAAAAAGATTAAAAACTAGAGTTTAATTTTTAAGGTATTACAGCAGAAATATTTCAGATTAGGGTTTTTAGAATATAGTGTTTTAAGGGAAGTGGGGTATTTGATTTGTGAGGGATTTTTTGTGTGGTGTATTCCAGTGCCCACCCCCAACTTGTTTTCTAACAGTATCGTGTTTTTCAATAGACCTGCTTGGGTGGGAATTTGGACTTTGTTCTTTCAAGTCACTCCAGTCTTTTTTTTCCCCCCCCCCCATAGACTAAACCTTGACTTCTAAAATGTTGCTTAGTTTTCTGCTTCAGTATTATCCTTTAGTGAATTTTATATCAGATTTTTTTAGTTAATGAGCGTTTTTTTTTTTAACTTGGAAAAGGAATTGTTAAATGTTAAGTGGAGATTGTTAGAAACTCAGACTGCAGACATAAACTCCATGAATTTTCAGTTAAATGTTAAATGTGAGCTTTAACATGGTTTGTTTGAGCAGCTGAGTTATGTTTGAGAGCTGAAGCTGATTTATTTTAAAAATGTTTTTTTTGAGGAGGGCTCATCTGTTCTCCTCTTCCTCATGTGAATGGAATGTGGTGCAGCATGGAGCCCCAAACAGGATACAGTTGTTCTAAGCATTCTTCCTATAGCGTGGTGTAGGCCCTACTAGAAATGCAGGCTCTCAACTATTTATTTTGGCTTTAGACTATTTTTAAAGTATGGTCAGACAAAGGACCTTAAAGGAACTCTTAATCCATTAATAAAATTGAAAAAGTTTTTTTTTTAATTATGAATATTCGATTTTAAATTAGTAATTTTATTTGAATTTTCAAAGTCTTTTTTTCAGCATTGGAATAATAGTCTTTTTGTGATAAGGGCCATATTCTACATTGACTTTCATCAGATGGTAGCTCATTGCTTCCCCTTAGGCTGTGGAAGTTCCTCATAGAATGATATATCTTTAGAGACTTGAATTACTTAGTTATGCATGAGTTCTAGTTTCTTTACATTCCAGTACACCTAGACCCATAAAATATTTACTACAGATTCATCATAAAAGCTGTAGGATCTGTTCACATTTATTTAAATATTTATGTTTTTATTTTTAAAATGTGTTTGACTTGGATTCAGATACTAATAATTGTTATATCGTTGATTTGCCACTTTAAAAAGTCATTATGTGTTTTAACTACTTAGTTTCATATGTTGTTTGTCTTTAATTTTCCCATAAAATAGTAACAGTCACATTTTCAGGATTGTTTGTTTAATGCATATTGAAACATTTCTCTAACAAGTACTGTTAAAGTATTTATCAGCACTTTCTGGGAACATATTTGTAGCTTAAATGTAATTGCACATTTAAAAATTTGCGCGTTGTGGCCCTATTTACTATTTTAAGAAGGCTGATATACTCGACCTCCATTTGTACATGATTAAAAGTATTATTGTATCCGAAGTAGCCTTTTTTTAAACTAATTTTTTAACAATTCTCCCGATAGCTTTCAGTTAGTTATCTTAAAATGAGAAAATTTTTTTTATTTTAGCCGAGAAACTAAATTAACTCAATAAATTAAATTATGATTAGTTGACCTGTTAAAATTTACCCTTAGAATTCTGACCTACCTTAAAAAGCAGAGTTTCTCAGAGGGTTTCTTCACAAGAACGTTTTTCATATTATAAAATGACTGGGTCTCATAGGAAATGCAAACCACCTGTATTATTTGCGTAAGAAAGAGGCACTCATACAGAAGTTTACTTCTTTTTCAAATCCTACTTAATTTAATTGTACCTTTAGCCACTTAGATAATAGCTTTTGTGGACTTTTTTGTTAACCTTCACGAGTTGACCTGACATGGTACTGTTTGAAAATAAATAGAGCATTTGAATAAAGTTCAAGGAATAAATCAAATCTTCTTGAAAAGGTGCCAGTGTTTTCTAGTTTACTAAAAACTAAACAGATATATAATATGAAAAATATTACATATATCATGTTGATCACATACCGTTAGACCTTTTAAAGTCTAAATTAAAAATAAGTGATCTTGAAAACTTTAGGCACTTGTTAGGTAAAATAATAGGATTTTATAAAATAATTTTGGAATTTAGTCTTGGCAAATGGAAAATTCTAGTTGGCAGTAGTTGCAGGAGATACCTAAGTAATGGGGGAATGTCTGTTTTGAAAATGTAATTTCTCACCCAAATAAGAATACTCCTGATTATTATGTAGTATTTGAAAGGTTAGCCTTAGGACTAGGCAGAGAGGAACTTAACAATGGTTAGCTTTTCTAATCATAGATACCGAAGATAGTTGGGGATGTAAGAAGAGTTTTTTTCAGTCATATTAATTTAGGAAATAAGATATTATTTCTAAGTTCATGGTATGGTATAGAAATAAGGCATGTTTAAAATACTTATCTATTCTCATGTGTTTAAGCTTTTTCAAAAACAGTTGTAGACTCCTGGATGAATCGGAAGCTTTAAAAGGAATTTCTTAAATACAGAAATTAACTCCTTAAGAGCCACTCTGAACTAAAGATCTTGAGAAGTTTTTCCCCAGAGTGTGTATTAGTTGTGATTAGCAAGATGTTAAGATTTCTTTAAGACATAATATAAGAGAGGGGAAACACATTGCTTTGAATCTTCTCTGAGGATTTTTACTATCTGTGCCAAAAGCTTTAGTTTGTATCCGAATAATCACACAAGTTGGCTTGTAGCAAGAAAGATTTCTCCGTGTTATACAGGGAATTTATAAACTAAGTTGGTTGTTAATTCCATTTTCCAAACTTACATTCTTTTATTATCCTAAAGCCATTATGTTAAGTTTTTACAAAAGTACCAGAAGTGACACTTGATTTTATTCAAGTTGCTTCTGCTTCAGAAGTGTGACAGTAATTAAAAACTGCATACATTGTACCTTTGTTTTCTTCCTTCCTCTTCCTTTCTGCCTCCCTCACTCCCACCCCACCCCAAGATCTGGGTATATTCCTTTTGTAAGAGATGAGTCTTCTTTAAAATAATCAAATGGCCGTGGATCCCCACCTCCCAGCCCCCATTTTTGGTTTGTCTCTTCATTTGATTTTTAAAGTAGCAGAGATCTGGACTTGAGAGGTGGTTTTTTTGTAATACTTCTTACCTCCCTCTTTTCCTGTTCCCTTCCCCCATGCTGCTCTTACTGAAGCAGCTGGATTTTTATTTGTGCTTGGGGCAGGGGCAGGGGCGGGGGCGGGGGCGGGTAGTACATGGGGTGGAGTTAAAAGACCAGATGCATCCTGATCATTTAAAATCCTTGATGTGAATGAGCTAGCAGAAAAAAAATAACTGAACTATACCTGCTCTGTTTTTATAAAGATTAATACTTAGTAATTTTTAAAAAATGAGTTGGTAAATATGCTCTCCTACCCAGTTGACTTTTTCAGAAGCAATTTCTCATTTATTATCTTAGAAATTTTTATACACATGTATATGTGATTTTCTCTTTTTTAAAATAACTTCTAGATTACTTCTTTCCTTTTTAATATAAAATATTTTATTTTATGAATAAAAGCATTTAGATTATAATATGAAAGTATTGGTATTCTAAAGTCCTTATGATAATGACATTTGTACATTGTATTCAGATATACTCTTCATGTTTGAGTATAAAACCCAGAAAATAACCATTATGAATTTTTTTTTCTCTTACCAGACTTTCAAACCCCTGGTTGAAAAAAGTATACCTAGTTCAATCACTGCGGTAGAATTCCTTGTAGATAAACAACTGGATTTTTTAACTGAAGATAGTGCCTTTCAACCCTACCAGGTAAGAAATTTTAGGTTGCTTTTAAAAGTTAGCTAATCTTTAAACTTCACTGACATTCAGATATTCTTTTAAATATTCAGTTCAAGCTAATATGTAGGTGTTCAAGGAAGCCAGTTCATTGAATAAATTTTGATGATAGGGTAAATGGTTAATTTATCCAAGAATAGATTTATGTACTTAGAACTTTCTATGAACTTGGCAGCATTTTGTCACTGGGAATACACAAGTGATCAAAATTAAGTAACAGCCATTATAAATAATGTTCATCATTAGGAAATAACTGGTTAGATATTAGTATAAATTTATCTTTGTCTCCAGCTCTAAAGGTTAAGAATTGGGTCAATTAATATAATTAAATGAGATTAGTGTTTACTGTATGCATACAATAATGGTAATTCTTCTATTCAAGTGGGGAGTTTCCTTTAGATTGTCATTAATTGTTCATTTTCTAAATTTTAGTTCCCAGATGCAATTAAAGTACTAATACATTTACTTGGATAAACATTTTTACTAGGCTTTTAGATTCAAATCATGTGAAGAAACTCATCAAAAATAGTAGGCTAAAGGAGATTTTAGATTTCTAGTGAAGTGTTCTATCAGTTAATTTTTTAAGGTAGAAGTAAAAATGCACAGAAATTTGTTTTCTTTGTATATTTGGATTTCAGATTGAATTAAATGTCTTCCATACATTTTTTATTTTAAGTGTTTAAAATAATAGGTAACGACATTGAAAGAAAGGATGAGAAAATAGTTTGACTTTTTTTCTGTTTTAATGGAGCTGAAAGTCAGTACTCCTATTTCATTTCAGAATAGTTACTGTTTTCTGAAAATAAATGTAGAGGCATCATTTCCTAAAATGTAGAGGCATCGTTTCCATGGAAAGAACAAGAGCTTGACTTAATGAGCAATGATTTATTTTGTGTCGATTTACAATACTTAGGGAATTCGAGCAGTTATATGCCTCTTCTGTTAGATCTCCTAAAATGAGGTGATAGTTCCCTGAGTTAAATGTAATTTTGAAGTCTACATAGATGTGCTTTTGTCCTTTCACATTATTTTTCTCATTTCATTAAATGCCCTAGTTTTTGTACTGTTAGCTTTTGTTCTTTCTTTACAATATTTATAGCTAAAACTCCTAGCAAGTCCCAGTTTAATATTGGAGGTGTTAGAGCTTTTCCCTTGGGTTTTGTTTTGTTTTGTTTTTAATTGTGAATGCCATTTAGCTTACTATAGGCCTTCCTTATTATAATTTGTTTAATTTCTAACAGTCTTTTAGTGGGATTAGACTGGGTGAGTCTAGGTAAAATCAAAGGAACCTTTTAACCCTTAATGTTTTAATTTTGTGGTTGGTGATTAGCAGCACTCTGTAAGTTTCAGCTTGGATTTGATTTAGAGAAGTGAAATCATTATGTAGAAATTACTTTTAAAAATAAACTCTTTTGCCAGGTGGCCTAAAACTCCACAACATGTCTATTAAAATTATAATGATTGAAAGAATGTGCTGACATTTTATAGGGTTTTTGTTTTGTTTTGGTTTACATTTTAAGCTTTTGGATTCTGGTAGTTCTGTCATTTTATTTAAAAAATAAAGGCACAAGAATGAAAGTGTTAAACTTGATTTGTTGAATTGTATAATGTCTTTGTTAGTAAGCCATTTGTGTTGCTCAGTTAGTATGGGCAGGTTGATCTCTGGCTTGAAAAATATTCTGTCTTCTAAAGGTGAAGTGAGTCTCTTGGCATTTTAACCATTTGTCTTTAACAAATGTGAGTGCTCAGTTCTAGAAAATCAGAAGGAATTACACTAACAGCACTTGATTTAGGGATCCAGCATACCTTAATTTTAGAGTTTCTTAGGAGTTTTAAAAATAATTAGATGGTTTTACAACAGAGCTTTTTAATATGTATTTTAATATATTTAGTTTCTTATTAATCAAGTTAAAAATATATAAGGATATTTTCTCTAATATGTGAGTAATAGACACCTATTTTAACATTTTGAATAAAAATGTACTCCAGAGACCTAAGATGGCTCAGTCTAGTTTTTCAAATTTACTTATTTAAATGAGTTTGTGAAATACAGCTACATTCTTGATAAAGGAAACAGTTTTAGAGTTTATGTAATTAGAGTGGCTTTATCCCAGAATGCTTTTCTCTAACCACTTGTCCAAACAGTACATTAAATTCCTTGGCATCTTAAACATGGCAGCTGTTACTGGCATAGATTTTGTAAATAGTGTCTTGACATATCTCAACTTTAGGGTAACCCTATATAAGTCAAAGGGAGCTGGGGGAAAATTGAACACATTTTTTAAATGCTCCTGTTTTTCTCACTTTAAATTTCATGAGGCAATTTCTTCTGAATCTAGATGTTAATTATCCTTTGTAGACTTCTTAAGTGTGATGGGGGAAAACCTTCTTTAGAAATAGCCTTTGTGTATAGAGTGATGGGTACACATAACTTTTGTTTTAAAAATTCACACAAATTACTTTGCTATGATTTTAAGGAAATGTTCTTGTAGTGAGAATTCCCACCTACCATCTTTCTCCTTGGTTCTCAGCCGTTCTGTAGTAGTATACTCCCTTAAATTTCCTTAATAAAGTTGTGCAGCCCTATTTTTTAATATATCCAAATAGTATCATATTGTTAAGGTGATAGGAAACCATTGACTCAGGATTAATACAGATCATTTCACTTTTAGGTCACTAGTTTGAATCCTATACTTACCTCTGATTTCAGTGCATTGCATATCAAATACCATGTATTAAACTTGATCTGGTCACTTTTTTAGTTGGAAAATTGAGGTGCAATCTTCATTTTTACAGTTTTCAGTATTTTGGAAAGAAAGTTGAATGAGGAGAAAAACCAAACCGACATCTTACAGATAATATAATCGATGCATATTAATTAGGTCACTGAAGCAGCATGGTATTGTTAATTCTGTTTTTTCCTTCCTTATGCACACAAATGAGTTTCTGCTTCCTCCTTTTAGATTTCCTGATCATGCCTGGCTGCAGTTAACTTTCTTTGAAGTAGAGGGGGAAGGGAAAAGAGAGGAAGTAGGAGGGAACTCTGCAGATTATACTGTGTCTTTCAACTGGGAAGAAAGAGGAAAAAACCAAGTTATTGATTCTGAAAGATGGCTTTTATAGTTTGGAGTTTTCTTAATATCTATTATTTTTATGTTATTTCTTTTCTTTGGAGGATGATTACAGAAATTTTTAAAAATTGTTTCATTAAAACTTGAAATTTTGATCAAGTTAATATAAAAAACAGTTTGAGAATAGAAATATGAACATTGAACTTTTAGCATGATTTTGAAATCATCTTGTTCTGAGTTTTGGCTTCTGGCCATGCACACACCTGCAGTTTTCAGGTCGGTTGCTTCATAGAGGATATAGAAGAGATTATTTCTTACCTGAAAATTGTACATGACTCATATCAACAAATCTGGGTTGGTCTGGCTTGTTAGTCCAGTATTTTCTAGGGATCATAATTCTCTTTGTTTTTAAATGTATTAAGGGATAATATGAAGGGCACTAGTTTAAAAAACCATTAGAGATTTGAAGCAGAATGTGTTTGTTCAAAATTATGCCTTATGCTTATCTTATTATATATTAAAATTCATTGTAGTATTAATGTGTATTCAATACTATAAGGTAGAATCATCCTACATCCTTCATCCTGAAGGAATGATTCTTTTTTACATTCTGGGTCACAATAAAGTGATTGAAGTTTAGAGATAAGACTGTTATTTCTACAGTTTCTGTCATCATAGAATATAGACACTGAACTGCTTTACTAAACATTAGATATAGTACTCCTATGCTGTGAATTGCTGGCTGAAGGAAACGGGAACAGGTGGAGCAAACCTGAGTATTTTCTTAGTACCTGAACTAAAAGTTGCTTAAAGACTTGCACAGAGAAGAGTCTTAAAATATTCAGTGAATGATGTATCTGGACTTAATCAGATTTATATATCTATCATTTCTGTATTTCTCAGTGAGAAGGTTGTTTTCCCTGTTTCAGTCCTTTTTGACCCACAGATTTTACATCATTGATGATATAAATTTATTGGCTGTGATTTCAGAATATTTCTAAGGTAGTTGTTGCTTAACACATCTGGTTTACTAAAAGTAGCTCAAATGGTTGCCTACTATAAATTACCAGTAGTTTGGGAGTGAATGTAGCAGAGACCTGTATTTTTTCCTTCTTAATTTTTGTTATTGTCCTATGGACTTTGGAATTGCTTCACAACCTGGATGAGATAATGCACATGAGGTAAAATTCAGTCCCCTGTCAGCCAAGGTGAACAATTAACTACTAGCTTGGTTGTTACTAGACAGATGTTTTATTTTGTTGAATTAAATATTTGACATAAATGAGCCATTGACAAATTTTAAAAGTCTTGTTGGTAATCATTCATTTTACGAACAAATTTATTCTAAGCCAGGGTACTATGGTGGCACTACTAGTAGTTTATAGACGGAAGTAAAAAGAACTTCATAATAGTATTGCTTCAGTGGGTAGAGAAAAAACTTTATTTTTTAAACTTTTCTTTATTTTCACTTCAGTTGTGTGTAGATCTATCATTTTAAGACTTACATTTCTGTAGAGGAAATGTGATTTTGACTTGGTACAGGATTTATTAGTACAACTGTGTAAATGTTTCTGTCCCAGAATTCTTCTCAGATTTGTTCTCTTCCTGGTATCAAATTACTGTTTCCCATTAATTTAATTAACTAACAGAAAAAAAAATAAATTGACTTCCAGTAGAACCCAAAAAACTGTTGTTTTAAAGAAAGAAATTAGAGTTTTTAAAAAATATTAACTGAACGTTCTATTAAGAGATATCTTTTATAGAAATTTATAAGAAACACTGGAAGCATGCCTTTGAGGATATGGGCGTAGAACTCGCCAACACCGCCAACCCCCAAGAATGAGAGTTTTGCGATGTGGTTGAGAGAGGGAGAAACAGACCCAGAGTAGAAAGAGAGGTTAGAGCTCTTAATTTGTGTTCGACTAACTGTTTACTCACTTGATTCTTCCCCAGAAGGGAGTCTTTAAATGGAAATTTTATGCTTAGACTCTACTTCCCTTTGATTTAGGCTTAAATTTTTTTAATGTCTGACCTTGGAATCATCCCAACTGACTTCATTCATTTAACGTTATTTAAATGCTGTGGTTTCCCTATGCACAGCATCCTGCTAGGTGCTTAATGGTTTAAAAAATTAATATACTAAGTCTCAGTACTTATTTTTTCCCAAGTACTTTATAATTCAGAACAAGAACTTCTGTTTGAAAATAGACTTGATTTAAGGAGCCAAAAATACATAGTAAAGACTAGGAATACAAAGAAAGGAGAAATTAGTAGAGATTGAAATGGTTTCTCTGTTGAAGAAGGTAGAACTTGAATGGGATTCATTTAAATGGAGATGAAAGTGAAAGAGTAAGGTCAGACATTTGGCAGGAGGGACAGCATTATCAGTGAGGAACGGTGGAAGTATATTAGGAAACCGTAGAATATCAGCTAGAGAAGAGGGTTTGACTTTTAATAGTAGACATTATACTCATAAGTAAGTATTATGGAGTCAGATGAAAGAGGAAAAGGATTGCTAAGCACAATTATTAAGTGAATTTTTTAATTTGTAGGCCAAATGAATCATTGGAAGCTTTGAAGCAAGAAAATAAAATTTTCTACTCAAGAGTGGCATCTGATTATTATAATACAGGAGAAGCAGCTAATTGATTCGGTCTTCACTAGAGTCTTTTGTTCTAGAGAATCAGTATAGCATAATGGTTAAGAACTTGTGTTTTGAAGTCAATTCATGCAAACATGGTTTCAAATCCATGCTATTTGCCAGCTATGTGACATTGGGAAAGTCTCAAGCATTCTAAATAAATGGTTCTTTCATGTACAAGTAAAGCTGTTGTCTACCTCAGAGTTGTTAGGAAGCTTAAATGAAATACATTGAGCTATTAACTACATACAAACTGCTCAGTAGAAGGTACTTATCTAGACAGATTCTGAATTTCTCTTTTTGTAAATTGTATCTTAAACCTTTTTGGTAGATCTTTGAAACTCCTTTCTCTTCCTGTCATACATAACCACTGAATATTTGTCTTCCACCATCTGCACTTAACTTTTAACAATCTTTCTTATTTGTTGTCTCTGGAACTCGTACCATTTCTTTCTACAGCTAATTATAGATCAATTTTTTAGCTGTCTGTACAAGCCTTGGTCAGTGCTCCCTCCTCCCCCCAACCCCTTCAGGGAAGTTTATTTAGATAAAATTCAGTTGGTGACTTGTTAAATTATTTTAAGAAAATGGTATTAGAAAAGATGCAGAACCCTCTCATGTGATATTAACCTCCAAAAGACTCTCTTACCTTTTTTTCCACAGGGAAAGTCAAAGGTTCCATTTACTGCTGATAGTTACTTATATCTTTAAAAAGTGTAAGTGTTATTAAGCAAGTTACAGAATTGTTTTTCTTTATTTGGCTCTGGTGAAAAGCTGTGCGGATCTAGTACTATGTTTTGGAAGTTCTCTAAGCATGGAATAAGAGTTGGACTATATATATGCTTCTTAACACTAAAAATTCTGTGAACTTAAGGTGGAAAAACCACCATTCTGACCAACATTAACCTAAACAAGTTAAACCCTAATTATTTTAGTCTCAGAGATAAGAGACATTCCACCTAACTCTAGGTTTATCTCAAAAGGGAAAACTAATGAGTCAGGCAAATCAAAATTATACAGGTTTAGAGTAACAGAATTGTTTGTATTAGTAGTACTTACCAAGAGAGCTTTATTTTTCAGTTTCTGTTACTGAGTTATATTTTGACAGAAGTTGAGCACATTCTCAATTAGTCTCTTGAGTTTTTGTATGCATCTTCTTTTTCCATTTCATTTTGCATTCATATTAGCATTTGATTGAAATTTAGAGGTGCATTGTTGCCATAAAGTCAGTGAAATTGAGAACTGTGAGATTGTGGGATATACAGTCTGCCAAGAGTGTAAAAAAAATATAGGATCATAGCCATAGCTGTGAACTGACTGTTGGTGGATTATTGGCATGGTAGGATCAGCATCTGTGGGCAGGCATTGGCCTGGGGGTGGTCTAGAAGATGAGGCCAGAGCAGGAAACTGCTATTGTGTAGTACTTGGCTTTATTCCATTTCTAGTCAAAAGTGACAGCTTGCAGTAGTGGAGCCAAGCTGAAGCCTAGAAAGTAGGATGGACTACAAGAAAAGGGGAACCAGTAGTTAAAACAGTCATTGTACTTCCTTATTTAAGTAGGCTTTTTAAAAATTTAAAGTTAGTACATAATGTTTTAATGTACTAACTTTTTTTTAATGTCCCACCTACCTGATTTTTGTATCACTGTAATTTCAAAAATAGTTATAAAATATGCTTTTATTAACATCCTTCAAATCAGGTGTGTTGATTTACCCAAATGAATATCTCCTGATATTAAAAAGGGAGTTCTTCATTTGTAAAAATTGGTTGCAAAACTTGATGTGTTGAAAATGTATCCATGGAGTCCAGGAACATGTTATTTTGACTGAAATTTGGCCCAAGTGTGAGCTGTTCTGCAATATTCAGATTAAAAACATTTATAAGTCACAGTCTGCAGTAGTTCTCTCTTGGTCCCAAATCTGCTATGATCATATGCTGAAAAATCTGCCAGTCTCTTTGTAATTTTTTGTGACTGCTGTTATGAATTTAAAGTATGTGAAATTATGCTTGTAGACATCAGATTCAAAAGATGTAAGCCATCTTAGTTACCATTGAGAAAGATTGTCTAATTTCTGCCAGTCAAAATAGGTTGATATTATTCTTATTACCCAATTGCAAGTTCTTACTAAAGCATAGCCCTATTATTTTAAAATCTCAGGATTAAAATTTTTATTTCTTAGTGTGTTAATATTTCATATTTGTAAAACTTGACAATTTCCAAAATATTTCCATGTGCATTGTTTTAGTAACTCCTTATGGTATCCTTATGAGTAAGACATTGTATTATCTTAATTTTGTGTAATGTTTTCAGGGTATACATATTTAATTCACACAAGTCTTTGAGAAGTCTTAATTTCCAAATGCATAGGTAGCTAAATAGAAACCCACTTAAACTAGCTTAAGTAAAAAAGGTGTTGGGGGTAATACAAAGATACAGTAGGCAGTGTCAGGGATAGCTATAGCAGAAAGTACAGCTGAACCTTATTCGGAATAGAATTAGGAACTAGAAAGTCAGGAACGCAAGTCACATATTCCTTCTTCCCCTCTTCTTCAGTGTCCTTTCTGCAGACATGTTTCTTCTGCTTACTCATAGGTTTTGCTTCTCATAATAGTAGTTTCCATGTGACTTTTTTGTGTATCATTGTCAATTCACCAACCTGCCCCCCCACCCCCGTACAAGAACTTTTAGATCTAATATTTGTGTTTATTTGTAAAAGTAGAGCTAGAGAGTGTAGGAGAATGAAAGTCTGAAAGGGGAAGATGGGACGAAATACGAGGAAGGGAGAGACAATATATGACAGCAATTTTTATAGGCAAAGATGGTGAAGTTTAAGGAAGTTGTGACTTCGCATCGAGGTTCATACAGCTAGTGGAAGCTGGCATCATTCTTTATTTGATGCTTTATTTTCTCAGAGTTGACATCTTTCCTAAATATAAAATTAAATTTTTTTGTCATTTTATTGCCCACAATTTCCCAAGACTTTTCAAACACTGGCATCTAGCTATACTCCAAATCTGTGCATCATTTTCAGATCCAGTTTGTTCCATAGGCAGAGAATCCAAACGGATTAAGACATTTTGCACTCTCCTTATTTTCTCAGCTGCCTAATTTTCTTTGCTGTGCTACAAGTATCCTGAATCCTAGATTTATTCAAGGTTAAAAGTGAAAAGTAATGGAGTCCTTGGGGCACCTGGCTGGCTCAGTGAGTAGAGCATGTGACTCTCTAGGGTCATGAGTTCAAGGCCCATGTTAGTGTGGAGATTACCTTAAAAAATAAGTAAATAAATAAAAGTTTTACATGGAGTCCTTTTCAGAATCTTGCCAAAAGGATTCTCTCTAAAATCCAACTCTTTTAAGCTTCAGACTAAACGCAAAACAGCACTAGCCCTTAGTCAATAAAAAATAAGGATTGGGGGCCCGTTCATATATTTGAGGGCCTGCTGTGTTGTATTCAGCAATACAAATAATATGCCTTCATAGAATTTATAATCTAATGGGGGAAGCACACACACAGAAAAATGTGAAAGTAAATACAGGCAAAATGTGGTCAGTAGAAGACCCAGGGAGGTATACAGAATCTACCCTAGTTGTGGGAGAGGTAGAAAGGATGCCCCTGTTAGAATAGGTGACCCCTAAACTGTCTCAGGATGCATGTAATTTAGTTAAGTAACTAAGACAGCAAGGCTGGATAAGTATATGAAATCCAGTGAATAAGCAGAATTTGTGTTGAGTGGTCTGCTTGAATACCTAACCATGCCTTCTTTCCTGTGAAAGTGGATTGATGGTGATGAGGTTTGTTTTGTTTTGTTTTTTAAGATTTTATTTATTTGACAGAGAGAGCTCACAAGTAGGCAGAGAGGCGGGGCAGGGGGAGGGAAGCAGGCTCCCCACTGAGCAGAGAGCCCGATGTGGGGCTCTATCCCAGGACCCTGAGATCATGACCTGAGCTGAATGCAGAGGCTTTAACCCACTGAGCCACTCAGGTGCCCCGATGATGATGATGAGGTTTTTTAAACCATATTCCTTTGGGTTAGCCACCTGACTGACTTCAAACTCATTGTCTTCATAAAGTAGAATAATAATGTATATTTGTTTAAAAAGAAGCAAACATCACCATTTTAGCCACTTAAATATATACTTCATTGACATTAAGTGCATTCACAAAATTGTACAGCTATCGCCACTAGCAATTTTCAGAGCTTTTTTTATCACTCCAAACAAACTCTCCTCCTTAAACAGTACGTCCCCATTTCCCAGTAACCCCAGCCTCTGGTTCTTCTAGTGAGAAGCAGTCTCAGCGTCCTGGGACAGGGTCCTGCATGGGGTTCCTTGTTAAGAGGGGAGACTGCTTTCTTACTCTGCTTATACTCTCTCTCTCTCTCCCTGACAAATAAAATCTTAAGAAAAATATTTATGACACCATTTTACATGCAGACCAAACAAAATAGAACAGAGGTTACCAGAGGCTGGGGTTACTGAGGAGAGTTTGTTTGGAGGACCCTGAGCTGAAGACAGACAACCGACTGAGCTATCCAGGCATCCCAGTATCATAAAATACTTGTCTTTTTGTAATGTACTTATTCCACTTAATGTTCTTAATGTTCTCAATGTTGAAGCATGTGTCAGAATTTTATCCTTTCTGTGGCCATATAATTCATTGTATGTATATACCACATTCTTTTTTTTTTTTCATTCATCTGTTGATGGACATTTAGGTCATTTACACCTCTAGGGTATGGTGACTAATGCTGTTCTGAACATTGGTGTACTAATTACTGAGTCCTGCCTTCAATTCTTACGGGTATATACCTAAGGATGGAATCGATGAAGTATTTGGAATTTTATGCTCTACTTTTTGAAGAATAGCCAAACTGTTTTCCATAGTATCTGCACCATTTTATATTCCTACCAACAGTGGTTTCATATCTGTAAGAACACTTGTTATTTTCTGTTGTTTTAATAGCTATCCCAGTGGGTGTGAAGTTCTTTGCCCAATTTTCAAATTAGTTATTTGTTGTTGAATCCAGGGGTTCTTTCAGTCCTTTATCACATATAGATGTTTTCCAAATATTTTATCCCATTCTTTGAGTTGTTTTTTCTTTCACTAGTGTTTTTTGATGTACTAAGTTTTTAATTCTGATGGAAGTCCAATTTACCTATTTTTGTTGTTGTTGTTCTTTTGAATGCCTATCCTTTCCTTTTATATCCAAGAAATGTTTACCAACTCCAACATCATAAAAAATTTCCCCTGAGGGTGCCTGGGTGGCTCAGTTGGTTAAGTGTCTGCCTTCGGCTCAGGTCATGATCCCAGGGTCCTGGAATCGAGCCCCGAATCAGGCTCCCTGCTCAGTGGGGAGCCTGCTTCTCCTTTTCCCTCTGCCTGCTCCTCCCCCTGCTTGTGCTGTCAAATAAATAAATAAAATCTTTTTAAAAAATTTCCCCAGAGAATTTTATAATTTTAGTTCTTACATTAAGGTCTTTGACTCACTTTTTTTTTTTTTTTTAAAGAATTTATTTATTTACTTGACAGAGATCACAAGTAGGGAGAGAGGCAGGCAGAGAGAGTGGGGGGAAGCAGGCTCCCCGCCGAGCGGAGAGCCCGATGCGGGGCTCGATCCCAGGACCCTGAGATCATGACCTGAGCGAAAGCAGAGGCTTAACCCACTGAGCCACGCAGGCGCCCCCTTTGACTCACTTTTAATTAAACTTTTTATGGGACATAAGGTTAAGTCCAGCTTAATTCTTTTGCATGTGGATGTCCAAGTTGCCCAGCACCATTTGCTGAAAAGATTGTCCTTTTCCCATTGAATAATCTGGGCACCCTTGTCAAAACTCAGTTGACCGTTTATTCTAAAATTTTATTTTGGAGCTGTCTGTTCTATTTCCATAGTCTATATGCCTGTCCTTATGCTACTACCATACTGTTAATTACTTGGGGTACCACTTTTTTTTTTTTCCACTTTTCTTCAACTGTGTAATTTGTCCAAATGATTGTTAACCCTAAAGATAAATATTTAAAGTGTACTATTCTGCCTAACTGTTGAAATTTTCTGAAGCACCTGATCAGTCCTTTTGGGGTATAACTTCTGTCATGTAAATTATTAGACATTAGCCTTGTAGAGAAGGTATATTTTTAAGAGTCGAGGAAAAAAAAATCAGTGATTGATGAACTATATAAGATAAAGTTATTCATTCATTCCTGTGTGCCATTTTACTAGATATTAGGATTTATTTATTTTAGAGATTTTATTTTTATTTATTTGATAGAGCGAGATCACAAGTAGGGATAGAAGCAGGCAGAGGGGGGAGGGGAAGCAGGCCTCCCGCCGAGCAGAGAGCCTGATGTGGGACTCGATCTCAGGACCCTGAGATCATGACCTGAGCGAAGGCAGAGGCTTAACCCTCTGAGCTGCCCAGGCACCCCAGGTACTAGGAATTTAAAGACAGATAAAATACTTGGTTTTTGTTTGTTTGTTTGTTTGTTTTTTCAGGTCAGGGGGAGGGACATAATTACAGCAATATGCTGAAAGTTCTAAAATTGAGGGATGTTCATACTGTTCTGTGCTGTGGCCTCAAATGATGCAGTAACACCAGATATTTGCCTGTTTCTTTTTCTTAATTTTATTTTTTCCTCAGAAGACAATTATGGGAAAGAGATAAGGAAGGGTAATAGTACTAATAATATTTCTCAATAGGGTACTATAGTAGGATTTTCTAGCAAAAGAAAACCAAGTGTGTGTGTGTGTGCGCGTGCGCATGTGCGTGCACGCATTTGTGCACACATGCATGCTCCAAGCTTGTGTAGACAAAAAGGAGGTGGAGGGAGTAGTTTTAAGGAGTTGACTTGTTGTAGGAACTGGCAAATCTGAAATCCACAGGGCAGGCCAGCAATCTGGAAGTTCTGGCAAGAGTTGATTTTGAGTCTGAAGACAGTCTGGAGGTAGAATCCTTTCCTCTTTGTAGAACATCATTCTTTTTTCTTAAGGCCTTCAACTGATTGGATCAGGCCCAGATATATTATGGAGGGTGGTCTGCTTTACTCAAAGTCTGCTGATTGAAACATTAATCACATCTAAAAAGTACCTTCACAGCAACATCCAGACTGGTGTTTAACAGCTGGGCACCAGAGCCTAGCCAGGGTAACATAAAGAATTACCAGTATTGGGCATTATTGATATTTGATTCTTTGCTTGGTAGTTAATTGTAGGATGTTAGGCTTCTCTGGCTTTGGCACAGTTAAGTGTCTTTACTACCTCTTCTCAGTTGTTATGCTAATGGAAGAAAAACATCCTCACACATTTCCTTCCCTCCTCTTAGAGCTTTTGGGCTGTAGATTAAGATAGCTGGAAAATTTATAAAATGACCTAAATGTGAGAAAGTATCATTCCTTTCTGAATGTTACCATAGTTTTGCTGCTTCTTGAGTCTCTGGTGCTATTACTGGTTCCCTACCAATCCAGTTTCATTCCAGATCACTTTCTTACATCACTCACATTCTCCAAGACATAGTTATTTGATTATTAATCATAATGCATAATATTTTCCCATCAGACTTACAGTTGAATAGGTATACCTATATATCTTAAATATATGGGTGATGTAAAACAGTATGGATTAAAAGAATCCCATGTTTCTCTAGATATTCTTTGCCTGGGAGTCAGGTACTCTACATGGGAATAACTTGTTATTGTTCCCAATTAATAATCCTTCACCTCTCTGTCATTTCTAGAAATTGAAAATTCTGTAGAACAGAATAAAAAATCTGTATAGGTAAGGCTTCCTCATTTATGTATAGACTTCAGACCTAGAGCCTTTCAGACATTATCCAATATGCGGACTTCAAAACACAATACTTCAGAAGGATTTCTTTTTTTAAGATTTTATTTTTGGGGCACCTGGGTGGCTCAGTCAGTTAAGCGTGGACTCTTAATTTCTTTTCTTTTCTTTTCTTTTTTTAATTTTATTTATTTACTTGAGAGAGAGAGAGAGAATGCACAAGAGAGGGAACATCAGAGGGAGAAGCAGACTCCTCGCTGAGCAGGGAGCCCAATGTGGGACTTGATCCAGGGACCCCAGGATCCTGACCTGAGCCAAAGGCAGTTGCTTAACCAACTGAGCCACCCAGGTGCACTGGACTCTTAATTTCAGTTCAGGTCATGATCTCAGAGCCCTGAGATGGAGCCCCATGTCAGGCTCCACGCTTGGCACAGAGGCTGCTTGGTATTCTCCCTTGCCGCCGCCCCCCGCTTATGCTCTCCTCTTTCTTATATAAATAAGCTTTTTTTTTTAAAGATTCTTTTTTAGGGGTGTCTGGGCGGCTCAGTCATTAAGTGTCTGCCTTTGGCTCAGGTCATGATCTCGGGGTCCTGGGATTGAGCCCCGTATCAGTCTCCCTGTTCCATGGGAACCCTGCTTATCCCTCTCCCACTACCTCTGCTGTATTCCCTCTCTTGCTGTCTCTCTGTCAAATAAATAAAACCTTTAAAAAAAAAAAAAGGATTATTTGTTAAATAATCTCTGAACTCAGTGTGGGGCTTGAACTCCTAGCCTTGAGATCTTAAACTCAAGATCAAGAGGCACAGGCTCTACTGACTGAGTCAGTCAGGTGCCCCCAGAAGGATGATTTTTAAATTTTTTTTCTCCCATATCCATTTCTGTTTTCAAGGAATTAAGCTCCATCACATACTAAGGATTCCTTCCAGTGCTTAAAAAGCTCATTGTTGAGAATTTTTCTTAATGTTTATTGCACATACATTGTATCAGTCAAGCAAATTTGCCTTAGTTGGTATCTTCTGACTGGCATGTTGTTTGTGTTGTGGAGGATTATGAGACTCTGCTCTGGCCAAAAGTGTAGTTAATTAATGATGTTCACTACCAGCACTGTAAATGAGTGGGCAGAACAACTGGTTTGTTTTTATTGGTCTCGATCACTTCCAAGGTATCCCTTTCCCATTTTGTCTTGTTCCACAAATAGGTGTTAAGTACATATATTTGTACTAAATTTTTATTAATGCAGTTTGGATGATAGCACAACTTGGGTAACTGCCTTTTGCCCCCCAAACTCCATGAACTTTATAGTATCTGATTTTAGTGCCAATATTGTTATAATCAGAAATAGTTTACAAATGAATCAAATTTAAAAGTAAAGAAGAACCAAAATCAGCATTTAACAGTTAAATGAGTTACCATAGTTTTTGAAATTCTATTTTAAGATACATAATCATTTGCATACATTCACATATATAAAGTATATCTTATTACGGAATTTTGGCTCTTCCAAGGGGAGGAAAAAGTTTACATCTATTAAAGTATCAGACCTTGGTAGTAGCACAACAAGCCAATTTGGAGTCAGATCCTAACTCTGCTGCTTATTCGAACATTATGGCCTATAAAATTCAGGTGATAAAAAGAATCTTTAGGTAAGAGTTTAAAAATAAATAGGTCTGGTTGAATAAATCTTAGGTCATGACATATGTGCTTTCAGGAAGCCCATTAGAGGTAACTTTTTAAATCCCTAAGCAGACAAAATAGATCTCATTTTACCACTTTACCGAGGGGTTGCATATTTGATGAATTTCCTATATTCTAGTTTTCTCTCTTTCTTTTTTTTTTCCAGCCAAGATACTTCTTCTGTTTTATATTATTTCAGCCATTCTTAACCAGCACCTTAACTTCCATTATGCCCATTATGCATTTGTCTTTCTGTCACATCTGTGTTTTAATTTCTTATCCTGGATCACTCCTATTATTTATTTTTTCCATTTTTTAATACCCAAAGATTGTACTGCCCATCAGTGATCACATGTGGCTATTTAAGAAACAGTAAATTTAAAAGTTCGTCAGACTAGCCATATTTCAAGTACTCAAATAGCCATATGTGGAACAGTGCAAATATATAACATTTCCATTATTACAGAAAATTCTCTTGGAGAGCCTTGCCCAAATGCTTAAAAGCTTTTTAAGGCTAAAAAGCAGGAGAAAATTGCGCCTAGGTATTTTGGTGTCATTGTATTGTCTCTGATCTCAGCTGATCCTTTCATACCAGTTGGCAGCCTTTTCTGTGCTGGAGTTTTCATTTCCTGAAACAGTTATTTTAAATTATCACTGTTCTACTTGGCTTCCTCCTTTTCTCTGAGAAGAAGACCTTTCTCCTGCAACACAATGGAAATGGAGGTTACAAGCAGGAACCCCCTTAACTTCCTGTCCTTAAACCTGTTTTTGCACCTTTCCTTACCTCCTTTTCTTCTTTTCTCAGAGGTGTGTTCCTTTTTTCAGTTTCCTGATTCAGTTTTACAAAAATTATTGGGCACCTGCTATGTCCTAGGCACTATTTCTGACAGTTAAGGTACGACCGTGAACAAAACAAAACAAAAAAAATTCCTTGCCTTCATACAGCTTTCCTTGTAGTGAGAAGAGACAGCAAATAATTATTTTAGTGTATTGGAAGACTGTAGGTGCTATGGAGAAAAATAAAACCTGATAGGAAGTATTAGCTAGAACAGAAAAATAGGAAGACCCTAAAATGAAGGCATTCTTAGAATAGCAAGAAGATAACTATATAGAGATTAGTAGGAAATGAAATAAGAAAGGTAGTTAATGACTTTGTTTTTTGTTCTGGTTAAAGTGAAGTGGAAGCCTTTGGAGGTTTTTGAACAGAATTGTGATAAAACTTTTTTGCCCAGATAATTCAAAACATACAGATGTAGAATCATAAAATGAATTTCCATGTACCCGTCATCTGGCTTTAACAATTACCAGTTCATGGCCAACATTGTTTCCTCTCACTGCTCCTCATGTATTATTTAATTTTTTTTAACCTTTTTTTTTTTTTTAAGGTTTTATTTGTCAGAGAGAGAGCAAAAGTAGGGGGGAGTGACAGGCAGAGAAATAATAGGCTCCCCGCTGAGCAAGGAGCCCAGTATAGGACTTGGATCCCAGAATTCTGGGATCATGACCTGAGCTGAAGGCAGATGCTTAACCAAAGGAGCCACCCATGCATTCCTCCTTATGTATTATTTTGAAGCAAATTCTATATATTATATTATTTATCCATAAATATTTGTGTGTACATATGTAAATTAAAAAGTTTTCATATATATAGTGAATTCTAATTATTCATAATAATGTTCTAAAAACTTGTAAGTTCTCAGCAACATCAGGAATGATAGAATTAGAATATCATGTCATATATATGTATATCTGAATGGTGGTCCCAGTGGATGTCATTGAGCAGATAAAATCCATGTGTTCTGCCTGTTGTACTAAATTTCAGCACTCAGATCTTGTCATTCTTCCCAATCCTGTATCCTCATTACTGGTTAGACCATATCTACCATGTTTTGTCAGTCAAATAGACACCTGGGAATGTTTTAGGTTCCTCATTTGCCATTTTATATTGTCCTCCAAAAATTGCTGATTCTGTCTTGTTAGCATCACTATGTCCATCCTGTCCTCCTCATCTTAATTGTAAGGCTTTGATTCTAACGTCGCTAAACTATTACAGATCTTTCCAAATAGAGTCGTTAAATCTTCCCACTTACCTAATCTCTGTCCTCACTCAGTCCATACCAGTGTACTTAAACTTTTCCACTTATGTCATATTGTTTCATCTGTCTATGCCTGTACCTGCATTTCCCTCTGTTTTGAAAGTCCTTCTTTTCTGGGTGCTTGGGTAATTCACTCTGTTAAGTCTCTGACTTTTGATTTCAACTCAGGTTATGATATCAGGGTTGTGAGATTGAGCATGGAGCCTCCTTAAGATTCACTCTCCCTCTCCCTTTGCCCTTTGCCCCTTCCCCCTATTGCCCCCTCCCACCCCACCCCACCCCATCTCTGCTCTCACTCTTGCTCTCAGGGAAAATAAATAAATAAATAAATAAATTTATTTTTGAAAGTCTTCTTTTCTGATCTCCCATAACATGGCAGGTGTCCTTGAATTTTTAAAGTTACAACTCAAAATTTTGAAGTTCTAGATATTTGTGCTCTTCTCAAGTTCCAACTCTTGTGTAATACCTTTCCCCATACATCTAACTAGATTATCTTTCCCCGCAATCTTTGTCTCACCTCTCTACCCTATATAAAACTCTTTTTTAACCTGTATTGCTATGAATTGTGTGTTAATCCTTGTTCCGGCAGGCCATTAAGATCCTCAAGGGTTTAAACTCTTCCATGTATTGCCAGTCTGTAGAAATAGATATCTGGTGTTCAGAATCTTATCAAATGAAATATATTCCCTAATATATTTTACTCATAAGGGGCATGTTAGTCCCACACTAAGAAACTATTTCAAACATAATTGCATCAAGCTGTCTAAACTGGTTCCTTCTACTACAGCATATGAGAAGCCAAAAGGGGAATTTTTAAAAGTCTGGTGATGGTACATTGGGAACTTGATAGCACAAGAGGAGGATACAGAAGAAACTAAAAAGTAGTTACAACTCAAATTTTGTCTTTATGGGCTGGTTTGGTATAGAGGCAACAACATTTTATATCAGTTAATACTTAAAACGGAGTCAGAATAATCATTGATGATGATAACTATGAGTACTGATGAAAAGCATCAGTTGTATTCAGTTTGTTATTTAGTGAACAAACTATAGAAGTACTTTCATTCAGAATTAGTAGTGTTTTGATAAATTTTCTTATTTCTATCACTTTTTAAAACTTCCTTTTTTGTAGACAAACTATTGAATGTTTAACACACGTCATTCAGTGTATGTTGTCTTCCCTTTTCTAATTAGTTTTTCTAGATGAGCTAAACTTATCCTTTTAGGAATAGCATAACAATGATTGGAAATCATTCTGAAGTGTATTGTGCCATACTGTCTTCCTTAACAGTACTAGGTAAAAAAGATGTTCTTGTGTTAAGATACTTTCGAATTGTAGTTTTAACTCCTTCCTTTATCTGAATAACTTGACACATTTCTCATGTATTTGTATTTACTTTACTAGACCCTAATGAAGCAAACAGGTAGACTTAAATTTGGGTCAGATGATAAAAGGCTGAATCTTTCTTGGCAGATCCAAGTCTGTCAAGTTACAAGTTCTGTTGATTGTATCAGTTTGCCTGAATTTCTGAGAAGTACAGTATAGCAGTTGTTCAGGTTTATAGTTTTTTATCATTTCCATATCTGGAAATAGTAGAAATTGGAAACAGTGAAAGCCAGCTCCAAATAGTGTGTGGTGTGGTGTTAATCTTGAAATTATCTTTTGCAGTTTACATTTCTTAAATATTTTATTAAAGTGAATGTTTGCTCTGTATAATCAGTGTAGTCATTGGCACAATTGTATGTATACTCCAGGTTAGTATTAGTTTGTACCTAGGAATTATTTTTAATAGAATACTTATTTAAAAATATTATGCAAGCATACAATTTTATTTCCTGCTTAGGTTGAACTCCCTTTCTTCCCAGGAAGGAGGAATACAAAGTAGAGTGACACTGCCATAGGTGGAGTGCTCATTCAGGGCAAGGAAGTTGGCGGGCTGGTGATGGGGTGGGGTGGGGGTGTTATTTTTTTAAACATGGGCTGTTCTGAAAGAATATTTTCAGTTGCTACTTTGGAAAACATTAAACAGTTCCTAGGCCTTCCTGAGTTTGTTCAGTTGTAAGTTTGAGGAAGCTGCAGTTAGTAAATTGTGGTTGGCAGATGCTGTAAGCAGGTGACTCAGTAGGTTGAACTCATGATGACTCAACTGCATAAAAATCATGCTGATGAATAGCATGCAAAAAAAAATTGCCTTCCAAACTTTTGAACTGCCATAAAAAGTTCAAGACTATTATTAAAGTTATCACAAAGAATATTAACATGTGGTTTTAGGAGGAAACACATTTTCCTTCAAGAGGTCTTTAGAATTTTACTTAATTGTTCTGATTTTTGTCCTGTAGTAATTCTAAAAGGACCTTACACCAATGACATTTACCAATTTGTAGTTAAAAATGCAGAAATATTGCAGGTCTGACTAAAATTTATGCAAGAGAGTACTTCTTTGAAAGGTCAGTTTCAGCTGG
Source organism: Mustela erminea (assembly GCF_009829155.1). Classification (NCBI taxonomy): domain Eukaryota; kingdom Metazoa; phylum Chordata; class Mammalia; order Carnivora; family Mustelidae; genus Mustela; species Mustela erminea. Next base: position 30,334,489 of record NC_045627.1, on the reverse strand, counting down.
AAGATTAGCAGAGAAACCCAAATGATGCTGTTGTTGTTGTTTAATTTCATTTTTGGGTAATCTCTACATCCAGTGTGAGGCTAGATGAACTCCTAACCCTGAGATCTAGAATTGTATGTTGCACCAACCGAACCAACCAGGCACCCATTTTAATTAATATAATAAAAATAATTTAGTTAGCTTTTTTATTTAACATTGATATAATTGAACAAATAAAGCAAGATAAGTGGTCATTTTCTTATGTTTCGATGTAATAGGACATTTATATTAATATAGTATACCCCATTCTAAAATGCTTTTGGGTGATTTAATCTGATAAATCATATTCTGTTTATGATATCCATTCCAAATCTTAGAAAACGTATTCCTGTGAACTGATAATAATTTGGCAAACAATTTTCTGTATTTAAAATAATAAAATAATTAGTTTTATTGGGGGTTTCTTTCACTTTTTGCAATAATATTTCTACTCCCCCCCCCCAAAGATTTTATTTATTTATTTGACAGAGAGAGAGAGAGAGATCACAAGTAGGCAGAGAGGCAGGAGTGGGGGGGGGCGGAGCAGACTCCCCACTCAGCAGAGAGCCCGATGTAGGGCTCGATCCCAGGACCCTGAGATCATGACCTGAGCTGAAGGCAGAGGCTTAACCCACTGAGCCACCCAGGTGCCCCAGTATTTCTACTTTAATAAGTAAACTTTTGGAAACCCAGCAGAGTGTATAAAATTTTGATTCTACAAGTGCATGGATCGGAAAAAGGTTAAGTGGGAAAGGCTTTGACAATAGGCAAATTGATGTATTTGCCTTCTAGCCATGTGATTAGGGTAAATTACCTAATCTTTGAGTATTTTTCCTCATCTGTAAAATGAAGAGAATGTCAAACTATCAAAGGGGTTGTTAGAATTAAATGAAATCAACATTTCTGGCAGTTCTTTCAGTTAAAAAATGTTTTTATTTATTCTCACAAGTAAATATGCTTACTCTTAAATTGATATTTTTTAGAGGCTGAAAGTAAATTTGTCCCATAAAATCATTTGCAGTTAATTTAAGATACAGTTATATTGAACCTAAGAATACTGCTCACGTAGGATGACTGATGAGTGGTAATGCCAACAGTTCAGAATCTTTAAGTTTGGGTTGTGTAATGTTTTGAGACGTAACAGATGTGACTATCATCATACTATCTTCATTTTGGTTAAATTTGAGTTAAGTTGCAAAGCCTAGTATTGAGTTAAGTTGCTTTTTTTGGAAGTGGCCATATAGAGATGAGTTTGTAAGAGTGAAGGGGCGGCTGGACCGAGATACATAGGTAATCTTGATGAATAATTGGTAACTGAGGAAGTTTGGTTTTTGTGCTCATTATATTGGTTTTCTTAAGTTGCTGTGTTGACTCAATACTTTAAAAAAATAGGCATTTAATTGTCTAGCACAGTATCTGAAATGCCACCTCAAGTTTCTACAATGAATATAAAATATTCATTGGGTGCTTTCTAAATTACCTTTTTTAAAAAGTCATTTATTTGTGTGTATGTTCTTGTTAGTTTTTTTTCCCTGGACATTAGTTATCAAATGCATTATAAAGTGTTTCTTTGTATCACAACCTCTCAGTGAAAAAAAAAATTTCCCCTAGCTCCATGAAATGTAAATTTTGTGACCATATTTATCAAAAATATATTATTGAATTAAAGATTTTTATTTTTGTTAATAGTTTTTTTTTTTTTTAAGATTTTAAAATTTATTTGACAGAGAGACTGTAAGAGAGGGAACACAAGCAGGGGGAGTGGAAGAGGGAGAGGCAGGTTTCCTGCTTGTCAGGGAGTCCAACATGGGCCTTGATCCCAGGACCCTGACTGAGATCATGACCTGAGCCACCCAGGTGCCCCTGTAAATAGTTTTTATAAGACATTCAGCTGAACCATACTTAGTATAATCAGAAACTTAATAGAATTGCATTAAATAGCCTGTTCTTCTTGTAGGCCTTTTTTCTTTCTTTCTTTTTAAAAGATTTTTATTTATTTGTCAGAGGTAGGGTGGGAGGGAGGGAAGGAGGGGGGAGTAAGCAGGAGTGGCAGGCAGAGCAGGCAGACAGGCAGAGGGAAAAGCAGGCTCCCAGGCAAGCAGGAAGCCCCATGTGGGACCCTGGGATCAGGACCCGAGCCAAAGGCAGATACTTAACTGAGTGAGCCACACAGGCATCCCTTTTTGTAGGCTTTTAACTCTATTTTTTAAAGTAAATTTTAAGTAGTTATGTTTTTAAAAGTTTGTTGGTTTGTTTTTTTTTTTGTTATTTTTTTGTTTTTTTAGTAATTCTTACAAAATTGTGTAAGGAGTTTGTGTCATAATCAGGTTATTAAGAGACTACAAAGAATATTTTCAGGTTTATCAAAATCAGCAAAATGTCTGAATTAGCTAAGTTTCTATGGAATATACTCATTGTACTGAACTATCAGATTGTATTGTATTTGTTACTGAAACTAAGTTTCTTCAGCTGGAAATGTCAATGTATAACAAAAGAAATTAGTATTAATATGGACAAATTGTTGACATCATTCTCTGCATTTTAAAATTTCTTTTTATCATCATATAAGAAATACATGTTCATGCAAAATACTTTCAGAAAGGATATAAAAGTATAGCAAAAAAAGATATGTAATTAAATTAGCTAAAGAAATTACTGTTAACATTTGGTATATAATTTCCTTATCTAGATACTATATAAAAATAGACACACACAACATACATACATACATACGTATATCTTTTTTTTTTTTTTTTAAGATTTTTATTTATTTATTTGAGAGAGAGACAGTGAGAAAAAGCATGAGCGAGGAGAAGGTCAGAGGGAGAAGCAGACTCCCCATGGAGCTGGGAGCCCGATGCGGGACTCGATCCTGGAACTCCGGGATCATGACCTGAGCCGAAGGCAGTCGTCCAACCAACTGAGCCACCCAGGCGTCCCCATACGTATATCTTTATAATAGATTTTGATAGTAATGAAACACATCACTCTAATTCTGTAATGTTTTTCTCTTCCTATATCATGAGCTTCTTTGCATGTCAATAAGTGTATATCTATAGAATCATATTTACTAGCTTTATTGTATTATAGTTGTATAGGTATCTGATCAACTAGAATATTATTTTTCTGTTTCAAAACACATAGACTCTCCTGCATTTATTGTTATTCATTCATTTGTTTTTTTAGATTCTTTCAAAGTTAATTGTGTGGAAGAGTCTGTATTTTAAATGTATACATAGGTATGAATGACCTTGTTTTACAAAATCTCACACTATAGTAACAGGGATTTGGGGGAAATGGTGTTGGTGTAGGTTGTTCAAAGCTTTTGCAGAATTTGAATGAAGGTGAACATAAGCAATAATCTTCTAATAGTTTATTTCTAATAAAGTTAGGTAAATATAGTACTTTACCTTTAAGGAAAAGAGGAAGGTTGCTTGATATTAAGAATGTATAAGGAAAAATTGAGATTGTGAGTTAAGGAATCAAAAGCAAAAGAAGATTGGGCAATGTAATCAATATGAACTTCTAAGTCAGCATGTGACTCACATTAAAAACTAAGAGAAGAAAGTGGAATTTGAAAAGTATTATGTTTAGTAGTATGTTCAGCTTTATTTGTGTATTTAGCATTCAAGCACTCATACTAGACGTACAAAAAAAAATGGCATGTGAACCAGCATTACTTTTGTGCTATACTAACTTTACCTATTTTTTCCAAGTCCCTCAAAACTAATTTGAGTTATAGAAACACTGGTTGTTTCAGAATAAGATGTGTCATCAAGCTACCTTTCAGAAAAGTTTGTCTCCCATGGTTAGTGTTTATATATGTATGCCTTTAATTTTTGCCTTGCCATCCTGGTGTCATAAATTTCTTAACTTTTCACAATTGATGAACCAAATTATTAGAATACATTTAAATTCCTGAATAATAGTGAAATAGACTTTTTCTCTTTTTCAGAGTTTTTCTCATATATTTTTTGTGGAATACTTTTTTGTCATTAACCCTATGTCTAACTGGGTGGTACACCTTATGATGTGTAACAACTTTTTACATATAAGAGAGCATTTATTTTACTATTATGATAACTATAGTATTTTTCCCAGCTTGGAACTATCAAATTTTATTTTTACCTTTTAAGAAAATACTTTCAAATGATACCTTTATGAAATCAGTTGTTTTGGCCAATAAAATTTTGTTAACTCACGGGTTACCTGGTTAATTCTAGGCATTTGAAATAAAATGAAATTTGAGAAACATCTTAAGATGCTTAGTAAAGTCAAGGAAAGAGACGTAATTTTAAAACAAGATGATGTTAAGGTAGGGGCATCTTCAAAACTATGAAAGAGCACTGAGAATATAGCAAATAGTTGTCCAAAGTTAATCTTTCAGGAAAGAATGAATTGTCTTTTCTTTCTTGTCCTTTGAATTTTTTCTAATTTCATTCACATATGCTTTTCATTTAAAAAAAAAAAAAAGTTAAAAGAGGGATAGTATTGGGGCGCCTGGGTGGCTCAGTGGGTTAAGCCGCTGCCTTCGGCTCAGGTCATGATCCCGGGGTCCTGGGATCGAGCCCCGCATCGGGCTCTCTGCTCAGCCGCGAGCCTGCTTCCTCCTCTCTCTCTGCCTGCTTGTGATCTCTCTCTGTCGAATAAATAAATAAAATCTTAAAAAAAAAAAAAAAGAGGGATAGTATTTAATCATAACTCTACAACCAAGACAGAGCTACCGTGGTGTTTTTTTTAATTAATTAATTAATTTTTAATAAATATATAATGTATTTTTATCCCCAGGGGTACAGGTCTGTGAATCACCAGGTTTACACACTTCACAGCACTCACCATAGCACATACCCTCCCCAATGTCCATAACCCCACCCCCTTCTCCCCACCCCCCTCCCCCCAGCAACCCTCAGTTTGTTTTGTGAGATTAAGAGTCACTTATGGTTTGTCTCCCTCCCAATTCCATCTTGTTTCATTTATTCTTCTCCTACCCCCTTAACTCCCCCATGTTGCATCTCCACTTCCTCATATCAGGGGGATCATATGATAGTTGTCTTTCTCCGCTTGACTTATTTCGCTAAGCATGATACCCTCTAGTTCCATCCACGTCGTCACAAATGGCAAGACTTCATTTCTTTTGATGGCTGCATAGTATTCCATTGTGTATATATACCACATCTTCTTTATCCATTCATCTGTTGATGGACATCTAGGTTCTTTCCATAGTTTGGCTATTGTAGACATTGCTGCTATAAACATTCAGGTGCACATGCCCCTTTGGATCACTACGTTTGTATCTTTAGGGTAAATACCCAGTTGCAATTGCTGGGTCATAGGGTAGTTCTATTTTCAACATTTTGAGGAACCTCCATGCTGTTTTCCAGAGTGGTTGCACCAGCTTGCATTCCCACCAACAGTGTAGAAGGGTTCTCCTTTCTCCGCATCCTCGCCAGCATCTGTCATTTTCTGAGTTGTTAATTTTAGCCATTCTGACTGGTGTGAGGTGATATCTCATTGTGGTTTTGATTTGTATTTCCCTGATGCCGAGTGATGTGGAGCACTTTTTCATGTGTCTTTTGGCCATCTGGATGTCTTCTTTGCAGAAATGTCTGTTCATGTCTTCTGCCCATTTCTTGATTGGATTATTTGCTCTTTGGGTATTGAGTTTGCTAAGTTCTTTATAGATTTTGGACACTACAGCTACCAGTTTTTACACATTTCCTTCCAGGCCCAGGCCTTTACGTGCCCTGGGTGATTATTTAATTTAGGACTTTTTTTGTTTTGTTTTAGAGAGGGAGGCATGGATGGATAGATGGAGAGAGAGAATTTTAAGCTGACTTGATGCCCAGGGTGGAGCTTGAGGCTGGGCTTGATCTCATGACCCTGAGATTATGACTTCAACCAAAATCTCTCATGACCCTGAGCTCATTCATGACTTGAACTGAAATCAAGAAGCGGATGCTTACTTAGCTTAACTGACTTAGCTACCTGTGTGCTCTATTTAGGACTGTTTAAATCTGGGGTCAGCAAACCATAGTCTATAAGCTAAATCTGAAAAACTTAAGAATGGCTCATTTTTTCAGCTGTTTGGGGACCAAAAAAATCAAAGGGATAATATTTCATGCTGTGTTAGAGTTAATGGGAAATTCATATTCTGATGTTCGTGAATAAAGTTTTACCAGAATATATATCCATACTCATGTGTTCATGTTTTATCTGTGGCTTCATTTTGTGCTCATTTGGCAACATTGAGTACCAGAATATTGACGCAAAGTCCTAAAATACTTAGTTTCCATCCCTTTACATGAAAAGGCTATTGTTTGGGCAGCTGTGTGGCTCAGTGGGTTAAAGCCTCTGCCTTTGGCTCAGGTCATGATCCCAGAGTTCTGGGATCGAGCCCCGCATTGGGCTCTCTGCTTAGCTGGGAGCCTACTTCCCTTCCTCTCTCTCTGCCTGCTTGTGTTCTCTATCAAATAAACGAATAATACCTTTAAAAAAAAAAAAGGCTATTGATCTTTCGTGTAGATTTTCTTTTGTTTTTTAAGTTTAACTTTACCTTGGCATTTTTGTTAGTTACTAAAAATTATGGTAATGGCAATATAATTCCCATATTTGAAAGTACCATTTTTTATCCCCAGTGTCTGACATTTAGATGTTTGATTTTTTTTTTTTCCCCTGTGTAAGTGCTGTGGTAAGTCTTTGTCTGCTTTTTGCATTTTTCTTAGAAGAAAAAGAATTTTAAGTAATCTGTATACACAGTGTGGGACAAGAACTCATAACCCTGATATCAAGAGTAGGTTGCTCCACCAGCTGAGCCAGCCAAGCACCCTAGAATTTTTTAGTAGTAGAATTATTATATCAAAGTGCATTAATATGTAAATTGCCTTAAGTCCTAACAAGTTAGATAGACATCCACTGATGGATGGTAAAGTTACTATAGACTAGACGGAATAAAATTTTATTCAAAGGCAAGGATATTCAAAGGATTTTCAAAGGCAAGAAGATACGAAAGGAGGATAGTAAAATGTAATTGAAAGTGTGTACTTTGGGGTCCTGGGTGGCTTAGTGGGTTAAGCCTCTTGGGGTGGGATTGAGCCCTGCGTTGGGCTCTCTGCTTAGTGGGGAGTCTGCTTCCTTTTCTCTCTATGCCTGCCTCCCTGTCTACTTGTGATCTCTGTCAAATAAATAAATAAAATCTTTAAAAAATAAAGAAAGTGTGAACTTTAAGTCAAACTTCTGCTGTTCAAATCCATATACCACCCCAGCATTTGCAGCCTGGACAAGTCTAATCCACCTCTGCCTTGATTTCTTCTCCCCTCCCCCTTCCCAGAATATTTTTATTTATTTGAGAAAGAAAGAATACATAAGCCGTTGGACGGGGCGCAGAGGGACAAGCAGACTTCCTGCTGAGCTCAGAGCCCAACTTGGGGCTTGATCCCAAGACCCCAAGACCATGACTTGAGCCAAAGCCAGATACCCAACAACTGAGCCACTCAGGCACCTCTCTGCCTTGATTTCTCATCTATAAAATGGGGATAACAGTACTTACATCACAAGGTTATTTTGAGAATAAAGTTTATAACAGTGATCATTTATAGTAAATACTGATGAACCCTACAAGTAATTGTTAGAATAATTTAGGAAAGTAGTTGTTCCTGAAAGTGTATTGGGCACCTTCGGTCAGTTAAGCATCTGCCTTTGGCTCAGTTCATTATCTAGGGGTCCTGGGATTGAGCCCTGCAAGGGGTTCCCTGCTCAGCAGGGAGTCTGCTTCTCCCTCTGACTCTCTCTCTCAAATAAGTAAGAAAAAAGGTTTTATTAATCTCTTTCTAGTTAGAAAAATAAGAAAAAGAATGTTTTTTTATTGTATTTGTGATCTTTTGAGCCAAGATACGGTATTTTTTATTTTTTAAAGATGAACTTACTTATTTTAGAGAGAGAATGTTCATGCACACAGGCAGGGGTGGGAGGACAGAGGGAGAGGAAGAGAGACTCTTAAGCAGACTCCTCACTGAACATGGAGCTGGATGTGAGGCTGAGGCTCAAGATCCTGAGATCACAACCTGAAACCAAGAGTTGGGTGCTCAACCAACTGAGCCACCCAGGTGAAACAAGATACACAGTATTTTTAAAGCTGTATCTATTTACCTAGGTTTCCTTGGAGAGAATATTTTAGTTCCAGTATATACATATAAATTTAGACCAATAATAATATTATTTTATAATACTTTTATTTTAGTGAATTTTGATTCCCTCCTATGTTTTTTGTGATTTGAGATTTGTCCTTTGATTAGTCATGATGTATAAAGCTTGGTTCTATTTTATTTAATGGTTTTGGGTTTTTTTTTTTTTTTTTTAAAGATTTTTGTTTATTTGAGGGAGAGAGAAAGTGAGAGAGATCATGGAGAGGGAGAAACCAATTCACTTCCGAGCAGGGAGCCGGATGCGGGGCTTGATCCCAGGACCCTGAGATCATGACTCAAGCTGAAGGCAGACGCCCAATCAACTGAGCCACCCAGACGTCCCTTATGTAGTCTATTTTTCTTGGTACTAATATTATAAGCAGTGTTTTTGTCAGTGAAAATGATTATATCCTCCTACCCAGAGAAATATATCTGATAAATAACGTAAGTTACCATTATGCTGCGAAGAGTTTGAAAAACAGTAATGCTAAGGGTGCCTGGCTGGCTCAGTCAGTAAAGCATGTAATTCTTGTTCTTGGGGTCATGAGTTCGAGCCCCACATTGGGTATGGACTTTACTAAAGAAAGATTTTTTTTTTTTAAAGGAAAAACAGTAATGTTCAGTATATTTTAATCTATATGGATAAACTGGATGCATTTTTTACTGTAATGAATTAACTATAACTATAATGAATCCCAACCTTTTCTGAGTTGGGATTCTATTAAATGTTCAGTTTGGGGTTTTTTTTCTTTTGATAATTTTTGGTGAAAGTCTTCAGGCCAGAGTCACTTTTGGAAATCAGAATGTGTCAAAATTAGCTAATGAAGAAAATTTCTTAAAATGTTCAGTGGAAGTAGAGATCACTGTAGTTAGAACCTTTCTCACTTTAAAGGACATTTACAATAATATTTGAATTCCTCAAAATTATGAATTGCCAGATACTCAAACAGAGGAAAGATTTTTTTTAAGTAAACAGAAAATTAACTTTGAAATTCATTCAGTGATGAAGGTATATATAATGAAAATAATATTGGAATATTTCACATTATCATATTTCAGTTGTTACAAATTTGGGAAATCATTAAGACTAGAGAAACATAGAACTGTAACTACACATGAAATTAAAAAATCTTGAGACTTGAAAAATTTGGAATCTTTCCAGTTTTTTTAGTTTCTCGCAGTATATACTACTCTTAAATTAATTCTACCATTTCCTTTTTAGTTACTAATGAAGTAAATAATGGCAAATAGGACCAGACGGAAGTTTTAAGGGGAGATTCCTAAAATATTTGGATTGATCTATAATGACTGCTTGGTTATAGTGGCAAAAAGCTTCAAGGTAGATTTTTGAGGATGATGATTCTCTCTCCCACAACACCCCTCTCCCCCTTTCCTTGGTTATAACTCTGGGATCAAGCTACATTCAGGGTTCTATAGGTAAAGACAAATTATGTTATCAGTGCAGAGGGCCACATATAGTTGTAATATTATTTTTTTTTAACATTCACTCAGTAAAATTGCTTTTCTGAAACTAGGAACCATGAGATACGGTAAATATAGGCATGCATAGAAGATCCTGCAGATTCAGTTCCAGACCACTGCAGTAAACTGAATATTACAAAAAAGTGAGTTAAATGATTTTTATGGTTTCCCAGTGCATATAAAAGTTATGTTTACACTATACTGCAGTCTATTAAGTATGTAATAGCAGTATGTCTGAAAAAGGTCAATGTACATAGCTTAATTAAAAAATACTTTATTGCTAAAAAAAAAATGCTAGCCATCATGTTAGCTTTCACCCATTTGTAATTTTTTTGCGGGTGGAAGGCCTTCCTCAATTTTGATGGCTGCTGACTGAGCCCAGTGGTAGTTGTTGAAAGTTGGGCAGCAGTGGCAATTTCTGAAAATAAGACAACAGTGACTTTTGCCATATCCATTGACTCTGTTTCATGACTAATTTCTCTGTAGCATGCAGTGCTGTTGGATACCATTTTACCCACAATAAAACTTTCAAAATTGGAACCTCAGTAAACCCTGCTGCTGCTTTATCAGCTGAGTTCGTGTAATGTTATAAATCTTTGTTGTCAGCATGCTTCAGAGCATCTTCAGCAGTAGATTCCATCTCCGGAAACCACTTTCTTTGTTCATCAGTAAGAAGCAACTCCTAGGGGCTCCTGGATAGCTCAGTGTGTTAACCCTCTGCTTTCAGCTCAGGTCATGATCTCAGGGCCCTAGGATTGAACCTCAAATCGGGCTCTCTGCTCAGCCTCTCGGCCTACTTGTGATCTGTCTCCCTCTGTCAAATAAAAAAAATCTTTTTTAAGAAAGAAGCAACTCATCATCCTTACAAGTTTTATCATGAATTGCAGCAACTCAGTCACTTCTTCAGTCTCCACTTCTCTAATTCTAGTTCTCTTGACTCTTTCCACCACATCTGTAGTTATTCCTCTACTGAAATCTTGAATCCCTGAAAGTCATCCATGAGGGTTAGTATCAATTTCTTTTGAATTCTGTGAATGTTGATATTTTGATCTCTTACCATAAACCATGAAGGTTCTTAATGATACCTCGCATGATGAATCCTTTCCAGAAGGTTTTCCATTTGCTTTTTGTCCAGATTCATTAGAGGAATCACTATGGCAGCCATAGCCTTACAAGATATATTTCTTAAATAGTTAAGATGTGAAATGCAAAATGACTCCTTGATCTGTGGTTTGGAGAATAGATGTTGGGTTAGCAGGCATGAAAACTACATAAAATGTACATCTCCAAAGCTCTTGGGTAACCAGGTGCATTATCAATGAACAGTAATATTCTGAAAGGAGTCTTTTTTCTGAGCTATAGATTTCAGCGGTGGCCTTAAAATAATAATAAACCATGCTGTAAACAGATGTGCTGTCATCCAGGCTTTGTTCCATTTATAGAGTATGGAGTAGATTCAGCATAATTCCTAAAGACCATAGGATTTTCAGAATGGTAAATGATCATTGGCTTTAATTTAAAGTCACCAGCTGCATTAGCCTCTAACAAGAGCATTTGCTTGTTCTTGGAACATTTTTTCTTTTTTTTTTAATAAGATTTTGTTTATTTATTTGACAGAGATCACAAGCAGGCAGAGAGAGGGAGGAAAGCAGGCTCCTTGCTGAGCAAAGAGCCTGATTGATCCAGAACCCTGAGATCATGACCTAGTCAAAGGTAGAGGCTTAACCCACTGAGCCACCCTGAAACCTTTGAAGTCAGGCATCAGCTTCTCTCTAGCTATCCAAGTTCTAGATGGTATCTCCAATATAAGACTGCTTCACCTACATTGAAAATATGTTGTTGATTGTAGCCACCTTCATTAATTATCTAAGCTGGATCTTCTAGATAACTTGCCACAGATTCTATATCAGCACTTGTTGTTTCACCTTGCACTTTTATGGTATGGAGATAGCTTTTCCCCTTAAACCTTATTAACCAACCTCTGTACTAGACTTTTCTTAGCTTTTTCAGCTTTCTCTCGGCTTTCGTGGAATTGAAGAGAGTTAGGGCCCTGCCCTTGGTAGGCTTTGGTTTAAGGGAATGCTGTGGCGGATTTGAGCTTCTATCCAGACCACTCAGACTTTTTCCATATCAGTAATAAGACCATTTTGCTTTCTTATCATTCGTGTGTTCACTGGAGTAGCACTTTTAATTTCTTTCAAGAACTTTTCCTTTGCATCCACAAATTGGCTGTTTTGCATAAAACACAGGCTACCTTTCAGCCTGTCTCGGTTTTGGCATGCCTTCCTCACTAAGTTTAATCATTTCTAGTTGGATTTGAAGTGAGAGACAAGTGACATCTTTTCACTTGAACCCTTAGAACCCATGGTAGGGTTATTAATTGGCCTGATATCAGTATTGTTGTGTTTTAGGGAATAGGGAGGCCAAAGAAGGAAAGAGACTGGGAATGGCTGGTTGGTGGAAAAAGTCAGAACACACACATTTATCAGTTGCATTTGCTGTCTTATGTGGACGTGGTTCGTGCTGCCATGAACACACACATTTATCAGTTGCATTTGCTGTCTTATGTGGACGTGGTTCGTGGTGCCATAGAACAGGTGCAGTAGTAACATCAGAGATCACTGGTCACAGATCACCATAACAAACATAATAATGAAAAATTTAGAAATATTGCAGGAATTACCAAAATATAATACAGAGACATGAAGTGAGTGAATGCTGTTGGAGAAATGGCACCCATATAGATTTAATCTTCAATTTCTAAAGCACAATAAAATGAGGCATGCATGTAAAATGATTTAGAAAGATTGGTAGGTTATTTTAAACAGGACAGCATTAGAAAGGGGACATTCTAGATGGGTGATTTATTTTAATGTATATTATATACTATAATATATCTACAAGAAGATTAAGACTATGGCAAAAACAAAACAAAAACCTTCAGAAGAAACAGTGTAAAAGTAAGCCCTAAAAATAGAAGAAAGATTCTGTATTTTGTGTTAGGTGCTTGTAATTCATAAGATAGTACCCACTTCTGGATTCACTGTTGCCCTCAGGTTTGCTCACTGATTTCTACAAGCAGTCAGTGCCTTTATTGTGTTTGGCAAGAATTTCTAAGGCCACCGAGCTATTTGCAACAGGTCATTCCTTCTAAAGCTTGCATTTTTAAAAGTTTATTATTATTATTTTTTTATTTGACTGAGATCATAAGTAGGCGGAGAGGCAAGCGGAGAGAGAGAAGAGGAAGCAGACTCCCCGCTGAGCAGGGAGCCCGATGCAGGACTTGATCCCAGGACCCTGGGATCATGACCTTAGCCGAAGGCAGAGGCTTTAACCCACTGAGCCACCGAGGCACCCCTTGCATTTTTATTTTTATTTCAAGATTTTATCCATTCATTTATTAAGGGAGAGAGAGCATGAGCAGGAGGCAGGGGCAGAAGCAGGCTCCCCGATGAGCCAGGAGCCTGATGCTGGGCTCAATCCCAGGATCCTGGAATCATGACCTGAGCCTAAGGTAGCCACTTAACTGACTGAGCCATCCAGTGCCTCCAAAAGCTTGCATTTTCAGAAGTGTGGCTTGATTTCCTTTGAAGTCCGTTTTCTCTAAAAAAAAAAAAAGTCATACAGATTAAGGAGGAAGATTGAGTGAAATGTATAAAGCAGCTTATTTCTGATTAAGGTACATTAAGGTCTTACATAATTTTTTTTGTTTTTTAGTGTGGATATATTAAAGTCTCCAACACTCTTGACTGCAAAATATTGATGTTTTATGTGTATACAGGGAATCATGTAGTTCATAAATTATAATAATTTAAGATTCTGTCTAAAGCTTAAAATTTTAGTAATAATAAATATTACAAACTTTAGATTTTATTATATAATGTGTTGTAAAGAGTTGTCATCAAATTGATTCACAATTATGTTTTAGAAATGTCTTAGACATAAATAGGATTACCTTTATGTAACAAAAAAAAAAAAAAGAACAGGTAAATTTTTTCAAAATTGTTGATCATTTATCCCAGTAGTATATGGAGGCAGTTTTGTGGCAAGATGTGGTAACATTTTCTTCCTTTTCAACCCTAATTGTTACCTTTTTCAGAGTGACATATAGTTAGCCCTTGGAGGACAGAGAAAGACAAAGCATTAGTGTGTGTATATCCATCCATCCCTGTTTGGGCCCTTCCCTCCCCTGTTTTTTGTTTTTGCTTTTGTTTTGTTTCTAATGAGTGTTCCTTTGGAGACCATACAATTAAGGTTAACTTAATCTCGGGGCACCTTGGTGGTTCAGTGGGTTAAAGCCTTTGCCTTCGGCTCTGGTTATGGTCTCAGGGCCCTGGGATTGAGCCCCGTGTTGGGCTCCCTGCTCTGTGGGGAGCCTGCTCCCCCACTCCCCCGCCCCCGCCTGCCTCTCTGCCTATTTGTGATCTCTGTCAAATAAATAAATAAAATCTTTTTAAAAAAAAAAGATTAACTAATCTCTCCTTACGGATATAGTTAAATTATCTTCTCATGGGGAAAAAAACCTCTGTTTTCAATCTTAACTTCTAACCAGAAATTTTTTTAAAATGTGTTCCTTGTATGTTTATAATCTCTAAACTACCATTGTGAATATAGCTAAGTATTTCGATTGTATTTACGTTTCTTATTTCATGGAAAGGATAAAACATTTAGTCCTAGAATCCTATACTGTTTGTAGAACCTTCTGGATATTAGATAATTTATTTTGTTACGTTCTTAAGATGAGATGATGATGCTGTGAGAATGGATGGTATTGAAACATGAAAAATGTGGGAAACTGTGGTGGTGTTTTCATTTTATGCATAAACTTTTTTTTTCTTTTTGAGGTTTTATTTATTCATTTTAGAGAGATGGTGTGTGAGAGAGATCTCAGTGGTGGAGAGGGAGAAGCAGTCTGTCCATCAAGCAAGGAGCCTGATGAGGGCTCAATCCCAGGACCCTGAGATCATGACCCGAGCCGAAGGCAGCAGCTTAACCCACTGAGCCAGGCGCCCCTAAAATTTTTGTTTCTAAGTAAAAATGAAATGAATGCTGAGAATATTGCTTAAGGGGCACCTGGGTGGCTCCGTGGGTTAAAACCTCTGCCTTCGGCTCAGGTCATGATCCCAGGGTCCTGAGATTGAGCCCCATATCAGGCTCTCTGCTCAGCAGGGAGCCTGCTTCCTCCTCTCTCTGACTGCCTCTCTGCCTACTTGTAATCTCTGTCTGTCAAATAAATAAATAAAATCTTAAAAAAAAAAGAATATTGCTTAAAAATTATAAAATATTGAAATGTTGGAGTTTGCTATTTTTCCTTTTATAAGAGAATCATTTTTTTACCAATAAAAAATATGCCTAAACATTATTTAAAATTTTGAATATCACTCCCATTTCCAGAACTGTTTACCGATGAATGGTATTAATTGAAAACAGAATTTCATTGTATTGACTATTTATATCATTTCTATTAAGAAATTATTGGAAATGAGGGGCACCTGGGTGGCTCAGTCATTAGGCATCTGCCTTGGGCTCCAGTCATGATCCTGGGGTCCTGGGATCCTGCTCTGGATCGGGCTCCCTGCTCAGCAGGGAGCCTGCTTCTCCCTCTCCCACTCCCCTTGTTTGTGTTCCTTCTTTCTGTGTGTCTCTGTTAAGTGGGTGAATAAAATCTTAAAAAGAAAAAATAGAAAAAAATATTAGAAATTAGTCTTTTGCCACATGGTTTCAGAACATAAATAATTGAGCCATAAGGAGCATATATCACATTATTTCCGTGATTATACGAATGAGGCAAGAATTGTATGGATAATAGAAAACATTAGCCCATTTTCTCTTTCTGCCATTTGAATCTTTATAATTTTGTTTTTTGAAAGATAGGAATTCTAATTTTTTTGTTTGTTTGTTTGTTTTTTTAAAGATTTTATTTATTTATCCGACAGATAGAGATCACAAGTAGGCAGAGAGGCAGGCAGAGAGAGAGGAGGAAGCAAGCTCCCTGCTGAGCAGAGAGCCCGATGCGGGGCTCGATCCCAGAACCCTGGGATCATGACCTGAGCCAAAGGCGGATGCTTTAACCCATTGAGCCACCCAGGCGCCCTCTAATTTTGTTTTTTGAAAGGAATTCTAATTCTTTTTGTTTGTTTAAATCATAGTCTCAATTCTAGGCTTCTGAATTAACCAAAACCAAGCAGGAATTATGAAAACGTGATCTATTGATTTTAATTATGTAAAATTTTTATATATCAATATTATATATGTAGAAAAACTTGTGCTTAGGCTTCTGAATTAACCAAAACCAAGCAGGAATTATGAAAACATGATCTATTGATTTTAATTATGTAAAATTTTTATTTATCAATATTATATATGTAGAAAAACTTAAAAATTAATCTCTGGCATTCTTAATAAATCAGATATATGAAGCATAGGATTTTTAAAAAATTTTTTAAAAATATTTTTTATTCTCATTCCAGTACTTTTTTGGGGAAATAAGAACATAAATAAAATGCATCTCTATGCTTTACCTGGAAGTAAAATTAGAAATCTCCTTAGTATTTTTCTTCTCTACCTTCATATTCCAGTAGAAATTGTATTTTCCATCTGCCACAATTTATTATTTCACAGAAAAATACAAGCCACACAGATCTTTTACTTGGTGTGGACACAAATGGAATTAACATTTACAGCATCAGGGTTTTTTTTTCCTCCTAGTAAATCTTTTGTTTTTCTGTTACCTATAAGACCTATACTTTATTTGTTTGTTTGTTTGTTTATTTATTTATTTGACATAGAATGTATTATTTGTTTCAGGGGTATAGGTCTGTGATTCATCAGTCTTACATATAATACCAGTGAAGCATAAGATTAATGTTGGAGGGGCGCCTGGGTGGCTCAGTGGGTTAAGCCGCTGCCTTCGGCTCAGGTCATGATCTCAGGGTCCTGGGATCGAGTCCCTCATCGGGCTCTCTGCTCAGCAGGGAGCCTGCTTCCCTCTCTCTCTCTCTCTCTCTGCCTGCCTCTCCATCTACTTGTGATTTCTCTGTCAAATAAATAAATAAAATCTTTGGAAAAAAAAAAAGATTAATGTTGGAACACTATATTTAGGAAAATTCTTATTTTTCACGTGTACCTATTTTTACCCTCCTGTGAAGTTCACAGATGTGGTTAGTACCATTCTTGGTATTTGATGAGTATAATCCTCATTGACCTAAGAGAGTAAACCTTATGTGTCAAAGTGGGTGATTTTTCTACTTCAAAAACAGACACATTATTATATTTGGAAGTTTGAACATAGTACAGGAATATATCAGTATATTTTTTCTTTAATTATTAATGAAAGGGTTGAGTCATTGCGTTATTTTCCTGTGCTCATGAATATATATGCATATATATTCATAACATATATATGTGTGTCTGTAATCATTCCATCGCATTCCATATATGTGTACATATGTACATATGTGTGTATACACATATATAATGCAGCCATTTATGGAAATAGTTTTTTTTATAAACATATAATGTATTTTTATCTCCAAGGGTGCAGGTCTGTGAATCGCCAGGTTTACACACTTCACAGCACTCACCATAGTACATACCCTCCCCAATGTCCATAACCCCACCCTCCTTTCCCGACCACCGCCCCCTCCCCGAAATAGAGTTTGTAGTCAATTTGCCATCACATTGCATTGCCTTGATGAGAAGTTTTTAATCTCGCTTTACACCAGTAATTTACTTGTTCTTATTTTAAATTATGGGTAGACAGACTATCACCACAAGCCAAATCCAACCTGCCTCCTGTTTTTATAAAGCCTTTTACTTTTTTTTTTTTTTTTAATTTTGCTGGTAAGATATGTAGGTCTTTTGCATTTTTAAACAGGAAAAAAGTCCTAAGAAAAATAATACATCATAACACCTGAACATTCTGTAAAATTCAAGCTTCATAGAATGCCAATGAATAGTTATTAGAATACAGCCATGCCCATTCATTTATATATTGTTTATGGTATTCTTTGGCAGCTTTTCGTACTACAGTTCAGAGTTGAGTACTTAGAGTAGAGATAGTATGTCCTTGAAAGCCTAACTTATTTGTTCTCTGGCCCTTTATAGGAAAAGTTGGCAGACTTTTTTGCTAATCCTTGGTTTAAATCATGAAAATATATGGAAGCTGTCATTGGTAGATTTAATTAAACTGCAGATGATTTAGACAACTGCTATTTGAAGATCTTTTTAGTGGCTCTTAGACTAAGTAGGTTTCCTGTTGCAGTAAATCCTTACTAACAAAGTAGATTCTTTTAGAAGTTATACAGGAATTGCTAGGATGGTAGTGGGTGTCACTCTTGACCTATATGGACTTAACATTAATGTTTTGAACTGTTAGTTAGCAACCCCAGGGATCTAAGGACAAGCAATCATTTGTAGTTTTGCTAAAGTGTGAATTTAAATCATGACTGTGGGAAAATGGCATGGCAATGTATGTTTAATCACCTAACCTGATATTCAGCACTTTTATGATAATTCTTAATAAAATACAGTCAAATGTGATTTTTTATGGGGAAATTTATGTAATATGAAGGGATTTAAGAAGTCATGACAAAGGTCAAAGATTTTATTGCAGGGAAAAAAGTCATTCCATTACTAAGCCACATATCAGTAAAAGCAGATATTACGTTATTATTAGAAATTGTCCAAAGTGAGAGAAAGTTGGTTTCAAAATGCTTCTTGTATTCTAAAATGAAAGTGCTATTCTAGGGGAGGCACCTGGGTGGCTCAGTCAGTTAAACATTTGCCTTCTGCATAGGTCATGATCCCAGATTCTGGGCTTGAGACCCTAGTCAGGCTCCCTACTCAGTGGGGAATCTGCTTCTCCCCCTTTCCCTCCCCCTTGCTTATGTGCTCTCACTCTTGCTCATGCTCTCTTTTCCCTCTCATAAGTAAATAAAATCTTTAAAAAAAAAAAAAAAGTGCTATCTAGACATCAGTTAGGACTTTAGAGCAAATCTCTGACAGCTCTTAAGCCATTTAGCTCAGTCACCTAGATAGAAACTAACACCTAGGTAGAAATTATTCTCTAATTCAAGCCTCTATTGGCTGTTCTGTCAGTAGTTGCATCCAGAGAATATATGACATAAAGAAAATATTTGTTGAACCAGTAAGGAGCACTTTGTCATAGTAAGACAAATCATTCCCTTATTATCTTAGAAAATTTGTTACATGAATTATGATCACACTGTCATAATATTCCTAACATTAAACCTAGTCAGGACTGTCTAAATTATCTTAGTGCCATAATCTTACTTTTTTTTTTTAAGATTTTATTTATTTGTTTGACAGACAGAGATTGCAAGTAGGCAGAGAGGCAGGCAGAGAGAGAGGGGGGAGAGCAGGCTCCCCGCTGAGCAGAGCGCCCGATGTGGGGCTCGATCCCAGGACCTGAGATCATGACTCGGGCTGAAGGCAGAGGCTTTAACCCACTGAGCCACCCAGGCGCCCCCATAATCTTACTTTTTTATACTATTGTAATTGTTACTTCTTTTCCTTTGAACTGGAATGAAGTAGAGAATCACCTAAAAAATAAGGTTAGTACAGTAGTCTTACTATCCAGAGTACAATACAGACTACAATAGAAATACAGGAGCACCTGGGTGGTTGAGTCAGTTAAGTGTTCAGCTCTTGATTTCTGCTCAGGTTATGATCTCACAGTTGTGGGATCAAGCTCTGCATTGGTCTCCACATTCAGTGTGGAGCCTGCTTGAGATTGTCTCTCTCCATCTCCCTATGTACCTCCCCCCGTTTGCTCACACACTTTCTCTCTCTCAAATAAATAAATAATATATTTTTTTAAAGGAATACCTATTACTTACAGAGCACTATACATGAAGAAGTACTTCAGTAACAATGTGCCTATCATATGCTTGGGTTTTAATTCATTTAGTAACACCATGGATAATTCAGAATTGGATGTATTAAGAAAATTAGTTTCAGTTACTTTTAACCCACTGAGCCACCCAGGCGCCCAGTTTCAGTTACTTTTAAAAGTCTTACTAGTAAAACGTATTCATTAGGGTGGAAAGAGGCAGATATAGATGCTTTATAGATGAAGAAATTGATATTTAGAAATTTGAACTTCTATAAAGTAATTTCAGTAAATACATTTAAGTTACCAGTTTGTTGTTGTTGTTTTAAGATTTTATTTATTTGAGAGAGGACAGAGGAGGAGGAGCAGACTCCACAATGAGCAGGGATCCTGACTCTGGGCTGGATCCCAGCAGGAGAAGCCTGGACTGTTGATCTCAGGGTTGTGAGAGTTCAAGCCCCTTGTTGGGTATAGGGAATGCTTACAAATAAAATTTTTAAAGAAAAAGAAAGAAAGTGAATGGGTCATTGTTGAGGAAGTATTTGTACGTTTAGTGATCTGGAAATGTAGCCCATATCTTAACTTTTAAAATAAATAATAAATATATAAATGTTGAACAATTTTTTTATCCCAGTAGGTTTTTTTTGTTTTTTTGTTTTGTTTTGTTTTGTTTTTGTTTTTGTTTTTTTTAAATATATAAACTCTACACCCAATTTGGGGCTTGAACTCATGACCCCAAGATCAAGCATCACATGCTCTACCAACTGAGCAGTGAGGCACCCGTAATTCTAGTACTTTTAAATTGTAAAGTATCAATACAGGAGATTGGTTTTATAGAGCATACCTGTACCTGTCTACAAAGTATTGTCTGTGCTGCTTTAATAGCAATTTATTAAACCCTTCCACCCCACTGATACCCACATGATTTTGTGGTTTTCTAGACAAATGCCCATCTTTCTGCCCGTTAAATGTCTAGAATAAGAGAAGAATGGTTGTAATAAAGGTAGGTGTTTAGCGAAGACTCATAACTACAGAAACAAAATCAGAATGCAAATGTTTTAAGGAGTATAGGTAGGAAGGTGATTGGGCTTACATTTGTTTAACTTAAAGAAGTTAAGCTTGCATCTGTATGTGGAAGTTAAAGTAAGAAAGAACTTGATGGCTGGTCAGAGCTGTCTGGGAATGGTAATGGTTTTCCTTGGGGAATAGAATGTTTCCTGTGTTCTATCATAGACACACCTAATGTGTGCATCAAGAGGTTTAGAGTCTGAACTTTCCCTTGTATTTTCTGTTCCTAAGATGAAGAGGTTACCTTGAGTGGGCAGTGCATTCATTATTAAAGGGGTGTGGAGAAAAGGGATTCTAGAAAGTTTCTTTGCCATGGACACTTTTCCCCCCAGATGACAGATTTTACCTACTTTTGTATACTTTCCCACTCCAGTATTTCCTTCTATAAAGTAGCATTTCTATATATTTTCCAGGGAATATAGTTGTTAACTTTGAAGTCCTTTATTTCTTCCTCATGGTGTTTGCTAGGTATAAATGATGTATCAGGGTATTCACCACACTATTATTGTAAAAATGCCTATTAATCCCTTACAGTAGTGATAAGATGAGAAGAAGAAGCTTTATTTAGGATAAACTTAAGAGTAGAAGAGTGAAGTATGACCTACATGATTAGGGGTCCTTCTTTGTACTCTTCAGATACTTTTTGACTTTTCCAAATTGCCACATTATTTTAATTCACCAGATAGAATTCCCTTCACTTAGCTCCCTTCTGTTCACTGGTTTCCATGATCTGCCAGTCCACTTTTATAAGGGCCCCCAATTGACAGTGCTGCTTTGTTGTTCTTCCCAGCTCTACTCTAGGGCTCCTGCCGCTGATCTCAAATGCAGGAGCAGCAGAGGTGCTTTGAGAGAGAGAGAACAGAATGTCAAAGAGTCCAGCGGGGGACCAACAGATTGTGGGAAACCATGTGACTGTGTGATTCACATCTCCAAGGAGAGAGAACCGGTTGTTTCTGTGTCTAGATCCACCCTGTTATGAGGATAATACCATCAATAATGTAATTTTGATTGCCTGGATGCTTTGACACTGGCTTGGAAAAATAAAACTTAGCAGTAAAGCTACTGGTCAGATCAGTTTGAGTAGAACTGAATTCGAAGACGTTTAAATCAAGATAGTAGATAATGACTTTCGTAGTTTAAAACTCAAACATTTTAGGCATTATGGGAAGAGAGAGAATTCATCTATGTGTATATAGTATTGTCACTAAAATATTCACCTTGATTCTTTTGCTACCAACCTTAGATGACCTGATGCTATTTGGTTTGTATATTGCTTCTCATCGTGAAACTCTTAAAAATATGACTTATCTAAGGCCACACTTAAAGTTAGAAAACACATTAGTAAATTTCAGATTTTTGTCTTTAGGACATTGTTGTCAAGGATCAAATCTTACCACGGGTTAATTTCTTATGCTCTGTTATTATGTAATTGCTAATGAACTATATAACTTAATGAACTTGTGTTTTTGCATATATTTAGATAAAGGAATTTTCTTCAATCCTTAGAAAATATAGGAGAGAGAGTTTGTAACATTAATGTTAGGACAGCATAACATGGACCTTTCTTTTAATCTGTAATTCTAGGACGACATAGACAGCTTAAACCCAGTTCTCAGGGACAACCCGCAACTTCAGGAAGAAGTGAAAGTCTGGGTAAAGGAACAAAAGGTTCAGGAGATTTTTATGCAAGGTAACTATTTTGAAGTTATGCATTAAGTTTTTTTTGGGAACTGGGCAGTTTTTCATGTTTGGTTTTGTTTGTTCAGTTACATGCAATGTTAATAGAAGACCAGTTTAATATTTTGAGTTCTATCCAGTCCAGGGAGAATAATAGTAAAATCATAATTTCAGTAGAAAGTTGATAACTTCACCTAACAGGAGCTAACTGACTGGCATGAAATTATAACCACACACAGGTGTTTTGTTGATAGGAAAATTTCCATATTACAGAAAACAGTTAGGTGTGTCCTTCCTGGAGAAGGAAACATTGTTAACAGTAGAGGATTGCCCAAAGCCAAAATTAATTTCCTTTGAAGAATGCTGTTAGTATCTGATAAAAGTGCTATTTCAGTTCACCTCACTTTAGCAATGACCATAATACTAGTTATAGTTTTGTTTCCTTTTTTTAAGTAAGTTATATATTTGTCTATAACATGTGACTTCCAAACCAGTCAGGTTTTATGTAATTCCTAGTGATTTCTTTTTCTGTCAGTAGAGTCATTTATTGTAAGCTTTTTTTTTTGTAAATCGAATTGAAACTGGGAATAGTGTGGTTTGAAGTACTGATATTTTGGTGAATGTTTTTAAAAAGCAATTTTGTTGTTAAATACTCATAGTCAACTTCCATGTCATTTAATTTCAGCATTAATAATCTCTAAGGTGTGGTGGCAGTGGTTCTTTTGCTCTTTTGCTTTTTTAGTGGGTATTTATAGCAGCAGATCATCTGCTTATTAAATTCTTCTTAGGCTAAATACTCTTTAAAATTTAATACAGAGAATATGAAAAATATACAGAAATAAAATATTTCAGTAAACTTCCATGTGCCTGTCTTCCAGCCCCAACAACTGTGGTCCTGCCCCATCCACACTACTGTTTACATCCATCAAATTTCAGACCTCTAAGATTTTATTTATTTTTTATTTGTTTGTTTATTTGACACAGAGAGAGAGAGAGAGAGAGCACAAGTAGGCAGAGAGGCAGGCAGAGAGAGAGGGGGGAAGCAGGCTCCCTGATGAGCAGAGAGCCCGATGCGGGGCTCAATCCCAGAACCCTGAGACCATGACCTGATCCGAAGGCAGCTGCTTAACCCACTGAGCCACCCAGGTGCCCACATTCCTAGCTTTTTCACTTAAAATTTAATTTAACCTAGCAACCTCACTTTCTTAATTTTTATAAAAGGAAAAATGCTATTAATTGAAGGAGATTAAATAAGCACTAGCACTTTTTGAGAGCACTTTGTAAATTGTTCATATGTAATACCATCATCAAGGTGATGACAGTATTTTCCACCCCACCCCTCACAGTTCTTGTTAAACTTTCAAGTATCTGCTATCATTCTAGTACTTGAATTGAAGAAATTTTTATCTTCCATTATTCTCTCCCCTGAGTGACTTTTTTAAAAATAGGCATATTTGAATATATGCAGGTACATATCTTTTATTATTTAATCCTTCCCTTTAAAAGTGAGTTTAATCCGATAGTACACAATATTTCTTTATTTAAAAAAAAAAAACATTTTAGTGCATATTTCTAATTCACTTAATAGTCTCTGTATGTTGTAAGACTTTGGCATCTTTTTCTGGTCTCACAGAAGAATTAATTTATAGTTGTTATGGTAGAGTTTTGGCAACTTGGAAAATTCAGATAGTACATTCCAAATCACCTTTTCTTTTCAGCCAAGTTGTAGTCCTGTATGTACCCCAAACCTATTGAGTAGCTTTGCAACCTTGTGACTTTCTAGACCACGCTAACTTTACATTTTGTACTTAACTCATGATCCCAAAAACATTCTTTCTGACTTAAAGTACTTTATTGCTATTGAGTTCAGAGATACATGTATAGTAGAGTGTGTTCAGTGTTAATTTACAGTGATCTGGCTCTTAAGTATGTATATATCACTTCTAATACATTTTTTTGAAAACTGATACTTGAATAGGATTATTACTCATCTATCACAAAGCTCATGTTTCTCCTAAAAGGTAATCCTTCAATGAAAATGTGTCCATTTAAGATACCCCTATTTCTTGTGTGTGTGTCTGTTTTTTTTTAAGGTCCTTATTCCTTAAATGGCTACAGAGTGAGAGTATATAGACAAGACTCTGCCACCCAGTGGTTTACTGGCATAATTACTCATCATGATCTCTTCACTCGCACCATGATCGTTATGAATGATCAGGTAAATAGTCCAATTAATATTTTTGGTGAGATATTGATAATTCAGATATGGTTCAGCAGGTTAACACTAAATAATTTTCATCTCTAGGTTTTTTTGTAGTCAGACATTCCTAATAAGTTTAATGTTAGAGGTAACTTTAGGTCACAGGGAGATTAATGATGACAAATTTATTTCGACAATGATTAACTAAGTCCAAAATAGAAGCATCAAACTCCAATTGATTAGTCTTTTTTTTTTTTTTTAATCCTTAGGTCAACTAAAATTTTTTCTTCAAATCTTGTTTTTTCTGTCTCCAGTAATAAAAAAATTTTCCAAGTGATCGCTTTTCACTAATGAAAACTAATGCATACCACTGTAGGTCTTATAAAATCAAGTTTCATAGCTGGTATGCTCCCTTAGGTTTTATGGTGAGTATTAAGGACACAAAATTCATATGAAGTTTTAAAGAACAATCTGAATGTCTTGATTTTTAAATCTTTCACAGCTGTGGGTTATTTACCAAAAAGGAAAAAAAAAGAAATTTACACCTTCCAAATTGAATGCCCCATTGAAAACAATCCAAATGCTTTGGGTGAAAATTTTAGCCAGAATGCTGAATAAATTATATTATTTGGTTGTATTTAATTTTTTTCCTAAAAGGGTGACAAACTTCTCAGGGAAACTTACAATTGCCTTTCGTTTTTAAAGGAGTTGCTTCTTTAACCTGTCTTTTTAAAATTACTATTATTTGTATTCATTTGCACATTTTTTGTTATTTTCTTCTTAAACTCTGCTTTCTTAGTTTTATTTTATAGCTGGTTTTTAGAAATTACTTCTTATTGTTGAAATACATTTTGTGACTTGGTATTATACTGCTGATTAATTCTTATCCTTGTTTTTATATCTAGTGTTATATTGGCTAGCTGATTGGATTTAATTTTTGTTCTTGTTTTGTGTCATGGATTAGGTACTAGAACCACAGAATGTCGATCCTTCTATGGTTCAAATGACCTTTCTAGATGATGTTGTTCACTCTTTGTTAAAAGGTGAAAATATTGGCATTACATCACGGCGAAGGTCTCGTGCCAGTCAAAATAGCAACACTGTTCACGTATGTATGTTGTTGTGATATGTTATTATAAAATATTTTTCCTTAGATTACTTAGGATCAGGTAGTAAATAATCATTGTTAAACTGGTTATTTTTAGGGTCATTATACACGTGCCCAAGCAAATAGTCCCAGACCAGCAATGAACTCCCAAGCTGCTGTACCAAAACAGAATACCCACCAGCAACAGCAACAAAGAAATATTCGTCCAAGTAAGAGGAAGGGCTCAGATAGCAGTATACCAGATGAAGAGAAGATGAAGGAGGAAAAGTATGATTATATAGCACGAGGAGGTAGTATTCATTTTTCTTCTTAAGGGAATGAGAACAAATAAAACAAATAAATTTAAGATGTACTAATTTAATATTTTAATTATGAAAAATAAAACTGTTCCTTTTTTTAAATTTTACAGAAAATCCTAAAGGGAAAAACAAACAGTTGATGAATAAAAGAAGGAAACCTGAGGAGGATGAAAAGAAACTAAATATGAAAAGGTTACGAACCGACAATGTTTCAGATTTTTCTGAGAGCAGTGACTCAGAAAATTCAAATAAGAGAATGATAAATAATTCCTCAGAGCAGAAGCCAGAGAATGAGTTGAAAAATAAAAACACTTCAAAGATAAATGGAGAAGAAGGAAAATCCCAGAATAATGAGAAAATAGGAGAAGAGACACTAATATTAGATAGCCAGCCTCCCTGGGATCAAATACAGGAAGATAAAAAACATGAAGAACCAGAGAAACCGAAATCTCTTGACTCTCAGCTGCAAGAAAAAATGATTATTCATTCATCAGAGCAGGCCACACTTTCTGATCATAATCCTAATGATTTACTTCTTCAGGAATGCAGTATGGAAAAAACACATACATTGGAATTATTACCAAAGGAGAAGTTTGTATCCAGACCACCCACACCAAAATGTGTTATTGATATTACGAATGATACTAATTCAGAAAAGGTGGCTCAGGAAATCTCAAGTACCTTTGGCCTTCAGACACTTCAGAAAATGGATCCTAATGTTAACGATTCAAAACATTCTATTGCAAATGCGAAATACTTGGAAACAGCAAAACAAGATTCTGATCAGAGCTGGGTTAGTGATGTAGTTAAAGTAGATTTAACCCAATCAAATGTTAGAAGTGTTTCCTCAGGAAATGATCACCCGAATATGGAAAAAGAGAAAAATCAGTATGTCTCTTACATGTCTTCTCTAAGTACAGTTTCTGTCACAGAAGATAAGCTACATAAACGAAGCCCACCCCCAGAGACAGTAAAATCTAAGCTTAATACTTCAGCAGATGCTCTCAAGACAAAATCGAATCCCTCGCCTGAAGTTATTAAACCCAAAATTACCCATTCTCCTGATTCTGTAAAGTCTAAGGCCACTTATGTGAACAACCAAGCTGCTGGTGAGAGAAGACTAGCAAATAAGATAGAACATGAATTATCAAGATGCAGTTTTCATTCAGTTCCTACTCGAGGCAGTACATTGGAAGCTACAAAGAGCCCGCTTATTATTGATAAAAATGAGCATTTCACAGTTTACAGAGATCCTGCACTTGTTGGGTCAGAAACAGGAGCTAATCACATTTCACCTTTCTTAAACCAGCATCCCTTTCCTCTTCATTCTTCATCCCATAGAACCTGTTTAAATCCGGGTACCCATCACCCTGCCTTAACTCCTGCCCCTCACTTACTTGCTGGTTCATCCAGTCAAACTCCATTACCTACCATTAACACACACCCTCTGACTAGTGGTCCACACCATTCTGTTCATCACCCTCATTTACTTCCTGCCGTGTTACCTGGAGTGCCTACTGCCTCCCTACTTGGTGGCCACCCACGACTAGAGACTGCACATGCCAGCAGCTTGAGCCACTTAGCATTAGCACACCAGCAACAGCAACAGTTGTTACAGCACCAGTCACCTCATCTTCTTGGACAAGCCCATCCTTCTGCTTCATATAATCAGCTTGGACTTTATCCAATTATTTGGCAATATCCAAATGGAACACATGCATACTCAGGACTTGGTCTACCTTCTTCAAAGTGGGTTCACCCAGAAAATGCAGTTAATGCTGAATCTTCATTAAGGAGGGTAAGTTACACTGTGATTTGCCTCATTAGTATATACTTATTAATCACCATTAATCACATTTTATTATAATGTGTTAGAATTTTTCAAACATTTATTTTTCCAATTATGGTGAAACTTTTGATACTTAGTAACTTTGAAACCACAGAAGGTGAAATCTCAGGAAAGCCTATTTGTTTTATTTTATTTTATTTTATTTTACTTTATTTCTTTAAAGATTTTATTTATTTATTTGATAGAGAGAGAGTGACAGTGAGAGATGGAACACAAGCAAGGGAAGTGGGAGAGGTAGGAGCAGGGAATCTGACATGGGGCTCAATCCCAGGACTCTGGGATCATTATCTGAGCCAAAGGCGGATGCTTAACCGACTGAGCCACCCAGGCACCCCACACCTGTTTATTTTTAAAAGACAATTTAAAATTAAGAAGTAAAGCCTCTTAGATTGCTTCTGACATGTCTATTATGAAGACATGTCTATCATAACTATGGTACCTATCTATAATAAATTTGCTCAGCTAAATTCCTAGAAGTGAAGTTTGTAGAGTAAAATTTATACAAAATTGTGAGACTTTTGTATGTATGATCATCTTACTATTTTTTTAAAGAGGAGAGGGAGAGAGAGAATCTTAAGCAGACTCCATGTGAGGCTCAGAGCCCGATTCAGGGCTCGATCTCAAAGCCCCAAGATGATGACCTGAGCCGAAATCAAGAATTGGACACTTTGACTGAGCCACCAAGGTGCCCCATCATCAAATTATTTTTAAGACAGATTGTTGTTGTATCCTCCAGTTAGATATATTGGGTGGTATGTTACAAGCTATGACTCTCTGAGGCCCTTGTTCTTGTGAGGGTGCTTAGGTTGGAGACTTACAGTATTTGGGAATAAAGTTGGGGCTGAGATCCTGTCAACATCAAGTATAAGCAATGTTGCTGAAGGTGGTGGTATAGAGAGCTCTTACTCCTTCATGAGCTAATGTGGTTTCTCTAGCCAAATTTCTTTTCATACTAAGAAATGATTGTTGAGGAATGCATAGGTGGCTCAGTCAGTTAAGTATCTGCCTTAGGCTCAGGTCGTGATCCCAGGGTCCTGGGATCGAGTCCCATATCGGGCTCTTTGCTTAGTGCGGAGCCTGCTTCTCCCTCTGCACTTCTCCCTGCTCATCGTAGTCATTCATTCACTCGAGCGCGCTCTCTCTCTCTCTCTCTGACAAATAAATAAATAAATAAAATCTTAAAAAAAAAAAAAAGGAAAAGAAAAGAAATGATTGTTGAGGTCATTACCACCCCCAATATCAAAAATAGTGAAACTTGGTATCTTAAACTCCAGTACACAACTTAGTTATTGGTGTAGCCTAGGTTGCTCTTCAAGTATCCCCCAGAATCTTTTTTTAAATACTATTTATTTGTATTTGTATTTGCTCTTCAAGTATCCCCCAGAATCTTTTTTTAAATACTATTTATTTGTATTTGTATTTATTTGTATTTGTGGTAAAAAGCAGTTAACATTAAATTTACCATCCTAATCATTTTTAAGTATGAAGTTCAGTAGTGTTAAGTATATTCACATTGTTGTGCAGCAGATCTCTAGAACATTTTCATCTTGCAAAACTGAAACTTTATACCCATTAAACAGTAATTTCCTTCTTTTTTCCCCAGTTTTCTTGGCCAACCACCTTTCTACTATGTTTCTGTGATTCTGACTGCTGTAGATAATTCATTTGATAAAATCATACATTATTGTCCTTTTGTTGCTTCTTTTATGTATCATGATGTCTTTGAAGTTCACTGAAGTTCATCCACATTGTGGTGTATAACATGACTTCCTTTGTAATGTTCTTCTGTGTAACGTTCATATGTGCATATACCACATTTTCTTTATACATTTGTTGATGGAGTTTGGTTTACATCCACCTCTTAACTATTATGGATAGTGCTCCAATGAACCTGTGTATTTTTGACCTTCTCATTTGAGCAAAAAGTACAGTAAATATGTTGGGGGTGATAATTCGAAAGGTACTGCTAGTGAACTGCTCACTTCCGGGATAAGACTGCTTATGTAGAGCCTTGGTAATAGACGCAGGGTGGTGAGCCTCATGCCAAAAGTTTGTCAGAGGAATTGTTATACTCTGGGTAGCAGTGATGACATAGATTAAAGTTGTGAAGTTCAGAGGAATTGTTATATTTTGGTAGCAGTGATAGCAATAGATTATAGTCCTGAGTCCTTCCTTGATTCCCAAGTTGTGATTGTTGCCCTTGATAGTAAGGGGCATCAAGTGGTTAGTTGTGCAAGATAGAGTTCTAACAGTTTTGAGTGATACTTGAGTGTATGGTTTAATACTTTGAGTGTATGGTTTAATCCCATAACAACTATCAACTCTTTTGGGCTTCACTTCTATATGAGCTTTGGCCTTCATTAACATAGTTACCCGTAAACATAATTTATTCTGTACCAGCATGCCCACATTCAATGCTGGCAGGATTTCAATTCTAGAAGAATTGTGCTTGCTTTGATCTGATTCATGAGCTTCTCATGTCCATTCTTGATGTTACTATTGAACTTGTGGTAGGTGGAATCTTACTGGAATACTATGTAGTAGAAGAGTCACTAATTACTACAATATCCTCCTTGCCATTATTGAAAGCAGGCTTGGTGACCCTAGTGCCTCATACACCCACATTTTCACTCTGACCCTTTGCTCTCATTCCTTGAATGTTAGATGCAGTTGATACTGGACAAAGACAGGCCAGAACAACACATGAGCTGGCAAACAGTTTTAAGTCTTCTTCTGTAATTTCCCAGCCCTGAAAAACCAATCTAAGTAACAGAACTAGCTTGGGTAGGAATTTCTCTCAGTATATGTCATTCTAGCCTCCATGTATATAAGGGCATAAAATGTTTTATTAACTGGTCACAAACTTGTTAAACTAAAAACAAGCTTATGAAATTTTCATTTGTTATATAAAAATTTAAAGGAGTATATTTAACATTTTGAGCAAAAATGACCTCTTAATATTGTGAGAAGTAAAGAAAATATTAGGAAATACTTATTAATGATATTTTATAGTTAAAAATTGTTACTATAATTGATTGCAACTTAATACTTCTGGATCATGTAGAACTGAGTCCTTTTACACATATTTGAATAATCCTCATGTATGTATATCTATATTTTTTCCCTAATGTGAGATTTGTGCTTTATAATACATAATCTAAGCAGTTTTACAGGAGCATGTTTTTGGTGTGATATATCAGTTGCTTTTGCGTTATCACTTTGAGATGTAAAACTTACTCTCTTTGTTAAAACCAAAGGGGATTATATTTTCCCAATATTGTGATGGTATATAACTCCACAAAGTATGTTCTGAAAAAACATCGGTGTGTCATAGTATAGAAACATTCCTTAAGCATGTGATGAGAGTTTTAAATATCAACACAGAGATAAATGTCACCAAATATTGGGCACCTGGGTGGCCCAGTCATTAGACATCTGCCTTCAGCTTGGGTCATGATCTCAGGGTCCTGGGATTGAGTCCCGTGTCGGACTCCCTGCTTGCAGGGGAGTCTGCTTCTCCCTTTTTCCCTTGTCCTACTTGGTTCTCTCTCTCTCTCTCTCCCTTTCTCTCTCAAATAAATAAATAAAATCTTTAAAAAAAAAAAAAAGTCACCAAATACACAGAACGAGAAAAGCAGCGTATTTATTGATATATAAAAAATTAATTTTGTTGTACTTCCATACCTCCCAAGGTTTTTTTTTTTTAAAGATTTTTATTTATTTGACAGAGAGAGAGAGATCACAAGTAGGCAGAGAGACGGGCAGAGAGAGAGGGGGAAGCAGGCTCCCTGCCAAGCAGACAGCCCCATGTGGGACTCGACCCCAGGACCCTGAGATCATGACCTGAGCTGAAGGCAGAGGCTTAACCCACTGAGCCACCCAGTGCCCCCCATACCTCCCAAGTTTAATGATCCAGCAGTGTTTTATAGCTTATAGTGAAACGGAGTACAAGTGGGCTTTGAAAATAAAATCTTCTCTCTATTCTAAGTAAATGGTTATATTGAAAAAGTTTGTTATTTTTGACAAGAAATATTGGCAAATGAACTTGATATTTCTGTCTCTGGTTACATGTACTTTAACATTCTGGTTTTTGTATTAGCAATATACTTTTAGTGTTAGAATGACTGGAAATCTGATGAACTAGGCTTTCTGTACATTTATAAGTTAAAGTCAGTGATTTCAAGATCTACATTCAGTAGTAACAAATCTTTGCAAATGACAAATTTGATGCTGATTGATTTTCTCCATCATATGGAAAAATCCACATAATTATGTTAGTTACTTGTCTGAATATTTTTCATAAGATGCATTTAGAAAAAGTCATATGCTTCGTAAATATACATTATAGTCTTGTGATGATACTGGTTTAGCTTTTTCTAGTAACTGAAGTCTGATATATATATATATATTTTTTGTTATTGTTGTTAAATAGAATTCTCCCAGTCCTTGGTTACATCAACCCACCCCTGTGACTTCAGCAGATGGTATTGGATTACTTAGTCACATTCCTGTCAGACCTTCCAGTGCAGAGCCTCATCGGTCTCTTAAAATTACAGCACATTCCAGTCCACCATTGACAAAAAGTTTAATAGATCACCATAAAGAGTAAGTTCACTAATGCCTAAAACTTAGAAATACTTTGTCTTGGGGTGCCTGGGTGGCTCAGTTGGGTAGGTGTCTGCCTTTGGCTCAGGATCCCAGGTGAGATTGAGCCTGGCATCTGGCTCACTGCTCAGTGGGGAGCCTGCTTCTTCCTCTCCTGCCTGCTGCTCTACTTGTGCTCTGTATCTCTCTTTAAAAAAAAAAAAAAAACTTTGTTTTTTATAGTTTTTCTTAATTCACGTTCTAAACAGGTTATTTTAAGTTAATAAACATCTTAAAAGTAAGCTTTGAATGAGTACTGTTCTTTCCATTTTTATATATTTTCTAATATACTCAGGAGTATTAAAGTAAATGCAAAGTTGTGTTTTACTTTCATAATATCGCATAGATGCTATCTTCATATCATTCAAGAAAAAGTTATAGAAACCTTTATGTGTATTTTCTTTACAGTGAATTGGAGAGGAAAGCTTTTATTGAACCTTTACGTTCTGTTGCATCCACATCAGCGAAAAATGACTTGGATCTAAATAGGTCACAGACTGGAAAAGATGGTTTATTGCACAGACATTTTGTGGATCCTGTACTGAATCAATTACAGAGACAACCCCAGGAGACTGGAGAGAGATTACACAAATATAAGGAGGAACATCGTCGAATCCTTCAAGAAAGTATTGATGTTGCTCCCTTTACAACTAAAATCAAGGGGCTTGAGGGTGAGAGGGATAATTATTCCAGAGTACCATTGTCATCTTCTAGCCCTAAAAGCCATGTCATCCTCAAACAAGACAAAGATGTAGAGTGTTCAGTATCAGATCTTTATAAAATGAAGCACTCAGTGCCTCAGAGTTTGCCCCAAAGTAACTATTTCACTACATTATCTAATAGTGTGGTCAATGAACCACCACGGTCATATCCATCCAAAGAGGTTTCAAATATTTACACTGAAAAACAGAGTAATTCTGTTGCAGTAGCAGCTAATCCTCAAACTCTGACTTCATTTATTTCATCTCTTTCAAAGCCTCCACCTTTAATTAAACACCAACCAGAAAGTGAAGGTTTAGTAGGCAAGATACCAGAACATCTTCCCCATCAAATTGCTTCTCACTCAGTAACCACTTTCAGAAATGATTGTAGGAGTCCTACCCATTTGACAGTTTCTTCTACAAATGCACTCCGGAGCATGCCTGCTTTACACAGAGCACCAGTATTTCATCCACCAATCCATCACAGCCTGGAAAGAAAGGAAAGCAACTATAGTAGTCTTTCCCCTCCAACTTTAACCCCAGTCATGCCTGTAAATGCTGGTGGGAAAGTTCAAGAATCACAAAAGCCTCCAACTCTAATTCCAGAGCCGAAAGACTCTCAGGCACATTTTAAGAGTTCTTCTGAACAAAGTTTGTCAGAAATGTGGAAATCTAATAATAACCTCAGTAAAGAGAAAGCTGAATGGCATGTAGAGAAAAGCAGTGGAAAGTCACAGGCTGCTATGGCATCTGTCATTGTACGTCCACCATCTCGTACAAAACTTGAGAGTGTGCCAGCAATGCAGTCAGGTTCCAAAGATCGAGTTAGTGAAAGATCTTCAACTGGGGCAAACCAAACAGATTGCCTCAAACCAGCAGAAGCTGGAGAGACTGGAAGAATCATTCTGCCAAGTGTGAATTCAGACAGTGCTCACATAAAATCCGAAAAAAATGTCCAGGCTGTCTCACAGGGCAGTGTTCCCAGTTCAGTCATGTCTGCTGTAAATACAATGTGTAATACCAAAACGGATGTATTCACATCTGCTGCCACTACCACTAGTGTTTCCAGCTGGGGTGGTTCAGAAATAATTTATTCTTTATCAAATACCATTTTGGCCTCTAAATCCTTAGAATGTACCTCTTCAAAAAGTGTCAGTCATTCAGTGGCTCAAATACAAGAATGCAGGGTCAGCACCACAGCTCCAGTTACACCAGCCAGTAGTCAGACAGGAAGTGCTGCTCAGCCCAGTTCTGGGTTCTCAGGCACAACTGATTTTATCCATTTAAAAAAGCACAAGGCAGCATTGGCTGCAGCTCAGTATAAAAGTAGTAATGTCACTGAGACTGAACCTAATGCTGTGAAAAATCAGACATCTACAACCTCCCCTCTCTTGGATAGCACTGTAGTCTGTAGTACAATAAACAAAGCAAACTCTGTAGGAAATGGGCAAGCATCCCAGACAAGTCAACCTAACTACCATACTAAGCTGAAAAAGGCCTGGCTTACTAGACACTCAGAGGAAGATAAAAATACTAATAAAATGGAAAATTCAGGGAATTCTGTATCAGAAATTATTAAGCCATGTTCTGTCAATTTAATAGCCTCTACATCTAATGATATACAAAATAGTGTAGATAGTAAGATCATAGTTGATAAATATGTAAAAGATGATAAAGTCAGTAGGAGAAAAGCCAAAAGAACTTACGAATCTGGCTCTGAAAGTGGAGACTCAGATGAAAGTGAAAGCAAGTCAGAGCAAAGGACTAAGAGGCAACCTAAGCCAACTTACAAAAAGAAGCAAAATGATTTGCAGAAGAAAAAAGGTGACATAGAAGAAGATTTAAAACCCAATGGGGTCCTCAGCAGGAGTGCCAAAGAAAAAAGTAAACTGAAATTGCAGAGCAACAGTAATAGTGGTAAGTTGCTTTTTTTTTTTTTTTTTTAATCTTAGGTATAGTGGGCTGTATGTTCTTGAAATAATGTTGTCTAAAGAAATAAGGGTGTCTTTCTCGAAAGATTAGTGAGCTAAAAGGCATCTTTTGACTTTGTTTGCATGTCCTTGTCTATTGTATGTGCTCATTGACCTCATTTCTGCATTTTACAAGTATCTGAAAAAGGAAATGAGAGAAGACCTGTCTCCATTTTTAATAGACTTGTAGATACATGTTTACCTAGCATTCATATTGACAAAAAGCCAATGTGTGATTTAGTAGTTATTCAGAATTTTGACCATTTCTAAGAACTGTTGAAATCACACCAAAAGAGGATTCCTTATAATTAAGAATCCTTTACCATGATGTAGTTGTAAAAGAAATCCTATTCACATGTACTTCCTTTAAGTCACATTTTTAGAAGAAAATTGCTTCAGTTAATGTGGATGTGGCTCTATTTCTCTTACCTGGTATCAAAAGTTTATTGAAATTACCTTCTATTTAACTAATATTGCTACTCACTGAGGAAGTTCTTAATAATGGGTAAAAGCTAAATAAAAGGAAGGGATTGTGGTTTTGTGCACTCATTTCTGTATTCAAGAAGAATTTTCGTAAGTAAACGTTTCAAAACTGATAATATTTACATTTTATTTGTGGACTTAGCAGGACAAAATAAGTGATGCTTGTCAGTAGTATACACTACAAAGTGTTTCTATGTTTTTACTCTAGAAGTGGTTTTTCTCAATTTGCTTATTTCTTTTTAGGTATGTTACACAATGCAGAAAGCACTTAATAGTCCACTATACCTGTGTATTCATCCACATACAAGATAGGAAATATGTGACAGTGTGGACATTCAAAAAGTACTTTCACAAGCATTTGGATGCTTGAAGCCTCTTATTTGGGCCTTTTCACTGAATGAGGTTTTTTTTTTTATATGCCTGTGTAGAAGCCAGAGGCAGTGTGAAGGAGAGAAAAACAGGAGGATGGAATCATAGAAAAGGACAGTCAGAAAGTAAAAAACCAAAGGAAAACAAGCTCAACTAGAGACAGAGAGGCTGACAGACTAAATGCAAACATAGAAGAAAGAAAGGGACATTGACAATGGAGGATACAGGATACATGCCATTTATTTGACTTTTGGATTGTGTATGGTGTTGTTTTTTCTTTCTCATGTGTTCTACTTCCCCAGTGAATTCTTAAGAGACTTAGTGTGGTCAGTAATTGTTTCCTTTTCTGTTTCATGTAACATTTCCTTTGTTTGGTATTGGGTATACAAATACTTGAGTTAAATTTACAGAAAATGGAGATAGGAATCTTCCAGCTTTTAATACTTAGAAAGCTCTTGTGACATTAAATTTATAAAATTAACTCTTAATGAAAATTTATAAAATTAACTCTTAATGAAGTACATGTTCTATTTCATTTTAAGACCAAATGTACATGTTCCCAAGAGCTCAAAGACAGACTAGAATCAGTACTTTCCCCTCAACTTGTGATGCCTAGTCAAATCTCTTCCTCCTTAGTACCTAAAAATTAATCTCAGAGAGAGTATTCTAAGCCTCATCTATTCCTAAATCCAAAATAATAATAAGTGACTGTTAATTGCCATCTGTTAATTATGGCCAGAGTTGTCTAGCCTTTGTTATGGCTATCTAGAAAAGTTCTCTAAATTGGTAGTTTATGAATCTAACTTCCAAATTTGAGTGGATTATCTGTCTCATGGATTAAATACGATCTTATTTCATAGTCAAAAAGAGTAAGTTAAGTCTGTACTTAGAGAATATAATGTGATTATATACACTGTTATACATGTGTTAATTATATACACATAACGCCTATAAAGAAACTTGTGTTTCTTAGTACATTCTAAAGCCAGGCACAATAGATTTTATCTGCTGTTTTGGAATGTATTCATATCTGCTGCGTTTTCATGATGATAATTAAAAGTTGGCTGTTTTTCTGTGACTAAATTCTTATATAATTTTATTTTATAAACTGAAATTGCTAATCAAAGTTAAATATAAATCCTGTTATAAGACCATTGGTTCTATTATAATCAGTTAATTTCTGTATCCTAAGAAAGATTTTTTAAGGTGATGACATCAGAGATTAAAGGTTAGCATGTGTTTGTTTCTGTTTTCTTCCTCCCTAGTTTTCTGTTGGCTAGAGCAACTGTTTGAGGATTTGCTAATAAATTGAGGACTAAGGTTGAAAATCTTCTAATGGTAAAAGGAATACTAGGTATTTTTCGTTGACTAAATATCTTATTCTCAAAGTTTAGATTTTAGATGTTGCCAATAAATTAAGATACATAGAATTGAAAGAGAAAGTTATTTTATTTTACAAATACTGTTGTAATAGTTCTAAAAGGAGTTAATTACCATGATGTGTGGCCTAATTTAGAACCAAAAGTTATAATATAAAAACCGTCTCTATGACCTGGGCCTTCATGTTTTTGTAATTTATGTATTCGTTTAAATTTATTTTTTTAAACATTTTTAAAAAAAATTTTTTTAAGATTTTTATTTATTTATTTGCTAGAGATCACAAGCAGTCAGAGAGGCAGGCAGAGAGAGGAGAAGCAGGCTCCCTGCTTAGCAGAGAGCCTGATGTGGGGCTCCATCCCAGGACCCTGGGATCACGACCTGAGCCAAAAGCAGAGGCTTAACGCACTGAGTCACCCAGGAGCCCCGCATCTGTTTAAACTTAAGAAGTAGCTCTAAGTGTCTCTTTTGTGTCACAGAATTGAGATTTGCCTTGAAATGTCTGTTTTTTTATTATAATACTGTTTAAGTGGTTCACAGTGGTATGGTTAACCATACTCTTTGAACTGTACCGTTACCTGGTAACGGTATGTAAAAGCATATTGGTGTTAATAGTTGTTTTCTAGTCAAAATAGAAATAGATTGAATTTAGCTTATTCTAAGTGTAATAAGTAAACAAGTAAGTAAATGATTGGAGGCAAGTGTGCTAAGTAAAAATTTATGAGTGCTGTACCATTTTTGTCGTTCATTCTGACTTCTAAAAGCTCTGAATTTTTTATACTTTCTATAGGGGAAATCTGTCTTATATATAGTGGAAGAGATAATAAACCCTTTATATAAGGTTCTGGAAACATTTTATTCCATAAGTGGTTTGTGTGCATGTAATAGGTCTTTCTTTAGTGGATTAAGCCAGATGGCTTCCCTAAGTTAGAAATAAAGCAGGGGGAACATGTCATTTTAAAGAACCAGGCAACAATCCTAAAAGGTCTTAATAACTGGAAGCAGATTTTAAATGGGTCGTCTCAGAGCTTAAACACAATATAAGATGTGTCTGATACATGATACATGTTTCTGCAAGAAGTGTATAGTCTTGGGAGAATAGTTATACTGTCTCTGTTCCACAACATCTGAGTAATTAGAAAACACAGGGTAGGAAGTATGTTTTAACATGACAGAAATAGCAAATTATGTAAATCTCATAACTGACATACAGATATATTGTAAGTATACTTTTAAGAGTTTGATATTGGCTTGTCCCAATATAGGTTGTTTTTAAATAAACATGCTTTTAATTTTTTTTTTTTTTGAAGATTTTATTTATTTGACAGAGCTCACGAGTAGGCAGAGAGGTGGGGCGGGGGGAGGGAAGAAGGCTCCCCACTGAGCAGAGAGCCCGATTTGGGGCTCCATCCCAGGACCCTGGGATCATGACCTGAGCCAAAGGCAGAGGCTTTAACCCACTGAGCCACCTAGGCACCCCTGCTTTTAATTTTTTAATCTGCCCTCTGGATGAGTGATAACTTGAGGCAGTATTATTACAACAGCTAAGTTTAAGTTAATAAACATGGGGCAATGATGTAGAGTATAAATAAATAATTTCTTCAAATATTAGTCATCTGAGGTTTTTTTTTTTTTTTAGACTTCTCTGATGCTTTTCCTTCTACCATCAAAAAGTCAAGTTAATACTGGCTTTTTTATTTTCTTCAAACCATTTTATTTTCTAGAAGGTACTAACGGCCTTGTCAGTATATTGAATCAAATGGAGAGCATCATCGTGAGGGAGAGGTACTAAGAGAAATAGCTTACCCCTCTTCTCTCAAATGCTGGTATTCTAAAATTAGCACTTGTCTTAATGAGCCACACTTAACTTGGGAGAATCAGATTAGATATTTCAAAATCATACAGGTATGTTTGAATTAGCCTGTAGTTTCTAAAAGTATTAACTTTTGGTCTTCAGGTTCTTTGGGTGGATCTTAAAAGAACATTCTCCTGCATATATCAAATTCCTGTGTAGAAGGGCTATATTTTTAGCTACAGATTTACATAGAAAATGAATGATTCCTGCGTTTGCTGTTATACAAGTATGAATATTTAATATGTAAAGATTTCAGTCAACTGGAAGATTTACTTGGCTCTGCATTTCTAGTATACTGACAATAAGAGTTCATTTGATTAATAGAAAGTGAGTAAATAGAAATGCTGCTGTGGACTTTTCTGTTACTAATGAGGATGTAGACCTATAATGTCTTTGGTTCTTTTTATAGTCTTAATATATTATGACAGTTGTGTACTTGTCTTGAATTTTATCTCAAGGAGTGTACGTGCTTTTTTTAAAAATTTTAATCCTGTTAATAATTTCCTACTGGTTTTACAGCTGGTATCCCTCGTTCAGTATTAAAAGATTGGCGTAAAGTCAAGAAGCTGAAGCAAACTGGGGAATCCTTTTTACAGGATGACTCCTGCTGTGAGATAGGGCCTAATTTGCAAAAGTGCCGGGAATGTAGACTTATTCGGAGTAAAAAAGGAGAAGAACCAACTCATTCACCAGTGTTTTGTAGATTTTACTACTTTAGACGGTAAGTGAAAATAATTAATTAGGTTTATTCGCTATTGGAAGTTATACTGTCATTCTTAGGGTCCCATATAAAGGTGGAAATGAATCCTTTGACCTTCACTGTTTCTGAAACATTATAGAAGAGTATTAAACTTTTTTAATGGTAAATTTAATAGTAGCTAATTATGGGACTAAATTCATAATTCATATTGTTACTTGTGTTAATATGGCCTTTTACTTTGAAGGATTGATTCATCCTTCATGAAAAAATGTTACTATTTTTTCTAGAAAATAATAGGAAACAGTAATTTGTTCGACTTAAGGAATTTTTAAAAGTTTATATACTTTGACCAAAGCAGTGTTTTATTTATATATATATCTGTGTATTAGCTAGCAATCAAATAGTCTATAAATGTAGGTAAACAGTCTAGGCATTAAACTAAAGTCATTGCATTACATCGGACTACCCATACTTTTGTTAAATGTGTAGCTATAAAAATATGAGTTAGGAGAAGAAGGATGTCAGTGCCATGTCACATTTCACAGGTTTTGTAGTAAGTATAAAAACAACTTGTAGTTGTTACTCTCCTACATTCTACTGTAATATTAGCATTACTAAATAATTCTTCAATTTTAAAGTCATATATAGACCTTTTTTTAAACTTTTTAAAAAATATATTTATTTATTTGAGGGAGTGAATGAGAGAGTGAGAGCATGAGAAGAAGGAGGGGCAGAGGAAGAAGCAGACTCCCTGCCAAGAAGGGAGCCCGACACGGGACTTGATCCTAGGACTCCAGGATCATGATCTGAGCCGAATGCAGTCGCTCAGCCAACTGAGCCGGCCAGGGGCCCATAGACTTTTAAGAGTTCAGTAAAAAGAATAGGTTCTGTTTCTTATTTTTACTTCATGGGCTTTCTAGCCAATAGTCCCCAAAGGACAGACAACTTTAAAGAATAGTTGTAAAAGGTCGTACACATGGAATTGCAGAAAAGATGAAAAAGAAATCAAAAGGGAAGTTGGTTGGGGCGCCTGGATGTCTTAGTCAGTTAAGTGTCTTACTCTTGATTTCAGCTCAGATCATGATCTCGGGTTGTGAGATAGAGCCCTGTATCAGCTGCCTGCTAAGCATGGAGTCTGCTTAAGTCTCTCCCTCTGCTGCTCCCCCATCCCTCTCTAAGGAGAGAAAAAAAAAAAAAAATCAGGTTTAAAGGAAAGAGTCAGATAAAAATAATAACACAAAGCTGAAGTGAAATGATGGATTATAACAAAGGGAGAAATCTGGTTTTAAAAAAAGGAAGAAAAAGGGGCGCCTGGGTGGCTCAGTGGTTTAAGCCGCTGCCTTCAGCTCAGATCAT
Source organism: Mustela erminea (assembly GCF_009829155.1). Lineage (NCBI taxonomy): Eukaryota > Metazoa > Chordata > Mammalia > Carnivora > Mustelidae > Mustela > Mustela erminea. The sequence continues at coordinate 30,293,300 of NC_045627.1, read as the reverse complement.
GATCTCAGGGTCCTGGGATCGGGTCCCGCATCGGGCTCTCTGCTCAGCAGGGAGCCTGCTTCCCTCTCTCTCTCTCTGCCTGCCTCTCCATCTACTTGTAATTTCTCTCTGTCAAATAAATAAATAAAATCTTTAAAAAAAAAAAAAAAAGGAAGAAAAGTTTAGGCAATAAAAGTATGAGAAATGGTGGTAAAAGGGATGTTCTTGGTGTCCATTGAAAAAAGAGAATAAACTGTAATATGCTGATATCCCCTGATTGTGAGTAAAAAGAGTAAATACTATGATAACAAAAATAACCACCAATAAGGAAAAAATGGCAATTTTGCCTTCCATTTACCTTAAGATTTTCTGAATTGAGTAATTACATGAATTGGATGTCATAAGCTGAGAGGAACTTAAACATACATAATTGGGTTCCTAATAAACATTTGAGAGTGTCATCCTTGTTCCTCCTAGTCATAAATAGTCATTTTAATTAATGAAAATAATGTATCTGTACTTGGCATTTTTTAATCCTCCCAGTGAACGTCTTAAGGTAATTTAGGGCATTTTCTTTTTATTTATGTATGTATATATTTATTTAGAGAGAGGGGACGTACAGAGGAAGAGGCAGAGGGAGAGAGAATCTTAAGCAGGCTACTCGACCGCAATAGGTCAGCTCAGGATTTGATCTCAGGACTGTGAGATCATGAGCTGAGCCAAAACCAAGAGTCAGATGCTAAACCAACTGAGCCACCCAGGCACCTCAATTTAGGGCATTTTCAACTTCAGACAGTCTTGATTTAGATTATGTGTAAAATAACAGCATTACTGTAAGGAGCATTTGGCCAGGATTTTAACTCTTGTCCTTATCAAACACTTGGATATAGTGTATATTTGATTTAAAAAATCTTATTTCTTGAATAACCTAAAATTGGTGCTGCTTATCATTGCCATTTGTATAACACTGTGGGAGTCATTTAAATTTGTTAAATTTAACTAATAATTATGTGTGTATATGAAGGACTACCCTATTTTCTTATTTTTAGCATAACTATATGTTTATAATATAAAATGTAAATTAATTATAAATTTACAACTTTATAAAACTGGACTTCTCTCTAGGTATCTAATCCTTTTATGTTTTAATATTTCAGATTGTCATTTAGTAAAAATGGAGTGGTTAGAATAGATGGTTTTTCTTCTCCTGACCAATATGATGATGAAGCTATGAGCTTATGGACACATGAAAATTACGATGATGATGAACTAGATGTAGAAACTTCAAAATACATCTTGGATATCATAGGTGATAAGTTCTGTCAGTTAGTAACATCGGAAAAAACAGCTTTGTCCTGGGTGAAAAAGGATGGTAAGGAAGTTAAATATACAACTGTACACATTTCATTTTTAAAATTTCTCAAGTATACTTAATGGGGTTAAGTCCCTAATTTTCCCTAGTCTCATTGATACTTAATTTTGATGACACTTTTTTTTACATACAAATGCACCTGTATGTACTTAAGGTAACATATTTTCCAACTGAGGCTGTAATGAATGGATTAACAGTTGGTGAAATCACAATCGCATTGTGCTGTTTCTGTCATTATTATGTATAGTTAGCATCATAGGGGTGTTTCAGAAGTGAAACGGGGAAATTTCAGCATTTGCCGGAGAAAGACGTAGTCCATACCAATTACTTAAGTTTTGAAGGGGCTGTGGTTCATCACAGTCTTTTTTTTTTTTTTTTTTAGGATTTTCTTTATTTGATACAGTGCACAAGTAGGCAGAGCAGCAGGGAGAGGGAGAAACAGGCTCTCTACTGAACAGGGGAGCCTGACACAGGGCTCGATTCCAGGACCCTAGGATCATGACCTGGGCTGAAGGCAGCCACTTAACCGACTGAGCCACCCAGGTGCCCCATCAGAGTCTTCAGAGTTAGATGGATTTGTATTTGAATCTCAGCTTTACTCCTTGCTTTTAACTGTATGATTATAAAATGGGAATAACTATCATAGCTTTGTTTAGAAAGTAGTTAATTATATTTAAATGTGTAAAAATAGGTAAAGCACCTAACGTGAATTACTCTGAATATTAGTGTCTTTTACCCCTTTTCTCTTAAATCAGTGGTTTGTCCCTCAAGGGATATTTAACAGTGAATGACTGGAGACATTTTTGGTTGTGTAACTGAAAGGTTGAGGGTGGGTGATAGAGTACTAGCATCTAATGGGTAGAGGTCACAGATGCCACTAAATATTCAATAATGCACAGCATATAGTCCCTCACAACAGAGAATTATTCAGTCAGTCTTAAAAGTGCTAATGTTGATAAACTCCATTAGATGTAAATCTTCTGAAGAGAATTACTAATTCAAGAAATCTGTTGATCTTTAGTTAATATATCCTTTGATGTTCTTGGTTTGCCTTTAAGTTTTTGTTTTTGTGTATTTCGGTGAAAATTGTGTGTGAAAGAGTCATGTTTGCCTTTAAATTTTTATTTCTCTGTATTTCAGCCAAAATTGCCTGGAAAAGAGCAGTGAGAGGAGTCCGGGAAATGTGTGACGCATGTGAAGCAACATTGTTTAACATTCATTGGGTCTGCCAAAAATGTGGATTTGTGGTCTGCTTAGATTGTTATAAGGCAAAGGAAAGGAAGAGCTCTAGAGGTTGGTTTATAATTCTATAAACTGAAATTTTTGTAATGTTCATTTTCTTTAGGATCACTCATCTGGAAAATGATATGTATGTGAGGGGTTTTTTCCCCCCTACTTCCCTTTATTTTGAATATATTACATTAAAGAAGCTTTGTGAAGTTTATTAATGGCCGGATTTTCTAGAATAAAAACTGCATCTATATCCTTTTATCCTCATTAGTAAGATCCACTCTCTCATTTCAAGCAGGTAGTTGTGGTATTGTTGTTTTTTAAGATTTATTTATTTATTTTAAAGAGAAAAGGTGGGGTGTGAGTAGGGGCAAAGGGAGAGAGGGAGAGAGAATCCTCAAGTAGACTCCCTGCTGAGTGTGGACATGAGGGCTGGATCTCATTCTCCTGAGACAAAATTAAGAGTCAGATATTTAACTGACTGAGCCACCCAGGGGCCCCCTCAAGCTGGTAGTTCTTTAATGTAGCCCAATTTAGAATAAGCTTTACTACTTTCAGATTCCAGTGTATAGGAGCCTGAAGTCCATTCTAGAACCTGTTAACACTTACTCGTGTAAACTGATTTTTTTAAATAATTGGTCCACAAAGTTCTTTTTTTTTTTTTCTTCAAATTTTTATTTAAAAGTTAACGTAATTAACTGTATAGCCAATACTGGTTTCTAGAGTAGAATTCAGTGGTTCATCACTTACATACAATACCCAGTTATCACCACAAGTACCCTCCCTAATACCCATCACCCATCTAGTCCATCTCCTATCCACCTCCCTCCATTAACCCTCAGTTTGTTCTCTGTCCTTAAGACCATAAAATTCAAATCAAAATGTTCAGGAATATGCCTCCGTCAGGATCATTTATCCTCTAGTTCTTAGAGAATGAAAAAGTCTTTATTACATATAAAAGTAGTCTCTGAAGCTATTATTTCTAATTTCTAAATAAAATGGCACAGAAACAGGTGTTCTGCATGTTAGTACAACTAGAGATAATACAAAATTTAAAAAGGAAGTAACTAAATTCACCTTTTCTCATGCTTAAAGTGCTTTTAGAAAACATTTATCCAAGGCAGATTTGGAAGTAGCTTCCTAATACTGTTAACCTAAAATTTTTCAGTAATTTGTTTGGGATAAAGTCATGAAATGAGAGGATTCAAATTGTGGAATTATTAGAAGTAAAGTCATGTTTAGTGATAGAAGCTGTTTAACACCTAAAAATGATCTTTTTCAGAATTTTATATCAGATAGATAAACCATGAGTTAGCCATCAGTATCTTTTCCACTGGTAACGAAAGCCTTTCTAACTTTTTCTTAGACACTGAGCACTTAACCAAAAAGACCCCTGGAGTAAGGGACATGTTTCCAAACATCATGGCTGGATGTTTCTGTGATATGCAAAAGATGGAAAATATGAGTAAAATGTGAAACTGTAGTAAGGAATGCATTCTAGGGGTACCTGGATGGTGCAGTCTGTTAGGTGTCTGACTCTTGGTCATGATCTCATGGGTTGAGATTGAGCCCCGCGTTGGCCTCTGTACTCCTCAGAGTCTGCTTGGAACGTTTTCTCCCTCTGCCACTCCAGTATACATGCATGCTTGCATGTGGTCTCTCTGTCTCTCTCCCGATAAAATAAATAGATTTTTTTTTTTTTAAAGGAATGGATTTTAGGCATTTACTATTCTCAAAATTATAAAAATATATTTGGATATTTTCTGATAATAGAATTAGCTGCACCGTTAGAAAACTTCATCACATGCATTCTATATTCCTTTTTCCTGACTCTATATCACTTATTTTCCTTTTCGAAATTAAAAAATCTATTATATTTTGCTACATTATATGCATATATATAAGTATGTTGTATTTTTTGAATAAGATAAGGTATGTATAATAAACCTAGTTGTGTTGCTATTAATATTCATAGTACTATTAATTTTAAAAGCATAGTCTGTCAGTCACTGTATCTTTTTTTTTAGTTTAACCTTTATGCCTTAAGTTGTACTCTTATCTGTATATCTATTTCACTGTTAAATATTGTAATAAACTCATATTGACTATATTGTAGCTATATATAGTGGTACTTAGCATGTCTAAAATATAAACAGAAAACATTTATAAGTTACTGTGTAGGCTCTGGAAAGGAAAGTTGGGGTTTTGGTTGGTGGTTGTTTTAAGATTTTATTTATTTGACAGAGAGCAAGAGAGCACAAGCAGGGGAGAAGGGCAGAGGGAGAGAGAATCAGACTCCCTGTTGAGCAGGGAACCAGGTGTGGAACTGGATCCCAGGACCCCAGGATCATGACCTGAGCCAAAGGCAGACTCTTAACTGACTGAGCTACCCAGGCGCCCCTAGTTGGAAAGCTTTTAAAGAAAAGCAGTTTTAGCCATTTTAGACTGGATTTGAATTTTATTTACTCTGAAGCTTTTCATGAAGTAATAGTTGTAGATATTTTTTATGCTGAATATAATGAGTTTTCTGATACCTTATTGAAGCCACAACATTAGTTGTCGTGTGTCACTGAATTTACAGAAAAAGATTTCCTTGAGATCAAGATAATTGAGTATTTTTCCTATGTAGTATTTGCCTCATGCTATGCCTTAGTATGTTTACAATTCTAGGTATGGAGCCTTGTTTGAAGGCAGTAATAATAGTTAAATATTTTGTATAAAATAGCAGCTTTCTGACACCTCATGGCCGTTCCTCTACATGTCTTGAAAGCATAAAAGGAAAATAGCAGTCGCCTCAAATTTGTGTCAGTTTAATGTACTAAGATCAGGCAGCAGCCCTGTTGGGCACAGAAAATAGTGAAGAGATAAAAGGAGATTAGTGACAGAAGCTAAAATCAAATAAGGCAGAGATAACAAATACATTAATGACAGTAAATAACGGTAATTTTAGAAAAGGCTAAATAACATCAATTTTGTACCTTGTTTTTATAAAATTCTGAGAATGATCGAGCTGTCTTATTTTTTTAAAAAACTGAACATTGAAGGCTACCTTTGACATTTTATATAATTGTTGAGCTCTTGGGATACCTGGGTGGCTCATTTGGTTAAGTGTCTGCCTTCAGCTCAGGTCATGGTCTCAGGGTCTTGGAACTGAGCCCCACTTCAGGCTTTCTGCTCAGCGGGGAGTGGCGGGGGCTGCTGCTTCCTCTCCCTGCTGCCCCCTGCTTGTGCCTGCTCTCCTCTGTCAAATAAATAAAATGTTAAAAAAAAAAAATTGTTAAGCTCTTTAAATGTAAGCCACCAATTTTATAATTATAAAACCATGACATATATGAAAGTATGTATGTTGTAATCATACAGATAAAGAACTGTATGCTTGGATGAAGTGTGTGAAGGGACAGCCTCATGATCACAAACATTTAATGCCAACTCAAATTATACCCGGTTCTGGTAAGTATTTACACACATTATTTACTTAGTAGTGTAATAGGTCTTGCTTGCTCTAGATTATTTAGGAGTATGTAGGAGTATCATAGACTGGAGAGGTAAGATTTATCTAAGCTTGAATTGTTCTTGTTCAGTTCTTAGAATCTTCTGTGTAATAAAGCTACTAAGGCAAGCCCAGCCCCAGAGGATCCATTTAGAGGGGGAGAACTAGACTATAATGAAAATGCTTATTAGATTTAAGATATTCTCCCTTTTTTGAGCATACTGAGTTTTTAATAGGAGAGGTAAGAGAATAAAGAATAGAGAGCATGAATTTGGCTGAATGATCAAACTTGAAATAGATGGAAGAGATGAAGAAAAAATTGGGAAGAAAAGTGAAAGGACACTTTCACTTTCACTTTTTCACAGAAAAACCAGTACAAGAAAAACAGGAAAATATTTTAGGATCTTAACAACTGGGGCAGTCCTTTTATTAACCACTATTATTTCTTTGTAGTTTTGACAGATCTTCTAGATGCAATGCATACTCTTAGAGAAAAATATGGTATTAAATCCCATTGTCATTGCACTAACAAACAGAATATACAAGTTGGAAATTTTCCTGCAATGAATGGTGTATCTCAAGTGAGTACAGCTATCTAATTATTCAAATGAAACACTTAGTTAAATTACTCAGCTTTGATATTTGAAATCCAATTTAAGACTTGTGTTTGGTAAACTTGTGTTTTCTATGTTACTGTATAAATATAACTACTACTTTTAACTTGGAATGATTGAAAAAGTAGTATTTTAAAAGTTCAATTGCTCTATCCTTACAGGTTTTACAGAATGTTCTTAATCACAGTAATAAAATTTCTCTGTGCATGCCTGAGTCTCAGCAGCAAAATAACCCTCAGAAGTCTGAGAGTAAAGGCAACAGCAGCCCAGGGAGTGACGAAAGCACAGACAGCAAGTTAACTCCTCCAGAATCCCAGTCACCGCTGCATTGGTTAGCAGATCTTGCAGAGCAAAAGTCCAGAGAGGAAAAAAAAGGTAAATATAATTAAGTATATAATAGAGGACCATAATATAACCAACAATGTACATTAGTGTGTAATATTCACTTATTACAATTTACATTTGTCTTTTGCTTACATTATGAATGGCTTAGATTCAGGAAAACATTGTTTTCTACTGTTAGGAACACACCTTCCTATGATTATATCAGAATTAGTTACAGAATCATTTGTGGATGAGCATATCATTAAAACCAGGAGGGCAGTAGATTTGTAACTTAAACTATACTTTCTCCCTGTCTTAGCTGTAGCATTTTTCATTTGTGGCAGGTGCAAACTCAGCTACATGTGTAAGATATTGAGGAAGGCCTTTTCATATTCAAACTGTTTGACTCCATTTTGAAGGATCTAATCCATCCTCTGGTGTGTGTTCAGGTGAATAAATCACTAGTGCTACACTTTTTACCTCTCACTATCAAATGTAGGGTCCCAGTTTTTTCTATACTTTCACAGCATGCTTATTTTATTTGAATTTTGTAAATGTTGTATTTCAGAAAACAAAGAATTTGCCCTTGAAAAGCAAATTAAAGAAGAGCAAGAACAAGACAGCCCTGATTCTCCAAATAGCAGAACATCACCTCCTGTGTCCCAGAATAATGAGCAAGGCTCAACTCTACGAGATTTGCTGACCACAACCGCTGGCAAGCTACGTGTGGGTTCTACAGATGCTGGGATTGCCTTTGCCCCAGTGTATTCAATGGGAACCCCAGTGAGTAAGATGCCAGATTTTTGGTTTTCATATGGACCTTAAATTTAGATGATTTGGCTGTGAACTACACAAGAAATAGATGCAGATGAAATAAAATACACTTATGCTGAGCATGCTTCCACCTGCATTATAAATCTCATAGCTTAAAAGCTGGAGATCGGGGTTTTCCCCCCAGGTGAAAAAGGCTGGGGGAGGGGCATTTTATGTGAGAAGAGCCCTAAGAGACTCCTTCAGAATTTGAAAACGACGTATCTAGTAGGGGAAATAAATCACATGGTTAATGTTTTATTATTCAAAATATTTGATAATCAGTTTTTGTTCTAATTATGTAGCAGAAGAAAATAAAAAACAATAATTGCATAGATAGATACAAATTTTTAGTGATTTTTAGAAGTATATGGGAGATTCTACCCACCTGTCTCCTCTGCACTAGTCCTAAAATATGTAAAAGGCCACACTTAAGAGTTTCTGCAGATCTGGTAGTTTCTAACATAGAAGACTACCAAACTTCTGGTTCCTATCTGTTAGGAACAGTGTAGGGACTATAGATGTGTATCCACTGACATGATTACATATTCTTGAAGGCACACAAAATGTTCGTGTTGGTTGTTTGCTATATGAGTAGTAAAAGTGAAAGTTTAAAAATGTATACATTTCCTCTCAAAATACAACTTTTCCCCAAATAGAGTGGTAAAAGTGGAAGGACCATGCCAAACATTCTTGATGACATAATTGCTTCAGTTGTTGAAAACAAAATTCCACCAAATAAAGCCTCTAAAATAAATGTAAAACCGGAGCCAAAAGAAGAGCCTAAAGAGAGCAGAAAATCAGCCATGGAGGAAAACAAATTATATAGTGATATACCACATTCCTGGATCTGTGAGCAGCATATTTTGTGGCTTAAAGATTATAAAAATATTAATAATTGGAAGCTTTTCAAAGAGTGTTGGAAACATGGACAAGTGAGTATTTTAAGGTGATTAGTGAAACTGCAACTGATTGGATTGGAAGAAAGGGGAAAGATAGTACTTAACACGTTTGGAAGTAAAATGTCAAAAACAAAAAGGTTATCAAAATTACTCTTTCTGAATTCTTATCTTTTGGGTCAGATTTATATGAATTAAAAGGAAAGTACTGATTGATATTCATTTTTTAGCTATCAGTCAAGAGACTTTTAATAAAGCCATATATTTACAAAATACGCTACTTCCCTTTTTTACATTTGTATTTTAGTCCAGTTAACAGACTCATTTCTATAGAAGCATTTGCCTCAGACTAAAAGTGTAGATGTTTTTGCCTTTCATGTTCGTCTATAGAACATTTATTTACACATTAGTTCATCAAATCTTGAATGATATTTGATTCTGTTCAAATGAAAATTATTTTCTCTTTGACCAGAGTTTTCATAGAATGGGACTAATTTCAGATGGCAGTTTATTACATTAATGCAGAATCTGTGAACAGGGGGGCCTGGGTGGCTCAGTCGGTTAAACCTCTGCCTTCTGCTCAGGTCATGATCTCAGTGTCCTGGGATCAAGCCCCACATTGGGCTCTCTGCTCAGTAGTGAGCCTCCTTTCCCCACCTCTCTCTCTGCCTGCTTCTCTGCCTACTTGTGATCTCTCTCTCTGTCAAATTAAATAAATCTTTAAAAAAAATTATGAACAAAATTAACAATTTGCATAATTTAGTATTTATGTTGTCTTTTTCTTTCTGGAAAACATCGTTTCCAATTTTATTTTACTTTCTTCATTCTGCAGGTAGTTATTGAGCTCCTCATAAAATCTGGCCTTTGTGCTGGCCATTAAGGATATAAAAATTAAGTCATAAAAAACAAGTAAGATGAATAAATTATTTTAGTGCAGTGGTTCTTAATCTTTTTAGGTCACTAATCCTTTTCACGGTGTGAAGAAAACTTGGTTCCTTTCTCCCCAGAAAAAATTCATACATATGTTTTGCACATTCACAATATTTTGCTTTTCTTTTTTTTTTTTTAAGATTTTATTTATTTGTTTATTTATTTGACACAGAGCGAGAGAGAGAGACACACACACACAGTGAGAGAGGGAACACAAGCAGGGAGAGTGGGAGAGGGAGAAGCAGGCATCCCGTTGAGCAGGGAGCCCAATGTGGGGCTCAATCCCAGGACCCTGGGATCATGACCCGAGCCGAAGGCAGATGCCCAGTGTCTGAGCCACCCTGGCACCCCAATATTTAGTTTTTTGTTTCCTTTTTCTTCTTCCTCCTCCTGTTCTTCTTCTTCTTCTTTGTGTTCTGGTTGGCTCCCCTTGAAGCCCTGATGCCATTGGCAGGTCATAATTTAGACTACTTGATTTGTTATGTGCTTGAGCTGTCACATAAATATTTTAATAAGTATGTTAAATACTCTGAGAACTTTGTTAAAGTGCTGTAAAAACCCAAAAGAGGCAATGACTAGGCTAGAGTACTAATTCAGAAATGGTAGTCTGAATTGATGCCTCAAGGGTTAAGTGAAATTTTTCTGTATGTGAACAAGAGGTTGGAAATAAACAAGAGCATCAGGTGCTTGGGGAACTGTTAAATAGTTTTGTTTGGAATATAGATAAAAGAGTTATGTGGGAGAATGGTAAGAAATGGTAGTTAGAGTTATGATTATGAGGGGCCTTTGTATATTACACTAAGGAGTTTGAATTTTATCCTGTAGATGATAGTAATTGATGAGTCAAATTGACATATTAAAATAATTGATAGCAAAAGCAGATTGGAAGTTGAATTCAAGGAAAATAAGGGTATGGGCAAGGAATCAAAATAGGAAGGTTTCTAGTATTTTGAGAAGATGATGATGATGATGGTAGCCTACGAATTCTGCTTGACAATATTCTAATACACTAGCTAACTTGCCCCTCATTTTTTTTTTAACAATATGATTTACTGTTAGGAAGAGTGGCATCAGGGCTGGATAGCCACAATAGGGACTGGGAATTAATACCTGAATTGCCAACGATAGTTAATTAATTGCTGAGCCTATTTTTAATAGTTGGATGTATTATTAGCCTGTTGAAGGGAAGTTTAATGGAGTGGTCTCCCAAGTAAGCCGTTAACCAGATTTAAGGTAATTTTGTTGTTTTTCTTTTCTTTTTGAGAGATCTTTTGCGATAAGAACCCTAGCTAGGGTATTCTGCTCTATAGTTCCCGAAATAAAATTACCTTAATGAAGTTTAAGAAGACTTAATAAATGCCGTATTTTACAAGAGAATCTCAAGTCACAACTTTCTCTGTTTTCTATATCCCAGACTTTTGCTTCTAACAGAATTTTTAAAACTGAGAACCTTGGAGATAGTATATCAGATTGTTGTAGAGGTCTTTTTACATCAGCATTGGAGTTTTAGAAGCTTTAAATCTTCAGTTGTTAGTTTTTGGGTTAGATAGCCTTGAGGGAATTCAAATTCATCTGATTTCAAAGGAAAGATTTACTTTCAGGGAGTCAGCCATTAAGCTTGAAATTTAATGTTTTGCCTTATTGTGTAATATTTTTATTTATCAAGATCCTTCTGGAGGTAAAGAACGTGTGTATGTGTTTTAAGTAATACAAATTATGTTTTAATCTCAAGGACTATATGTATGTTGTTAAAATCTTTTTATATATATCACACATAAGGATATATAAGTAGGTTATGTTCTATCTTCAAAAATTAGTCTATAAATAATGCAGCCCAAAATTCATATTTATACTACCTAGAACTGAAATTTTTAGGGTAGCCCTTTAAGACTTTGTTCCTGAAAATTTACTACATGTTAATTTTAATTTTTTAAAAAATGGCAGTGTATTTACATGGCATTCTCTCTTTACCTATTCTCATTGACAGTTTATTATGTGTATCTTTTCAGGTCAGGGACTATTTTCAGAAGTCCCTTTTATTTTCACAATTTGTCATTAGTCTCATTAGTCTTAAAACTTAACATGTTACCTGTTTGTTGTACATGTGTATAAAATCGAATTTTGGAAGTGTTCATATACCTTTTAACTTCTCGATCTGTCTATTTATTTATTTATAAGCCTGCAGTGGTTTCTGGTGTGCATAAGAAAATGAACATTAGCTTGTGGAAGGCGGAGTCAATTAGTCTTGATTTTGGAGACCACCAAGCTGATCTCCTGAACTGCAAAGACAGCATTATTTCAAATGCCAATGTTAAGGAATTCTGGGATGGTTTTGAAGAAGTTTCAAGTATGTTGTTTTTTGTTTGTTTCACTGCTTTCTGAAACATAGCCCCCCAAAATTATAAATTGCAAACATGACTTAACAGATTTTTAATCTTTGAAACGTCTATATTACTTTGGCTAATAAAGAAGAGACAAATACTTGGAAACAAGAGACTAGGTCTTATTCCTTGGTTCTACCCCTAATATCCTTTAACCATAAATAAGTTATTTATATCATGTTTACTTGTATCATATGGGGAATATTTTCGGCAACCCCATAAACCTTTGATGTTAAACCCCATATGTTATGTAAAACACTTCGAAAATTAAAAGTAAAAATGTAAGACTAGTTTCAATAACACTTGTAAACATTTTTAAAGGATATTTTTGCAATATTACAAATACCTAAATGCATAAGGAATAAAAGTCCTAATACTATGTAAGTACATAAGAAATTAAACTCAGTAAGCAAGCATTCATTAAATACATACTGTACAATAATCAAGTCATTTATTCCAAACATTAGTAAAAATTAAAAGGCAGAAATTACCTTTTAATAATAAACTGCATTCTTTATAGAACGACAAAAAACGAAAAATGGAGAAACAGTTGTTTTAAAACTGAAAGATTGCCCTTCAGGAGAAGACTTCAAGACTATGATGCCAGCAAGGTATATATTTTTAAAACTTATTATTTTAACTCTTGAGTTTTTGAAATTGTCTGAGATTATCCCCAGAAGTAGGATAAGGAACTACGTATTTTATTTCAGGCATTTTCCTTGCCAATTAAGAACAAAACCCAATCTCTGTTCTCAGCAGGATAACGTCTTTATGTTAGGTCAGTAAAGGAAAACATGCTATTATCAAAGGATGCTGGGTACTGTTTATGACCTCCCTTCTCTTGATGCTTTTAATTTGCTATGTTTAGAGAAAGAATTGCAGTTCAGAATTCCGTGTCACTTCTGTTCTGTGCTTGTCCTTGTGTTAGGCATTCATTTAAACTAAATGAAGTCAAGGGAAGTGTTAATTGGCAGAATGCTTAAGGAAAAGTTTAAACAACCTGAAAATTTGTATTTGAAAATTTGTATATGAAGGCACCCAAGAAAGTTAATCTGTATTCAGATGAAGTCAATGTTGTTATTCTTCAGATACGAAGATCTTTTAAAAAGCCTACCATTGCCAGAATATTGTAGTCCAGAAGGAAAATTCAACTTGGCCTCTCATTTGCCAGGATTTTTTGTACGCCCTGATCTAGGACCCAGGTTGTGCAGTGCCTATGGTAGGTATATATTTGCATTTCTGTGAACTTGGAATTATATGACATTTTAACTTCTGTCCAAAGATAAATCGACTAGTGATTTTTAGGCTCTATCAAATCCATTTTTTAGTAATCCATTGAAGTCATCACTATATTAGAAATTAATAGCCAGTATAGTTAATAACTGAGTTATTTGAGTTAATAACTCAATATAGTTAAGTACTTGCTAATTCTTGCAAGTACAATTCTTGCAAAATATTTACATTTTCTAGTAATTTGATTTTTATGGAAATTTCTTGGATTGTGGCTCTTGGGGAGCAGGCTTTGGAACAAGGAAACTAAAGCTGAAATTATAATTAACAAATTTTCCTCGTAGAGCTGACTTTAGGGGGAATATCTAGAATATGTTTACAGTCAAATAAAATTTTATAAAATTTTATACACAGGTGTAGCGGCTGCTAAAGATCATGACATAGGAACAACAAATCTCCACGTTGAAGTTTCTGATGTTGTAAATATTCTAGTCTATGTTGGCATAGCAAAAGGAAATGGCATTCTCTCAAAAGCAGGTAAAGAAACTTGAAGAATAATGGTCTTCGCGATGAAACCGAATAACCATACACACTAGGATTTACTATCTAGAATGTCAGCCTCTGAGTAAACAGCAAAGATTGCAAAAAGAATTGCAGTGAATATAGGGATATTCTAATCTTTAACAGTGCTTGATTTACCTTTTTTCAATAAAACAAATTTTAATTTTAAAAATGAGTATTTTTATTTGTTCCTTTCCTATCTTTAAATGTTCTGTTTGTGGAAATAAACTGTTAAGCTTACTTATAAATACTTTACTGGAGAATAGAAACTGGGTCCTGGGGTTCTGAGGATGATTAAGATTTGGTTTGTGCCTCAGACATTCATGTTTTCCCCTCTACTATCAGAGAAGGGATATTTTCTCCAAAGTAGATAGAAGCTTTTCTATCCATTGTAGAGGTTTTAGATTCCATCCTCTAGTTTTCTTTCCAAAACCTTGTTCCATCTGCTATCCCCTTCTATGTAAATAGGTCTTTAAACTTTTCCTCTCTCCTGGTTATTTTCTTCAGAGTAGAAGTACACTCTAGACTGTTCAGAAGAAAACTTTCAAATCTCGTCTTCCTTGCCACCATCCCGTAGCTCCAGCCTTTGTAACAAATTCTTTGCTGTCTTTTGTCAGCTCTTACTCACATTTCAGTTCTATGCACGTTGGCCTTAGACCTGCTGCCCCACTGAAATTACTTACAGCAGCCCTCACTAACATTCACAACTGGATAAGTGGTTCCAGTGGTTACTTTCTGGTCGTCTTAATGCTTGCCCTTCTGAAATAAATGTACTGTCAATCCCTGCCTCTTCTTCAGGTACTGCCCTTGGCTTCTGTGATACTACTCCTCTAGTTCTTAACTACCCTTATAGAATCCCAGGCTTTCCTAGAGTCAGAGAATTTTTTCCCTACCTTTCTAGTTTACATGTACTTTATTTGAAATTCTATACATGACTCAACCACCATGTACATAACCAGCTCTGTATCTGGAGCGAAGGAGGTATCTAAAGCTTAGTGACTAGGTGCTGAGGACATGGGGGTTCCTATAGTATTCACTCTACTTTTGTGTATATTTGACAGCTTCCATAAAACACAACCTGAATTCCCCCCAAACTAGAATCTCATTTTTATACTGTTTCTCAGCTTCCTGAATTAACATTGATTATAATCGATAAACTCTTCACTTCCTCCACTCCCAAGGATTTGAGAGTCAGGTACACTTGGGTTGTAGTCCTGTCTCTAATACAGAAAGTATGACTTGTGGTTCAGATTATCTTTTCAAAGCTTGTGACTCCACAGAGTTCATTATCTCTTCTGTGCCTCATTGCACTTTTTTCAAATCAACCCCTTTAGCATTTGTTCTATAATACAGAATTTATACCTGCCTTTCTCCTCTACTAATCTTTCATGTCCTCAAATGCTGAGCCTTTGTTATTCATCCTTGTTCCTGCTCACCGCCCATCCCTCATTTATAAGTATAGTATTTTGTCTTTTAAGAAAACATTTCAGGGGCACCTGGGTGGCTCAGTGGGTTAAAGCCTCTGCCTTCGGCTCAGGTCGTGATCCCAGGGTCCTGGGATCGAGCCCCACATGGGGCTCTCTGCTCCGCAGGGAGCCTGCTTCCTCCTCTCTCTCTGCCTGCGTCTCTGCCTACTTGTGATCTCTGTCTGTCAAATAAAAAATAAAATCTTTTAAAAAAAAAAAAAAAAAAAAAAAGAAAACATTTCATCATTGTAATCCTATGGCTGTCTTTATCTGAAGCTTTTGCCACTCTTTATAGATGATCACCAAGAGAGTGTTTTAGGGTAAATGCCTAAAACCTGAAGAAACACCCGCTTATTTAAAGCATATGCTTTTTCCTCCACCTACCTACCTGTCTCCCTGGTAAATCGCTTCAAAGTGTGGCTCAATGTCATCTCCCTCCCCCTAGAGGCCTTCATTTAAAAAAAGCTTTCGGAACACCTGGTGGCTTAGTGGGTTAAGCCTCTGCTTTCAGCTCAGGTCATGGCCTGGGGGGAGGGGGGGTCCCCAGGGATTGAGGCCTGCATCAGGGGCTCTGCTCAGTAGGGAGCCTGCTTCCCCCTCTCTCTCTGTCTGCCTCTCTGCTTACTTGTGATCTCTCTCTCTCTCTCTCTGTGTCAAATAAACAAATAAAATCTTCAAAAAAAAATAAAAAATGAAAAAGGTTTTCCCTACCCCAATAATCCCCCTCCTCCTTTTTTTTTCTTGATTTTGTACATTTATTTTGCAAGAAAGAGATCATGAGCAGGGAGAGGAGCAGAGCAAGAGAAAGAAGCAGACTCCCTGCTGAGCAGGGGGTCTGATGGGGGTCCTGATCTCAGGACCTACTGAATAAAGAATAAATGACTAAATAAAGAAATCTTTGCAATTGACTTTAAACATAAGGAAGAATTTACTGTTACAAATTAGGAAACATTTCATGTATTCTTTGTAGCAAGCAATAAATTTACTCTGAAAAGAACCTTTCTTTAAAATGTTCGCTGTAGTTGGGGCACCAACTACGCTCAGGTCATGATCTCAGGGTCATGAGATTGAGCCCCGAATCAGGCTCCACACTGAGCTGGTGCTTGCCTGCTTAGCATTCTCTCTCTCTCCCTGTCTGCCCGCCCCCTCACCAGCCCCCAAAATAAAATAGAGGTTATGATCCTTGCCTACCTTACTAAGTAGTTAGTAGTAGCCATGAAAGTCTTGTTTAAGTTCAGAAATGGTGTATGAGTACAGATCACTGTTACGACCACCCCCTTAGGACAGGAAGAAAGTTGATGAAGTTTGATTTAGAAACCCTTGAGTTTTTAGTCTCTTGGTCCTTGGTTTGCAGAAGACAAATGATCTGGGAAAGTTACCGTTACTCTGTCCCTTGTTATGCATGGTCACTGTTTTCTGTTCTGTAACAGTTTAACTGGGTTTACTTCCTCTTTAACTAAGAGTCCTGATCTAATCTGGCACTGTTCTGCTCCCATAGATCAATTCTAGGATACTTGGCTTTCTGGTGGTCTTTAATGACCAATTTGAAAATATTCTCCTATGTTTCAGGAATACTCAAGAAATTTGAGGAGGAAGATTTGGATGACATTTTAAGAAAACGATTGAAGGACTCAAGTGAAATACCTGGTGCTCTGTGGCATATTTATGCAGGGAAAGACATTGACAAGATAAGGGAATTTCTTCAGAAGGTATAAATTTAGGTCGCAAATAGTTTATCTCTTTACCTTGAGCCAAGGACTTAGTAATTTTTAATGTAACTTAATTTGGCATTCAGGAATATAGGATCATTAGGTAATTTTTACTTCAAAAGAGGAGGGAACTGCTTACTATTGTTGTAAGTCAAAAGCTCCTTTCTCTTGCTCCTTTTAAAGCCCTTTTCATGTTGAGGTCTTTGAATGGCAACTTCTTCTCAGTTGCTAGTGCTCCCCTATCTTATATAACGAACTAATCTGTTGATGACTCAGAGGTTACCCTTATTGAAAAGTGGTGAAAATTACAGGATATAAAAATATGTCATAGAAACATCTAAAGAAGGTAGGATCTTTTTTTTTATTAATAGTTTGGCTGTTGACACAGGCAGTAATTCTGCTCCTAACCACATCAATTGCTCTGTTACACTTATTTGAATAGACTGAAATTTTGAGTAATCATACCTTAATTTAGTTGTTAAACACTGAATGAAACACATTAATTTAGAATGATTAGTTCAATCCTTTGCTCAAATATTTGTTAAATATGCAATTACAGGCATTTCTCTCAAGGGGCCATCATTGCTGCTTTTCTCATTAATACTGCATTTTCTTTGAGAATGGACTTAAGGTTTGTCTCTGTTCAGTATGAAGTAAAGGAGCTGTAGCTCTGTACCTCTTGTCTCATCTCAATACCTACCAGTATTTTAACTTAAAATGTTATAAATTTTGCTTTCTAAAGCAGAATGGTTAATTCACTGGTTTAGTAAAAGGGTCCCGTGAAATTGATTTGTCAGAGATTAGAGGGTTAGCAATATAAAGATGTTTATCTTTGTACTTAAGTTTTAAAAAAAAAGCAAGATCAGGAAATGTTCAAGTTCATACAGGATAGTTTGGCTTTTGACAAAAAAAAGCTACTAAGCTAAGCTTTTCCTAATCTCTGTGCTATACTGTTGAAACAATTATAAAGAAGAAACCAAATGGATGGAAACTTCATGGTGGATGGAAGAGGTGAGAAGGTGGTAGTATGATTCACTTTACTTTTTTATTCTTTTTTAAGATTTTATTTATTTACTTACTTATTTGACACACAGAGAGACCTCAAGAGAGGGAATACAAGCAGGGGGAGTGTGAGTGGGAGAGGGAGAAGCAGGCTTCCTGCTGAGCCAGGGAGCTTGATGTGGGGCTTGATCCCAGAACCCTGGGATCAAGACCTGAGCCGAAGGCAGATGCTTAATTGACTGAGCCACCCAGGCACCCATTATTAACAGCCCATTTATTAACACGATCTCAGTGTGCAGTATTGTTTTAATATCCCTTGGCTTTTCAAATTGTCATAGAATATTATTTTCTTTAACTTAAGCACATGTATCGTTCCATGAGATTCTAAGAAAATAAGATGATTATTGCAAAGAAAATTGGAATTTATCTGAACAGAATTTACCATTTCCCTTACTTAAAATTGAAGTGTATATTTTCATTTTAATTCATACTACAGATTTCAAAAGAACAAGGCATTGAAGTTCTCCCAGAACATGATCCGATACGTGACCAAAGTTGGTACGTGAACAAAAAGCTGCGCCAAAGACTTCTTGAGGAGTATGGAGTTAGGACCTGGACTCTCATTCAGTTCCTTGGTGACGCCATTGTTTTACCAGCGGGAGCCCTTCATCAGGTACACAAGAACTTATTCTTCACGCTTCTATTACTGAAGGAACCGATTTTGAAAAGGAAGTCCTGATAAGTAAGAGAATGACCTGCACCCAGTTTGCTTTCATTAAGAAACCACAAACAACTTTCCATTGCTTAAAGAGCTGACACGATTAAATGCTTTGAGAACTTAAATTGGTTCAACGTGAGCCAGATTTCCATATTTATATTGTTTCCACTTAGTGGATCGAAATCTTTTTCTTTTTTTTTTAAGACTTTTTAAGGAGGAAAAAGAGACATACTATATATTTAGTTCTCAGTAGAGAGACTTAACACTTAAGTATTAAGACCTGAGATCACACATTTTCTAGGCACCAAACTGAGCAGAATGAAGTGTTGGCTAGAACGTTCCATAATTCAGGCTTTTAGTGTAACTCCTGCCTTGTTTGCTAACATAGCAATAGTGTGTCCAAAGAAAGATGATAATGTAATTTTTATAGCTATTGATCCACAAATTTTAAGAAGTAAAATAAACATATTATCTTTGTTTCTGTGGCTTGACTCTGTGAACCTGGAAAAAAGGCATAGAATAGATAATGGGCATGGAGGATTGGATTAAAAGCATACAGTGGATTTTGATAAATAGACTAGAGCTACCACACACCAGCTTAGCCCTCATAGTAGCAGAGTGTGCAGAGGAAATCCAAGAACCCCGAAAGCTAGTTACCCTCAGAGTTGGTTCCCCACCTCTTCTACCACATGATAGTTGAGATGTATCAGGTGTGTGTCCTTTTTTTTTTAAACCAAGGAATGTTTTCCACATTTTATATAACTATATATGCAATTATTGCTGTGTAGCATTGTCACATCATTATGTAATAGCACAAATATTCTTTAAGTGATCATATTTGCTTAGTTTTTAACATGTCAAGCTCAGGGTTAGATTTATCATTCTTAGATATCAAATAGCATTTATGACAGTAAAATACAGACATCATAATAAATATACCTGTTTCATGACAATAACTTCCTAGAGGAAAAAATGTGTTAATTATACTAAGTTTAATGCATTATTTATGTTAAATTGTTTTATTGTCCCTTGGTCTTACCTGATCATTTCAGAGATATTGTATCATTAATAATTCAAGTTCCCACATACCATTTTTTTGCCTTCTAGTCTCTTATCAGAAAAGAGCTAATCTGTATCAAAATGTAAAGCACCTCAATGGAGTAGCCTATTTAGGAGAATAGTACATTTTGTACTACTTTGTAAATAGAAAGAATTTTTTGATAATATAAGACAGGTTCCCTTGAAAATCCTTTTATATTTAAC
Organism: Mustela erminea; assembly: GCF_009829155.1. Lineage (NCBI taxonomy): Eukaryota > Metazoa > Chordata > Mammalia > Carnivora > Mustelidae > Mustela > Mustela erminea. Next base: position 30,273,322 of record NC_045627.1, on the reverse strand, counting down.
TTACCCAATATTTATTTTCTTAAAGTTAAACTGGACAGTGCAGTTTTTAAATTGAGGTATAATTTTAGCGTGCAGTTCTTTAAGTTTGGAGAACTGTATAGTTAGGTAACAACACAACAAAATACCAAACACTTAGATTACTCCTAAAAATTCCCTCCTGCCTTTTTTTAGTCATCTCTTATCTGACATTCCTACAACTACTTAGTTTTCCTCCTATAGTTCTGACTTTCAACATATAATACTTCTGAGATTCATCCATGTTTTTGTACATACCATTACTTGGATCCTTTTTTTTTTTTTAAATAAAGACTTTATTTATTTAACGGACAGAGAGAGATCACAAGTAGGTAGAGAGGCAGGCAGAGAGAGAGGAAGAAGCAGGTTCCTGGCTGAGCAGAGAGCCCGATGCAGGGCTCCATCCCAGGACCCTGAGATCATGACCTGAGCCGAAGGCAGAGGCTTAACCCACTGAGCCACCCAGGCACCCCTGGATCCTTTGTATTGCTGGGTAGTTGTTCATTATGCAAATGTAACAATTTCTTAACCCATTCACCAACTGAAGAACATTTGGGTGTTTTCCAGCTTGAGACAAATAAGTAAAGCCACCAAAAAATTTGCATATAGGTTTTTCTGTGAACATCGATTTTCATTTCATTTTGATAAACAATAAGTGATGGAATTTCCTGATCATAAAATAAATGTATGATTAACTTTGCAAGAAACTGTCAGGTGGTTATCCAAAGTGATTGTACCATTTTCTATTCCCCAAAGTAGTATATGTGAGTTCCATTTCCTCTGCTTATTGTCAGTTTTGTTTTTAAACATTTGAATAAGCGTGCATTGGTATCACATTGTAGGTTTAATTTAAGTCACTTTTTCTTAATAACTAAGTATGTCTAGCATCTTATCATGTATTTATTTGCCATCCATATATCTATGTTGGTAAATCTGTGTGTTCAAATATTTTATACATTTTTCCAGTTGTATTTTCTTTTTTCTGAGTTTCGAGTATTAACTACAATACTTTATAAGCCCTTTATCTAATATATACTTTGCAAATATATGCATAAATATATGCATTTTCCTAATCTGTGGCTTGTCCTTAAATTTTCTTAATGATATCTTCCAAAGAGAGGTATTTTAATTCTGATGAAGTTCAGGTGATCAGTTTTTTCTTTTATGTATCATACTTTTATTGTTGTATGTCCAAAATTGCTGCCTAGCCCAAGATAGTAAACATTTTCTCTTACATTTTCTTTTAAAAGCTTTATCGTGGTTAGTCTTAAATTTAGACCCAAAATCCATTTTTAGTTAATTTTTATACATTGTGCAAAGTATGTACCAAGGTTCAATTTTTGGGGGAGTATGGATAGTTTAGTTGTTTTATGCTGTCTCAATTTTTATTTTGAAATGTAAGGGGCCCCTGGGTGCCTCAGTGGGTTAACCCTCTGCCTTCAGCTCAGGGATCATGATCCCAGAGTCCTGGGATCGAGCCCCTCATCAGGCTCTCTGCTCAGCAGGGAGCCTGCTCCCCCTACCCCCCGCCTGCCTCTCTACCTGCTTGTGATCTCTGTCAAATAAATAAATAAAATCTTAAAAAAAGAAAGAAAGAAATGTAATAAAGTGATACAATTTTTAAGAATCTAAGTAGTACATATGGACATTGGGGAGGGTATGTGCTATGGTGAGTCCTGTGAAATGTGTAAACCTGATGATTTTAGAGACCTCTACCCCTGGGGCAAATAATACATTACATGTTAATTTTAAAAAAAGAATCTAAGTGGTACAATAGGCTTCACAGTAAAAATTCAGTCTCTTCCTCACCTTTGCCTCCAGTTGCCCTCCTGCAGAAGCCGTCAGTGTTTACCAGAGATTCCGTGCCATGTACATGTCTCTCTGCTGTTGCTTTTTTGTGGGTAGAGAGCCATGTTTTCTCAAAATAGTAGGCATAGCAATCATGTTAAAAAGTTTAGTTCACATCTGCTCAAAGCTTCACAAGGTCCTGAATGATCTGTATTTTTATCCTGTTCGAGTCTCACTGCCTTTCTTCATTACCTTTCTTCCTAGTTTCCCTCCTTCTGACTTCTCTTTGGCCACCTGGCCCTCTCTTTGGTTTTCACATACACCATGCAAGTTTCCTCCCCAGGGCCATTGTGCTTGCTAATCCTTTGGCCTGGAATTCTTTTTTCAGATCTCTATAAGAGATCTCTGATTGCTTCTTCACATTCTTTAAAGGTTTATTTGCTCATATGTCACCTTCCTCAGTGAGGTCTTCCTTAACACCCTAGTTTTAAAGTGCAAATTGCAAATTGTGTCTCCCAGTTCCCTGTCATCTTCCCTGCTTTATTCCCTATTTCAATCATCACCTTCTAATATTATTCATAATTTGTTTACCTTGTTTATTGTCTTTTAATCCCCACCTGGAATTTAAAGTTCATGAGGACAGAGTTTTATGGGTTTTTCATTGCTCTTTCCCATGTTTAGAATAATGCACTTAAATATTTGTAAGTCCTGACAGCCTGAAAATATGTTCTCATACACAACATATTTTTGCACAAATACAGATAAAAACAAAGTTACAACTTTACATAATTTATATGTATTGTGCTCTTTGTACAAACATGTAAATTTTGGCCTCTTCATGTGTTTTCTGGCCCCTTCAAAAAGTTTACTTAGGTTGGAATCTAACTTCCAGTTACGACTGTATACGTAAGTATATAGGAAGACGTGCTTTCTTTTGAGATATATAGAAATATCACTTAGATTCTAGAGAGCAAATTTCATTTCTAGAGTATAAAAGATGTTATACCTAAATACAGCATGTATAACCTAGATTGGCAAATTCTATTCTGAGCTCTGCTACTAACTTGCTGAGTGTTCCAAGACCACTCTGCTGCATATTTTGGCATAGAATTGCCAGCTATAAGCACAAAAATTTCTGTCTTTTCCTTATGTGGTGTGATAATGACAGCATGGTTATTTGTATTCTTTTGAAAGGGTGTTGTCCATGACTCAGAGTGATGATAATGTGGTTTTGAGAGAGAATTAAAAGGAAGTACGAACTCTATGTTCACAATATTAACTTGCATTTGAGATGTAATTATTTACAACTTACTTAGTCTTTAGAGGTCCTGAAAGCTTTTCATTGATGACTTCACTTCCAATAGACTATAGGTAGCCCTTAAAATAAACCCAAAGTCTAAGTAAGTGTTTCTCGTGTGTTGGCATACATCAGGATTTCCTAGAAGATTTGATAAAACAGATTGCTGGGCCCTACCCTCAGAACTTCTGATTCAATGGGTCTGCGGGAGCGACTTGAAATTTTACATTTCTAACAAGTCCCCAGGTGATGCTTACAATACTCTCTGAGGACCACACTTCAAAAACCATTAGATGGAAAGTCCTTACAAACACAAGGCATCTATCAAAAAATGGTTTTGACCAGATACGATACATTGTATTCTTTGGTTTGTCACCCGTGAGCACTTTGAGAAGCCACACTGAGGGAAAGTATCCTAGCCACAACCCTCCATATATTAAGAACAGTGGCAGGCTAATCTTCTCTTGGCAAACATGAGTGAATCTGTGGAACCCCAGTATATCACCAGATGGAGCAGGTGGACCCTGACCTCCAGGATTTACTTTGTCTTAACTCTAGTACCCTGATGTCCTCAGTGGCCTTCATTTTATTTGTTTATTTATTCATTCATTCATTCATTTTAAAGATTTTTATTTATTTGAGAGAGAGCGGGGAGAGGGGCAAAGGGAGAAGCAGACTCTCCACTGAGCAAGGAGCCCGATGTGGGACCTGATCCTAGGACCCTGGGATTATGACCTGAGCCGAAGGCAGATGCTTAACTGCCTGAACCACCCAGGTGGCACCCCAGTGGCCTTCATTTTAAACAGCAGCCTTTTTTTTTTTTTTTTTAAGCCACAAAATCTTTAGGATAAATTTGTCCTTAATTATTTATCTTAATTGATTATGCTTGGTCATCCATAGTTTATAATATTGCTAACTTGTGAGTTTTCTGCATTCATAATGCTAAAAGAACTTCCAGCAAAATCTTTCACTCTTAAATTCTCCAAAGTCAGTATGTATATGGCAAGAGTCACATTCTCTTAACACTACCTATTTATGATTACAGTTGATCCCACAGGCAAGTATGAATAAGAGTCTGTCAAAGAAGTGAAATGTAAATGAATCAAAGATAGCCAAAAAAAGGAATTAGTGGAATGGGAAGTTCAAATGGGTTCTACTTTTAAGACTGAACCCTGTCTCTTCAAACTGACCTGTAAGCCTTTAAGCAAAATATTATCGGGTTGAGGTCATTAGAAAGCATAATACCATTTTTAAGCACTAATAAAAGTCACAGTTCTGAAAGTGATTTACTTAAAACAACCATGAACTGGCAAAAACTGACAGAATCAACTTTTTTAGAACTCTGGAATCAAATCCAAATTAACATCAGTTGGGAGACTGTTCCGTGAAGAAAAGGGCAGCTGATTTGGGGCATTTAAGGAAATCTCTGACCACTGAGATAGCAGAACAGACTTCAGTGATCACACCCAACAAGGAACACAGCCTTTGCAAGAATAGTGTGGGAAAGTAACAAGAAATGGATGGCTACAGCCTTGTCCAATAATCAGCAGCAACAGTGAGGTAGAGAGAGAATCTGATTTCCAGTGACCACATTATAATGTTCCTGTGTCCAGCTTTCAGCAAAAAGGGATAATAATCAGCAGAAACTGTCCCTGAGGAAGCAAAGACACTGGACTTACTAGACATAGACTTTCTTCCAACTGTCTTAAATGTACTCAGAGAGTTAAAGGAAACTGGTGAAGAAAATCAGGAAGGTAACATATGAACAAAATTAGGATATCGATGAAGAGACAAATTATAAAACAGTAGAACTAGACATGCTCAAAGAAAGGTACATGCCAGAACTTTTGAAGGACTTAATCCCCACAGCATGTTCACAGAAGTGAAAGACATAACAAGACAGGACATTTGGAAACTATGCTGGTGTGACTGAGTTAATATAGGACCATAAAGCATCTGTTAGACAAGATGTTACAGAAGCTGGGCTCCTGTTGGCTTGCCATTTGTTGGCTGATTTTTCTTGGAACAGGCACTGAACTTCTTATCCATAGTTTCCTGCTCTGTGAAGTAGAGCATCTGTTCTAGAGACACATAGTGAAGATCCAGGGAGACTGTATATAGCAGCGCTGAAAATGTGAGACATCACTATGTTCATCCTGCAGAAGAACCAACATCATAATGATTAAAGCAAGAGAATGCGTATATATGCTATCAGGTGATCATTAGAGGGACAGCGCTTGACTTAAACTACATGCAGACTTGAGCAGCTAGCTGTTCAGGTAGATAGTATGCCCGAAGGAGGAATTTCAGTGCCTTTGGATTCCATCACTCTATTGTTAGATTTTTCTCACTGTTCTCTGTTCCCCACTTAACTGTCTTCTTCTCACACCTCCCAACTAAACCTAAAAATTAGGATTAGTGTTGGCATGGCTGTGTGACTCAGTTGGTTGAAAGTCCAACTCTTGATTTCAGCTCTGGTCCTGATCTCAGGGCCTTGTGTCAGGCTCCATGCTCAGTGTGGAGATTGCTTGTTCTTCTCCCTCTGCTTCTCCCTTTATCTTTCTCCCAAGCAAATAAAATCTTTTTTAAAAATTAGAATTAGTGTAAATGCTTTAGTTTTCAGTTATTTCTCCTTTCCTAGGAATTCTATGGTATCCATTCATACCACTAGAAGACAACCTAAAATGTCATAAAATCCAGATTGGATCAGCCCGGTCCTTCTGTGTGATTATTCTAAGTATTAATAGAAAACAATTCCAAGAAATAGTGAAGTACTGAGTCAATTTGTACATGGTGTACAAATAATAGATAAGACTGTTTGGGTTTTTTTTAAGATTTTTATTTATTTATTTGACATAGAGAGATCATAAGTAGGCTGAGAGGCAGGCAGAGGAGAGGGGGAAGCAGGCTCCCTGCTGAGCAGAGAGCCCAATGTGGGGCTTGATCCCAGGACCCTGGGCAGAAGCTTAACCCACTGAGCCACCCAGGCGCCCCAACAGATAAGACTGTTGACTGGCTTCTTCCGAAAACCATTTAGTCAGGGGAGGGATAACTATTAAAAACAGTTGTACTGATGCCAGGGGAGCCTGAAGGTATACTTTAGTATTTGAAAGAAAGGCACAATAAAATCCTAGGGTAATTCTAAAACTGTTGTGAGCAATAGATAGCTGAAACTAGAGTTTTCACCCCCATTCCTCACAAACTAAATTTCGTTTCTTTTGCTTTGATCTACATTCTGTTGTAAAAGTTAACAGGGAAGGGCGCCTGGATGGCTCACTCGGTTAAGCGTCCAACTCTTAATTTTGACTCAAGTCATGATCTCAGGGTCCTGGGATCAAGCCCCAAGTTGGGTTCCATGCTCTGTGGGGAGTCTCCCTAAGATTCTCTTCCTCCCTCTGCCCCTCCCCTCTCTCTCAAATAAATAAATAAATAAAAGTCTTAAAAGAAAAAAAGTTAACAGTGAAATGACCCAAATGCTGAAAGCCAAAGGAGCATCAACAAACATCAGATTGTTTGACTAAATGGTAAAGCAGATACCTTCCAGTTAGCTTTTTTGTTGTTGCTAAAGTAACACCAAAAAATCACCTTGACTAAACTGATAATTTAGGATCTGATTATCAGCCTCTCTGAAGGATTCCTGGAAAAGTTCTGTTCTTTTCATTATGTAAAAATATTTCATTTATAAAGTCCTGTTCTGCTTTGAAATGCATTTGATGTTTTGGGGAAAATAAGTTCTCTGATAGTGCTGCCTCCTAAAATTGAAATTTCACTGTTTTTGTTTTGGGGATAGGTACAGAATTTTCACAGCTGTATTCAGGTAACTGAAGACTTTGTGTCTCCAGAACATCTTGTACAGTCATTTCACTTAACACAGGAACTGAGACTTTTGAAGGAGGAAATCAATTATGATGATAAACTACAGGTAAGAGACGAACTTTCTAACGAGCTCCTGCTCTGCATGACTTTTCAATTCAGAAATAGGAAACCTGCAGAACTGCTTGGGTAATCACTGCCTAGTTTGTCATAATTGAATAACAACCACATGTTAACAATATGCATTTAATTGTATGATTTTTAGTGACCCTTATCCTGACTTGCGGTTTAACATTTTTAACTATGACATTTGTTTTTCTTGAATTTGGCTTTGTTTCATTAAGGGAAAAACATTTTTTTAATATAGCAATTTTCATTTGTTAGTTTTATCTCCAGCTGAAGTGATTAGAAATGCCAACATCTCTTTCAGGTTAAAAATATATTGTATCATGCAGTCAAGGAAATGGTGAGAGCTTTGAAGATACATGAAGATGAAGTAGAGGACATGGAAGAAAATTAGGTGTGGTCCAGTTTGATGTTTTTAGGCCATTGAACTGGAATTACTTACTCTCGAACGATGTTACGTATGCACATTGACTTAAGCTTCATAAGACCATCAGTGCCAAGAAATTCTCTTTTGTAGTAATTACTTGTTACTGATACCGCAGCAGTATAGCATATGTCACAGCCCCTGTGATTCAATGTTAGTTATGAAAACAAGCTAAATTTAAAAAGCAGCGCTTCCTAGCTGTTTTTGTATTATAGTGTATATGATGTTTGTGAAAATGCCAGATTTAAAATGATGTATTTATTTTTGAAAAAAAAAAAAAAACCACAAAATTCTATGCTATATTGTTGATCAAGTGTAAATGTGACCTTGTACAGTTTACTAAAATAACTGATATTTTTCACTACATTGAGACAGTTACTGTGAGAATAGGACACAAACACCAGCTATTGCCTGCATTTGGGAAATTGCTGAATCGCACAGCATTCATGTCATAATCAGAAAATTACTGCCAAATAATTGTAAAATTTGTAAAATATGAAGTATATAAAGTAGATACTAAATAAGGACACTTCAATATTTTGTTGAAGCTATTGACTGTACAATTAAACATTTTCAAAAGGTGTAATTTATTTAAAATTGTCTCATTTTGGTAAAATTTATGTGAACTTTTAAAGCTAAATATTAAACTTAATATGCTATGTAAATATATACATATATACATTTAATGATGTATTTTTTTAAAACATTGGCTTGCTTTTATTTGTTAAAAGTGCAAGTGTTACATATGGCTTTGTACATTAAAGTTGAAAGGGGTTTTACATTTTCCATTAAAAGGACTTTATCAGAAAATGGCTTGTTCCAGAGTTCTTCCTTCTAACCTACTACTGGGGATTCATTGTCGTAATGACTGCTTGCATTTTCTTATGATAACATTCTCTTCTGGAACATTTCTCCTTATAAGTTTCCAGCTTTTCTATAGATTTTATGAGCTATCATAAGTGTCTCAACTTACTTGTGCTGTGGACCAGCTAAAGAAAGGAATACAGGTAACTCCCATTTGTTATTTATGAACACTTTCTCATTGAAAGAAGAACCCATAAATGAATTAAAAAGCCATGATTATGAGCATATGTGATGTGTTTCAAGTAAGTGTTTTTCATAGCAGAGATAGCTGATAATACAGTTTTGTGGGTGGGAAGAAGTCCAGGAAAGCAGTGGTAGGGAAGAGGCTAACGTCAGCCAGCCTCAGTTGAATATGAGTCCTGCTTGGTAATTTGTTTTAATTTTGAAGTCTTGGTTGGTTTTAATAGCTGGTTCCCAGTTGGCCACTTTGAGGTTCACGTTGCCCTATCTGAATGCTCCCAGAAATAATGTAGTTCTCCACTGACACCTGCAGGATATTGAGGGGACAGCCTTTTATCTTCATCTGAAAGAACAGTTTAAAAGAAAAAGTAAGTAGCCCAAGTTGTGACCATGCAAGTTGCTTGGTTTTTATCCTGTTTTTTAGCTCCATGTGAACTATTTATTCTATCACCTTCCACTCAGGCAGGATTCAGCCAGGAATGTGAGCAGTTACATTTCACATTAATGCCCCATGTGGCATAAGAGTTAATGGGAGGGATGATGACTACTTGGGTAGAAAAACTGGGCTGAGGCACAGTTAAAATGATTATGTGAATCTTCTGTAAGTTTTTGACTTTTTAATGTTTTTCAAAACATGTTTCATTGCATAAATGGCACTTTTTGCTTAACACTTTCAAAAGTCCTATTTAATTTTGTGGTGACATTAATTTCAAGCCCAAGATAATAATTCTGGAGTATACTGCCTGCTCGTCCCCTAAAGTCTACCAAGAACCCAGAGGCTTACGCTGATTTTCTTCCAAATGGTTTTGCTTCTTTGGCTCTTGTTTGAGCCACCTTTTTCACCATACTACAAACCCTACAGAATAGCTAAACTAAGGCAGTGTGGCTTCTTTCAAAGGAGACTCATCTGATAAGAGTATTTGATTCTATGCGTGGTCTGAACTTCATGCTAGTGACTTAATTCATGGTGAGGCAGGTGGGATGAATGAACTATAATGCTTACTAAAGACATCTGACTTTGGGACGGCTGGCAGTTGTGTTACTTATCATACTGCTGATCAGTTGCTCCCTGATGCAGCAATTCCTCTGACCATTTACCTTGTTCCCTCCATCCTTTTGCTTGACTCAGATGCTTCTCATATATGAAACCATCTGAGCATGTCTGTTTCCTCCTGATGGTGATAGAGAGTAAGTAATAAATGTGTAGCATAATCTGAAAAGCTGCAGGGAGACTTAATATAGGGAAACTTGTGCTGAATATTTAGGGCCCTCCCCTTTTAGTGTAATTTTAGACCTGAATATGAATTCCTTTTCCTGACCGAGGAATTACATGAGTCCAAATCCATTTCTCTTTTGCCAACACATTCTGAGACTACAACACCCATAAAATGTCTAGTTTCTTGTTACTTCCCTTTGGTAGGTGGAATGTGGGTTTAATGATATCTCTGTAAGATTAGTGAGCTTCAGAAGAAAAATATGCTCTCCTACTTTTACTTTGCTTATTCTGTGTGTGAACACATACCAAAGATACAGAAACATAAATTTAACATGTTCTTTCTCTAGATGCCAGCCTATCAAAGATATTCTGCCAGACTAGACCAGAAATGTTGACCACAGAAGAGGGGGGGGGGGAACCGATTCAGTTACCATTCTACAACTACACTATGCACTATGAACTGGGGTATAGCAGGTGGCCAAGATTCAGGCTCAAGTTACGACATACCTGGTTACACAGTAATCTCAATAGTGACACCTTGAAACTATATGAAAGATACAGGAACTAAGTATTTTGGCTTTCATAGTAATCAACCTGGTTCTTTTAATGAAAGCAAAGTGACTTTCAAACAAAAATGAAATGTAGGCAAGCTCCAGGCCACTGGCTGCATACAAAGAGATTCCCTTTCCTGACTCGGAAGATTTTCACAGCTGACTTAAGCTGTTCACGGCAGTTCTCTGTAAATAAGCCAACCAGCTGCAGTTAAGACTGGAGGATTGCCTGTCTTTTCTGTGTCTTGTCTTTGAAAAAGATCTCAGCCCTGGGGTCAGTGGAGGGGCAAATCAAGAATGGTGTGTTGTATGTGAGGGTGACAGCTGACTCCATTTTGGGAGGAGGCACATTCTGAGGACAAATGAGTCCCAACAATGCTGTCCTGGCCCCTAGTCTTGGACCCTCGATTTGACAGATGCTGAAAAATTTGGAGAGCTGGGTCAGTGAACAAATCAAATGAAGAAGCACAAGTTAAGATGGGCACGGACTCCAAGGGGACCAGTATAGTCCTCTGCTAATCTAGTGAGGATGATAGCTGCTTCACAGGTTCTATCAAGCTCTATTAATACAGGAATGAGGAAAAAGGACAAGATTAATACGAGCATTTTTGTTCGCAAACTTTTTTCCAGATGTAAATACTAAAGGTCACCCTATAACTAAGTCTCGGGAAAGGAGATTGAACCCCTTGAATTCCATTATACTCAGTCCCTAAAAATCACTGTACTGTGTGCTGAGTCCAGTAAAAACACCACAGGACTTAAAAGGGGAGAAAGGGAGGATTTGGGCATAACATTGAAAAACTTTATCAGTAATACATTTGAGACTATAATGTCTTACATATGTTACATGTTTAAGTAGATTAACAATATAAAATAAATATGGTATATTATCTTTAAAGATTTTTATTTATTTGTTTGACAGAGATCACAAGCAGACAAGAGAGGCAGGCAGGGAGAGAGAGGGAAGCAGGCTCCCTGCTGAGCAGAGAGCCCGATGCGGGGCTCCATCCCAGAACTCTGGGATCATGACCTGAGCCGAAGGCAGAGTCTTTAACCCACTGGGCCACCCAGGCGCCCCAATATGGCATGTTATTTTGAAGAAAACCAGAAATTTGCTTTGGAAATGGGCATCAGAATGCTTGCTGCTTGTGACAAACACTGTGAAGTGGCCAAAATAGGGTTCTGTGAGATCAGAAGTAAAATGTTAACACCAGATGCGGATGGATGGGTGGGACTCAATGTCATCATGAAGGTTTAGGTGGTGCAGTTTTCTGCACTCACTTAAGTTTTTCTTGAAGACAAAATTGCCCCTTAAGCAAACAAAATGCACGTCATGCTCAGATTGTTTCCTATAAATTTATGTTTATAGGGACAAATTTGCATTTTCAAAACAATACTTACCTCTGAACTGACTGTACAACAAAAGATTTTTCAAACCAAAGCTTTGAGCCAATGAAGCCCTAGGGTTTCAGGAACAAATTCTAGTAATTTAAAAATTTGATATATCTGTTGAATTGTTTAGGCCCATGACTTGATGCATCATCTCATGTTCCCTCCCAGAGAAGAAACATGGCTGTTGAGCCCAGTGACTAATGTTATGTGTTCTAAAAGAAATGTATAAGCTCTAGAAATCATGGGAATTTGCTGTTCATTCCTTGTTGATGGAACTTTTGAGGAAGTACATAGGACATACTGGCTTTTGCTGAGTTAGGAGTCCACATTTGGTTCTAAGTATTCCATTCACATCTTCCCAACCAATAGCAGTTTTCTTGAATTTTTCAAATTTCTTGAATTTCCAGCATTGATTCTTCATCTTCCTGGTGTTCAACACATTTTCTGTGGTGCTCAGTGAGCTCAGTGTCAACTGAAGAGGGAGAAGGGTTTATTTAAAAGGGAGAAAGGGGCGCCTGGGTGGCTCAGTGGGTTAAGCATCTGCCTTCGGCTGTCACAATCCCAGGGTCATGGGATTGAGCCCCAGGTACTATAAAAAAGAAAAAAATATGGGGCACCTGGGTGGCTCAGTGGGTTTAAGCCTCTGCTTCGGCTCAGGTCATGGTCCTAGGGCCCTGGGATCAAGCCCCGCATCAGGCTCTGCTCAGCGGGGACCCTGCTTCCCCCTCTCTGCCTGCTTGTGATCTCTCTCTCTCTCTGTCAAATTAATAAAATCTCTTTAAAAAATTTTAAAATAAATAAAAATAAAAGGTAGATAGGGATGACCACTAATTGAATGAAGCTCAAACCATTTTTGATTGTTAAAAACCTCAGCAGTCTCGAAAATTACTTCTTTTTCCTGGATTTCTCAAGATATGTACCAAGTATCATGTACTTCATACCAAGTATGAAGAACTGGGGGTAAATGGGGGTGCTTGTAGTCTCCCTACCTAGAGGTGACCACTGTTAGTAGTTTACTTACCACAAATCTTTCCTATGTGTTTTTTTCACTTCACAAAACAGCGATCATGTATTATATAAAAACTGGTATGCTGTTTGGTTCCCCCCCCCAACTACTACTGTGCCATCCTACCTTTTAAACTAATATTTCTAGTAGCTTTATAAACACATAAATAGATTGGCCACCATGGAAAGACAATGAAAAATACCATTTAAAAATAGCCAAAGATAGTTAAAATTAGCAAGTCAGGAAATAACAGATGTTGGCGAGGATACAGAGAAAGGGGAACCCTCCTACACTGTTGGTGAGAATGCAAGCTGGTGCAGCCACTCTAGAAAACAGTATGGAGGTTCCTCAAAAAGTTGAAAATCGAGCTACCCTACATTGCACTGCTGGGTAGTTACCCAAAAGATACAAATGTAGTCATCCGAAGGGGCACGTGCACCCAATGTTTATAGCAGCAGTGTCCACAATAGCCAAACTATGGAAAGAGCCTAGATGTCCATCATCAGATAAATGGATAAAGAAGATGTGGGGTGGTTGGGTGTGTGTGTGTGTGTGTGTATCAAACAATGGAATATTATTCGACCATCAAAAAGATTAAATCTTGCCATTTGCAACAATGTGGATAAGCGAAATAATCAAGAGAAAGACAATTACCATATGATCTCACTGATAGGAGGAATTTGAGAAACAAGACAGAGGATCAGGGATGCCTGGATGGCTCAGTTGGTTAAGCGACTGCCTTCTGCTCAGGTCATGATCCTAGAGTACTGGGATCGAGTTCTGCGTCGGGCTCTCTGCTCAGTGGGGAGTCTGCTTCTCCCTCTGACTCTCCCCTTCTCATGCTCTCTCTCTCTCTCAAATAAATAAATAAAATCTTAAAAAAAAAAAAAAAAGACAGAGGCTCATAGGGGAAGAGAGGGAAAAATGAAACAAGATGAAACCAGGGAGGTGAGACAAACCATAAGAGACTCTTAATCTCAGGAAACAAACAGTTGCTAGAGGGGATGAGGTGGCTGGGTGATGGACATTGGGGAGGGTATGTGCTATGGAGAACACTGTGAATTGTGTAAGACTGATGAATCACAGACCTGTATCCCTGAAACAAATAATACATTATATGTTAATTAAAAATAATAAAAACAGAACGAAAAAAATTAAAATAGCCAAAGATAGGGGTGCCTGACTCGCTCAGTCATTAGAGCATACAACTCTCGATCTTGAGGTCATGAGTTTGAGCCCCACATTGGGTGTAGAGATTACTTTTAAGAAATTTTTAAAAATATTTTTTATTTATTTGACAGAGAGAGAGAGATAGCACAAGTACGTAAAAAGGCAGGCGGAGAGAGAGGGAAAAGCAGGCTCCCTGCTGAGCAGAGCGCCCAGTGTGGGGATCCCAGGACCTTGAGATCATGACCTGAGCAGAAGGCAGAGGCTTAACCCACTGAGCTACCAGGTGCCCCTTAAGAAATGTTCTAAAGTAATTTAAAATAAAACAAAAATAGCCTAAGTCCAAATCTCGGTCTTGAATTGTGAGCCTATTCATTATGTTGGCAGTTTTCCAATAAATGAGCCTACATTTTAAAAATTCAACAAATACCTCAAGTATCCTATTCAATCAACATTTTTAATAAGTTTATAAAATTTTAATTCCTCTATAGTTAACATCCAGTATTCTGTTAGTTTCAGGCATACCCTGGAGCAATTACACAATTCTGTACTCGGTGCTTATCATGAGAAGGGTATTCTTCTTCCCCGTCACCTATTGCTCGCATCCTCCCGCCCACCTCCCCTCTGGTAACCATCAATTTGTTCTCTACAGTTAAGAGTCTGTTTTTTGGTTTGTCTCTTTTTTCTTTGTTCATTTGTTTTCTTAAATTCCATATTAGTGAAATCGTATGGTAATTCTCTTTCTCGGACATATTTTACTTAGCATTATACTTTATAGATCTATCCGTGTTGTTGCAAATGGCAAGATTTAGTTCCTTTTTATGGCCGAATAATATTCCACTATATATTTCTACCACATCTTATCCAATCATCTATCAATGCAACTTAGGCTACTTCCATAATTTGGCTATTATAAATAATGCTGCAATAAACATACCCAGTGCATATATCTTTACAAAGTAGTGTTTTTGTACTTTGGGGGTAAATATCTAGTCCTAGAAGTACTGGATCATAGGGTAGTCCTATTTATAACTTTTTGAGGAAGCTCCATACTGTTTTCCACATTGGCTACACCAGTTTGCATTCCTACCAACAGTACAAGAAGATTCCTTTTTCTCCACATCTTCATCAACAATTGTTGTTTCTTGTGTTTATTTTAACCATTCTTTGCAATATGATGTGAAGTGATATTCCTGTGTCAGCCATCTTCTGTCTTCTTTGGAGACACATCTGTTCATGTCTTTTGCCCCCCCCCTTTTTTTTTAGGATTTTATTTATTTGACAGATCACAAGTAGGCAGGGGGTGGGAGGTGGGGAAGCAGGCTCCCTGATGAGCAGAGAGCCTGATGCGGGGCTTGATCCCAGGACCCTGACATCATGAACTGAGCCAAAGGCAGAGGCTTAGCCCACTGAGCCACCCAGGCACCCTTTTGCCCATTTTTTAATTGGATTACTCGTTTTTCTGGTGTTGAGTTGTATAAGTTCTTTATAGATTTTGGATACTACTCCTTTTTATCAAGTATGTCATTTGCAAATTTCTTCTCCCATTCAGTAGGTTGTCTTAGTTTTGTTGGTTTTTCCTTTGCTATGCAGAAGCTTTTTATTTTGTTGGTAGTTGCAATAGTTCATTTTTGCTTTTGTTCCCCTTGCCTCAGGAGACATACCTAGAAAAATGTTATTAGAGCCAGTGAAAGAGAATTTACTGCCTGTGCTCTCTTCTAAGATTTTTATGGTTTCAGGTGTCACATTTAGGTCTTTAGTCCATTTGGAGTTTATTTTTGTGTATGGTATAAGCAAGTGGCCCAGTTTCATTCTTCATTGTCAAGGATTCATTGACCATATAATTCTGGGTTTATTTCTGTTACATTAATCTATGCATTTGTTTTTGTGCCAGTACCATACTGATTACTACAGCTTTGTAGTATTTCCTGAACTCTGAACTGTGATATCTCCAGCTTTGTTCCTCTTTGTCAAGATTGCTTTGGCTATTCGGGGTCTTTTGTGGTCCCCTGTGCGTTTCAGGATTAATTGCTCTAGCTCTGTGGAAAATGGTGTTAGCATTTTAATAGGGATTGCATTGAATCTGTAGATTGCTTTGGGTAGTACGGACATTTTAACAGTAGTTGTTCTTCCAGTCCATGAGCATGGAATATTTTTCCATTTGTTTGAGTCATCTCAGTTTCTTTCATCGGTGTTTTATAGTTTTCAGAGTATAAGTCTTTCACCTTCTTGGCTAAGCATCTTCCTAGGTATTTTATTACTTTTGGTAATATTGTAAATGGGATTATTTTCTTAACTTCTTTTTCTGCTACTTCATTAGTAGTGTATGGAAATTTTTGTATATCAGCTTTGTATCTTGAGACTTTATGAACTCATTTATTAGTTCTGATAGCTTTGGGGGGAGTCTTTAGGATTTTCTGTATAGAATATCATGTCATCTGCAAACAGTGAAAGTGTTACTTCTCCCTTATTGATTTAGATGCCTTTTATTCCTTTTTCTTTCCTGATTGCTGTGGCTAGGACTTCCAGTACTAGGTTGAATAAAAGGGAGTGAACAGGCTTGTTGCCTTGCACCTGGCCTTAGGGGAAAAGCTCTCCATTTTTCACCATTAAGTATGATGTTGTTAGCTGTGGGTTTTCATAAATGGCCTTTATTATGTTGGGGAATATTCCCTCTAAACCTACTTTGTTAAGGGCTTTTTTAAACCATGAATGGATGCTGTACTTTATCAGATGCTTTTTCTGCATCTATTGAAATGATCACATGGTTTTGATCTTTTCTCTTGTTGATGAGCTGTGTCACGTTGATTGATGTGTGAATATTGAACCCACCTACATCCCTGGAAATGAATTCCACTTGATCATGGTGAATGACTTTTTTTTAAAAAGATTTATTTGAGAGAGAAAGATTTATTTGAGAGAGAAGGCAGGGGCAGGATGAACAGCGGTAGCAAGCTGTGCACAGGTGTGCTTTGGGAGGGGACCTGGAGTGGAGGCCTGCCTGGAGGGGGCATGTCCAAAGGGGCATATGGGGGTGGAGCCTGCTGTTAGCAAGTTAGGTAGTGAGTGTTGGCACAGCACT
This sequence comes from Mustela erminea, assembly GCF_009829155.1. Taxonomy (NCBI): domain Eukaryota; kingdom Metazoa; phylum Chordata; class Mammalia; order Carnivora; family Mustelidae; genus Mustela; species Mustela erminea. Next base: position 30,256,401 of record NC_045627.1, on the reverse strand, counting down.
GGCTCCTGCAGGTGTCTGGGCTGGTGGCGGGGGAGGGAAATGGCACCCACTAGGTTCTTGGTTCTGGGAGGAGTCTTTCAGTCCCTGCCCCTCCAGCATGCACTCTGGAGATTGGTAAACAAATCCTCCTACGTGCCCCAGTGCCCCAGAGGTTTTCAAATCGCTGCTTCTATGCAGTCTCTGCAGGGCTGTTTGGAGTGCTCTCCAAGTGGGGACTTAGTTTTCTCTTGCCTTCCTGGTTCTCCCAGAGCTGAGCCGACTGATTCTCAAAGTTGCAGGTTTAGGCCCTGCAGACTAAGAACTCACAAAATTATGGCCCTCTGGTTTTCAAAGCCAAACATTTTGGGAATTTGTCTTCCCTGTGCGGGTTCCAATGCCTGGGGGTGCTTGTTGTGAGGGTCTGTTTCTCTCCTCTTTACACACCGAGTGCCCTCCCTACCGTGGACAATCGCACAGGTCCCCTTACACTGGACCACATCACGCCACCCTTCCTACCCTCTTCTCTACCTTGAGCTGTGAAGTCTGTTCTGCCCGTCTTCGGGTTGTTTTCTGGACTATTTACACTGCCGTGTTACCTCGTTGTACCTGTGGGACAAGGTGTGCTTAGGGTCCTCCTACTTCACCATCTTCCCCAGAAATCTCAATCAACTTTTAGAGTGCAGAACAAAGGTCCTTCTAGAGCTTACAGTATTCGAAGTGTTGGGTATTTTAGGGACACCTGGGTGGCTTAGTCGGTTAAGCGGCTGCTTTCAACTCAGGTCATGATCCCAGGGTCCTGAGCTTGAGCCCAGCATCAGGCTCTCTGCTCAGCAGGAAGCTTGCCTCTCTCTCTGCCTGCTGCTCCTCCTGCTTGTGCTCTCTGACAGATAAATAAAACTTTAAAAAGTGTTGGGTATTTTTAAAAGATTTTATTTATTTATTTGACAGAGAGAGAGAGATCACAAGTAGACAGAGAGACAGGCAGAGAGAGGGGGGAAGCAGGCTCCCCGCTGAGCAGAAAGCCCCATGCGGGACTCGATCCCAGGACCCTGAGATCATGGCCGGAGCCGAAGGCAGAGGCTTAACCTACTGAGCCACCCAGGCATCCCAGTGTTGGGTATTTAAATAAATGAAAACTACCTAAAGATTAAAAATGGGTCTGTGACCCTTGTCCCACTCGATTTCTTGCTGCCTCCATAATTTAGTTTTAACCCTAAAACTAAAGGGTCGGAGGGCAGAACATCTGAAACAGATACATCTGTTTCAAATAGCCAGGCCCCTCCCTGAACAGCCATTTCCTCATAAAAGAATTATCTAATCCAAAGCCAGTAAAAGATCTATTGGCGGCAAGAGAGGCTCTGGGACTTCATAATACCCTCAGCAGCAAAATTATTCTTTGCAGAATTGACTTCAAAGGAGCATCGGCCTAAACGTTGTCTGGTTCCTCAAACCAAGAACCCCCTTTCCAGATTACAACCTCCTAGAAAGTATCCTTTACCTTTGGAAACCCCTCATGAGGCTTTAGTACCTCAGTCCTACACTAACCTGTCTTGTATCCTTTATGTACTTGGGACTGTTTGGTAACCTTAAAGATATTTTCATTTGTATCCTTGATTCCTTCAGTTTTATCCCTATGTCATAACAAGAATACCCTGTCCTCTTTTTCCAACCTAGTAACAGAGAAGCAGACTAAGGACCACAAAAACTGACCCCAGCCGCTGAGATCCTTTGGGCTACTGAGCAGTTCTAGCCTTGAGAGCATATTCCAAATATTTTCTACTCCTCAAGACCAGGACTTGATCCCGACCCCCTCACTTTTAGGAAAGGACAATCTGCATGAGCCTCCACCAGATTTCTACTTGCCCTGCTGTGATGATTCTGACCAAGGTCTTTCCCATTTCTGACTCTGTACTTTCTTGTTCATGCTGTTCTCTACCCGAGAAAGCCACTTCCCCATCCTCTGATCGTCTTGCTTCTCCCGTGAAGGCTGCACTAGCTGCTTTATAGTTTCAGTGGCAGAAGGAAAGCTAAGTATCTGGTGCCTGATTACACTGACTTAAGTTGAGGCTTTTTTTTGGTCTCCACATATCTACAAATGACTCGAATATTTATTTACTAAATAAATATTTACTAAATACTAGAGGAGCATTTAAATATGAGGTATTTACTAGTGACCAATTAAGGATTTTTTTTTTTTAACCTCTGCTGCCTACACACTCCCCCTTTGACCTAACAAGACCCAGAAAAGCTTCTCGCCATCCACTAGATGGCACTGCTCACTTGTTCAGCAGTGACCCTTAAAGGATACTTTCGAACTGGACATAATGGACAAATTTTGAAGCTGCTCATCTTTTTTAAACCATGCCACTTGCTCCTGCAGAGGTCTCCAGTTAGGCTACACTGGGATTATGACAAATAATATAATAGTGTTCACTTTTGATCTTCACATCTGTAGCCTACTGGTCTAAAATGACCCAGTAATAGCTCTATAATTACAGTTCATAAGCCCTTGACTCTTCAAATGTTATAACCATCTGCCTCAAGCTACTATTTTATCTTTATCTTCACCTTCTAGAACAACAAAACTTGACTCAACTCCCCACAAATGAAAAGGGACCCCACAGAAAGCAGGAGATGAGGTATTTTACAGTTGAGGGCTGGGACAGCCACCTTTCAGCAGGCGGTCCCCAACTTCTCCTGGGGAAGCAGAGTAGCTGAGGCACAGGGATACAGTGTGCGCCTGTGGAGAAATGTGAATGACCAGGTCACTTAGCACAAGTAGGAGACCAGCCAGCTCGGCCGGAGCAGCAGCACAGAACTGGTGGACCACTTTCCTCCTGGCTCTGCTCCCAAGCCGGGATAAAACTTCCATCCAAGTCATAACCTTCTGGGCCTCAATTTTGTTTCATTATAAAGTCAGAAGTCTTAAAGGCTTTAAAAATTATGACAAAATATATATATATAAAAAAAAAACCTACAAAATCTTAAAAGCAGAACATCATAGATTTAGCATTCTGAATTGATTTAGAGACAAAGTGTTTTCATTATTTCAATAACCTTGATAAAACATGAGGGACAGACAATGGCTCTAAAGGAAAGATCTTGAAAATATCATTTCTTCCGTCTTCTCTTAACGCCCGGTTTCCAGGCAGGAGGGATGACCTGTGGTTACCATGGCAGGAGGGCTGAGACTTACTACACACCACTTACCAGCTGAAAGAAATGTTTTTGTCCTTCTGTGAAGAGCTGAAAGAAAGAACTTTCTGGCCTTTCTAACACGTAGGCAGCCAGTTTTCTGCATTCGGCAGCGAGACGCCATTACCGAGCAAGTTAGAACAAGAGCCCCCTAAGCATCCGGACAAGCAGAATGCGTTGTCATTCCATGGACACAAGCTATTCCTAAATCCCCTTCAGTGCCTTAAGCTAAATGAAGACCCAGAACTCACGACACTAGCAGCTAGTAGAGGGGGCCATGAGCCCAGAAGCTGGGTCTTAAATAAAACAAGTGGTTATTTCATCGTCTGCTCTATGGAAGACACCACTAGGATGTTGCTAAGGTGCCAGCCATGGTGGTCAAGAGGCACGTACATTCTATTAATAGATTCAAACGTGAATCTATTAATAGATTACGATAAACCAGATAAACCAGAATACGAACTAGTGTGAGGGCTTCACACCAATGACAGAGCAGAAGTCCACGGAACATGTGTTTGCTCTGGAGACACTTAGAACGGGGGGACCTGAGAGAACAGAAGTCCAAGTGCAGAAAGGGAGCAGAGGAAAGGAGCCAGGGCACACCGGCCTTGGGCGAGGAAAAGGTTCAGGTCAAAATACAGCAAAGCTCGGTTTCGAGAGAGAAATGGTGAGGTGGCTAAGTTTTATTTTGCTTAAGCAGGCTCAATGCCCAGCCTGGAACCAGACGTGGGGCTTGAACTCAAGACCCTGAGATCATGACCTGAGCTGAGATCAGGAGTCTGATGTTTAACCCACAGAGCCACCACCCAGGCGACCCTGGGGCACAAACTTTCAAATTTCAAGTTTTGTGAAGAACGTTAGGCAAGCACAATATTCTGAATCTGGGATATTACAACACCGAGGCAGACAAACTGATGTAACTTGAACAAAATAGGAAGAAGTCTTAGTTTTAAGAAGTTAATTTATTTTTGGTTTCACCTGCAGCAGGATGAGACATGATAAAAGCATGGCCTCCACAAGCTCGACTTCATCTCATCCTACTTCTGCCAGTTTCATTGCCAAACTTGTGAGCCCAGTCCTACCCCTCGGCCCCACTGTCCCTGAGGGCAGTCTCTGAGGCAGTGTGGTCTGTCCATCTGTCTGGCACTCCCACAACTCCACACAGCGTACAAAGTCTAGGCTTTAAACACACCCAGGGGGCCCGCAGCCAAGTGTTTCGCTTCCATCCTCTTCCTCCTCCCCTTCCTTCAGGCTCCTGGAATATCGGTGGACGTGGCAGAGGAAGGGCGCATGTACACATGTGCAGGGCTCCAAGCGGAGCCCAGGAGGACCTGGGGACAGCTGCCTGCGGCCTGAGCACTGTCCGTGTGGCTGGGCAAGAGGAGGGGCACATTTAAACCTCAGCAACTCCCTTACTCTCTTTCACCACCCCGTGAGAGAAACGGACAACAAAATCATGAAGCACGTCTTTAACAAACCAAGAAATCGTTTGGCTGAATCTCTTCACATGCGTATTCAGAACTGACAACAGAGGAGCCACACAAAACTTGTCAACTACCGACCACATTCAACAAAGGTATAAAACACAATTACTTTATTGACTTCTTACAATCAAACACTGCCAACTACCATTACTTCCACTCATGCATCAGTAAAGGATACTTCCTTAGTACTTTCAAATGATACATTTAAACAATAAACAAAAAAGTTAGAACTTAAAATGCACCCTGATTAATTATGTAAACTGGTAATTAAAAAAAAAGCATAACTAACAATTTGGTTCCTTTCTTCATAAAATGGAAATTTAAATTTCTCCTGATAGTCTTGAGGTTCTCATTATATCATGAGTAGTGCAAAGTGTGGCACACAGAGTTTCATCTAGAAAGGTGTGTCTTACACACCTATTCAACAAACGAAATGTGCATAACAAAATGCATACAGTCAATGCATGATAGAAAGCATGTTTCAAATACAAGGTGGCCCTTCAGGCCGCCATATTATTTAGGTTTTGCATTATCATTTATGGCATTACAGATTAATTATACATAACATACTTTTATACATTTTAACCCTGAAGAAAAATAACTGCTGCTCGAAAAATTATTCCAGGTAGCCATTTGGTTTGTATCAGGAGAAAGTGAGCCTCCGAGAGTCTAGTGTCTGCCCCGTCTGGAATCCTTAGCGCAAGTGCCCCATCAGACACGTGACGCGTTTCACAGTGAGCGTTTCCCGGCCCCCGCGCTGCCTCTGCCTCTCCCCCAACGGCGCATCTCTGCAGTTACCCTCTGTGTGGTTTTCCCTTTTTTTTTTTCTGGATGAACTGTATTACTCTATTATTTGTCTTGTCTTCTCAGCTTTTTTATGGCCTTCCATTTTCAATTATTCATAAATCCTTTCAGAATATCCTCCGAGAGCTCCATAAGGGGAAGTTCTGGAGACGGAAAATCCAAGGGTGGAAGATTGGGTATGGGAATATCCTTGGCCTTCCCCGTGTTCGAGGCAAACTTCTGCCAGCTCGAAGAGGCTGCAGCAGTCTCAGAATGCGGTGGCAGGCTCCACAGCTCTGACTTTTCTACAAAATCAGCATCAACATCCAGCTCCTTCTCTACTGGGCCTTTGAGAAGTCTGGCCTTTTCGGCCTTTAGCTGTTTGTTTTCTTTCCTTAATCTTTCATTTTCAGCCACAAGGAATTCCACGTGCCTCTTCAAATCAGCGATCTTGGTCGCCTGCTCCTCTATAATTGTCTTATCATCTTTGGGGGCTTTGCTTCCGATGCGCGGCTCGGCCGGCTCACTCTTCTGCTGAAGTAAAAACAGTAGTGTGTCTGGATCCCTGTCAAAGACCCCCTGAATTTCAGGCAGATGCTTCTCGGTGGCAGGGCTGTATTTCTCAGAGAGAAGGGGGCTCTGGCCCTCGGCATCCTCAGAAGAGGGCCTGTGAGATGCCTGCAGCGGGGTGGCCGCCTCCCTGTCTGTGCTCTGCTGGGCTTTCAACCTTTCCTCCCGCTTTGCCCTTTTCCACCTCTCCTGGATGAGGAGGAGCTGTTTCATGTGGCTATCCCTTTGCAATTCCAGTGACAGATGAGCCTATTACACAGAAGGAAAGGTATCATTTAACATTTAAGTCTCTTTAGTAATATCCAATGAATATCACTCCAAGATCCTATCCTCCTTTCTGAACGACTAACACTTAAAATTTACATACTATATTTGCAATTCAACAGAACCTCAAATTTTTTCAGAACAAGTACTAGACCTCAGCTGGGCCAGAGGCCACTCCCACCCACAGCAGTCATGGCCCCCCCTACACAAAGAGAGGGTCCATGTAGGCCATAAGGGGAATTAGGGAGGACTGCACTTCAGAGCCCCACAGGACATCTACATAAGGCCACTCCATCAAGACCAGGAGACAAAGGTGAACTCCCTAACACACAGACAGTCAAAATAAGGAAACAGAACACATTCTAAACAAGAAAACAAGACAGATCCTCAGAAAAACAATTAAATGAAACAAAGATAAGCAATCTACCCCATAAACAGCTGAAAGTAATGGTCATAAAGATGCTCACTGTACTTGGGAGAACAACGCATGAATGTAAATCGTCAACAAAGAGACAGAGAATACCTCCATAATGTAAGAAAGTGCCAGGCAGAGCAGAAGAATACAATAAATACAAAATACACTACTGGGAATAAACAGGTAAGATAATACAGAAGAACAGATCTGCAATCTGAAAGGGCAGAAATCACCCAAAATCAACATCAAAAGAAAAACTCGTTTTGGATGAGGACAGTTATTTAAGAGCTCTCTGGGACAACAAAGCACAATAAGAAAACTTATACAGAGAATAACAACAATGTCTGCAAAAGCTAAACTATGGAATGAGCCCAGATGTCCACTGATATATGGATAAAGATGATGGGAAATAGTTCTACACAATGGAATACTATGCAGCCATCAAAAGAATGACATCTTGCCATCTTCAATGATGTGGATATAACTAGAGGGTTTTATGCTAACTGAGGAAGTGAGAGAAAGACAAATACCGTATGATTTCATTCATATGTGTAATTTAAAGAAACAGAACACATGAACACAGGGGAAGGGAAGGAAAAATAAGATGAAAACAGGGAGACAAACCATTAGACACACCAAACTCTAGGAAACAAACTAAGAGGTATGGGGGGGGGGTTGGGGTAACTGGGTGATAGGCATTAAGGAGGGCACGTGTGATCTCATCATAACACTGGGTGTTACATGCACCTGACAAGTCACTAAATTTTACCCCTGAAATTTAAAAAAAAAAAAAAAAGGAATAGAGTGTTTTAAAAATAGTTTTTATTTTACAACAAGACGAAAAAGAAAGAGCTAAGAATTTCCTTAACATAGGGATGAAAACAGACATCAGGTCCAGGAATCAAACAAAATTAACCCAAAGAGATACATACCAAGACATATTATAATTAAACTGTCAAAAATTCAAGTTAATCTTGGGGCACCTGGGTGGCTCAGTGGGTTAAAGCCTCTGCCTTCAGCTCAGGTCATGATCCCAGGGTCCTGGGATCGAGCCCCGCATCAGGCTCTCTGCTCAGCGGGGAGCCTGCTTCCCCCTCTCTCTGCTTGCCTCTCTGACTACCTGTGATCTCTGTCAAATAAATAAATTAAATCTTTATTTTAAAAAAAATTAACCCAAAGAGATCCATACCAAGACTTATTATAATTAAACTGTCAAAACGTCAAGTTAATCTTGGGGTGCCTGGGTGGCTCAGTCAGTTAAGCGTCTGACTTCCGCTCAGGTCATGATCCCAGGGTCCTGGGATAGAGTCCCACATTAGGCCCCTGCTGAGACAGGAACTCACTTTTTTGGCTGCCGTTCCCCCTGCCTATGCCCCTCCTCACCTTGAAAAATTATTAAATAAAATTAAATTTTTTTTTAAAAATTAAAGCGAATCTTAAAAACAGCAAGAGAAAAACAACTAGTTACATGTAAGGGAATCCCCGTAAGATTAACAGCTAGGTTTCTGTGGGGATTTTTTTGGTAAATCTCTTTCCTCATCTTTGTAACAACATCTAACGTCTAGAGTGGTTTTACTTTATATCATTTCTACACAGATGTTTGCACTCTGGTTTAGATGAAAACTGTATAATCTCAATTATAAAATAACATGCTGGGATGTTATTATAGAAATCAATTTTACTGTCACCATCAAAGTGATCAATCACATTCTACAGCAGTGTGAAGCCTGCTATCCGCCACCACAGGAGCCACTGTGGCAACCGGGCAGAGCAACACGGAAACACAGTTTGGCAATTTCAGAAATGAAAACACAATGTACACTAGTTCTGATGTGAAATGTGCAAATATTAGAATAGCATCCCGTACTACTTAGTAACTGAACAGGTCTACTTTTATTTGGTGCCAGAGTGAGGTGCAGGACACAGCTGGAACAGAGTGATCACAGGTTAATTTCCACATGTTTCATTCTCAGGTTTCCAGAGTAGAAGCAACAGATTGGACAAGTTGTCACTAAACAGGAGGTAGACCAAAAAACCCTAACAGCGTTGACCACAAATCACATGGTACAAATTTTAAGCAAGTGCAAAACTCCTGTCTGGAATTGTGTTTTTCTGACCACCACCATGAAGACAGCCCAAAAATGTGGTCATCTCTTTTCCCCCAAAGACCTTATCAGGTCTTCTAACACCACAGCCCTGATTCACAGTAACAATACTAGAATCCTAACAAATAAAATCAATTATGGTATCTGGAAGGAAATGGAGAACGTGTTTTATTTTCCTAGTACTCCGTTTAGGACCAATTAAGGCCCTAAATCCCAAGATGATCTAAACGCCAGAAAGGCTCTGGCCTTTTAAGATAAATGCTCTTGACTGGTGCTCCTGTCTGTGCAAAGCTTTCCTGCAAATTCCCTGGGTTCAGGGCTCCTGGTGACCCCTGCCAAGGTCACAAATGGGGAGGGAAGAAGAGGGAACTCCTCCCAAAGCAAGCAGGGGAGCAGTCAGGATGCATCCTCAGCAGGATGCCAGTGACCTTCCAAGGCCAGCCCTCCTCTGAGCCACCACAGGGAGGTGAGCCCAGGGCAGATGTCACCTGCCCCACTCATGGATCAGAAGACTTGGAATACAGAAAGTGTCAATTTTTCCCAATGTCGCTATACAGGTTTAATGCAACTCCCATCGACATCACAGCAAGATGCCAGTTACAAAAGAGGGGAAGGCTAGGCCTCTCGGTGGTAACGTCATAGGAGGGGAATCCTCTGCCAAAGAAAAGTCAATGTGTTCAGTTACTGAATCCTGAACCCTAAAAATACGATGTTGTTACAAAGACAATCCAATCCAGTTAGCAAATCCTCTGCCAAAGAGTGAAAGTGTTCAGTTATTGAGAAGTACGGGATGCTTGCTCTGTTTTAAATCTACAATTTAAACATTTCCAGAATCAGCTGGATTCTAAGCAAAAGGTCTGCAGGCCACGAGCAGCACAATATATTCAAAGCGCTGAAAGGGAAAAAACAAAAATATCCAGCAAGGCTATCATTCAGAATTGAAGGAAAGATAGAAGAGTGTCCCTGACAGACAAAAGCTAAAGGAGCTCATCACCACTAAACCAGTTTTACAAAAAGCACTAAGGGAAATTCTTTAAATGGAAAAGGAAAGACCAAAACTAGAAATAAGAAAATAGGGGCGCCTGGGTGGCTCAGTGGTTTGGGCTGCTGCCTTCGGCTCGGGTCATGATCTCAGGGTCCTGGGATCGAGCCCCGCATCGGGCTCCCTGCTCCGCAGGAAGCCTTCTTCCCTCTCTCTCTCTCTCTCTGCCTGCCTCTCTGCCTACTTGTGATCTCTGTCTGTCAAATAAATAAATAAAATCTTTACAAAAAAAAAAAAAAAAAAAAGAAAGAAATAAGAAAATATATGAAAGAAAAAAAAAAATGTGGCCAGCAAGGGAAAACACAGAAAAGAAAGTGGATCAACCACTGATGAAGCTAGTATGAGGGTGAAAAGACCCAAGTTGACATAATCTACTATAATTAGTTAAGGGACTCAGAAACAACAAGGTATAAAATAGGGGCACCTGGGTGGCTCAGATGGTTAAGCACCTCTCTTCCACTCAGTGTCCTGGGATTGACAGAGCCCTACATAGCGCTCCGTGCTCAGTAGGCAGCCTGCTTCTCCCTCTCCCTCTGCTGCTGCTCCCCCTGCTTGTGCTCACTCTCTCTCTCCCTCTCGCCCCAACCCCGTCAAATAAGTAAAATCTTAAAAAGAAAAAAAAAGTATAAAAAAGATGTCAAAAATATAAAATGTGCATGTGCGGGGGTGAAAAAGTAAATAAAAATGTAGTACTTTTAGAAAGCGTTCAAATTTAAATGACCACCAACTTAAAACAGACAACTATACACATGTAATTATATAGGAACCTCACAGTAACCACAAACCCAAAATCTGTAGCGGACACAAAGAGAAAGGAATCCAAACATAACACTAAAGAAAGTAAATCACAAGGGAAGAGAGCAAACTACAAAAAAAGAAAACAATTTAACAGCAATAAATATATACCAATAATTACTTTTAATGTAAACAGACTAAATGCTCCAATCAAAACAGGCAGGGTGGCTGAATGGATTAAAAACAAAAAGACCTACGTAGATGTTCCCTAGGACAGACTTCAAACCTAAAGACACACGCAGACTAAAAACGGGAGGAATGGAAAAAGTTATTCCAAATGATAAAGGGATCAATCCAAAAACGAGAAAACACCTGGAAACATTTATGCAGCCAACAGAGGAGCACCTAAATACATAAAGCAAATATTAACAGACGCAAAGGGAGAAACTGACAGTAGTAGAGTAATAGGGAATTTGAACACTCCACTTACACCAAGAGATAGATCATCCAGACATAAAATTAATAAAGGAACACTGGCCTTGAAAAACACATTAGACCAGATGGACTTAACAAATACGTGTAGAGCAATCCATCCCAAAACAACAAATTACACTCTTCTCAAACAAACAACAGACTTCAGAAGGCTGACATGTTAGGCCACAATGAATTTAAAGACTGAAATCATTTCAAGCATCTTTTCTCACCACCAGAGCATATAACTAGAAATCAACTACAAGAGGAAAACTGGAAAAAACACGAACACGTGGAGGCTAAAACATGCTACTAAGCAAGGTCAATTAAAAAATAAATAAATAAAAGAGGACTCCAGAAGAAGGCATGGAGCAATGAAACACAACAGTTCAAAGACTGAGAGACAGCAAAAGCAAAAGGGAAGTTAACAGTGATACTGACAACCTCGAAAACAAGAAAAATTTTACCTAAAGAACCAGAAAAGGAAGAACAAAGCCCAAAGTAAATAGAAGGAGATAATAAAGACCAGTGTGAATATAAGTGAAACATTTTAAAAAACAGAAAAGATAAACGAAAAGCTGGTTTTCTGAAAAGATAACAGAACTGATAAAACTTCAGCAACACTCGTCAAGAAAAAAAGAGGATACTTATATATAAAATCAGAAATGAAAAGAAAAGTTACAACTAATACCACAGAAATACAAAAGATTTTAGGAGACTACTACAAAAAATTACATGTCAACATACTGGACAACCTAGAAGGAATAGATAAATTCCTAGAAACATAACCTCCCAAAATTAAAGCAGGAAGAAATCGAAAAATTTAAACAGACTGGTTACTAGTACCTGAACAAAATCTGTAATCAAAAATTCCCAACAAGTCCAGGACCAGATGACTTCAGAGGTGAATTCTACCAAACATTTTAAGAAGAGTTAATATCTATCCTTCTAAACCTATTAAAAAAATAGAAGCACTAGAAAAGCTTCCAAATTCTATGAGGCCAGCATTATCCTAATACCTGAATCAGACAAAGGAAAAAAAAGGGAAAAAAAAAGAAAATTACAGGCTGATATTCCTGATGAACACAGATATAAAAATCCTCAATGAAGTATTAGCAAACCAAATCAACAACACATTAAAAGGATCATCCACCACACCACCATCTAGTGGGATTTGTTTCAGGGATCCAAGGATGGTCAATATCTGCAGATGAATCAACCAGATATACCACATTAACAAAATAAAAGATAAATCATACAATCATCTCAAGAGATGCAGAAAATGCATTTGACAAATTTCAACTTCTATTCATAAAGAAACTCTCAACAAAATGAGTTTAGAGGGAATATAATTCAACCTAATAAAGGTCATATATGAAAAACCCACAGCTAACATCATACTCAACAGTTAGAAGCTAAAAGTTTTCCAAGATCAGGAACAAGATAAGGGTATCAACTCTTGCCACTTACTCAATTTCATACCAAAGTCATAGCCCCAGCAGTAAGAAAAAGAAATAAAAGGTATCCAAACTGGTAAAATCATCACTGTTTGCAGATGACACAATACTATATACAGGAAACCCATAAAAAGCCACCAGAAAAGTATCAGAATAAATGATTTCAGTAAGGTTGCAGACAGAAAATATACAGTAATCCATCACGTTTCTATACACTAATATCAAAGTAGCAGAAATTAAGAGAACAGTCACATCTACAGTTATATCAAAAATTAAAAAAACCTAAAAATATATTTATGACCAGTGTGCCTGGATGGCTCAGGTGGTTAAGCATCTGCCTTCAGCTCAGGTCATAATCTCCCTGAGTTGGGGGGGGGGGGGTGTTTGGGGATGTCCTAGCTCAGCAGGGAGTCTCTCTCTCCCTCTCTTTCTGCCCCTTCCCCCCACTCATGCTCTCTCCCTCTTTCTCTTTCTCAAAATAAGGAAAATCTTAAAAAAAAAAAAAAAAGGAACACAGCTGGTGGTACTATACTCCCAGATTTAGCTACACTGCAAAGCGATGTAATCAGAATGGTATGGTATAGCACAAAAACAGACACATAAACCAAACAGAACAGAACAGAGATCACAAAAATAAATGCACATATAGTAAATCTATGACAAAGGAGGCAGGAATATACAATAGGGAAAAGACAGTCTCTTTAATAAAACTGGTCCACTACAAGCAAAAGCATGAAATCAGACTTCTTATACCACCTACAAAAATAAACTCAAAATGAATTAAAGACCTAAATGTGAGACCTGAAACCACAAAATTCCTGGGAGAAAACCTAAGCAGTAAGTTCTTTAACACTGCTCTCAGGGATTATTTTTTGGATCTGTCTCTTCAAGCAAGTATGACAAAAACAAAAGTAAATGGAACTATCAAAATATTAAAGCTTTTGCACAACAAAAACTATAACAAAATGAAAAGGAAACACTATGTGGGAGAAGGTATTACAAATGATGAATCCAATAAGGGGTTAATATCCAAATATATAAAGCATTCATAGAACTCTTTATGAAAAAACCAATCCAATTAAAAAATCGGCAGGGGCACCTGTATGGCTCAGTGGGTTAAAGCCCCTGCCTTCAGCTCAGGTCATGATCCCAGGGTCCTCGGATCCTAGCCCCACATCCTAGCCCCACATTGGGCTTCTGCTCAGCAGCGAGCCTGCTTCCCAGCTCTCTGTCCCTGCCTGCCTCTCTGCCTACTTGTGATCTCTGTCTGTCAAATAAATAAATAAAATCCTAAAAAAATAAAAATAAAAATAAAAAAATAAAAATCAGCAGAAGACATGAATGGGCATTTCTCCAAAAAAGACATCCACATAGCCAACAGACCCATGAAAAAAAGCTGAAGATCACTACCCTTCAGGGAAATGCAAATGAAAACCACAATAAGGTTATCACCTCACTCCTGTCAGAATAGCTAAAATCAACAACACAAGACACAGCAGGTACCAGCCAGGATGTAGAGAAAAAGGAACCCTCCTGCGTGGCTGGTGGAGCCACTATGGAACCAGGGAGGCAGTTCCTTAAAAATTAAGAAATAGAACCACCACACAATCCAGTAATTCCACTACTAGGTATTAACCCAAAGAGAAGAAAAATGTTTACTAATTGGAAAAGATCTACACACCCCTACGTTCACTGCAGCATTATTTACAATAGCCCAGATATGAAACCACCGAAGTGTCTATGGATAGATGAATGGATAAAAAAAGATGTGCTGTATGTAAATAACAAGAGTATTACACAGCCATCAAAAATAATGTGATCTTACCACCTATGACAACACGGATGGGCCTAGAGGGTCACACATTAAACAAATTAAGACAGAGGTAAGACAAATACTATATGATTTTACTTGTAGGTAGAATCTAAAAAGCAAATGAACAGAAACAGACTCAAATACAGAGAAATGATGGTGACCACAGGAGAGGGGGATGGGTTGATGGGACAAACAGGTGAAGAGGATTAAGAGGTACAAACTTCCAGTTATAAAATAAGTCATGGAGATGGAAAGTACAGCACAGGGAATCCGATCAATATTAATACTGGAGTAACACTGTATGGTGAGAGACTGGGACTATACTTATGGTCAGCACTGAATACACAGAACTGTCAAATCACTATGTTGTGCACCTGAAACTAATATAACACTATATTATCAACCAAACTTATAAACAAACAAACAAATAAATGAGAGTTGAGGAAGACACTCTCAGGAACATGCTCAAGATCACATAGCCAAAAGGCAAAGCTGGGGTGTGGACCAACCAGGGCAGCACAGCCCCAGTGTGGTGGTTTTAAAACAAGTAAAGAGAGGGCACATGCGTGGCTCAGTAGTTGGCAGTCTGCCTTCAGCTCGGGTCATGATCCGGGAGTGCTAGGGGTCCTGGGATCCACCCCGCCCCACATTGGGCTCCCTGCTGGGGGGAAGGGGCCTGCTTCTCCTCACTTGTGCTTTCTTTCTCTGTCAAATAAATAAATAAAATCTTAAAAAAAAAAAAAAAAAAAGTCAAGAGACAGAGTCTAATACACCTCCCCTCAAACCCGGGTGGGCCTTGTGGTCAATTCAAGGAACAGAGTAGGAGGGATCATGCTGGGAAACTTCAAATGCCACATGGCCAGATTACAGAAAACCAGAGAGAAGAGGAGGGGGGGTAGAGGGAAGATATCACTGCTGTGCTACTGGAGGAGCTCTGCCTGTCTCAGGCCCTGTAAGTCTCCCCAGCCCAGCCACAAGAAAGAAGCCACCTTGGAGATAACATCACCAGCTGCCACCGTCTGACTACACGAGAGCTGCCCACCCACCCCCAACCCACAACTGATCAGCTGAGCTCAGACCACCTCATTTGTGAACAAATAAATACTTATTAAAATAAATACTTATTAAAAAAACAAAACAAGGGGCGCCTGGATGTCTCAGTGGGTTAAAGCCTCTGCCTTCGGCTCGGGTCATGATCTCGGGGTCCTGGGATTGAGCCCCGCATCGGGCTCTCTGTTTAGTAAGGAGCCTGCTCCCCTTCCTCCCTCTCTGCCTCCTTCTCTGCCTACTTGTGATCTCCTCTGTCAAATAAATAAATAAATCTTTTAAAAAAAAAGAAAAAACAAAACAAAACCAGGGCACCCGGGTGGCTCAGTCAGTTAAGGGTCTGCCTTTGGCTCAGGTCATGATCCCAGCATCCTGGGATCGAGCCCTACATCGGACTCCCTGGTCACCAGAGAGCCTGCTTCTCTGTCTTCTACTCTCCCTGCTTGTGTTCCCTCTCTCGCTGACTCTTCTGTCAAATAAATAAATAAAATCTTTAAAAACAAAACAAACAAAACACCTTTTATGATGGTAATGCAAAAACCTTATGATCTCCTTCCACTTAATGAAGAGTAGTAACTCATCAGCATGCCATTTGGTTAACGAACTTAACCTTTGTTTAAGTAGCTTCATGTGAAAATCTAGTAACTATGCAGGAAGAACTGTATGAACAGTTTGTGTCCTCCTCATCGCTGAAGTTCTCATTGTGTCTGACACCGAGTGCAAGACTCGTGTGGAAGCAGTCTTTATGTGGGCATAATGTTTTCTTACCATTTTATGCCTTTGCTTCTAAAAGAGTTACATTACCAATTAGTACACCTCTCCCATAAATGGGAGAAACCGCATGTTAGCCTACCATCACAGGTTAAGTGGGTTTTCAAAAATGTAACAATGTTTCCAATACCACTGTAATACTATACACCATAAATATTCTATAGTGAATGACTCATATATCAGTTTTCAGGCTAGTCTACCATAAAGCAATCATACTAACACTTCTTCGTTATCAGTGCATGCATTGTTATACCTGTAAATAAATGAGTTTTTTTCACATTTTCATTTTTGATGTCTCCTGTCAGTAATACATATTAATATCTACAGTACTGATGTTGGCAGTAACGACAATTAATCTTGTAGACAACAGAAACAAATAGAAGACAGTACTCTTAACATATTTTCTCTTCCTTGTGATTTTAGTATTTTCTTTTTTTCTAGCTTATGTTTGTAATAAGGATACAGTATATAATTACACAACATACACAGTATGTGAAAATAACTGTTTATGTTATCATTAAGGTTTCTGGTCAACAGCCGACTATTAGTAATTAAGTTTGGCGTGGGGGGTAGGGGGAGCAAAAGCTACAGGCAGATTTTCTACTATTTAAGGAAGCTGGCACAGCTAAGCCTCAAGTTGTTCAAGACTCAACAGTATGTATTTTCCACATTTTCTATACTGTGTTTTTTTGTCAATGAGTATTTGTGGAAAATCTAACAATTTTCTATTTGTAAAGGTAACATATTCACAGTAGAGTATACCAAAAAAAGCTTTAATATTTTGTTTAAAATACTATCTGGTATTCTGTTAACAGTATTTACTGGGTGCTTTTAAAAAGTTCTAAGTAAGAAAAACAATGGTCTAAAAAATAATGATAATGTGATTCAATGAGAATTCTATTCTGCTAGGTTTTAAAATTTTTTAAACAAAAAAGCAAAAACAAAATAATTGGGCCTTTCGACCTTAGATAAGTTATTTTTTTAAATTCATAAACAAAACCCCATTCATTCAAAAAGTCAGAAGTCCTTTCCAAATCAACACATTGAATAAGACTTTTTTTGAATGGCCCGACCTCTCTGAAACGCCATTTGTACTTAGCTTAAAATTAGAAAACTTTCCTCTTTAAACATTCATTCTACAACTAGTTAAGATCTTTTCAGAGATTTATTTTATTTATTAGAGAGAGAGAGATTTAGAGAGCAGGGGGGAAGGAGGAGGAGGAGAGAGAGCATCTCTAAGCAGATTTCAGGCTGAGTGCAGAGCCCACAGTGAGGCTCAATCCCAAGACCCTGAGAGCATGACTTGAGCTGAAATCAAGAGTCAGACCTTCAGGGACACCTGGATGGCTTAGTAGGTTAAAGTGTCTGCCTCTGGCTCAGGTCATGATCCTGGGGTCCTGGGATCGAGTCCCTGGTCAGGCTCCTTGCTCAAAAGGGAACCTGCTTCTTCTGCTTGCTGCTCCCCTTGCTTGTGCTCTGACAAATAAATAAAATCTTTTAAAAAAAAAAAAAAAAAAGTCAGACACTTAACTGACTGAGCCACCCAGGCGCCCCAGCTAAAATCCCTTTTTATTAATGGGGTTAAGGAGGCTCCGTGTATGTTTATATTACATGGCTAACATGAGCAGTTCTATACATTCAAAGGGAAGAGCATAGAATAGAACATAACTTTTAGGTTCTCTTGGTTCAGTCTGAGAAAGTGGTATTTTTTCCCTGCCCACTGATATCCTCTTACAGAAAGGATCTCCTTAATTCAATTAGACAAACACTACTGAGTACCACCTATGTACCCTGCCACTTTCATAATCAGAAAATCATCTTTGGATAAAGGTATTTTCAAAACCTAGGTAGGCCCTCCCCAAACACAAAAGAAATTTAAAGCCATTAGTGAAACAAAATTTAAAGGTACCAGAACTGCTTAGGAATTCAGTAAAAGACAAATTCAGATTTAAATTATTTTTGGCATGCAAAGGGGAGGCCAACTGGTTTCCGCTTGATCAGACCTGCTTACTCTCCATGAGTCAATACTCAGGAAAGGCCCCAGAAGTCTCTAGGGAACACATTTAGTGACCCGAGATCTAGGAGTAACAAAGAGAAAACAGAAGTTTCTGCATGCCATGTCTGGGACACTGACAGCAGTTCACTGAGTTTTAATTTCTGAAGTACTCTTCTCTTTTCCATCTTAAACGTATTTTGGACAACAGTGTTCTGAGAGGGGCACAGTATTTTATTTTATATACAGTTCAAGTCCCCACAAGAAAATCCCTCTAACCCTTACCACAAAAATATTAAGAAACTATCTCACCTGCTCAGACTGTGTGAGCTTCATGGCTTCAGAAAGGTATGCTGGTTTAAAAAAAAAAAAAAAAAAGGCATATTAATATGAGTGTCATAATCTTATAATCAACAGGCCAAAGGAAGAGCTTAAGTACTCCTATGACAAAAAGAACTGGTTTTAGAAGTAATTCTGCTAAATAGTTATCCTGTTCCTGAAAATAAACGAGGTGGGTATTTGAAGACAGGATTCTTAACTTCTCCAAGAAGAAGTGGTAACCAACTGTAGATACTCTCTACCCGTCCTGAAGGGGTCTGTTCTTCAAAATCCTTATAGACTTCATAATTAAGAAAGTACAGATAGCCTAATCAGAAATATAGAATCACGAAAAATTAAAATGAAACAAGAACCTATCAAAACCCTATTACTCATTTTGATCACAAAAATATCAAAAAACTGGTTAACAGTGTCTTTTTACCCACATGAATACCTGGACTATATCATTTTGGCCTCCTACAGAACTACTTTTACTGAATTACTTCTGAGCTATCCCATCAACCTACCATGAATCAGGTAGTTAAGAGCCGTAAGAACTTGTTGACTTATTTATTGTAAGCAAGTTGCTGAGGATAGTATAATGTCTTTTATGAAGACCATAAATGTTCAGTAATTCAATCAACATCTCTCTGACCTTAGGATCAGTTCCTGGGTGACTTAATTGACTTGGATATAAAAAGTAACTGTAAAAATCCCTAGTTTTCCTCTCTCACATATCTTCTAGAAAGCTCAAAGCCAAGTGCTCCTTCTATCAAATAAGCAAGAACTCATGGTGCATTTTGCGAACTATGCTTCCAGGCAGTCCTTGCTTTATCCTTCTGTGGATTCCTCATCTGCTTATTTTTAATTACATTTTTTATCTTGCTGTATTCCTCTCAAGGCCTTTTATATACTATCTGGAACAAAACAGTATAAATGACAAGTATTATAATAATAAATCACACACAGTCTCCATTTTGTTTATTTCTTGCTTACTATAAACTTTTCAGTATCTCTCATCCCTACATTAAGTTCCTTTTTGCCTCTTGCAGATACTACAATGCAATGTTTCTTTCGTCTTAATTCAAATATTTTAATGATTTTATTGTCTACCAGGTTCCACCAGTCTTTATGATAAAGAATTAACTGGATGGTCTCTCCCCAACAGAAAACAGTTGGTTCTGTAGCCTTTGCTGTAGCCATACTTAACATTTTTATCCTCAACTTTTCTGCCTTTTATTCCTATAGTAAGTCTGAATAGCTGCATATAGACCGTTTTTTTTTCTTCATGTTTAAGGGTGTTGAGACATTTCATCTACTAGTCTGATACAGTGTGGATGAACTTCCCTAAACTTCCTATTATGTCTGCAAACATTTGTGCCCCTATGCGAACTACAGTTTGCTTTAAATTCACTTTATAAACAAATGGAAATTTCTAAAAACCAAGCTTAGACCAACTGGACCACCCCTGTAGAACCTTGAAACCGTAACATGACAGCAGAGGATACCCAAAGACACTGAGTTTCCAAAGTGCAAAAGAATCAACAAAAGTCATACTGTCACTTAAAGAATGTCCCATGCTTCAATTTAAAATCTGGGTCTTGGGACACCTGCATGGTTCAGTCAGTTGAGCAACTGCCTTCAGCTCAGGTCGCATCCCAGGGTATTGAGAAAGGGTCCCACATCAGGCTCCTTGCTCAGCGGGAGGCCTGCTATTCCCTCTCCCTGCTCTCCCCCTGCTTGTGCTCACTTGTGCTCTCTCTCTCTCTCACAAAGAAATAAAATCTTCGAAAAAAATTAATAAAATAAAATTTGGGTTTTAAGGTGTACTTGGCTGGCTCAGTCAGTAGAATTTTTGACTCTTCATCTCAGGATTTTAAACTACAGCCCCATGTTCGGTGTAGAGTTCACTTAAAAACAAAATATAAATTTATCTATAAATAAAATTTGCCCTTTCCATTATTTATGAAAAAAACAAAACCCACTTAGGGAAGTGGACTGCATAAGACTACAAGCCAAGAATTCTAACCGACTAAGCCACCCAGGCACCCTTAACCACATCAATTTTCAAACTAGCATTACATTCACAACTCCACTCTAAAACACAAGGCTATTTTTAACCAAGTCTGAACTCCAAATCAAATCAGTTCAGTGGGATTAACTAATCACACTTAAATTATACCTCCCTAGGGACGCCTGGGTGGCTCAGTTGGTTAGGCAGCTGCCTGCAGCTCAGGTCATGATCCCAGCGTCCTGGGATCGAGTCCCACATCGGGCTCCTTGCTCAGCAGGGAGCCTGCTTCTCCCTCTGACTCTGCCTGCCACTCTGTCTGCCTGTGCTTGCTCTCACTCGCTCTCTCTGACAAATAAATAAATAAAATCTTAAAAAAAAAAATTCTACCTCCCTAATTAGAGCTAATGGGATTCAAAAGGCTGCCTTTATCTTTTCTACTACTCCTTGAGATGTCGCAGAATGCAGATACTGAGAAAGTAGAGAGAGGCGTGTAAAGCCCAACATCAGTCTTAACTTCTCAGATAAAGACAGGGATATAGGTTAGGAAGGAAGGAGACCTTTCTACCTTTTACATACTCAGAATCTCCTACTGCTCAATGCACAACATATGCTGGTCACTCCACTGTATTGTATTTTATATACATGTAACCACAACCACTGTGGCTTATTTAATCAAACGTATTTATGTCAGTGGCATTCATCTGCAACATTTCTAAATAATATTTTATTTATTCATTTGACAGAGAGAGAGCACGCACAAGCTGTGGGAGAAGAGAAGAGCACGCTGAGCAGGGAGCCCAATGCAGGGCTCAATCCCACATGGCTTAAGCCAAAGGCAAATACTTAACCAACTGGGCCACCCAGGCATACCACACACAACAATGGTTTTGTTTTTTTTAAACAGTATAGTACATTGTCTTTTCTGTGAGGTGACTATAAATTTAACAATTTGATTCACAACAAAATATGGTTTATGAAAGATTTAAAGAGTACTAGCTGCCAAGTTTAATTTTGTATAAAAGCTCTCCATAAAACTCACCATAAAAATTCATTAACAAACACTTACAGGGTATGTATTATGCAATCAACCCTACTGCTGAAGGAATACACTTCAGTGGCAAAACTTATTCTTTAAAAACAAGGCCTGAAATTTTCTCTGAAAATCATAGGTGTGTAGGCAAAAACCAATGACATAAAAGAACTTATTCAAACCGGAGTCCACTGTGTGGTCTGTATTTCAGCACTAAGGCAACACTGGAGGGGTACACTCTGCCAAGAAATAACATGGCTTTAATCAACACAGCAGCCTGAAAGGAAAAAAAAAAGTGTCTTCCTCCACCAGAAAGACTACAGGACTTTCTCTAAGAAAGGTGGCCTATTTTGAATGCAGCATGAGTAGAACACTCCCTCCCCAAAGCTTCTAGGTTTGTTAACCAGCCAAGAGAAACCAGTCTTTACAAAACAGACCCCAAAGATCTTTTTCTGAGTTCAACATCTGCTGAACTGTACAACTGACTGGGATAAAATAACTGTTTGATAAGAAGTTATTAATCCTAAATTTCACACTGAAAAGAAAGCAATCAGCAGCAAATACCATAGGCATGAATGTACAGATGAAATACTCAGAAAGAAGCTAAAGAAAGAGTGTCATCAGCATCTTAGAAAACAGAAATTCAGTGAAAACTGTTTGGTTAAAATTAATTCAGTTATTACTTTCATAACTCAAAACAGCTAACTATTTGAAATCCATTTTCCCTAACAACTAAGATAAACAGGTAGACTCCTTGCAAGCTCATTTACCTTTAGGAATCTTTGGATTCAGGGCAACCCTGTCAGGACCCCTCTCACTCTTGAGAGCTTTTTCTGTGTCTTCACTTAATAAACTTCATCACTTGACTCACAAAATAACAAACAAACAAAAGGGAACCTTTGGATTCAGAAACCTGTGTCCAGAGTCATTTACCAGTAATATGGCATATGGAACCCTCATGGTTTAGGAAGACTAGATTAGGAAGAACTGGGAAATCCAACATACTCACTGGAACAGTAATCCAAACCAATGTTCTCATGGGCCAGTAGTGTCAACCCTGTATATGCAGGATAACAACACATCTTTACTATTGTGACTTTCGTTCTGAATATACTGTTGAGAGATGCTGGAGAAAAAAAACTGCCCTCCAGTTTTAGACTCAGTATTTCTTTAGAAAAATACTCACCGGAAGCCTTTTTGTGACAAGAAATAGCCTCTTCGTATTTCCCTGCAGCTAATAAACGATCTGCTCGTCTGCTCTGTTGATGAGCCTAGAAGACAAACATTCCGAAATTCCTCTAAATTATAAAAAGACTTGACTTAAAAAAAATTTTTTTGACAAGATAAATGATACCCTTTTTTGCCATATAGCAAACCAGTATGGCTATATCGGTGAGAAATCTAGTGGATAGCTCCTTGAGCTGAAAGGACTGGCAACTTTTCTCAACTCTACCCATAAACCATTAAGTTTCACACCAGGCACTTAATTCCTTCAGTGACTCACATTTTTCCACTATTCAGAGATTAATGAAGAGTTCAATCACAGATTGTTATCTAAAATGTGTATTTACTTGATTTTTAACAATCTCCTTTCAAAACAAAAATCATCTTGCAGATCTTTCACTAGTTTGTATCATTCAACAACTATAATCAGGAAACTACTTACAGAAAAGTCAAGCTTCTCTTATATCAACTCATTCTTCTCTTCCAACATTACAGTGACTATTTGTTTTTAAGATAAAAATGTATACACTGTACAGCTGAAGAATTAACTATACAAATATTTAATATTACAGTGATTTCCTTCTCAAGAACCACTGACCAAAACAACAAAGATAAACTCAGAACTCCCAAAAGCAAATGACGAAAGGAAATGTAAAGGAAAATGGATTAGTAAGTAGTCATTGGCCTCTCTGAATCTGTGCTACACTTTAAGAATTCCTGCAAATGGGTGCCTGGGTGGTTCAGTTGTTTAAGTGTCTGCCTTCATTTCAGATAATGATTCCAGAGTCCTGGGATGAGTCCCACATCCGGCTCCCGGCTCCCTGGGAGACCTACTTCTCCCTCTGCCTCTCTCTCTCATGAATAAATGAATAAAATCTTTAAAAAAAAAAAAAAAAAGAATTCCTGCAACTTTCCAAGACTCCCTTTCTGACATAAGAAGGCCCAGCAGACTCCCAAGGGCCATATATCTTACCTAAGGTTATATATTAGCAGGCAAGAAGACAGACAGAAATATCAGTGCAATTCTTCTAACTACTGTTTTTCTCACATTAACAAATGATTTAGCAAAGCTTCTTGGGAAAAAAAAAAATGAAAAGCACTCTACACACACATTCACAGCAGCATTAATCAGAATAGTCAAAAGGTGAATCAACCCAAATGTGCATCAATAGATCAATGAGGAACAAAATGCGACATCCATGCATGTGTGTGTACACATACATACATACATACACACACACACAGGAATTCGTATTCAGCCTTGCAAAGGAAGTAAATTCTGACACATGCTACAACATGGGTGACACATGCTACAACGAGGACAATACGCTAATAATAAAATATAAAATAAACAGTTACAAAATGACAAATACTGTATGATCCCATTTATGTGAGTATCTAATGCTGTCAAACTCATAAAAACAAAGTGAAATGGTTGCTGAGGGTGGCAGAAGAGAAAACTGAGCAGTTGTTGAAGGTGTAGAGTTTCAGTCTTGCAAGGTGAAAAGTTCTGGAGACCTGCTGCACAACAAGTGAATATACTTGCTACTATACTTTGTACTTAAAAAATGATAAAGAGAGTAAAAAATGATAAAGAGAGTAAATTGTATGCTATGTGTACTTAACCACAATTAAAAAAAAAAATTGTTCAACTTCATTTCTTTAGTAATCTCTATACCCAATGTGCGGCTTGAACTCACAACCCCGAGATCAACAATCACATGCTCTTCCAACAGAGCCAGTCAGGTGCCCCTTTCCCTCAACGTTTTAAGAAGACAAAAAGCAAATCTGTTCTGTCAGGTGTAAAGTGATTTATCTTGAATGCTTTTCAAAAACTGTGCCACGGGGACACCTGGGTGGCTCAGTCATTAAGCATCTGCCTTCGGCTCAGTCACGATCCCGGGGTCCTGGGATCGAGCCCCGAACCGGGCTCCCTGCTCAGCGGCAAGCCTGTTTCTCCCTCTCCCACTCCCTCTGCTTGTGTTGCTTCTCTCACACACACTCACTCACTCTCACTCTCTGTCAAATAAATAAATAAAATCTTTTTAAAATTTAAAAAAAAAAAAAAAAAACCTGTGCCACAGATGCCTCATAAAAATACTTCAGAGAATTCGGTTTTGCAACTGAGATTAGAAATATTCTGGGCATGTTTGCAAATCATACTCAATGTAAAACAGAGGTGAAAACAGAAGTAGAAAACAGCACTCAGCAATGCTTGCTGTTTACATTTTCCCTTCTATTTTTGTAAGGAAGACCCAGCAACACTCTTTAAAAGCACGATCATTCATTTCAACTGTTTCAGAGACTTTTATTCCTCAAATAATAATAAAACTTTCCTCCTAACTCTCAATTTATTCCTGAAAATAATAACAGGTAAAAGAAATGGCTAAGGGCTTAAAATACTTTTAGCTGAGCAAAAAAAAATGTGCTCTGAACCAGGAGTATTTTATAGTACCCAGAAGTGGTACAGATCTTTTGGGAAAAGAATCTGCATGAAGAAAGCTAAGTTATAATCAACACAATTTCTCTATGTGTTCTGGTAATTTAGTTAAAGCAAGTGGCACAAGACTCTAAGTCTAGGCAGTAAATGAAAAATAAAGAAAGGGGTCCATCTATAGGTGCCTTAACCTTTCTGAGCTTTGCAAGAAGCCATGCGTAAGAGACAAACCTGCTCTGAAATTTCAAAGTACCTCCTAACTATGTATGCATGGCAAGTGCAGATCCACCCCTACCATGAACCCAAGGGCTCTGGGCTCAAGTCATGGCTTTACCACTAATTAGTTAAATTACGTCATCCTTCAGGCTCTGTGAAGTGATAGAAGTGGAACAGACTGATGCTTCAAGTTTTCATGGAATACAAATCACCTGGGGATCTGGTTAAAACACAGACTAATTCCACTGGTCTAGAGTAGGTGCAGGTGAAGCACAGCTGGCTCCTGGACACACTGAGAAGCAGGTATGGGACGCTCTAGGTCACCTCACTCTGACACCATGTCTCTATGATCTGTGTCTCTGATGACATTAACCACTTTCTATGTTGTACTATACTTATGAAACTTCCTAATTCAACTTCAAGCTCCAAAGTAACAGAAAAAATTGCTTCTTGAACACCAAAGAGACAAAAAGTCCTCAAGTGGTGAAAACAGGATCTCTTACCTCTCCTACATTCACTAAAACCTCCCCATGTAAAGTCCAATCTCTGATCACTCTGCCAATTCAGGAGTTACAGCTCATTTAAAAACACATACCCAGGCACCTGGGTGGCTCAGTGAATTAAGCCTCTGCCTTCAGCTCAGGTCATGATCTCCCGGTCCTGGGATCAAGCCCCACATATCAGGCTCTCTGCTCAAAAAGGAAGTCGGCTTCCCTCCTCCCCCCCACCCCCACCTCCCTCTGCCTGCCTCTGCCTACTTGTGATATCTCTCTGTCAAATAAATAAAATCTTTAAATAAATAAACAAAAACACACACCTACTCTAGGTTATTTGACACCACAGCAATCAAATTCCCTATTAAGAAAAACAAAAACAAAAAAAAAACAGCTCCTACTAAGTCCTTGTTAGACACCTAGCAAGCCCAGACTCTGTACAGAACTGACTGCCTAGATTCAAATCTCAGCTTGAACAATTACTAGACACATGAAATTCACTTTCTTAACTTTCTGCCTGAGTTTTCCCATCTCTAAAATGAGAATATTGTTAAAATTAAACTAGTTAAAAAAGACCACAGAACCCTTGGTGGTATTTGCCATCAAGTTCACAACGTAGTTGGAGAGACTAAACTGATTTTTTTTTTAACTGACAATATTACAGGAAATTTATTTTGGTAATACTTATTTTTATTTATTTATCATTATTATTATTATTGAGACTTCCTTTCTTGTTTAAGTAGGATCCATCATAGGGCTTGAACTCATGACCCTGAGATCAACAGTCAGATGCTTAACCAACTAAGCCACCCGGGCACCCCAATACTTCTTATTTTTAAAACAATTTTTAGGGATGCCTGGGTGGCTCAGTTGGTTAAGCAGCTGCCTTCGGCTCAGGTCATGATCCCAGCCTCCTGGGATCGAGTCCCACATCGGGCTCCTTGCTCAGCAGGGAGCCTGCTTCTCCCTCTGCCAGCCACTCTATCTGCCTGTGCTCACTCTCTCTGTCAAATAAATACATAAAACCTTTAAAAAAAATTAAAAAAAATTTTTTTAAAGATCCCTTCAATTTAAAATTGATCTCTTTATTTTTTTTTTAAAGATTTTATTTATTTATTTGACAGAGATCACAAGTAGGCAGAGAGGCAGGCAGGCAGAGAGGGAGGAGGAAAGCAGGCTCCCTGCCGAGCAGACAACCCATTGCAGGGCTTGATCCCAGGACCCAGGATCCCAGGGACTATGACCTGAGCCGAAGGTAGAGAGGGTTTACCCCACTGAGCCACCCAGGTGCCCCTAAAATTTATCTCTTTGAATACTCTTCTTGGCAGAATCACAGCCATTAAACATATTAAGTCTATAAATAAAGTTTCTCTGGTAATTCAAAATAAAACAGGAACGAGAAGCAACTGAACTGGAAATATTTGTTGAGAGATTCTAAAAGTAGTCTGGGCAGTGATAGACTTTAATTCTGATAACTTGGGAGTTTTTTGCCAAGTATTTCAAGATGCACTGGTTTACGGAAAAGGCTTTAATTTAACTCATTATTTCATATTCATTAAGAAAGGATAAAAGACACTCCAGGTCTTTATGAGTGAATTCACTAGTAATTCAAAAAATGTTTAAACTAAGAATGCATCTATTTTGGCTACTGAACAAAACAAATTAAACTTAAATTTTATTTATCTTTTTCTCAAAGTATCAATACTGGCCAGGAAACTGTTAGGCAGAAAAGGCAATGTAACACTGTTCAAGATCTTCAACTCCATGGGGCTCCTGGGTGGCTCAGTGGGTTGGGCCTCTGCCTTCGGCTTGGGCCCTGGTCTCAGGGTCCTGGGATCAAGCCCCACGTCGGGCTCTCTGCTCAGCAGGGAACCTGCTTCTCCCTTCTCTCTGCCTGCCTCCTCTCTGCCTATTTGAGATTTCTCTCTCTGTCAAATAAATAAATAAAAATTAAAAAAAAAAAAAAAAGACCTTCAACTCCATTAACCCATTTTCATTTCCCTTGCTGGTAAATAAATGAGCTCAATTTTTTGTCTGTTTTAACCCTCCAGATTTCTTGTAAGTGTATAAATCTTTCATAAAAATCAGTGTTTTCCAAAACAACAAAACAGAAACAAACAGAGAACTGGTGGTTGTCAGAGGGAAGAGGGGTGGGTTGATGAACCAAATAGGTGTAAGGGATTAAGAGATACAAACTTCCACTTACAAAATAATTATCGGATAACAAGACTTGTGAGGATCAACTTGCAATGCTTAAAATATCAAACCAGTATGGTGCATACATGAAACTAATATATTGTGTGTCAATTATACCTCAGTAAAAAAGAAGAAGAAATAAATAAATAAATAAATAAATAAGGAACAGAGATGAAAAGTGCAGCACAGGGAATATAATCAATAACACTTAATAACATATGGTAACTTTGGTGAGCACTGCATAATATACAGAATTATTAAATCACTACATTGTTCACCTGAAACTAATATATAACACTATGTCAACTATACTTCAAAATAAAATTCAGTGTTTTCTGTCCTAATTATCTTTTTCATTCTAATACATCACAGTTAACTAATCATTAGTAGCTGCTTCCCATAGGCTATTTTCTTTTTTAATTCAAGTACAGTTGACATGTAACATTATACTAGTTTCAGATGTACATGATTTGATATTTGTGTATACTGCAAAATGATCACAGTAAGGCTATTTAACATCACACACCTTACATTATTACAAAAAAACTTTTTTTTTTTTAAGAGGTAGTGAGCTGAGGGAGAGAGAATCTTAAGCAGGCTCAACGTGGGGCTTAATCTCATGAGATTAAGAGATCATGATCTGAGCCAAAATCAATAGTCACTTAACCAACTGAGCCATCCAGATGCCCCAAAACTTTTTTCTTCAGACGGAGATTTTTAAGATATACTATCTTTGCAACTTTCAAATACACAAACAGTATTTATTATCAGCAACAGTCACCATGCTATACATTCTATCCTAGGATTTATTTATAACCACAAGTTTATATTTTCTGACCTCCTCTATCTATTCTGACCACCCCTCACCATTACCTAAGGCAAATACCAATATGCTCTATGAGCTTGTTTGGGGGGGTTTTTTGCCTTTTAAGTTCCATACATAAGTAAAATCACACATCTGTCTTTCTCTTACTTCATATCACATAATGTCCTCCATGTCCATTCATTTTGCCATAAATGAGATGATTTTATCGTGTGTGTGTGTGTGTGTCTGAATAATATCCCACTGTATAAATACCACATCTTTATCCATTCATCCAGCAAGGGAAACTTAGGTTGTTTCCGTATCTTGGCTATTAGAAGTAATGCTTCAAAGAACATAGGGTCCATATAACTTTTCAAGTTAGTGCTTTCATTTCCTTCAAACACCCAGAAGTGGAACTGTTGGATCATAAGGTAGGTCCATTCTTACTTTTTATTTTAGGAGCTTTCATACTGTTTTCCATAGTGGCTGCTCCAATTTGCATTCCCAGCAATAGTGCACAAGGGTTCTCTTCTCTTTACATCCTAGCCAACAACTGTCATTTCTAGTCTTTTTTATATTAGCCGTTCTAATATGGGTGAAATGGTATCTCACTGTGGTTTTGATGTGCATCTATCTCCCTGGTATCAGTGATGTTAAGTATTTTTTCCTGTACCAATTCGCCATCTGCATGTCTCCTATGGAAAAATGTCTATTTGGAGCATTTGGGTGGTTCAGTTGGTTAAGTGTCTGCCTTCAGCTCAGGTCATGATCCCAGGGTCCTGGGATTGAGTCCCACGTTGGGCTCCCTACTCAGCAGGGTATCCTGCTTTTCCGTTTGTTGCCTCCTCCACTCATGCTCTTTCTTTTTCTAATAAATAAACAAAATCTTTAAAAAAAAGGAATAATGCCTATCTACTCGGATCCTCAGCCCATTTTTTAATTGGATGTTTGATTTTCTGCTATTGAGTTATATGAATTCCTTATATATTTTAGGCATTAACACTTTATCAGATGTATAATTTGCAAATATTTTCTCCCATTCATTTTGTCAACAATTTCCTTTGCTATACAGCTTATTAGTTTGATATAGTCCCAAAGAATTGTATTTTTTTGATATTCTTTGTTGATTCAGACGGTTAGTTTACAAAAGACTGCCACTTCCATCTTGGTAGCATTTTCTCTCCCATGCTCACTTTAATGAAGCCAACAGTCCTGTTGTGAACTGCCCTATGGAAAGGCTCACATGGAAAAAAGTGAGGGTAGTTTGCCAACAGCCAGCAAGGAACTGTATCCAAAAGCTGATCACAGAGCCTTCAAGGAATTAAATCCTACCATCAACCATGTGAGTGAGCTTGGAAGTAGCTCCTGCCCCAGTGGAACCTTCAAACAGAACTGCAACCCCAGATGATACCTTGACATCGGTCTTGAAACCCTATAGCAAAGGACCCACCTAAGCCGTGCCCTTATTTCTGCCTCACAGAAATTGTAAGAAAACAAATGTGTGTTATTTTGAGCTCCTAAATCTTGGAATACTTCGCTGTATAACGCATATACTAATATATGGCATCTTCATCTTTAATTGTAAGCTGCCTCAAACACTATTAGAAGTATTTTTTTTTTAATGTAAACTCTGCACCCAATGTGGGGCTTCAACTCACAACCCGAGATCAAAAATCACA
This sequence comes from Mustela erminea, assembly GCF_009829155.1. Taxonomy (NCBI): domain Eukaryota; kingdom Metazoa; phylum Chordata; class Mammalia; order Carnivora; family Mustelidae; genus Mustela; species Mustela erminea. The sequence goes on along the minus strand of NC_045627.1, from coordinate 30,225,864 downwards.
TGCTCTACTGATTAAGCCAACCAAGCACGCCTAGAAACCGATGTAGGGAAAGCAGTAACTGGCCAATCCTCATGAGGCTGTGATACTGTCATTGAGTACTGGATATTAGACTTCATGATACTACAATCTCATACTAAAGTACTTTCTGGCATTTAGGCTTACAATAAACTGGTGTAATTTTGTTGAGAACTTCTTGAATTCTCATGGATTTAGATTTATAACCCAGCTGTAAGGCAGTAGATAGCATTGGCTTACCACCAGCTGTAGACAATTACAAAGCTGACTACAATATATAAAAACAACAGTTTACAGACACTGAACAAAAAAGTTAACAGAAGGCCACATTTTCAAGAAAAGGATAAGCACACGGTGAGACCTACATTCACCTGGCTTGCTTCCTGAGATCACTTTCCAAAACATAGCGCAGAAAAATAAAACCTAAGCAGAAGGCAGTATCTAACTGGGAAGGTGGAATGAGGACTAGAGTCAAAAGACTGGAATTTGAGGAGGGTCCAGGATTGGAGGGAACTGCAGTGAAGAAGACAACCTAAGAACAGGCATTAAAAAAATCCTTTCAGGTCTTTAGCCCATGCCTAAACTGCATATGCGCAAGGTATAACTCCAGGAGACCTAGCAGACGCTGCACAGACATTTCAGAAGCCACGCAGCGTTGGGGAGACAGGTTGCCGTTTAGGCTGGACAGACTACAGTAACCTTGGTGAACACCAGGGCTTTCAGTTCTGTCAGCGCTATGGATTAAGGATCCCACTCTAGGCATTAAGGGTAAAACTAAAATGGGCGCACCCTAACAAAGCCTAAAAACCAAGTTTAGACTAGATCATGGTGATGTGCCAGTATTTTAACTGCCAACCAGCATGAAATACTCTTTAGAGGAAGACTCCTATTTCAGTCTCGACAACACATCATCCACAAAGCATGACAAACAATAAACTTACTAAACATGTGAAGCAGGAAAAAGTGACTGGTAATGAAGAGAGAGACAACGGAAACAGACCCAGGGACAGTCCATATGCTGGAATTAATATTGAGGAACTTAAAGTAACTATGCTTTAGATATTAAAGAAAATATGGAATGAGGATGCAACAGATGAAAAGAAAACTGAAGACACGGGACAAAGATTGTAACACCTGGGACCTTGTGCTCTTCACTGTTGAATCCTTGAGGTCCAGAACAGTACCTCAGGAGACAATAATTACTCAGAGTTGTTGGTTAGCTGGATAAGGGAATGAATGCTAAGTTGCACAGAAGGATGGGAGACTGGTAAATGCTGACAGAACATTACTGTATTTCAAAAAAATATCAGAATAAAACTCTGCATCAAAATCTAAAAATAACTATACATATGTATATACATATATACAAAGAAAGAATTGGTCCTTGGTGCACTTCATTCACTATTTCATCCAACAACCAATCTCCTGGGCATTTTAACCAGAAATGTTCCTATTCTGTCTTCAATACAAATGAAAGCCCAATACTACAAATGTTCTAAAACATTTATAAAAAGTAAAAGAGCTCCAGATTTAGTAATGTCTTACTGTGTGTCCTGTACAAATTCCTCCCTTGCTGAATCTTTGTTAGAAACAGCTAACGCTTCACAAATAACTTCACACATAACTCCTTCTGTGAACTGCTCTTCTTCCTAGGTAATCAAAAGGACTCTTATGAAGTTGCCATGATCTTATATTACCTTGTCCTCTGGACACATAAAGAATCTCTTCCACTAGATTTTCAAGCTTAGGAACAGAGCATCTGTCAAGAAAGTTTTAAGTGGTTTTAACTAATGTGATATTCAGGAATTAATCAAATAATGTAAGTCTGCGGAGAGAAGTAAAGCAGTCAAGCCTGAAGAGGCAGAGGGAGAATCTGATTAACTTGGAGCCTCAGGTCCCCCAAGTTCTTAGACCCACCTACATTGTAGCTCTGGCCTTCCTGCACCATTCTTTTGATTCCAATACACTATCCCTTTCAATAAATTATCGCTTTTGGCATTTGCTAATCTTAAGTGGCTTTCATCACCTGCAACCAGTGAAAATCCTAACTACAACTAAATTATTTAGTGACTGCCCCCACCAAGAAGTACTTCCTACTTCCACATACTGCTTTAAAAATACAGACTCAATATTGTCTTTTTTTTCCCAAAGGAAAAGAGTTTTACTTTCTATTACTTTTCATGTATTTATTCTGTGTCCTTGGGGAAAGCTGTACATAAAGATGACAGGAAGAGAACACCATAACAAACACAATACTAAAAAGGTAGAGGAAAATGTAATGTCCTTCTGAACCTTGTGGCAGGGTCTTCAATAGAGAGCAAAAGAGAAGCCACATTCACTCTCCTCCCTTCCCCAATAAATTCACTGTAAGTCTCCCACAGAAAAGTAGTACCTCCTAACAGTAAAGTACTGAACTGACCCATCAAACTAACGTAATGTAACTAAAGATAACTGCTCAAGTGTTAGAGAAGTCCAAGACCTGTTTTTGGTTTTAACTCTAATGATCAATTTCTCCCACATGCAGCTCTGCTGCATCTTTTTTGCTACTTCATTTCCAGTGTAGCTTACTTCAGAACTGCCACCATCTGTGAAGACAAACTATAGGATACAATAATCCCCCAGTAAGTTGTGAAATCAATTTAGTGGGTCAAAACCAGCATTTAAAAAACCTAGTAGTAAATATTACAGTAAATATTTAAGCTCTAATAGGAAATATTAGAGCTTTAAAAACCTAATATGAAGTATTACACAGTAATAGCAAATGTCCGTTTTTTAAAAATATTGCAATAGTAAATATTAGTTTTGTTTTGGGTGAAATTTATGAAAGCCCCTGTATTTCCCACAATTTCAAGAGGCATATGCATAATGTGGCAGCTCTGCAGTAATACAGACATATGTATATGTGTCCTGGTCATTACATAAAAATCTCACTGCAGATCAGTCAAAACAAATGAGTGGCACCCAAGGCACTCAGTGGGTTAAGCCTCTGCCTTCAGCTCAGTTCATGGTCTGAGGGTCTTGGGATCAAGCCTGTTATCGCATTGGGCTGTCTGCTCAGCGGGGAGCCTGCTTTCCCCCCTCTCTCTGCCTGCCTCTCTGCCTACTTGTGAACTCTCTGTCAAATAAATAAATAAAATATTTAAAAAATAAAAATTAAAAAACCAAATGGGCAAACACTGATCTAATACTAAGATCACTATTTTAATGAGAATCTTGCTTTCAAATCCTACTATCACCATTTACTCTGCATTTCAGTATCTTCATCTGTAAAATGGCGAAATATACAGCTACTAAGAAGATAAATAATACAGTTGACCCTTGAACAACAGTGGTTCAAACTGCACAGGTCCACTTATACCTGGATTTTTTTTCAGTAAATACAGTGTAGTATCGCAAAGTACATTCCTTATGATTTTAGTATTTTTTCTCTAGTTTATTATAAGAAAATGGTACATAATATATATACACAAAATATGTGCTAATCAACTGTTTATGTTATTGGTTAAGACTTCCAGTCAACAGTAGGCTAGGAGTAGTTAAATCTTTAGGGAGTTGGGAAAACTGGATAGCAACATGCAAAAGAATGAAACTGGATCACTTCCTTACACCATACACAAAAATAAATTCAAAATGGATGGAAGACCTAAATGTGACATAAAAAACTATCAAAATCCTAGAGGAGAACCCCTCTAACATTAGTCATAGCAACTTCTTACTAGATACATCTCCAGAGGCAAGGGAAACAAAAGCAAGTATGAACTACTGGGACTTCAAGGAAACCATCAACAAAACTAAAAGACAACCCTCAGAACGGGAGAAGATATCTGCAAATGATCTGAGGAAGGGTTAGTCCAAAATCTATAAAGAACTTATCAAAATCAACATCCCAAAAACAAATAACCCAGTTAAGAAGTATGCAGAAGATATGAATAGACATTCTTCCAAAGAAGACATCCAGATGGCCAGCAGACACATGAAAAGATGCTCAACATCACTCATTATCAGGGAAATACAAATCAAAACTACAATGAGATATCACCTCACATCAGAATGGTTAAAATTAACAAGTCAGGAAACAACAGTTACTGGTGAGGATGAGGAGAAAGGGGAATCCTCTTACACTATTGGTGGGAATGCAAACTGGTGCAGCCACTCTGGAAAACAGTATGGAGGCTCCTCAAAAAGTTAAAAATAAAACTACCCTATGACCCAGCAATTGCACTATTAGGAATTTATCCAAAGGATACAAAAACAGTGATTCAAAGGAACACGTGCATCCCAATATTTATAGCAACATTATCACAATAGCCAAATTATGGAGAGAGCCCAAATGTCCATCAACCAGTGAATGGATAGAGAAGATGTGGTACATATTTACAATGGAATATTAGTCATCAAAAAGAATGAAATCTTGCCACTTGCAATGTAGTGGATGGAACTGGAGAGTATCATGCTAAATGAAGTCAAAGACAAATATATGGTTTCACTCATATGTGGAATTTAAGAAAAAAAAAAAACCAGATGAACATAAGGGAAAGAAAAAAAAGAGAGGGGGAGGGAGAGAAGCAAACCATAAGATTCTTAACTACAGAAAACAAATAGAGTTGCTGAAGGGTAGGTGGGGCAGGGGGTTTAAACTAAATGGGTGACAAGTATTAAGGGTACTTGTGACTGAGCACTGGGTGTTACATGTGACAAATTACTAAATTCTACTCCTGAAACTAGTATTACACTGTATGTTAACTAGAATTTAAATAAAAACTTGAAACATTAAATAAGTAAGACTATTAGGGTCATGGAAACAAATATTTAAGTTTATGTAAATACTTGTAAAATAATAGAGGCATTTTTAAATTATGTTCTCATTTATTAATAATATTCTTTATGCGGGGGGAAGGCGCCTGGGTAACTCAGCTGGTTCAACACTGGACTCTTGATTTCAGCTAGGGTCATGATCTCAGGGTCGTTGGACTGAGTCCCACATCAGGCTCTGTGTTCAGCAGAGTCTGCCTGAGAGTCTCTCTCCCTCTTCCACTGCCCCTCCCCGACCCCCCAAATTAAAAAAACCTTCTATTTTTTTAAAAAGATTTTATTTATTCATCTGACAGAGATCACAAGTAGGCAGCAAGGCAGGGGGAAGCAGGCTCCCCACTGAGCAGAGAGCCCCATGGGAGGCTCAATCCCAGGAATCTGGGATCATGACCTGAGCCAAAGGCAGAGGCCTTAACCCACTGAGCCACCCAGGCACCCCATAAATAAACGTTTTAAAAAATTACTTATGATTATTGTTGAATATACGGAAAACATGGAAAATAATAAAGGAACATACAGAAACTTACGGTTAAGGTAGTACACTCATAAATAAAAATTGACAGTATACATCATAAAAAAGTATATGGGGAGTCAGAAGTTATACATGGAGTTTTTGACCACACAGGAGGCCGGCACCCCTAATCCCTACATTGTTCAAGGTCAACTATATATGTAAAGTGCCAGATGCCAACGCTAGCACTTAGTAATTTTGGGGTAAGTCTTCGCGCTCTACTACCTTTCCCCAGAGTGCTTCCAGTGAGCCCAACATAACTGTGAGGATGAACTTTACTTAAAATTTTTTAGGGCAACAAGAAAGTAGTTCAAAACAGGCTGTTTTTTACCTTAAACATTTTACTGTCACCATTAAGTAAGATGGGATAATTATAAAGGCTCCTGGTATGTGCAAGGCTGTTCTCTGGACCATGATATCTGATTCCTTGTCTTACAGGAGGAATGACCACTCCAGAGGGAAGCTCAGTTACTCAACAAAACATTCTCAGCACTTAATAGAGCCAAACCCATACAACTGCGGCCACACAGTCACATGGACCCTGTCCTTAAGAGTTTGCAGAGTAGGTAAACAAAGCATGAGCAACAGTCATGTGTAAATTAAGGTCTGACATCACTTCCCAAATAGGCAGTAAACAAATCAAAGAACTACAAATTATCTCACACAAGTTCTGATGTTTGCTACCAGCACTCACTATGACAAAATTAAACGGAAAGAAATGCCTAAATATACACTAAGTTAACTTTATAAGCTATAATTTTTCTATATTAAAGATTGACAAAAAGAAAAAAACTGATGAAACCAAACTTGTTCAGTCCAAAGACTAGTTATTCCTCTGCACCTAACAATGGATATTGGATTTAGTTTTTCTTTTAACCAATTTCAAAAACCAGAGAACTAGAACACAGTATCTGTATTATATATTAAAATGACTATTCTAGGACCAGTCTCCTGTATTTTAAAATATCTACTTCCAGGAAGTAAGGACATAAGGCCCTTACTGCAAACCTGACATAAGAGAATCCATACTAAAGCAAAAGCACTAGATGACATAGAATCCACAGTCCAATATATACAAAGCTCACAATGAATGAAAATGGTGAGTATTGTACATTAATTCAGAACTACTGTTAGAAAAGGTCATGATTATTAAAGTAACTTGTGACCCACAATCTAAGTAATTACTTTATTTCTATCAGTCTAGGCTTATTTTTATGTAAAACTGGGAACCAGTTCTTCCTAAATACCAACGATACTCTGAGGACAAATAATTATAAATCTAGGTACTACAATACGTCCTTATACAACAAATCTAGACTATACTATAATGTCATTAGAAAAATCCTTTACAGGACACCTGGGTGGCTCAGTAGGTTAAGCCTCTGCCTTCGGCTCAGGTCATGATCTCAGGGTCCTGGGATCGAGTCCCTCATCGGGCTCCCTGCTCAGCGGGGAGCCTGCTTCCCTCTCTCCCTCTCCCTCTCTACCTGCCTCTCTGCCTACTTGTGATCTCTATCAAATAAATAAATAAAATCTTTTAAAAAAAGAAAAAAGGAAACTGGAAAATCCTATATAAACTACTGGGATTTTCACAGGCACTCATTAAATCACAGCACTGAGAACTATTTCTCAGTTTAGTCTACGGGATACTAAGTTGGTTAACTGCTGACATAAAAAAAAGTGGTAATCTAAAAAAAAAAAACCAAACCTATCTTTTAAAACCGAGTGACAAAGTCAGAGGCCTCTCACTAGCATTTAGCAGTTAAAATGATTCAAGTAAATGTTAATCTCTGTTCATCTGTTATCTTCCAACTCAGATCTTTCAAATCTCAAATGGTCTGATCCTTGTCCACATTAACATCTTACGGCTGGATAATGGAATTATGCTAGCCTGCTCGACAAGGTTCTTGCCAAAATTCTCCTCTATAGAAAGATAATACTATTGTCCCCATTTAACTAATTTCTCCTAAACTGGTGATTCTGCTGCTCCATCTTCAACTGTCACCCAGCTCCAGTCTTCTTATAAGCGCCCACACACGAGTGCGGCCGCTGGCTGGAGTTATGCTGCAGCCTGTAGCCAAATAAAGTGAAGCAAATTGGAACTGAACCAATGGTCATTTTGCAAGGACACTTGAACTCTGAAGCACTCTGTAAACTGCTGGTTATTTCTAATAATATTCCCGTGAAGTTTTAGTACTGAGCCATTTATTATATTTCACTTAAACTATTCATCACTTTAAATACAGAAAAGTGCAAGATGTATCCCTGGTTTTTAAAAAAACTCACGAATCTCATCCAATTCCTTTTAAGTGTAAACAACTCTTAACTAATGGGAGTAGGCTCAACTTAAAACTAGGAGGTGCTTCTCAGAGCAGCTAACCTGGCACCAGTCATTTGGGAACATCACCTATAGATCCTAGAATCCTAGGCTTTTCAAGCGCATCAAGTCCAAGCATTCATTTTACAAATGAGTTTTTACTGAAGTTTTTTTTGTTTTGTTTTTTTGTTTTTTTTTTTTAATTTGACAGACAGAGATCACAAGTAGGCAGAGAGGCAGGCAAGGGGACGGGAGTTGGGGGAGGGGGAAGCAAAATTCCTGCTGAGCAGAGAGCCTGATGTGGGGCTCGATCCCAGGACCCCGAGCTCCAGACCTGAGCCGAAGGCAGAGGCTTTAGCCCACTGAGCCACCCAGGCGCCCCACAAATGAGTTTTTAAATTAAGAGCTTATGGTCTGGCTACTGTAACAGCTAACTCTTACATTGTACTAGGTACAAGGTGCTGTTCTAAGCCGTTTACACCTCTTTACTCCTTTAATCCTCACAACAAACCAGAAACAGGCTAAGGTCAACTAATTTGCCCAAGGTCAGAGAACTATTAAGCAACAGAGGGCAGAACTGAAATCCAAGCAGTCTAGCTTCAGAATCTATACTAAAACCACCAAGCTCGACTGCTTCTCTACAGAATGGTGTAAATGCAGCCTAGATGCTGCATTTAAATGCTAAATGCACACTAGGGTTCAGAGTTCCAACCTCAGAAACTAATTCTGCATACCTCCCTTTCTCCAATACCACCATCGCCCACCATTCAGCAAATGAACTGCAAACGTGTGACTCCAAAAGTTCCCCCTGTCTACAACCTTAAGTAATCAGACTTCAGTATCCAAAATAGGTACGCTCTAGGAAACCAAAAGATGCAGCAGTCACTCAGAAAAGAACTCGTGTTGCTCGCTGCTGTTTTAATGGAACATCTGAAATGCCTAAAAACATAAATAACTAAATAGCCTATGTACGCTTTTCCTGAGAAGCACAAACACTGCCGAATTTTCATGATGTCTAAAGTGATGAAACGGAGCTAAAAACAGGGGCGGTCCTGTCCACCCTCCCCCCCCCCAGCTGTCTCTAACTTACTAGAGAGGGGAGATTCTCAGTTTATGCATCTGAATGTAGGTGAGAAATGCGTGGAGGGAAAAATGGGGGAAAAAATAGGGGCTATTCCACCAACTCTCCAAAGTAAAAGGAGGCTCAGACTTCAGACCCTATGTGTTGGAAGTTAAACCGTGCTACATACCACTGCTGCCCTGCCGGCTTCAGTGCCCCTCCAGGCTGCAGGGAGGTGGTTACGTGGCGCTTGGAGGCATTTCCTCCAGTCTGAAGAGGAGGTGGCTTTCCCCGCTGGTGGAAGCCCCTCGCTCACGGCACTGCGACTGGGAAAGCCCCAGGGCGGCGGGAAGTGGGACCTGATAGCTTCCCGGGATACTGAAGGGGGCAACGTCTGGGGCTGCTTGCGCGGAGCCGCTGGGGACCACGCCTGCTCTCCCCCTTTTCCCCTCAGGACCACCCTCGCCGGCCTGGAAGATCTGCAGCACGCCGGAGACACAACAGCACCCCTGAAGCAAAAGCTCCCGAGCGCGGACACGACCCTCTGTGGGCTACTCACCAGGTTGAGGGGTCCTTCCATTACTTCCATAGACCCCGGGGTAAGCGGCGGCCTGAGGAAGGGGAGCGACGGCGCAGGGGCACATGGAGGGAAAGAGTAGTAGAGGGGGCGACGCAGCGGTGGCGACAGCTGCCCCTCTCCGCGCCCCGGGAGCCAGCACTGGGCGCAGAGGGAGCAACAACCGCACCACTTCCTCCTCCGGTGGCGCGCCGCGGGCCCGCCCCCTGCGCCGCGGCCACGCACGCGTCATGGCGTCACACGTGGCTGGTTCAAGGTGGGAGTGGGGAGCGGGAGGAGTGGGAGGGGCTCAGGGGAGGCGGGGCATGGGCGGTCTTTCCTCTCGCGAGAGGCGTATCTTTAGCTTCTTGACGCCTTCTCTGACGTCACGCCGGGGGTGGACAGCCTTGTTGAAATTTAAATAAGATGGCTGTCTTAGCTTTTGGCCTCTCTCATTTTCTTCCGTACGACTTTTATCAAGTCCCTCTGCTTTGCCACGTCTTCCCTTGCTCTCCCGTTCCCACCTTTATTCTTGCATCTAATTTTTTTCGCTGGACTAGACTTCCCCCTGGAGGGAGACAAAAGAATGATAAAGGGCTCTGCCCTCTAGATGATAGCATACTAGTTAAGAAAGTAATAGGTGTATAGAAGTAATAGGTGTTACAAATAGCCAAATAGAATACTTTATTAAGTTAGCAGTTATGTGCTAAACCACTCTGCTAGGAATTCCTTTTGTCAAGGAATTCGCTGACAAAAAATAATTGTGATTTATGTCGTAAAGGGTACAGATAAGGAGCTGGGAGAGAAGCACCATGTGTTCCATGGCTTCAAGGAAATGAATTTGTTCAAGAGCCATGTGATCTTAAAAGAGGACCCCAAGCTTCAGGTGAGGTCGGAGCCCAGGCATACACCTTGACTGCATCCTTGTCAGATCCTGGGCAGAGAACTCATTGAAGTCATGCCCAGACTACCGACCGATGAAAATTGTGAGATAATGAATGGGTGTTGCTATAAGCCACGCATTTGGGATAATTTGTTATAAGCCAAACAACAACAAAACTATTATCGGGCGCCTGGGTGGCTCAGTGGGTTGGGCCGCTGCCTTCGGCTCAGGTCATGATCTCAGGGTCCTGGGATCGAGTCCCGCATCGGGTTCTCTGCTCCGCGGGGAGCCTGCTTCCTCCTCTGTCTCTCTCTGCCTGCCTCTCTGCCTACTGGTGATCTCTATGTGTCAAGTGAATAAATAAAATCTTTAAAAAAAAAAAAAACTATTATAGACCCCTTCTAGGTGAGTAGACAAACTGTAAACATGGGTTATAAATCCATGTCACTGCACTAGTGAATTTCCAGCGGCTGGCTGTGCAGTGGACAGGTTTAATAAACTTCAGTGACAGCTGGACAAGGAAGGAGAGTATGATGTGTTCAAGTACTCACCAGTGTTTGAGAGAAACTTCAGTCAAATCAGTAAAAGAGAGAACATGATGGATGTATACAACCATATCCAAATGGTGACACAGACATTGCATCCACCAGCCCTAGTTTCTGCCACTTGCTGTCACCCTGTTGGCCCAACAAGCCAAAGGCTATGAAAAGCATGCTGGACATGGCCATGTCATCAAAGGAAAGGGTCACAGGCCTACAAAGACTTTAGAGCTATCCAAGCTGATTCCTTGAAATCTGGGAAATAGCTGCACCAGAAGCTTGCCACTGGCTGTTTTTACTATTTGTAGCTTTATATCCCTTCAGACACATGGACAGCATCTTTGCCTTTTGGGAAAAGCTCATTTAACTCCTGAGACCATCACTTGCTGTATCCAAGCAGGGTGGCAAGTATGTAGGCACTGCCTGTTGTGATTTTCCCTATTTTTACCATGTCTGAGATCAGGTGATCTTATAGTCATTGATGCCAGGTGGCAGTTGTGATAGAGTTGCATTGCCATAGAAAAAACCTTTAACCAACTTTCTTTCATTTATGTTTACATTTTTATGTATGCATGAGAGTGATATGAGGCAAAAATACATCTAAGTCTGAAGGACCAACCCTTTTCACTATATATAAAATAAAATTCTGGGGTGCCTGCATGGCTCAGTTGTTAAGCATTTTTCTTTGGCTCAGGTCATGATCCCAGGTTCCTGGGATCAAGCCCCATATCCAGCTCCCTGCTCCACAAGAGTCCTGCTTCTCCCTCTCTCCCTCCCCATGCTTGTGTTCCCCCTCTCTCTGTGTCTCTCTCTATCAAATAAATAAATAAAATCTTAAAAAATAAAATAAAAATTTAAGTGATGAAAACAATGGCTGAATTTCAGAGAAAACCAGTGTAAGCTGGCATAGTTGGCCTGTAAGTGGGTAATAACCCTCTTTCCTCTGCTTATTCTATATAAGGACTCATCTTCCTGCTTCATCGTTTCTTGCCTTGAAAGAAACCACCAAATCCTTCCCTTTTACAAATTCATCATGAACAAAAAGTAACACTTCCTTGAACTGCAAGGGTGCCTGGGTGGCTCAGTCCATTAAGCATCCAACTCTTAGTTTAGGTTCAGGTCATGGTCTCCTGGGCTTAGAGTTAAGACCCAGGTCAGGCTCCAAGCTCAGCAGCAAGTCTGATCCAGGATTCTCTCTCCCTCTCTCTCTGCCCCCACCCCCCACTCTCTCACACACAAATAAATAAATAAATCTTTAAAGGGGCATTTGGGTGGCTCAGTTGGTAAAAAGCCTCTGCCTTTGGCCCTAGTCATGGTCTCCCAGTCCTGGGATTGAGCCCTGCATAGCGCTACCTGCTCAATGGTGGGGGGCAGGAGGCGGGGGGTGTCCTGCTTCTCCCTCTCCTTGCTCATGCTTTCTCTCTCTCTCAATCTCTTGCTCACTCTCAAATAAATAAAATCTTTTTCAAAAAGTAAAAATAAAAAAGGACTGGACTGCCTTTACCTTTAAATGGAGACTATAGTTTTAGTTGTTGTTTTTACGAATGAGCATGATGTTGAGCACAGGGTAAACACTATCTCACTTCAAGCTGATTACAGTGCTTCTTAAAGATTTAAGTTTCTTCTTCTTCCTAAAACTTTTCTATCCCCATTTCTCAATAGCAATGGTTTAACTTTGTGTAACACTTTGCAGGGGTCCAGGTACCTACACGAAGGCTTGCTCATTTAATTCCAACAGGCTCAAATTAGTGACTTGCCCAATGTCATAAAATTGGTAAGTAGCTGAACTAGGTTTGAAATCTAGGTCTGTCTGGCCATAAGCCCAGTATTCTTTCCAGCTAAATATCTACTGGAGTGACATCGAATGTGGTAATAACAGAAATAGACTGTTAGGGTAACCCACTGTAATTACATAGGTTATTTTGGGTTTTCCTAAATTCACAGTCCTGAGTACCAAGAGATTGAAGCTAAAAAGGGAGTTGCTATTGTTAGTGGCTCTATTCTCCTCCGGGGTATTTGCCAAGAACTATTCACAAACCAGACTGGGCAGGAACAGGCCCTGTGAGGGAGGGGGAGGGCAGCCGTGAGGTCACAGGCCCTAACTCCTTGGACTCTGAGCCAAGCTGTCCAGTTGCTTCAGCAGGAGCCAGGATGAAGAGAGCCAAGTTAGGCAGGAGTCAGGCATTCTATTCAACAAAGTTCAACAGAGGAGAGGCCAAGGAAAGTAGAATTTCAGGGCGGGTTTCTTACCCAGTAAGTTGACACCTGGGAAAAGTCAGTCAAATAAAGGCAAAAAGGCAATGATTCAAGCAACTTTGTATTAGGTTAGTGTTTGTCAAACAAGGGAGCAGAGGAGAGCTCTCCCAAATCCTGAAATGTCCTTCGACCATGTATCTGCTGTTGCATCAGTAGAGCTGCTTCATTTCCATCTAGAAAAAATAACTTCCCTGTTTATTTGTGGTAGGTCTGGCATGAGGGAAACCCTTTCCACATATATATATATTTTAAGATTTTTGTTTTTCCTTTTAAAGTAAGCTTTACACCCAATGTGGGGCTTGAACTTACAACCCTGAGTTCAAGAGTCATATGCTCTACTGACTGAGCCAGCCAGGCGCATCCCCCCATATTTTTTAACAAAACATATTTTTTTAACTTTTTTTTTTTACTTCAGAACACTGAGGCATCTCTAATTAAATCCTCTTCAACCGTTATAGTTCCCACCCCTGATTACACAGACCTCAAACTTCCAGTTCTACCTCTTGCTCTGACCCTTTGCTGGAAAATGCTGATCCACCTGGACTTTGTTTCAAACAGAGTGGGTCACATATTGGAAAGGGGTCATGGGAATCCTGAGATGTTGGAAGATGATAGGGCTTGGTTACTCTTAAGTAAATCTAGATGAGAGTTTGAAATGGGATGGTACAGAAGAAATGATTGAAGTCGTAGGGCAGAAGTTTAGAGATTATTCTTCCTTGTGTTTTTAGAAGAGATTTGCCTCCAGCTTCCTCTCGCAAAATATTTTCTGAAGTTGTCAAGATTCACAAGACCATTGTTAATCTGTTTAGTCCCTCTGTGACCATGCTTCCTGCCACCATTCTACCTAAGCAGCATTAGTACCCAACAGCTCTCGCTGACAATCCTGGGAAGCCATGTAAGGGCTTCAGGGAAGGAGGGGTCATAGCAAAGTAGCACAGAGAAAACATTCAATTTATTAATTGAATATTTTACCACTCGCTTTCACTGTACTCTTTACCTCTGAATTGGTCTTTTTCATGTCTTTATACTTTCCCCACCCTTCAGGGAACTGGAAAACCCTCTGGGAACTTTTCTTTTAAACCCTTGTAGGCAAAGGATTCCAAAACAAACAAAAAGTAAAGGGGGGGGGATGGGGAGGGAGAGAGGAAGTAGGGGAGAAAGAAAGAGAGTGAGAGAAAGAAGAAGAAAAAGCAGGAGGAGGAGGAGGAAGAGAAGAAAAGAAAGAAAGGAGGAAAGAAAGAGAGAGGGGCGCCTGGATGGCTCAGTGAGTTAAGCCTCTGCCTTCAGCTCAGGTCATGATCTCAGGGTCCTGGGATCGAGCCCCACATCGGGCTCTCTGCTCAGCAGGGAGCCTGCTTCCTCCTTTCTCTTTTTCTCTCTCTCTCTCTGCCTATTTGTGATCTGTATTTGTCAAATAAATAAATAAAATTTAAAAAAAGAGAGAGAGAGAGGAAGGAAGGGAGGGAGGGAGGAAAGGAGGAAAAGAGAGAAAGAAAAAGAAATATGACAAATATACTTTCTATCCTGATGTGTTTACATCATATGCTGTTGACATTCAGTCCAGAAGCAACCGTGGGAAGAATGATGCAACCTCAGATGTGAAGACCTTGGGACTGTGGCCAGAGAATTTTCACAGCATAGATGGAGGCTGGCCAGACTTCAGCCTTGGCCAGACACTTAGGTTTTTCTGTGCTGAATTCTCTCTCGCCAGTTCTAAAACCTGCACAATTCTGATTGACTCTTACCTGGCTTGACTACCATATTCATCACATTATTTTTTTTCTGTTTAGTTTTTGGGGGGAAGGGAGAAAAGTAACTGGGGAAATAAACCAATAGGAGAATTTTTGGTTACAATGTTGAAATAATTTGCAGAACTCTCTTGAATTCTTCAATGATCACAGAGCAACTACTACTTGATTAAATTGTAATTATTGGCTGTGTTTTATAGAAGTATATTTTATAATTGTATAAACCACTAAAGCCTTTTTTGCATAGGTGTACTTTGTATACCTCATATGAAAAATTTCAAATATATCAAAAATTATAATAGTATAATGAACACCCAAATACCCAAAACCCTGTCTTTAGTAAACATTTTACCATATTTTCTCCATCTATTTGCTTGCTAAAATTTTTTAAATTATAAGCAATATATCACTTCCCTCTAATTACTTTAGTATTCATCTCTAAAAAATAAGAGCATTTTCAGTACTTTACTATGATTTACTATAATGCCTTAGTTGTACATAATGGAAGTATAATCAATTCCTTAACATCGGCCTATATGATAGAATTCCCCAACTGTCCCCAAAGTGCCAAAATTGTACCAAATCAAGAGTCAATCAAAGTTCACACCTTGCTCATGATGGTTATATCTCTTAATTCTCTTAATTTGCTTTTAATCTAGATAAATCCTGGCTCTTTTTTTTTTTTTTCCATGACATTTGCTTGCAGAAGAGACTTGGCCAGTTGTCCACCCTCCCAGTCTATTTTTAATCATGGATTGAACTGTCTTTTAAAATCACTGGGTAAAAGAGCATCTGGGTGGCTCAGTTGGTTAAGTGTCTGCCTTTGGCTCAAATCAGGGTCCCGGGATGGAGCCCTGCGTTTGGCTCGCTGCTTCTCCGTCTCCCGCTGCCTGCTGCTCCCCCAGCTTGTGCTCGCTCTCTCTGTCAAATAAATAAAATCTTTAAAAAAAAAATTTAAAAATAAAATAAAAAATAAAATGGCTCTAGATAAGATATTAACTATACTTTCTTCATATAGTCATTAATAATAAGCCTTTAAAGTAAACAAAGAATAACAACTCATGACTTAATAACCAAAAATCTTATGCCACCTCTTTTTGTGGGTCCTCTTTCTTTGGCAACTAGCAGAAACCAACCCAGACTAGATTAAATCAAATGGGGAATTTCATTGAACTTGTTAGTTACAAATTGCATTTTCCTGCATGTAGTATAAAATCACAGAAGAAAAATATCTTAAGGAAGATAGGAATCTGTAAAAGACATCTGACGGAGCAATCCAGGCCTGGCCTGGCAGAGTGGTAGCAGGAGCCCAAACTCTCTCTCCACTGTACACGCAGTCACATGGCTTTCACCTCAATGTTAACTCTCATAGCGCTACCTATTCCTTTGCTTTGATCATCAGTGTGTTCCAAAGGAGAAGTGCGTCCTCACAGACCATTCTCATTAACAACGTATAATTATAATCCTTGGTTCGTGAGCAAATGTCATTAGTAATCCATGCATGGCACTTTTTATTTATCTGTAACTGATGCATTTAGAATATAGTAAGGGCCAAATTACTATAATAATTTGTAGTAATTTTATTACTACAAAATAAAATATGAACATTCTTCTCCATGTATTTTGGAGCACGTATGCATGCATGGCTGCTAAGCAAATATCGAGGACTAGAATTGCTGGGTCATGTGTGATGCACGTGTTCAGTGTTAGTAGACATTGCCAGTTTTCCAAAAGGCTTATGCCAGTTTACATTAACACTGGCAGTGAATGAAAATGTCATTTGCTTTAAATTGCTGTCGATACTTTGCATTTTTTTGTCTTCACCATTTTAACCATTCTATTGATGGGTAGTTCGTCTTACCATTTAACTCTTTAAAAGCTGACCTGTGCTCTCAAAACTTCATCCTAGTAGAGGGTATGCTCCTGAACATTAATTTTTTGATCACCACATCTAATGACCTTTTTTCAATGTATGCCCTTCATCTCTCAGTAACGTTTGACATCATTAACCACCACTTTCTTCTGGAAATTCTATTTCATTGACTTTCATGCCCTTGCATTACCCTGGAATGTGCACCTTTGTCCACAATTCCAAAATCCAGTACACCTTGAAAACAAAAAGTTTTTGTATTACTCATTTGGTGACAAAACCTCTCCTCAGCTATCATGATACTATTTAATCCTTCTTTATCCCACTTGGTGTTTTGTTTACGCGATTCATTGAAGTTTTGTTAATGCATCTTTTTATCTTGAGATACTGCCTCAGTCTCTGTTCTATTACATGGAGTAAAAGCACCATATGAGCTTTGAAAAGTTAGAAAATTCTGAGCTCCTAAATAGATCCAACTCTTAGAGTTTGGGATAAAATTCTGTAGACTATAGTAGAAAAAACCTAACTTTGGAGTCAGATAAACCTGGGTGTCCATCCCACTTTTTTAACCTCTTAAAACTTAAATTTTGCTTTTTTAATCTCATCTCTAAAGCAGGGATTGAAATAACTAGCTGATAAGGCTGTGAACATCCTTACTTGTATGACTCACACATCTAAAACTCAATATATTGAAAACTGAGCTCACCATTCTCCCCGCCCCCGACCATCTGTTTCTTTGTTCCCTGTCTTAGGGCATGGCACCAGCTTCCCACCCATTTGCCCAACTCAGAAACCTAAGCACTAACCTCAGTTTATTCCTCCTTTTCTCCCCCATCAATTCTACATTCTGAGGGTTTCTCAGTTCTGCATATATCTCTCCATTCCCACAGCCACCTAGGCTATTTCATCATTAACAGATTCCTAAGAGTTGTCTTCCTGTCTACAGTGTTGCCACTTTTCTGTTCACTCTCCCCACTAGAGCCAAAATCATCAAGGCAAATTTGATTATGCCACTCTCCTGCTTACAGCCGTTGTCTTCTTATTGCCCTAAGATCAAGTCCCAGTTCTATCATGATTTCCCAGGTCTTCCCAGGTTGTCTGCTTACTTCTCTAGATTCAATGGGCAAACTACCTTTCATTCCCAGGATGCGTGAGTGGCTCACTCAGTTAAGCAGTTGCCTTTGGCTCAGGTCATGATCTTAGGGTCCTGAGATCAAGCCCTCCATTGGGCTTCTTGCTCAGTGGGGAGCCTGCTTCTTCCTCTACCTCTACCAGCCTCTCCCCTGCTTGTACTCTCTCTCTCTCTCTCTGACAAATAAATAAATAAAATCTTCAAAAACAAAACAAAAACTACCATTCATTCCCTAACTTGCTATATTCTTTCTTGTGCCCTGGTCTTCAACTATGCTTTACCTGATGTTTGAAGCACACTTTCCGCACATCCTATACCTGGCTATTTTCATGCAAACTTAAGATCTTACTTTGAATAAGACTTCTTTCTGAAAAGCTAATCTGTTTTGGACTGAATTGTGTTTTTCCAAAATTCATATTTCGGAGCCCCAATCCTCAATGTGACTCTGTTTGGAGATGGGGCCTCTAGAGAGATTATGAACGTTAAATGAGGTCATAAAAGTGTGGTCCAAACCCAGTAAGACTAGGCTTCTTATAAGAAAAGGAAGAGACGGGCGCCTGGGTGGCTCAGTGGGTTAAGCCGCTGCCTTCGGCTCAGGTCATGATCTCAGAGTCCTGGGATCGAGTCCCACATCAGGCTCCCTGCTCAGCAGAGAGCCTGCTTCCCTCTCTCTCTCTCTGCCTGCCTCTCCATCTACTTGTGATTTCTCTCTGTCAAATAAATAAATAAAATCTTTAAAAAAAAAAAAAAAGAAAAAGAAAAGGAAGAGACACCAGGGAAAAGCCCATGTGAGGACACAGTGAGAAGATAGCCAAGGAGAGAGAAGCCTTAAGAGAAAACCAATTCTGTCAGCCTCTATCTTGACCTTTTAGTCTCCAGAACTAAGAAAATAAATTTCTGTTGTATAAGCCACTTGGTCTGTGGTGTTTTGCTGTGTCAGCTCTAGTGGACTAATACATAATCCTTCCTCTGTCTCCTCGGGGCATGCTAGAATTCTTCCGTTAGAATCTTCATCTTCTGGTATTATAATCATCTGTTTTGTTTTCCACATCTTCCTATCTCTTCTTAAGGCTTAAGAAGCTACCTCCAGAGGAAGGACATGTCTTTTTTGTTCACCACTGCAGCCCTAGCTCCTCACAGAATAGCTTGCATGTCATGGACACTCAATCAATATTTTTAAATGAATAAATTAACTGATAGAATAACATACATAACTGTTCTTGTGTGGTTAACAATAGACATTCACACTTGGTAAGTCTTTGTTAGATCTTTTTGTTTCTCCTGTTTCCAATTGCTTCTTCCTATCACAAGCTCATTTTCCCATCCAATAATGTCATTGTAGCTTGAGTATCCTATTTAAATTGAAACATGCCCAAGCATGTCTGCAGATCTTATAGGATAGACCCACCAGCCATATCTGTGTATGACAGGTTGCATCAGAATGCAGCATGATGCAATTGACTTAGGAGTAACAAGCCTTGGTGGTCTGTGGGGATAAGTGACCCAGGATGGAGTGTGATATCTGTTCCTAGGAGAGCCTACCAACCAGGTGCCATTTTAATATAGATCAGCTCCAAAGGGGAGTGTACTAGTTTGCTAGGGTTGTCATAACAAAGTACCACAGACTTGGTGACTTAAACAACAGAAATTTATCCATGATAGGGAGCTAGGCATTCGCTTCCACATTGCCATCAAATGTGGCAGCTTGGGTACCATACCGGGAGCATGAGCCAGAGAAACGGAGTATTGCCCCGAAGAGGTGGCAGAAACCCCTGAGTGAGAAGGAAGTGGCAGTGGTGCCCAGGAAAGAGAGACAAAACAGAAAGGGGAGAAATGGAAGTTCTCAAGAACTCCCAGAAACACTTGAGGGAAACTTTGAAGAGAGTCTTGGCTCCTATCTGAGTAAGAGAGAGCTGCTATGATGTGTTACTTTGGCATTTTTCAGGACTGTGAACCCCCTACTATGAACTCCCTTTGGACCATGCACAGTTTCAAACTTTGATGATCACCTTTTCAATAGTTCTAATGAAAATTACTTCTTATCCTTAACCTATTTCCTGAACCTGAATATTCCACCTGTCTTTCATTTCCAGCTTCTGGCTTTCCTGTGTTAGTTCATAACTCCAACATTTTTTTTAAAGATTTTATTTATTTGTTTGACAGACAGATCGCAAGTAGGCAGAGAGGCAGGCAGAGAGAGAAGGGGGAAGGCAGGCTCCCCGCTGAGCAGAGAGCCCGATGCCGGGCTCAGTTCCGGGACCCTGGGATCATGACCTGAGCCGAAGGCAGAGGCTTTAACCCGCTGAGCCACCCAGGCGCCCCAATTCCAACATTCTTTCATCTTCGATCTTCCCTTTTTCTCATTTCCAAAATCCAAAAACTTACCAATTGTAGAGATTCTACCTCCATAATTTTTCTGAAGGATGCTTTTTCTTTCATTCATGATTCATCACTGGTCCCATTAAGTGGCTTCCAAATTTTTCTTCACATTCTAACTAATCTTCATATTTTTATAAATGATGATAATGATGATTTGGCTTTGGCCACAATTAGCCCCACCCCTCTCAGCTTCAGTAAAATATAGCTTTAGTCATAGCTGGACTTACAGCAGGTCCTGAGAAAAATTCCTAAGTATTGGAGTAAGCAGGCAGTGCTTATGAGTTATGAGACACCATGTAGCAACGAAAAGGAATAGCAGCTATACATACTATCTCAGATGAATTTTTCCCGAGTGTGAGTAAAACAAGTCACAAAAGAACATGGGTGAAAAAAAACCCATGCGTGATATAGTTTCATTTATTGGTCGAGTCATAAACAAGAACAAACAATGTTGTTTAGTGTACATATTTGGTAAAAATGAAGAGGAAACAGATGTTAAACTCAAAGTTTACTTTTCCAGTGAGTATGTTGGATTTCCCAGTTCTTCCTAATCTAGTCTTCCTAAACCATGAAGGTTGCATATGCCATATTATTGGTAAATGACTCTGGACACAGGTTTCTGAATCCAAAGTGGCTGTCTCTAAGAGTGGGAGGAGGACATGTGATGGGGAGATATGTATATGGAACTGCAGAGTGATGGGTATGTTGGCGCTTACTGTTGTATTTTTTCCCCATTTTACCATCTCTGAAAGGAGGTGTTCATACAATTACCGTCAGCCAGGTGGCAGTTCTGATGAAGTTGTGTTGCTTTAGAAATACTTTTTTGTTTTTTTTTAAGATTTTATTTATTTATTTGACAGACAGAGATCACAAGTAGGCAGAGAGGTAGGCAGAGAGAGAGGAAGGGAAGCAGGCTCCCCGCTGAGCAGAGAGCCCGATGCGGGGCTCTATCCCAGGACCCTGAGATTATGACCTGGGCCGAAGGCAGAGGCTTAACCCACTGAGCCACCCAGGCACCCCAAAATATATATATATATTTAAATAAATATATATATTTATTATATATTATTTTGTGTGTAGTAGAGTAGGTGAAGTTCTTAAATGAATAAATTTCAATATAACTGAGGCATGCTAAACAATTAAATGAAAGCTAAAATGTGCATTTAGTGGTTTATACCTATAGTTCTGTTACAGGATTTCCTTCTCCTTTAGTGCCCGAAGCTCTTGGTTGTGCCAATTTGAAGAATGAAGAGGTAGAGCTTTCCTTTGCAGCAAAGCAAAGTTTTACTGAGGACAGTAAAGCGATAGTACAAAGCTCCTGAAGAGGGATGGACCGGAGAGGGTTGCCACTCGAGTTTCTCGGTCTAGGGTTTTTTATGGGCTTGGTGACAGGCTGCTTTAATCTGATTAACCCTCCAGGTGCCTGCCATCCAATCGGGTTTTTGTCATCTGTCTATCATATGTGCGAAAGGGTGGAGGGCTCCTTCCAGGGTGGGTGTAAAATTCTTTTAAGGGTGGTCTCCTCTTAGGGCTGGGGCCCTTTGTCCAGGCCTGCCTTTCTTCCAACTCTCCTTCATCGTTTTCGTGTTAAGACATCTCAAACCAGCATATATCCACTCCCAGAAGTGACTTACGGTATTTGCCAGAGTCCCAGAATAGGGGAACGCTTCATTCATCATCCTGCATTGTCAGTATTACTTGTGAATGAGTATTTGAAAACATTATTTTATTTGTACCTTAGACTTCAAAAAACTAATTTATTTGTTCCAACTGATGTAGGTGACTGGGTCCAAGGACCCAGAGGGGATCTCACAGGACCAGCCAAGAGGGTCCTTGGTTTCATGCAGGATGGAAATCAAACATGAGCCAAGAAGAAGTGAGAATAGAGTTCATTTAAGATACAGAAGTGATGTGGTTTTGGAATATAGGTGAGGTTTGGTGGGGTGGAGTCCAGAGCTAATGACCAATAAAGAATTCTTGAGAGATCTTTGGTGCAAAATGGTGGTTTTATTAAAGCACAAGTTAGGACCTGTGGGCAGAAAGAGTTGCTGCCTTGCAGTCTTGAGGAGTGGCTGATTATATGCTCAGGATTTGGGGGAAAGTAAGGAAAAGGGAGGCTTCAAAAGAACTTTCGTATGCTAAAGAGGACCTACAAGATAATGGAGGCCTTGCCACTGTCAAGTTAAGGTTGTTTTCCCCTCCAGCAATATATTAACATTAAGATAGTTGGAAAAATCCCTGAAAGACTGTCATGCTGTTCCACCCAGGAGTGTGTGGCTGGAGTACGTGTTCTCTTAGGCATCCAGGAACTGGTCAAAGACCAGGAACTGATCAGAGATGAGTGCTCAGGTGTCGTCCATAAGTCACTTCTGGTCTGGAGTTAGAGTTCTTGGCATCAAGGTATATGAGGTCGGTGGTCTCAGAAAATGTTCATGATGACCTTGCCCTGTCACTCCTTAGATGTTATCTATTATGCTAGAAAACTCCAAAGAAATCATTAACTCCTTGACCATTACAAGGAGGACATACATTCAGGCATGTGAAAGGTGGGGGCGCAGGACTTAGTGATGTAGGAATTGTTCAGGGTTTAGACCTGATGACCAAGAAAGAATTCCTGAGACGTCTTGGGTGCAAAAAGGTGGTTTCATTAAAGCACCGGGATAGGACCTGTGGACAGAAAGAGCTGCACTGGGGTTATGAGGAGTGGCTGGTTGTATACTTTCAAGTTGAGAAGGGGTTAGGGATAGCAAAAGCCTCCCATGTATTTTGGAAACAAGGTTTCCAGGATTGTGATTGTTTCCTAGCTATTGTTAGGAAAAGGTCATTTATTACTGTTTGGCAAAAACTCAGTCCTGAGACCCTATAGATGTATACCAGTTTGTCATATGCTTGGGGGAATATGATTGCCAATATATATCTTGGGGGTTAGAGACAAAGGAAGTTTCTAAAGGAATTTTTTTTTTAAAGATTTTATTTATTTATTTGACAGAGAGAAATTACAAGTACATTGAGAGGCAGGCAGAGAGAGAGAGAAGGAAGCAGGCTCCCTGCTGAGCAGAGAGCCCGATGCGGGACTCGATCCCAGGACCCTGAGATCATGACCTGAGCTGAAGGCAGTGGCTTAACCCACCGAGCCACCCAGGCGCCCCTCTAAAGGAATTTTTATATGTTAAAGTAGACTCACAGGATCCTGGGGGTCAGGCCTAAGATTGCCTTCTGCCCTTCTAAGTATTAACATCAAGGCAGCTGAGCTCTTAGAGGAATGTCACTCTGCCTGTTTCAAGGATGTGTTAATGGACTATAAGTTGGAAGGAAACTTAATTTCTCTTTTACCTTTGTTTCCCACATCACTAGAAAGAATAGAGGCTACTAAAAAAAGCAGTCTTTTGGGGTGCCTGGGTGGCTCGAGCCCTACCTCAGGCTCTCTGCTCAGTGGGAAACCTGCTTCCCCCTCTCTCTCTGCCTGCCTTTCTGCCTACTTGTGATCCCTGTCTGTCAAATAAATAAATAAAAATCTTTTTTTTAAAAAAAAAGTCTTTTCTATGAGTCTCTTCAGTTTCCTTGTCTCACAACCTCTTATACACAAGCCATGATAAAGTTAATAGTTAATAGCAGACTCCAAAATGTTCTCCTAGTGCTGAAGCAACTGAATGGTTTTGTAACTCTGGCAGAATAAGTAATTTTGGTTTTCTTTTGTGTTATTTTATTTAGTTATTTTCCATTTAATAGTATTTACGGGAGATTTCTTCTTTGCAATAAGCAATAACCAAGGCATTCCCAGAACAAGGCTACACAGGGCAA
Source organism: Mustela erminea (assembly GCF_009829155.1). Classification (NCBI taxonomy): domain Eukaryota; kingdom Metazoa; phylum Chordata; class Mammalia; order Carnivora; family Mustelidae; genus Mustela; species Mustela erminea. The sequence goes on along the minus strand of NC_045627.1, from coordinate 30,201,985 downwards.
CACCCTTCAGGGCCTGGAATTGTTAAAAGACTACAACTCAACTGAGTAAGTTTGAAATCTAATTGGCTTTATTCATTGATTCATAAAGTGGGTTATACCCCACCTAACAAGTAGAAAGGAGTTCCGAGGAACTATATAAAATGGGAGGTGTTTATAGGCAGAAGGGGGCGGGAACAAGGACCTTATAAACAAAAGAAAGGATTATTTTGGGCAAGGTCACCTTCCTTGGGGGAAGGGTGGGGATATACCTTGCAGATTCCCTCAGGAGTGTTGACTAGGAAATTCCAGGCCGATTAGTGTAAAATTCCACTCCTGGCTAAATCTGTAATTAGGTTAGGTATTAAGTCCTTGTTTGCTGGCCCCCTGGGCTCAGTACAAGTGACTCCATCTTGGGCCTGCTGTTTCTTTTTTAACAGAATGTAGATTTTTTACACTTGTCTCCAAATGAAATTACTCTTACACCCCCAGAGATACAGAAAAGACTGAGAACAGAAGGCATTTATCACACAATCTGAAATGTGTATCCCCTCCTGGATGCCATGCTTGTAGTGCACTATGAATTAATTTGTTTTATGACTCTCCCAATTATCTTTTGAATGACATGATTTAACTTGTTAGATGTGCATATTTAAACTATGTCCTATTTGGGGTGCCTGGCTGGCTCAGTCGGAGAAGTGTGCAACTCTTGATCTTGAGGTCATGAGTTTGAGCCTCACATTGGAAGTAGGGATTACTTAAATAAATAAACTTAAAAAAAAATAGAACCAGGAAAGCAAAAAACCTATGCCCCAACTTTAGGCTAGCTTTTAGCATGTCTTCATCATTTAATATGATATGGCTTGGCCCTTTCTCATACACAAGGAGACCTGTAAATCTACTGATTGGGTCGTTTTGTTCAATACTGAGTGAACATAACCTATGAAGCACTCTTTGTGAAACTTACTTGGGTGGGATCTCTGTTCCCTGTTTCTTACCAGCTTCACCTTGAACGAGAACAGGGATTAAAAAAAATACTTCCAAAGCAGTATTTCTCTAAACCCCTTCTCTGAGGAAACTCAAATTCTTTCCAAATAGGTCTAGGAATTGCCAGTAACTCAAGTGTGTCTCATGGGCTGAGATACTGGAAAGCAAATAAGGGACGATATGGATTGTGTGGTAGCTATTATTTATTGAATGCTTGTTATGTGTCAATGCTACGCAATTCACAAGGAAGGGGGCAATCTGGGCAATGGCAGGAGACATTCTCCTGTCCTTTGTATAAACTCTGAAGAAGGAGAAGTCTTATTGCCCACTGACATCTGATTGAAACTTGACCTTAATAAAGAAGATGCACTCTATATATACAATACAACACTACTCAGCTATTAAAAAAAAAAAAAAAAAACGAAACCTTGCCATTTGCAATGACATGGATGGACCTAGAGGGTATTATGCTAAACAAAATAAGTCAATCAGAGAAAGAAAATTATCATATGATCTCACTGATATGTGAAAGTTAAGAAACAAAAGAGAGGTTCATAGGGGAAGAGAGGGAAAAATGAAACAAGATGAAATCAGAGAGGGAGACAAACTATAAGGGACTCTTAATAATAAGAAACAAACTGGAGGGTTGCTGAAGGAGAGGGGGATGGAGGGATGGGGTAACTGAGTGATGGACCTTAAGGAGGGCATAAGATGTAATGAGTACTGGGTATTATATAAGACTGATGAATCATTGAACTCTACCTCTGAAACTAATAATACATTATATGTTAATTACTTGACTTTAAATTTTAAAAAGTACCAGAAAACAAAACAAAAACAAAAATTTGGCCTTAAAGATCTTTTTTTAGTATTTTGGCCTTAAAGATCTTAAAGTCTTGAGGAGAAGACAGGAAACCAGAAAACATTGTATTTTCAAAGTCTTGGGTGTTTCTCTATGTTGGAAGTTATAGAAACCTGAAGTCACTTTTGTGGCCAGTGGCCTCCTGATCTGGAACAATTCTTCTGATAGGTTGTTAGTCCTAAAATGAAAGGAAAGAACTTTTGCTGACATAGAGACATTTGGAGGAACTCCTCTTCCTGTGGCTGACAGCTGCTTTGGGAGTGACAATAGTTCTAAAATGGTTTGTTTTTTTTTTTTTTTTTTTTGTGGGGAAGGGTGAATTGCATCTGGGAGATGAGTAACCTTTGAGGGGACTGTCTTTTAGCTAAGAGGCGAGGCGCACGCCTGGTCAACCACCTATTTTCATACTGTCTTTGTGTGGTATCTTCTCTTGTTCCTTTCTTTCCAAAGTACCTCTCCTCTTCAGAATTCCTGTACCTCCAGCACACACTCACTCTTCATTGATGATCTTGCTTCAGACTTTACCAGGAAAATAGAAAGAAAATAGAGTTAATCATTTGGGACTGATTCCTTTAAACCTCGTCCTTTCACCAAATCTGCCAATTTGCCTTCAGCTGTACCTTCTCTAGCTTCCTTCTCTGTGTCCACAGATCCTAAACTATTTAATCTCATTCTTACCTAATCCTAATCAAACCTCCACTGTGGCCAATATAGAGGGACCTGCCTTAAACCAGACTCCAAAACTTCATAAATGATTTTGCCCTCCCCACTCTGAGACGCTAGACTATGCAGGTGGTGCTCTCCCTTATCTTGATGAGAACAAACTTACCTTACTGGCAGCCAGCTCTCTCCTCAGGAGAGCTGAATGGCTTTCCTCTCACCTCAGGCCCTTGGCTTCTACAATTAGCCTTTCTCTTCTGCATTATTACTCTCTTTCTCTACTGAATCTGCATATAAACCTACCCATCCTTAAAGACCCGTCCCCCCCCCACTTGTGTCTCTTCTAACTTCTAGCACTTTACTGCTTCCCATCATAATTACATTTTTTAAACACACACACACACACACACACACTTTAAAAATTTTTTAAATTTTTTTTTATTTTTTTAAAAGATTTTATCAATTTATTTGACAGAGACACAGCGAGAGAAGTAACACAAGTAGGGAGAGTGGGAGAGGGAGAAGCAGGCTTCCCGCTGAGCAGGGAGCCTGATTTGGGGCTCCATTCCACAACCTCGGGATCATTACCTGAGCCAAAAGCAGACACTTAACGACTGAGCCATTCAGGCAACCCCATGTTTTAAATGTTTTAAATAATATATTTAAATGTTTTAAATAATATATTCACATGCTTCAAAAACTCTAAAGACTAATTTTCCTTGCTGGCGGCGTCATGTATGTACTTGAAAGGTTTACATATCAATGCATTCGGCAATAGTACCATAACGTACCCACTGTTCTTTACCTTTGACTACATCCTGGCAGTCTTTCTGGCAGTCTTTCTGTATCAGAGCAGAAAGATCATAGCCAAACTTCTGGTAGTTTTTTCCCCTAACTTTTCTAAGTTCCTATTCTCTCTTTAATTCATTCTCATGTAGCTTCTGGTCCTTCCAATGAAATGGCTATTTTCCAAGTCATCAGAAGTCTCCACCTGCTAAACCTAAAAGTTGCATGTCTGTCTATAACCGGGGCACATGGGTATAAGAGCACCTGGCTCTGGGGACCCCCACAGATCAGGTTTGGCTACTCAGCTCTAACAAAATCCAAAGACAGAGAGATAGATGGTGGTGATACAAGAAAGGGATTTATTTCAGTGAAAACAACACTGGGAAGACAGAGGACTAATGTCTCAAAGACTGTCTAGATTTATATAAGGAAATTCTAGATTTATATAAGGAAAACATGGAACAAAGGTCAGTGGATTCCTGCAGGTGGGCAGTGAAGTTTAGGTCAATCATCGTCTTGAGGTCAGTCACGTGGGTGGGGGCTAGCTGGCTCAGGTTAGTCTCTTTTTTTTTTTTTTTTAAGATTTTATTTATTTATTTGAGAGAGAGTGAGAGCCAGAAAGATCACAGAGGGAGAAGCAGGCTTCCCACTGAGCGGGGACTCCAATGTGGGGCTCGATCTCAGCACCCTGAGATCATGACCTGAGCTGAAGGTAGACGCTTAACCGACTGAGCCGCTGAGGTGCCTATGGTGGTCCCTATTCTTGAGGCAGTAGATTTGGTTCTACTGGTGCTTTGCCTGCAGGGTCTTTTGCCTGAGTTAAGAGATAAGCCGGAAAGTAGAACTCACTCAATTAGAAAATACAGACTGAAGTAGAAATGGAGATAATTGAAGTACTAATCTTATTTCACTTCTTGGTAGCCCTGGACATAGCAAACACTCTCTCCCTTGTACATTTTATTGCCTAGCAGAGAAGAATTTGCTGCAAAGTAAATGAAGCATGGGCCATTAGTGCCCCTCACTGGCACCTGTTCTGCCAAAAATCCTACAAGGAGTTCTCGCCATGTGTTCACAGGATCATGTAATTTTGTAAAATTTGCAAATTTTACACAGAATCACAGAGCTCTACTTCTGAAACTAATAATACATTATCTGTTAATTTAAAAAAATGCACTATGTTTTTAAAAATGGGAACCATGCAAAACAGAATCTAAGAGAAAGAAATTATAGGGCAGGAACCTACATGGCACTGCAGTGAGTATCCATGTGTGTACAACTCTGACATACTGGATTGCATTTTAATGTACTTGCCACTTCAAAATCTGGTGGTTTCAGATGGGATGGCACCGAAATTGGCACCAGGAGGGAAACTAGTGTTTCAGACACAAAATTCCTATACTTTTTCATCACTAAGTCAATGTATGTAGAATAAAAGAAATTTGGTTTCACAACTGCATTGCTCTATGCAGTGTAGCAGCAATTTAAAGCATATTTGAGGGGCACCTGGGTGGCTCAGTCATTAGGCATCTGCTTTCGGCTCAGGTCATGATTCCAGGGTCCTGGGATGGAGCCCCCCATCAGGCTCCCTGCTCGGTGGGAAGTCTGCTTCTCCCTCTCCCACCCCCCCCTGCTTGTGTTCCCTCTCTCACTGTGTCTCTTTCTGTCAAATAAATAAATGAAATCTTTAAAAAAATAAAACATATTTGAATTGCTCTTGTGTATACATTCATTTTAGATCTTTATTTTTTGGCACTAGCGATTATTTCACTATTAACTATGAGGAGGTGGTATTCTTGTGGAAGCCGAAAACATAAACTGAAAGAAAGAAAGGGCAGGTAGTAGGTTTAAAATGATCCTACCCCCAATTTTTTTAAAATTATATTGCAACAGAAACTAAAGTCTCTGGTATTCAAACTCATGAAGATTAGGGAAAGATTCATGATAGCCAACAGAAGAGATAAAAATGCTTATGATAATCAAAATACTTGAAACGGGAAACAGAAAACAGAAGGAAGATGAAAATAATAGTAAAGAAAAGTAAACATTGTACAATCAATAAAACACACGAACATCAGAGGCTGTTTCACTTTAATGAATTAATTGATTTTGGTAATAGCCATGATTTTTCATTGTGGTCTGTTATGAGGGACAACAATTTCATTCAACGTTGAGTAATGATAGAGTTCACTTTTTCCAAGTTTTGATCAAATAATATTCACAGAGAAGTCAACAGAACAGATCATGGGAAAACATATACTTCTCAAACAGATACATTTTACATATATTTAAAATAGGCAGGGGCACCTGGGTGGCTCAGTGAGTTAAGTGTCTGTCTTCAGCTCAGGTCATGATCCCAGGGCCCTGGGATTGAGCCCCACATAAGGCTCCCTGTGGTGGGGAACCCGCTTCTCCCTCTCCCTCTGGCTCCTGCTCCCCCTGCTTGTGCACTCTCTCTCTCTCTGTCAAATAAGTAAATAAAGTCTTTTAAAAAATAAAATAAAAATAAAATGGTCAAATTGCTATGAGAACCTGACTAGCCCATTTTAAAACTAAAGGTTGCATTAATTATTTTGCTTGCAGACAGTTTTCAACAAGACAGATTACATCAGGTGGGTTTTGGACTGGTTAAATACACTCAGACGTTTAAAAGCCAAGTATATCCCACAGAATGCTAGGACGCCATGTTTACTTGAAATACCAGTTGACTCTTGAACAATACATGTCTGAACTGGATGGGTTCACTTATTCAGATTTTTTTCCTAATAAATACACCATAAATGTATTTTCTCTTCCTTATGATTTTTTTAAAAGATTTTATTTATTTATTTGACGGAGAGAGATCACAAGTAGGCAGAGATGCAGGCAGAGAGAGAGGGGGAAGAAGGCTCCCCGCTGAGCAGAGAGCACGATGTGGGGCTCGATCCCAGGACCCTGGGATCATGACCTGAGCCGAAGGTAGAGGATAACCCACTGAGCCACTCAGGCACCCTACTTATGATTTTCTTAATAACATTTTCTTTTTTTCTAGCTTATTTATGATTTTCTTAATAACATTTTCTTTTTTTTTGTAGCTTATTTTAAGAATATAATATACAGTAGGTGTAATTTAGAAAATATGTGTTAATTGTGTTATAGGTAAGGCCTCTGGTCAACATTAAGCTATCAGTAGTTAAGTTTTTTCGGAGCCAATAGTTATACACAAATTTTTGTCTTCCTGGGGGTTGGTGTCCTCCCATTGCCACACTGTTCAAGGATCAACTGCATATATAAGCCTAATAAAAAATGCACTAAACCAGCTTCTTTTTTTTAATTTAATTTAATTTTTTTTTAAAGCTAGTCAAATTTAGCAGTAGGGGGTTGTATATAAACCAGCTTCTTTAAAAGTAAACAGGAAAAAAAAACAGGGTAAACATTCTGAGTTATTTAGAATGTCAGAAGCAGTAGCAGCAGTTATTAAATTTGTTTTTAAGATTTTATTTATTTATTTGTCAGAGATAGAGAAAGAGAGGGAGCACAAGCAGGGGGAGTGGCAGGGAGATGGGGAAGCAGGCTTTCAGCTGAGTGAGGACTCAATCCTAGGACCCTGGGATCATGACCTGAGGCAAACGCAGATGCACAGATACGTAACTGACTGAGCCACCCAGGTGTCTCCAGCTATTAAATTTTTAAATAAAAATGAAATCAGAGGTCCTAGTCAAAATGTTGTGTTCTTAAAACAAAGGCAATTTTGTGGTAATACCTAAACTAGCTGCAGAATTCTATTTTTTGCATAAGAACTTGGAAAAAAAAAGTCAAAAGACTGAAAGTGACTTATCTAAAACCTATTAAAGGCTAATAGATGGAAAAGGTGTATAAAATTAACTTGGGAATCAAATACATAAACCAGATATCCAACATTACTCTATTAGTTGAAGTCTATATATAGTACTGCCAAATAGTTTCAGATGGTGATTGTAATCTATATGAACAATAAAAACACCCTTGAACAAATTTTAACTTTCACTAACTAAAATCTATCTGTGACTTTATTCAACAATTGCACTTTTTAAAAAAAAGATTATATTTATTCATTTGATAGATCACAAGTAGGCAGAGAGGCAGGCAGAGAGAGAGGAGGAAGCAGGCTGCCTGCTGAGCAGAGAGCCCATTGCGGGACTCAGTCCCAGGACCCTGAGATCATGACCCGAGCCAAAGGCAGAGGATAACCCACTGAGCGACCCAGGTGCCCCAACAATTGCACTCTTATACTGCACGGCAGTCGTGATCAGGTGTACTATCATGTAACTGCTGGATATGGTGAGAGCAAACAGCTACAAGCCTTTTAAAAAAACATTAATTATGGGGCACCTGGCTGCCTCAGTTGGTGGAATGTGGGACTCCTGATCTCAGGGTTGTGAGTTTGAGCTCCACGTTGTTCATAGAGATTACTTAAAAATAAAATCCTTTTTTAAAACTCCATTAATTATGCTGAATTTTCTTAGTTTGGGAGAAATTTTTGCCCTGGTAGTACCTGAAGTTATTGACTACTTCAGTATTTTGCAACAGTTATATTTTCTTTTCAAAATTTTATTTAAATTCTAGTTAGTTAACATATAGTGTAATATTGGTTTTAGGAGTAGAATTTAGTGATTCCTAACTAATATACAACACCCAGTGCTCAACACAAGTGCCTCCTTAGTGCCCATTACCCATCTGGCCCATCCCCCCCAACACCCCCTTCAGCAACCCTTCCAGTTTGTTCTCTATCATTAGAAATCTCTTATGATGGGGTGCCTGGGTGGCTCAGGGGGTTTTAGGAATAGAATTTAGTGATTCCTAACTAACATACAACACCCAGTGCTCAACACAAGTGCCTCCTTAGTGCCTATTACCCATCTGGCCCATCCCCCACCAACACCCCCTTCAGCAATCCTTCCAGTTTCTTCTCTATCATTAGGAATCTCTTATGGTGGGGTGCCTGGGTGGCTCAGTGGGTAGGGCCTCTGCCTTTGGCTGGTTTCATGATCCCAGGATGCTGGGATTGAGCCCCATGTCGGGCTCTCTGCTTGGTGGGGAGCCTGCTCCTCCCCACCCCCGCCTGCCTCTCTGCCTACTTGTGATCTCTGTCTGTCAAAAAAATAAATAAAATCTTAAAAAAAAAATCTATTATGGTTTGTTTCATTGTTTCTTTTTTTTTCCTTCCCATATGTTCATCTGTTTTGTTCCACATGTGAGTGAAACCATATGGTTGTCTTTATCTGACTTATTTTGCTTAGCATAATACTCTCTAGCTCCATCCATGTCATTGGAAAGGACAAGATTTCATTTTTTTTGACAGCTGAGTAATATTCCATTGTGTATATATATGCCATATCTTCTTTGTCCATTGATCAGTCAATGGACATTTGGGCTCTTTCCATAATTTGGCTATAGTAGATAATGCTGCTATAAACATTGGGGTAGATACATCCCTTGGAATCTCATACAGAGCATTTTATTTTATTTATTTGTTAGAGAAAGAGAGCATGCGCAAGCAAGAGAAGTGGTAGACAGAGGCAGAGGGAGAAGCAAGCTTGCCCCCGAGCAAGGAGCCCCATGTGGGACTCAATCCCAGGACCCTGGGATCATGACCTGAGCTGAAGGCAGACACCCAACCAACCGAGCCACCCAGGCATCCCTCATACAGAGTATTTCATTTATTTTATTTTTTAAGATTTTATTTATTTATTTGACAGACAGAGAGATCACAAGTAGGCAGAGAGACAGGTGGTGGGTGGGGGGAGGCAGGCTCCCCACCAAGCAGAGAGCCAGACACGGGACCCGATCCCAGAACCCCGAAATCATGACCTAAGCCAAAGGCAGAGGCCCAACCCACTGAGCCACCCAGGTGTCCATATGCAGAGCATTTTAAACAAACTTGCCAACTAGAATTTTAAAAAAAAAGATTTTATGTATTTATTTGAGAGAGAGCGAACAAGAACACTTGAGTGGGGTGGGGAGGGACAAAGGGAGAGGGAGAAGCAGGCTTCACGCTGAGCAGGGAGTCCATTGCAAGGCTCCATCCCAGGACCCTGAAGTCATGACCTGAGCAGAAGGCAGATGCTTAATCACCTGAGCCACCCAGGTTCTACTCTGATTATTTTTTTTGAATCTAAGTGTAATGAGATGATCTGCCTATTATAAAGCTGTCCTAAGCTTTGAAATATGGATATAACAATGTTTCAAGGATTCTAACACATATTTATTTTTCAAAGACCCAGTAGAGAAAGCTTAACATAAACAGATGCGAAGAGTTTATCCAAAACGTTGGTTAAATTATTCTATGTTGTTTTAATTGCAATTCGTTTTGGAGTATTTCAGAAACAAGTGAGAAATTATAGACTTCTGATTCGGACTTACGTAAAAGATATTTCTTCTGTCATTTAAAATTGATTGATATATTAAATAATGGAGGGAAAATTCAGAAGAAAAAGGAATGAAATGTGAAACAAGAATGATAGGTTAGGGGCACCTGGGTAGCTCAGTCAGTTAAGCTTCTGACTCTTGATTTCAGCTCAGGTCATGATTTCAGGGTCCTGAGATTTAGCCCAGTGTCTAAGCAAATAGCCTGCTTGAGATTCTCTATCTCTCTTTCCCTCTTGGCCCCTCCCCCTCTCTCTTTCTCAAATAAATAAATAAACCTTTTAAAAGAAGTGATAGATTAATTATCCTGATATTGAGAAGCAAATTATAACAAAATGTTCACAGATTGAAACAAAAGCAATAACACATTGTGGGAAAAGATACATTTTGAATGGAGGGAATGAATAAACTTGTGAATTATTTGGAAATCCCACTAATAAAGAGAAGTAAATCACATAAACATACTTGGAAAAAGACTTACATTTCTTGCTAATTTAAACTGACAGCGATGAAATGAATGTAAAACTTCAACATGACACCATGAGGATATCAGGACACTGGTGACAACTGGTAAAGAAAAACTATGGAAGAAAACTTAAAGTGCCCTACTCTCCCACAGCTTGTGAAACAACCTTGATAGAGGTTTTCTAAATTTGACATCAGTCCTAAAAAAGAAAATGACCTTACAAACTGTGACTCGCAAGGTTGAAAGCAACTTAAAAAAGAAAAAACTTACTTGAGAGAGAGAGAGAGAGAGAAGCAGCCTCCTAGCTGAGCGCAGAGCCCAATGCAGAGCTCGATCTCAGGTCCCTGAGATGATGTCCTGAGCCGATATCAAAAGAGGGATGCTTAACTGAATGAGCCACCCAGGGGCCCCAGTTGAAAGCAACTTTTAAAAATTAATAAGGGGCGCCTGGGTGGCTCTGTGGGTTAAGCCTCTGCCTTCAGGCTCAGGTCATGATCCCAGGGTCCTGGGATCGAGCCCCACATCGGGCTCTCTGCTCAGCAGGGAGCCTGCTTCCCCCTCTCTCTCTGCCTGCCTCTCTGCCTACTTGTGATCTCTGTCTGTCAAATAAATAAGTAAAATCTTAAAAAAAATTAAAAAAATCAGTAATAATGAAACAAATTCAATCAACAATGCCAGAGGAAAGATTGAATTTTTTCTATTCAAACCATAGGCAATTATATTATAAAGCTATGGCCACATGAAGAGGCAGTATGAAGCCAAAATATGTAGGATAAAAAACTATTATTTTTTATGAGTAAAATAATTTATAAGATGATTTTTCTCATTCCAAATTAGTATTCACTCTTACCTAATTTTGTTTTCATAATTTTGCTTCTTTAAACTTAAAGCAGGTTCCTCCCCAGTACTGAAATCCTCAGGCTCCATAAAATGTCTATCTGCTCCTATACCTTTGGTTTCCATGATGCTACTGCCCTGGTTTCCCTCCTAACTCCCCCTGATTGCCCTTACTCATTGCCCTCACAGATTTTCTAAGAGGTGCCCCAGGGCTCTGGGATGGGACTCCTGCTCGCTCCATGTACAGTTTCTCCCAGTGGTGCCCAGACTTGTAACCCAGCCTTTTCTATCCCCTAAACTCCAGAAGGCCTCTTTGCCTATTTGACAGTCTGGATGTCTTATAGGCATCTCAAATACAACATGTCCAAAACAAAACTCTTGACATACACAAAAGCAAATAAATAAAAACTGTTCCTCTTTCAGACTTACCAGCACAGGAAATAGCATAAAAAACCACCCAGTTATTCATTTCAAAACTGCCAGCCATCATCCTTGATCATTCCCTCTTCCTCACCCTCAATTGCAATCCATTACCAAATCCTGTTGACTCTTCTAAAGCTATGCTTGAGCCATCCATTTCTCTCTATTTCTGCTGCTAACATCCTAGGCCAACCCCCCATCATCCTCTGCCTGCACATCCGAAACAGTCCCCCAACTGGTCTCCTTGCCCCCTCTTTCCACAGTCCATTCTCCACAGCCAGAGTGGCTAACCTAAGTTAAATAATGACATTCCCTCGCTCAACAACCCCCTTCACAAGCTTCAGTCATACTACTAATAACATCTAAGTCTTTGGCCTGAAGATACTATGTGGTTTGACCTCTGTCCACCTTCCCAAAACCATCTTTCTCACTGAATCCATGCTACTCCCAGTTGTCTTTCTGCTCCTTGAGCTCTCCAGGCTCCTTGCGTCACTGTACTGAAAGTGCATCCAGTGTTCCTTCTGCTCAGAATGTTTTTCCCCAATGGCTCTTAAAGAGTAGCTTCTTAGCAAAGCCCTTCCCAATCACTTATTCTAGTGGTTCTCCATGGGGGTGACACCAATCCCAAAGAGATGTTTAGAAAATGTGTGGGGATATCTTAGGGTCCTACTGGCATTTAGCGGCAGGGTTGGGGGAGATGCTGGGCATGCCAGATGTCTGCGATGGGTAGTAGAGTCCTCCTAATGATGGGCTGGACTGCACACTGCATGACTGGGAGTAGCTCACTTGTCATGTAGGGGAAAAAGCTATTTATAATTATATGTACCAAGAACCCACTCCATAGACCCATAGATAGCGAATGACTAAGTCTATTTTTCCCTAGTTTAAATACCCACTAAAATTTCTAGGGATGCAGTTACCAAGTAAATTGATGAAAGATAATCCATTGTTTTGTTTGAGGCATTACTCAGGGTTGTTCCTATTTAGGTAAATCATGTCACTAAGGTCAATGCTGGTGATTGACTTGTAGTACTCCTATTATCGCTGGGCATTTGTGGCTATATGCATTTATGGTGACTCAATGTATGAATGCAAACATCTGACCACCTCATTATGTTTTCAAGCATAGTCATGTTCAATGATTTACATATTGGAATGTATACTTTATTATAAAATTATGTCCTCTTATTTCTCCTCTTTATTATAGTTGGGCACATACATATTTATATAAATATCTGTATGCATATTATATATGAGGTAGACTGTATCATCTAAGAATTTTATTTTGGAATCACAAATGTTGTTATATTTGTTATGGATAGGGGATGTTGCATTTGATAGGATTTAAAAATACTGAATTAATCCATAGTAGTTTCCCATTCTCTTCCCATCACTTACCTTGTTTTATTTTCATCTTAGCAATGATCACTAGCTAACAGCTTCTTGCTAATTAATTGATTGATTAGATTGTTATCTGCATACCCTTTCTAGAATGTAAGTTCTGTAAGAATATCAATCTTATCAGTCTTATGTAATGTTTTATTCTCAGTGCGTAGAAGAGTGTCAGGAACAAAGTTGCCTCAACCAATGCTATTCAAAGGATGGATGGATGGATGGATGGAGAGGAGGGCAATAGTGTCTGTTTCCTGTTCAGACCATGAGATTGGATTTGAGTCCATCTGGTTTAAGAAGTGATGATCAGAAACTGGCAGAAAGGCTAAATGAGATTCTGAGCATGGGGTAAAAACCTTTGATGGAAGATTTTGGGATATTCTGGATGCAGACAGAGCTGTTTGGGGCTTAGGTGAGAAGATGTGGCACAGAATAGAGAAGGACACCATACCCCCCTCTCTGCACTGCCCACAGTGTTCCTTGGTGCTTGGAAAACTAGGAGCTTTGATTGCTTCCAAAAAGTGTTGGCAAGGCTTCTGTGGTTTTAGGAGTAGACAGCGATGTTGACAAGTTGCATCTGGAGCAAGAACTGATAGAACACCATTAAGTGCCTAGAACTATGATCTGGATTGTAGGCATGTGTGAGGCTTTCCTTTGGGATATCCAGATATTACTCATCTTGGGGCAGGTACCTGGGGATTGGGAGGGTATATTTGGAGTCCTGGCCATTTGGTCAGCAAAATTAACTTTGACCTCTTTTTGAGTTTACAGGCTGATGGCAGAAACAAGGTACAGATTGCATATACATCACATTTAAAATCATCTAGATCTTTGATCTAATCTGTAAATATAGTTATAGAGGAGGCATTACTGAGCTACATGATAATTGTGTAATAATCTCTTTTTCTTGTCCTTAATTTGGAACCATCGTGGATGGTTGTGAATGTCAAGGGTCCCCAGCTGAGGGATCCAGTAGGAGTTGAAATCGTGTCCTGGCTTCACTCACCAAACCTCATGCCCTAGCTTCTTTTACCTAGAGGAGAAGTATTTTTTCTTAAGTGACACACAAATATTATCTGCTTACCAAGCCTTGGGACTGACCCACCTAAAAGGACATTTTTTTTTTTTTTTTAATTTGCAGGAAATGTTTGCATGAACTAAGGGAGTCCCTGCCTTAATTCTTCTGTCTGTTTGCTCCTTTTTACCTTGGGGTCTCTATGATGATGTAGATAGATTTTTTATTTTTAAGGATTTTATTTATTTGACAGAGAGAGACACAGAAAGAGAGGGAACACAAACAGGGGGAGTGGGAGAGGGAGAAGCAGACTCCCCACTGAGCAAGTACCCTAATGTGGGACTCGATCCCATGACCCCAGGATCATGACCTGAGCCGAAGGCAGATGCTAAAGGACTGAGCCACCCAGGTGGCCCCCTCCCCCATCATTTGCGGTGATGTCTTATAACACAACAAAAGCCTAAGTGGTAACTGTGCCACCAGCACATGTTAAATGAGGCCTGGTATTTTGTAGAGCTTCCCGAATGGACTTCAGAGCCACACTGCCTGGCTCCAAATCCCAGCTCTGCCACTTACTACCCATGTGAACTTGAGCAAGTAATTTAAGCTTTCTGTGCCTTAATTTTCCCAATTGAACATAGGGATGATAATAATAATACCCACCCTATCAGAGTTGTAAGACTTAAAATGAAAGAACATATGTGAAGTGTGATATCTGATTTATAGTATGCCTCATAGAAGGGTTAGCTATTAAGGTCTTCCTTCTTCCTTTGAGATAGTTACAAAAAAGGGTGCTGCCCACGTGATCCCTGTCACAGCAGCCAACCTTGGATATCAAGGCTGTGATGCACCCTGCCCGTGCCTAGCAAGGCCTCAGCTATCAGCACAGTGGACACCAGCCAAGCAAGGCTCAGGCACAGCTGAGGCTGCCGAGGCCTGTGACAGGGCACCATCACCTCTGTGACTGCGGTGTTTCCACACTCTGCGTTCTATGCAAACAGACCCCGGGGAGACAGGATGATGGTAGGAGGAGGGTCAAAGAACAACTTTTTTCTTTCTTTCTTTTCTTTTCTTTTTTTTCTTTAAAGTAGGTTCCCTGCCCAACGTGGGGCTTGAACTCATGTCCTCGCGATCAAGAGTCCCATGCTCTACTAACTGAGCCAGCCAGGGCCTCCAAATAATCTTTTTTTTCTTTTAAAGATGGGAGTTGGGTGCCTGGGTGGCTCAGTTGGTTAAGCATCTGCTTTCGGCTCAGGTCATAATCCTGGGGTCCTGGGATGGGGTCAGCAGGGAGTCTGCTTCTCTCTCTCTCTGCCCCTCCTCCCTGCTTGTGTTCTCTCTCCATCTCTCAAATAAATAAATAAAATCTTTTTTAAAAAAATAAAAGATGGAAGTCATTCGACTATGCTGTTGGGAATGATTCGGTTGGGAAGGAGAAGATGAAGACATGGAAGAATAAGAGAATAATGCATGGGGAGAGAGGGTTTGGAATCTAGTTACCCTGGGCCTCCGAGAGGGGGTGAGGTCCCCTGACCCCTGCTGTAATAAGAAGGAACAAGACAGAGATGAACACAGGTACTAAAAGATTCAGAGATTCAGTGCTGAGAAGAAGAGGGCCCTTAATAATGTCTGATGTCCAATGATTTCTATTTTATCATTGAAGCAAGAGGTTATTTTCTTGGCTCAGCAAACCCACATTTGTCTCTTAGGAAGCTTTCCCTGGAGCAGTGTGGCATGGTGGTCAAACATATAGGTCTTGTAGTCAGGCAGACTGAAATTTTTTTTTTTAATGTCTTGGTTGCATGGAATGGAATTCACTGGAATTCTAATAATACACTTTAAAAAAAATTTATTTATTTACTTGACAGACAGAGATCACAAGTAGGCAGAGAGGCAGGCAGAGAGAGTGGGGCGGGGAGCAGGCTCTCCACTGAGCAGAGAGCCTGATGTGGGGCTCGATCCCAGGATCCTGAGATCATGACCTGGGCAGAAGGCAGAGGCTTAACCCACTGAGCCACCCAGGTGCCCCATAATAATACACTTCCACCCTTAGTCCAGACTGGTGCTTAATGACTAGCTCCTCTGTGTGACCTTAGGCAAGTAATTCATTGCTCTACGTTTTAGTTTTCCTAACTGCACATCTCACTGACTGCTATTTAACACAGAATTGGAAGTCCTAGTCAACACTATTTAAAGAAAGGTATTTTCCCATTGCCTCTCTGAGCAAAACCCAGATGCTATCAAGAGAGAGAAACTTCTCATTCCAGGACAGAATAAATGAACAAAAACCACAGTAAGAATATAGAAAATCAAGAAAACTTCCCTTCACTTTTCCTGTCAAGGTATGCATAGAATAGGATAATTTTGGGGTACCTGGGTGGCTCAGTTGGTTAAGCGTCTGACTCTTGATTTCGGTTCAGGTCATGATATCAGGATTGTGAGATCAAACCCTGCATCAGGTTCCATGCTAGGCATAGAGCATGCTTAAGATTCTCTCTCCCTAGGGGCACCTGGGTGGGCTCAGTCGGTTAAAGCCTCTGCCTCGGGCTCAGGTCATGATTCCAGGGTCCTGGGTTTGAGTCCCTCATCAGGCTCTCTGCTTGGTGGGGAGCCTGCTTCCTTCTCCCTCTCTCTCTCTTTGTCTGTCTCTCTGCCTACTTGTGATCTCTGTCAAATAAATAAATAAAATCTTAAAAAAAAAAAAAAGATTCTCTCTCCCTCCCTCTTCCTCTGCCCCTCATCCCCCCTCTAAAAAAAAGTATAATAATTTTGTATGAACTCTGGGGTGAAGTAATAAGGCAGACCTGGGGGCACTTGGGTGGCTTGGCTGGTTAAGTATCTGCCTTTGGTTCAGGTCATGATCCCAGGGTCCTGGGATCAAGCCCTGTTTGGGCTCCCTGCTCAGGAGGGAGCTTTCCCTCTGCTGCTCCCCATGCTCATGCTCTTTCTGTGTCAAATAAATAAATAAAATCTTGAAAAAAAAATGCAGATCTGGCCAGAAGGACCAATCTAGAAAGATGCCAGAGCCCAGACCCTGATTATTCTGAGAGCTGAGGGGGATCAATAGTTTCATTTCCCTATAATCCTTTTATGGCACGCCTGTTGAGATGCTCTTAAGGAGAAGAGGTCAGTGAAGGCCAAATAACTCAGAAGGGTTTCATGGAAGAAGTGGCAGTAGAAATTGGCATTGAAAGATGGTAGGTTGGAGGGACAGTATCGATGGGAAAAGACATTCCAGCAGAGGAAATGATATGAACCAGAGCAGAAAAGTGGAGAAGGCTAGATCTGTGGGCTCTGGGGAGGGCTGAAGGCAGTGACAGATGACAGCAGGGGATCTAGGTTGAAATGCCGTGGAATTTTTGTTCACTAGACCCAGAATAGGGAAATCCTAGAAATGATCACATTCAGGCTCAGGGAAGAAGGAGGTGAATATTTTTAAAAAGTCTATGTGTTGGGGAGAATTGAGGAAATAGACACTTCCATATAATGCTAGTGTAATATAAATGGTATGACCTCTTTGGGGAAATATTGGCAGAATCTAACAATGTTACAAATGCACATGTCCTTTGACCCAGAATTCCACTCTGAGGAATTTGTTTTACATATATAAGTATACATCGTGTGTATCTGTGTGTACAAGATTATATACTGTATCATTTTTGTAATAGCAAAGCTTGAAAACAAGATTTGGAAATACTGAATATCCACTAACAGGAGCTCATTGAATAGATTATGGTACATCTATACAGTAGAATACTATATAGTTATAAAAAGATCAAGAAAGTCCTATGTACTCATGTTTCCAAAGATACTTTACTTGGAAAAAGCAAAGTACAGGGTACAATGTTTAAAGTGCTCATGCAGGTGCAAAAAGCAAGGGAAAGAAGTGTGTGCATGTGTGTGTGTGAGTGTGTGTATATGTATTTATGTGTAAAATAAGAGTTTCATGAAAAATTAACATTGATTGCTTGTGAGTCAGGAAACTGGTTGCTAAGGGACAGGAGTGGGAAGAAAACTCTTTATAGCATATCTTATTCTTCCAAAAACTTGAACTCATGTGGATTCATTATGTATTTAAAACTAAATAAATCAAAATTGAGAAAATCCCTGAGACTACTTTAAAAACCCACATAGCATCCATGATCCTCAATGTTCTCAACGAGCAGGATACTTCCTGGGAGGAAAAAAATTTTGATCAGTCTACTTCTTTTAAATTAGGCCTTTGTTTATTCTACTTTTACGAGTCTTCTGGATTCCTGTTTCCATATTAACTATTCCAGCAATGGTCACTTGGTTCCACTTTAACTCAAAATCTCCTAATATCATCTGCACTTAATTCACCATCCGAAAACATTTGATTGTGCTTATTTTGTACATGGGTTTAAATGAATCATATCATTCAAGCTTCAGACTGAAATGCACTGTGTATGGATACCTTGTGGTTATTCACATCATTTAATTCTGTCCTTTTCACGTAGGGGCTCAATAAAGATCTAACAATAATGCTCTTCCCATGCATATTAACAAATGACCCTGGTGAAATGAAGTCTTCTCATTGTTTTCCTCCTTGAAAAAGAAATTAAAAATTGCCAAATGCACATTTTCCCCAGTTCTAAGTCTATGTCTAACCACACCCTGTCTGGACATAAAAATGCAGCCTCATTCGAGTTTGTTGTGGGTAAGTACTTCCAGACACCAGTTAGCAATTTCTTCCTGTCCCGTGATCCCTATCCCCAAAAAGGGAAGAAAACATTTTGGTAGAAAGCTCAAGAATTTTTAAATCAATCATTGTGTCAATCAAGCAGATATTCCTGAAGTAATACCCTTGATCAATATAAGGGGTGCCTGGGTGGCTCAGTGGATTAAGCCTCTGCCTTCGGCTCAGGTCATGATCTCAGGGTCCTAGGACTGAGCCCTTCATTGGGCTGTCTGCTCAGCGGGAAGCCTGCATCCCCCTCTCTCTCTGCCTGCCTCTCTGCCTACTTGTGATTTCTTTCTCTCTGTCAAATAAATAAATTAAATCTTAAAAAAAAAATACATGGTCTAAACCCTTCGTAACAAAAGAAGAGGAAAATTTCTCATAAAATAGGATGGTATCTCCATGGGAGGGCCCTGTTTAAATTCCATTATAAAGGAGTGCTAGACACAGCCTGCATTCTTGTTGTAATAAATATTGCTTGAAATATTTAAACTCTCCGGGCCGTGGAATTTTGTGTTAAAAATAGTTGTTCTTGTTATAGTTGTAGCTGTGTTTTAACAGATTGGTACATTTGCTGTAACTGCATGTTTCTGCCCACCCAGACTGCACGAGTCCAGTTTCCTAAAGCAGGAAAGAATGATGTCCACCAGCTCACCAATTAGTACTTTGGAAAGAAGACTGGAGGTGGATGGGCCAAAGGGAGAAGATGGGTCATCTCTCCTTTCGACCAAAGGGCAAAGTGGGGGCTTTTGCTAAACCAAAGGGAAGTTTTTGATGGCCCCAAAATAACTTTATTATTTATTTATTTATTTATTTAAAGATTTTGTTTATTTATTTGACTGAGAGAGACACAGCGAGAGGGGAACACAAGCAGGAGGAGTGGGAGAGGGAAAAGCAGGCTCCCCCCGCCCCCGAGCAGGCAGCCCAATGTGGGGGCTCAATCCCAGGACCCAGGGATCATGATCTGAGCCAAAGAGAGATGCTCAATGACTGAGTCACTCCCCCAAAATAACTTTTTTTAAAAAAATTTACATAATCCAGGGGCGCCTGGGTGGCTCAGTGGGTTAAGCCGCTGCCTTTGGCTCAGGTCATGATCTCAGGGTCCTGGGATCGAGTCCCACATCGGGCTCTCTGCTCGGCGGGGAGCCTGCTTCCTCCTCTCTCTCTCTGCCTGCCTCTCTGCCTACTTGTGATCTCTCTCTGTCAAATAAATAAATGAAATCTTTAAAAAAATTTACATAATCCATAGGTCTAAGCAGCACTAAGTAATAGGAAAGAAGAATAAGGCATCAGAACAAAGGCAGCAGAAGCTTTTCTGCCTTCTTTGACCACTATCAACCACCGTGTAGGTTTTCAGTAATATTCTTTTAAGCCGATAACATTCAGGCTTCTCTCTTTTAACAGGAGTATCCCAGAACATGCTCTTACAGAGCTCCTGTAGCCCATCCAGCATCATGAGTTTGATAGAGCTCTGGCTCATGCTGAGGATCTAATATCCCAGTTTCAGTACCAAAGCCCGGTACTTAATTCTGTTCCCCTCCTCCCCCAGGCATCCTGAATAAAATACTCCTTAAATACAGAGGCAGCAAGAGGAACCATTGAGCAGTTGCTGTCCGCTTCTCATGTAGTTTCTAAATACGTCCTCTAGGTGTCTTCAGTGACCAGTAATCGCAGAGATTTTCGTGCACGGGGGCGCTCTGTTTGCAAGAATGAGTTCTGCAATCCTTTCTTTATAGTGTTTGGATGATCAAGAATGAAGTATTTTGGATTCCACATTTGTCTTTTATGCAATAAATACTTCCGAACATTGAGAAAACTTTTCTGCACTCATCTTAGGTAAAATAGTGATCTCATATTTGTACAACGTGACTACTCAGGAAACAACTCATGTAAGTAGTTTAAAATAGGTTGTTTAAAAAAAGAGAAAACAACCCAAGTGGCTAAAGCAAACCTTTCTTGGGGTGCAGGGGGGAGGTTAAGAAATAAAATGTGCTATTATTGAAAAATGTGAATCTAGTCTGGATTATGCAAATTAATTGGCACAAAAGATAGTCTGAGTAAACTCCTCAGTGGGCTTAGGCTGTCAGGTTCTGAGATCCAAACTCTTCCTTTGTCTTTGTAAGTTCAGATTTGGGGCGCATTCTAAAAATATACCAAGTAGGAAGATCGTGTTGTTTTCTAAACCTTAGGGAAAGAGTTTGAGGAGGGGGACGTGACCTGGACTTCGACAGATAAATGTGTGTGGGGTCAGTGTAGGTTGAGCTAGGGAGTTTCTGTTGCAAGAGTCCCTGACGCTTAGCGTAAGATATTGATACCCAAGAGGTCTGCAATATCTTAAAATGTCCATTTCAAGTAAGTTTCATTCAAATATTTTTCAAATAATTTCTTACATTCAAAATAAGTAAGCAAGACAATTAATTTGCAATTACAATTAAAAGATAATAATAAAGCATCCCACGAAATCATTTCCTTTTGATCCTTTGTCCCAGGAGCTACAGATTATCAAAGCATTTCTTTCTTAAAGCTTTGATTTGGAAATAGTTTCAAACTTACAAAAAGTTTGCAAAAGTAAAGAGAGTTGCAAGGAACAATCTTAGGTCTTTTATTCAGATTCACTTATATTTAACATTTACACCATTTGCTTTGTCATTTGTGCCCCTTGATCTCTTCCTCCTTCTTTCTCTCTTTTTTAAAAATTTTTTTACTTTTCTGAACTCTGTAAGGGTAAGTTACAAACAGCATGGCGCTTTGCATCAAAATTTTTCAGTGGGTATTTTCTAGGAAGGATTACCATAAAGTAAATTTACTTCCTAAATTTACAATGATACAAGGCTTTTTTTTCATCTGTTATCCATGTTCTGATTTTATCAGTAATCTAGTGATGTCCTTTTATAGGATTTTTCTCCACCATTGGATCCAGTCTGGGGTTAGGGGTTGCACTTAGTCATCAAGTCTCTCTAGCCTCCTTTAATCTGAGCAAATCCTACCACCTTTCCTTGTCTTTTACCGATACTGACATTTTTTGAAGACTATAGGGGGACCTCGCCTTTCATTGTGTGTTTCTCTGATGTTTCTTGTGATTAGATTGAGACTGTACATTCTCAACCAGGTTACTGCCTAGGTGATGTGTCCTTTCTGGACATTGCATTTGGAAACATACAATGTCCATCTCTCTCTCGTTGGTAATACTAATTTTCATATCCTGGTCAAGGTGTTGCCTGATTTTTCGATTATATAATTTACTTTTTCTTTCTCTCTTACAACTGAGAGGATTATGCAAATATCCTGCATCTCATTCAAAATTTCCTCCAAGATTTAACATTCATTGACAATTCTTGGTTTGATCTTAACCACAAGAGTTGCAAAATAATAATTTCCTAACTCCAGTACCACCTCTGTATTTACTATTTGATCCTCTGCATTCTTCTGTAAGCTAGAGACCTTGTTTTTTTAAAAAGATTTTATTTATTTATTTATTTGTCAGAGAGAGAGAAAGAGAGAGAGACAGCAGAGGGAGTGGCCGGAAGAGGCAGAGAGAGAAGCAGGCTCCCTGCTAAGCAAGGAGCCCAATGTGGGACTCATCCCAGAACTGTGGGATCCTGACCCAAGCCGAAAGCAGACGCTTAACTGACTGAGCCACCCAGGTGTCCCAGGACCTTGATTTTTATCTATATATCATCTATCATTATTTTTTTAAATCATCTATCATTATAATCACCATTATTATCTATGTATTTTTGGAATGGACACATGAGTTCTTATTTATTCAATGGTTTAAAATTCATGATTGGGGGTGCCTGGGTGGCTCAGTGGGTTAAAGCCTCTGCCTTCAGCTCAGGTCGTGATCCCAGGGTCCTGGGATCGAGCCCTGCATTGGTGGGGGGCTCTCTGCTCAGCAGGGAGCCAGCTTCCCTTCTTCTCTCTCTGCCTGCCTCTCTGCCTACCTGTGATCTCTGTCTGTCAAATAAACAAATAAAATCTTAAAAAAAATAAATAAAATTCATGATTGATGCTGGGACATTGATGCTCAGGTTGTTCCAGATTTGGCCAGGATAGCCCATTCAAGCTAGCCTTGGTGTCTTTGCAACATGCTTTCATCATTATTTTGAGTACCTTCTGACTTCCTGGCAAGCAAGATATCCCAGGGTCTTTTGCACCTATCCTGTCTGGTCTCAGGAATCAGACCTCTCCCTGAGAGTCCCTAGCTCCTCTCCGTGGGGAGTTGTATTAGAGACCAAGATCTAAGTATATTTGTTGTTACTGGGGATATCTTTGCCTCTTCAGCCTTTTAGTGTACAGAGCTAAGAAATACATACATTTTATATGTGTGTATACACATATACAAGTTTATAATATGCATATGCACACATAGATATGCATATAAACATACATATATTAGAAACCATAGTTATTACCAGTGCCTCCAATTCCAGCACAGTTCTGTAGGATTCTTTTTGGCTTTCTCATATTCATATGAGAATACGACTCTCAATAATATCAACCCATTTACTCATTTTCGAAGCATTTTCTTTTCAACCTTTCATATATGGCTCCACACACAGAAGGCCATTATTTTTGAAAAGTTTGTTATGTATACTATAAAGAATAATGCAAAGACAAATTTCTAACCATTGAACAAAATGATTAAAAAAATGGAAAACTCTGAAAATTTTTTTCTTTCAGCATGAAGCACTTCGTAAATCTGCAGTACCAGTTCTCATATGGTTTCTTAACTTGGAAGTGGATTGAGTGGGTCAAACACTTGAGTTAGAGAGAAAGGCAGAGTAGCCAGGTGCCTTGTACTCTATAGGAGAGGGTGGGTTTTCAGTTTCCTGTCTCATGTGACTTGGTGTTCTCCAGTATGTTTTCTTTTATGATGTGCGGCAGGAATAGGACAAGAGGAGACTGAGACAAGAAGTAAGGCAGCAGCCATGGTGAGAGGACTGGTACTTGGAAGTGCCAGTTTCAGGAATGGAGCTCACTGAATTTGAGAGGCAGGTTGGAGGGTCAAGGGGTGGTAGGGAGGGAAAAAATGAAACAAGATGGGACTGGGGAGTGAGACAAACCATATGAGACTCTTAATCTCAGGAAACAAACTGAGGGTAGTTGGGGGGCTGGAGG
The DNA here is from genome assembly GCF_009829155.1 of Mustela erminea. NCBI lineage: Eukaryota > Metazoa > Chordata > Mammalia > Carnivora > Mustelidae > Mustela > Mustela erminea. Next base: position 30,178,383 of record NC_045627.1, on the reverse strand, counting down.
GAGGGATGGGGTGGCTGGGTGATGGACATTGAGGAGGGTATGTGCTGTGGTTAGTGCTGTGAATTATGTAAGACTGATGATTCATAAACCTGTACCCCTGAAGCAAACAATACATTATATGTTAATTTAAAAAAAATGGAGCACACTTGTTCTGCTCTCTGCAAATCAGTTTTTTTTTAAAATTTTTGTTATTTTAAAAGATTTGTTTATTTGTTCATTTGAGAATAAGAGAAAGAGAGAGCATGGGAGGGGGAAGGTCAGAGAAAGAAGCAGACTCCCTGCTAAGCAGGGAGCCTGATGCAGGACTCAATCCTGGGACTCCAGATCATGACCTGAGCCAAAGGCAATCCAACCAACTAAGACACCCAGGCACCCTGCAAAACAGTTTTAGAACTGTACCCAGACAGGCCAGCATCTCAGTCTAGCTGGTTTTTTGGGATTGGGTCATAGAAGAATTTCTTTTTTCTTTTGTTTGTGTGTGTGTGTGTGTGTGTGTGTGTGAGCTAAATGCTCTTTTTTTTTAAATTAATTTTTTAAATAAACATATAATGTATTTTTATCCCCAGGGGTACAGGTCTGTGAATCGCCAGGTTTACATACTTCACAGCACTCACCATGGCACACACCCTCCCCAATGTCCATAACCCCCCTCTCCCGACCCCCCTTCCCCCTGCCACCCTCAGTTTGTTTTGTGAGATTAAGAGTCACTTATGGTTTGTCTCCCTCCCAATCCCATCTTTTTTGTTTTTTTAAAAGACTTTATGTATTTATTTGACAGACAGAGATCACAAGTAGGCAGAGAGCCAGGCAGAGAGAGAGAGGGAAGCAGGCTTCCTGCTGAGCAGAGAGCCCAATGCGGGGCTGGATCCCAGGACCCTGGGATCATGACCCGAGCCAAAGGCAGAGGCTTTAACCCACTGAGCCACCCAGGTGCCCCTAAGAAGAATTTCTTGAAAGAAAAGACTATATATCATTGTTGAAAGTGACTTCCTCTTGGAATTTTTAAAATGAGGGTGCCTGGCTGGCTCAGTGAGTTAAACATCTGCCTTTGGCTCAGGTCATGATCCCAGGGTCCTGGGATCAGGTCCTGTGTTAGGCTCAGCTGGGAGTCTGCTTCTCCCTCTACTCCTCTCCCCACTGCTCATAATCTCTCTCTCTCTCTCTGTCTTTCAGATAAATAAATAAATTCTTTTTTTTTTTTATGAGAATAGACTGCTTTCAGTTTAGAATACTCTGTGAAAAACCTCTCTGAAGATTGAGAGCAGATTAAAAGTGGCCCTAGGACCTTTCAGCCCTTAAGATTCTGTCATCCCATGAATGAAGAGGTAGTTATCCCAATTACTGAGTTAGTTTTGCAATTGTCTGATTAAAATATATTCCTGGAGTGATATTCCCTTCCCAGAGAATTTTCCTCCAGACTCTCATCTATAACTACTCAAGTCTTTGGACCTTCCTGTTCTTACAACCCTTCTGATTCTCTAGCTACTTTCCATGTGGCAGGGAGCTATCAGGAAGGAGTCACTGTAATTCCGATTTGACCAATTGTAGACTCAGTACAAGGTACTAGAAATGCTCTCTTCCTTCGATGGGAACTCCCCTTCTGTACACATACCTCCTTTCCCCTCGTTTCCCTAATTCGACTCTTTCCCCTTTCTCTAATAGCTCTTCTTCCTTTCACTCCTCAGGTACCAATTTGCTTCTAAACCATGATGATGGACAGCATTCCCCAGTGTGGACTCTACGCATTCTTAAATTTCACAAGACTTGACTTGATACTGAAGATCACCATTCCCTACTCCTCAGAAAGAAAGCTTTGTTCTGGATTCTTCGGGACAGTGCTCCATCTGCCTTCAAGAGTAACGTAAAATCCTCGGTGAGTCTGAGATTATGGAAGAGAGCTAACCACAACCCCACCCAGCTCCACCAAGTGTCTTGGAGGAACACTTTCATTCATTTATTCATCCACTCATTATTTATTGAGAACATACTATGTGCTCCAGGCAGGAGATGGACAATAAGTAATAAATAAGTACAAAAATAAATGAACAAATGAATCAAAAACAAGATAATAAAGGTCTGTGGTAAATCTTATGAAGGAAATAAGTAAAATGATGATATGAAGTATAACTGGGGTAGAGGTCTCATTTATTAGTCTTTTAAAAAAATTTAATATATTTATTTGAGAGAAAGAGAGCGAAAGAGAGAGCACAACAAGGGGCAAAATCAGAGGGAGAAACAGACTCTCCACTGAGCAGGGAGCTTGATGCAGGACTCAGTCCTGAGACTCTGGGATCATGACCTGACCTGAAGGCAGTCACTTAACCAACTGAACCACTCAGGTGCCCCCATTTCTTAGTCTTTACAAAAGGAAAAAAGACCTAGAAAGGTGCAGATTGTAGATCAGAAAGGGAGCATCCTGTCACCCGATCCCACTCTGTCTATTCAGTTATTTTCCATCAGTGCCTTCAATGCAGTTCTTTATTCAGATGTGTCTTATTTTCCTGAGAAAGTCCCACCTCACTTCTGTCCCTGGGCCATTGCGCTTTTGGGATCTCCTGTCCTTTCCTCGAATCTATGCTGCCATCCTGGGGCTTAGTCCTCCCTCCGATCACTCACTCACTGAGAAAGTCTTCCATGATGGCTCCAATTCTTCCTTCTTTTAGTTTTATGGCACTTGAAAGTTTCTCGCACAATTTTAATTACATCTTGTCTTAACGTATTTGACAGTCTCACTTACTTTAGTTTTGTCTCTCTGATCTGTTAGGTCTTGAAGTCGGACGATGTCTCATATTTGCTTTTGTGCTCAGCAACCCCTGGGCATCCAGAAAGTGTTAATATTTCCATACGAGTTTTATACTTCACCAACACTGACTGGTTGAGGAGAAGATTGGGCTGTTGCAGGCTAGTGGAAGAGCTACTTTACAACCAGAAGGGCCTTGTTGCACATGTCAAACGGGGCTATGTGGGTGGTTGCCCTTCTTCCTACACATAGGCTGGCTGGCACCGGGCTGGCTTACCTAGCTGCAGAAAATTTTTCTTCCAGAATGCAGTACCTGCCAATGACTTCTTCACTCACTTCCTGGCAGATGTAGGCCAAAACCCTAGACAAACCACAATTTGTTTTATTTAATTGTATCACTAGTCTTCCCTGTTTCTCTCTCCTCCCCGCACATAAATAATCCAGATCTCTAGAGCATAATTAACTTCCACAAAAATGCGATTATTACTCCCTGTGAAGTTGGAAGAAAAGGAGAATACCATTTCCTATTTTGTTTTACTGTGGTAAGAAGTAGCATTCTTTTATTTTTAATTTTTTAAAAAAGATTTTATTTATTTATTGGACAGAGATCACAAGTAGGCAGAGAGGCAGGCAGAGAGAAAGGAGGAAGCAGGCTCCCCGCTGAGCGGAGAGCCCGATGCGGGACTCAAACCCAGGACCCTGGGATCATGACCTGAGCCGAAGGCAGAGGCTTAACCCACTGAGCCACCCAGGTGCCCCAAAAAGTAACATTCTGAATGTTACTCCTAAAACAGGAGCCTGCATAGGCAAATCTAAACATTTTCCCATTGGTCATAACATTTGGGTAATACAGATGGAGATATTATTGATTGATGCAGACATCAATTATTTGAAAGACTGTATTTTATTTATTTATTTATTTAAGATTTTATTTATTTATGACAGAGAAAGATAGCAACAGGGAAGACAAGCATGGGGGAAGATGAAGAGGAAGATATGGGGCTCAATCCCAGGATACTGGGATCATGACCTGAGCTGAAGGCAAATGCTTAACAACTGAGCTACCCAGGCACCCCCAAAGACAGCATTTTAAATAGCATGGATTGATAAACCATTTGTGAAATCTAGGTCCATTCTTTACTCTTTGGAAGTATTATTTGCATTATACTTTAAAGATAAGTTAGAGAGCAATACCTATATAAAAATTATATTATAGGGGTGCCTGGGTGGCTCGGTCATCAAGCATCTGCCTTCGGCTCAGGTCATGATCCCAGGGTCTTGGGATCGAGCCCCACATTGAGCTCTATGCTCAGCGGGAAGCCTGCTTCTCCCACCCCCACTCTTCCTGCTTGCGTTCCCTCTCTTGCTGTGTCTCTGTCAAATAAATGCATAAAGTCTTTTTTAAAAATCTTATTATATCAGCTTTTCCTTATTGTTTACTCGTTCTCCAACCAAGCCTTTCATGGTTGCTCTAATTTCTCGTGCCTTCCCTTAATTCTCTGGCACTTGAGATCCAGCACAGTTTTAAGTGTATATGGTCCTATTTTGTCTGATATAAATTTTTCAAAATGATATTTATAGTCTTCACTTATTTGCTATTGCTTCTCCAAATCCATTTATTGGTAGGATTGTACATAGTTTCATACTTTGTCCAAATGAGAATATTTTGGTTCTGGGTCCTGAACACAATAATGTAGAGCTTGCGAATGGGGAACGCCTGTTCTGCTCAAGTGAGTTCCTGCTCCGTCAAGTTTTCTTAGAATAGATATTTAGTCACTGCACTTATGTATTGGTTCTGTACTTACTATTGGAAAATGGACTTTTTATCTCATTTCATAGAAAACAAAGCAAGGTAGTTGAAGTGACTAAACGCAAGGGCACAAGAAGGAAAAGTTACGGATTTCCCGTGGCTGCTATTGAAAACATTCTACAATCGTGCCTGACGTACTAGAGGTTTGTTTGTTTCCTTCTTAAAAAGAGCTTGGATGTGAATGGACCCAAGAGTGGAAGAGGCTCCTGCCACACCAGCATTTCCAGCATGGAATTTGTGAGTGGGTGGGAAGTGCTTACTTGCTATTTACCTGCCTCGCGCTGCCTTTGACACACATGATGAGCCAGCGTCATTTGACTGTCACCTCCTTAGGAGGCAGGATTCTTCAGCCCACACTCTGCTCGGCACTGACTTCTTCTGTGTGCCTGCTTTGTGTCTGTGTTTTTTGCCCAGACTGTGCATTTTGGGGGAAGCACCAACCGAAGACAGGCTCCTCAGCTTTGTCATTGTAGGGAGACCAACAGAGCCTCCCACACAGCGACACCCTCAAAGGGAGGCAGGGATGCCAATTCCTTTGAAGAAGCATTTCTAAACAAAAGGGATTCCCCTATGGGCCGGTGCGCCTGACAGTTTGTTCTTTCCCACCACGTTGGGCAGAACTCACAGATGGGTGGCTGTCTATTTGTACTTATCGGAACATTTGTTGCCAAATAAATACATAAATAAATACGTAAATGTTTTAGACCCCTCGGCTCTGGCTTCAGCTCAGGGTTTAAGTTGCAAAGATGCAATTATGGATTTATAAACAAGCTCTCTGTGTTTTAGAAATAAAATAGATGGGGACCCAATGTAACAGCTCTGGCTAGGACAAGGGCCAATAAATTCGTTAATTCTGATATACCGCAAGTCAGAGTGCATTCTCCCAAATGGTAGAGCCACGAGGTCCAAGCCAGAAATACCGGCAAGGATGCCTGGGCGTGTGCCTTCCACATACTGAGTGTGTCCCGTAACTCTCTGCAGATCTGTGCCGCTGGACACCACTGAAGTCTTCTGCTCAGAATGGACCTGAACTATCAGGTCACTATCCAAGTAAACTCATTCTCTGTGGGCCTCCTGGGGAGGGAAGAGTCCATGGCCAGCCCAGAACTTCAGGCGTCTGTGTTCGAGATGAGACAGCCCTGGTCCTACAACAGTCCTATAATCTGACCTATAGCCCCAAGTCCGGGTAGGAACTCAGTTGGTTGAGGGGTTGTGCTGCCAAGGGGAAGCCGTAGTTCTCTGGGCGTTCCTTAGTGTGTCAGCCCACGTTCTGCTGGCTCCCCTCTCCCAACAGAAGCTTTGTTGAACACCCTGAGACAATGGGAGGCCCAGCCCTTGCCCACAACAGCTCCCACCTGCCACGCAGGGTGCTCGATGAGAGTCCCTCAGGGCCTGGGTGGAAGTTGGCGCTGCCCCGGCAGGCCCAGACACTGGCAGCTTGGGAGAAGGTGTACTCACTCCGGGGGCTTTCCATTAGTTGTCTAAACTGGTTCGGCTCTCCGACTCTATCTTACTTCTCTATTTGTTTTTTCCCTCCCTTTGGGGCACATATTCTTCACCTCAACGGCCAACTCACCTGCAAATTCACAATGTTCTTGCTTACGTAGCTCCCTTCACAATAGCTTTAGATTCCCAAGAAGCCTACCAAATTAGTAGGGTACTTTTCCCCATTCTCAGAAAATACCTTTGGAAACATTTCTCTAGTTACAACTGTGTCCCTTGCCTTTTTTTTTTTTTCCCTCCTCCTTCTTCCTGATGGACTCTTCTGGTCCATAGATTTTTTTTACATGTGATGGCGGATATTCATCTGGGTTATGCAGGACACCTTTACCTCGTTTCCCACATCTCACCCTGGGGGCCCAGGGAATGGGACCTGTCTTCCACACTGCGGTGTAAGAGGAGAGGAAATCAATGCTCTATTCCTAAGATTCTGTTCCTCTTTCTCAATTTTGGGCCTGATTGCTGATTTAGGTCCATAAGAGAAGGATAATTTGTGGAATTGTTTTTGGTAGACCAGAGAGGAAGGGAGATGGAGCCAAGACTCAGCCTGTGGTTACGTGACAATCTACCGGCTGAGTGAGGCGGCAACATGCCCAAGGGTGGTGAGGAAACTGCAACTCCTTCTATGGAGATAAGAACCAGAATGCAGGGTGAATTCCCCTGGTCAAACTAAAGGCAGAAGGATGGGGAGGAACTGTGTGAAAAGCAAGATGGCGCCTTTGTCTAAATATAGTATAGCACAGAGGCAGTGATACTAACATTAAAACAGACTTTGGTGTTCTGATCGGGGCAAGCTGCTCATGTATTTCGGTTTGTGCTGAACACCTAAACACGTGGGAGGCTGGATCAGTCTGCCTATCTCTGCATTTTTACACTGGCTTTCACCAGAGAACCCAGGTGCTCAGACTGCACCCAGTTGGACGACTTGCCCCCTCCCAAAAACCTGGCAGGTGCCCAGGCTAAACATGACAGTAATGTTTGAGCAAGAAAGGCTCCACCCCTGCCTGCCCAGGTCCTGCCTTTACACCTCCTTCCCCTCCCAGCTGAAAGCAGCTAGGTCCCTCGTGGGATCAAGGGAACAATCAGGTGGGCTTCTGATAATGAGGTCTTGGGGTCCAATAAGAAAAGAAGGAAATTGAGATTAGTGCTTAAATACTATCAGCAGCCCAGTTTGGTGGCCTCTGCAGGTTCATTGACTGCTCATGGATGCTGGGAGGAAAACCCTGGGCAGGGATGACATGACTACCTGGCACCGTGGTGTGGGGAAACACAGATGAGGGTGTGTTCCTTTTATCACACTGTCCAAAGGATGGCGGGGAGCAGGAGTGGCTGGCCACCTGGCATGACTGGCACTAACTGTGTTTGGAGGGTTCCCACCAGGACACAATCTGGCAGCATTTCCTCAGCTTCATGATTTTTGTCATCCTTGTGCACAAGCTGCCTGGTTGTTTACTTACTAGTTTCTAAAAACATCTACCTACTTTTAAAACATAAATATTCTCCTTTAGTTTTGTCCTAAGCAATGATATCCATGAAATCATTGGTTTGGTATTTTCTAGTGTACTTTCGAGTAAATATATGACGGCCAAAATAGGAAATAAAATAAATAAAAAGTATAAAAATAAAATAAAAAGTACTAATTCATGAAGCACCTAAAATTATTGGAATACCACATTTTAGAAAAATGAGCAAGGTATGTTGGCTTTGGAGGATAGGATATACTTGGTATACAAGAAAATTGTCCTGTGTCAATGTGAGAAGATCAAAATGGAGTTGATTCCCTATTCTCTCTTTTTTTTTAAAAAGATTTTATTTATTTATTTATTTATTTGAGAGGGAGGGTGGCGGGGTCAGGGCAGAGGGAGAAGGAGAGAGAGAATCTCAAGCAGATTCTGCACTGAGTAGGGAGCCCAATGCGGGGCTCAATCTTACAACCCCAAGATCATGACCTGAGCAGAAATCAAGAGTCGGACACTTAATTGAGCCACCCAGGTGTTCCAATTTCATATTATTCTAACATGAGATTCAAGATTCCATTCTTCTGGTGTAGAAGGAGGTAGAGGAGGAAGAAGTAGAAGTAGAGGAAATGGAGGTGGAAGAGGAGAGAGAGAGAAAGGAAAGGAGAAGTACACATTGGGCTATTAGGAGGCGAGGTCGTTGCAAAACACGGATTTCAGTTGGTGAGGCTAAAGTAAGAGAACATTTTCATAATCACAAAGACCAATACTTTTTGCTTTCAGTACTCATCCAGACCAACCCTATCTCAAGTCTGAAGCAGTATTTAGGCAATCTAGGCCAGGCAATCCTGAAGTGACCCAAGTCCTCAAAGTCTTGGTGGCTCAACGCCACTAGTTTTCTTCTCTCTCACACAAAGCCTGCTCTAGGTTACGTGGGTTCTCTGAGGCATCTGCCTTCCAAGGATGAGTCAGAGATCCAATCTTGTGGCTTCACTACCTTAGCATGTGGTTGCCAGAGTTACCACAGCAGAGGAGATGCACCTGGAGAGTCACACAGGGATGGTTCATGCCTAAGTCCCAACATAACCTGTGCGGCTCACAGCGCCCTGCTTAGCAACCAGGGAGTCTGGGACATGCTCTTTCCTCTGGGAGTCCAGGAGGATGAGGGGAACAGGATATGGATGAGCACTGGAAATCTCTACCCTACGTGAGAAGAATTCAACTTTTGGAACTTGACCATCTGTCTTACTGCTCACAGTTCTGTGTTTCTTCAGTAATAACAGCAAAACAAGAATGGTCACATTGTGGCTTTGCTGTGAGGTTAGGTAAGATTTCACTTAGAAAGTGCCTGTGGTTGAACTGCTATTTTCTACTTAATCTGGACAAAAAAAGTGTGGTGTGGTAGAAATAGCAAGATTGCTTCAGGGAGTTGCATGCTGAACTAGGACTTAATTCCAAGCCCCAGGGTGAGGCTGCTGGTGTTAGACAAAGTGCCTCCCTCTGTGCAGACCATCCCCCCCAACAAATGCTAGTTCTTCTTGTCTTCTCTCCTTGGCAAGACTGAAGGAGACAGTGTTAGGTTCTAAGTTTCATTCACAATGGTACAACAGCAGCAACAACTTTTTAAAACATTGTGCTAGAAAATACATAACATGAAATTTACCATCTTCCCCATTTTCAAGGGTAGGGTTCAATAGCCTTAAGGATTTTCACACTGTTGTGCAACAGATCTCCAGAACTTTCTCATCACACAAAACTGAAGCTTGACACCCATGAAGCGAGGAGTCCCCACCTCCCCCTCACCCCGGCCCCTGGAAAACACCTTCCACTTTCCATGCCTATCAATTTGTCTGCTTTAGAAACCTCTTGGAAGGGGAACAATAACAACAATTTTTAGTTAAAAGCCATGATTGAAAACAACAAATCCCCATGGGTAACAAATGTGCCCCTCTTTCACTACAAATAGAATTTTTGAAACTGAGAAAGGGTATTACAGGATCTGTGACACCGGTAGACTTGATGGATCTAACGTCTCCTCCGGTGACTGTAAAGCAATTAACAAAACACAACTGTGGAAGTTGAGATCCTTCTATTTCCTCATAAAATTCACTTCTGCTGCTTAATCTGTTACTCTCAGTAGTGAAGTTTGAGAGTCATCAATATGACAGTACAGCAATATTGCCTCATCAGTCATGATTTACTTAATGTTTTCTGAATTTAGTAATATTTGATTAAAATTTAATGTGAACATATCATATCATGCCATATATATTATTGCATCCATTAATCAGGTAACTATAGTAATGAAATGCCGGAAGGTTGGATGAAAAAGGAGCTAAAGTCTTGATATATGTTTGACATAATTCTGTGAGTGATTAACCAAAAAAGAAAAAAGCCAGTCATACAAAACTTCATTAATATATATTACTTTTAACAATCATCTATGTATCATCAGATATTTTTAACCTTTGTTAAGCTGGATTTTTAATTTACTTAAAGACATTGAATATTAATAACCATGAAAGATATACATTGTTCCATTGAATCACAAGTTGACAGAATGATTCATAGTTTATTCTAATTTTTTTTTTTCGTATAACGATGTGTGTTAAAACATTATTTGGGGCTCCTGGGTGGCTCAGTGGGTTGAGCCTCTGCCTTTGGCTCAGGTCATGATCTCAGGGTCCTGGGATCAAGCTCCAGATTGGGCTCTCTGCTCAGCAGGGAGCCTGCTTCCCACCCCCCACCCCCCGCCTGCCGCTCTGCCTACTTGTGATCTCTCTCTCTGTGTCAAATAAATAAATAAAATTTTTAAAAAATTTATTTAAGTTATTCAATCAGTTTACCATGGAGGAAAATAGCACATATTTGACACATGGCTGTGCAAAATACTAATTTAAATATCATATCACATTTCTATTATCTTCAACATCCATGTCGTTGACCATAGCAGGTGATCAGTATGATGATGCATAATTTATGTTTGACACAGGCTGGTTTCTCTGTACAAAAATTCTCTTTTCCTTATTAAAACACTGAAAGTTGGAGCACCTGGGTGGCTGGCATTAAGCATCTGCTTTCGGCTCAGGTCATGATCCCAGGGTCCTGGAACTGAGCCCCACATTGGGCTCACTGTTCAGTGGGAAGCCTGCATCTCCCTCTCCCACTCCCCCTGCTGTGTTCTCTCTCTTGCTGTGTCTCTGTCAAATAAATAAATATAATCTTAAAAAAAAAACCACTGATAGCATTTATAACTTGTTTCTTTTAATGCTGCCATTTTAATAAACTAATAAATGACCAATTGCTCTGTAACCATCTATGTGCCCTGTTCATCAAAACAGTTAAGGAGAGGTTTGCATTTGGAGAAGTAATGGATTGAATAGAAAATTATTTGCAAGGTGGTTTTACTTTGACTTAATGGAGGGATGTTGATTATTTAAACACGGTTTCTTCTTAGTTGTTCTCTTTTTAAAAATTCTGTCAAGTTGCTCATTGTTCACTCATTCATTCATCACATTTTTTATTGAACAATTCTCGACGGCATTGTGCTAGGCTCTGGATGGTCCCTGATTCCGGAGAGCTCACAGTCCAGTGACGAAAAGAAGCGTACAAAAATGCAAGCTGGGACGAGCTCCAAAATGGAGTGTGCACAAAATGCAGTGGGACACAAAGAAGAGTGTTGGAGGGAGCCTGGGGGAGTCTGGAGAGGCTTGTCAGGGGCTGCAGCTGCCTTCTGTGGAGACTTAAGATGTAAATGAAGAGTTTCCCAGACACATATATGGGAGTGGTCTGTGGGTGAGGGGCGAGGGTGGGCAGATCCTAGGAAGAACAAACAGCATGTGCAACGACTCAGAGGCATGAGAAAGCATTTTCGGGAAGAAGAAAAATTCACAAACCTGCCTCGATCTAGTTACTATAAACTGTGGTGTGATAGGGATGTCAAGATTGCCTCAGGGTGCCGCATGTGGAGTGATGACTTCATTCCAAGCCCTAAAGAATTGTAGCTTAGAAAATACAGTCCAGAAAATTAACTTTAATTTTCCCCTGAAGTGTTCAGAGTAATTATAGATGGAATCAGGGAGCCTAGGACCATGATCTAGGTTGTAGCTAAATTCTACCTTAGTAGGGACTCCATCCAAAGAAAGTAGACATGAAGAAGGGCTTTAAAGAAAAGGGACAACTGGACTCCGGGGGTGTTGGAACTGGAATCGTTTCTAGGATGAGACTGATTCAGAATTGGGAGGTAATAGAGTTAGGGAAGAAGGAAAGTGATATCCGGAAGGAAAGATCAAACCTGCCTGTCGTATGTATCCGAAATGCTTGACCCTGTCCTTGGGAGTGGGAAGTGGCTCCCAGTTGGAGATGAATGCTTTTCATGGTTGGATGCGTCTGGTCCATGGTGAGGTCAAACATCATTTTCAGTGACTTGTTGCAACATTCATGATTAATGTTGATTTATGACTCGATCATTGTGTTATGTAAATAGGCAGCAGTTTTTTTGTGTGGCTTGGTGTGATGCTGGTTTAATTGAGTTTGGGAATGGGGGGAGGAGGTGGGAGGTTCCAGGGTTAATACTGTTAGCTTCTTCTTCAGTAGCAAACTCTTCTCATGATGGATGAAACAGCCAAACTGTTAATGGAATTCCATATGGAAAAGAGGGGTTTTATTATGGCAATCTTATGACAGTAACAGAGAAAGATCTATAAACTAAAAGAAAGTTAGTTATAAATGTTGCCATGAATCAAAAAAGGCAACAAAGCATATGTTAATTTGCTGACTCCTTAACCAAATTAAAATTTTATCATTTTATTCAATAGTGAGCTTATTTAAACACAGACATATATGGATACACAGACACACACACATGTGCACATGTGCACACACACACACACACAATTCAAATGAGAAGCAAACTTATATATTTTCTAAAACGATTGAAGTTTATGCCAAATGAAAATAGAAAGCCCCTATCTATTATAAGATTTCTATAATGAAAATGGAACTATTTTATGGTCAGAAAAAAATTTAATTAAATCCAGTTTGAACCAGTACTTTATTTAAGTTCCCAGTTCATTATCCAGAAGCTTCTACTGGGGATTTGAAACTCAAAGTGGAAACAAGTTTCACATCCCTGAAGGAAACCCTCTCTTCTAGGATTTACTTGGTCCCAAGAACTACAAGTGATGAGAAAAAGAATCTCTACCCCAATGTTTGGAGATTCTGAATTGATACCTGAGTTTCTGATGACCAAGGAATCTTCCCTATCAATCTGCCTTGGCCAGTGGAGCTGCTGATCCAGAGCGTGGGAGGGGAGGACAAAGCCTCTTCAATTGTGACCAGATAGCTGTTCACAGAAAGGTCTTCCCAGAGTTTGCTGTATAGAAAGCCCAGCCCACACATCATCATTATTCATTCTTCCAGCTTAAGAGGCTTGTTTTTCGCAGATGTGCCCTTCCTGTTTGGCATTTGTAACTGTGGACTGTTGTTCAGTTGAGGAAAATGCGTCATCTAAATATGAACTGAGATTTCGAGCTGATTCACGAACACCTTTTGTTGAGTGAGATGTAAAAAGGAGTATCGTTGCCCAGAGTGAGGTATGCAGCCTGGCAAGATCTTACTACAGTGTGCCACCCCAGACGTCAGGGAGGAGAAGACAGTTGGAGCAAGGGACTTGAGAGAGCCCCTCTCTCAGAAAAAGTAAAATAAGGAATGAGAAGAAATTGCCTAGAGAAAATAAATAGACAACATGCTTTAGCTTCCGTTCTGCTCGTGTACACACTCTATATTCCTCTGGAAGCTTTTCCCACAGAGGTAGTGGCATTATTTTTTAAACCAACTCCCCGATTCATCCTTTGAAGCAAATTAGCCTTCCTCCCACGCTTTGATTCAGACATTTGTTTTAGAGAATGTTGTATCTACCGAGGCAGGAGAGGGAGGGGAGCCACTGACTCAGTCAAACTGACAGGAGGGGATCTTGTAATTACAGGGGATATATTCATTCATTTAACATTTATTGAGTGCCTATTGTTAGCTAGGCAGTGTGTGCAATAAATGTTTGTGGAATCGATTTCTTGTCACTTCCATGACACTTTGAACTTCCTGTGTCAGATGGTGAAATATGACCCAAGCAAATTTGGTCTGGGGATTCAGAGTCCAGGACTTTGTGACCATTAGAAATCATGGAGATAGCAGCAACACCTCAAGGAATATAATATTTCTATCAGGCTGAACATTTGCTCAAAGTTGGTCTGCGAGCTATTATCGGAGACAATGAGATCATTCTAATAAAGGACACATATAGTTTCTCTCTTATGTCTTTTACTGTTTCCACAGTGAATCATCATCCTCTAAGTTCACATTTGCATTTCACCAACCGGGAGGATACAAACACTGCCCTCTTATTTCTAACCAGTGTTGTATAGAAATGGTTGAATTTGGTCAGAGTTCTGGGTCTGATTCTTAGCTGTTTCTCAACTCTGTGACCTTGGACAAATCACTCCTTCTAATCTGTTTCCTTAACTAAAAAAAATAGAGGCATATACAAGGAAGGAGACGATGTTTATAAAAATCACTTAAAAACTGTGGAGTCCTGTGCAAATGCACAGTACAGTAAGTTTAAAAAGGTTAGATTAAAATCAATTAAGTCAAAGGCAGGGAACAACTTTGGGGTAGTGAAATTCATTTTGTTTTATTGAGCCCCTTAATTCTTTTCCACTTAATTAGAATCTCCTGGATGCTAAATTCTGAGATGAAATTAGTTATTGGTTAATGTCTGAAATTCCACCTCAAAATATGATTATCCCTGTTCAAATACAAGTATACTTGAGCTGGCTATTAGTCATTTACACCTTAGTATAACTGAGAAGAGATTAAGAAGTTTATTTTAAAAGGTATCTGGGTGGCTCAGTCAGTTTGGTGGCTGACTCTTGATTTAGGCTCAGCTCATGATCTCAGGGTCCTGGGATTGAGCCCTGAGTCGGGATCTGCTCTCAGTGGGGAGTCTGCTTGAGGATTCTCTCTCCTTCTCCCCGTGCCCTTACCCCTGCTCCCACACTCTTTCTAAAATAAGAGGCTAAATCTTTTTTTTTTTTTTAAGAAGTTTATTTTAAGAAGAGAGATAGGTTGAACACCCTAATGGGGAACAGAAGTGTTGGAAAAGAGATCCACATTACCTTAAACTGTAATTCTGAAATCTTCAAACCACAAGATTTTTTTGTAACTCATTTAGCAACAAAACCTGCTCTGAATGGATATGAGACTGTTTAGATTCCTTATTTCTCCCACTTAGTATGACTGGAAGTTCATATGCTTTGTTGGAGAATATAAATGGGTTTGACTATAGGGTGTTTTACCCATGCTCTGCTGAGGATGTAATGTAGTGCATAGTATATGCACAAAACATAAAAAAGTTTCAATTCCAAAAAACACTGGGTTCCGCTGACTTCACTGAACCTGTACAAATATTTTGTACTACCCAGATTATTTCCATATTATTGTCTAACCCAACTGAGTCCTTTTAAAAGCTTGCCTATTAGCAAGAGAAATAAGCTAAACTGTACGTTAAAATTTATGATCCCATGGAGTTATAGAGAACATAGGATTAGCTTTCAACGTTCCCCATTTTACCTGCGAGCATCTATTTACTTCTTTTTGGGGGGCCTGAGAAGGGAGGTGGGGATGGGCAGAGGAAGCTGGGGAGAAAGGATCTCAGTTAGACTCCCTTCTGTGTGGGGAGCCCAACTTGGGGTTTGATCTCAAGACCCTGAGATTCTGACCTGACTGAAATCAAGAGTTGGACCCTTAACCAACTGAGCTACCCAGCTGCCCCATTTAGTTACTTTTATTGGCCTTTTTATTGCACATCCTCAGTTAATTTTGGCTTCTCTTATTGTCTGTGTGTTTCAATTCAGAGGTTTTTTTTTTTTTTTTAACCTTCTAGACTTCGGCTTATCTCTGAATCCTGTTTTCCCTGTGTCATTGGTCTGCCTGAATTGACAGCTTCATAATGACATTGGCAGCTTCATCATGAGATTCTAATGTAGTGAACTAGGCAGTGACCCTCATTGGGAGCCTGACCCTGCAGCTAATCCCCAAATACTACTAATCAGTATTAAGGGTACCAAAGTGTTTAGTGCTGTAACATGTGGTCCCTGGGCCAGTATAGGCTTCACCTGGGAGTTTGTGAGGAATGCAGAGCCCCGGGGGGCCACCCCAGACCTTCTGAACCAGGATCTGCATTTCAATAAGATCTTGGGCTATGTTCACTCACATTAAATTCTGAGAAGTCCTGCTCTAGACTAGTATCCCCTCTATGCTTAGCCTGATTGCAAGCTGCTGTAGAAGTTAATTTCCATTAAGAAGGTTATAAATATTTCAAACTGGAAGCTTAAAGTAAAATACATTTCTATATTAATTTATAAATCTCAACTACTCTTTTGTAAATTTTGAACAGTAGAATTCTACCTCTCATGACATCACACTTACAGGTTTTGACAAAGATCAATGTTTAGTTTTTACTTTTTTAATACCCAATTCACCAAAACCTTCATGTATATATAACATCCTACCTTTTCTTAAAAAGGTTTTAAGAAGGCGTATACTTATCCCTCCCTTTCCTCTGCTTTGTAATTACGGTTTGCCCAGAGCTACACATGAGGAATATTTTATTTATTTTTAAAATACTTTATTTATTTATTTATTCATTTATTTATTTGGAGGGGGAGAGAGGGGGCGCGCGAGAGAGCACACATGTGTGCACAAGTTGGGGGAGGGGCAGGAGGAGAGAGAATCTCTCTCCCTCTCTCTTTTTTTTTTAAAGATTTATTTATTTATTTGACAGACAGAAATCACAAGGAAACAGAGAGGCAGGCAGAGAGAGAGGAGGAAACAGGCTCCCCACTGAGCAGAGAGCCCGATGCGATGTGGGGCTCGATCCCAGGACCCTGAGATCATGACCTGAGCTGAAGGCAGAGGCTTAACCCACTGAGCCACCCAGGCGCCCCAAGAGAATCTCTCTTAAGCAGACTCCACACTGGGCGCAAAGCCTAACCCCAGGCTTGATCTCTGGACTCTGAGACCAGACCTGAACCAAAACTGACACTTTCCCTGATTTACAAAAGCCCTTTGATTAAATAAAAAAAAAAAAAATTCTCCCCTTAAAATAATCAATATATCTCAGAACTAGTATGTTTTAAAATCTCTAGATTATCATATTTATATATAACATTTACTATTTATATATAACATTTACTATTACTATAACTAATGTTATATATAACATTTACTATAGACCCTTTTGTAATCAAACCAGTAAACCCCAATTTATCATTTTTGGTTACTGTCTTGAGCTTTGCGATGCGGGAGCATAAAAGTCCAGAAGCTCTAGTGCCTTTCCTCAGGGGAACTTACAATCTACAAGGCAGACAGAAATGGCTGTGTCATGAGGAGAGGATAATAATTGTTATAAAAGCATAAACAGGCCACCAGGCGACTTTGGAGAAAGGAAAGAACACATCTGGTTTGCGGAAGGCGGGGCTAGGCGTACATCTAGTCTGTCTTTCTTAAGCATGAACTTTCACCACACAAACTCTTTCTTTTTTTATGATTTAAGAATAGAAGGAAATCTAGCCCTGCCTACATGGTTGCTGCTGTTTTCTTTTTTATCTCCTGCTTTCTGCCTTATCTCTCCCAAGATGACCACTGGAAAAGGGGAGAAAGGGAGGGAGGGAGAGAGAGAGAGAGAGAGCACGTGCACTGTTTGCTGGTGGCTTTATCTCTGTGGCTCCCAGGGTCCCAAGGGCTGGTGTGCCCTGTCGCCTTCCAGACACGCCTGGGCGGTGTGTCTACCGTGTAGACACGGTATTTGCCGTTGGGTGGCTTCTCCTGGCCTCTGGTCCACGGAAGTCGGAGGCTCCCTGTAGCACACGCCTGTGCTGGTCTTCAAAGATGGAAGTCTTGACTTTCAAGACTGAAGGAGATGAAAAGGAAGGAAGCGGGGGCGTGGGAGGACACTGCAGACCCACAGGAGCAGGCCAAAGGCCATTGACCTGGACAACTTCAAATGGGGCAACTATGAAAATAAGACTTTTCATAGTCTTTCAGTTACTGGAGACCTATGATATATATTCCATTTATCATATATATCAACATAATATCTTCGCTTGCCAGAGTAGTAACTCAATGTAGTCGCCCTAGGGGCCAAGGAGTCAGGAAGCCTGACTTTCAGCGGAATACAAGCCATTGCCTGGCCGACATTACCGTCCATCCCTTTCATTGATGGCATTGACATGCTGGTCCATAACATTATCTAGAAGCGTTTTGAATTCTCTGGCCAAAGCTTTCTCCTTAAACCCAAAGCAATGTAAGACAATGCCTGACAGTGAAACATGAAACTCTGGTAATAAATACAAAGGAAGCAGATCACTTCACCAGGGAGGCTGTTCCGGTTTATCACGGAATTCTTGAATGGCTGGTATTTATGCAAGTTTTGTGTTTTTATTATTCATAGAAAAATAGACCCATTGAAATATTTGTGAAGGCCAATCTTAAGCTATAATTGTTTGTATGGCACAGGAAAATGAATTTGCAAAACTGTAAAATGAAATACTTGCCTCATCCCATTTTTAAACATTTTAAATGAAAACAGATTTGTGAATGGAAAATTTGTATTTCCACAAAATATTGGAAATCCAAAGTCTAAAACTGTTTGGCTAGAAATTGTGTATCATAATAAAACCAATTCTCCCCCAAAGCCTGACCTATTTAGTTTTGGCTATGCAGTATAATTATATATTTATACACCCCAGAATCCTGCCTGACAATTGAACATTCAGAACAGAAGCACAGAAATCAGATTGGAAGCTGATAAATAGAGAGTTCCTTTCTCTTTGCAAAAGTTTGCCCGGTCAGGCAGTGTGGGAAATTTTACAAGGCTCACACTCTCTTCTTATTCTAGGGAGAAGTAAATGGCTTGAGAGCCCTTGGGCATTCTTCAGGAGGAGTGTGGTCACAGACTTTCAAAAACTGGGCTTTTTTTCACCAAGAACTTATTTGTTAATCCTCTTCCAGTCTGTAAATATACCCCTCCCCCTGTTTCCCTGAATGAATTATGAGCTAAAAAGCTGTTTAAGGGAAGATGCTTTACTCAGATAAAACGAAGAACAAAACAAAACCAAAAAAACCTAGATGAGGCACTCAGTAAACATAACGGGGCAGTGGGGCTTCTAGGCAAGTCATCAAACCTTCTTGCAGTTCAGTTTTTCCATCTGTGAAATGGGGGTAATAATACACATTCTGCTACTTCACGAATAATTCCTTGTTAGGAGACTGTTTGCACGATAAGGAATCTCCTAGCAGAGAAGAGAGGGACCTTCCAAATATGAATGCTTGTGTGTTCTTTCCCTGTATTGAGGGTCTACGTAACAGGTGTGTGGATAGTTCTGAGGACATAACAGCGAGAAGATGTACTGAATAAATGTATCTGAGAAAAGCAGAGGCAAGGCGGAATGTCCATTGGCCAACCTGCATGGACTTGTATTGTGATTCAGAAATAACTGTGATGGTCCGAACATGATCCGCGTGGTCTAGGGGGAGACCTGCCATCGAATGCATGGGACAGGCCATGATCCTGACTTCAGGGGCATCAGGGCCGCCATCCATCGCAGAGATAGAAGCTCTCAGTTGCTTTTGGGACTTTCAGGAGTCTCCCCCATGGCCACAGGGAGCTGGGGTAAGAGAAACGTCTCAGTTCAGCCTATTATAACAAATATGTAAACTGAAGAGCTTAAACAGCGTTTCTTTCTTGCACTGTGGAAGCTGGAAGTCCAAGATCGAGGTTCTGGTAGCTTTGATTTCTGGTGGGTACCCTTTCCCTGCCTCACAGCTTTCTCACTGTGATCTCACACTCTGGGGATCGACACAGAGAGAGAGATCTGGTCTCTCTTTGCTTTTAAGGATTGGAACTCCATCATGGGGGCCCCTCCCTAATGATATAATTTAAACCTAATTACCTCTCAAAGCCTCACCTCCAAATCCCATCACACTGTGGATTAGAGCTTCAACATATGAATTCTGGGGGAACATACACGTTCGAGTCCATAACAGGAGAGGAATGGCAGGTGACCCTCAGAGCTACGAGCTCGTGAGATCCTCTGGATGGGATCCTCTCGTGAGGAACCATTGTGGGGGAGCTTCCCAGGGAATGGTGGCAGTACGGAAACAGTGAATGAGCTAAGAGCTGGAGAGATAACTGTTCCTAATGTCATGGTGGCTTGCTACTATGACTACCGCTGCTATGGCTACTGCTGTTGTTACTACTGCAAGTACTATTACTACTATACATATGTAGATGATGATGATGATGGTGGTGGTGGTGGTGGTGGCGGCTGCGTCATCTCTCTAGGCACAAGGAAACAGTCTCTGCAGTAGCAGTGGTGGTAGTACTAAACTTGAACCGCAGCTGTGAAAATGGGAGAAACAAAAATCAAACTAACATGCGAGAACTTGCCTTCCAGAATTGTATCAGATTTATCACTGGTGTGGTGATGTGTGAAGTTCAGTTGGTATTTTCATGGTGGACAGCATTAATCATGGCCTTTTAAAAAATAATAAACCTCTAAAAAATTTTAGAAATAAACAAGTTATTACTCTTAAAAAATCATTACTCTTAAAAGCTCCAAAACAAATATTTGATTTTTCCTGATTATTATTATTTTTTTGGCTGGGGGTGGTGGTGAATAGGTTGTCGTTTTATCTTTACTGTGGTATATGTTTTCATTATGTGGAAACATTCTTTTGGTGTGTTTTCTGGATTGTCTGAAGCGTCTGGCTGGAGTTCCATACAACCACACAGGATGGCTTCTAGGGTTGGCCTGTGCTTCCCTTGGTGGGATGCAGTTTGAGAATTAGCTAGAATTTGCACCTCTGCAGACTGAAGAGGGGTATGCTGTTCTGGGATAAAGCCATGTGAAAGAGAATGGCAACCCTCCAGAAGTGGGGAAAATTTCATGCCCTGAATTCAGACATTAAAAAAAAAAAAGGCGGTGGCGGGGGATCAGTATTGACCATTGAGGCTTCAGATTACACCGATTCTCTCAAAACCATCCCTTGGATTTTAAATGTTTGCAGTTCTTCTATTTGGTGTCATGGCTTCAGCTGGGTGCTCTGATTGATGACGTTGACTGCGATAAGACACAACTGTTTTCTCACAGTGTTGTTTCGGCATCTATCCTACCCTCTTGGGACCAGGGATTTTCTACTTCTCTCTTCTATTGGCCAGGAAGGATCACCTCTGCCTCTCTGGCATCCTAGCCCCTCCCGGCAAAGAGCTGGGGTTCTGTGGATGTTGGGTGAATGAATGCTCACCTATATAGTCTATTATCACATGTATTCTGTTGTGGCTCATCACAATTAAGATTCTCTGAATGAGTCAAGTTTAGGTCACAAATCAGGCAGATTTGGGGATTCATCGGATGTGGGAAAAAAGAGAGAGAGAGAGAGAATGAGATCAATCAAGCTAGGATGATATCTAAGTGTCTGGACTAAAAAATCATAAGCACTTTGAGTGACAGTCATCTAAATGAGATATAAGGGATGAGTAGCATTTGGGGGGAAAACAATGAGGTTTAGGATTTCTATTGACAGGTAAGAACACTGAAGTTTACAGAATTAAGTCTTATGCCCGAAACCAAACAACCAACAAGTGGCAGAGCAAGGATTCAAGCCTAGGCAATTACACAAGTGCCCTGACAGATATTATTAGAACATTCCTTAATCTCAGGCCCTGCCTACCTGCCCAGGAGGAGGCATGCATTTCAGCCAAAGCAGGATGACTGGAGAGACTGAAAGGTCTATTCCCCTAACACAGAGCACATCTGTGAGCCCAACCGGAAGCTGTGACTGGGACACGTCATGACACACCAACATTATCAGTGTTAAGCGCTTTAAAATATCATTTTTCCCCCAAAGAAAACAACTTGAGAAATTATTTCTAAATATCAAAGTGAAGGAAGCTATATTTAGTGAAGATGTTTATTAAAAATATTAGTACTACATTAGTAAAGAAAACAGGAGTATCCCATATATGTATTTATGTATGTGTATGGGTGTTTGTGTGCCTGCTGCTCACTTTCTAATTTTATCATCGAATTTTCTTCATTTGTTTTATGGGGGAGAATTTCATGTTATAGGGTAAGAATTTATAAGTGCTTAAAAGTCTTCCCAAATAAAGGCAACCCTAAAAAATTTTAACAGAGTGTCCTGTCATTTTATTGTTTTTATCTGTAAACTGACAATATTATTTAACATTACTTAATTCAGAGGACTAAATGAGCTAATATACTTAAAATTCTCAGAACAATTTTTGACGCACATTGAAAACTTGATAAACTTTAACTCTTGTTAATTGTTAATAGTTTTTACTTCCCTTCCCTACAATATTGAATACCAACTCCGTCCAAGCACATATGGGCTCACAATCCTGATATGCTTAAAAATTTTCAGGAAAATAAAGGTTAAAAAAATTTATTCTATAAACTTATGTAAGAAAAGGGTTTTAAGAATTATTAATATTAGATGAAAAAGATGTTTTTTCTCTAGGCCATGTTAAGATAAAATTTCTAATCAGGCATGAGCCAATCATATGCCATGACTGGATAAAAATTCACTTTAAATTTATAGGTAACAACATACATTTCTTTAACAGGCTGTGAATCACATACTTATTTAAACAATTGAAAACTTTACAAATTCTTGTATTTAAGATATTACTTTTTAATATCCTTGCATTAAAATGAAAATGATTACTTTTTAATATTACTAGAAACCACCCTATCCCCAACTGTAAAGATATATTTCTTGTGTGATTTTATTATATGCTTAATAATAGTACCTGTGAGCTCGGATTTCTTTTGAATAAAATTGATTGGAAACAATATCTACCCTAAAGCATCTTTAATGTCATTATAGATGGGTAGGAGTAAATTAAGCGGTATTTAGGCACCAAAGTCTTTAATTTCATTGCATTTGAGTAGGAGTTAGACATTATGAGGTCCAATTAAAAAAGTCGCTAATGTTTTTACATCTGAGTAGGAGTAAATTAAACAAAATCACTCCTGAGCTGCTAATATCATTTTAATTGAATGTCATTCAGTTTCTAACTGCTGTTACAACACTACAGATAATGAGGCTGTTTCTACAGAGCATCTGAGACTCCAGGGTTGTGGCTGCTGAAAATAAAGTTATAGGTTAGGAGATGACAAGGCAAACACTGGCATATGGAAGAAGAAGGCAACTGATGCATTGTAAGAGGTGACATCCTGTTTGATGACATGACTTATATATATGAAAACTACTGGATCAAGGAGCCCAAAAACCTGCTGGCCAAAAGTTGGATTGTTACTCTTGCAGAATTGGCTTTGGAAAACTACTTCTTCCCCGATGATGAGATTTATAGATTCTGAAAGCTAGAAGCACTAATCCCATTGATTTAGCTACCATGAATTATTCATAGAGTTTGATTCGATGGAGAATTTGAAGTTGAGACAATAGTTGAGAAAGGCACCTAAAATAATAGAGTGGTAACTTTAAGACAGTCAAAGTGATGCAAATATTAAATAAAGTTTCTTCTTTGAGACCTTGAAAGATTTTAATAATTAGAGGAGGAAAAATTTTAAAAGGAAATCCAGATTTGGTGCATAAGCCAAACAGCCATACTACTATTAATGATATTTTTATTGTTCACATTGAAGTTTATAAAGTATTGATTGGGGAGGCAGAAGATTTATTAATGGAAACTACTATTGATCCTTTCAAAAATTAAAAAAGGGTTAGAGGCGCCTGGGTGGCTCAGTAGGTTGAAGCCTCTGCCTTTGGCTCAGGTCCTGGTCTGAGGACCCAGGTCTCAGGGTCCTGGGATCGAGCCCCGCATCGGGCTCTCTGCTCAGCGGGGAACCTGCTTCCTCCTCTCTCTCTGCCTGCCTCTCTGCCTACTTGTAATCTCTGTCTACCAAATAAATACATAAAATCTTAAAAAAAATAAAATAAGGGTTATCAAAGAATGTTACATTTACGTAATTCACAAGTTAACAGCCTACAACAGGTAATGGTTCCTGGTTCTTTACACCCTCTCCGTAAGAGGAGTATGCGTTATCCACTTTGCCATGACACTTGGCAAAGCCTCCAAGTAAAATAGGTGAGTAAACATCCTGGCCCTGTGATACTAGGATTGGCCACCTGACGTGACTTGGCCAATGGAGAGTTAGCATATCTGATGAAAACAGAGGCTTTAAATATGCTTGCATACTTTGGTTTGGCCATCTGTGCCTCTGCCATCTGTCTTGGGCATAAGCCTGTCTTGAGACGACTCTGGTCCCAGAATGAGAGACATGGAACAGCCTGTAACTGTGTAAGCCTGGAACAGAGCTCTCCAGCCAACCTGCAGACACACAGGAGAAAAGCGGTCCTGCTGTTTAAACCACTAGGCTTTCTTTGATTGTTTAGAATATTATGATGGAGGGCGCCTGGGTGCCTCAGTCAGTTAAGCGTCTGCTTTTGGCTCAGGTATGATCCAGGATTTTGGGATCGAGTCCTGATCGGGCTCCCTGTTCAGTGCAGAGCCAGCTTCTCCCTCTGCCCCTCCCACCCGCTCGTTCTCTCGTGCTCTCTTTCTCTCACAGAAGTAAATAAATAAAATCTTTAGTACATTATGAGGGAAATATAGTCACCAATAAAAGGCTTTCAGAAATAAATCAAGGAAATACTCAAAACCTCAATTGAAAATGAGCGAAAAAAACAGGAATTGGCTAATCTCTGTCCGGTTCTATCTAGCGCGCTTTCTTTCGTTCTCGCTTTCTTCTGCTCTTACACACAGACGTAAAATGTAAAATACCAATCAACACATGGAAAAGCATTCAGTCTTAGTAATAATCAAACTTAGATTAAAGTATCAATGATCTATTTCTATTCCTCAGCTTCTCAACTTCCTACTGTAATACTCTAGATGGAATTACCATTTTTTCTCCTTGCAATAGCTAATCACCTGGTCTTCCCTGACCCATTCTGACTGTTCAATAACCTATTATCCATATCTCAGCAAGAGAGAACTTTTCAAAATTCAAATCCAATCACGTCATCTCCATGCTAACCCTCCGGTTATATCCTGACCTTATCTCAAACCACTCTTAGAGTATTCTAGTCATTTCTTATAGTACATTTATCTGTAATTATATTTCAATTTGCATAATTATTTATTCAATATCTATCTGCTATACCAAATTACACACTCCAAGAGATCAGAAACTAGGTCTGTTTTTGCTTGTCAGTGTATTCCTCGATAGGTATTTTGTCTAATTAATGAATGAACATTATTATTTTATGGTTAATTGAGACTGATGAAGCAAAGTTAGCATTTGGTGTTGGCACAGCTACAATCAAGGGGCACCTGGTTGGCTCAGCTGATAGATCATGTGACTTTTAATCTTGAGGTCATGAGTTTGAGCCCTACATTGGGCATAGAGTTTACTTAAAAAAAATTAAGAAAAAAAAGTTATGATAAAATAATCACTCTCAGGAAATGCTGCCAGCAGTTTAAATAAGTATTACTCTTCTGGACAGAAATTTTTATAAAATATAACAGGTTTATAGTTTTCATGACCTTTGATTCAGTTACTTCACTTCTAGAAGTTTTATTTATTCATATATTTATTCATTCATTCATTTAAAGATAGAGAGAAAGACCGTGCACGGGCATGTGCAAATTGGGAAGTAGGGGCAGAGGAAGAGGGAGACAGAGAATCTTAAGCAGGCTCCATGTCCAGTGCAGAGACATGTGGGGCTTGATCTCACGACCCTGAGATCACGATCTGGGCCAAGAGCAAGAGTCAGATGCTCAACCAATTGAGCCCACCCAGGTGCCCCTCAGTTTACATTTCCTTTTCTTTTTTTCTTTCTTTCTTTTTTTTTTTTTTAAACAAAAGCAGGTTTAATCACTTAAGAGTTTTTAAGTGCTTTCAAACACTCTTCATTGTTTTGTTTAGCTTTTCCTCAGAGGACATGGTGGTCCAAATTAGATTAGTAGAATCTAAATGCTGAAAATCATTTATGTTTTCTAGATACACTGTTTTTCTTCATTTAAAAACCCTGCTACATTATTAACATCCAGTATTTTTAACTTGCTTTATTTAGGACAACACTAATTATGGCAGAAAGTTAATTACTGGAAGACCATTCATTAGATGACGATTTTAGTTGTCTGTCTTAAAGACGTATTTGGTTATGTTGATTGTCCTTATTCCTTTCCAATTTTTCCACCAGCCATATAAGTATATAAGATACACATTGCATGCTTTTATAGTAGCTAATTCTATCCATTTTAACTAGTTAAAAATATAGTTACCATTAATGAAATTTTATTTATACATGTCCAATCATCCTATTTACTAGTTATATTGTATGCATTTTAAAATAAAAAGTAAACTATATAATCTGCTTTAAAGGCTATAAAATATGAAATCAAATCCATAGGACACTTAGTAAACACTAATAAGCACCCACTGCATGCCAGGCAATATTCTGAGCAATGGACATACTGTAGTGAATAAAATAGAATAACAACCATGACAAAACCCAACATCAACAACCAAAAAATCAGCAAACAGAAAAATCTTTGCAAAATAAAACTCTTCCTTTAGGCCAAATTCAGTGTTCCTTATCATTCTTCCTAATTTGTTGAGATTTGGTTTTCTTTGTGTGTTCATCATATCCTACAAGCTCCTTCCCAAACTTGGATATGTATAGATTACTATGCACAACTATGTCAAACACTGTGGACTACTCTTTTCTTCTAGCATTGGGTGAACTGTTAAGAAGAGCCCATACATTTTATCATCAATCTCAGAGAATACATTCTTCTAATAATATTGTCCCAAGAACAGGCTCATTTCTGCCATGGATGTGTCAGACAGTGTCACAATGGACATCTAGAGCCTCATTCAAAGTTAAGAGCTCTCCTTTCCTTGCGACCTGAGCCTCCTTCAAGTCAGCAAACCTGTGGCTGGGAGGAGGAATGTGGTTTGAGTCTTCCATTTATTTCTATATTTTCTCCTGTTCCCCACCTCACCTGATTATTTCTGGCTACTCCTGGGTTGAATAAGGAGTTGGAAGATGAAACATCTCTAAGAACTTGGCACACACATAATTTAGTGATGGTGCCTTCTGGGTATGTAATATTCCCAATATAGTTTTCCTTCTCCCTTATTTCATGCTCTCATGGGTTCCTTGTAGGATATGCACGCTTGGAACCATGTCTACACTTCCTATGGTATGAGAAAGGTCCACTTTTCCTGGCTTGTCATTCAGAATTCCTGGACTTCCCATGGTCTATCCCCCTCATTTGGGCATTTCATTCCTTGAGGAAGCCCTCTTGGGCAGGATTCAATCCAGCCAGGTGCTCATGCATTTTTGCTCTGCCTTTGGTATAGGGACAGTTTTCTTCCAATGCAATCACACCATCCATTTTCTCTCTAATCTTCAGGAGACACGTTGTGCTTTTGAGTGGTTGTTTTGAAACTCGCCTTCTTCCTTGGTTTAACTGAAGCACAAGTTCTCCCTTCCTTCCCCTCATTGGGGGAGGGACGGAATATACAGAAGACCAATAAATCTCCAAATAAATTCTCTTTCTTCCTTTATAACTTCAGTCTTTTCATATCCTTAGGTGGGGGCATGAGTTAGGGTTCTAAAAACTATTTTTAGCTACCCCTTTGGCAAATCCTACCTAGATGATCCAGCATCCAATCTGGAATACTATGAGATTTGGCACTTATTAGCCATTAGGAATTATCTAAAATTAAGGTAGAAATTTCCCTGTGTTAACATCCTGTTGCATTGACTCTAAAATATTTGTGCTCTGGCGCAATGGGAAGAAAAATATCACTAGTTATAAAAACTCATTGCACCTGCTTCTTTCCTTCTTCTTCTTCTTCTTCTTCTTCTTCTTCTTCTTCTTCTTCTTCTTCACCTCCTTCTCTTTCTCTTTCTCCTTTTTCTCCTTCTCCTTCTTCATCTTCATCTTTTTCTCCTCCTCCTCCACCTCTTCATCCTCTTCCTTCTTCCTCTTCTTTTCTCTGTATCCTTTAAGGGGAATGCCATTTCAGGAAAGCTGGATTTTTATTTATTTTAAAAAATAACCTGATGGATATCTTTGATTTAAAAAGGTGATTACAGCACTTCTGCAAGGGAAGGAGAAACACACAGTGTGCTGATGTGTTGGGCTCAGTAGGTGAGAGGAATTCTTGAGTTTCCCAGGACCGGGGCAGAAGGGGCCTGGAGAGCCGTGAAGTAGTTTGATGAGGGAGGTTCCATAAGCCTATTGGGAAGTCCTGGCCCAAGAAGAAAGGATGATTAATGACAGGGATGGTCAAGGATGCCTACCACTAACCACTGAAGTGTTTAATGCTAATCCTCTTTTATAAGTAGGTTATAGATAGTGACCTTGTGTTAAGAGGTGGCTTTGGAAGTAAAAGCAAAAAAATTCTTGTGTAATGTTTAGGATGATGTTAAATACAGGAAACAAGACTCTCTTCTCTAGTTAGAGACCAAGTGGGAGCAGGAAATTGAGTGAGAGTTGACCATGAGAGATGATCTGTGGCGAGGGCACTCATCTTGCTATAGAATGGGATGGAAGGATTGGGGCACTTAAATTTTTTTTCATTATAGAAAATTTTAAAAACACTAAAAAATAGCAGTGATAACTTGGTTACCCATCACTCAGGTTCAAAAGCCATTGAGGCATTATTAAATTTTTAATATTTAAGGAAAGAGTGAGTTTATTAAGGATGATAGACTTGGGACAAAAATAGGGAGTCCTCATCTGAGTTATAGTAGCAAAATTGGGACGTTTCTTATAATGTTCTAGAATCAGAGGTGGACTCAGTCCATTCACATATCAATAACTTTTTAAAAAAGATATCTATTTATTTGACAGAGAGAGAGAGAGAGAGAGAGCACAAGTAGGTAGAGCGGCAGGCAGAGGGAGTGGGAGAAGCAGACTCCCCACTGAGCAGGGAGCCTGACAAGGGCCTCAATCCCAGGACCCTGGGATCATGATCTAACCTGAAGGCAGCTGCTTAACCGACTGAGCCACCTGGGCACCCCATCAATAACTTTTCTAAATAGGAGATCTGTTATACCTGAAGGACTTCTTGCATGAAGAAGTAATTCCAACATCCCTTAATTTTTACTCAGTACTAACAATTTATTTGAGAGGGATGGGTGTTTATTTTGTCAGATGTGTTTGAGTTATGTGTATATGTGCACAGGCATTAGAGTACACAGTAGTCTCAGAAAGTTGCTCAATATTCTCCAGGGGTATAGATTCTTGGAAAGTCTCTGTAACAGTTAGGATTGTGTCACTATCCTAAAAGTGGTCAAAATAAAAAATACATTTGTTATCCTGAGTAGCAGGAAGTCCAAGGGCAGAATAGTTCCAGGATTAATTCAGTGGTTCTGAATGTTGTCAAAACTCCAGGCTTCTTTCATCTCTTCACTGTGTTATGGCCAGTGTTTTGATTTTTCCTTATCTTTGCCCTTCATGTTTACAGGATGACTGCTGCAGATCCAGGCATCACATTCTCACATGGCAGCACCCCCCAGGAAGAAAGGGAAAGAATTTGTCCTCTCTTATGTCTTATTAGAGAAGACAGCTATTCATAGACAAGCCCAGCAAATTTCTGACCAAAGCCTACTGGCTGAGATTGAGTCACATTTTCATGTTCTAGCTGCAAAGAAGGCTAGGAAAGAATCAAGTAGTGCTAAAATTTATCTTAGGTCATAGGGCAGCTCTGTTTTTAACATCTTGAGGGAACTCTGTACTGTTTTTCAGAGTGGTTGTACCAGCTTGCAATCCCACAAACAGTGTAAGAAGGTTTCTCTTTCTCCACATCCTCCCCAACACTTACTACTTCCTGTTTTGTTAATTTTTGCCATTCTAACTGGTGTAAAGTGGTATCTCATTATGGTTTTGATTTGTATTTCCCTGATGGCTAGTGATGTTGAGCATTTTTTCATGTATCTGTTAGCCATTTGTATGTTTTCTTTGGAGAAGTGTCTCTTCATGTCTTCTGCCCATTTTTTGACTAGGTTATTATTTTTTTTTCTAAGTAATGATTATCAAATAATTTTTTAAATTAATTTTTTATTTTTTATAAACATATATTTTTATCCCCAGGGGTACAGGTCTGTGAATCACCAGGTTTACACACTTCACAGCACTCACCAAAGCACATACCCTCCCCAATGTCCATAATCCCACCCCCTTCTCCCAAACCCCCTCCCCCCAGCAACCCTCAGTTTGTTTTGTGAGATTAAGAGTCACTTATGGTTTGTCTCCCTCCCAATCCCATCTTGTTTCATTTATTCTTCTCCAGTGGGTAGGAGAAGAATAAATGGGTTATTTATTTTTTGAGTGTTGGATTTGAGAAGTTCTTTATAGATCTTGGATATAAGCCCTTTATCTGTAATGTCATTTGCAAATATCTTCTTCCATTCCATGGGTTGCCTCTTAGTTTCGTTGACTGCTTCCTTTGCTTTGCAGAAGCTCTTTATCTTGATAAAGTCCCAAAAGTTAATTTTTGCTTTTGTTTCCCTTGCCTTTGGAGATGGGTCTTGAAAGAAGCTGCTGTGGCCGATGTCAGAGAGGTTACTGCCTATGGTCTCCTCTAGGATTTTGATGGATTCCTGTCTCACATTGAGGTCTTTCATCCATTTTGAGTTTAAAATTTGTCTTAGAAAATAGGTTCTGCCTAAGGAAAATATTGGTTGGAAAAGATTGTTGGTAGGCAACCATTGGTGTCTGCCACCATTATTTAGGAAGTATATATGATTAAATAATGGCATTTAATTCTGTTGCATGCCAATATTCTTAGCACCTGCTGTGCAAAAAAAAATGCCGACTTGATGCTGAATATGGTGCTGAACAAGGTGCCTCTAAAGCTACCATGCAAGAACAGCAAGTCCCCAAGTGAGGCATGGTAGAGTTTTTATGATTGTTACCAGGGAAGGTCAAGGAGTAGAGGAACAATCCCGGCTAGGAGTCAGAAGACTAAGGATTTAGACCTGGATTTGTCCCTTTCTAGCCTGACACTGGTGCAAATAAATCTGATCTTAAAAGTCTTGATGTTCTTAATCTCTAATTATCTGTAAAAGAGAAGTTTTTTTTGGTTTGCCTTGAAGTAATTTCCCTTTATTAAAATAAGAGTGCTTCAACCTTTCCTCCCATGCTTGTTATCTTGGTAAGTCTGTTTCTTGCCTAGCTCTGGCCAAAGGATGGCAGAGAATACCAGCTTGGCCAACTAACCTTCTTTTGATCCTGAATCTGCAGCTACTGCCCTTGTTCCCTGCTCTACTTTAGAGAGAAATGGCTCAGATTTTTTTTTTTCTCTTCTCCCATTTTCTCTTGAACCCTCTCCCATTGGTTTTTTGCTCCCACAACACTATCTGAAGAGTTTTTCATTATTGAGAGCAGCCAGCATGTTGCTAAATTCAATAGTTAATTCCAACTTACTTGGCCTATAGCCCTCATTTGGCACAGAAACATTTTATTTGCTTGGTTTTTAGGATACAAGTCCCTTCTGGTTTACTTCCCATTCCTTTGCTGAATCTCCCTCATGTCTCTGACCTGTCAATACTTATGCCTCTACATGTATTCTCTGGGTAAATTCATCCAATCCTATGGCTTTAGATGTCATTTACGGAGTGACAACTGCTCTACTAATACCTTGGGATGGACCCTTCCCCTAAATTCTGGATTTATATATCCAACTTCTCAGGATGTCCACATGAATGTTTATCAGCCATCTCAAATTAATCCATCCCAAATTAAAATTCCTAATTCCCATAACAATTTCCATGTCCACTACCTGCCATGTAACCTGTCCCACCTCATCATGATTAATTCCCCCTTCCCTTAGTGTTATTTTGATACCATCTCATTACTTTCCTTGCATTTTTTTCCTCTGATGAAATTTTGAAAAATTAGAAAAATTTGATTGTTTTATTTTAAGGGAGGGAAGGAGGAGGAAGGGGAGATGATGAGGGAGAGGGGAATCTTAAGCAGGTTCCATACCCAGTGTAGAGCTGATGCAGGATTCAATCTCACAACCTGCTTTGACCTGAGCCAAAATCAATAGTCAGATATTTAACCAACTGAGTCACCCAGGTCCCTAGAATAATTTCACTAGTTTAAAAAGCTCTTTGGGAATTTTGATCTGAACTACATTGATTATATAACCTGATTTTAAGAAAATGAGCGTTCTTACAATAGTGAGTTTTCCCTATTCCATTCACAACCCAACACAGCTTGCCATTGGGATGCATGCCATTTTGATGGTCAAATTATTTGACCATCAATAAAAAATAAAATATTCCTTAATACAAATACTGGATTTTCCCATATTAATGATCAAAATTTTGTTTGAATAGGGAGTAATACACCCATTTGTCTTTTAAAAGAGCTTCTAAATGAAAGTTACCACAATGGCCATTGCGTTTATTTAAAAAGCAAGCAAATATTCAATGAGTATATTTTGCTTCTTTTATATTTATATAATATCTTCTCGTAATGTCATAATTTTTCGTACACCTTTGACTCCTCTTTCTATTTTTTATCTTTCTCCAAATTCCATGTCTCAGGGAACCATTCTGGAATATTACTAAAATATTTCTTCCATTTCCATTTCTGGTGCCACTAACCTAACCCAAACACTTGTTGTTTACAAGGTTGGCTTAAACAATTATTAGTGCAGTTTTTCTAGTTGGTCCTCTACTTGCTTCTTTTTCTTTTCAGGCTACAATCTTGTTCCCTCACTCTCTTATTGTCTTTATTTCTCCTTAACACTATTGTTCATGTTTTTTTTTTTTTTTAAGTTTTTAAGTTCCAGTTAGTCGATATACAGTTTCAGGTGTACAATATAGTGATTCAACATATACAATGCCCTGTGCTCATTACAACAAATGCAGTCCTTAATCCCAATCACTGTTTTCACCCATCCTCCCTCCAGCCAGCTCTTCTTTGATAACTATCAGTTTGTTCTCTATAGTTAAGAGTCTGTTTCTTGTTTGCATAGCTCTCTTCCCCCCTTTGTTAGCTTATTTTGTTTCTTATATTCTACATATGTGTAAAATCATATGATATTTGTCTTTCTTCAACTGACTTATTCCCTTAGCATAATACTTTCTAGCTCCATCCATGTCCTTGCAATGGCAAGAGTTCATTCTTTTTGATGGCTGAATAATATTCCATTGGGTATGTATACCACCTCACCTTTATCCATCTGTCAGTTGATTGGAACTTGGGCTGTTTCTATAATTGGCTGTTGTAGATAATGCTGCTATAAAATTCAGAGTGCATGTATCTCTTTTAATTAGGATTTTTGTATCCTTTGGGTAAATACCTACTAATGCAATTGCTGGATCATAGGGTAGTTTTATTTTTAACTTTTAAAAAAAAGATTTGATTTATTTATTTACTTATTTATTTGTCAGAGAGAGAGAGAGAGAGAAAGAGCAAGTGAACACAAGCAGGAAGAGCAGCAGGTGGAGGGAGAAGCAGGATCTCCACTGAACTGGGAGCCTGATATGGGACTCAATCGCAGGACCCTCGAATTATGACCTGAGCAGAAGGCAGCTGCTTAACCAACTGAGACACCAAGGCATCCCTATTTTTAACTTTTTAAGGAACCTCCCTGCTGTCTTCCAGAGTGGCTGCACCAGTTTGTATTCCCACCAACAGTGCATTCTTTTTTTTTTTTTTTTAAGATTTTATTTATTTATTTGCCAGAGAGAGATCACAAGTAGATGGAGAGGCAGGCAGAGAGAGAGAGAGAGAGAGAGAGAGAGAAGCAGACTCCCTGCTGAGCAGAGAGGCTGATGAGGGACTCGATCCCAGGACCCTAAGATCATGACCTGAGCCGAAGGCAGCGGCTTAACCCACTGAGCCACCCAGGTGCTCCCCCCAACAGTGCATTCTTGCCAACACCTGTTGTTTCTTCAATTTTAGCCATTCTGACAATTTTAGCCGTTCTAACAGGTGTGAGGTGATACCTCATTGTAGTTTAGATTTGTATTTCCCTGCATCAGTGATGTTGAACATCTTTTCATATTCCTGTTGGCCATCAGTATGTCTTCTTTGGATAAATGTCCATTCATGTCTTTGGCCCATTTTAAAATTTATTTTTAAATTTTTAAATTTTAAATTTTTAAATTTTAAATTTTTAAATTTTTTAAAAAAGATTTTATTTATTTATTTGACAGAGAATGAGAGTGAGCACAAGCAGGGGGAACAGCAGGCAGAAGGTGAGGGAGAGGTAGGATCCCTGCTGAGCAGAAAGCCTGATGTAGGACTCCATCCCAGGATTCTGGGATCATGACCTGAGCTGTAGGCAGCTGTCTAAATGACCAAGCCAGCCAGGCACTCTCCCTGCCCATTTTTTAGTTATATTATTCATGTTTGGGGTGTTGAGTTTTTAAGTTCTTTATACATTTTGGATTCTAGCCCTTTATCAGATATGTCATTTACAAATATCTTCTCCCATTCCATAGGTTGCCTTTTGGTTTTGTTGATTGTTTCTTTTGCCATGCAGAAGATTTTTTATTTTGTTGCAGTCCCCATAGTTTATTTTTGCTTTTGTTTCTGTTTCCTCAGGAGACATATCTAGAAAGAAGCTGCTATGGTCAGTGTCAAAGGAGTTACTGCCTCTGTTCTCTTCTACCATCTTTATTTCAGGTCTCACATGTAGGTCTTTAATGACATGCTGATTTTTAGACACTACTTCGTATTGATATGCTCCTTCTCACTAAGACTTTAGCCATCCGATAGCATGGAGTCCTAGCATCCAATTTCTAAATCTAGAGTTAAGAACAAAACAATATACCAAAGATGGAGCTGTAGAAAACAGAAAAGAACTTGGGTTCTTGATGATATTGTTGAGCCCTGAGTCAGTTTAACTGGAGATGTACAACAAACTAGGCTTCTTATTATAGAAGATAACAATTTTCCTTACCAAATTGAGCTGTAATTTCCTGATATTTGTTGCTAAAATCAACCTAGGTAATATAGGATCTCACATTAATGCTGGTGGATGGCCAAGACTGCATGGAAGGAGACTTCCTTGGTAGGTTCCCAGCCTGAATTAAAAGCAACTGGTAACTCATGGCTCTCATGGGTAATATGAAGATGAGCAGAGGGTTTGAATAACTCTAGCAAGGAAACCTTTCTTGGATGCCCCCATGTCACCCTGGTCAGGACTGTGTCATGGACATGAGGAACAGGATGATCGTGATTCCAGTGGTGCCAGAGAGTCAACTACATTGACCACATTTGTGCTTCATTGAATAGATAGTGATATGTATTTGTTGAATTTTTGCTTTTAAGACTCTTAAAATGTCTGATTCATAATTTCATAGCCTTTAAAGTTGGTAACTTAGTGCTGCCATTCCCCAACATGGTGGTTCACTCATTGAATCACCTGAAGAACCTAAACAAACAAAAAACAACTGAGCAAACTCCCTTCCTCCCGAAAGATTCTGATTTATAGATCAGATAGAAGATCTAGGAATCAGTGTTTATAAAACATTTCTCAGGGTTTGGCAATTACTCCTTTGAAGTTATCTAGTCCAGTCATCCCTTTTGTACAGTAGAAAAACTGAAAACATGAGAGGTTCAAGTGACATGGGTGCTTTTCCCA
This sequence comes from Mustela erminea, assembly GCF_009829155.1. Lineage (NCBI taxonomy): Eukaryota > Metazoa > Chordata > Mammalia > Carnivora > Mustelidae > Mustela > Mustela erminea. The sequence goes on along the minus strand of NC_045627.1, from coordinate 30,143,142 downwards.
CTTTCCCAGGTTTGGTAAGCAGGTACCAGTGAACATATCATCTAGCTGCCAGGAAAAAACTCTCTGGTGTCTGAGAGTCATCCTTAGAAAGCCTCAATAATGGATTCAATTTGATCAAGAATAGCGTGCGTGCGCGCACGCACACACACACACATACACACACATGTTTTTCTTATCTTTTCCCTCTTTCTCTTACAAAGAAGAGAGTAAACAATCTCAGCTTAATCGCTTAATTAGGGATCTGGTTAGACAGAGTCTATTTAAAGGAGGTTTCATTTAAATCAGAGGAATAATGACCCAAGTTTTCTGCTAGAGAAAGAGGGAGCAACCAAATTGCTTTTATCTATACAAACTGAATTTATCTCAGCAGCTTCCTCTTAGTTCTTCAAGAAAGAAATACAAGATCTTGCCAACTTAAAAAAATATCATAATGACTTACTTGGAACTAAGATCATGTGGTTGTCATGCTTAATTGTGCAAAGAGTGTGTCTTTTTTTTAGTCTCCCAAGTCATTGGCAGCATTTAAGAAAAGGAATTCTATAAACCTTTCTGTGATATTTATATTATTTTCCAATTTTAAAATTCCTTTTCCTTCACAATAAAAGATTGGTTAAACTTATCAAAATCACTTTGATTTTACACCTACAACTGGAATCCTAACATCTTGATTTTCGACACTTATAAATGCTTTAATAGATACATGGACAGTAATTTAGTTTGACTTAAATGTAATAATCGAGCCCATTTATCTAGGTTGACAAGATTTCATTTCCTAATGATCTTTTATTGTAAATTTATTTGATTTCCTTTAATATATTATCTCATTTCTCATCGCCTTTCCTTTAGAAAAAAATATGAATAATTTTGTATGGAATTATGAAGACTTGGCCTTGAGCTGACAGCTCTGGGAAGCACTGAATATCTCCACCCTTAAAACAAATTACGTAGTTTGATAACAAAGTCCCAAGAAGAAGGGAACATTAGTTTATCAAGAAGTTAGTCTAAAAGATGCTGAAATTGTATTTCTTGCAATGTGTTCCTTGCAAGAATGGGAACCAAAATAATTAGGCCAGTCTGACTCCTTTTCTATATTTCCAACTGCCTATTTGAGCTCTGAGTATCCCACAGTCAATTTGCATTCAACATTTGGTTATAAAGCCAAACTTACCTTCTTTCACCCAAAATGGCTTCTCCCCTAGATCTGTGTTTATATTACATTTACAGAAATGATACCACCATCTATGCAGTCAATCAAGCTGAAGCCCTTCCACTCTCCAAAATAGTCAGCTGGCACAATATCTTGACTTTCATAAATTCCAAATCGTTCTCAAAACTGTCCCCACTTCTCCATTCCTTCCACTCTTGCCCTCATGATTCTTGCCTGAGCACTCACTGCAGCCTCCTACCTGGTTTCCCTGCCTCCAGTCTCACCCCACACCACACATCGTCTGTGCTAGTGCAAGACTGATCCTGAGGGGAATATCCATCTGACCTAACCCCCTATCTGAACACTCTTCATCAGCTCCCTAGTGCCTGTAAGACTAACTCCATGGTCCTCAGCAAGCCATATGAAGCCCTTCAGGACCTGGATCCAGCCTAGTTTTCCAGCTGAAGTTTTCCTCATCTCTTGTCACTCTTTACGTAGATCTGCTCTCCTACTTCAAACTTCTCTACATCTTTGTACACACACACACACACACACACACACACAGAGAAATATAAAAGATTTTATTTATTTATATGAGATACAGAGAGAGCATGTGCAAGTGGACGGAGTGGCACAGGCAGAGGGAGGAGAATCTCAAGCAGACGACAGCCTGAGTGTGGAGCCAATGAGGGGCTCGATTTCATGATCCCGAGATCACAACCCAAGCCTAAACCAAGAGTTGCATGTGTAACTGACTGAACCAGTCACCCAGGTACCCCTCTTCTCCATCTTTTGAGAGTATATTCAAACACCCCCTCTTGTGGTGATGCCCTGGCACAGGTAGTCGCGGTCCCCACTGCATTTCTATGTCCCTGCTTGCCTCTGAGGTACTATTTACTCAGTGCTATAATCCGTCAGTTCTCTCTCTCTCTCTCTCTCACTAGACTGTAAGATCCTCAAGAGGATGTACTGTATTCCACTCATTATTTTCTCAGTTCCCAGTGCAATGTTTGGCATAATAATTACATAATGGATATTCACTGAATGAAGAGTTGAATGACTGAATATGCTCCAAAGGGCTGTTTAAATTATTTTCTTTGGCTGGATGTCTTACTGTTGTCTCTGTGAAACGTAACTGGAATTTGCTATTTATTATAATTATGGTTGTTGAAATGGCATTTGATCTGGGTGTCACAACGCCATAGTAGGAAGAAATGCCAAAATAAGATGGCAATTTAGAAACCTACAGTGGTAATATAAACATAGGCTGTTTGCAATTTTAATAGGTTTTTAAAGATCTTATTGCAAAACCATATTTTCTTTCCCTTCCCCACCCTACCCTTTTGTAAACACCATATACATGTGTGTTTGTTTATGTTGCAGAGAAGCCTCTGTGTTGGTTTTCCCCCCAACTTTATTGAGATATAATTGACAAATAACACTATGTAAATTTGAGGTGTACAATGTGATGAATTGATATACATATGGATTATGAAATGGTTATCACAATAAAGTTAGTTAATCCATCCATCATCTCACATAGCTGTATGTGTATGTGTGGTGTGAGAACATTAAAGAGGTACTCTCTTGGCAAATTTTAAGTATACAATATGGTATTGTTAACTACCCTATGGGGTTTTGCAATAACCCTTCCCTTCTGCAGAATCAGGTAAGCATTCCTTCTATTACGCCCAGGATGTGAGGCAACTTGAATAAACACACGCAATTGAAATGCTGGAGGTATTTTTGTGAATGGAAAGAGGGCACCACTAGAATCTGCTTATTTACTTATATCCCATCTTGTTTAAAACGAGGGGTGCCTGCGTGGCTCCATTGGTTAAGCGTCTGACTCTTGGTTTCGGCTCCGGTCTTGATCTTCAGGGTTGTGAGATGGAATTCCACCTTGGGCTCCATGCTCAGCATGGAGTCTGCTTATGATTCTCTCTCCCCCTCTGCCTCTGTCTCTCCTCCTCTTCTCTTGTACAAGTTTTCTCTCTCAAATAAATAAATAAGACTTAAAACATTTGATAGTGCTTAATACCATATACACTCTCACTCATGTAAAGCAGAAAATGCCCTGAATTTAGAAGCAGTTTCTTTAAAATATCGGACAAACAAGAAAAAAGCCAAAAAACTACTTGTCCCTCATCAAGAAACCCCTTAATTTTATCTACAGTTATATCATAACTTGCAGATCCACCTGGTAGTCAACTGAGTCTGGAGATTACATAATACCCACTTAAGAGCTGAGTAGGAAGGTTGAGAGATTTCCAGCAATGATAAATAAAATCCTTATTTTCTTTTGGTTTTCAGCTTTTAGGTTTTCCTTAAGGAAACCTTAAAGTTGAAAAACCAAAAGCAGAAGTAGTTTAAGTATTATATGACAAATTACAGAGTAGAAGAACTGTCTACTTGAGAGATCCTAAAGGTTCAGTATGGTTGTTTTGAATTTTTTAATTAAAAATTTTTAATTTTTTTCCCTAGCAATATAAATATAAGATACTTTAAATAATTCATAGAAGGACATTGCATATTATAAAGGCCTAGGGAATAACAAATATGACAATAAAACTAATTTTTCTTCCTTTAAAAAAATCAGCTCTCTGTTTCAAAAGGAAGATTGGCAATGATTTTGTTAAAAATATTTTTATTATTTTGGTATTCAAGGCCCTTCACAGTGGAGCCCTAAGGATCATTCCTTGTTGTCAGCACACCTGTTTTGGGGGGACCTCACAACTCCCTTCTCTGTGGCTCCAAGGGATCTACACATCCATCTCTCAGAGCACTCATCACCTTGGTTAGAGTTTTCTAAATGCCATTTGATTGTCCAGCTAAGCTGTAACATTTAAAAAAAAAAATTCTTTTCTTCTTTTTTAAATTGTTGAAATTTAAATGAAATAAAATGCACTAATATTTAGGGTGCAGTCTGATGATTTCTTAAATTCCCACCAGGTCAAGATACAGAGCATTTCTAGCATCCCAGGTTGTGCCCTTGGGCCCCTTCTTAGTTAACACCCTACCCGCACTCTTCTGATTTCCATCACAATAGATTTTTTTTGTCTTGTTCTTGAACTTGATATAAATGGAATCATACTTGGGTGTACCCTTTTGTGTCTGACTTCTTTCTCTCAACATTATACCTTTCAGATACATCCGTGTGGTTGAATGTAGCAATAATTTATTCTTGTAATTCTGGTATAGTATTCTATTATATGAATATTCCAAACATACTGCAACTTATCCATCATTCTACTGTTAATGAGTATATTGTTTTTCTAATATTTTGCTATTGTGAAAAAGCACCACAGACATTTTTGTGTATTTCTCTGGATAGATGTCTTTTAGGGACATATACAGAAGTAGGTGTATTAGGTCATAGCATAGGCATCGTCTGGCTTTAGTAGCTTAGTAAATAGTGACAAATAATTTTCCAAAGTGTTTGTATCAGGTTTTTCCAGGGCTAACAGCTTCTGTCATCTTTATATCCTCAGAGTCCAGTACAATATTTGGAACATAGTAGGTGTCCAGCAACCACTTATTGAATGACTAGAGGCTGAGATGTAGCAGTAGGATCCTCTTGGTAAATAGTGGAACTTCTACCCACATTGCCCCAGATTACCTTATCTCCTCTGTGATGCCATTAGTTCGTATAGCTCACAACTGTCTTCCAAATCTCTTGCAGGTACATGCACTTGGTGGACCCAAGTCATATACAAGCCCTAGGTGCAAGGGCATCTGGGCAGTGTAGATTCCATTTCCAGCCTCTATAGCACAGGAAGTGCATCAGAGGGCTTAGAGATGATATGGGATAAGCTATTATGCAGGTTCTGATACAGAAATGAAAGGGTGGGTTGGAAGACAAAATGAAAAGACAGAGAAGCCAGGAATTCTTTGGAGATCAGATGACGGAAACCAAATCACATTTTTTTCTCTTTTCTTCTCCTCCTCCTCCTTCTTCTTCTTCTTCTTCTTCTTTTTTTTTTTTTAAGGATATCGTTCCTCCTTTGATGATAAAGATTCAAAATCTTGGAATGGAGTGTCCAGTTAGCAAAGTTCGGGTCACATGCTGGGTAGGAAAGGATTGGACTGACAGTCCCACCAGGATGGAATACAAGAGAGAAGTATCTCTCCAAAAGGAAATGAATGGGATGTTATTGCCAAGATGAAGGGAAATATGCTTTGGGGCAACCACCCCCACGAATGCCCCCTATAGGGTTAAACAAAATAAGGAATGATAGTTTGAATTTCAAATTATATTTCAGGCAGTCTTCCTGAGAGCCAATATTCCCATGAATTATAGGAGTTAGAGACAAGAGAACTTAGAAAGTTCATTGTAGTGGATGGAGCTAGAGTAAAATATGTCAGAGTATGACAAATACCATATGATTTCACTCATATGAAATTTAGGAAACAAAACAGGTGAACATATGGGAAGGAAGAAAAAAAGAGGGCAGAAAACCATAAGAGGCTCTTGATGAGAGAGAACAAACTGAGGGTGATGGAAGGATGTGGGTGGGGATGGGCTAGATGGGTGATGGGTGTTAAAGAGTTACTTGTGATGGGCACTGGGTATTGTGTGTAAGTGATGTATCACTGATCTACTCCTGAAACCAGTATTATACTATATGTTAACTAACTAGATTTTAAATAAAAAATTGGAAGAAATAAGAAAAAGAAGTCATTGTATGGGGTCAGTTTATAGTATATTATATATACATAGTATATAAATCATAGTATAATTTACATACTGTAAACTCACCTTTTTTTAGATGTAGACAGAGCACCACAATCAAGATATGGAATATTTCCTTCACCCCATAAGTTCCCTCATGTCACTTTGTGATGAATTCTCTCCTTCATCCCTAGTCCCAACCCTAGCCCCTTGCAGCCGCTGATTTAATTTCTGCACCTATCTATTGCTTTGACGTTTCCCGAATATCCTATAAAAGGAAATATATGGTTTGTAGCTTTTGAGTCTGGCTTCTTTCACTTAACCAGAGATCAATTTGTTCGGTGGTGTGCAATCTCTCTCCCCCTCCACTAAGAACCTTTTTGCTCTCTAAAAAAACTTTTGTGCAGAAACTTAATATTTGGGACAGATACAAACAGATCACTTTCATGAATCATGGGGAGGAGCCCCAGCCCAAGTTATATCTTGTGATGAAGCAAGGACATTGTAATTTGCTCACAGAATTTTGCTTTTCTCATACATTCCACAGTCACAATCAGATCAGAAGTTCTGTGCTTTTTCAAAATAGGTTTTTGGTTGCAGAAATGTTCACAAAGCAATTAACCTGCTTCTTATAAAGTCCCCATCAAACAATGAGAATGGCAAGTGTCCACATATCACTCCATCCAAACAAACACGAAGGCAAGCCTCTACAAGATGTGGCTTCCAGACCCGTGCTTTTCCAAGTGGCAGTCATTACCATCACATTGCTACTGAGCACTTAAAAAGTAGCTAGTCTGAATTAAGATGAGCTGCAGATATAAAGCCACACTGATTTGGTAGACTTTGTAAAAAAAAAGTATATAAAAATAGCTTGCTAGTAATTTTTATATTGATTGAATTTTGAAGGGATATCTTAAATCTATTGGGTTAACCAAATATTATTATAATTAATTTTCCTTATGTCTTGTTGCTTTTTAAAGTGTAAATATAAGAAAATTGAAAATCACGCTTGCAGCTCAACTTATGGCTTGCATTACGTTTCCATGGCATGGCACTGACTTGACAGATTGCTAATTATGTGTTTTGCTGATCCTTCCCAAGAAAGACCCCAAGTCTATACATTTCCATTTTGGATCTCAGAGAGCAGGAGCGACTCAGGCCACTTTCATTTTTTGGCACTTCCTAGCGAGCTTAAAATGGGAAAAGTCGAAAGTGGAGTTACATAAATGATTTCGTATATTCACGGTGCAAAATTTTATACTTGATAAATCAATGCTTTTAGTATAAAAATACATTGCAATGTCAACTACTGTGCAGCCCCTAAGACAAGTTTAGGATTTACAAAAAAAGACTAATGGAGGTAACATGGTCCAGTCTTACAACACAATTTGAAAGTTAGTACAGTGCTTCTTTCTCCCTCTTGATTTATTTCTGTGAATTGCGTATGTAATCTTACTTGGAGAGGACCGCGGAAGCCTAAATTGTGAATGTGAGTCCTGGGACCAGGGGTCCACCTGCCTCCATCCGGTCCCCGCCCCCGCCCCATCTTTCTCACACATCTGCTGCTTGATCGTTCTAACGTGTTGGGCTGTGTGCGACACACTTTCCAGTATCACTCTGGAGCCTCGCAAAACCTGCAAAAAAGGTACCTCGTTAGAAAGTAAAAAGGACTACTAATTCTACCCCACACTCCTCTCAGCGGTGATGTCCTTTGAGGGGGTGGGGTGATGGAAGTTTTGGGCAGAAAGGAAAATAGGGTCATAGGGGAAGGGGGTGACAAGAAATGAAAGAGCCCTGTCGCTTGTCTACAGGCAGCTCCGCTGTCCTTCTCACCTGTGTGGCAGTCAGACTTACCCAGAAAGCTCTTTTCCTGATTGTTAGCTTCTGTGGATGCTAGACGGCCCCCAATTGGAGGCACTTAAAAAACTATTATCTGAAGGAGCGGGAGGAAAGCTAGAGCCCGTCCTTCCGCGACAGCACCACCTCCAAGACACAAATTACTTGCTTTAAACCCTGCATTAGGCAGACGCCGTGTGGCCGACTGGGCTCTCGGGTTTTTATTCTCCTCCATATACATGCCCTTTATGCCTGTAAAGTCGGGTTTTGTTTCATGGCTGGGTAAATCGGAGCCAACGGAGTTTTCTTTTTTCTCTGTGACTGGAGCCACAGTGAGGCATTCCGGCACTTTACACACGTGTGCGCTGTGTGGGCAGAAAACAAGGCAGAGGGAGCTCTTGAATGCACTTTTCACCTGGTTGCAACAAGACCTTTGATTTCTCCTTCCTCCTAATCATTACTGGGTGGAAGGGAAAACAGGATTCACAGAGTTGTTAAAAAAAAGCAAACACAACTGTTACAGGATGCTTGGATTTTAACACTTCAGGTTATGGCTGAAATGCGCAGCCAGGAGTCCTGGAAGATGGTAGAATGCTCGGTGGTCTTTCCCTTTAGGCAGCTTTTCTGTCCTTTTCTAATGCGCCTCTGTATGGTGGTTAATCATAAAAGCCAGCAAGGCATTTTCTTTCACTAAACCAGACCTGGTTGGTAAAGCCTTCACCTCTTATACATTTATTAACCAACATTTCACTCAGCTTCTACTGCGTGCTTGTGCACAGACAACACTAGGTCCTTGCCCTTAACAGGGTGGGGATTGGGGCGGGGGGTTGAGAAAGGGGACAGAGGCAACACAGCTGCCACGTGGCCCCCAGCTGCATCTTAAAGGACAGGCATCTCTTGGCCAGGTGACGAAGGCGAGCGGGTAAGATTTTTAAGAACAGAATCTATTTTTTATGATTTAATTTAATTTTTTTACTTTTAAGTTTTTATTGAAATTTATTGAAATGTTAGCATGGAGTGTAATATTAGTTTCAGGGGTAGAATTTAATGATTTGTCACTTACAACACCCAGTGCTCATCATGAGGGCCTTCCTTAGTCCCCATCACCTATTTAACCCATGTCCCCTGTGCACCTGTCCTTAAAAAAATTTTTTTTCAGAGCAGTTTTAGATTCATAGCAAAAGTGAGTGTAAGGTAGAGAGGTTTCCCATTTGCCCCTTCTCCCACACACATAAACTTCCCCCGTTATCACCACTCGCTCACCCTCCGCCCCCGAGTCGTGCATTTGTTCCACTTGATGAACCTACATGGACGCATCATTATCATCCAGAGTTTATAGTCTACATAAGATGTTGAACATTCTATGGGTTGGACAAATATGTAGTGCAATGTACCCATCATTTACTGTATCCTAGAGTAGTCTCACCGTTCAAAACCACCTCTGTGCCCTCCCCATCCCCCTCACAACCCTGTGTCTGGCAACCAGGGATCCCTTTACTGTCTCAATAGTTTTGTGTTTTCTGGAAAGTCATATGTAGCTGGAATGTATACAGTATACAGTATACAGCTTTTTTAGACTGGCTCCTTCCATGTAATAATGTGCCTTTAAGGTTCCTTCCTATCTTTTCATAGCTTGATAATTAATTTCCTTTTAGCACTGAGTAGTATTTCATTGTCTGGATAGACCCCAGTTTCTTATCCATTCACCCACTGAAGGACATCTTGGTTGTTTCCAAATTTGGCAGGGATAGGTATTCTAAGTAGATAGAGTAGAAGTTGTAAAGGTACAAAGGGGTGAGTGCAAGGTCCTTTGGGAAACCCTTAAGTGGCATATAGAGTGTGGGGAGATGTTGCATGGGTGGTGTCTGAGGAAGCTCATCCTTGGCTTGGAGAATCATTCCAAAACCACAGTGTGGATCCTGCTACTCTGGTGGCATTTCCATCATTATAATGTGTCACCTTGTAGATCTTGCCTGGAAACAGAAACAGGAATGTCCTACCCACATATGATTCACACGTTTGCTTGGCTAATTTTATAATCTTACCTAAAACCCCAAAAGCTTCTATTAGGCTGGTCTTCAGTGATGGGTTATGCTATGAAAACCAAGTCAAGGGATATGGTAACTTGTGGGTTTGAGTACAGTACAGTTTGGCCTTCTTATGACTCAAAAGATTGTGTGGTTTTGGTTTTTTGGTGAGAACTCTACTGCATATTTTGGACAGGAGCCTGACTTTGGAGGTTGTTGGTGGTGGTAGGGATGGCAATCCAATTTAGCGGAACACTGATGAGCCACTCTGCATTTAGAAATAAACTAAATAATAAACGAGTCACTCTGAAAGCGTAGTGCATAGCCTCATTAACAGGAAAACAATTACTGTTCCTGTTCAATACTTTATGAACAAAGTGTGGTTTACATGACAGATGTAATTATGTCATTAGCATGTCTGTGATCAATCAGATCAATAACTCACTTGAAGAGTCTAAAGGCACCTCTTCCCCCAACACCCTGACAGACTTTATTTCATTATAACAAACACCGGTTAATCTTGTAAAATTGTCTCTTGAACACACTTCAGTTGCTGATAAACTCCATCAGCATCTGTCCCTAAGAAACCCAAGCCTTCATAGGTTGGAGACATAGTACGTTATTTCATTTGTGAAAGCACTTCAGAAAGTGTAAGGTGTTATGTTAATACTAGATATCATTATTCTACTTTTTATTCCTCCCACCTTTTTCTAGGACTACAAAGCAACTGAATGTGGGGATTTCTGTCTTATCCTATTGAACTATTAAGAAATCATGTTGTAAGGATATTCAATCCTTTGAGTCAATAATCCCAAACTTGATGAATTTTTAAATAAATAATTCTGGGGGGATTAAAAATTGTCCCTGCCTCACGGCTTAGTCATTGTGGAATCTCAACTAAAATAAGCCATCAATGTGGAAATCTATATATACAACATTGTGGAAGTCAACATTAAGAAAATATCTTATTGGGTGTCCGAGTGGCTCAGTCAATTAAGCATCTGCCCATGGCTCAGGTCATGATTCCGGGGTCCTGGGATTGAATGTTGTTAGGCACCCTGCTCACCGGAGAGCTTGCTTTCCCCTCTTCTTCTGCCCCTCTGCCTGCTCATGCTGTCTTTCAAATACATAAATAAAATATATTTTTTAAGATTTTATTTATTTATTTGAGAGAGAGAGTGAGCAGGGAGTAGAGGTACAGGGAGAAGCAGTCTCCCCACCAAGCAAGGAGCCCGGTGTAGGACTCCATCCCAGGACCCTGGGATCATGACCTGAACCAAGGACAGATACTTAACCAACTGAGCCACCCAGGTGCCCTAAATGAAATCTTTAAAAAAATAAATCTTAAAAAAAACTTGTCAGCTTTCATAATTAGCCAATACACAGAGGTGTGTTAGAAAATATGTCTAAAATATTTAACATTTTAGAAATGCTTTAGTAACCGAGTATATGAGGAAATATTATGCTAACATTAATAGGTAGTTGGGAAGGTTGGTATAGAAAGATGGAAAGATGTGTACAAGAGATCGTGTGAAAGAGCAGAATGAGGACTGACCTCAAACATAAAAAATGCACAAACATAAAAAATGAACAGGCTTGTGGAAGCAAAACTATGACATTAGAATTTAGAGAGGGTTAGGGAGATGGAATTTACTGTGCTATTCTTTTACTGATATGTTTCTTAATATTAATGTGCTTTTTTTAAATAAAGATTTTACTTATTTATTTGACAGAGAGAGCAATCACAAGTAGGCAGAGAGGCAGGCGGGGGTCGGGGCCGGGGGGAGAGAAGCAGGCTCCCTGCTGAGTGGAGAGCCCGATGTGGGGGCTCAAGCCCAGGACCCTGGGATTATGACCTGAGCTGAAGGCAGAGGATTAACCCACTGAGCCACCTACGCGCCTTCTAATGTGCTATCTTATCGATGATTTTGAAACTAAAGACCTGTAACCCTTCAATCCAAAGAGAGTCAGAAAATTTCATCTTAGGGCCAACTCGATAAGAAACTATTTCTCATAGGGCCGGCAAAGGCATCATCACGTTTTAAGCAGATTCATTACAAATTCTTGGTTTGTGGCTAAGGGTTATTAATAATACTTGCCCTCTAGTGGCTTAAAGTTGGAAACAGACAATTTTGGTTTAGTTTTTGTTGCTATTGCTGACGTCCCTATTTTTGAAGATAATAATACATAAAAAAACCGAAGGTAAAATGCTTATAAAGTCACAATGTGGAGTGTGACCCAAAAGCATCACATGGTCAGTCCCTCCTAAACTTGCCCTTTGCAGCTTAGAGCTACTTGTAAGGTTCCAGAGGGCAGAGTGGCATAGGAGTTGCAAACCTGGGCTTTGCAATGGAAAGAACTAGATAATTTGAGGTTCTGCCATACACCAGCGTAGGCACGTTCATTCCCTTGTTTTCCTCATCTACTAAGTGGGGATAATAATACTGCTTTATAATGTTCTTTGGATGATGAAATACTCACAGTAATGTGTCATGTAGCATAAGTATTTGGCACGTGTTGTGCTATTGTCATTACTACTTTCCAGGACTGATTCTGGTGCTGTCAGCGTCGATCTTGGTGCTGAAGACGAAGAAAGAAATGCAAGAAAAATTGGACCTTATTTTTTTTAGGATTTTATTTATTTATTTGACACACAGAGAGAGATCACAAATAGGCAGAGAGGCAGGCAGAGAGAGGGGGGCTGGGCAGAGAGCCCAGTGCGGGACTCAATCCCAGGACCCTGAGATCATGACCTGAGCCAAAGACAGAGTCTTAACCCACTGAGCCACCCAGGTGCCCCCCAAAATTGGACTTTGAAGAGATTTCCACCTGCTTAAGAGACAAGACATGCTTCCATGCAATAAGTGGGAAAATACATACTAAGTAAAGGCTAAAGGGGTAATAAAACTATACGTCATTGCTCCTAAGACAGAATTTATCACGTTTCATGTCCATGTTATTGGGATGCATTTAATAATTGGTAATGACTTGTTTAATAGTTGGTAGCATCTTTTCATTTTTTTAGTGATGTATAAAATAATGGTGGATTGTAACTGATGGTGTCTTAGATGCAATGAAACATGGCAGCGAGTAGTATTATGTAACAATTAAAGCATTTACCACAGGCTAGATAAAGAATGGAATTTGACATTCCTGGGAGGAATGCAAAATTGTATAACCACTTTGGAAAACAGTTAATTCTTAAAAAGTTAAACATACGTGTAGCATTGTTTATGACTCTTATGACTCTTATGACCCTTCCATTTATTTATATAACATTCTAGAAAATGCAAACTAGTGTATAGAAACAGAAAGCAGATCAGTAGTTGCCTAGGTAGGGACAAGGAGAGGCCTGATGAAACTTTTGAGAGTGAAAAATTTTCATTTACTTGACTGTGGTGATGACTTAATAGGTTTACAGACTTATTAAAACATCAGCCTGTATGCTTTATGTACAGTTGCATCTGTAGTATTTCAATAACATCATTTTTTATTTATTTTTATTTTTTAAAAGATTTATTTACTCATTTTAGAGAGAGAAAGAGAGAGAGGGAGACTGCGAGTGGGGGTGGGAGGAGGGACAGAGGAAGAGAAAGAGAGAGAGAAAATCTCCAGCAGACTACCCGCTGAGTGGGGAGCCCAAGGTGGGTCTTGATCTCACGACCCTGAGATAAAAAACTGAGCTGAAACCAAGAGTCAGACGCTTCAACAACTGTGCCACCCAGGTGCCCCAAAGTTGTTGTTAAAAAGAAAAAAAAAATGGAATGGGTTATAAAGATCATCAAACATAATCCTTAGGAGAAGTTCTGTGAATTTGGAAAATGGGAAAACCACTGGAAAAATCAATGAATCTTAAGGCTGTGAAGTTTTAAAGGACTCCCAAGGCCACACTTGAGCTATGTTGCAAAATGAGGAGAGTTGAGGGATGCCTGGGTGTCTTCGGGTATGGTCATGATCTCTGTGTCCTGGGATTGAGTCCCTCATCAGGCTTCTTGCTCATCGGAGAGCCTGCTTCTGCTTCTGCCTGCCATTCTCCTTGCTTGTGCTCTCTATCTCTCTCTGGCAAATACATAAATAAAATCCATAATAAATTTGAAAAAAAATAAATGAGGAGAGTTGATTTAAATAAGCCCTAAGAAGGCGGGTAAGGATTCCAGGAAGAGAGATGCTGCCCCGGTGAGATCTTGCTTGGAAACGTTGTGGTCATTACCTGTGTGGCCACTCTATTTATTCCTTATTAGACCCTCTCCCATCTTTACTGTATTCCTTTAAAGGGAGGACCTGCCACAGCTTTTCTTTCATGTGATTTCTTCTCATCCATTTTGCTTTTGAATTTTAATAGCTTAAAGCAGAGTTTCTCAACCTTGGCACTATTGACATTTTGGGCAAGATAATTCTTTGCTGTGGGAGGCTTTGCTATGCATTGTGGGATATTTAGCATCTTTCCTGGCCTCTACCCACTGGATGCTAGTAACACCTCCCCATTGTGATAAACAAAAATGTCTCCAGACATTGCCAAGTGTCCCTGGGAAGGCGGGGGCAAAGTTACCCCAGTTAAGAACTGCTGGCTGAGAGAAAGGAGCATATCTGCCTTTCTTTTCTTTTCGTGTGTGTGTGTGAGTTAAGGAGGAACATTCATAAACGTTAGGATTTTTTTTTTTTTTTGAACAACACTTCTATCTTGCTATGAAGTCTAGCTAGTAGACCACAATTCTGCCACTGTGTGTACGTTTTACAAGCAATTGCTTACTTGCCAGTTTACTATCAATACTGAAGTTTGTTGGGGGTAGGGGGGTGGTGCCTGGGGAGCATCTTTTTTTCTTTTTCTTTTGAAATAATTTTTTGTTCCCGTGTATCTCCCTCCCAACTTCCTCTAATGTTGACATCTTACATAACTGCGATACATTTATCAAAACGAAGATCTTAGCAACGATTGATACAATATTATTAACTCAGCTACAGACTTTATTTGAATTTGCTTGGCCTTCCCACAGCCTCCTTTTGCAGTTCCAGGGTCCAATCCAGATGGCTCATTGCATTTAGAGAGAGCAAAACTTTTTTTTTTTTTTTTAATGGAAAGAATATAATGTATTCCTGGAAAATTGCCGATTCTCAGATGATGACAGTGAACAGAATTTTTGAAGCAAGGACCTATCTGCATTAGCACTCACTGAGCTAAAAAATTCCCTTATTTCTGCTTAAAGTAGAAAGTGGAATTAACACTCGCCAAGGCAAAAACAGCTACGACAGTTCATATTTTCTAAGTCCCAGAAAAAAATAGCCTAAAGATGGCTTTTGTCTTGACTCTCATTCTACACCATCCTCATTTCGTAGTTTTTCTCTAAATGACAAATGCTAATGGAGTGAACCAAAAGTATAGTCCCAAATTGCTGTTTCATATTTAGGGCAAGCTGAGTGGTTCTTTTCCAATGCTTCCTGACAAATACGACATGAACACAAAGTGACATGGAAAAGCTGTAATCTATTGAACCTGGTAAATGTGAGTTGTAAGTAATTGCGTTTCCTTCTTAGTCCCATTTGCTGCTCAACCATTTCTCATTATATGATCCCTTAAAGTCAACCTGAATCAGGAGCAGATCAATACTAGGGAAACCCTTTTGTCTTCTTTTAGGGCATAAAATTTAAAAGATGCTTAAGTCAATATTCCTTTTAATAATGTGTCTTACGGAAATGCCCGGGTTCCCTCGTCTTGTTATATAATTAATTGAGCTGCCTGCCACCCACAAGGTATAGTCATTCCCTCCCATAATTCTCTGTTGGCCTAATTGCCATTCTGTTTTCCGTTCTATTTGTCTTTAGATATTTCTTTTCTCCCTAGTAGTGTTGGGCATGCTTTGTGCTTAGTTTTATCTTTCTGTGCTTTTGCTTCTAAATGTCAGCATAATTTTTCTGCCTTATAATATTGGAGATGTCATAACCATTCATCAGCTCAATAGAAGAGCCGAAAAGATTAGATATCATTTATCTGTATTGGTTGTTCATTGTAATGACCCAGTGGACAACATGAACAGATAATCTGTTGCTTTGATGAAAACTAATTATTCTTAAGCATGACAGCATCGAAATAGCTTTTGTGACATTGTTTTTAAAAATGACGGCTACCTAGTCATTATTAGTGTAAGCAGACGTTCAGTGGTGTTCTCTGATGATTTCCCTACTTAAGCAACACAACAGTTTGGATCTTTTATTACTGCTTTATGGGAAAAATTGAACTAAAATTTAAGAAATTTAAAATTTTCAATGGACATTCAAATATAAGGACTACCCAATAACACTTCTTTTCTTTTCTTTTTGAAGATTTTTATTTGATAGAGAGAGAGAGAGAAAATAAGTCGGGGGAGCAGCAGGCAGAGGGAGAGGGAGAAAGCAGGCTCCCCACTGAGCAGGAAGCCTGATGTGGGGCTCCATCCCAGGACCGGGGGATCATGACCTGAGCCCAAGGCAGATGCTTAAGGGACTGAGCCACCCAGGTGCCCTCCAATCACATTTTTTAATGTAAAATAATTTAATGTTTCCTAGAAAAAAGTAAAAGTACAATTAGCAGATAATTTTTCTAGGAAGGGTTAAAATAGCTTGATTTTTTTCTTTTGCTGCTGGTGATTATACTAACCATGTGGTTTGGAAGAGAAAGTTAAAATTCATTTCTGATAGAATTTCCTAACTGAAAAACATGGTTCTGTGATTAATCCTTAAAATAATATAATTTATCTGCACAAATAGGTGAGGAGGTTTTATTTTATGTGTACTTATGTGTAAACTGAAAGACCCCAGTATATTGACATATTTCTATTTTTATAGACTGTTCCTAAAACGCTTTTGAAACTTAACCAATATTTGAGACACTCTTTGTATTACTAATACCACTAATACCCTGATTTAGACTTGTGTATTATTATTGGCTATAACAGAAATGTACTTTTACTACAGTGTGCCTTGGTTTGAGAACAGAAGAAAATTGAGTAAATGTTTCCCTTTGTTATAATAGCTTTTGTGAAGGTTTTAAGCTTCGGGGATGATTAAGATGATGACCTAAACCATGGCTGATGTATTGAAATACATTAAATAAGTTTATAATTGCACGAGTAACACTGACTGTAAAACATTATTGCTGCAAAAGCATCTGAACAATGCTGAAGTAGGTGGAATAAAAATGAAAGCATCCTTTTACCTTTTGCTCATTCTGGTTTCCTCAGTTCCCTTTTCTTCGTTACAAGGTTGCTGAATAATTTTGTGCGTATCATTCTAGGCTTTTTCCCAGCACTTATGTACAGGTGTGTGTGCACGCACACACATCCCTCTAGGATTGTGCTATGGATATTCTTTTTTTAAAAAAATATTTTATTTATTTGACAGACAGAGATCACAAGTAGGCAGAGAAGCAGGCAGGGAGAGAGGAGGAGACAGGCTCCCCAATGAGCAGAGAGCCCAATGCAGGGCTCGATCCCAGGACCCTGAGATCATGACCTGAGCTGAAGGCAGAGGCTTAACCCACTGAGCCACCCAGGCGCCCCTGTGCTTTAGATATTTTTTAGACCATTCTTCAAGTTGTGCTTTTCGCCTAAAAATATGTTTTGAGTATCGTTTCACACATGCATACATAGTTCTGAAAAAACTGGTCGTACCTGTTTTAACGATGATGATGTTGTTTTATGAAATAATGTTTGCTCTTCATGCTAGCCTCTGTTTTAGGAAGTCTTATTCAGATGCAGATAAACTGGAAGAAAAGCTCAGGTTGGGGTCTCAGCTAGTTAAATGGCTGACTTGAGTTGACCTCTTCCGACCATATCTAAAGAAGGAAGTCATCCCAGGTTAGAGAGGGTGTGAGCCCCTGATTCGGTGCAAGTGCAGAGCAAGTCACCTTTCTAGGCTTCAGTTTCCCCATTTGAAAATGGCAGCTGGGGTGGATTGGGCCAGATTTGGTTCTGTTTCTCTTCAGATATTATATCCTCTATTTCTGTTTTCTGAGCTGAACATTGCATTTTTACAGGGGGTAATTCTTCTGGGATTAGTTGTAATTGTGTGCTCATAACAGACACCCAAAGTCTTAAGTATGGACACTGAGGTCTACTTTTTACCAGAAATGGGCATATGCCTTTGTCCTTGAAACCATTGCTTAGAATGGACTTTGTCATCACCAAGGTAGGATAACACTGACCAACAGGGAGAGAAAGAGACAGGCTGCTCCTCCTTCTTTGTTATGACAACTTGTAATTACAACCTCTTAAAGAAGATTCTTGATATACCCTCCACTGTCATTGGAAATCTGTTAGTTGGCTTCAGATTTTATACCGTACAGATGGTGCTTATCAACAGGTGTTCTCTGATCACATTTACTTTTCGAATGATATGTTCAAACACCCCAGAAATGAAAACAATAGCAGCTAGCACCGAGGAGTGCTTACTGTGCATTAGGAACTATTCAAAGTACTTCAGAAGTCACTCAATGCAACCCTATAAAATAGTTTACAGTATGGGGGAACTGGAGACTCTGAAAAGAGAAGTAACCTGTCCAGAGACAGAGAGTTGCAACTCAGTGATGCAAATTCCTGCTCAAGGGAAGAAATTCAGGAGTAATAGACGAGTTACATAGCTGTAAAATGATTAAACATTTAATCTGATGGTGTGACCTGTTTGGCCACATGCAGAAGCTAAGTGTGGGTGCTTCTTCTTACGATGACCCTGTAAGGAGTATCGACTTGAAAGTGGTCCCCTGTTTCTCAGGCATACTCATGGTTCTGTCCATTGTTGTTAGTTCTTTCTTTAAAAAATACATAAACAAAGCAATTCCTTATATTCTTTCTGCAGCTATAGATCATTCACACTGACTTTTGCAAACCTCCTGCTCTGGTAGACAAGCCCTCGTGTTGGAATCTGCAAAGTTGATGATTAGCCGAAACAGTCTGGACTGCAGCCACGGGACATCTTGTAGCACAATCAAGCGCCACTTCATCATGCCTGGTGACAGGAGTTTCCCCGCTAAGTTTCCATCAGGAGCAAGGAGCCAGGGCACAGCTCAGCAGCTAATTAGACAAGGCAACATACAAGCCTAGTACATGCCAGCTTCAATGGACTGGAGTGGTGGGTCTGTCAAACGGATCTGTCTTGCCCTCTGTGCTTTATATCCATTACTGTACCTGGTTGAACATTAACACTCGGAAATCTGCTGATTTTCTCCAATATCCTGGCCCATGCAGAGAAGGAGTTGAAAAGGAACTGTATGTCTTGAAGGTAGTCCCATGCTTCATTATCCTGAAAAGCATCAATCTTCAACTCATTGTTAAGGAAGCATCCCAAGATGGGGCAATGTGGAGAGGATGGGTGGAAATGCAGTGTCTGGACTTTTTAGTGTCTCAGCAACAATTTCCTCTTTTTCCTGTGATGTTTGTTTTGAAAAAAGTCAAAGACTTTTAAAAAATGAGAAAAGTTTCCCAGTTGAGACAAAAGCCAAGAGATTGCAAGTGTTTCCTTCTCTCTTGCTTCTGTACCTCCTAAAAGATTAAAGTTAAAAAAGAAATCTTAGATGTGTGTGTGTGTGTGTGTGTGTGTGTTCTTAATACGTTGTCGAAATGTAAAGGCAGATACTCCGAAAAGATCGTAACAAATATCGAGACTATAAAGTTCATATCAACAAATATTTAAAAATGCAGCAGCAGCAACAGCAACAAGGCAAATATTTTCTATCAGGTTGAGGTATAATCTTGACCACTTAAACCGTTAACCCTATGCAATATATCAGTCTTAAAAGACGTCAATTCTGTGTGTGGATGTGTTTTCATCAGAAAACCTGGTCAGCCTCTACTCGCTGTGGTAGGAGAAGCAGAAGATGTTGACATTAGGAGACTTGCAGAATCATCTTGTTTGATTCTTGTCCCTTCACAGATGAGAAAACCGGAAGGGACATATCCATGAGAATCCCCGAATGGACAGACGACTGCCACTGCTCTTTCCTTCTGGGGGCCCATTGCTTTTTCGATAAGACCACACTGTCTGTCAGCCAATGAGAATTTGGGGATAGGACCTCTTTTCAGAAGCAGAGATACTGGGGGTCAAATCTGCCTCAGAACCCTGAGGGTTGGAAACTGTGACGACAAGGGACTACTCCAGCTTTCCACTTTGTCTGCTGATAGAAAATATTTCCTTGTGTATTTCTGAGAGTGTGAGGTACTGTCATCTTCTGATTGAGTAACTTCATGGAAAATATGTATTCAGAGGTGAGTCATGACGTGCTGTGTTAATTTGGCTACTGCTCTGCTGTGTAGCCCAGTGGACCCTGCTAATCACAGAATGAAGAACAATGAGGTTCGAGAGGAGGCCCTGATTTATGGCTAAGTGAACACTAATAATAAGTAGATAATAACAATAATGTCGTTTGTTGTCTCTGGAGCTATGGAGCTATGTGATGTGCCATCTGGGGGTAGACCGCCAAGACTGTAAGTATGACTGACAAAGGATAGGATTCTTTTTGCTCATATTCCTCTTGGAGAATCATGTAGTAGTGTTGCAGAATCACTAATAGCTCCTAACACACACCATGCTGAATGGCAGAACTGGAGACTTGGGTTCTAGATCTCGTTTCGTGACAGGCTAGTTAGGTTTCTGACCATCCCTAAACACTGAATCTCTTTGAGGCTCAGTTCATCCAGGTGTAAAATGAATGAATTAAAGTCAGTTTATGTTTAAGGGCATGTTGATGTCTACTAATGACCGATTCTCCGATTTTAACAGTTTCAGTATTACTGCTATGAAATATTCTTTGCTCTCACTTTTCAGTTGATTTGTTCAACTGAGGTTCAACTCACTGTGGGCCAACTGGCACTGCTTTGTCTCATGTCCATGGAAGTGACTCCTCATAAAGAGAGTTTTTTTTTTAAAGAAAAGTGTATTCATGACAAGAGATTATACACAGATAAGAGCTCATCAGTTGTCATAACTGAGGAAAAAAAAGTCTCAGAAATGTCTCAAAGTATGCATTAGGCCTTGACTTTATAGAGGAGGTATGGAGGTAAACAAACTCTATATTTGCTGATCCCAAAGTTTTGTGCTGCATTTACATTTAGCCGGAAGCAAGGGCCAGGAGTAGAGGGCTGGGCCTGGAGGCTGAAGGCTGAGTGGGTGAGGTAGAGAGGGATGGAAAATAAAATCTAAGGGACAGATGAACCATGAGAGACTGTGAACTCTGAGAAACCAACTGGGGGTTTTGGAAGGAAGTGGGGTGGGGCTTGGGTGAGCCTGGTGGTGGGTATTATGGAGGGCATGTATTGTATGGAGCACTGGGTGTGATGCATAAACAATGAATCTTGGATTCATTGAAAAAATGAATCCAAAATGAAAAATCCAAATGAAAAAATTCAGTGAAAATTTTTTTCTCTGAAAAAATAATAAAGTTAAAAAAAAATCTAAGAGGCAAACCTAACTGATCTCAAGACCTGAAGGCAGAGCTTGCACACAAGTTTTTTGCTTTATTTTCTTTGTTTCTTTTCTCTTTGGTCTCCACAGTGTTACCTGGAACAGTGTCTCTTAAAAAAACCCCAACCAACCAACCAACCAACAAGAACAACCACCACCAAACCAGACTGAATTGCCAACATGGGAAAAGTTGAGATTTTTAGCTTCTCTCAAAACTTCAGCCAGTTTAGCAGCCTTGGGTCCCGAATCTCAGCACATCAGCAAATGGCTGGAGGAGCGCAGTGGCCACCCCTTTTAGATGGGTTTATTGTGCTTCTGTTTTCCTCAGTCCCCACCATGCCCTACTACCATCACTGAGGCCTAATGTCATGTAGCGGAGGCCTCTTCTCACGTAGTGGAGTTCAGGTAAAAGATATTTCTTCTATCCATGTCTCCATTAAAAGTGGGAAAATAAAACCAGACCACACAGAATGTGTGCTTCTTATACCCAGTCTGCTTTCTGTGTTGACGTTATATGTCTTTCTCCTGCAAGGAACTGAGTTTTCAAGCCCTGTCCTAACGTCAGCTCTGCTCTCGACTTAAATAGCAAAGAAAAAAAAAAAAAATCCAGGTAAACTAGAGAAGCATGAAGTGTAAAATATTAGCTCAAATCCTCTCCGTATCCCATTATATGTTCAATATGATTGTTATTCCTTAACCAGTTTGAAGCACTCCTGGCGAGAACTTTGAGGGTCTTCCCTATTTTGGAGCTGAAGCTAAGGGAGAAGGTGCAGGGATGACACAAGCAAGACACTGATATGGGAATGGAGATTCTTCTTCTGGCCTCTCTTGCCTGGAAGCCAGCTCACCAAGGATGCCAAGGAATGCTCTGGTGTAGAATTTGCCAGAGCAGCTACCGTCTACAAGTCAGCTTGCTCTAATTATTTGCGGTTCCCTGTTTAACCTGGAAATCTCTCCATAGAAATACTTGGGGTTTGAGGTTTGCTGTCTCAAATTCTGAGGGCATTAGGAAAACCTGGAAAGATTGTGGCAATAATCTTTATTAGTTACTTTTTACGTTAGCTGAATAGTGGCTGGTCTGGAGTGATTTTTTTCACTCCAGAAGGAACACTTGAATGGTAAGTCTAATTAAATATTCAAGTCTTGAGCTACGCTTTTGTTCTTGCATGACCTTTTTAGTCTCACCTTTTATGTTCCTCAATTCTTTAATTAATGAGATTATGAAAATTTCAAAGGAACTACACAAATGTGGCACCATCAAAATGCTAGTATAGACATGAATTTGGATTATGAAATTGGAAATAAAGACAAGTCATAGCGCTTAAATTTGAAGCACAATTTTTTATCTCTTTTATTTTCAGCGGCTCATTTATTCCCTCCAGAGAAAACAAAATCCAGAGATATCAAGGGTGAAATTGTTAAATGACTTTAGAAATTGGCTTGTTTTCGGGGACTCTTGTACAGACACCAAAACACTGTGTGTGTGTGTGTGTGTGTGTGTGTGTGTGTGTGTGTGTGTATGCGCGCGCGCGCTCACTGTTGGGAACTTGATGGAATATTTAGGTAGGAAAATATCAAGCTCAAGACTCAGATAAACATGCCGACATTTCAGTGTTCACCCAGTGTTTAGCCCTCTTTGGTTGGGAAACAACATGAGAACAGCCTTTGTTTTTCGATTCCAGTTCATTACTGGTGGGACCTTAGCCAACAAGAAAACGCTGTCAGAACAGCTTCAGAATTCAGACAAAGAATCACGTCAGTTCTTATTTTAGACGAACTGGTTCGGCCATTTCTCCTTCAGAGAAGTAGGGTGGGTTTCCCCCGGTGAGCCTAATTGAAAGGACTTGCTTCCACTTGAAAGATGTGGTAATCATCTGGCAAAGTGAGGGGAGTTTGAAACTATGTAGAAATCTTGGAAGAGACCAGGAGCCAGAAGCATAACTAACTAGATTCAGGGCCAGGGTCACTGGTTTCATGCCTGACTTCTCCATTCATTTGACTTTGACCTTGGATGTGACTTGGTTATGTGTTTCCCCTCTGTTGAATGGGAATGATGAGATGATGAGTCACATTTACCACTGGGACAATTAATTGTGAACAACTAAAATGTACTTTACAAGCAAGGGTTTCCATAGGAGCCCAATTATGCTCAAATAGCTGGAAAAAATTTGGTAGTGTACAAATTTCAATGCAGTAACAATAAACCATAGATTTTGCTGCATAAAAAAACATACTCTTCCATCATTTCAGTTGCAAGCTTTTATTTATTTATTTATTATTTTTTAGAAAGATTTTATTTATTTGACAGACAGAGATCACAAGTAGGCAGAGAGGCAGACAGAGAGAGAGAAGGAAGCAGGCTCCCCACTGAGCAGAGAGGCTGATGCGGGGCTCAATCCCAGGACCCTGAAATCATGACCTGAGCTGAAGGCAGAGGCTTAACCCACTGAGCCACCCAGGCACCCCAGTTGCAAACTTTTATTATCAAAAGACATTCCATGGTAGAATAAGGAGTGAAGAAGAGTAGGTAAGACCAAAGATATGGAAAGAGATTCCATTCATTCATTAACTCCACATATATTTATTGAGCCCTTTCTATGATCTATGAGCTAGGTTGAAAATAGGAATAAAATACATGCAGCCCTTGCCCTTATGAACCTCACTGTCTAGTGGAGATGCAAAAAAGAAAATGGTCATAGTAAATTCTGGTCCTAGAGTCATGGGCAAGCAACCTGTTCGTGTCTCAATTTTTACATTGGAAATCTGGAGCTCATACTCATCCCTAGCATTCACTCTAGGATCAAATGAATATTTTATATAAAGTACTTAACACAGTGCCTGAGGACAGTATTTACAGTAGTAGAGAATGTTTATTGCAAACGTATTTTTAAAAAATTTAGAGTTTTGTATAACTAATCAAACTTTTAGTATTTTAAATACTGTAATATTTTTGCTATACAAGTTACTATTAACTATGGGAAGAATTCCATAGATAGAGGTGGGTTTGAAAAAATGAAGAAATCATACATTTCAGCGCCTCATACACAATGATAGCCTCACACTTGATGCTGGAGAGGCATCATGGTAGGCTTTACACAAACAAACACGAAATAGAAAAAAGGGGAGTAGGATTCTGGTCTTGGTTGTGCTGCAACTTAACTTTGAAATCTTGGAAAACTCAACTTTATGGGCTCTAGTTTCTTCATCTATAAACTGCATTGGTATTTATATTTGTGGCCTACTCAAATTCTAAATTTGATGACTCTCTATAATAACTCCTACTGAAGAATAGTAGTCAACAAAATGCAGGGCTAGTGCTAGTTCCTTTTAGGTGAGGCTTAAGACATGAACCCATGCTAGTAAGGGTCATTTGTAGGTATAGGAGAATAATAGTATAAATGGGGAAAAATAATAGAGATAATCCTTGATAGAAGGATTAAGGATATATAAATATTTATATATACATATAAATATATTTATATACATATAAACATATATGTATTTAGTGTATGTGCTTACACCTACATGTACATTACTGTTACAGTTTACCTTGGATATTGCTTAAATGGGTAAGCAAATCAGACCACTGCTTAAGAACATGCCTGAGCGAAGTGATAAGTAGGCACAGAAATCTTAAGTAGCTGAAAAACAACCTTTAAGAAAAAAGGCAAGACCCTATGCAGTCCTTGGTAAGATAAACCAGGGGTTCTCAAAGCGCTGGTTCTGAGCCAGGAGTATCAGCGTCACCTGGGAACTTGTTAGAAATGCAAATTATCAGGCCACACCTCAGACTTCTGAGTGTGGAACCTAGCCGTCCACTTAACAAACCCTCCAAAGATTCCGATGAATACGCAGGTCTGAGACTCACTGAATAGACTCTTGTCCAGATAAGTGCTAAAAACTGAGTAGTAAGGAATAGCAAGAGAAAATTAAGTTTGTGATTATTTAATTCATTAAGCATCTCCTAGGTGTAAAGCACTCTGCTTGATTCTGTAAGAAGGTACAAAAATTTAGTTTAGTAAAGTGAAACAATGTCATGATTGACAACATGGGAGCCTAGTGAAGAAAAGATGGTCAAAGGTTAAAATCTGAAAGAGGTTGCCTTTCCTCTTCCTCCAGCCAGTGATGGAACCCTGGACACACCATCTCCTATCTCTGGATTACAGCTTCTTCTGCTGAACCAGAATCAGGGATTCTCACCCAGGAACGAATAGAGATGGTGGGCATAGCAGAATCATCCTGAAGATTTCACTCAAGACAAGAAAGCTCACCCCCACCTTCTCTTTCAGAAAGTATTGTATCCTACATAGAGGCTGCAGTAGGGAAAACAAAGAAAAAGAAAATGAGAGACAACTAGATTAGACACCCTTGAAGTAACTCTGATCAGGATCTGGTATGACCTCAGGAAAGCAAACTGGGTGGAGAGTTGTGGGTGAAGAGTTTTAAAGGATAGGTGGAGTAATCCGGGGAACGAAGCCATTTATAGATGGAGAGTAAGCCCTACGTTTCTCAAGAATGGAGAAGCTTCCTCTCAGCGCCCAGGTGCTCTGGCTTGGTGGTAACATGAATGAGAGCTGAGTACACAGAGTACTTTTCTTCCAAGGATTTGATCTTTATTGTTTCTTTCAATCTCTTGGCCTCTCCGTGAGATAGGCGTGGGTGGGTGCTATTTCCCCATCTCCTCGTAAACAGGAACACCAGGAGAACCCGTGCCTTTGATTGGAGCAAGCTCCATCAGTCAACAAATATGTATGAAGTTTCTGACATTCTTTCCTGGCATCCCTCTTTTTAAAGGAATGTGTAGGGATGTCCCTTCATGTGGGGAACATAGAAGGAAACTCAATGAATTAAGGGAAAATTAAGGTTATTCTGCTTATCTACAATCACCATGTGGGATAGTACGGACCTGGACTTTTTCTAGTAAGCACAGATTATCACCATGACTCATTCCTGCCCTTCAAGGCAGCTCTCTGCAGCTTGCTAATGACCCACTGTGAGGTTGGAGTGTGGTAAGGTGAGACCTCCATAAACCAGGAAATATGGTTAAATCAAGTTTTCTTATTAACAGAAGCTTCAATTAAAAAAAAAAAATTCCAGGAATAATATAATAGTGCAAACAGTTTAAAACAGGCAGTAAGAGACCTTCGTGTAAGCCTTGTCTTCACTGTCCAGTGGCGCCATGAAGGTGACGTATCGCTTAGACTCCTTTGGCCTCAACTTTTCTCATCCATAAAATGAGAGGGTAGTTCCAAATGATCTTTATGGATCCTTTGAGCACTCTTTTGAGATTTTATACTTTCTTTCTGATGGCTAGGACCATCATCGTCCCAATGCTAATTTGTATTCAGGCTGGCAGCCATAAACAGAGAAAGTGAGAGAAAATGGGCCCTGGTGTGTGCTACAAATAAGCAAAAAAGTTTTTGAAGAGAAGAATTTGGTATCAGCTTGTTTTAATATATTTTCAGTGTTTGATATAGTTCAGTAAATGGGGTGTAGGTTCATTTTGATTTACTTGCAAACTAATGTATATTTCATATAATTTGCAAATGTAGCTATCTCCAAGTGGTAAGACAGCAGGTGATTTTAATTTTGCTCTTCATTGCTTGTTACAACTATGTAATGAAAATATATTACTTATGTAATAAGAAAAATAGTTAATAAAAAAAGAACATAGTGGAAATAGAACCCAAGAGGTTAAAGGCAGGAAACGTTCATAGGACTAGTCCAAGCAACTCATTTTTGGATTGGAAAACTGAGGACCAGAGAGATATGTGACTTGCTCAAACTCTGACCCTGTTAGAAGCAATCTTGGGACGACTGATCAAGCTTCTAATTCCTATGGCATATTTCATTGTATTTTTCCATTTGCTTCTTAAAACAAAATTATTCTTAAAAAGGAATAATTGGACATTCTTGCTCTTCAGATCCTGTTTAATCAAGATTTGGTAAGCCCAGAGCACTTGGGTGGCTCAGTGGGTTAAAGCCTCTGCCTTCTGCTCAGGTCATGATCTCAGGGTCCTGGGATCGAGCCCTGCATCGGGCTCTCTGCTCAGCGGGGAGCCTGCTTCCCTTCCTCTCTCTGTGCCTGCCTCTCTGCCTACTTGTGATCTCTGTCTGTCAAATAAATAAATAAATAAATAAATATTTTTTAAAAAGATTTGGTAAGCCCCGTGGAGGTGATATGTTGGAATGCAGGCTTTACCGACAGACTGTGGCCAAAATTCCTGGGTCACGAGCTCTGCTGAGAGTGGTCCTTATCTCAGTGTTTTGTGTCTTTGCTTGGCTGTGCATGTGTAGGAGTATTTCACATAAAATGCCCTCATGGTCATCACAGAGATCATTAGGAACATGTTCAGGAGACTAAAGAGGGCAGAAGAACAAGGCAGAAATGAGGCACAGGGGACAAAAGCCAAGGAGGAGAAGAACTCCCTGAGCTTGTTATGCCAATGATGTAAGCATGCAGAATGCTGGCGCTCATTCAGTTACCAGAGCCTGTGTGCAGACATTCAACTCTTTCTTGATATGGGTCTCATTAGCTGTCCCCCCTTCATGCTGATGATTTCAGGGAAAAAAAGGGGGGCTTATTTTGTCAGCTTGGAATTAACTGATTTGTAGTAATGATCTAACTGCATTATTACTCCAAATGAGAAGTTCTTCAGGGTAACGCATGACAAGAAACGTTCTACAGAATGAAGAATGTTCGCAAGTAGGTGTGAAGGGGACTATCTTTATATGGAAACCAAGTTAGAGGAATAGTTTTGACTTAAACTGTGAACAAGTTTCTTCAAAAACAAGCTCCTTCCCCCCCCCCATCATCATATGTAATTTCTACTAATAAATATTTCTTATGCTTTACATCTGTGTGGAAAAATTGCCTCCTACACTAGCCCCACCTTCCTGCCACGTCTAAACCTCTCACCACCAATGTTATCATTATACTCAGGATTCCAGCTGCCTTTGGTTATGAGGATTTCATGCAAATCTGAACCAAAGAGAGCAAAACATAAAAAGCTGCCATTTTTCCCCTTCCCATTTCCCCAAGTGAAATAACAGTTTATTCTGCAAGCTTTCAAATCACTCCCACAAAATTGGCAATCCAATACAATTGACACATTCATGCTAATCCACCCAGAAGTAAATACACTGTGGTAAAATTGTGACATTTGCAAGGACCATGGCTCCCCAGTTACTGAAGAATTAACTAGGGCTATAATGAGGGAGGGCTAAGTGTGATTCAGCATAGAGAGAAGCAGCCTTGCCATTCATTCTAAGTCTAATCCTCAAGTAGAAACTTTCTATACATTGGAGAACTTAAAAGAGAAATGTGGATACCTTCAACATTTGCTCTAAATGAAAAGGTTGCACCACCATGTTTTCTTGGTTTCAACCTAAGGACTGTCACAGTGCCTGAGAGATACTGGCTTTGGATTCCTTTTTTTTTTTTTTTTTTTTTAAGATGTAGCCACTACTTGAATATACTCAAACCCTTGCAGGAATGTTTCTCATGGAAGCATATTCCTTTGGGTCCAACACTTGTTGGATGTCTATACAAAGAAAAGGGAATTAGTTGACTTAGCTTTTCTTGGGTCTTGGAATGGGAGTAGGCAAACGGGGATTTGAGCCCCAGATTTACCCTGTTACCAATAAGGGCACTATGAAGAACCATTTATTCAGCAACGTACAAATGACTGGAGTTTTTATATGCATTTTTGCCTTACATTGACCTTGTGAGGCAACAGAGGCACTGGTTAGTCATTCCTGTTTTATAGGTGAGGAAGCCGCGGATCAGAAAGGTGGTTAGTTAATGTGTTTGTTATCTCCCAGCACCTCCTTCCCTCAAGAGGCAGGCGAGCCCAGACAGAAATCCAGAGAAGGGAGCTGCCTCACCTGCTATCACACAGCAACTCTGTTGCTGGACAGGGCATAATTGGTCTGGAATTTCCAGCCCATTGCTTAGGTTACTGGACCATGTCGTCTATGAGCGTCCAGCCTGTCTTGGAAGGTGGGCCACCTTGCATTTTATCCCCTAGGCCAGGAAACTGTTCCTGAGCTCTGACTGGTGCAAAGTGAGCACAACAGTCATAGACAGGTAGTTGGGAGAGGAAATAAAACACTAATGATGTTCTTTGCATTTATAAGAGCATCCCCGTCCATATAAATGGACAGCTTGGATAGATGACTCTGGAGTCATAATAAATAAAGACTTGCCACCACTTTAATCTCTGATCCCAGGCCACCCACCGCTTTCAAGAAAATGCCTGACTGGGCACACAGCTTCACAGACTCTAGCCGGTGTCCGATCAGGAGGGGAAGAACATTCCGGGGGCGTGGGCCCTCGGGGAGAAGGCTAGTCTGCTCCTAGACAGCTACTAGACTGCACGCAGGCAGCTTTGCCTAGAGAACATCGGACAACCAAACGCCAGGGTAGCAAGTCAAGGGAAACATTTTTCTTTCACCGGACACTTGAGTGTAAAGAGATAAATTTTATTGCGCACATACTATGTGTGGGACTAAATTCAAATATCTAACGAGTGCTAATAATCAATGGAGCAAAACTTCACATGCTGAACCTTCTGCTTCTCCCAAGATTTGAGCCTCATTGAAAAAATTAAATCGTGGTGGGAAAAGAAATCTAGTTTTTGAAGAGAGAAGAGGGTGAAAGAATTGTAATAGATTGTTTTGTTGTTACACTTGTTAAAAGTGCCATTTATAAATTTGAACTCACTTGGTTTAGGAACAAAAGGTGCATTTTGTGCAATTTAATTTGTTCAGAAAATGATCATTCTTTGTATGCTCTTAGATATGAAATCTCAAAGTGAAAATTTTTTGAGAGAGATGGGACAAAGAGTTTCTCCCAGAACAGTCTTCAGAAATAGATATTTTTTACAGATATTTTTTCCTTCTATTTTAGTCTAAGAACTTAAATTATAAATATATGTTCTTTTTTATAGTTCC
This sequence comes from Mustela erminea, assembly GCF_009829155.1. Classification (NCBI taxonomy): domain Eukaryota; kingdom Metazoa; phylum Chordata; class Mammalia; order Carnivora; family Mustelidae; genus Mustela; species Mustela erminea. The sequence goes on along the minus strand of NC_045627.1, from coordinate 30,113,078 downwards.
TAAATAACTAACAAAGATTGTTGTGAGTAAAAAGTATGGTTGTTAGCAAAAACGGACAAAAAACCTCAACAGAACCACCCGTAGACCCACAAAACAAAGAAATTGAGAAGCTCACTCATCCATCCAATTAAAGCTATTTTGTGTTCTTTTCTTATTTCCCTGCATTTCATATACATGGCCTCTATGTATAGAGGCCAACTAATATTGATTATCTAATTACCATTAGATAATCAATACATAAGTATTGATTATCTAATGACTCGATAATTTCTATGGTGTTTTCCCCCAATAAATTCGTTCTTTTTTGACCTTAAGTACCTATTTCTTTTAGCTGCCTTCAGGGGGACCTCTGTTCTCTGCAGACTTTAATCCTCCCATCTCCCCAGCAGGGAGGAGCTCAGCAGGGGGAGCCTTACGCTTCTCCAATTTCCACCTGTCAGACACAGGCCCGCAGTTTCCCTCAGGTTCCCCTCTGGAGCTGTGGGAGGGCACGGGAGGCGGAGCCAAGAGGATTTGGAACGCCACACTAGGATTGGAATTTAAACGTTTGGTTTCTGCTGCTCGTTAATGAATAATGTCTGATGCTTTTGGTAGACATGGAAAATGGGGAATTTTATTTTAAAAAACGAAAGGAATGGTAATTTAAATATAAAAGATAAGGAGAACCAAAGCGGTTATAATTTACTGAGTTAAAGACTTTGACTCATGTGTGTATGTATTTTACCCCTCTCCGTGTCTGCTCCCTTTTCAATGAATATTCAGTAAACATGTACTAGTGTGTGCCAGGCCCAAGACTTTATACTGGGGATTTGGAAATGAATGATACAATCTTTGCCGTATCTGGGCCAGCCGTTTCTCACACATTGTATCACCCAGCACCCCCCCAACCAACTGCCCCTCTCGCCCCACCCCGGCCAAGAGTGCTCTAAGGTCCATCTCTTTATTCCCATTTCACAGATGAAGGAACAGTCTTGGAACATGTAAGCAACTTGCCCAAGGTCAGGTAGTGAGTAAATGGATAACTTGGAATGGCCTGATGACCCCAAAGTCCCTGCTCTGTCCCCCTGGCTGAGGCTGGTTCAGCCTCCCAAGCATCTGGTTCAAGACTGAAGATGTCAGAAGAGCTCCAGAGAAGGGCCTTGGAGTGCTAGAAGGATGAGAACATCATAATAGGAGTTGGGGGGGTGGGTGGGAAATGGGCCCGTTGCAGAGGCTGGTGAGGTATAACCATGGTGAGTGCCATGTGTGTATGGGTGTGTGTGTGAGGGGGGCAGGGGTGGTGCGGAGAGGGGAGTGAAGCTGAGGGAGGTGGGTGTCATGGGGGAGGCTGGCAGTGCAGACCAGCTTGGGGAGGAGCTTAAAAAGCAGATCAAAGAGTTTGAAACTCAAGCTAAGTTTTGAATCTGAGATTAAACTCTCTAGCTATTGGAGGATGGCAGAGATTGAATTTTGGTGGGAAAAAATCAGTTCCCAATGCAGCCATACCAAAAGCAGAGAGAATGAGATTGCTCTCTATTTCAAGGTCCATCTGTAGTCACTCACTTTTAGATTCTTCTACAGTTTCAAGATGATTATTCTACTCAGTTCTTAATGTGATGTACACATGCCTAAGAAATTCCCTGAGGAAGGATTTCAAAGGTCTCACATACAGGACCTCCTGTTGGTTGAGTCCAGAAGAAGGAACCAGAGAATAAAGTCACTTATTTGCTGAGGACATACAATGTGCCAAACATTGTTCTAGGCATGGTTGGGAACAAAACATAATGCAGGAGAAATGTACCTAGCAAAACAGGGAAATCTTGAGACATGATGTCATAGTTATGCTGTGAAAGGCTTTCTGTTGATATGAATTAATATGGACAGTGTCCATGAGACAAGGCAGAATTGCTAAGCCATCAGAGCATTTTACCATCTGGGTAAAATGGCACGGGATTGGGCACACCTGTGTAAGTTGGGGCTGATGGAAAGATGCACAGGAAACTTCTTGGTGAATTTGAACTTCTGTTTTATAGTAAAGAAGTGCTAAAGGTAAAAGGGATCATGAGGAAGACCATGGGATTGATGATGTCTGGGAGGCAATGGGTCTGACCACTTACTGCCTTTTTCATTTGAATGTGATAGGACTGAAACTTGATGGTACCTGAAACACATTAAGCCGGCTGCAAACCAATATCTCATTTACTACAAATCTTTTCTTCATGTTAATAAACTTTGGCTAATAGGATTCCTTGGGGGCAGGGAGTATATATCCCAAAAAGAAATATTGAAAAATTAGAGAAACATTCTTACTGCTAATGACTTGGTCAGCTGAGAGTGGGTAATAGGCCTCATTTCTGTTTGTTATTAGGCATAACATGTTTTATTCCTTAGTGTAGAAAATATGAGCTTTTGATATCACTGCTTTAGTGTAATTGACTCTCTGAGCCCTGTCTGAACTTAGTGATTCATCATTTTTCAAATTAGTAGGGACACGGGTAGGGTAATCTGAGGCTGTAATCAGTAAAACCTTCCGAATGCCTTCCACAATAATGGATTAGGCTGTCATTTGTTGTATCTGTTACTTCTGTGATTGTGTGAGCTTAGGATGTCAATTTCAGCTCATTAGTTTAATTTTTAAGATGTTTCTCCTTGTTTCTGACAGCAATAAGAAGCATGTCCACTGGATGCGTGCTGCCTTATTTGTTGAATTTGGCAGCAGTGACACCCCCCCCCCCCAAAAGACAAGATACTCAAGTGTCAAACGCTTACGGGTCATCCATCTTCTTGCGCCTTCCACCCACTGGGCTGGACCACATGCACCCACTGCTGGGGCCCCTTCTCTGCTCTCTTTTTGTCATTATGCTGTTGTCAATTCCACCGTTTATTCAGTGATTAATCATCATTTGGAAGGTTCTGCTGGGAGCTAACAGAAAGGGGAGTATTCCTGCAGGTGGTTTCTCTCTGATTAGTCAAAAGTGATAATGACTTGCTGCTGAGGCTTTGTCATGAAGGGAAGAGGGTGCCTTCTTTTTCTTTTGTGGAAATGCATTGGAATTTTATAAACCTGGGAAATAAACTTAATTGTACAAATATTAGAACAGGTCTTTTTAAAGTGTTCCCTAGAGACACTGTTTTCAGTTAAATCACATTCAGGATCACAACTCGCTTACACGCTTATTCTGATTTTTTTTTTTTTTTAACCTTAGGGCATCAGGGTGCACATTTATCAACTTAAGTGCCTAAAAATAACTCTAAGGGAGATGAAATATCTGGAGGCTTACCAGCAACCCCTTCTCACTGAAGTCGTGTATTTAATATTTTTACCTTTGTAGCCACAAAGATGGTTAATGTTGGTATTTAACTGGGTGCATGACTCTTTTATATTATTTCTTTAGGAAAAGAATTTTCAATGATGAAGGTTTCAGTTATACGATTTAATGATGACTACTACTTCCATTAAAAAAAAACTAAAGGCATTTAGAAGGATGGATACGCCGGAAGGCTTTCTAAAGAGGCTCAGGCCCTGTCAGAAAGAGGGTGCCTGGTTTGTGGTGGTGAGGTGGGGCCAGGGCAGGAAGTAAGGCCGCCTCTGGGTGGTGCAAGGAAGGGAGGGTGGGGAGGAGCAAGGGCATGCGGTTCAGCCCACTTCCAGCCCAACCAGTCTCTCCACCAATTCTTACACATGTATGTGATTTTTAAGTGAGTGGGTAGGGTTTCCAGAACGAGGAAAGTAAGACCTTCTGTGGACAGTGAGAAAGAGTATGAGTGTGTATGAACTTTTTTTCACTTCTCACAAAAGTGAGAAGGATGAGTGGGCTCAGAGAGTGACTTATTTCAGTCTTATTCCCGTGGGCAAATTCAGAGATCCCGGATACTGCTCTGTGGGTTTATTCATTATTTTCATCTGCTCCTAATGTGGAGTTTCTCTCAGCTGACATGTGTGGATGAAAGAGACTAAACATGTCAAGATTCCAGAACCAAATATTCGTGTCTGCTATTTACTTTGACTAGCAAATTATCTCCTCCTCCCCAGGCTCCCTCTTCTTGGCTGGTGATTCAGGTTTCTCCTTGGATCTTTGCTGTCTTTGGTCTGAGGCTGAGCATGGTATTTGGAACCCAGGAGTGATCCCTGAAGTGATCTGTGGGTGGAGGAAACAGTGGTCACTTGAAGCAGACTGCTGGTGGGCCTGGCTGGCGCACGCGTAAAGAAGTGAAGTGGGGAAGGGGTCCCTCCCCCAGGACAGCTGCCTCTTGGGCAGGAAGCTTGGACCAGTACTGAGGCGATTTGCAATTCACCAGTTACTCTTTAACAGGCCAGTTCCCTGGGGACTGGGAGCAGCTGTTGCCTGACAGGGAGATGCGCAAGAGTGACAGCTGAGCTGCCAGGCTGGGAGGTGGCTAGGAGTCCCGTGGTGGAGAAGGGGCTCATGTAGAAGACGGCTCAAGACTAAGGGATCCACATGGGTGTGTGAGGGACAGAGGTGAATGGAGGGAGCAACCCAAAGTCCTCTCCTGGGCAGAATCAGCAGAGTGCTGAACACAAGCTTCAGTGTTTCCTCCTAACCTTCCAACTGTCTGCCCACCAACCCCAAATCTAAGCCCATTCTTGGAGCCTTTGTCAACCTTCAACTGTAAAAGAGTCTGATGACAGGGGGAGGATAAGTTCTTCTAGGTGGAGATTGCTTTTGAATGGACATCATGACCTATAGCAGTGGCTCCCGGAGTGTGGTCCCTAGGCCAGGAGAATTAGCATTACTTGGAAATTTGTTAGAAAGACAAATTTCAAAAAAAAAAAAAAAAAAAAAAGGGAGGCAGATTCCTGGACCCTACTTCACACCAACTGAGGCAGAAACTCTGAGAGTCAGGAGAGTTGGAAGCCCTCCAGGTCATTCTGATGTATGCTAAGGTTTGAGAATCACTGACCTACAGTGACTGCGCTATGACCCAGTGACATCCAGGGCACTTACCAGTGAATTAAGGCAAAAGAACATTAAGGACTACAGGGCCTCATGAGCCTCTCTTTTCTCCTCTCAGGACACAGCCCATGCTACATGTGACTAAAGCCATCCTACCTATGGGTCCTAAGCTGCTGAACTCAATAGAGTAAAAATAGTCTTTAGAATTTAATTAGCCAGAGTATTTCAATTGTGGACAAATAAACTGTTGAAAAACTTGAGCAGATGTGGCTCCCCCTTCTTGTTCCTAGTGCTCAAGTTAGGGCCTCCAATTATTCTCCTGGAGCAGAGCCATTGTCCTTCAGTGAGTGGTTCTCCGAGGCTGGGGTGAGAGAAAAAAGGGGTCTGTATTTATTAAGATTGGCAAGCAAATGGTGCTGATAAAGAATGTTAGAGTATAGATTTCCCCGTGGTGAGCAAGCTCCTTAAGAATGACGCCAAGGAATATTTAATGGAAGAGAATGGGACCTTCAGAAAGTTAGGATTGTGTCCAAAGCAGTGGTCAGTACAGAACAGTAGGTGCTTAGTAGATTCTTACTGAATTGAAAACCTCTTTAACTTCATCTGAAGAGCCTGTTTGTAACTCTTCATTCATATGTGTATCTCAACCTCCTTGAACCTAATTTTAATTTTGGTTTATATAAGATCTTGCAGTAACAAGTCCCAGATGAGGTAATGAATTTACTACTCACAGTGTAAAAGAATGTGTCCCTTTATTCATCCTAAGACGACCTCTTCCAAGTTTCAAGGTGCTTATCTGAAATCTTAACTCTTAGATTTGGGTGTTGATTGCTTCCGACTTGGTCTGAGATATTCTTTTTGGGATTGAGCAAAGATGAGTCAGTAGCACTGATCAGCCCTGCCACACCAGGCTAGAAACTCTTCAAGCAGAGGACTGCCATCTGGCTCCGTTCCAGGGCCTGGCTTACCTCTACTAGGGTTGGTGGTCATCTCCATCATGTGCTTTAAGAACTCGCAAAGATCCCCACCACATTCCTCCTGAATCAGTGCTTAAAATTCTACCTGGAAACCCATAGCTTTGGGTAAAACATTTCTTTTACAAGTATTTTCTATTACTGGGTTTGACTTTCATAAAGGCAGGGAGCACGGCTCCATCATTTTTTGTTACCCATTCTCCCTGTCATAGAGCCTGAAATAATAGGTTTGTCATAACTCTTTGCGCTGGTATGTACATAGAGTGTTGAAGAGGGAAAACAAGTTAGTCATTTACTCCTTGGTGTGAATGGGATGTGAGGGTGGAGACAAAGGATTGAGGCATGCTGCTCGTCTTCATGAAAGTTAAATCTAGTGGGAGAACATACTTGTAAAGCAGTTACTTTGCCCAGAGAAATGAGTTTCCAACAGTAAAAATTTAGGCATTTTTGATCTGGCCAACCTGGTGAGCCAGCCAGGAGTCATCTTGTCCCTCAACTCCTCTGCATGGTGTCTAGAAGGGATCTCAACTTAGAGAAAAAGTTTGGTCTATTCTCTGAAAACCAGGACGAGCAGGGCAGCACGTGTTCTGGGTGAGTGGGGCAGGGGGGAGGGGAGGAAGAAAAGGATATGCTGACAGAGCAGCTCACATGTACTGTGTGCCAGGAATTCTTCCACGCACATCGTAGTCATCAACTCACTAGATTCTCATGATGACCCTAGGAAGTGGGCACTCTTGGTATCCCCGTTTCAGTGAAGAGAAAATCAAGGGGCAGAGAAGTTAAGTAATTTGCTAAGGTAGATCCGGCGAGGAAGGGGAAGAGAGGAATTCAAACCTAGGCCGTTTGATTGCAAAGCTTGGCTTGGAAACAATATGGTGTGCTGCCTCCCTGCAGAGGAAGAGCGACACAGAAAGGCAACCTCAGGGCAGAGGACCAGCTACTTCTACTCCCCCACTGTGTCGAGGATGAGCCCGGTATGGCAGGTGGCAGTGTTTCAGGGAACCAGGGTGGGATACTGCCAGGATCCTGGGAGCAAATGCATGAAGCACAGGCAGGTCCTCTCACAGACACAACCCTGCTTTGCCAGGTAGGGGAGGGAAAGGGTTATTCCGAGGCAGATCAGAAGCCCCCTAATAATTTGATCAGTTCTCTGTGGAAAGCACTTAGTTGCTATGGTAATGAGTACTTTATAAATATTAATAGAATAAGGCCAAACAGAATATTACCCCATTAACGCAGAGGCTCATGGAATTAGCCTTGAACATCATGGTCTAATGATGGACTACTCAGTCATTTGGTTTTAAATCCCACTGAACACAGGAGCTAGCTCCGGACCTCATAGTGATTAGTAACAATGGTCTGGAGTAAATGCTGTCATGTTGCTTTGGAAGTCCGGCCCACCTCCTCTCGAGGGCTGTGTGCATCCTATATGTGTACTGTTTCAGTGTGTATAGTGGCATTTAATGGAAACAACTGTGATTCTGATTATTTGATATTGTATTTGGTCACAACCCATGGGACTTTAGCATGGAAGGACTACAGATATATTCATCCAGTTATAAGCAGAAAACCGTCTTAAGGATTGGTTAGACCAGGAGTCTCAAACTCAAATGCTAAGGGTTGAGGCCGGTAAGGTAAACGAGAGAAGCAGGCTGTGAACAAGACAGTTGGGAGTGGCAGGTACTGTGACATGTCTGCTGCTCGGACTCTTATTTCAGTTGCAGTGTGTTTGTTTATTCATTTCCCTCCCTTTTGGGATCGAACGTGATACAAAGAAATGCAATAAAAAAAAATAAGGAATAGGATGAGGGGAAAATAATGACAGGTAAAATAAAACTAAGGATAAAATTAATGAACATAATGATTCAAAGTTCTGTACAGTTCTGCACAAATCTCTGAGCTTCCTAGCAGCCTAGGAAAAGAAAGGAAGAGAACCAAATATTTAGAAGCCCAGATTACTTTTGGTTCTGTAACTTGAAGGCTCCCTTCTTTATACTCTGTCCTTCTGTCCTTCTTTCTTGGTTCTCCTCCCATTTCCGTAATAATTCCTCCTGAGTGACTTTTGTAAACAACTTTCCCTCACTGATCCCTTTGGGTTCATCCCTGCTCAACCACTGCTGAGGTTTCACCCACCAGCTCAGAGCTCTCTTCTACCTTCTAGTTCTATACTTCCCAATCAAGTTCCCTAGTACAGATATTCCTCATGTCATCATATCCCCAGCCTTCGTCGGCTCTACTCTTCACTCTTGGACAGACCCCTTCTCCTGGTCTAGTAAGTTCCACTGTGAACTCTAGCTATTGGGTTGCCCTGAGCAGGCATCTGGGATTTGTGTTTAAGCCTTTCCCTCATTCTGCATGCAGTTGAAGAGGCTCACTAGTCTTGCATCTTCTGTATTCCTCAGATCTCCAGAGTCTTCACGCAAAGCCTACCTCTCATGCTTCAGTCATATGGAAATGACCAGTCACACAGAAAATGACTCTAGATGAGCTATGCATGGTCTCCTTCACAAGGACTAGTCCTCTGCCAGGTACTTTTCTTCCACCATGTCTGTACTACATGTCTATTTTTAGTTACCCAGAAACTTTCTCTTTCAGGAATCCTTTCCAGAGCCTCCTTCCCCAGGTTTAGGTTGGGAACCTTTCCTTATTGCTCCAAGAGCAGACATTCTAGTCTTGGCATCCAAGGCCCCCTGCATTATTCCAATAAACTCTGGTTAAGGAACCTAATGGTTTATGAAACTCCAGATATAAATGAACTCTGAATACAGAAGCATTCAAAAGCTGATTTCTCTTCCATTTGTCTGCTTTGATCTTCTCTCTGTTGAATTCCTTTCCTGGAATGCTCTCCCATGTGATGGCTCCTACAGCTCCATACCTATCTTAAAAAAAAAAAAAATCCACAAATATGCTCTTTGCTTTTTAACAACTTCCCATTTTTCTTCCAAAAAAGATGAAAACCCTTAACGTGGTGTACAACACACTACATGATAACCTCTTCCTACCTCTGCAACCTCATTGGTTTTGTTGAGAAGTCTGTTGTCAATCTCTTGCTATTCCTTTAAAGCAAAGTACCTTTCTTTCTGTCTGCTTTTAAGGATTTTTCTCATTGTCTTTATTTTTAGAAGTTTTTGTACAATAGATTGAAGGGTTTTGGTTGTTTGTTTTGGTATATAACCTGTTCACTGTGCTTCTGGAGTCTGTGCTTTTATGTCTTGTATCAATTCTGAATATTCCTTGGTTTATTTCTTCACACATTTCTTCTGCCTTATTCTCTCTCCTCATCTTCTAGGATTCAATGACACATAAATTAGAACTCTTCACTCTGTCCCACATGTCTCATGAACTTTTATGTGTATTCTAGACTTTTCTTTTCTGTCCTTCATTCCAGATATTTTCTCCTGACCTGTCTTTTTCACTTCTCTTCATCTTTCTCACATTTTCTGTTTTAAAACATCTGATGAGTTTTCAATTTCAGCTACTGTATTTTACAGTCCTAGAATGTCCATTTTTTTGGGTAGATTCCAGGTCTCTGCTAAAATCCTCCATCCTGACCTCTATTTTTACTAAATACATCAATCACTGTCATTTAAAAGGCCCTATTGATAGTGTTGAATTGGTATCATCAACAGGGTCTATTTCATTGTCTAGATATTTTTTTTCTCTTGGTCCTGTGTCTTGATGCATCTGATAACTTTTGACCGAATGCTGAACATTTTTAATGAAAATCCCTCCAGAGAAGATTCAGTCTCTGGCAGACATTTAGAGTAGGAGTAGCTTGCATTAATCCAATTAGGGATTGAACCGGTTCCAGGCTGGGTTTCAGACTTTGTGAGGTCCAGTCAATCCCCCAATTGCCCTTATTCCTAAAAAGTAGTCCGGTAGGAGTCTGATCGGAGGTAATTACCTGATGCCCTTTTCCTTGGTGTTCCTGAACTCCTGTTTTTATCTCTCCGTTCCGAGCCTATTAATTGCTTGCTTTAGGTTCCCACCCTCTTCTCTGCTGCCTTCTGCTGAGCCCCTGTGCCTCTGAGTCCAGGCAGCTTCTGAGTCAGCAAATGCCTCAAGGGCAAGAGAGGTTCAAATGATCAGCCTCAGTCTTCCTTCTCTAGGCTGCTTTTTCTTACTTGCAGTCTTGGTCCCTTATATCCTGGGTGACTTAGAGGCTATGAACCTCAATTTCTGTACTCCAGTCCCACGAGACTATTACCATCTACTTCTCTCCCGTTGCTTTCTGCTTGGCTCCCAGCCTCTCTGCCTGAGCCGTGTCATTTGGCAAACCAGCAGATGCTCAGAGGGCAAAGGTAGGTGGAAGTGGGGCTTGTTTCAAACCAGTCCCTTTCCTCTGCCCTCTCCCTCACGTCTTCTGCTGTTCCCACACCCCAACGCCCGCAAGCAGTTGTTTTTTCATATTACCCAGATCTTTTAGTTGTCCTGGAGGAGAGGGTTTGATCTTTTGTTTATGGAGAAGCCCCCTAAAAACCAGTTCATTCAACAGCAATATTAACTGTTTACTTCCAAGATCATTAAATTAAATGTTTTAAGATTGTTTGCTTCCAAGATCATTAATCTCCTGGAGCTCTTTCTAAGAATAGACGTGTTTTGTAATTATGGCACCACTGCACAGGTTTTTAGGAGGAGTTTTTTGGGGAAATATTTTCAATTCTAACTCAGTGATACATAACTAGCTAGCTAACTAACTAACCTCACCAGTTACCATTTGGGGGGTGGGTGCTTACTATGTGCCAGTGACTGCTTTAAGAATTATATGTGCGTTATTTCATTTACTACCCACAAGGAGTTTGAGAGACGTGTTCTTTTATAATTCCCGTTTTTCAGATGAGAAAACTAATACACAAAGATGTTAAGTGATTTTTGTAAGATTACTTACTGCCTAAGTGGCAAAACCAGGGTTTTAACCCCAAAAGTGAAACCAGAGTTCCTGTTCCTGGCCACTAAATTATTTGCCTTTTCCTAACCACCAAAGTATTACCTTTGCAGTGATGGCAAAGTCAAATAAGAAGTTCTGAAAGTATTTTGAACAATGACAAAGTCTTAGGAATAAGTTTATGAACTTAGTACTGGAGACAAATCTTATTTAAATGCATAGATTCAGTGGTGTTTGTTATTATAAGCTAAATTTTTAATGGAAACACACAGCACACACACACATATATATATACATGCAAGCATATACATAAATGCACATACATGGCAAAATCCTGCAGTGTCTTTACTTAATGATTAATTTGTAGTGAATTGACTAGATAGAATCAAATTTATAGTCTATTCTCTGTCAAAAAGAAACAAGAAAACAGTCATTTAGACTGAACATTTAGGTCTTTTTGGTTTATTACAATCATGACTTTGACAAGATGCTCTGTACTTAGATTTTCTGAGGATATATATGACTCACATGCTTTTCTCATTACTGAGCAGGGTTTTTCCCTAGTCAGTATTACTTCAAGATCACAATTCACCACTTTAGGATGGTACAAGTTCTCTTGAAAGCTGTTCTCCTCAGAGACAAATCAAAACACTGTAAGTAAACCTAATTGTAGCTGTCTATTTCCATAGTTTAAGCTCAAATGTCAGAATGATTTAAGTTCTAGGTATTGAGATCCTATCTAGAATTTTCTGGGACTATATTGGTTTCAAATATTCTAGTCCATTGTCTTCATAAAAGTCAACCATATTTTCTAATTTGGGGTTCAGAAAATCTGGGGACCATGGTTTAATCTTTTTGTCTACCTTCTTGCAGTAGAAGACTTTTCTATATGAAAAATCCACCCCATTCATCCCTGAGTAGCTAACTACCTCAAAAGGTACTGTATTTACTGTTCAGTATTTCCTGTGTTGAGAGTTACAATTGTTTTTGTTTTTGTCTTTAGCCTCTAAGTGGAACTGACTCATCATATATCAAAGTGGCTTTGTTTATAGGAACTATCTCTGCCAGGAAACAAATACATTTCTTTCATTTTTGTAGTTCAGGTAAACGTGGAATTTGTCTTTCTCCCAAGATGGAATCAATTATTATATCAGTTTATAATTACTGTATGTCGAATGACCTGAAAACTTAGTGGCTTAAAACGATATAAAACATTTATTGTCTCACAGTTTCTGTGGGTCAGGAATTTGGAAGTAGCTTCGCTGGATGGGTCTGGGTCAGGGCTCTTTACGAGGGTGGAGTCAGGAGTGTTGTCCAGAGAGCACCAGTTATCTGAAGCCTGGACTGGGGCTGGAGGGTTCAATTCTAAGATGGCTCACAGTGGCAAGTAAGTGCTGGTTGTAGGCAAGAGATTTAATTCCTTACCAAGTGGACCTTGCCATAAGGCTACTAAAGCGTCTTCGTGATACAGTAGCTGGCTTCTCCCAGATAGGGGAATGTGAGAGAGAGAAGGCAGGAACTCAAACATCTTTTATGGATCTGGCCTTGGACATCAAAAATGTTCATTTCCACAATATCCTATGAGATACGGAAGTCTGCCCTATTTAGGGTGGGGGAGGACTTCACTAGGGCATGAACACCAAGAGGTGGGAATCATTGGGGACATCTTGGAGACTGGCTTCCATAGTTATTCAGTTAACAGTTCCTATTGAGTATTCACTTGCCAGTGTGAAACATTGGAAGAAATACCAAGTGCAAGCCTGTCTTCATATGCCTTTGCAGTCTAGAGAAAAACACGAGCAGTCAAAGATAACTCATGTTAAATAAATAATGCTCATTTTAGGCAATGGTATCTATTGAGAGTTTCTCCTAACTTGGGAAGTCAGTGAAGTCTTCAAGGATACATGTGGTGGGTGCTGGAAAGATGGATGGGGTTGGGAAATTTGAATGAGCAAGTGAAAAAAAGAAGCCCTGGTTCTTTCTATTTCCCTCTCCTAGACATTGTCCATTCCTAAAGCAAAACACCAAACTATTTCAGGTAAGGTTCTTTGGTTCAAGCGAAGATGACAACTCTGGCCAACTCAAGAAAGGAAAAGCAAATTATCAGGAGAATGCTGGGTTTTCTCCTAGGAGCCAAGGATGGGTAGATAACAAGATCTATAGAAAGCAAGTGTCACAGCAGCCCTTGGGATCTTGGTGGTGGAATGCATAGTCAAGTTCTTTAGGGTAAGACATCAAATGAATCTGCTTCATTGCCATTCCTTCTGAGTGCCCAGAAGAGAGTTTGGTTGGCCATCCCAGTGGAGGAGATGAGAGAGCCTATGATTAGCTGTTCCCCAGAATCACAAGGAGCGAGGAAGGACTGATTCCTCCAAGAGAGAGAGCCTGGACAGACAGTGGACCTCTTCTTAAACTCAAATAATTCTCTATTTAAAAAAAAAATTGTCTTTGCCTTTTAAAGAATATGGAAGTCTCATTAAGTCTCAAACATTATCCTATTTATTTTTAATTTCTTTATGTTGACAGTTTTGTTGGGGGTATGCTACATTTCAGAGGGAAAATAGCAGAGCAATCGCCTTAGGCATTGAATTTTTTTCCCCAGAAAGGCACCCAATTTATTTTGGGTTTCTAGTGTGTTTGGGTTTCTAATTAGTTTGCCTGAGATTTTTCAGAATGCTGTCCTCTGGAAATGACCAGTTATCCTTTCCTGCCAGAAGTAATAAGGCATCGAGAGAATTTCCCAATAATTTGTTTTCATGGTATTTCTCAATCTTTTTTTCCATTGTACTTAACAGTTTCTAATTATTATTTATTATTATCTGTAATGATTAATCTGTTTACATATTTGAAGCATCTGTCCTCAGCACTGCCAAAGTCGTTACTAGCACTTATTATAAAGCAAGATTTCCCCATCTCAGCCCTATTGAAACTTTGAACAGAGTAATGTACATTCCTGTGCATTGCAGAATGTTTACTGACATCCTTGTCCTCTTCACACTAAATGCCAGTAATCCTTTCCCTGGGTGACAACCAGAAAATGTCTCCAGATACACTGTGGGGGGCAAAATCAGCCCCCGCTGAGAGCCCCTCATGTATCTGTAACTTATGTACAAAGTTATGCATTAATTGAATAATGGACTCACTCAGAAATATGATGGTATCTCCAAATCCTTGAATCCTTGGGATTTTCTAATTCTTGAATGAATGTTGCCAATTCATTTATTCTGAGTCATTCATTCACTCATCCATTCACCAAACATTTATTGACGACTTATCATGAAAAGAGTTCAGAGGTGCTGATAAGCAATCTACAATATTCAGGGGGGCCTGTGCTAGGCATTAGGAGGTTAAGGCTGACAAAAATATGAATTATCCTCAGTTTATTGTGCTCCAGAGAAGATGGTAATTCACACGACCTATTCAAGCTTCTCTGTCCTGCAATGCCTTCCTGGTTCTTCCCTGCTTTTCTGCATTATATCCACCCGTGTCACAGCCAGTTCAGATCTGCCTTCTGGAAGCCTGTGCAGAGAGGGTCTGGATTTAAAGTTCTCTCCCCATAGCTTCCTTAACTCATCTGATACTGGTCATTTGGCCTTTGCATCTTACCATACTGCCTTGGCATTTTAGAAATTGTATAAATATGTGTGGGCTTCCTAAATAAATGTTCAGAAGAAGTTTATAACGGTGGAAAAAATTCTTAGATATGAATGTAGTTCTAATCCTACTTCTGCCAGTGGTCTAGCTTGTGACCCTGGGCAGGTTATTTAATTGTTGAATATATAAAATGAATATGGTTTTACCTGTTCCACAACTACCTTATAAGAATGTCAAAGGTGTTCAGTTAGATGATGGATAGCGGTATATCTGGTAAATTTAAAAGCACAAGTGTAATATGCCAGCATTCTCCCCACTAAGAATAATGATACAAACTTCTTGAGGCAGGGGCTGTATTTGACATACCTTTGTATCTCTCTGCCCTACAATATGGCTGCCTGTCTCGTAGGGAGCTCCACCATGATAGCTAGAGATGCCAGTATGGTGTCTTGCGAAGTGTGGATCTCATTCATTACATAAACTTGTTATCTCTGATTATATACTAGTCAATAAATAGTTGTGGAATTAAATTGAATTTCAGATAATCATCCAAGAAGTCTGTATTATTGCTCATGCATATGTATACTAGCAGCTTCTGAAGCTATGAGTTGTAAATATTCTATATGAAACATATTTTAAGGACCTAATGGTGTCTTATGGATTTTTATTGAGAACTTTAAAGAATATTTTATTTTATACAGGAACACATCAAATAAAGTAGAAGATTTCACTCTGAAGTCTATTAAGACTAAAAGCAATGAATTTTCAGAACTTGAATAGTTTCTTTTGTTTTGCTTTGTTATATTATAAAATAAAGTGACAAATCCCCTGGAAAATACTAGGAAATTTATCTATTTAGAAGACTCATCTTTTCCAACTATTCCTTGAGTTTTAAAAATTATTTTAACACAGAGTACAAACTCAATTGACTAAAATTTGTCATTGCAAAAGTCACAGTTGGTTTTGCCTTCCTGATATTGGCCTATTTCATGATAATGCTAAAATTGAACACCATAGTAACAAATTTGTTTTACTAAAAATATTGAGATAACACAAATAAGACATTAAGCAAACTCATGCATTAGCTGAGTTGACCTTTCTTGAAAAATAAATATTAAGGAAATATTTTAAGGGAGTTCCTTTTTTTCCCCTCAACTTAGGGTTCACTTCCAGTCAAATATTGCTTTTGTTTGAAAAGAATTAGGTTAATACCTGTTAAATGTGGCAGTAAAGTTTTACTACATATAATTAAGTTGTAAAACCAAATGGACTTTATGGGTATAATTTCCAATACAAGCTTTTATTTTTTAATGAAAAAATAGCTGACTATCTTATTGTATTAAATACGAAACTGGTTACTACACTGGTTACAGAGCTTTGAAAATATTTAGTTTGTTTTTCTAAAATGGAAAATTCAGAATGAGGTTCCTTTTAAGTCCATTAAAAAGGGATGTATTTCTAAAAAGTATATTTAATTAGTATGGCACAGAAATTTTTCTCAATATAAATTCAGATTCAGGGTACAGTTACTGACTGTCTTCTGCGGGCCGAAGAGTGTGCTAGCTTCCTCCTCATGTGTCGTCATTTAATCTTCAGAGCGTCTAATGATGTCATCTTCATTAGACAGAAGAAGAATCTGAAGCTGTTTGAGGTGGAGAGACTTGACTCAGTTATAGACCTTAGGAAGTGCCCAAGCTGGAATACAAACACAGATTTCCTTATTGGGAAGTCAATATTCTCACAGTACCCGTATGCAGAATGAACTCAGGTACCATTTTGGTAGTGTTGTAACTTTCTCCATGTCTTAATGTCTGTTGACCTTAGGCAGGACCAGTAGTCTGTCTGTAATCTCTAAACCTCTTTGAAATTCCCCTGAACTTGGCAAAATAACAATTACTCATGGTCTACCTATTTGAAAATGTTGGTTGGTTACCATTTAAGTCAAGAAGGTGGGCTGAAATTGAGATTTTTATCAGTTGAAGTGGACGAGTTCCTTCCTAAATTGCTGTGCGGAGGGCTGAGATAAGGAGCTCAGCGGCTGGCTTAAAACCAAAACCTCACTCACTCAGTCCTTCTTTCATTCATTCACATGTTTCTGTTTACAAACGCAAATCCATCTGGTGCTGTCAAAAGATCAAGAGAAAAAGAGGCAGTGTCACAAATCTAAACCTATTTCATGATTAGAAATTGTTGGAAAAATATTTTTTAGTAACCACCAATCCTTTGTATCTTTGTTAAAACTGGTTATGTGTGCAATACAAAACATCCTATGGGCCCTTAGACAAGGTCAGGGAGGGGTAGTTAGGACAGAGTGCTGAACCAGCTCTAGGGTGACACCATCATTTCAAACCCAAGGGGAGCAGGCAAAACAGTCCAGTCTAGCAGGAATTAGACCCAGTGGTTTTCATCCAGGGGTCAGGGTTTTGACAGCGTTTCTTTTACTTTTTAAAATTTTTAAATTAACATATAATGCATTATTTGCTTCAGGGGTACAGGTCTGTGAATCATCAGTCTTATATAATTCACAGCACTCACTGCAGCACATACCCTCCCCAATGTCCATAACCCAGCCACCCTATTCTCTGCCCCATCTTGTTTCATTTTTTCCCTCCCTACCCCCATAACCCTCTGCCCTGCCTCTCAAATTCCTCACATCAGAGAGTCCATATGATAATTATCTTTCTCTGATTGACTTATTTCGCTTAGCATAATACCCTCTAGTTCCATCCACATTGTTGCAAGTGGCAAGATTTTGTGGGCTTTTTAATGGCTGCATAGTATTCCATTGTATATATATACACCACATCTTCTTTATCCATTCATCTTGACAGGTTTTCTTGACCAAGGCAAGTCTCAGCATCTAGTGGGTGTCCCAGTGGAATTAGGGAGGTTATGGTATGTATTGGTAATTCCTTATCTATTATCTGTTCTGTCTTTCTTACACATGGTGATAGAAATCGGTACTTGTCTCTCATGCGCATTTTCCCATCTTCCAGAATTAGAATTCCCAAATATTAGCTAGGCAGATGGCCAGCCAGAATTTACTTACCAGTCTCCCTTTCAGCAAGGTGTGGCCATGTGACCAACGGGATGAAAGCAGAGTGATCCATTAAGCTTTCAGGAAGTATCTTTAAAGTCTCCAGTCTTTCTTTCTTCTAGCTAGTTGGACTGCAGATGTGAAGCCTGGAGCAGGAACAGCCGTTACAGACTATGAAGTGTGTTATGAACTGAAAATCTGTGTCCTCCTCCCCCTGCAAATTCATATGTTGAAGTCCTAACTCCCAATGTGAAGGTATTAGGAGGTGAGTCCTCTTAATTTGGGAAATAATGAGGTTTAGATGATGTCATGAGGCTGGAGCCCCCACCATGGGATTAGTGTCATTATAAAAAGAGGAAGAGAAATCGGAGCTTGCTTGCTCTTTCTGTCTTTTTCTCTCTCTTTGCACACACAAAGAGGAAATCATACGAACATCCAGAGAGATGATGGCCATCTGCAACCCAGTTTTAGGATCCTCACCAAGAAATGAATCTGCTAGCACATTGATTTGGGCTTCCCAGCTTCCAGGACTGTGAGAAACAGATGTCTGTTGTTTAAGCCACCCAGCCAGTGGCTTTCTGTTATAGTGTCCTGAACTGATTAGGACAATGTGGAAGTCCTATGAGGAGGATGATAGAACTACAGGTGAAATGAACCTGAGACCTGGTGATTCTGGAGCTGCCGACCCACTCCTGGACTACCTCCATTAATATGAATTCAATTCTAACTAATACACTGATAGAATCTTTATATTATTGAGGATTACAATATATCCAACAATAAAACTATGTTTTCTAGCCTTTCTTGAAGCTATATACGGCAATATCCACAAGTTCTGGCTTGAAATAAAGTGGAAATTATGAAGCAATTCTGGAAAACTTCCTTGAAAGTCATATAGACAGCTGGGGAAAGTTCCTTGTGTCTTTCCTCCTTCCTTCTAAGGGTTCAAAATGTGGATGTAGTGGGTGGGGGTCTAAGGACTATTTTGGACCACGAGAACCCTTGAGAAGCAGAATGACAGGTGTTCTTCTTCCTTTTCCAAAATTTCTTGACTTTGTATGAAGTCATACACCAGTGGGCCACTTGCTTTTTTTAGACTTCTTTAACACAAAAAAAATAAATGGTTTTTGGTTTTTCAGCTTCTTTATTCTGAGTTTTCTATTAGGTGCAGCCAAATGTAATCCTATTAGAAAGGTTCATTAGAGTTAACGAAAAGGTACAGAAAACGTGGGTCAACCTCAGAAACCTGGATCTGGGGGTCTGTGTCTCAGCTCTAAGTGGAAAACTGGAGTGCAAATAGCAACTTCCTGGCAACAAAACTGGCCAACTAAGTCAAGTTCAATGTTAGCGCTCTGGCCCAGTGGTTGGGTGTAGATCATCTGAGCCCTGACCATTGGTAGATAAAAGCACCTGTGTGTTATCAGATCAGGTGCTCCCTGGTCTGGGTACATGAGGTAGGCCTGCAAGGGTCAGGCCTTTGGTACCTGACATGAACTGGACAGAGTTAGAAGCAGAAGCAGGCAGGGGCTGACATGGCCCTGTCTCCTTTAGACAGAGCTGAGGCAGAAGGAGGCTGGACCTCTCCTCTTGGGGCTGCAAGCAGCTGGAGGACATCCAGCTTGTGAGGCTCAGCTTTGCTCCTGTCCCTCTGCCATGTGTGAGCCAGCTGTATTCCTACTGGTTTTCATTTCCCCTGCACTGAGCTCATGACTCTCTGGGGATTCACTGGACTGTGAATACTCTGGACTCCAAAGTGTGGGAAAACTTGAGACACAAACAACAGAAGCTTTACTGCTACAGGGGCCCAAAGGAGCAGCTTCCCTGTGCTTGGCACCATGTAAGACCTGACATACAGTTTGGTTGCTGGCGACACTTCATAGCCAGACACTTTCAGGCAGTGACTCAGGGAGATAGCCTGCCGTGGGGCGAGGAGGATACAGGTCTTTGTGCTGGAGCTCAGAGACTCCCAGGCTGGTGGAGAACTCTTCACCCAGAGCTTTCACAGTCAAAGATGTAAGGTGGGGAGAAGCATGGTGTGAGCAGGGAAGTGCCCTGGCAGATGACTATAATTGCACTGATGGAGATAATAACAGCAGAATCACCCCTTTCCCCGCTGTTACTGAGACTATGAGATACAGACCCCCTGCAACATGCCCCCAGAGACAGCCTGGTGCCCTCTCATTCATTCCTCCCCATCAAGTCTGCCTTTGGGATTCATTTTGTTTTGTTTTTTTTTTGTTTGTTTTTTTTTTTTTTTAAAGATTTTATTTATTTATTTGACAGAGAGAAATCACAAGTAGTTGGAGAGGCAGGCAGAGAGAGAGAGAGGGAAGCAGGCTCCCTGCTGCGCAGAGAGCCCGATGCGGGACTCGATCCCAGGTCCCTGAGATCATGACCTGAGCCGAAGGCAGCGGCTTAACCCACTGAGCCACCCAGGCGCCCCATCATTTTAACCAAAGTTATTGTGGATTAGAAAAGGCTGGCGGACAGGCACCTGAGTAGCTCAGTTGGTTGAGCATCCATCTGACTCTTGGTTTTGGAGCAGGTCATGATCTCATGGGTGCTGAGGTTAAGCTCTGAGTTGGCCTCCAAGCTCTGCATGGAGTCTGCTTGTCCCTCTCCCTCTGTACCTCCCTCTTCTCTCTCTTTCTCTCAAATAAAAAAAATAAATAGAATCTTAAAAAGAAAAAAAGACTGGGGGAATAAGAACATTTAGAATGACTTGCTCCAGAACCTATTTCTTTCTCAGGGTGAACTGCTTAGAATACTAATATGAACAAAATGACAGCTCAACATACCTTCAAAATTAACCGTGCAAATGATGGGATATGCTAACTGTGCGTGCAACCCAATTTACATACCAATCATATATCCCATTTACGATTATTTACCCCATATCCAAAAGGGTACTGTTAATTGATGTTATGTGAAGAAATGGTGGTAGAGTAATTTTGAGAAGCATTGAGTTGAAGCAACTTGAGCTGGAAAATTGTTGCTGGATTACTGGGTGTGTGTCTAGGGAGGTAGAACCATCCAAAGTCCTGCAGCGAGGTCTTCATCGCTCCCTGTAAGGAAATTGCAGGGATAGATAATTTTCTCTGCCCCATTAGTCAGAGAAGAGGCCTCTAACCTGGGATTGTCTGTTCAAATGCTTCATCCCAAAACATTCTTCTTGGGGATGAGGCAGTCAAAGGAGGAGATGAAGCGACTCATTGTGGCTGTGCCTAACATCCTCGGCTTTCCAACTTTCCATCTACTCTGGGGGCTACTTCATATTCCTCTATGACCCCCATTTCTCCTTAGGGTAGACAGGGTTTGGCCTGCAGCCTGCAGCTGAGGACATTGACTAAAGCAGAACTGAAATGACTTTCTTTACCACTGGGCTCCCAGGACCTTTAATGTGCTGGTTTGCATTATGATTCTTTTTTTTTTTTTTTTAAGATTTTATTTATTTATTTGACAGAGAGAAATCACAAGTAGACAGAGGGGCAGGCAGAGAGAGAGAGAGGGAAGCAGGCTCCCTGCCGAGCAGAGAGCCCGATGCGGGACTCGATCCCAGGACCCTGAGATCATGACCCGAGCCGAAGGCAGCGGCTTAACCCACTGAGCCACCCAGGCGCCCCTGCATTATGATTCTTTAAAAGGTGCTTCACTCCAGAAGCTGTCTTCACATCCTTTATCCTCTTCCCCACAATATCTTTTAGGGTTGGTGTTCCATGGAACACACAGATGAAAATGCTAGTTTAGTAAGTCACTGCTTAGCTAAATGAGAAGACACCTTGGTGGTAGGGAAGAGCTCATTTAACTGTAAAAGGTGCATGCTGTTATTCCTGCTCTGTAGTAAACCCAGGAGCTCATAATGGATTATGCTCTTATCATGGATTCATAGGGAATTTTTCTCTAGGGGACCGTCATTGCCCTCATCTATACTATCTCCTCTAGATATACTCTTGGCTGACAGTGAGATCCTGGGACTGCAGTGAATGCTTGTGGAACACATTGTAGGAGCCAAAGTACATCTTAGTTTCATCCAAGCCATTACATCTGCTAATGACTTAGGTCAACTGGGTAAGCAATGCGGTCATTCATAATTAATTTTGCTGTTCATTATAGCCAATTATTTTAACTGTTGGATCATTTGTATTTTTATACAGTCTGCAGTCTTCCACGAACATACAGAAGCTTAATGGGTTGTATAATGTGCAATCCCTGATCCATGATTAACATACAGTTTAATGAGTACGATTCTAAGAAAGCTTGAAACTTGAGGTTCCTGGTTTCTTCTGCAAAACAAGGTGCTGGAATGAAAAGTCTGCAACAGTAGTGGGGTTTGAATATTTTAAGTGGAAAGTTCTGCTCACCTCAATGAGACTTTCCTTGGAGGCCAGGAACATCCCCTCCATACACAGCCACCCTTCCATGTTAGTGAGTAGGTGTGGTACCAGGAGCTTAATAACAATGCCAGTTCCTGGATTCCGGTCCTAGATATTCTGATTCAGTAGGTCCAGGGTGATGGAGGCATGGGCTTTTCCAACAAATGTACCAGGAAATTTTGATACTGGGGTGGTGGCTCACACTTTTGGAAATATTAGACTGAAATGTTCTTTAGAGATCTGAGTGTGCAGGGGAACTGGGTTTCCCAGCTGAGGAAGCTGGAGGCCAAGAGATGGTTCTGGGTCATCTGAGCATGGTGTTAATCTCTGGTTTTTCTCTCTGGAGGAGAATGTGACCTCACTAAGGCTGAATTTGATTCATGAACAAGGAGAACCTATTTGTGAACATTCTTTGTATGCAGGTGTACAGAGGATTAATGGGAAGTTTTGTCTGGAATCTTCAGGTTGGAAGGCTGTGGTAAAGCAAAAACTGTTTTTTTTGGGTTCTGACAGATCTCATTTCTGTAATGCTGTCTTCAGCCCTTGGCTGTAGACCCCCTTTAGCAGTACGGGGGTCCAGTACTGAAATATACTGTGTCTGCTCTGTCTATGTGGTTGTCATATTTCCAATCATTTACTAAGGACACCAAGCACTTCATCCAGTCTGATAGGCAGGTGAATGTGTGTGTGTGTGTCTGAAATGCTGTGGCATCTAATAATGGACGGCTTTTATCTTACTCTAGTTCTCAGCTGCATAGATCTCGCCAGGGGAAAGGTGACAAGATCATTTATGCAATCCCTTAACAATTTCCAAGTGTTTGGCTTTGTTTCTTCCTGGTGACTGAGCAGTTACTTAACTTTTGCAATTTTCTCAGCTGAAAGATAGCACAATTATAGTATTTTTCCCCTTTAGGGCTGCTGGTAGGATTACATGAGATAAAGCATGTAAAAGTATTTAGCATGATTCCAGACGTATGGGGCTCAAAAAATGCTAACCGTCTATTTTCTTCCTTCTCTTTTGCTCTTTCTTTCTCTCTCCCCTCTCTATCTCCTACTCCCTTCTTCTTAGTGACAGGCAGCTTTAGAATTTCTATTTAGAAAGAAACCTGGGTTTTGTAATCAGGTTGGAGGGTGAAGAGGGCTTAAAAATAATTTTAAGATTGAATTTGCCAAGTGAATCTTCCCTCGGATTATGTGTTTATTTGGGTTGGCTGAGGATAGAACACTGAAATCCAGAAGCTGTCCCTTGGCCCTACCAGGTACTATGCCAGGGACCTGGGGAGAGTCAAAGCAATGGACACACTCTCTTTTCTCAAGGAATATGATATAGGGAGATGTTTGTGGTTTGGTTACTTATATTACTTATAATATAATAAGTAATAATATTTGGCTACTTATATTACTTATGTTAGAACAGAGGTGCCTTGGCCATGGGAGCACAGAGGAAGGAGCAATGAATTCTTGGACAATATGTTATGACTACATTCAGAATCAGAAAAAAAGGATGTCTGTCTGCTAAAAATAACAATACAGTCATGTATATAGTGCATCAAGTAGATTATTAGGGAGAATGTAAGCAGAGGCAGTACTGGATATATCAAAGTACATCTACAGGATTAGGAAGAAAGTGGTAGCGGGAAGGATCTGAGGAGCTTCTTTCTTACAGTAGAGTTCCAATTTCACACACAAACCTTGTTAAGGGAGTTCTGCTCTTACATAGAAGTAGTGAAGGTGAAGTTGAGAGATACCAGGGGAAACCAGTGTCTGCCTTTAGTTGTAGACAATAAATTGTGTGGAAAATGCCAATTTTAAAATTCCTCCTTTCTACATGATTCAATGTGAGTAAGACAGAATCATTGTTGCTGGCTATAAAATCCATCTCAAAGACTCAAAAATCATTAATGTCCAATAATACTGATTTGTTTTCTGTTGAATCTGTGTCTTGTGGGTTCTATAAGTCTTTCCTTTGGCAGAAAATTCAATAATTTGTTATCACTGAAGGTAAAGTAGTCTCAAAAATGTTTAGTTAGGTTTTGGCGTTGTACACCTTTAGTCCATAAAGTGTTGATTCTGTCTCCATAGTTCTTTCAGGAAAATTAACTAAGGTTCTTGTTTATGAAATTTACAACTTGACTGTGTTTTTGTTAATGGTCTGATGGGAATTCTATGTATTTTTGGTCTTCATTTATGGACATAATTTCTATGTTAATAATTTCAGAATAGAAAACCACAGACCAAGAAGTCTATGATACCATAACAATTTTTTCTAACACATTATTATTATTTTTTAATGAAAATGAGATTGGCAACATCAAAATGTGACAAAAATTTTAAAAGATATGCTTCCTGGAAGTTCTCATTTGAAAAAAAAAATAGTGCTGATTTTCAGACACCATGCTTATGTCTCAAACCATTTTTTATTGAACAACAAATGCTGTGTTGTCCCATCATAAAAAAAAATCCCATGATATAACGATATTCACTGGGAAAAGCTCACAGAACTTGTAAGCATGAAGTTTTTTTTTGAGAGAACCAAAGGAAATTGCTTTTTTAATGGCCTCCGAATGCAAATAATAGAATGCAAGTGCATTAGTTTGAGAGACTATCTGAATTTAGATGCAAAGTTGAGACTGTTTAAACTTGAGAGATTTTTAAGAGGAATGATACAAAAGATGTTTCTGTCTTGAGACAGACCGGGTCGGTGTCAGCTTTGACTCATAAGGGCACAACTCCGTCTACCCCAGGTGGGTTCCAGGATGCTGAATTCCTTCTGTCCATGCACTTAGAAATTAGGAGCACTCTTTGAGAAAAGAGCTTATTTGGAAAACAGAATAGGTAAAGTCGGAGGGAGCCAATGGCTTATTTTGAAAGAGTTGTAAGTAATCATAAATATTACAAGAGAGACCAGTGCTTGTCTCCTAGTCATATCTCCTTGATATTCTTGCTTTCAGATTCTACAGGTTGTCCCCCTTGTACTACAGGCCTCCTTCTTCCCTACTGGACACCGGATGGAGGGGAACCCAGTCAATCAGCGTCTCTCAGTTCTGAACCATAAGGACATGGTGGTGGTGGGGGCGGGGCAGCTGAGCCGGGAGGTCCTGCGGGCGTCTGGGGCTGCAGGGATTGGCGGTGTCGGTGTGATGTTGACCCCCCCACAGGGAGCTGGGAAGCCAGTTGGATACTTGGGAAGGTGGATGCAGGGGACCCCAGGGAATGGAACTGTCCTGTCTTGAAAAGCAGATTTTGGGATCTCCAGATTTTCCGGAGGAGCGGAGGGGTGGGGGTGGGGGGCGGGTAGGGGTGCAGGGGAGCTAGTTTCTACTTGACACTTAACGTTTTTGAGGTGTCCCGCATCTTTCTGTCCTCCCCCGCTGCAGGGCTTGCGTGGGGTGAGGGGACCTCTCTTACTTTTCCACTGAAAACATACAGGTTTGTCCATATTCATGACTTTTTTGGAATGTAATTGGAGCATTGGAAGTGAAGGCAGGGTAGGCCTTTCCAACCGGAAGTGAAAATTTTCTTCTGTGCGAATGAAAGAGGAGTCAACTCATCTAGTGCCCTCGCCTGTAGTTTTCTAAACCAAATCAGGCCGTCTGCCCTGCGGGTGGGACCCAGTCTGTTGTGTCCGGGGACCAGCGTCATATCTGTAAGCAACAGAGAATCGTTCCAGGCACAGGACGATCACGTGCTCCGTCGTGTGACACTGGGCACACATGCATTAGATCTGAGGGGGAGAGGTCAGGACAGACTGGGGCCTTGGACCTGATCAAGAGAGGCAGGAGGTGAGCTGCAAGAGGGCTCTGTCTCTTGAGTGGGTAGCCCACAGGGGTGGAGCAGAGGGGCAGGTGCAGGGACGTGGGAGGGAGCCTTGCGTGAGGATCTGTGATGTGAGTGAGTGCTGAACATCTCTGCTTGCGGGCGGGGGAGGGGGCAGCTTACCCCAGGCCTCTGGTCCACCTCAGCAGACAACACAGACGAGATGAAAACATACCGGAAGTGATGCAAGGCCGAACATGGCCAAGTCAAAGAAAAGTCCTAAGGAAGAGTTCAGAGAAGGAGGAGTTCTTTATGACCCAGAGGGAGGGAGGGAGCCAGGACAAAAGGAACACCCTGAGGAACGGTGAGCATGGGCAAGAGAGTGTCTTTGGAAGTGAGGCTGGTGAAGCCAGTGGGCCTGGTGAGAAGAGTGAACCCAGGCTTGTACTATGCCCAACAGTGCTTCTCAACCCTGTTTGGGTGAGAAGAGCTTTTACTTCTTAGGAAAGCATAAGCGGAAGCCCAGTGAACTTAATGGCTGAAAATGATTCCTTCTGGGTGGAAAGGAGGAGGGGGTCTGGGGCTGTGCCCCCCTCCCTGTTCCCCGAAGCTTGTCCATGGTACTTAGGTGCTCCTCCAGAAGTGACTTGAGAACCCCACGCAATAAGCGGGGGGCATAGTCAGGCGTGCTGGCAGGGCTAGAGCACAGCTGAGCGGGAAGCTTCCTGCAGGGGTCTGGGGATGGGGCCAGAGCCAGGAAAGGAGCACCAGGCAGGTGACTGGGAGGAGTTCAGGGGTTAAGTGCTGAGCGTCTGGGAGTGGGAGTAGGGGAGGAGGGAGTGGTCTGTCCTACTGCCTGTGGCTTTTTGCAGACTATCATCATCCTTTCTACTATCCCTTGACTTTCATTTCTGGCACTGGTGCTTGTAGTCTTCATTGGAGTACTGAAGGAGGAGTTTCCAGCCTGTTCCTAAACCACACTCCCTATGCTGGGAATGAAGAAACGTTACTAGACGAGCAGTGCCAACTGCTTAATTCTCAGGGTTCACCTCACAGGTGTTCCTTCTAGAAGCATACCTGTCTCTCCTCTTCCAGATGTGAGCTGCCTTTTATGTATTTCTGACATTTTACGGTTTCCTGCTTAGGGAGAAAGTGTGCTTCCCAGGGGGTTATATTAAATTGTATTGATTGTCAGGCAGCATTGAAGAGTTACCGACAAAAAAAGAAGGCAGGCCATATTCATATTCATATTCTCCAGCTCTTTATGTTCATGTACATTTTTTTTCCCTAAATTAAGGTTCTATTGGTTTTGTCCAGTAGCCCAGTTTCCTATCCTAAAATATGGAGCCACTTGACCTGATTTGCATGAGCGGTGATGTGACAATGACCCAGCCCCTGAAGGGGAGCACTGATGGACTCACCCATTCATCCACGTCCATATTCTTCATTAACCAAGCTGAGCGGATTGAAATATCTGAGCAACCAATCCGCGTTTGCCCACATGAGGTCATTTGGTGAATGGGAAAATACCATTGGACTGTAATGAAAGACTATTATGTGAGGCTCAGACAGTGAGTTCTTAAAGGGGCAGATTTACATTGTCATCCAGCTAAGGAAATCCACTTACTAAAAAGTAGAAAAAGACAAAACAAATCAAAACCAACCCAGAACCCTGACCTTTTAAGATGGCCATTATTTGCTATTCAAATATCAAAATTCCCTCATGAAATTAAAAGAGGAGGAAAAGAATAAACTGGGCCAAATACTTCTTTTTTCTTTCCTCCTTTCTTTTTGCTTTTAAGATTTTATTTATTTATTTGTCAGAGAGACAGAGAGAAGGCACAAGCGGGGAGAGTGGCAGGCAGAGGCAGAGGGAGAAGCAGACTCCCTGCTGAACAAAGAACCCAAAGTGGGGCTCTATCCCAGGACCCCGGCACCATGACCTGAGCCAAAGGGAGACATTTAACCAACTGAGCCACCCAGGTGTTCCTGGACCAAATACTTCTAAGCAAATAATATGAAGCACAGTTCTGATTGTGCTGCTCTTCTGGTCAAAAACTATCTGTAAGATAAGCTTAGGCCTCTCTCTGGCTTGGCTCAGGTCTGCCTTGCCAGCCTTGACTCCAGCCTCCAGGTCTCCCATAGACAATCACTATTTCTGAAGCATAGCTCCAAGTCTCACCTCCATGCCTTTGCTCTGGCTATGGTAAGCCCTGGGCTGCTAGAAAGCCTTTGCTGCCATCCTGCTGAAACCCTACAGAAACTCCGCAGCCTGGTTTATAGCTACTGTCCCCTTTTGTGAAGACGCTCCCTTAGCAATCCTGGAAGAGATGCCCTCCTTTAGAGGTTTAAACTGAACTTATAGGACATTTCCTCTTTTTTTCCCCCAGAAGAATCATTTATTAATTTCAGAGACAGCGAGAGAGCGAGAGAGAGTACAAGCCTACGTTGGTGGGGTGGGGGGATCAAAGGGAAAGAATCTCAAGCAGACTTCCCACTGAGCATAGAGCCTGATGGCGGGCTCGATCTTATGACCCTGAGATCATGACCTGAGATGAAACCAAGAGTAAGGCACTTAACCAGCTGAGCCACCCAGGTGCTCCTTTTTTTTTTTTTTTTTTTTTTCTTTTTAGAGATTTTTGGATGCATGATTTGTAAACCCTATGCATGACTTGTTTTCCTCTGTGGTGAAGATGGATAGGTTGATAAATAGTGAGGAAAACATGGACTTTAGTATCAGGCTGTTTAAATTTTAGCTTCACCCCCTAATATGTGGGCTTAGGCAAATTCTGTTTCTGTTCTGCTAATTGGGATCATGTTAATTACCTCCTAGTGTGATTGAGAAGCTGTGAGAGATCAGGAATATGAAGTTCAAGCCTGGTGTCAGACCTCCAGTAGATATTTACTGAACACTAGTTTGCCTTTTGTATACCCTGCATTATTTAGTATAGCTCCTAGGAGTGTTAAGGTACTTAGGTGACATTACCCAAATGGAATTAGATTGAATAGGGGTTAAATTTGGGACCTTACCAAAAACATCAGCTCTTTTCAGACCTCTTAGTACTTCTTAGTATATCTATTTTTTAAAGTTTTTCTTTAAATTCCATTTAGATAACATACATATGATAATAGTTTCAGGTGTATAACATAGTGATTCAATACTTCCATACAACACCCTGTGCTCATCAAGACAAGTGCCCTCCTTAATCCCCATCACCTATTTCACTCAACACCCCACCCACTGCCCCTATGGTAACTTTCATTTTGTTCTCTATAGTTAAGAGTCTGTTTCCTGGTTTACCTCTCTCTCTCCACACCCCTGCTTTTTTTGGTCCCTCTTTTGTTCTGTTTGAATGAAATCATATGGTATTTGTCTTTCTCTGACTGACTTATTTCACTTAACACTATACTTTCTAGCTCCATCCACATGGTTGTAAATGGCAAGATTTCATTTTTTATGGCTGCGTAATATTCCGTTGTATACATATTCAACATCTTTATCCATTTGCCTATTAATGGACACGTGGGCTGTTTCCATAATTTGGAATTCTTTTGCATGCTGCTTAGTGCATCTAAGTAATCATTTGAAAAATAGGCCAGAGAGCAAAACACTATGTTTTACATTTTGTTTTAAGGTGGAGGCCCATTTACTGGGGTGCAGCAACCAAACAGAAGACATGATAAGGCCATTTTCTCTTGCATCCTCCTGTCTCAGTCCTAAAGGTTGGGTTCTTTTCTGGAGTCAGATGTTGCTGGCTTATGAGCCTCTCTGGTAGAGAACCCATGAATGGTGTGTTGGTTGGGGGTGGTTTGAGTGAGAGAACATGGAGAGCGGGCTCTGGTCTGTGTGTGGGCTTTGGGTGGTAGAAAGCCACTCAGTTACCTTGGCTTCTCAACTTTATCCAGATGGCAAAGCATTACACATAATAAAATCTGATTGTGGCTTCTCTAGAAGGCCTAAGCCCAGGGAGTGTAACGCCTAACCCACACCTAGACAGTAACTTTCTTCAGAAGGTTCATACATTTTATTGTTTGCTCTTTCTGTACTGAGACTTCAGAATCATAAGTGCATACTCGGGTAGATTTTTCTGATTTTAAAAAAGTAACAATTGTTACCTGTATACCATTTGACAAGTATGAAAGGAGCGCAAAGGCATACCTACATTTTAACGTTTTTATTTCCAAATATACATACTACAAATGGTGTTTTGTATACTACATTTGCATCTAAACAATTTATTATGTTCATTTCCCTATGTCAAAAAAGTTTCTACAGCACCAAGTTAATAGCTGCCTCATATTCCATTATATAAAGGTTCCGAGTTTTACTTAATTTATTAGAGTTGGAAATTTTTTTTTAAAGATTTTATTTATTTATTTGACAGATAGAGATCACAAGTAGGCAGAGAGGCAGGCATAGAGAGAGGGGGAAGCAGGCTCCCCACTGAGCAGAGAGCCCAATGCTGGGCTTGATCCCAGGACCCTGAGACCATGAGCTGAGGTGAAGGCAGAGGCTTAACCCACTGAGCCACCCAGACACCCCGGAAATTTTTAATAATACTGAAATAAGTATGCATGGCTATAGCTATAAATCTATTATCATTTTATCATCTATATCTATATCTATATTCTTATGGGGTGAATTCCTAGGAAAAGGATTGCTAGATTAAGGCTATTAAATGTGACCAAATTGCCATGATCCCAGGGTGCTGGGATTGAGTCTTGCATCGGGCTCCTTGCTCAGAGGGAGCTTCTCCCTCTGCCTGCTGCTCCTCCTGCTTGTGCGTGCATTCTCTCTCTCTGACAAGTAATAAATAAAATCTTTAAAATGGCCAAATTGCAGCCTTTGTATCAATTTCGACTGTTATTCTCTTAGGTTATTTCCTATTTTGTTACTATTGTCAGTTATACAGTGAAAACTTCCTTGTGCTTGATATTTTGCACATCTAATGTTTTCTTAGGTTAAAATCCATAGAAATACAATTGCAGTATCAAAGATATAATATTCTTTTTTTTAAAGATTTTATTTATTTATTTGACAGACAGAGATCACAAGTAGGCAGAGAGGCAGGCAAAGAGAGGGGGAAGCAGGCTCCCTGCTGAGCAGAGAGGATCTGAGACTACTAACAACAAATTGCATAGATCCAATAAAACCATTCAGACAGAGATTAAAGAATGGAATTTACCTTAGCTTGAGGAAAAAAAGAGAAATTGCTAATTACAATGCATGAAACTTAACTCTAAGCTTGTGGGCAGCCAGAGGGAAATGTGAAGGTGAAGGGTCACAGAACTGTCATTAGTTAATAAAAGGATGCATACAAGTTTGCTAGAAAGATGAAATCTTTCCAGTACTATTCTAGCAGAAGAATTCTCACACAGGTCTTTCTATAAGAAGCATTGAACCACATTATGAATAGCGTCTTTGAGAGAATTTTCTTTGAGAGAATCAGTCTCCACATGACTATTTCTTACAGTAAAAACAACAAAAGAGAAGACATAACACTACAGTGTGGTCCTTAGGGTTTCTAAAAGGGAAGTAAGATGTATGTCTTCCTGATAATCTGACTTAGTACAGGAATAGAACCTTGAGACTCTAGAATCAGAATTACCAGCATTAATCTTTGGCCAACCAACTTCAAAGTCCATTGTTTCACTGTACCAGTCATCAAAGATGATTGAAGAGGACAAAAACCACGAGCTCATTCATGCCCATCAACACAAAGTATAGGTATTCAGTTACTGATCAAAATTAGTTTTCTGTGTTTCATTCATTCATTTATGCATTCAAAAAATGTTTAATAAGTCCAAGACACTGAGCTAAAGACTGCTCTGCAGGAGATCATAATTTGGGAGGAGATAAATAGTTGAAACATAATGTGGTATAAATATTATAATAGCAATGAATGCAAATTACAGAGTAAAAGTAAGTTTGTGTGTCTATGTATACGTTGTCAGTAAAGGTTTCTGAGTGGGAGTGACATTCATTTGACTGAGGTTTGTAAAGTTCAATAGGAATTCACCAGATAGAAAAAGTGAGAAAGGCCTTCCAGCAAAAGCACAGATATAGAAAAGTATGAGTGTTGGAAAAAGAGAAGTAGACTATTGGGGTCAGCATATAGGGTGTAATGGTATGTGTGGGGAATGTAGGGTTTGCAAGGCCAGGTTGGGTGGGCTTTATTTTCTAGACCTGTGCAGTCCAATAAGATAGTCGGTGGTTATATGAAGCTATGGTTAAACTAATTAGAATTCGGCATAATTAAAAATTCATTTCCTCAGTGGCACTAGCCACATTTCAAGTGCTCAGTAGCCACAAGTGGCTAGTGGCAGCCATATTGGAGAGCACAGATAAAGAAATTTCCATCATTACAGCAAGTTCTGTTGGATAGCACTTCTATGGACAATGGGCTGCTTGAAAGACTTAAACAGAGAAATGTGACTAGACCAGTGTTTTAGAAATAAACTGAATTGGAAATGGGGATTCTGAGGGTCAAGTTGAGAGAAGATGAGTTAAAATGGTAATGGAGAAATAGGTTCAATCTAATACATTGCAAGGTAGATGCAACATGACCATTAGATGTATGAGGATGAATAGTTAAGTAACAATGATATTTTATGGCTGGATGGAGAATGAAAGTGACATAATTCATGCAAACAGGGAATAGAGGAGGAGGTGTGTTGGAAAAAATAAGTTGTGGGTTGGGCATATTGCAGTTAGTACCTATGGGATCTCCTCATGATCAGGCAGTTTAATGCTCACAAAAGAGGACACCTCTTGCAAAGAAATGCGGGAGTCTTCAGTATATGAATATGTTCACCATATAAAATCATAATAGTTAACAAGGATATAGGACTTAGAGTCCCAGGCACTGTTCCAAGTGCTTTGCATGTAGTTTAGCTCCCATAATCGTCCCTATAACTACATGAGGTTGGACTTACTATTATTAATCCTATTTTACAGGATGAGGATATTGAGGCACAAAGAGGTTACATAATTTATTGCCCAAGCTCACACTAGTGAAGGAGTTGTGATTTGAACTGAAACAAATTAGTTAATAAAAAAAATCCATACACAGAGAATAATGCGACAAGTTACAAAGGCAGGGGAATTTGAGTAATTATGGGAGAAATCCCATGAAGTTCTAAAAATTAAATCACATTTAATTACATAATAAAGGCAACTTTTGCAGAAAACATGAAGTAGAATAATTTGGAGCTGATTAAAAAATTTAGAACCTATGACTGCTGGTTATGTACTATTGGTTGAAGCCATGGGAGTCCACGTGTGTACCAAGAACGAATGTGAAGGTGGGGAGGAAAGAGGATCCAGAACAGAACCCTGGAGAACACTGATATTCAAGAGGTGGTTGGAGGGTCAGAAAATGAAACCAAGAACCAGGAGGGAATGACATGTTAGAAGCCAATGGAACAAAACATGTCAAAGAGGAAAGGCCAAGGAGAAGGTTCAGTTATAATAAAGTCTGAAAAGGTTTTCCATGACTTTCCTAAGCTCCTGCTTGTTGGTCTTTGTCAGAATAATTTCCATGGTCCAGAGGATGCTGGAGCCAGAAGGTAGAGCTAGAAATGCACGGAACATGAAGAGTATAGACAAGTATTCCAGAAATTTGATGGTGAGGAGAGAAAAAGGTGGGACATAAAGACTAGACATAGTCTTAAATATTATGGGACATAAAGGTCAAGTTCAGAGAGGATGAGTTAAAATGGTAATGGAGAAATAGGAGGAAAAAAAGATGGGACATAAAGACTAGACATAAATAGTCTTAAATATTATTGTATAGATAGAATAGGGCCCCTCCATCTTTCTGAGGAAATGGCCCACTGGAGTTCCTATAGATTAGTCTATAATATTTTTATTCAAAAAAAAAAAAAAGAAGAAGAAGAAGAAGAAAGAAAAAAAAGAAAAACTTTATAATTGCTCAAGTGCTTGAACAAGGACTTCATTGAAACCATGGAGCCTTGAAACTTAAAGAAGGTCCAGGCAATATATAATTTTCTTACATCCAGCATTCATGCTTTAACTTGTGAGAAATGACAAGGAGGATTGTGATGTACCAATTTGTCACTTTGTTGAGGTAGGGATTTTATAACTATTTATGCTGAGGCTGCAGAGAGGGTGTCCACCACTTAGTGGGTTGGTGGACCTACCATTCAGCCCAGCATCCACCTCACCCCAACTGCTACCCCCTTTCTCCTCCCCCAACATGTGAAGTCCTTAAATACTGTTTCTTTATGAACAAATGATCAAGTAAAAGATAAAATTGGAAAATGCAAATAGAATTTAGAAACAGTCAGGAACCCGAAACTGCTTTCACGATTTTGACCTCCTGCAAGTTATGGGAGTATATCCTTCATAGACATCAAAGTCCCTGGACTAACTATGTAGGGAGACTGTGTATCCTGGCCTGCCTGGGATATTCTTGATTGACTTTTGTTGAGCTGGCAAAATATTTAACAGTGTTTTATTTTTTTTCTCTCTCAAAAAAGTCCTAGTTTGTATGATAAATTATAATGTCATGATACACACAAGCAATATTACAATGAATTTAATTGATTATGAGGAAGGAGGAAGGGTGGACGGTGGTATCAGGGAAAGCTTTGTAGATGCAGCCTGGAAAAATGGACAGATTTTCAACAAGGCAGAGGAGGGAGAGAAGGCATTCCTGCTGGGATGTGATAAAAGAACGGAAGTGCTTGCCTCACAGAAGACAGTTTATTTTGAATTCTCCCTCAAACCACGTTCTTACAAAAACCATATTCCTATAAAGTTAAACTGAAAAGCAGAATGCAACCAGTATCCTCTATGAAACCACTTCCTATTTTCAGCTGCCTAGTTCTGATTATTTTAAAGGTGTTTGTTAACATCTATACTATTTTAAGTCATTTTTTTTTTTTTTTGTGGGGAACACTATTGAGCAGTAATACTGCATCATGATGGCACCCAAATCAACTTTTTCAGCCTGTTCTTAGATTCTAATCTTTCAGAAGGTGTAGAAATTACAGCTTTCTTGGTTAAATAAAGAGGGTTTGGAAAGAGGAAATAAACGAAATTTAAACCATAGAGTGTTTGAGGGTTTCCTCCTCATTGTAATTATAAGAATTATATTTAATATTTATGTAACAGATATTCACATCTTGATGGGAAAACAACTCCCTTCACAGAAGGTGAAAAAAATACTGCAAATATTTCATTACACCAGTTGTTTATTCTTTCTAAAACCCCAACAGTATCATTTTCTTCAAAATTAATCCTGATTATCACTAAATGTTCTTTACTTAATTGATTCCCAACTGCTTGACACTGTCTTTTTAGTTTGTTTGTTTTTGTTTTCTGTGTTTTTTTTTTTTCCTGGTCTTTGTGCATTTGTGTGTGTGAGGGTTTAGATACACTAATAAATTTTGAATCTTCTTAGATGAGAATATTTGTAAGATCACTGTCAGAAATCCTGTTAGTGCAGAATATCTGGGGATATCTCAGTGTACAAAAAGTCATTATAACAAATATGATTATAGGTGGGAAATTGAATCTAGACCTGCAGTACAGAGAAAACCAAAAAATCTTCTTGCACAAAGGTAACACTAGAATAAAAATAGGCTCAGTTCTATCATTTCCATAAATCTGCTAATTTTCTAATTTTCATGACATTTTGGTATCATTTAGCAGATGTATGAGAACATTAGAAACACTCTTGATACACTACATATAAGACCTCAATTCTATTTGGGATGGCAGTGTGCCTTACCTAAAAACAAACAAAAACTACATTTTCCAGATTCCCTTATAGATGAAAGGAGTAGCCATGTGACCTCATTTTGACCAATGAGATATTAGCAAAAGTCACTTGGTGAAGCATCTAGAAAAAGCCATTGTTTTCTTGCTAAAGGAGACCCACTCAGCTAGTAAACATTTTTGTCCTCTGCATTTCCCCTTCTTTGTGCCTGGGTTGCAGATGTGATGGCAGAAGTGGTGCTGCCATCTTGGACCATGAAGCAGCATGGATACTCATGGCAAAGGATGAGCATCATGATGGCTCTGTGAAAGGATGGCTCAGTGAAGAAATAGGAGTCTGATGGCACTGTGGGTTTCTGTGTCCATCCTAAAATATCTTCTCGTGGAATTTCTGTTGTATGAGGAAGATAAACCTTTATTCATTCAAACTACCATTTATTAAGTATCGTGTTATGGATATTCAAACCTATTTGTAGCTGATAAATTCTGATTAATAAATCAGAGAATACCCTAATTTTAGTAATATTTTATTCTTGTGATTCCCTCCTCCTTGAAAAGCATTCACAGAATCTGGAGACACTTGTGAGGATTAAGTAATTTAGTACAAGTGAGGTGCTTGAAATAGTGACTGATGGTCAGTAAATATTGACTACTGTTAGATCAAGTGGGCACAAATTCTAAGGAAAACTTCACTCCCTTCTCAATATTTTAATCTAGGAGAAATTAAGTGAAGTGAATCTTGGGCTTGTTAGAATGTCTCTACTCGTAGCAGCAGATAACCTATTTTAAATTACAATTTCACTCCCCCTTTTTTTTTTCAGCAATTGATTAAGATGACCTATAGCAGGAGAACATGCAATAAAACAATCAAATAAAAATAAAAAATATGTGTCAGTGGAAATTAATATTAAAATAGGAAGTAAGGATGGCAAAAAAGATAAGAATATAGATCTGAACACCCAATAACACATTAGTTAATAAGTTATAAATTTAAGCTAGAGGTTCCTGGTGACCTCAGTGAAAAAGGAGAATTGTTCAGTAGCATTAATTCAATCTAGATACTTATAAAGTGTCTGTTAGACTCTAAGGATATTAAGGTAAACAAACAAACAAAAAACCAACCCCAGATATGTTCTCTGTGCTGTGGAGCTCTAGTCAATAGGAGAAAAAGAAATGAATTAAATAATCACACACACAGTTTTCAATGTGGACAAGAAGGGAAATGTATGTTCTTTAGGAAAGCAGCAATTTTCTCAGGCCTTCCCACTAGATAAAATTTTTCATGGGGAGCACTTCCAAGCCAGGCATTGATAGTGAAGCATGAGTAAGAGGCCCTAACTCTCCAATTCTGCCTTGATTCCAAATGGAGTGACTCCTTCTCTGCTACTAGATTCATGGTTTTTCAGTTGGGAAGAAGGATATTAAATATAACCACCAGCCTTTCCTTAACTGCAAGTCTGTTCTGATTACTTGATAAAATACTAAAATTCCAGATATTCTGATTCATTATATGACACCCTGGGAGAAAACAAAACTATTGAGAAAAAATTTTTATGTTAGATGCATTGAAGGTTTTGTTGACATGGAGTAAAACAAACCCCTTTAATTTTACTCAAACTTATTTTTATAAGACTTTTAAGTAAAGTTTCTGAGAAACATATTCTGTAAGAAGTGAGGGCTTTCCCAGGCCAGAGAGGTTTGCCATTGTCTGAGCCAAGACCAAATGGCACGAACTTATCTACCTCATTTATCTGGCATCATCAAAGTTGAAGTAAGACATATGTTTTCTAGATGACACAATTTGACTCCATCAAGGACTAGGACTTCACATTTGAGAAAGAAATGTGTCTAAAATACCTTTTTGAGAGATGCATGAATCCTAATGATAAACATTTGCTTTGTTCTCAGTGAATGAAGTTCTGTCTTTAGGTTGTTGCTCTTTCCTGAAGGTTGGAACTGTCCTCCCACTGCTCTTGTGTCTATTTCTTTTGAGAACACTTTGGGGCCCCTGGCTGGCTCACTCAGTAGAGCATGTGACCCTTGATCCTGGGTTTGGGGGTGCAAGCCCCATGTTGGGTGGGGAGCCTACTTAATTTTTTTTTTTTTTTTTAAAGACCACTTCATAGTTTTCTGCTACTTCTAACTTACTTAAGACTGTGAAACAATCATGTTTCCTAGAATTGTGTGTCATGTAAGATCCAACAAGCTCTGAGTGAAGGCCCAGGCTTCGCCACAACCTGTTTTCCTTTGAAGGTTCTAACACACCATTTGTTTATTTCTAAGTTTAAGGTGATTTTCCAGAAGGATGGGGTTTCTACAGGTCTTATCTCCAGGTGCTAGTGTTAAGTACATCTTGAGGAACATGTTTAAGAGTCTGTGTGAAGGGCTGATTCCATTGCACATGATATGTGTGAGTCTTGGCTTATTGTGGCCAATCTTGGTGAGCAAACTTTGGTTTACTGCAGAAGATGCAGAAGTGTTGGCAGGAGCTAAAGGCAGCACTAGATCATGGACAGCAAACCAAGCGGGGAGTAGTTATGGAGCAGTAGATAAGTATAGGACTTAGTGTTGGTTCTGTGATCTGGGGTAAATTTTGTCATTAAGTAGGACCTTAGGAAAAAGCAGCTCAACATGACCCTTGCACAAGAGGGACATGCAGATTCATTAAGTTCACGTTCTTTTAAGTAAATGAAAAGCATGAAGTAATTATGAACTCCAGGAAAGAAAAGAAATTACACAAGAATGTAATGTAATCATTGTATACAATGTGGCTTAACATCAAATAGTATTTACTGAGTCATAATAACTAAAATACTAAAAATGGATTAACCCCAAATTATAGAGCAGCTAATTGGGAGGATGAGAGAGGTGAGGATATTGGGAGAGAGGTGCCTATAATTGATGAATTAAGAAGTAATAGTATATTTATGTTATGTCACGATTTGGGATAAATTAGAGAAAAAAAATAGAGGAAAATAAATGTAGTTCCAACCGGGTGCGGTGGGAATGTCAAGGAACTGCTCTTTTTAGTGATAAACATTTTAGACTGTTTTTGAACTTGGTAAGTTTTTAAGCTAAAAAATTAATCGAAAATCACAATTTGGACAGAACAAAAAATGGATTGAAAGCAAAAGATCAAGAGGGAATGAGTCCTTGGGAGCGGCAGTTGACAAAGCAAATTACAGAATATACTCAATGAGAATCAGATGAAACACGGGAGATAAAAGGCTCAGGACCGAGAGGTCCCTGGGAGGCATTCAGAGGAGAAAGGCTGCAAGCAGGAAGTCCACACACTCACAGCTGTTTCTAGGCCCGGTGCTCACCCAGGAACAAAGCCACTTCTGTCTGAGGAAACCACAGTGAGGCAAGGCAGGGAGCAAAAAGCCTTTAATTGGGGTGGCGAATGAACAGCCCCATGAACTCCAAAATGCCTCTAGCAGGCTGGGGCACGCTTTTCCTCTTCTCCCTTCTTGGCCCACCAATCGATGGCCTCACTCTTTTACTCTTTTGGGCTTCTCCACAGGCATTGTTGGTCTCTTGACTTTTTCCTCTGTTCTGGGTCCTGAGCCATCTTTCTGCCTCTTTGCTGTTCCATCCTGAGTACCCTAAAGACCAGGGGCCCAGGTCCTCACCTCATTTTCCTCTCCATCAACCCATCTGGGTTCCATTTCCTCAGAACCAGCTTGGTGACTGGCCAACTAATCTGATAATCCATTTGTAAAATTGGTGGTAAAACAGAAGGCCCAATCAACCCACCATGTTAATTCTTTCTTAACATTTCCAATTTAATAGTGGTTTTTGGAGCTTCAGCTCGGAAGAATTATTTATCTGGGAAAGTTGGCAGTCAGCATCCAGACAGGAGGCACTTGGGGTGGACATTTCCGGTTCCTTTGAAATTGCCCTATGTAAGAACCATCTGTGCTTTGATGCCCCACGTTAAAGTTTTTGGGTATTGATCCTCCCCTCCCCACACACCCTTTACCTTGTTTCCCTGAAAATTCAGTCAGTTCCGCACTATTCTGTGCTTGCTTATAGGTGTGGCCTTTGTTTTTTGAACTGATCCATGATCTCCTGAAGGCAGGCATCCTGTTGTCAACTGACATGATGTCTTTATTATCCTTTATTAACTACATATGTCCTCATTAACTCATTTCAGAGGCCTTAACTAAAATGCTAGCAGAGCCCTTTGGTAAGAAACTTGATCTGGTTATGCGCCATATTGTGAACAGGAAGGAAGACACCAGTTTGTTCTGTTCTAAAGAGAGCTAAGAGAAACAAAGAGGACACTCTTGCAGCTAAAGGGGAGGAGGTAGACCAAGGAGGCCAAGAACTGTGGTGCTCCCCAGCAGGAAGGATCTTCTTCAATGTGAGGGACGTACTGTGTTTCTGGGAGTTCAGGAACCCACATTTGGGAACTCATTCAACTTGGAATATTCTTCTTTGCTTTGACTGTCCAAGCGGGGCTCATAAGAGGCACAAAGTATTGGGAAATAAACTGTTACACCTGTAATTCTTAGAATCTCATTATATCCACAAGGTAAAGTTGTTACAACGCTGGACAAATCCACCCCAATAATTTTGGCCTGTGTTTTGGTTTGTCTGGTGATTTCTAAATGTCAAAAATGGTGAAGGGTAGGGTCCTTAGATAGAACCAGGTTTTAAAATATTTACCTGCAAGGAAGGGCTCTGAGTGGATTGGTGATAGCTAGGAATGGCAAGTATAGAAACTGGTCTTTAAAAAAAAATGAAAATAAACATTATTGTATTTTAAATATAAAAGGATGAAATATACTCTCTTTTATATAAATTTTAGAAAATCTTTTATATAAATTTTAGAAAAGCAGAAAGAAGAAAACAAGAATTCCCATATGAAATGGTAAAATTTTTCTTTTAAGATGTATTTTTTTTTATTTGAGAGAGAGGGAGAGAACACAGGTATGCGAGCACGGGGAGGGGGAAAGAGAGAATTCCCATCAGCCTCTGCACTGAGTGTGGAGGCTGATGTGGTTGTCATGACCCTGAGATTGTAACCTGAGTTGAAACCAGGAGCCAGTAACTGACTCATCCACTCAGGTACCCCTAAAATTGTGAACTTTAAAGGGTCAAAGGAAACACTTTGTTAAATGTTGTCAGGCATTTATGTTCAAAGATACAGATATAATATGCATATATTCATATGTATTTTTATGTATATGCAAATGTATTTTAAACCATTAACGGGACTATACAGTATGTTTTGCTGTAGAATTTGCTTTTATTCAGTATATTTATAGCCATCGCTCCATGTCAATAAATATTTATTTTATTATTTCTCAAGGCTGAAGCACATTCTGTTGTGTAAACATGCCAAAATTTAACTAACTCCCTACTATTGGGTATTTGAGTTGTCTCTAGGTTTTAATTATTTTAAGTAACGCGTTTTTTCATATTATTGAAATTTTGAGTTTTTATT
Source organism: Mustela erminea (assembly GCF_009829155.1). Classification (NCBI taxonomy): domain Eukaryota; kingdom Metazoa; phylum Chordata; class Mammalia; order Carnivora; family Mustelidae; genus Mustela; species Mustela erminea. Next base: position 30,072,367 of record NC_045627.1, on the reverse strand, counting down.
ATTATGTCAAATATCATGCCTATTATTTTTTCACTGCTATTTAAAGTCACCAAGAAATCTTCATCTCTTGTTGGCGGGAGAGGAATAGGTCCAAAGAACTAAAGATCAAGAAGAAGTGGAATTTAAGTTAGAAGAAAGTGACCCAAAATTATAAAAGCTAGGGTATCCTATTAATAGAACAATAAGCGATTTGATATTTAAGAAAAATGAAAAGATCTGGGGGTACCTGGGTGGCTCAGTTGGTTAAGCGTCCAACTCTTGATTTCAGTTTAGGTCATGATCTCAGGATTTTGAGATCAAGCTGTGTTGGACATAAAACCTGCTTAAGATTTTCTCTTTCCCTTTGCCCCTTCCCACTTCTCCTGTTCTCTCTCCTGCTCTAAAAAAGAAGAAAAAGAAAAAAATTTCTACTAATTTAACAAATGAAAAGATGCTTACACTTTATTTTTTTTAAGATTTTTATTTATTTATTTGTGAGAAAGAGAGAGAGAGCGAGAACAAGAGCACACAAGCAGGGGGAGCGGCAGACAGGGGAGAAGCAGGCTCCCTGCTAAGCAAGGAGCCGGGTGCGGAGCTCCATCCCAGGACCCCGGTATCATGACCTGAGCCGAAGGCAGTTGCTCAACTTTCTGAGCTACCCAGGCATCCCAAGATGGTTAAATTTTAAAAAGCCATCTTCTTTTTGTTTTTTATTTCCCACAGTTTAAAAGAAAATATCACCAATTCTGAAGGTTCTAAAAATGAAAGCATGGGTGAGTGGCAGAGGTTTTCTCATTCCTTTCCATTTCTGCCATGAAAGCCTGAACAGTTTCCATTACCTCCAAATCCTCAACATGTGGCAGCTTCCAGAGAAGCAAGCAAGATCATGGAAAAGTTTAAAGCCTTTAGAACTTCAGCTGAATGTGAATTTATTAGGAAAAATGAACAGAAACAACAAACATGAATCAGTTCTCAAACTGGGTATACAGTCCACAAAACTCTACAATCACACTACCTAATACGGTAGCCTCTAGCCACATGTGGCTACTGAACACTTGAAATGTAGCTAGGATGACTGGGAACGTCATTTTTAATTTAATTCCAATAATTTAATATTATTAAATATAATTAATTAATAATATTACTATTAATATTATTAGTAATAAATACCAAATCAGTGTATTTTCCTAGAAATATTGCTTTGGTAGGGCTACATTTCACTCCATACTACACTGGGTCAGACACTTTTGTAGTGCATGTATTGAGCACATGTGTCATTCCTAGTGTCACACATAGTAAATAATCAAGTTGTTGGTGTCAACAGATTACTGCAGTTCAAATTTATTTTCTATGCATTGATGTAAAACAATAGTGTGTTTATTTGGACATTGTATGTTGATAGCATGAGTTACAGTAAGACTCATAAATTGAGATGCTTATTTAATTATAATATAACTCAGTTATTTTTCTAGTTAAAAGAAATGTGAATGAGCTTTAAATTAAAAATGAAAGCATACTACTGATGAAGAGTCAAGTGGAAATGCAGAAGTAGTACAGTGACAAAGGAAAAAAGATACTGAAAGAATGTATGTTGCATATGTCACAGTGAAAGGCAATTGCAATTTGCTGTGGCAGAGGAATGTGAAATATCTGTTTTTTGTGACAAATTATTTTTTAACATAATGAAGTGGACAATTTATGAGACTTTTGGCAAATGCATAGTGAATTTGATAAAAAGTTTCCTCTTAACAGTAAAAAAAAATTGATGACATGAGACACCTAAAATCACACTTTAATGTTCAATAAATTATTTTAAAATGAGGTTTTAAAGGATTATTTTTTAATTTTTTTATTTACATAGCCTCCACACCCAGCATGGAATCCAATGCCAGGCTTGAACTCATGAACCTAAGATCAAGACCTGAGCTGAGATCAAGAGTCAGGCATCCAACTGACTGAGATACCCAGGGACCCCTAAAAAATGAGTATAAGATGATCTGAGCTGTAACTTTAGCCAACTGTAAAACTACTTGCATTCTTGCACACATATAAATACACACCACACACACATGATTTAGAGGGAGAGATGATAAAAGAAGTTATTATTGGGGTGCCTGGGTGGCTGAGTTGGTTAAGCATCTGCCTTCATTCAGCTCAGGTCATGATCCCAGAGTCCTGGGATTGAGTCCTACACCAGGCTCCCTGCTCAGCAGAGAGTCTCCTTCTCCCTCTGCTCCTCACCCTGCTTTCATGCTCTCCTCCTCTTGCTTGCTCTCTCTCTCTCTCTCAAATGAATAAATTAATAAAATCTTTTTTAAAAAAGTTATTATTGCAGTGATGGAAATTTTGATAAGAAACTATTAGGAAAAGACTAAAAAAGATAGTTTATAAAAAGTGAAAAATCTTCAATTAAGCCACCAAAATAACTGCCCAAACAAGATTATTCTAACAATATAAAATATCAATTGATTCAAAATTTGAAAAATTGTAAAAATTGTTCTTTAGCTTTAAGTACCTTGTGAGGCTTTGTTCAATTAATACTTCAGTTACATTATCTCTCAAAGAAATATTGTCAATTTGTGATCTAAACTTAAACTCTTGACATACATAGTTTTCACAACTGTCAAATCTTTTACAACTGTCAAAGAACAGTTTTGGCTAGATTTGAAAACAGTTACTTTTTATCATGATGGATGGTGCTTCAACTGTATCAGATCAAAAATTTAAAATTACTGGAATTTTAAAACAAGTGACTGATGTTTCTCTTATATGACATATATGATATATAGAAAACCTTTGTGCTCACTTTGCTAAAACAAACCCTGTGACAGTGTTACGGATATAGTTGTTAAAATCCTTTAATATACATGTGCAAATGCTATGAATCATCAGCAGTTTATGGAACTGTTGAAAGAAATAGTAGACAATGAATTTAATGATCTTGTGTTCTTTGCCAGGTCTCATTGGTTGAGTTGTGGAAGAGTTTTACAGTCCTACTATATTGTCAACTGATTTTCTTGGAACAAAAGAAATGCTTGCTAATAGTCAACTATCAAATATGCAAATGACAGTACAATTTACATTTTCGAACTGATATCACACTGCATATGAATGAGCTAAATTTGAAACTAGCTCCAAGGAAAGGGAAAAACTTATTTGTGACCTAGCTAGACAGACAGAACAATTATGTTGAAATGAAAACTTCCTAATACAAATTATAATAATGATTTTACACATCTTTATAAATGAATCGATATGAAGAGCATTTTCATGAAAATCGGCTGCCAACAATATAAGGGAAATTTGAACATTTTGTTGATATTGTTAAATTTAGGATAATGTTAAATTATTCTAACATCATTATTATTATTCTAACATTATTATTTAGAATAATGTTAAATTTAGAATTAGTATTTCAATTTACTAATTATATTTTTGAGTTTCATGTTAATAATCATGAGTGGACACAGGAGAGGTTGAATTTACTTAAATTGGATAGATACAGTTTTAAAACTGATATGCTTTTGGTTCAAAGTCAAATCAAGTTTTCTTTAAAAAAGTATCAGCTTTGGGGTACGTGGCTAGCTCAGTTGGTAGATTATGTAACTTTTGATCTTGAGATTGTGAGTTTGAGCCCCACATCGGGTGTAGAGATTCCTTAAAAATTAGAAAATCTTAAAAAAAAGACTCAGTTTTGTCAATTTGGATGCAAATATTAAAGGAAAGTGATTTTTGGATAATTGATTAGTAGTTGGAAAACTTTTTTTCTTAAAAAGATTTTATTTATTTATTTGACAGAGAGATCACAAGTAGGCAGAGAGGCTGACAGAGAGGGAGGGGGAAGCAGACTCCCCGCAGAGCAGAGAGCCTGATGTGGGGCTTGATCCTATGACCCTGAGATCATGACCTGAGCCAAAGGCAGAGGCTTAACCCACTGAGCCACCCAGGTGCCCCTGGTTGGAAAACTTTTAAGTATGTTTAGAACAACCTGGGAACAGGGATTTATTTTTCAATTGTAAATTTTATGAAAGCATTTCTGAACTTATACACTGAGATAGTCTGTAAATACAAAATCTATACTGGATTTTGAAGATTTCTTTTTTAGCCTTTTTATTGTGGTAACAGGCAAATTTAAAATTATGTGTGTTGCTTGCATTACATTTCTGTTGCACAGGACTTGCCCCCAAATTCAAGCATTATGGATATTGTCAAATAGTTCCAAAATCCCAAAGGTATCAGTATCTAGTTATATAAAACATTACCCAGACCAAGGCCAGTTGTCATGAAATGGCAAATTGTTTGTAAGCCATGGACCCACTCACATCCTCTCCCATTGTAAACTAGGGTGTCTGTTTGTGAGTCTGCATCCAGTCGGTGGCTCTGAAACTAAATTTCCTTGAGAACTTTGCCTGTCCATGTAGGAACTGCACTGATGATCTTGGACTGGTTATCATTTATTTAAATCAACTGAGGTAAACTGACTGGGAGGATGACCAGAAATCAAATCCCATAAGATTATGTTAGTCAGTATTTGATATGCTCATCGTGCCAGAAAGCATATGCATTCATAGTGCTAATGCCTCTGTGAGATAAGCCAACAGCTGAAGTCATTGTCTGAGTTCCTGAGAACTGGTTACGAAGAGTTTGCCACAGAGTTAAAAAATCTGGAAGTCTCCTCCTGTGTCCCCTACCCACCTTTCCTATACTGTTTCCATGTCTGGATTGATGGCAGGTTTGGAGTGTTTGTGGTAGTAATGCCCTGTGACTTAAAAAAGCAATTATTGGACTTAAATCAGAAGATTCAGGTGAGAGGTCCTATGTTGTGGTTTACTAAATAAGTGACTTTGGATAAATCATATTGTCTCAATTTTCTGTTCCTGATAAGATCCAATGATCTAGAAGACACCTTCTAGAAACAAAGTTTTGTGTTTCTAAGTTGTTCTGGCAGTAGCTAAGACATGAAGCCCAAGTGAGGTAAGTGCACTTAAAATCCCAATACCATTTTGAGAGTGGGGATCAAAAAGCTATGATTTTCTTTCTTTTTCATCCGAGGAAGACGAGTGTGGAGTAGTATCCTTGTGCAATATTCTATTTACAGAAAGTCATTATTACATTGTTGTAGAATTTCAAAGAGCTGTTTAGTTGTTTGTTTGTTTATTTATTTATTTATTTATTTATTTATTTTAAGTAGACTTCACACCTAGCACAGAGCCCAACATGGCGCTTGAACTCACAGCCCTGAGATCAAGATCTGAACTGAGATCAAGAATCGTAAGTCCAACCTACTGAGCCACCACGTGCGTGCCCTGAGCTGCTTACATTTTTGTCTTAGCAGAAAGAAAGTAGTAAGAAGGAAGATTTAAGAATGCTTTTATAATTCTAATTGCTCTTATAATAAGTGGGGGACCCTAAAAATGAAAAGCTGTGTATATAATAGCATTACAGAAAAAAAATGATCAAGGAATCTTTTCTTCTTTTCATTTGACAAAACCTTCAAATTTTAGTCCAAACTAACTTTTAGTGGTATTAGAAGTGGAAACTAGCTCTCCAGGGTAGATAATTTTTATGTTAATTTCCCGCACCTCGATGTACACAGTTATTATAGGGCATGAGAATGATCCACTCACTGAATGAAGAAAAATTATTCCAAATGATTATTGATGAGTCAATCAAGATAACCATGTCAACTTTCTTTATCCATTAGTGGTAACATCTACAGTATTTCACAATCATAATAAGAGCCAAATGCTAATGGGCAAGGTAATCAAACCTTAATGAAGAACAGTGAAAAATTTGCTTTTTAAAATAGTTTACAGTTTTCCTAATCACTGAAGTGGTCAGTTAGTCCCATGATTCTTCATATTTCATAATGTGTGCTTGCAAATTTTTTTCTTCATTGAAAAATAGTTGGATTTTCCTAATGTAAGAAAGTGAAAATAAATGGAGAGGGATTCCTCTTTTTAAACAAATGCATATTTAAAAAGTTACTCATATTGCAATGGTGGCCTAAAATGGGAGAAATCTCCAACCATTTAAAAAATCACAAGTATACTTTTATGCTTTCCCTCCTGTCTTTATCCTTTTACTCAAATTTGGCAATTTTATTATTATAAGCTCAGATAAGTTTGGACTTGCAGCATTATTATAATTATCTATTACATATTGTGGTTTAAATGCATATTTGTTGATTCAGACACCCCAATGTACTGTCATGTTGATGTGAGAATCTGCCACTCACAACCCACTTTTGAAAAAAGCCATTTAAAGTAGTTACCTAGGAATATGTCCCCATACTTTATATCCTATGACCTTATTACCCTGGCACAATTAACAAAATATTCTAGGGAGTAGCAATTGATTCAAAGATACTCATTTATCTATAATCGGCTTATGACCATAAGATAGCTTGACACCACAGCTCTGCCTCACAAGATACACTGCCGAATATGGACAGGACACCACAATCAGATTCTTTGGGCATCTGACTGTGAGATATAACAAGAGATGTAAAAGTTGTACAGAGCGAAAGCAGTGCACAGGATCCATGAGTAGAAGTTTTCAGTAAATAGAAGCCATGAGGTAGATTTGGAGTAGGAAGTCAGAAGCCAGCAGGGGAAGCAAATCTTTCAGCCGTGAGTCTGGCAGTGTGGCTCTTCTGATGGCACCCCTCTGAGCAGCTGTTGAGTCAAGAGAGTTGGTACTGAATGATGAGATCTAGAGTGGTATCCGAGGGAATTTCCGATTCTCTGTAGAATTTGGTGATGCCGGTGATTTTCAAAATATTGATCATGATTTCCTAGAGGTCCAAGAAGCTATGTAGGGACCTCCACCAGGGAAGAGGGGGCGCCAAATAGACAGGACCCTCCCCTACCTCCGGCATCAGCTGCAATAGTGCCCTGTGTTCTGTTTTGAATATTTTTTTCCATATGAGATTTCTGAAGGAAGGAAACTTCTGAAGTAAGAGGTCTACTACAGCTAAAAGTTATTTAAAAATCATGTCTTTTCATTTTTGCACATTTTGCAAGTTTTGCACATTTTGCACAATTTGCAAATTACAGAAAATCCACTTTAACTTTTGTCGAACATCATCCTAAAATATGATACTAAGAGGCTTATTTTTATCCTTCCAGGATCATCCCCCCCCATGCATTTGTTTTAGACCACAAACATTTTGTGATGAAATGTCAGTTGCATACATCTATAACTCTTTTGTCATTTTGTTCTACCAGGCAATTAAAAAAAATAGATTTTATTTATTCATTTGACAAAGAGAGAGAGAGTGATAGCTAGAGAGAGAGAGAGAGGGAGAGAGAGAGAGTATGTACAAACAGAAGCAGGGGGAGCGGCTGACAGAGGGAGAGGGAGAAGGAGGTTTCCCACTGAGCAGGGAGCCTGACTTGGGGCTCAATCTCAGGAGCCTGGAATCATGACCTGAGCCGAAGGCAGACGCTTACCGACTGAGCCACTCAGATGCTCCTCTACCATATAATTTTTAAAGCTACTCTGTTATTTATTCTTCAGTGTGACCGGGCTGTATTTCCCAAACCTGGCTGCTGATGAGAATTATATAGAAAGCTTTATAAATAACAGATGCCTGGACCTTACCTTCCATTTATAAGCATACCTTTGCTTGTAAGCTCCTGGGTATATCTGTATTTCTAAAGCTCTCAGATAATTTTGATTCTCAATCAAGTTTTAGCACTACTAAATTAGACCAAATAGGTACCATTTGCCTAATGGGGTTGTGGGGTTGGGAAGAGAAGTAGGCAGGTCAGATGAAGTGTGATTCCAATAGAAAAAAAGTTCTCCTAATTCACAATTTGATCTAGAATTGGTCTGGGGTCATTAATTTAGTAGAAGTGTTCTTATTCTGTGCTCTTAAAACTAGTAGTTAAATTAAAAAGTTAGAGTGAGGAATAATAATATCGGCATACACGTTCACTATTTTATTTAAACTTAAAATGTAATAAATGTACACTCTTTAGACAATCTTTCATGCAGAGTCATGTCCTCATCTTTGACTATGCATCCTTGCTTATGGAGTTTTCTGTTATCTTTCTTTCATAAACTTCATCTGTTTTTCAAGTTTCATTATCCCTAAAGTGGGTTCTTTAAGGAATTTATAGACATTTGCAAAGCTGTATGATGAATAAAGAATTCCTTCAGAATCTGTAGTTTTATGAAAAACTTATAAAATTTTATACTTATCAATTCAAACAAGTTTTATAGAAACAATACTGTTTTGCACTCATAATGTACTTATATGGGTTTATATAATACTTCATTAAATTACAAAAGTCAGGAAACAAATAGAAACAGCATGAATAGATTTGAGAATAATTACAATTGACTCTCAGTAAGCAGACAACTTAATTCGAAGTTTATGCTGCAGACTTGTCTGTAGTTCCAAGTATCCAGCATATTCTGGTCATCAGTCAGTGTGTTTTATAGAGGAAATGGAGATCATTAGTTAATCTGGTGGGCTGGTTAAGTAGAGGTTGGTTAAAACAACTTCTGCAGTAGTTTCAGCTTATTCACAGAAGATATGTTCCAAAACCCTCAGTGGATGCCTGAAATTGCAGATAGTATGAACCCTGTAAATACATATATAGTTTATACTATCTGTACATATATACATATATATACATATGTTTTCTCCTATATATATATGTACTTATGGTAGTTTAATTTATTAATTAGGCACAGAAAGATACTAACAATAATAATTAATAGTAAAATAGGACCATTATAATAATACGCTGTAATGAAAGTTACATGAATGTGGTCTCTCTCTCAAGATATCTTGTTGTACTATACTCAACCTTCTTCTTGTGATGATGTGAGATGATAAATGCCCATGTGATGAGGCGAAATGAGGTGAAGAGGTGAACCATGTAGGCATGGTGATGTAATTTTAGGCTACTAGTGACCTTCTGGTAATACCTCAGAAGGAGGATCATCTGCTCTGGACCTTGACTGATGGCAAGTCCCTGAGACTATGGGAAGTAAATCTGTGGATAAGGGGGAACTTCTGTGTTGTACATTGCTCTGTAGATATATGGAATAAAGGTTTAAGTTAAATAAGAATAAGAGTAAGAGTTAAAGTTAAATGGATACTGGATTTTAACTATTTGCTTTATGAAAAAATGTTTCCCTTTAAGACCTCAAGCTCTGTTTCTGACATACTAAATTTCAATATATGTATTTTTTTTTTTTATCAACATGAAACTGTGATAATAGCCAATGACTTGGACAGATTTCTCCTCTGTGGCTTAGCTAGAATGATGTTTTATTATATTAAGACATACTTTGTACAGTCTGGTAAAGTCAAAGCTCAGAAGTAATTGAGAAAATGGGAGAAAGCCAATCTGAGGTTGTAAAATAAATGGATTTTTAGAACACAGCAATGCCATTTATTATTTTAATTTAGTCTACACTAACCTAAGAGTTTTGTTCCTAAGAAAGAGTCTCAATGATCTGATGGTCATATATCAATTTTTGGTGTGTAAACTGTTATTAGTGCATGATGAAGCAGGTCTTACACTTAATACTCAATAAATATTTAATGAATTAATGATTAAAGTATGTGGGTGCTTTCAGAGTATTGAAAAGTTATTCTAAATCTTCACCTCTATGATTTTTAAAATGTTAATTTGCTTACTAAATTAGATTTTTAAAAATGGTTTCCTGGCCTTCTTTCAGAGTTGTGGCACCTGGTGTTTCGTTTTCCTGTAGAGCACATTATGACATATGGTGGAGTGATTAAAAAGAGCATGAATTCTGGAGTCAAGTGGAGTTCATATCACAGTTATACCATTTACTCATTGAAATATTGGACATGGTAGCTTGACCTTGCTTTGGGAATAGCAACAATTCCTACTTCATAGACTTCTTATGAGGATTAAAATTGATAGATAATATTTGTTAATAATAGATCATTTAAAATAACCTGTTGGGTTTTATTGTGTTTGTGTTTAATTTATAGGACAATTGTGGGAAAATTTACCTGAACAATACTGAGACTTCTGACCTACAAACAAATTGTAACCCTCCATTTATTTGTCTTCTTTAATTTCTCTCCATGATGTTTGATAGTTTTTAATATACACGGTTGATATATTTTTTAGATTATTTATTTATTTATTGACAGAGAAAGACACACAGAGATAGGGAACACAAGCAGAGGGAGTGGGAGAGGGAGAAGCAGACTTCCCGCCAAGCAGGGTGCTGGATGCCGGCCTCCATCCCAGGACTCTGGGATCATGACCTGAGCTGAAGGCAGATGCTTAACAACTGAGCCACCCAGGCACCCTACATGGTTGATTTTCTTTTTTTTTAAAGATTTTTATTTATTTATTTGACAGGCAGAGATCACAAGTAGGCAGAGAGGCAGGCAGAGAGAGAGGGGGAACAGGTTCCCTTCTGAGCAGAGAGCCCGATGTGGGGCTCGATCCCAGGACCCTGGGATCATGACCTGAGCCGAAAGCAGAGGCTTTAACCCACTGAGCCACCCAGGCGCCCCATGGTTGATTTTTGAATGTTAAACCAACCTTGCTTTCCTGGGATAAACTCCACTTGTTTTTGTCTGGTTTGGGTATCAGAGTACTATTAATCTTGCAGAATAAATTAAGAAGTAGTCCTTCATCTTCAATTTTCTGTAGGAGTTTAAGTATAATTGGTATAATTTCTTCCCTAAATATTTGATAGAATTCACTAGTGAAGCTACCTGGGCCTGATGTTTTCTCTGTGAGAAAAGCTTAAGCTACAAATTTAATTTTTATTTATTTATTTAATTATTAATTTTTAAAAGATTTTATTTATTTATTTGACAGAGAGAGACACAGTGAGAGAGGAAACACAAGCAGGGGGAGTGGGAGAGGGAGAAACAGACTTCCCACAGAGTAGGGAACCTGATGTGGGGCTCAATCTCAGGACCCTGGATCATGACCTGAGCCGAAGGCAGACCCTTAACGACTGAGCCACCCAGGCACCCCCAAATTTAATTTTTAAATAGTTATAGGACTGTTTTGATTATTTTCCTTGAGTAAGTTATGGAAGTTTATATCTTTCAAGGAATTTGTGCATTGTACTGTTGAATCCGTAGGCATAAAATTGTTCAAGCTATTCCCTTACTATCTTTTTAATATCTGTAAAGTCTGTAGTGACATCACTTCTCTCATTCCTGACCTTAATGATTGTGTCTTTCTTCTTTTCCCTTATCAGTCAGGCCGGAGATTTATAAACTTTACTGATTTTTCCTCAAAGTACCAGCTTTCATTGTTTGTGTTCTGCTTCATTTATTTCTGTTCTGATTTTATTTCTTTCTGTTTAGTTTAGGTTCAATTTGTTGTTCTTTCTAGCTCTTTAATGTGAAAACTTGGGTCAGTGATTTAGGACTTTTTAAAAAATTTCTAATTTAGGCATTTTATGCACTATATTTCTTTGTAAGTACTGTGTTAGCAGTAGTCCAAAAATTTTGTTGTGTTTTTCATTTGCATATAATTGAAAATATGTTATCTATTTTTCCTTGTGATACATTTTTTAAAAATATTTTATTTATTTATTCAAGAGAGAATGAGTGAGAGAGGAGAAGGTCAGAGGGAGAAGCAGACTCCCCAAGGAGCTGGGAGCCCGATGTGGGACTCGATCCTGGAAGTCTGGGATCATGACCTGAGCTGAAGGCAGTCACTCAACCATCTGAGCCACCCAGGCACCCCTTGTGATACATTTTCGACTCATGAGATATTTAAAGGGAGTAATCTGGTTTTCAATTATCTGGGAATTTCCAAGAGAGCTTTCTGTTATTAATTTCAAGTGTAATTCCATTATGGTAGAGAGTACATTTTGTATACTTGAATCCTTTAAAATTTATTGAGAACTTTGGTCCAAGTATGGTGTATCTTGATAAAGGTTCCATAGGCACTTGAAAAACATGTATGTTTGGGGTGCCTGGGTGGCTCAGTTGGTTAAGTGTCCCACTCTTGATTTCAGCTCAGGTCAGGATCTCAGGCTCCTGGGATTATGCAGTGTGTGCCCTGTGTTGGGGTCCATGAAGAGTCCGTTTGAGATTCTCTGTCTGCCTTCCCCCACACACTATCTCTCTCTCTTTCACTCTCTCTCTCTTTCTCAAATAAATAAATAAGTCTTAAAAAAAGAGAAGAAAAATATGTGTGTTCTTCTGTGGTAGGGAGATTTTTACAAATGTCAATTATGTCATGTTGTTTCATAGTGTTGTCAAGTCTTACATATCAGAGGTTTAGAGGTTCATAAACTTTCTCTGTAAAGGTAAAGATGGTAAATATTTCCATTTTTGTGAGCCATTCATTCCCTGTGCAACTACTGTTGTCTGGAGTTGTAGCAAGAAAATACGTAAGGATGTTGCTGTATTTGACCCATCATAAAATGGATTTGGTCCAAATCCGACACCTATTCTATATCCTTATATTGGTCCATATCTGACACCTATTCTATATCCTTCTATTCTATATCCTTATTGATTTTAAGTCTACTTGCTATCAGTTACTGAGTTATGATTGTTGTAGGTCCAGCTATAATTGTAGATTTCTACTTTAAGTTCTACCAGCTTTTGTTTCATATAATTTGAAAGTCAGTTATTAGATGCATAAATGTTTATAATTGTTAAATCTTCTTGATGAATTACCCCTTTATAATTAAGAAAGACCATCTTTATGGTCTTTAATATTCTTTGATCTGTAATTTACGTCATCTATTGTGAATATAGCCACTCCAGCTTTCTTTTAATTAGTGGAAGCATGGTATATTTACCCCCACACTTTCTCAGAGCATCTATTCTTAGGTCAGGCTCGTTTCCTCCTCTGCCAGGAGGTGAGCCTGGAGATAGGCCTGAGGTTGTCCAGTTCTACCAGTGACTGATTGGGAAAGTCTTGATTTACTCAGATGAATTAGGAAACCATTGTGGCCGTCCATTTAATTCACACTTCCCAAACTAGCTTTAATCTGAAAAAAAAAAAAAAAAAAAAAAAAGTCCAGATAGACTCAGGTGTTTATATTTCCATCCACTCAAAATTTGGGAGAAGAGAGAGGTGTTTTTAACTGACTTATCAAAGTCCTATAGTACTATGATGTGGAGAAAGGGGATATTGCCTGGATACCAGCTCCTGTTGTCTCATAAAGTGCTGACTCTGAACACTGTACTGGCCCCACAGATTGTTTAGCAAGAAGCAGAGCATCTTACTGCTGCCCATTTGGATGTAGCAAAAACATTTAAAATGTTGCTTTCTATTAACAAATGATTTTTACAAATAATTTGTTTATCAAGTAAAACAAGTAGCATATTCCTATCCCTGTGTTATACTCTGTCATTGTCCCATTCCGGTCTCTGACTTTCACCACACTCAGAGTTGGTGAGTGTGAGATCCAGAAGGATGGGAGTCACAATAACCACTCAAGGAGGACGTAAGCCTGAGGAATGCCTTAAAGAGGGGTGGGGTTCATTGTCCCTGGTAAGAAGAAACACCAGGAAGTTTAATGTTTTTTATAGTCATGTTAAAAGGAAAAGTCCTTTAATCTGAAAGCCGAAACAGCTCTGTCAGACATGTCACATGTCTTCAAGGGCATGCTGGCTGGACATCCTTCCCTGTATTGTGGTCAGTTCCTATCACTTGGCTCCAAAGTCACACCTTAGAGACTGGGTGATCATGTTCTCTTGACATTTCCTAGAGATGATTCTAAAAACTATTTTGGGACAAAACAGATCAAATGTCCAAAGATGGTGACAAGGCCCTGAACTTTCTGGAGAGCACTAGTAGTACCAACTCAGGTCTCTCCCTGTGACCCGCTCCCTGACAGACAACCATAACTTATGCCTTAGATATTTATTAAAGAACCTATTGAGGTCCATTTCTTCATATACCTCTGTGGAATTTCTAAGAATTTGTGGAACTTCTAAAAATTACAGGAATTCTAATCTGGGTGCTTCACTACAGCTTTATCACCTAAGTGGCCATTCTAGGTTTTGTGTTTCTACTTCTTGCAGATTATTTAAATATCTAGTTGTATAGAAATTTAAATATCCCTTAATGAGGCAATCTGTATGAACTTTTAAGCAGAGACTTTGGCTCAGTGTTAACTACTTTTCAATTACAAATGAAGTGAAAGGTTTGCAAATGACTGGCTCCCTGGAAGATGTCAGCTTTAAGTTCCCTAAAAGAAAAGTCCTCCAAGCTTTCCAAGGCCAAGTGCATCCCACACCTTTATAGCTGTGGGATCTTAACTTATTCAATACTCTTAAAGGGAAAATAGTGAAATATGAGTTGTCAAGAGGAGAACAGCCACAAAGGGTGAAAGAGTACAGAGAGAAATCAGTCAGAACCTCAGAGGAAGGAGCTGTGCTGGGTGTCACACTGTGTTAAGTGTTAACTGGTTCTTACTCTGACATTATGAATTTGATAGGATTTGGAAAGAGAGTAGGGGAAAATGGACAGAAAATTTATTCTAGCCTAACATTCTTCTTATTCTATATAGCAAGTGGCTTATTATCAAAGTTTATTTCTCCTCAAACATAGTTTCTATATGGCCAGCTGGTTTTGTTTTGCCCCATGGCCCCAGCCTGGCTCTTACCCTTATCCCGCTACCTGGCACCCAGGAACCAAAGGAAAGAGAATGATGATCCCAGCAAGTAACAGTGATTCAATTCCTGCCAAACAGTTCAAAGAAGGGTCTTGTGAAAATCGGTCCATAGAGGATTCATTTTTATATGAGAAAAGTATCATGCGTGGGATAGGTGTTGGCTACTTGTGTTTTCCAAAGACAAATAGCATAATGGAACTATTAAAAGACAATGCTGAACTCAGTGCCTTTTTGAGGTCAGAATCGGAGAGGTGAAATATTTGGAAAGAGCGGAGGGAAGATGACACTGTCTAAGATTGTAGACTGTTCTTTCTCTTCTTGCAGAGCTGTAATTTGGTAGCCTTTGCTGGCGCAGGTAGGGGAGTGAGTGCAGGCAGTGTCAGGAAGTCAAGGAACTTCTGAAGGAGAGAAGGAAGAAACGCTGTTTAGAAGCATCCGGGGAAGAGACATGATGAGATACTGGAGGATCTCTGCTTTTTATTTTAGTGCATCCCTTGTTAGAGACCTGACAGGGACTTAGGACAAAAGTCCTAAGATATAAATATATGAAAATTATATTTATTAATGTCTTATTAATTATTATATCTAATTACATACACTTAATTAATTTAATAATATTTAAATTATATATAAATATATATGTGCATATATATATATTTAATGAAAGGGAATCCATCCCATATAATCAGGAGACAGAACAGCAATAGATGAGAGTCCCCAGCATAAGGGACTCTAAAAGTACTCCTAAATCTAAATTTCCTCTCTCCCACCCCCGCTGAGACTCAGTCCCAGCAAAATAGCAAGGTGCAAAGGTGTTGACTCTAGGCAGTTAACAAGTCCACTAGTGTTTCTACATTACTCACTCTTAGTCACCAGGCATTCACTAAGCGTCCACTGTGAGCATGAACAAGACGATGGGCTGTTAGTTTGTGTCATTCTCTGATGTGCCTGCCCTCTTCAACTGCTCCTGCTTCCAACATCTATGTCATGTTCTTGTAGCTCCTGACAATGCAACTGGGTTGGGTACTAACAAAGAAGGCCAGAATGAGCTCAAGGGTATTGCATTATTGCTGGAAGAGAGTTCCCATTAATAAAAGCGGGCATTGTGTAATGTCATTCACATATTACTGTACAAGAGATGATGCAATGTAATACTGGCCCTCAATTCACCCGGAGCTTAATGGGAGAAATGAGACTGGTCATTTCAAATCCTTGCATTTTTACCACAGAGACTCATAAAATATTAGAACTGGAAGGGGCTTTAGGGAATATCTCACCCAACCTCCTTTGTTTTACCAATGGGAAGTCTGAGGCTTATGTTATTCTTCATTGAATCTACCAACTGGAATCTGTCCAAAGTGCCTGTTTCCATTCACAACTGCAATGTTTGAAAACAGATTGGGTCCTGTGCCATCTGCTACCACCCTTGGTAGGCTGGAAGACTAAGAATCTAGAATAGTTTCAAGGTGTTGAATGCACTTCATCTACATTATAGTATGCTGGTTCCAAAAATTCTCTCCCGGAGGGTAGAGTGATGTGGGATAAAGGTAGGGAAAATAAAAATAATTCTTGTTTTCTTATAATTTCATCTGATTCATCGCTGCATCTAGGCGAGACTTCTAATCTTAGATCTTAGATCTCTAGAGCATGGGCCCAGCCTTCCTTGTCTGATACAGAACTATGAAGGTTGTCCAGCTTTGGTAGCAATCTCAAAGGTATGTTTGTGTTGGATGATTTAAAAAATGACATAGTCTTCATTGGAGCTTGCACCTGTGTGTTTGTCTACCTTCTGCCACATCTCCTTAATAGGGGAGGCAGGTAGGGATAATCTACCGTTTAGAATGAGTTCAGGCTACATCGTCTATATAGCATTAAGATGTGGATGATGTAGTTCTAAAGTCACTTTTTGCCTTAATTATTTGCGTAATTGGGAGATGGGTTACAAGAAGCTTCCCTAGGAATTATTCTTGGCTTTGGCAGGCTTTGTTCAATGGAAACATGTTTGGCTTTGTATAAATTGGCCTAAGAGAAAAGTCATGGACAACATAATTTTTCTCTAGAAAAGTTTTCAACTAAAGAGTACTGTAAATATCTTGGCTACACAGAATCAAATGAATCTCTTGACCCAGGGTTAGCCATCATTTGCTTACAAAGGATTTGTAGCCAAAGACATATTTGCCTGTGATCAAGATGCTTAGCGGGACTTCTGAGAATACCACAAGGGAGCCTGGAAATTAGCAGAGCTGGCTTCTGTTTTCGAGAAGGCTCTCCTATGTTTACATAATACAAAGCTTTGGAAATAGAAAACCCTGGCCAGAAAGTTAGAGGCCAAGAGAAGAAATAGAAATTAAATGAAATGCTTCCTTTTGCCTCCCCCTCAATTCTGTAAAAATAGACCTAGACTTCCTTTTCCACTTATAGAGGGAAGAGAGCTGCTTTGCTGTTCTAGTTGAGTTGTGAGGTTGAGGCAATCTGAGTGTTGACAGCTTTGAGTTATGGTCTCCCTGAGTTGAAGCCCCATCCCCAAGAAGGTCTATGGATCAGGAAATAGCATGACCTCCTGGGTTGTGCATCAGAGTAGGAGGCACTCGACTTAACGCTAGGACATGATTTTTTGGCAAGCCACAGAATTTAGCTAGACTCCTCTACTCACCAGAAGTTGGGTGTTGAAACTCATGCCTGTCACTGACCACAGAGAGAGTAAAGACTATCAGAATGACTTTACTCTCTGAAAGACTTCAGAATCCTTCTGAAGGATCTGTAGGTTTGAGAGAGAGGATGCAGTTTATTTCATTCATTCACTCACTTAACAAATATTTATTCAACCCCTGCCTCTCCTAATATGTACAGTTTGCCATAATTTCGGGGGCTGGAATATGAAATGGCCAGATCTTTGCCCTTTGTGATCTTTCATGTTGGTGCAGAGACAAGGTAGACCAACAAATAGTGATAAGAAAAAGTGGAATATAACAAGCCCCTATAGAACGCTAGTAATGAAAAGTTATAGGAATTCGGAGTTGCAAAGATCTGGCTGAGCTGGGGAGAGCAGGGAAGGCTTCATGGTGGAGAAGGAAGCAGGCATGGTAAAGAGAAGGATGCCAGGCGGTGAACATCACCTGAAAAGACATTAAAGCCAAAAACCATGGAAGTACGTTTGGAAAATATTGAGTTCTCCAGCTGGAGGCAATGTAGAGGGTGAGATGAAAGTAACAGGAAGGAAGGTTTTAAATGCCAGACAAGAGGTCTGGATGACAAGGCAGGAGAGCAATGAAGAGCTACTGCAGAAACGAACCACGCTGTAGAAAAAGTTATCTGGCAGGTGGGTTTAGGAGCTAAAGACAGGAAGGAAGACGTGATTCAGGAAACTATTCCAACAGTCCAGACCACAGAAAATGAAAACCTGAATGGGGGACAGGGAGGAAGAGAATGAGAGAGAGCGAGAAAGAGAGAAAGAGAGAGAGAAGTAAAAACAAAAGGAGAAGGTGGGATAAAAGGGTAACTGATTAGACGTAGGGCAGTTAAGGTAGAATACACTGTCAGTGATGGCTTTCAGGATTTTTAGCTGGGTTGCAATTCCTTCTGGGTTACGATTGAACAATTTCTTTTTGGGAGGAATGCCTTAGAGAAAACCGATCGTCACAAAGAATATGTTGAGGACTCCTACCTGCCAGAAATAACAATCTCCAAAGAAATAATTCCATTAGACCTGAGGAACAGCCTCCAAGATTGCACGAGGACCGCATTGTAGTGGGGCTTTTTCGAGGGTGATGGATACAGAGGTGATACAAGGCAGACGACCAACCTTCAGAGAACGTACAGTAAGGAGGCAAGAGTAACGCAAAGACCTAACACAGCCCGGTGGGGGTAGGGTAGGCTGTGAATTATACAGACATTTAGAAGAAAAGGAGAGCAGTGGAAGGGTGAGTCTTTGTGGAGGAAATGGAACATGAGATATTGTTATGGCTGGGATTGGGAAGGGGGGAAGACAGCCAGGCAGGAGAGCAAAGCAAACAAAGGCAGTTTCAAGAAGAGACTGTCATGTTTATGAGGAAGCAAAGAGACTGAACTGGACATCTCTTTTTGCAGAACTTAGAAAAGTTCCCAAAGTTGGTCCTCTGGGAGGTGTTAAGTGTACACAAGAAAGGAGATACCAGCTCAGTGTACTACTTATATCAATGGTGAACAGTATTTGCATAGTTATAATGTGCACATTGCTGTTAACAGAACCATTGGTCTTAACTGAACAATGTTATAATACTGCTATTTCAGGGTGATGAGAGATGGAAAGCTGGATATGAGTACATAAAATAGCAAAGTTCCTAATAACATTAATAAATTGAGAAAAAGCATGGCTAGCATATTGCTTCCCAAAGTAGCAGTGCCTAGGAGAAGCAAGTGCCTCTGGGGAGCAAGAAGACAGGGTTGAAGTGAGTTGGAGGGCTGCTAATTGTAATTCTACCATGTGAGTTTACACACCATGCAAGTATAGTGTTACAGTTTTTTTTTTTTTTTAAGATTTTATTTATTTATTTGACAGAGAGACACAGCAAGAGAGGGAACACAAACAGGGGGAGTGGGAAAGGGAGAAGCAGGCTCCCTGCTGAGCTGGGAGCCAGGACCCCAGCCAAAGGCAGATGTTTAACAACTGAGCCACCCAAGTACCCCTAGTGTTAACAGTTTTTGACAAAAAGAAAAATTAAAATTTCAATACTTGATACTTGTTCAGGGAACAGTCTGGTGAGCAATGACTTGAGTGACTAAGTAAGACGGGACACTTGGATCCATTTTGCTGTTTTTGGTGGGGACCCCAGAGTGGCTCTCAGGGAGGCTGTGAGGCTCAGCCAGTCTGGCTTCCTGCATTTTCCTTCCCAGCTTCCTGCTGATTGCTCATGTTCCTTCCTTGTTAATGCTGTCTTGGCCTTCCATTTGGGGTTCTTCCCTCCACATAGTCTGGGGACTGGAGGGGGTGGATAGGAAGTGATATTTCCAGCTCCTCACCTTGTTCACAGCCTTGAGAATGAAGCACCAAAACTTTTTATCCAGAAAAAGCAAGGTGCTAATAAAAATGGTAACATTGAATCCATCGTTATTTTTATATTCATGATCTAGGCCTCAAGTTCCTAATTCTCTTGCCTGCTCCCCATTCTCTGGCCTGAATATGATTGTTTATTCAAATTCAGGGGATGGCCCATCCCCTCAGGGGGAAAAAAAAATGTGGAACAGAGTGCATAAAATGTCACAAGCAGATAATCTGCCTTTCTGGGGATCCTCCAAATTGGGGGAACCTATGTAAACGAGCACTGGTTCCACAAAACAGTGATTCTTCTCTCTCCAGGCCAAAAACAATCACCAGAATTCTTGACTTATTTTGAATGTAACCTCTTCCAGTTTCTTTCTTCCTCTCTACTCAGTTCCCTTCTGAAAAAGAGAAAGAAAGGCCTTTCACCTCTCCAGATTTGGGAGAGACAATCACAAAGGTCTACCACAGTGGCATACCTGGAAATCCATACCCTGTTCTGCACCTGTATTTGGGGGTTTCCAAGCAGTTCTTTATTTTGGAGATTTCCGAACTAAAGCATACAGCCCAGTAGGAGCTGAATTATCAGTCCAGGATGGACATCTGTGAAAGATGTTCTAGCATGTCCTGGTCCTCATCATTTCCCTGGCTGCCCTTTCCTTTAATAAGTCCCTGCTCTCAATACTGAGTTTCTGCTGAGAAAGGCAGAAGATAGTCTTTTCCTGTTTTCTCTCCCTCTTCCTTCTGCTTGCAGCAACACAGCTCCAAGCCCGTGCTCTGGGGCGTTAGAGTATACAAAGGACCTTTGTCTCAATGGGAGCCCTCAGAAATGGGGCCTCTGAGAGGCTGACATGTTACTGGTGAGAGCCCTAGGCCAAATTTCTTTATCTGCCTTTTTCATAGCCAACAATCAGTGATAAATGGGACATAAATATGCAGTAATAACTAATAAAAGCCCACACTCCTTTCTCAGTCTTTGGGAACCCCCATTTCTGAATGGAATCCACTTTTATCTCAGAGAGGTGCCAAGAGTTTAGGAACCAAACTGGTACTGGAGGCTGGGTCTTACCCAGGGGCGTTTCGCTGGCTTTCCTCTGTGATCCTGTGCCTCTTCTCACCTGTACAGGAAGTCTGATGGAATTAGGACACGATTTTCTCATCTGCTCCCAGAGGACAAGCCTTTTTGCTTTGTTCTGTTTCTTGGTTCTTCAGCAGAGTGAATGAAGGAAGGAAAGCCAAAGGTCCCAGGAGAAGGGTCTGTTGCCAGAGGCTGGTAGCCCTGCAGAAGGGCAACTAACGGATAGGGAAGGGGGAGCAAAAGGAGGAAATGTCCCAGCTAGTGAGATAGATTCTTCCTTATTGTGTCTTTTTTGTCTTTTGAGACTGGTTCAGCACCCAGAGCAGAACAGTGGGAGCAGAGCAAATACAGGGGGCACTTCCAGAAATATCCTCATTAATTTCTGGCTGCTGCATGTCCACTCACTATGCATGTCCATAGAAGGAGGCTCAGGATGAAGCTTCTGGGGGCCATTGGGAGGTACATTCCGGGCCCTGGACACCAGCAGCTGAATCCTGCTGTGAAGGCCACCAACAGAGGGGATGGGAAAGAGAGACAGAATTGTCCTAGTAGACCTTCTTCTAAAGTATGGATCTGCAGGTCAGTGGGTATGTGTGTGGTTTTCTCCCTGGACCATTCAATAGGTAGGGCTTTTCAGGCCAGGCTGACACTTGCTCAGTGTGCC
Source organism: Mustela erminea (assembly GCF_009829155.1). Classification (NCBI taxonomy): domain Eukaryota; kingdom Metazoa; phylum Chordata; class Mammalia; order Carnivora; family Mustelidae; genus Mustela; species Mustela erminea. The sequence continues at coordinate 30,051,019 of NC_045627.1, read as the reverse complement.
TGATCTGGGATAATTTAATGATGACTCAAGTTCATTTTGCCCTCTGCATCTGTCCCACCCCACCCCTCCCCCAAGAAGAAAGGAACAATTCACACACCATATTTTTTCAATATGGTGTTTTCCGACTCCTGGCTGCTTATCAGATGGTGCCTCCCTTTCCTGACCACCTTGAGAGTCCTTCAATATGGCGCCTGTAAGATGCAGGTTTGGGATGAACCTTATTAATTGCAATCTTCTGGGAACCGTCCAAATGACCTTTTTCTCCATCACCTGCAGTGAAGCACATAAACCTTTGGATTACGTTTTTTCCTCTTTCTCTCAGCTCAGATTCCTAGGGGTTGGTATTCTTATTTGGGAGAAGCTTTCTGCTCCCTTAAAGGAAATTCTTGAGCACTTCCCTGCATCCTGAAAGAGGCAAGCTTGAGTCCATCCCTTCTGAATCATTGCAGGTTGGTCTGCCAGTTGTTATCGACTACAAATATCTTGGAAATTCTAGTCTGGAAAATTTTTGATTTCCAAGAAGAGGTTTACATAGTCTAGAGAATTCTTGTCTTTTCCACGAGCTCTTGCTTGGGGACTCAGAAACTCTTAGCTACCAGTCATAGAACTTTCCAAAGATAGTGCAAGTCTGCTGAGGCATAGGGGCTTGAGCTTCCCTCTGAGATACTCTGGGCTAAATGTCATCAGGCACCCACGGCCTCTTCAACATCTGTGCATCTAGTCTGTCCCTTCTGCATGCAGAATCTCTTGCCTTCGGCTTGTTCCTCTGATAAGCAATGCGACAATATCCCGGGTGACTCACTGGAGAGAAGGGCAAACGCCCTCAGTTTTCCATACGTTGAAGGAAGTTTTGGGGGGATAGTTGGCTTTTCTTATGGGCCTTTGGCATTTGCCTCTGTCAATCTTGTTTTTTTGACAGCTTTATTCCCCCGTTCCATCTCTAGCAGAGCTCCTGAAGAAGCAACATTTGACCCTTTGCAGCTAGGTAATTTTGAGAAATGTTGCCTGCATATTACTTTTGTGAAATAAATTAGCACAGTGAATGACTGGCATATTCTGGACCCTAAACTAATTTATTTTTCTCCTCTTCCTCCCACTCCTTCTTTTTCATTAAAAAAACAAAAACAAAAACAATTTAATTCCCGTAGGGAAAAGCAAGAGTTTGGGAAAATGTCCCAGTTCAGCAGTCTCTTAGTGCTTCCTTGAAGGCTCAGTTACCCCATAGTTAGAATGAAAGCTACAGACTCACAATGAATACCCATTAGTTAGAATTTGTGGGTCAGAGAGAACAGTGCTCAAATGCTGGGCATCATGCCTATAGCTCCATGAACTTGGGCAAATTAGTTAACTTCTCAGAGCCCCAGTTTTTTCATCATTCAGTGGAGAATGAGGTACAGCTTCATCAAATTGAGGATAAAAATGATATAGTATCTAGAGCACAAAGCGTGGTTCATCACAGGGCTCCATCCTTACTTAGTGCCTCTGCCAAGCGGGTGGTTCTCCGAAGGAATTGAAAAAGTCTTGCATGTTCTTCTCCTATCCCTCTAACATACTTCTAACCTGGACTCCCAGTGAATGGATGTATTTGAAAGGAATACAGAGCCATTTTGAAATTAGCTTAAGCAAAACTTCTACAGAGAAATAATCTCTAGTCATCTTCAAAGATCCTGGGCGCATGCGTGCATGTGCTCATGCGCACCAGTGGAGCTATATTTCTAATTTCTAAAAAGTTCTTTACATTTCTTTTTGTCCTGATAGCATGGATAACAAAGACCTACTTCAGATGCTCCTACGAAGTCTTTCCAAAACCTGTTGAGCTTTGGAACCTTGGGGAAGATGCCATTTTCTTACTGGTATTTCCTAGTTCTTTGGTTGTTCTGTTTGTCTACTAGACTGTAAGTTCTCTGAGGGCAGCACCTTTCTCTGTTTAGTGTCCTCCGTGGGACCTAGCAGGGTCTTGCATGGAATAAGATAGCAGACCAGTGTTGGGCTTAAGAGCTTAGACTTGGCAAACCATGCCTGGGTTAGGTCCAGTGTCTACTCCTTGGCTCCTTGGGCAGCCTTACTTAATTTCTTCTAGGTCTCAGTTTCTACTTCCGTTCAGTAGGAATTTCAGAGTTGTTGTAAGCATGGCATGAGGTAATCTATATAAATCAGTGGGTTCAGTTCCTGGAATGGAATGAGAAATAAATGATATTCTAGCTACATATTATTATCACTATTAATCATGTTCTAAATATATGCTCTTTTGGATGAATGACAGACAGACGGAAGGATGAGGGGATGCCTTTCCATATGGCTGCAGCAACTAGTCGTTGCAATAAACTACTGAAGTATTTCCCCACTTCCGGTCTGCCAGGTCTCTAAACTGGAATTAGAGGTTGGGAAGTCCCATACTTTTGAAGCTCCACCTCCGTTCTCCGTTTTGTTCCAATCTTCATTGTGATCCTTGAGGTTTGTTCTGAGAGCTGATACCTGACTCTCCCTGACTCTCCTCAAGAGTGAAAGCCTAACTTTTGCTGATAGACTATCGACAATAGCAATATTATTTCTAGAAGGATAATCCTTATCTTGACGGTTGCTTTCTAACATAAACAGAGAAGAGAAAATAAAAGAATGCCATTTCCACACCACGCAGTGGAGAAATAAACAAAAGTGTGACTAACGCCAGTGGTAGGGGAGTGCTTTTGCACGCTCAATTACCTGCCAGAGTTGTTCGCTCGCTTCCTGGCTGCTTTTCTTTGCATTGCTTGACCTTTAGACTAATGCCATTAAAATACATACCCAGTACCACATAAATGGTTTTCAATGGCCTGGCTGCTTAGGGAAAGCTCATTGACATGCAGCGTACAGTTACTTATGCATGTGAAAATAGAGATTAAGAGTCCTTTTTGACATCAGTTTGCCAGGTCACATTTTGTTATGGCACCTCTATAGATTAGTGATCTCCCTATGGACTGCTGGCCTCAAATGACACTTAGCACCTGGCATCTCCTTCTCTAGCTACCAGGTAAGGAGATGTATCCATGGCCGAGAAGTCCTCTGCCCTCAGTTCAGTCCTGGGCTCGTTGCTGTCGCTGATGGATGGAAAGAGTGGCATTATGTTCCTCTACAGTTCCATGCTTCTGGATTGATTCGTGTCTTTCCCTGTATTCTCGATTTCATTTTTAAAAAAGACGTTATTTATTTATTTGACAGAGAGAGAGAGAGAGATCACAAGTAGGCAGAGAGATAGACAGAGAGAAAGAGGAGGAAGCAGGCTCCCCGCCGAGCAGAGAGCCTGATGAGGGACTTGAACCCAAGACCCTGAGATCATGACCTGAGCTGATGATGGCAGAGGCTTAACCCACTGAGCCACCCAGGCACTCCTCTTAATTTCATTTGAATCTAGAACTGGAGTTACATATTCTAAGAACAGGGAGTTCTTATGCCCCTCTATTCTCTCTTACCATTCTCTCCCTCCAAGGGAAATAAGATTATAAATCCAATAAGGATTCTGACCCTAAAAAGTCAGAGAGAGGCTCCAGTTGGATGAAGATGGCCCTTTGGTTTGAGCTGCCTCATTTTGGCATTCACAGACGGATTTAGGCATTCACGAATATTTAAAATAACAAGTTCACCTCATTCGTTTTCATTTACGCCAACTGTGAGGAGGAGACAGAAATGAATATAAGCCATGTCCTAGGTCCTTGAGGAGACAACCACTATGGAGAGCTGGTCAGGTTCCACAGGAGAGATCCTGTTTGAAGCGAAGGGAAAAGTTTGGTGTGTAGATGGGATAGAGAAGGGCATCTGCTTAAAAAACAGCATCCATCATATAAAGGCTGTTGGGGACCACTTCCTGCAAATCAGGGTGTTGTTTCCAGAGAGAGAGGAACTTGTGCACTTCAGAAAACTGTCTACGGCTTTCTCCTCCCAGACTGACTCTGTAAATGAGTCATTTTATAACCCTTTCCATTTCGGAAACAGTCTTTAGCCAGTGCCAGACATGTGGAAGTCACAGCAATAAAAGCAAAGGACGTTTGTGCCTCTTCCATTTTATGCATCAACCATCCATGTGGCCAGAGCATCTTGCCCATGCAGAATCCTCTTCAACCTAACTACATATGAAAGTTCATACACTACATATATAAGTATATATAAGTATATACACGTATGTATAGATATGATACATTTATATGATGTATATATAGAATATATATTAATATTAATATAAAACTATATGTAAACTATTGTATAATAATATATATGTAATATATAATATTATATATGTAGTATATTATAATATTATATTAATACACATATAATATTATATATTACACATATAATATTATTATACAATAGTTTACATATAGTTTTATATTAATATTAATATATTAATATATACTATTATATACGATATATTAGTAATATATATTATTAATTATTAATTATTAATTAGTAATATATGTAACACATATACTATATATTACATATATAATATATTAATATATTATTACTATATAAATAACATATTATTAATAATAATTAATAACATATATAGTATACAAATTATATATTATATATATAGAATAGTTGACATATAGTATAATAAAATTAAAAAATAGATATATTTCTGAACTGATCATGAAGTCTAGTGCATTGTATATTACCTTATGTTTTGTATGTTACTTCTCAGAGTATTTATATATTATAGGTTATATAACCAGCAATTTTCCCTCTCGTTCCTGTTACAGTAACACCATATTTTCCCATCATACCTATGTTGACTGTTCTCCATTTGCTCTATTTCTGAATCCATTCATTTCCCCTTTCCCTCCCTAACTGTGCCCTGGAAGTGGACTTTGAGGGCTATGTCACCCAAGCTTTCTCTGATGGCAGGGCTTGTGGTTGGGTTCGGGAAACCGGGCCTCAGGGAACAGAAGAGAGAGAGAGAGAGAAGTCTCAGGATGTGTCTTTCCTCCTTCTTCTTGGCTTCTTTCCTGCATGTCAACAGCTTCTGCCCTGGACACCAGTACCACTCACTGCTCCCTCTCAGGATCCTTTCAGCCCTAGTTCTGGTGAACTGATTCCATGCTTTCTATCCCTGGCAGGCTGCACACCCCTTGTATGTTCCTTCCCTTAACCCTGACTTCAATGGTGTAGGTATATTTTTGTCATGTGCATCTCTTCATCTGAATCACCTGTGGGAGAATTCTGTTTCTCACTGGAATTTGCACTGATAATTCTCTACCTCTTTGTTGACTGATTGCTTTTCATATCTATAAACTTACTTGGAAATTATGCTTTTGAGAAAGATGAGTCCTTATAAAATGTTTTATCTTATTGTCTTCATTCACTAGAATGAAGTTGCATGAGGAATACATTATATTATTGCAACTCAATACCTTGAAACTAAATTTCTAACCTATACTTAGTCCTTATGGAGTCTTCACCTCAACAGCGACTCCAATACTGGTTTTACTGCCAGGAAACAGATGAATAATAAAGTGGGTATGACAGATCATATCATATCTTTGTTGCGAATATTCTAGTTCTACAAGGCTGTTCTTGGCATAAGCAAAGTTGCAAAAGCCATTTCACCCAACCCCACACTACTAGGTAAAGATGAATTGAATGCTGGGGGACATCTTGTTGTCAGTAGGTGAGTATACTTTTAGTACTCCAAGCTGAATTTATTCATATGTTCTGGAGGTTTGCTTTGCTAGGTACTAAGGTAGTAATTGTAAGACATGGAGAAGGGTCATCTCTGTGAGTTGCCATACTCAGGTGCTGCTGCTCTCTTCCTTGATTACTAGGTTCTGGCCACACTGTCCTTTCTGATCTCTGTTATGCCAGAGACCCATCTCAGGCCCTCAGGTAGCTATTGATTCTACCTGGAATACTCCGCCCTCCACTTTCTACTCCCTCCACTTTCCACTTTCTACTTTTCCATTTTCTACTCTAATTAATTTCTAATTTCTCCCACACTTTAAGTCTATGGGGATCGATGTGACCAAATCTGACTGCGTTTATAGTGCCCATACTATTCCCTCATAGCAGAATTGTAATTAAAATGTTTAAATATTTCTTTAATGTCTCTTTTCCCTAACAGACTGGAAGCTACATGGAGTCAGGGCTTATGACAGTAACACCTGTTTTGTTCTCCTCAGTTTCTCTAAAGCCTAGCACAGGGCTTGGTATATAGTAGCCATATTACAAACATGATTGAATGTTGAATGAACTAATACATATGAGGAACTTATAATCATAATGGACAGTCAAATCATGTACAGAATGAATGAGTGAATGAATGAATTTATTTCTAAGACATTTCAAATGTTGGAGTAATCAATGGCAATTCCAAGTGAGAGATGTTGTGATGGTGTTTACAGAGGTCTTCGCTCTAATCAAGTCCCAAAAAGTTATTACCCACTGAGAGGCCAATAGCAACAGCTGTTTGTCTGTAGGCTGTGGAAACTGGGGATCTTCATTTAGATGACATTCTAAGCCCTAGATTTGGGCAAGACAACTAGAGTGAGGCATCATGATTGGCAGATGTTCTCCCCTCTTCCTCCCTTTTATTTTCTCTATCCTTATTTGTTTCATCTCCTTTTTTACATCATTCCTGCTACTGGTATCCTGTGGCCGCATGGACACGGTTTGGTTGTAATGTTTCAATATAAAGACGAACATACTCTTGCTGTGGTAGAAATAAGGATTTCATGCTTAAACTCATGAAGTTGTTCTTTTTGAGGTCACAGGTCTTGGCCTGAGAGAGTAGTCATTTGGGCTGAGAGTGTAAGCAGAATAGAGTAGTTTGCCATAGTTCTCCTTTCTTCCTGCTTCAAGAATCCCACCCAGTTTGCAGGAAACTATGGTCCATTTGATCCTCTCTCCTCTCTTCTGTATCTTCAGCCATTTTCAGAGGCTATTCCACTATCTCCCTTCTGAATTATTATAGTAGCCCTCCAACTCTTCTCCCAGACTCCAGGAATCACATCTTCCAAAGTGTAGTATCCTACCGGACAGCTCAAGATGTGTGATACCTCCTATTGCTCGTATGAATTTCCAGTCTCTCAGCAAGTACTCCAGAACCCTTGATAAGCTATCTCAAAAATCCCTTCCAAGTCTTCATGCAACACTCCCCCCAAAACCACAATGCTCCCATCTCTTGAACTCTGATTACCTTCCCTGTTTCACTCAGTTTATTGCTTCTGGGACTTTACATACTCTCTTCTCATTGCTGAGAAATTTGCCTTTCCTGAGTTTCTGAAGCTCTGAAGCTCTGAAGACTTCTTCCTAATCCTCAGCATCAGAATTACATATTGTCTGCTCTTTACTCTCTGGCCAATTTTCTTACAAGTTATTTCCAATTTGCCTTTAGTGAATTGTTTGGTTCTCTGCTGCCTCTGAGATCTGCAAAAGTAGAAACCATGTTTTATTTATCTAATCTGTATACGATCTTGGTTCCAGGGCAGTGACTTTTCTGTTTTGTTGGTCTCCCTAAGTACATGCATGGCCATTGGACCATACACCTATTCAGAAAATAGTCCTTATAGAGCATTGGTACAGAAAATGATCAGAAATTGTTTGATTGTCAAATTGAATGAACTGGGTGACTCTTCAAGAAACAGCACTTCCCTTGTAGTTCTATGATTCAATCGAGAAAAAAAAATGTATATGTCTTGGACCAGCTTTGGTTTTCTCCAGATGTCCTGGCACCTAGACAAAGTTGGAAAGCGAAAAAACACCACCTATCCATAAAGAATAAGGAAGATTGAGGTTTGAGGGGAGGAAGAAGGTATTCAATGAATGAAATCAGAACCATTAAATTCTTGAGGTGCCTGCCTTCCTGCTTGTTGTAGCTTTGTGTCAACACATAGCAACAGTTGCTTCTCCTTGCCAATAAGGGCTCACAATATGGACCTTTCATGAGCAAAAACAGCAGCTGTAGCACAACCTGAGAACAACACCGCTTCTGTATTAAGAACCCAGTTCTTGGGAGCTCTAATCACTTCCAAGATAGCATCTCCCCAATTCTCAGAATATCCCTCCAAGGGAAGGAGGAGGCTTATATTGTTATCGGCTCTATTTTGCATACAGTAAAAACAAGGCAAGCTGAGGTTAAGTGATTTGTCCTTGGTCAGGTGTGAGTCAGAGAGTGAGCCAGCAGGAGAAGCTTCTTCATTCCCAGGCCATTGTTCTATCCTCTTGATATTGTCTTCAGGGTTTGGGAAGGCTATAGAAATTGTTTGATACAGAGTGGTTTACAACAGGGAGAATATGTTGTATCCTAGTTTGGGTGCCATAAAGCTGATGTGGAAACAGAAATATGAATATAGAGTTCTACCTGCTATTCTTGTAACTGGTGGGGGAAAACTCCGGGGGGAGTGCCAATTGGGCTATCCTTATTTCCTAAAATATGAATGTTGGCCACTGACCAAGAGAGCTCACATGTAACAAGTATAAGGGAAGAGTTGCATGTCTGTAGTTGTGTTTGTATTCCTTTAGTAACCCATATCTTTGTAGGATCTGTGTATGCCAGTCGGTTTGCTGGCTACTGGAGTGGTGGTATTGAACATGATAGTCATTGTCCCTGTCCTCAAAGAGCATCCATACTAGTGGGATATATTGATACTGAAAGAAACAAATACAATTGTCATGATAGATAAGTCTTTTTTTTTTTTTTTTAATCCATCTGGGCCGATGCATTAGAAAAGTTCCTAATTTATTCCTTATCACTTATCACTTATCAAATTATTCCTTATCACCTTATCAAAGGCACCTAATTTATTCCTTATCACTCAGTAGGACATTCAAGACCCATTGCCATCTATCCTCAAAACATCTTCCATCACCCTCTATCTAGGACAGTCTCCTCCCCTCCTCCTGCAAATAAGTGTTCCAGCCCCATCAGACTCTGATTATCATCCCTGGGCCACTCAGTTTTATGTTTCTGTGTCTTTGCTGAAATGAGCTGAGAGACCCTTGGTTTCTCAGTTGACAAACCTTAGCTGAACGTGAGGGTGTGAAAGGATGGCATATAGTGGGGTGAGGCCATTGAAAAGCCTGACTGGTGAGCACATGTGCTGAAGGGGTTGGGAGGATGGCTTGTCATGATACTGAATACCATGACTAGGACCTCTGTCCAACATTTTAGCTAGTATGATGGAAAAAGAGCTGGATTAGAAGACTGAATGCCTGGGCTCTACTCTTGCCTAGATCTTGGGTAAGTCACATTGTCTCTGACCTCAATTTTCTCATTGGTCACAGAAACATAAAAGACTGGGTGTTCCCTGAAGGCTTTAGAGTAGGACCGGACCTATAGTTCTTCAACTTGATTTTACTTGTATTAAGTGTGTGTGTGTGTGTGTGTGTGTGTGTGTGTGTGTGTGTGAATGTGTGTATAGGAGCACAGGGTGATAGGACAAAGGAGAATGATTTTTTAAAAATATTTTATTTATTTATTAGAGAGAGAGAGAGAGCACATGCACAAGACTGGAGAGGAAGGGCAGAAGTAGAAATAGGCTCTCTACTTAGGAGGGAGCCTGATGCAGGGCTCTATCCCAGGACCCCGGGATCATGACCTGAGTTGAAGGTAGATGCTTAACTGACTGAGCCACCCAGGTGCCCAAGGGAGAGTGATTTTTAGAGTTAGACCACCCTGGGATGTCTGCCTGGGTGGTCAGTCAGCTCTGCATTTGCCTTCGGCTCAGGTCATGATTTTCAGGTCCTGGGATTGAGTCCTGCTTTGGCCTCCCTGCTCAGCAAGAAGCCTGCTTTTCCCTCTGCTTGCTGCTCCCCCTGCTTGTGCTTTTTCTCTCTCTCTCTCTCTGACAAATAAATAAATAAAATTTTAAAAAATAATAAAATTGGACCAGCCCTTGGAAATTACTGTTTTCTTCTAACAATGCATAGAACCAATGCTAAGGTAGAGTTCCATATTCACATTTCTGTTTCCACATCAGTTATACTGTACCCAACTCAGAACACAATATATTTTTCCTATTGTAAATACTTGTGAATCAAGCAACTTCTGTAGAATTCCCAAACCTTGAAGACTTTTCTCTGCTCCTTCCTTCCTGGGCCCCCAATCTACCGGGGTTTGGGGGGTGGGGATAGGGCTACAACATGTCCAGCCCTCACAAAAGGCCTAAGTGGCTGCCCTCCCAGAAACGTCTAAAGTACCTGTTGTCCTGGACCTGGTTATAGAGCACCATCAGCTTCCCCAAGGTAAGTCAGTGCTGGCTTCCTGGTCACTGAATTACACCTTGATTTTTACTTAATGCTTATTTCTGGGGAGGGAATCAATTTCCTGAACTTTTATAGCTCTTAGGTGTGCACTGACTAAGTCTTCAGGTTTATTCCTAAGATGTAAGACTCTTTCACAACACTAGTGGTCCAGCAAAGTCCGATTTCTAAACCTAAGAGATGTGTTGCACACTTGCCAGCACCAGATCCTTGTAGACAGCTGGGTAAGAGAGTATCTTAGTTACTCCTCTAAGCAAATGCTTGCAGGTTTCAAATCAATGGGATGAGTTTTAGAAAAGCTGTAATACAACCAACATTTACATGTTTTCAAGTATTTAAAATCTACTCTTTCCAAAATGAAGTAGATCTTTCCAGTTATTCTTCCCAGTTATACAATTTATTTCTCTTAATCAATTAGAAAATTATGGCCTCAGTAGTAGATCTGAACCAGGCAGAGGAGGTTTGTCAAAAATAAATTCTTGGGGCACCTGTGGTTAATTGTCTGCCTTTGGCTCAGGTCATGATCCCAGACAGAGTCCCAGGATCGAGCTCTGCTCAGTAAGGAGTCTGATCAGTGAGGAGTCTGCTTCTCCCTCTCCTTCTACTCCTTCCCCTACTCATGCTCTCTCTTTATGACTCTCTCTCAAATAAATAAAATCTTTAAAAAAATGAAATAACTTCTCATCCAGTAAATGGCAAAAGAGAGCCTTTAGGTTTCCAGCTACAGAGTCTCAGGAATCAAGTCATCCTCCTCAGGCTCTGTCAGGGTCATTTCCAGAGCCAGGAAAGGAATGAGTCAGAAATAGCACTGGTTTCGCAGCACAACGCCTTACCTTCAGGCCCAGAAATCCAAATCCCATTTCAAGAATGTGGTTCACATAGCTTTATTTTTGTGGGTAGGGAGAGTTGAGTTGGGGGAGTTGTGCCTTTTATCCCTCGAAGAGGGCGTTGCCTTCTGCATTTGTTCCCAGCACCTTTCAGTTGGTTGCCTCATAAAAAGCCCAGAGCTCTATAGAGGAAGAGGGAAAGAGAATCCTCCACTTAGCTCAGAGTCCTACGTGGGGCTAGATGTCACAACCCTAAGGTCATGACCTGAGTGGAAACCAAGAGTCAGAAGCTTAACCAAATGTACCACCCAGATTCCCCTGGGTGCCTTTTCTTACTGTTCAGCAAAGAATGTAAAGAGGAAGTCCCCTTGCTTGGCTTCAGCTAACAAAAAGCATTTCGGTCTTGGGTTCTTGTTCAGTCCTGACTCTTGATTGATAATTTCTTTCTTCTTTTTAAGTAAACTCTGTGCCCAACACGAGGCTTGAACTCATGACCCTGAGATTGAGAGTCGCATGCTCTACTGACTGAGCAAGCCAGGCACCCTTGGTCTCTGATCTTAATTGTTAAGGACTAAAATGCCAAGGTTGGCTTTTTATTAGCACGTCTCTTTTCCTTTAGGAAAAAGTTTTAAAACAGTCCATCCAAGATCTTCCCGTTGCTGGTATGAGAGATGACTTGTGCTTGAATTTGGCTAATTAACATGACAATGTCAATGACAAGATCCATTTCTAGGCAAAAGAGTTGTTCTTTGAAAGGCATTGTCTGAGGGTGTCCAGGCTGAGAGGCAGCTTCTCCTCTGGGACTATTTGGATTTTATGTTCCTGAGCCAAAAAACATTCTTTAGCATTGGCTGACAAAATGGGTTTCAGAACAGGAGTTTCTAAAGCTGCAGTGGAAACTTTAATTATGTAGATCCTGTCAAAATCCATCTGCTTAATTCGACTGTTTCTGGGTAAGGTACTTTTTATTTTTCCAGCAGTATTACTTGATGACTCTCTGATAGGAATACGAAATTAGCTCTTCTCAGAGGCAAGATTTCTTCTTTATACTTCTCAGCATTAAGAATATTTGTGTTACACTGAGGTGCCTTCCTAGAGTTTATTTGTTTCATAGCTGATTTGCTGGAGACCCTTAAGTGACTTTTAGAGATGAAAGGTAGAAGGTTACATTTAAGGAAATGCTACCAGAGGTTTCAGTGTGAACGACTTAGTGACTAGTGAACGCCCATGATTTATGTAAAGCCTTTCTATCGTTTCTAGGGGAGAGGGACATCAAAGTTGTTTTGGTTTGTACAAGACCCCAATACTTGCAAGATTTGTGGTCTTAGCCATAAATTTATCGTCACAACCTGATTCAATGTGCCTCATCTGAACAGCTGGAAACCCTATATTAGGCAATATTTACATGTGTGATGAGCATTCCTGGATTTGCTTTTGGGGAGGGAGTGCTTTGGGAGAGGCAGGGTCTGGAGTTGTTGCTAAATGTATAAATATTGAATGTGCCAGCATCTGGGATTTTTCAGCTTAAATATCAGAGAGTGAACCTTATGCAAGCAACGGACTTAGTAATACTCTCTGTTATTTTAGGATGCTTGCCTGGACCATAAGTTACAGGACAAAACCAGCATTTTCAAAATCAGCGATGTCACGTGCTTTTTAAATAAAGATTAAGGAAAATGTACACTATAATTCTCAGTGTTGGGAAAACCTCAGTGAAAATATAGAGAAGAAAGTAGACTCGCCGGTGGTGACAGTCTCACACCTACATGGGATCTGCAGCCAAAGGGCTTTCAGACGTCTTGTTACCAATCCAAATAAAGAACTGTACTAATTTCACTAGGTCTTCAAACCAGGGAAGTTTCATGGCAAGTTTGGGAAAACAGCTCTCTGGGACTTTGAAATTGGGGAAGGAAATGCAAAGCGTTTGTAGAGCTACTTCTGGGTTAGTGAACATTTCCTAGGACGGTGGCGTTGCTCCATGTACAAGTCTTGCTTTCCCAGGCTTGGCATTGGGTGTTTTTCTGTTAAGTAAGACCCCCCCACACACACCCTTGCTTTTCCCATTTTCCCAGTTTTTCAAACCCCGAGTCACGTGACTCCCGAGGATAAAAATGGGTTTAGAGAGAGCTTGCTGACAGCTGTGGGGTGGTCCCTGCAGTCTGTGGGCTAGGCCTGCTCTTGTGCTCAGCTGATTCCAGTCTTTGCTCTGCCTCTTGTCTCAGAACTCTGAATCCTTCCTTACCATACAGGGTTTGGGGCTAGCCCTACTTAGCCCTACTAAGACATGTCTTAGAGATTTTTCTTGTTCTCTACCCTCCTCATCATTTAAATCTTCAGGTCTTCAGAGAAAACAGGAAATAACCTAATTATTTTCTTCTAGGAATAATTCAGATTTTGCTGGGAGGTCTAGGTAACTGAGTTAACCTTTCTATGCCTGAGTTCTGCTAACTTGCTCTCATCTCAAGGGAACACAAACTCTTTTGTTTCAGAATCGTCGGTGAGCATGTTAACAATGTCTGGTGCTGCTTTGTTAAAAACTCATATTCTTGGATTCCACTCCCAGATTTTATGATGGGGTCCAAGTATCTGTATATTAAGCAGATTCTCTTGGTGATTCTGGTGATTCTGGTCCAAGAACCAAGTCTGAGAAACAGTAATGTTTTAGACCTTTCAGGTGGTATGGAAATAACTAAGTGACTGATGAGTCCAGACTTTACAGACAAAGAATTGGAGCTGAAACAAGATGATAAGCCCACAGCCAATCAGCAGCAGATCTAGGACTAGAAACCAGGTCTCCTAACTTTTAGCTAATGTTGTAAGGGGAGATGTAACAACACAGAAGTAAAACTGCTCAAGGTTTGTGTGATTGAGCAATGTGGCTATCTCTAGCATGGGAAGCTGAGGATGTTACTGAAATGCAGCAATAGGAGGCCCACACAGGTCCTTTTCTTTTTCTTTCTTTCTTTTTTTTTTTTCTTAAAGATTTTATTTATTTATTTGACAGAGATCACAAGTGGGCAGAGAGGCAGGCAGAGAGAGGAAGGAAGGCAGGCTCCCTGCCGAGCGGGGGCGGGGGTGGGGGGCATGCGGGGCTTGATCCCAGGACCCTGAGATCATGACCAGAGGTGAAAGCAGAGGCTTTAACCCACTGAGTCACCCAGGCGCCCCCACAGGTCCTTTTCTGAATGATCTGGAAGAGGCTTGGTGGAGGTTGTCAAGTTGAAACCTGCACCTGGTTTTTAAAATCCCCAGTATGACATCCTAGTCAAGTGCACATCCATTTGGTCGAAGACTTGTTGGATTGAAAGTTTCTAGGGATGGAGTCTCTCCCAAACCTCCTCAGCCTGAGCCCCACCCATTCCTACCAGCTCTGATCCCATTACAATTAATTCTACACAGAAATAAAAATCTATCCTGCCTACCTGCAGCTCCTGCCACTGATGTTGGTCCCACTTTGAAGAGAGAACATGTCTAATTTGCTCTCTACATGACAGTGATCATGTCCTCTACCTAAAACTTTTGTTGTTGTTGTTGTTGTTTTGGTGTAGGCTGAACAACCCAGAGTTCTTTGGCCATTATTTACATAACTTAACTCTAAATACTCTCTTCATTCTGACTGTTTCCGTCTAAATGCAGTCTGTTTGGTCATCTTTGGTATTAAAATATGGCACTGGAATAGTCACAGTGCTCAGAGTGGTTTGACCAGTTTGGAATTCATTACTTCTAGACACTTGATTCCTAATCATAAGGGCTAAAAATGTGTGATATTTTTGGGAGGCCCAATCACATTCAACTCACAGTCAATTAAAATCCCAAGTTTTTTTTCGCATGTGACGCTAAAATCATGCCTCCCTCACCTAGTTTTCATTTGTGACTTTTTTTTTCCTTAACACCCATGTATTTTACTTTACGTTTATCCTAGTTGATATTAATCTTGTTGGGCTTACCCCACCATCCAAGATTATGGAAACTTTTTTGGATTCTGAATTTGTCATTATTAATCCAAGATTATTTGATTTTGTTCAATCATTCATTCCACAAATATTTGTTGAAAACCTATGGTATGCCAATTCATGATATTGGATATTATGACTAAGACAGACGTATCCCTTCCCCCATGGACCTCATGGTCTAAAGAGGTATAGAAACTAGTCACCAACAACGTGTGCTTTCCTGGTTTTGATGAGGTTAGTATGGCATGTGCTGGGCACACGTGGCAGTGGGGAGAGAGGTCCAGAGGTGAACATCTAGTCCAGTCTTGGCAGGCAGTGGTTAGGGAAATCTTCCTTGTGGAGGTGACCTCTAAGCTGAGATGTAAAGCTATGACATCAGAGACAGAAGAGAGTTCCAGCCTGGGGAATCACAGGAGTCCAGGACCAGAGACAAAGAAAGCACGGCCTAAGGAGCAGGTCATATGTGTGAGTGGATGGGACTGGCAGAGACCCTTATCAGTGGAAGGGCAGTGGGAGTACCTGTGGGGTTTCAGCCTGTCGGGGTTCTTGATGAAAATGTTGGGTAACGATGTCTGAGACTGACATCAAACTATCCACTAGTCATCCTTGGGGAGGGCAGTTGCCAAAACTCCAGCCTCTGCCTTTCCCCTTCCTGTCCACAGAATATCTTGAGAGATTTGGCCAAACATCTTGTTGAAAATCAGACACAGCATGTTCCTTGGTTGAGCAGACTAATAACCTTATTAAAAAGAAAATGTGGTTGGCCTTTGTCTGGCCTGACCTTGTCCTTATGAACTTGTGCTGGCCACCTGTGAGTGATGTCTGATTTCTTGTCCGGATGACTCCCCTTGACATGGTCCTTGCTCTCTCCACCCTGGGGAGGGAGCCAGTGAAAAGCCTCTGAAAGATGGATTTCCTAAAATGTAGTGGTGGGTAGATTATGAAATGTGACATGGAAAAGACCTTCTCTTGCTCTGAAGAAGTCAGCTGGGTTAGAGGGAGCCCTTGGCACTGTCTGGCTGTGACAGCAGAGAGCTAGGCCCTGGAGTCAGATTAGCTGGGTGCAAATCCTGCCTTTCTCTGTTACCATCGTTGCAACTTTGGACAAAAGCTCCACTTTCCTCAGCTGTGGAAGGGAGACTGAATGCCTGCCCTACAGGGCAATATGGATTTGAAGTGAAGAAATAGTGGATGCCCATGCCTGTTACATAGTAAGCACTTGATAAGTGTTATTATATTTTAGAACAAATAATATTCATCAAACCCCAGAGAGTTCAGTGCCTTCTAATTTCTTGCCCTCATGTGGTTCTTCTGATGTTCTCCTATATGTCCTCAGTGGAGCAACACCCCCTGTCCCCTCACTCCTTTCTGTTTGTTTGTTTGTTTGTTATAGAAAGTATGAAGTACCAAAGAAATGAAGTGTTTGGAAACAACACTATGTATTTATTTCGACAAGAATGATCTTTTTCTCCTCCTCCTGTTTTTGAAGGCCTGGCGCCAGCTAGCCAGGCCAATGTGAAGAAATGCTTCTGGCCCGAACAAGTTGGCTGTGGAAGGTGCAGGGCTGCCCGCCTGCACAATCACCCCACCCCACCCCCACCCTCAAGTCTGCAGCGAAGGCCGTGGGTGGACCTCTGACAGGAGGTATTCTTTCTCAGTGCTGTATGTGACATCCCAGTCAAATGGACGGAGCGAGTCTTTGTGATTTTGCAATGTTTCATTGTTACTTGGCAGTGTAGATGAGCTCTAGCGCAGAGCTGATGGGCCAGCTCTTCAGGAAGGGCTGTTACTTTGTCAGCTTGGGTAAGTCACTGATGGACCAAAATTTGGACTTTATTTGTAAATTAGGAGAGTAAAATGAGTCTTTGAGCCCTCCTCATCTGAAAATCTTCCCTGTCCTTCCAACCATTTACACAATTATCTAAACTTTCAGTTGGTCATTCAGGGGAACTGCAGTTACTTGTTGGGTTTTCCCTCCATGTTTGGATGAATGTAGGTGAACAGATAAGGGCTAAGGCAGAGGTTTGTCCTTCAGAACACTGGAGGAACTTTCTGAGGGTTTCTAGAGAACAGCCATGTGTGAATGCTCATTTATGTCTTTCCTTTTCCTCCATTGGCAAGCAAAAGTTCTCCTGGCAGTTGAATTGGTCAAGATGTGGCCAGCCTCTGTCCCCATCCCCCTCTCTGAAGCAAGGTGAGCATTTTCCAAGAAGAGACATGGATGGAGATGGTGCCTTTTTAATGAGAATGGCATGCCCTCTGCAGCCTGCTCAGGCGTGGAGCTGGGCCGGGAGCTGGGAACACCTGCTCTTACAGGCTGTATATTTCAACCCATTGAAAGATCTTAGTGCAAAATCAAGCATGGAATGATATTCTGTGGTTTTCAAAAAGGTTCCTAGAGGGTTTGAGTTGGATAGGCTGAGAACAAACCCTTTCACCTGTGATGGTTATAACCAGACTCCAGTGTCTGGGGAGGGAAAACTGGACCTGTTTTACAGAACCGGAGACAGTTGGACTCCTCAAGCAGAACATTTATAACATTATAGCTTGGCCCCAAATCTAGCAAAGCTCACAGCAGTGAAGAGGGTAAGTGTGTTTGGGTCTATGTGTTTATGCAATCAAGTGAAATCATCAAGTTTGTCTCTTAGAAAAGCTGCAGATCAATTTGATGCATCTCCGAATAATGCCAACTCGTAACCTCACCAAGAAGCTTGTAGTTATCTTCCAACCTAGCTTTTCTCCGTTCCTTTGGATAAATAAACTTGCTCTATGAATCAATTAGAGGAGTCTCCATTTTTTTTAAATATCAAAGAATTGGATTAAAATGGATTGTGCAGGAAATGCTGTCATTAAAAGGGCGAAGAAAAGAAGACATGCTTCATTATTGAGTGGAATATTCATAATTTTTCATATCTAACAGCTCAGTGTATCTCTCACATGTTTCTAAGATCTACAAAAAGAACACATATTAAAGCTCTTTTTCTTTCTTTCATTCTTTTTTTTTTAAGAAGAGCAAAACAAATGCCAACATAAACCCTTGGTTTTGAATACTTCATTTCTCTTTAGTTGAACAAAATGACACCATTTTTTCTCAATCCTCTCTTCCAGGGTTGCTCTCCACCCAGCCGTTGTCTAAAGAGCATCATTTAAAGGTAAACCCTGTGAGGCCCTCAGAAGGGTTTTGCTACTGAGCTATTGTATTTAATCACCATGATTGCTAGCTCTTGCCTTCTCTGCAGATAATCATGGATTTCTGGTTTTTCAGCCAGGATAAAGAAAGTTTAAATGTCTGTAGGAGCTCTCAGAGACCTGAGGGCTCATGGTATTTCCCTTGGAGTGCACTCTTAGTCAACAACTTCCTGAGCCCTGACTTTAGGTACAGCTCTTGACCTCGGTGAAAACTAGTCATCGGGACCCTGGAGTAGGACATTAATAGGCATTATCAAAACCCATTTCTTCCCAATAGAGGTCTGTCAGGCCCCGTCTCTGAGTTAGTATGTCTGGTGGCTTGAATATGGCTAAGCGTAGAAAAGGAACTTGTCAAGGTGGTGTGAAACACTTTGATTTTTCTAACAATATGGAATAGAGAATGAAATACTCATGCCTTTCACTACCATCTCTCTCTTCCCCTTTCCACCTTTCCTTTCCCCCTTGTGTCTCTGGCAGTTTCTCCTCTCCCTCCCCCACCCTCTGGAGACATTTCTCTGTCACCGTCTCTCACTTTCTCCTCTTCAGTGTTATCTTGACTATTTTCTCCCAGATCAAAGGTAGAAGTGGGCCATTTGATTAATTGCCATGCAGCAGAACCCTTTGCCTCCTTGACACACAAGCCAAGGAGACAAAGGGCGCTCTTTAGAAGGCCTGAGCTGTGTGGGTGCAGGGTGGGGAATTCACAAGCCTGAGAGCATGAAGCCCTCCCAGCAGGGATGTGAAGGTTCCTAGACCCTACAGAAGAATAAAGTTGCTACTGCTGCACAGTGTATTGAGCGATGTTTGCATTTGAGGGGAAAGCAGACAACGCCAGCAGTAAGCCAAGTGGACTCAATGGAAATTTGTTGTAAAGTCTAAAAAATCTTGAAATTTCCATGTGTGGAAATGAGTACCAATTGGAAATAAAAGAAGGTTAAGTGATGATGACCAATAATAGTTTAACCTTTTCTGTATCTGTACTGTGAAAACTCCCCAGAACCATACTGGCCAATATGGCACTACTCCTCCTGTGTGGCTGTTTTCATGTAAATTTATTAAAATGAAATACAATTTAACATTCAGTTTCTCAGTGACAGTAGCCACATTTCAAGTGTTCAGTAGCCGTATGGAGCTAGTGGTGACTTTATTGGACAGTGCAGTGATAGAATATCTCCGTCATCATAGGAAGCTTCCGTGGACAGCACTGCTCCTGACCCTTTGTCTTCTTAAGCCAGGTGGCTTCGAGGAGGCCATGGAGTGCTTGACATTAGAGAGTTGAGGGGGATTCTGGAACTGGCTAAAAACGGAGAAAACTTTTAACAGAATGCCAAGTTAAACTAAACAGATTTGGAATTCAGTTGATTCAAATGAGATACTGCTGGGAAGGTCTTTGAGACATTGAAACCAGAGAAGCCCCATCTTCTTTGTAAGGCTAATAGTTGCTTGGAGTAAGTCATAAGTGCTTAAACTTTCAAAGGGTAAAGATCAGCTTCCTCAAATCCTTATAGGGATCCAAGGTCACCTTCAGATAGTGCCATTGAAAACTAAGTACAGAGTTTCTTTAGACTAACCAATGATCTGCCTGGATAATTGAACATAGATTGCACCAGAACTGAATCTCAAATTAACTCATGGTTCATGCCTGCTGTGGACATTAGCCACCTGTTCCAGGAAAGGTCTTATAGAAAAGACCCTCAGGCTACTCTGCCGCAGGGTTCTGATTGCAAAGACACAGTCTAAGATAATTGATTCAAGTTCCTTGGCTTGAACAAGGCAGGCTTTTCCCAGGTCAGGTGGCATTGTCATTGAGATCCAGTGTCCCTCAAAGTGAGAACACTGGGTTCTTAAGAGAAAGTAGCTGTGGCCGCTGTACTGTGACTTCTTAAATTCACTAACAATCCTGCCCTTCCTCCCCTTCCCCAGGCACTTTCACTTACTCACCAGCACCTTTGGCTCAACCTCTGGAGTTTACAAAACCAAATGGGTGAGAGGGCTGGGGAATAATCCACCAAACCCTCATCAGGTCCCAAGCTCAGGGTTTCCCAAGCTTTAGGGACTTCGGGTGTTGGTGTGTGTGCACTGGATATCTCTCACCCATTTCTCAGTGACATGCATGGGAGGGCAGTCTGGGCATCGTATGTTCTAGTAAAATCTTAGTTTCTGAGGTCAACGTTGAGGAGGGCTCCATGGCTGGTCTGATAATGAATGGAGTATGCGATTAACTGAGGTATAATCAGCATATATAGGAAGGAGCCTGATTTTTCATTGGTAACAGAACTTTGCATCAACACATTTGTTATTAATCAACAAATATTTGTTGAGTGTCTGTGCTTCATCAGATGCTGAGGTATATAACAAAGGAGCTTCTAATCTATTTGTCATGTTTTGGACAGACTGATGATATGTTATGATTCACAAACTTTGGAAGTCTCAAATATTTTGTGTGGAATATTTGAAAGGTTTTGTTTCTGTCATCAAATGTGAAAAGGAGAAGGTGAAGAGAAATCGTGGTGGGGAAAGATCCCTTCTTGTCTATGGTTTCTGCGCCTGGGATGAACTTTGGTAAAAAGAGGTAGCTTGAAGGATGAGTCTGTGATGAGCAAAGTCTGGAAATGAATACGTGGCTTTTAATTATCTGGTGTTTCTGCATTGATTAGTTGCTCATTCAAATAGGAAGCCCATGCCAGAGCTTTCTCTCACATTCCTGGGATCTGAATTTACATGTCTGGTGTCTGCTTTCAGAACACCGTCGAAACTTGCTTGTCATTTGCCTTATCTCTTCATCGCCAACAACTTGTGTAGCTGGGGGAAGAACAGAGACTCACAGTCTCTTTTAAAGAGGCAAAGGACCTCCAGAGACCACTGTCTTTACTTTATGTTGCAAGTGAGAAATCTGAGGTCCAGAGAGGTGAAGTCCCTTCTCCAAGGTGCACCACTTCTTGGGTCGGGGTGGATGAAGCCTGCTTTCCCACTTCAGTTAAGTGGGCTCTCTACTGTCTTGATGTGTCCTGTGTTTCAAAACCATCCCACAGCTGCTCCGTTAAGAAGTGACTGATAAAGAACTTTTAAGACAAACCTTTGGATACCTTTGCTGGCAAAATCAGAGGATCATTTTTAGAATCTGGGACAAAAACAATTCTAAAGAAAGGCTTCAAACTTCTGGATGCTTAGTAGTTTCCAAGCTTCATAAAATGAGATCTCCTGGCTTTACCTCCTCAGAGAAAGGCCAGTTTCTCAGGCACATATCTGGAAACCATCAGTCTGAAGGCAGTGAAGCACAGCGTGGATTCCAGCCCTAAACTACTTGGATTCATGATCTTGGCTTTGCCACATACAAGTTGTGTCACCCTGGACAAACCATGTAATTGCTCCATGCCTCAGTTACCTATCTGTAAATTGGGGATACTGATAATGATGGTGTCTTCCTCAGTTCAATCAATATATTGTCAAGTACTTTGAGTGGTGATTGTATTACATATTAGCTATTTTTATTATTTACTTGGCTAAACACAACTAACTACCTGCCCTATTTCTTTTCTTTTTTTTTTTTTCCTATTTATTTTCTACATAAAAATATCTTATAAGAAACAAGGCAGGAAAAACATAAGAAATCAGTGGGGTAATGTGATTTGAAAATGTTGATTCCTTCCTTCCCCCTGAGAGGCCCAAACACATGGCCCAAACCATCAAGTATTAAAGCTTCAAAAAGCTTGAGAGATCACCTGACCCTTCTGCTGGTTTGAGAAAGAAGCTGAGGCCCAGAAAAAGGCCTATGACCTTGACTGTCAGGGTCAAATGCTGGCTGTCCACCGGCAGCCCACCTGCCCCACACTTACCACTCAACACACTAAAAGGTATCTCCCCGGAAAAGGGGGAGACGGTTGAAGACAGTAATGGACCCTAGCAAGGAGCATGAATAACCTATTTCAGTTGTTGGAAAGCTTCAGCTGAGGAATGTTGAAGTGGAAGGGGGAAAATGGGAAAATGAGTCATTCTGAACTTCCCCGGAGTCCTGTTTCTGAGCCTGCCTACTGGTTTCCAGGAACTCAGTGTGTCTGTAGTGGTGCTGGCAGGGATAGGATTGCTGATGCAGGTCCCCACAAAGCATGAATAAAGTTCTTTCTTAGTTGAGTGGGGTCCCCTCATGTCTCTTCAAGTTTGGCCCCCACGAGCTCCAGGAAGAATGATATGCCCTTAGCTTCACAGAACATCTGGCTGACACCTCCACAGAGTCAAGTTCTCAGCCAACTTCCCAGTGGGTCATGACCTCACTTTCCAAGATGGCAACACGGATGAGCTGGGGAGATAATGAGATGACACATTTTAGTGATTAACCTCATTTAGGTTGTATTACCCTTTTTCATTGTGAAATAGATAATACACTCAAAAGATTATATACTATATATGTGTAATTACAAGGCAAGTAATAAAATTAATACCCACGTACCTTCCATTCAACTTTTGAAGTTACTGTTTCCTTATATGGGTTAGCCCAAAGCTCCTTGAGGCTGTGTGCATATAGTATGTAATATACAAGTGTATGTATGGCATATTTATTAACAAATACCACATATATATATATTATATGTGCACACACAAGTATTTATTTATTTGTATAAAATAAGTTGCTTAAAGAGGTTAAGCAATTGAAGCAATTAGACCAAGGCTATAGTCATAAGAGGCAGATCCAGATTTGAAGTCAGGTTTGTCTCAAAGACTGAGCGCTTACTCATGCCCTCTGGTAGCCTCATCCTCCATCATCCTTTGCTCTCCGAACAGCCTTCAGTAGAGTGTGAGTACATGCTTGACATCCCTAGTGTTTCTCAAAGTGAAGCCCCCGGGAACTCACTAGAAATGCTGACACCCAGCTTCCAGGCTCAGAGATCCTCGTTTTGTTGATCTGTCCTGGGGCATATATACCTGCATGTTTAAGCACCCCCATTTTGATGCCCATGAAGATTTGAACTAGTGCAGTCCTTCTCAAATTTTAATGCATAGAAATCACCTCAGGGAATCTTGTTAAGATGCAGATACTAGTTCAGTTGCTAGGGACTGGGGCCCAGGAGTTTGCATTCCTAGTGGACTCCTCTGACTGAGTGGTGGAAAGGACCTAGTCCAAGCTCTCATTTTACAGAGGAGAAACTGCGTCCCAGAGTCCTTACGTGATTCACACAGTTAATCCTTAGACAGCCATTTCCTGAATATAGTGAGGGAGATACAAGAGTTAAAAAACCATTCCTCTTCCATGTATTAACTAAAATAGGACTTAAAAAAAAAAGATTTTATTTATTCATTTGACAGAGAGAGACAGCGAGAGAGGAACACAAGCAGGGGGAGTGGGAGAGGGAGAAGCAGGCTTCCTGCCGAGCAGGGAGCCCGATGCGGGAGTCAATCCCAGGACACCAGGATCATGACCTGAGCCCAAGGCAGACGTTTAACGACTAAGCCACCCAAGTGCCCCCCAAAATAGGACTATTTATTAAATACTCCTTATATGAGAGATGTTAAGTTACAAATACTAAAAATGCATGAACCGGGTGCCTGGGTGGCTCAGTGGGTTAAGGCCTCTGCCTTCTGCTCAGGTCATGATCCCAGGGTTCTGGGATCGAGTCCCACATCGGGCTCTCTGCTGGGCAGGGAGCCTGCTTCCCCCTCTCTCTCTGCCTGCCTCTCTGCCTACTTGTGATCTCTGTCAAATAAATGAATAAAATCTTTTTTAAAAAATGCATGAACGGTGCTCTCATATTGCTTATAATCTGGTAGAGGAAGTAAGGTGTTTTTATACCTGAAGTCAAGAGAGGACAGTAGGAGGTGAGGACAGGGAGGTAGACATGGAGATTATCTCCCTTCATTGTGACATCTCACAGAAGTGATTTAAACTTGCTGGAACTCCAGCTTTGCCTGCATAAACCAGGAAGTTTAAAGCCCAAGATCACAAATAGCACATCTAGGATTCTACAAAATAGAATACTTTATTATTATTATTTTTTTAAATAAAAGGCTGAAACCCAGTAGCTCACAGACCATATTTTGCCTGTAGACTTTTTCTTCATTGTAGTTTTTAAGAATTAATTATTTTTAAATATATTTTTAAATTTGAGAATAATTATAGATTTATAGACAAAGCTGGAACAGAGGGTTCTTGTGTAGCCTTCGTTCAGGCTATTTCATATTAGCATAGTACACTTGCCAAGACTAAGAACCTATTATTGGTATGTTGCTATACATGAAACTCCAGGGTTTTTGTTGTTGTTGTTTTGTTTTTTCAGTTTTTCCACGAATGCCCTCCTTTTGCTTCAGGATCCAGTACAGACTCTCTAGTCCCCTCTGGTCTGATCCAGCCTCTTAGGCTTTCTTTAATTTTTATGACCTTGAGAATCTTGAGGAATGCTAGTTAGGTATCTCCAGAATGTCCCCCAGTCTGGGTTTGTGGGTTGACTTTCTCATGATTAGACTGGGGGGTGATGGGTTTTGGAAAGAATATAACAGGACTGAGTGGCTCTCATAGACATCTTTCCTCCTTCCTTCCTTCCTTTAGGATTTTTAAAATTTATTTGACAAAGAAAGGGATAGTGAGAGCAGGAATGCAAGCAAGGGAAGTGGGAGAGGGAGAAGCAGACTTCCCCAACAGCAGGGAGCCCAACACGGGGGTCAATCCCAGGACCCTGGGATTGTGACCTGAGCCAAAGGCAGACACTTAACGACTGAGCCACCCCGGTGCCCCCACAGACATGTTTCTAATCTTCCTCCCTGTGAGAGGCCAGAACACATCCCTGGAACATTTTACTACAAGCCCAAGCCACCCTCACTAAAGCTCTAAAAGGTTATCTCACCCATCCTACTGTGTCTTTAAAAACCCTGAAGCGACTTGAAAACTTGGGGGGATATTTTACATAAAAATTGGGATTTCGGCTTTCTCTTGAGAGCAAGAAGACCTGGCTATGTTGGGCTTGCAGTCGCACCCAGCCAAGTCTGGCTGGAGCCCAGTGAGTTGTCCACTTTTACTGGGGTATAAATTTCCCTGTTCATCATGGTTCCCATCTCTCATACCATGCACAGGGCTCTGAGCTAACTGAATTCTCTGATATTCTATTGCCTTCCTAGCTCTTTCTCGAGGCAGTGGGTTTATTTTTGCAGTATATATTAACTTAAATGTGCTCAAGACTGGGGAGAGAAGCCGGAGGGGCTGGCATGCTGGGGCAGGTCTTCCTGGAGAGGTGCAACTCGCCTCCTGCCACAGAGCAGCATTTCTCAAAGTGCGGGACGCCCATCATCAGCATCACCCAGGAACTTGTTCGAAAAGCAAATTCTTGGCACTGTCCCTGCTGAATCTGAAGCTCTGGAGGGGGCCTACAATCTGTGGTTCAACCAGCCCTGCAGTTGATTCCAACACATGTTGAAATTGGAGAAGCTCTTGAGAGACAGGAGTCTTGACATGGGGCGAGCCTGGTGGTCCCGGTCGGGCTGCCTGTGCAGTGGGAGTAGGGTGTGGGGGTGAGCACTGACTCTTTCATGGGTTCACAAGTCAGTGGGATCTGGGGCCAGGGGTCAGTGTGAGTTCACATGCCTCTGGATCTTCAGCATGTGTGGACATAGGCTTTGCTTCCACTGTTTCTGGGGTCCTGTGTCAGATTTGGGTGACCACAGCCTGCTCGAGTGGAGGCTTAGAATTCCATGTTTGTCCTCCCCCATGCCTTCTTTATCAGCCTCTTCCAGCCTCTCTGCATCATCAAGATCTCACCCACTGGGACACCTGAGGTTAAGCATCTGCCTTTGGTCCTGGGATCAAGCCCCACATTGATCTCTCTGCTCACTGGGGAGTCTGCTTCTCCCTCTGCCCCTGCTTGTGCTCTCTCTCTCAAGTAAATAAATAAAATCTTAAAAAAAAAAAAGATCTCACCAACCCAGAAAAGAGAAGAAAACCATTGTGGCCTCTTTGACTGACCGGCGATGAACCCCTTGGAGTCAGTCCTTTGTCCATGAGGCAAATTTCCATGGGTTGGAGTTACAGCGCTCTTCTGTCCACAGGAGAACATTTCAATGGACTTAGAGCATGTATCATACACATTGTCTATCTTCCTTCACCGTGTCTAGTTTCAAGGGCCTACCTCAAGTTCTGCCTCCTTCCATCTTCTTCCTCTCAGGAAGGTCTCGCCTTTCTCTATCACAGAAAATCTCAACATTTGCACAGTATCCGTGCTCCTGCCACTTCGATCTCAAGGACTCCTCTGTCACCTGCTGTCTGCTAGCACCTGTCCCCCATTCCCTAACTCTTGCCCCCTCATTAGGGCTCTGGTTATACTTTACCATTTCCAGAAGCAGAGCCCCAGGAAGAGGGATGGTTTGCTAAGATCTGCTGGAATTGCCCAACATCTCTGACAGGGCTTGTGTCTTATTTGTCTCTGCGCAGCACCTGGCACAGTGCCTGGCACATAGGAGGTGCTCAATTAATATTTGCTGAGTGAACGAGCCTGCAAACACAGGGCACAGCATGGCCTTATAATAAATATCCTGGCCCTGGAATCAGTCAACCTGGGTATGAATCCTGGCTCTGCCAAACTGGCTGTGTGCCCTTCAACAAGCCGCTTAGCGCCGCTCAGCTACTTTTAAAGGGCAACCTGTCAGCTTCATGCCCAGCTTGGAGCACAACATGGGGCTCGACCTCACAACCTGACATCATGACCCAAGCCGAAATCAAGAGTCAGATACCTGACTGAGCCACCCAAGGTGCCCTCAAATTCCTTTTCTTTAAGACAAAAGATTTGTGAGACTTGACCAAATAAAGGCTTGGAAGGATGCCTACCTGCTTGATAAGAAAGGCCTCTGCTGCTCCCTTTAAGTTTTCTTTCCAAGGTAGCAACAAGTTGGGACTGATCAGGCTCACAAGGTAGATTTGGGGTAGTTGCATCCTGAGAGAGAAGCCCAAAGTTCAGAAGCATTTCTACTGTTTAGAGCAACTCCAGAAGTATTTCTTCCAAACAGCTTCAAGAAGGCGTTAAATCCATTCACTTGCTATAGACATATGTACAGGACTGCAAGCCTATTTGTATCTGGGAAAAAGATTCTGAATGTGATCCAATTCTTGTGCATTTTACCTATTTTATTTTGAGCTGGCTGCCTTCTGTGACAGGGTTGTAATTAATATTGTAGAACAGGAGGCTCATTAAATCGGTCTCATTATGACTGCTCAGGTTCTGGGGCTCGGCTCAAAAGGATTTCCCTATTATCAGTGCCTGACATATATTCCTCATCAAGGAGGCCAATTCTCTTCTGTCGAGGACTGTCTCCCAAATGGAGATGGTATTTATTCTGACTCATACTATTAGTGTGAAAAATGTAACCCCTGATGACAGATGCACAGACCTTTGCCATAGGCGGGGCCCCCTCTGCACAGACATGAGGAATATAGGAATTTATAAGACAATATACTTTCAGTGGCTGGAATGCCCCCTGAGTTCATTCTTAGGTCTTTGGCTCAGTGAGAAGTTTTGAAAAGGAAAAGAAACATCCTAATTATAAACCTGTGGAATCTTCATGTCAGAAGAGGCTTCAGTAGTCATTGAAGCTTCTCCCCAACGTTTAAGTTCTTTCTCAACAATCAAGATTCCTGATTCTCGGTCTTTGTGTGATTGCTTCCCTACCTCCAGAGAGCTCCCTACCTCCAGTGTGGCCAACTTTATTTTCAAACAGAGTTAAAGAAAATAAGTTGTATTCTTGATTTGAAATTCGTCTCTGTCTTACTTCCCCCTTGATCCTAGCTTTGTCACCCAGAGCTGTACAAAACTAGTTTGGTCACTCTTCCTCGAGAAAGCTTTCTGAATGTTTGAGAGAGCTCTTGCCTGCCCTTCTACTCCTCTCTTTTTGAAAATTAAATGCTTCTCTTCTCTTCTCCCGATGCTTGGCCAGGTCTGTCATCCTCCTGTTTAGTGATTAAATGTTAAGATCCCTTAAAGCTCTCCAAGGATGTGGCATCCAGAAGAGAATGAACCTTCTGGGTGTGGTCAGTCCACCCAAGGGCCCAAGGAGGCAGCTGCCCCATCAGAGATAGGGTTCCTGGAATTTCCTGTGGACGACTATGTCCCAGGGGGCCCTCTCAGAGGTGGAAGTGTTGCTCTCTCTTCGCAAGGACCTTTGCAGCAGGTGATTGCACCTTGCCACATCCATTCCCACTCAGGGCATTGTATTTGGGAGGTAGTCCTAGACCGGCTGAAGTCTCGGATTTCAGCGTCAGGACTTCAGCATCAGGCTGCCTGGATTCAAAGCCCAGCTCTGCCCCTTGCCATCTGGTGTGACACTGGGTAATTCTCCCTACCTCTCTGAGCCTCGGCAGGGATGGCGATAGGGTCTACTTCACAGCCTGTGGAGACAGTTAATAAGATTACGTGTGTAAGGGTAGCAGAGCTCCTGAGAAATGCCGGAGAGAGCAGGTGAGTGATTATTAACAAGAACCAGTCCCTGATCATCTACACCTCCTTGCTTCCCATATATTGGGCTTGGAATCTCTTAGCTTTGACATTCTGGAAGTGATCCCTATCCTGAGAAGGAGAGGGAGTAGGCAATGATTCCAAATGAATTTGTCTTTTGGTTCAGTTCTTCTCCTGAGTCTAACCCAACACTAACACACACTGAAAGACTTTTTTTTTTTTTTTTTTACCTATAATACTTATTATATAAAATCTCATTTTATGAGCGAGAGAGGGCAAATGAACTGGATAACTGAATGTTCTTTCAAATGTTTTAGTTATAATGATCTCTCTCTCCCCACCCCTTCCCATCCCTATCTCCTTCCTTCAAGTGAAATCTTACTCAAAACTCAGGTTCTGATGTAAGACAGATAATAGATGAACAGGTCCCTCTGGCAGATTTAATCTTCTCTCCTTGGCACAACCAGCCTCATTGTTTGGGAAACCCCTGGAGGTTGTCTGTGGAATCCTGGCATTCTGAGCCCCACATTTGAAAACTTCTGCGTGAATCAGCTCCTCACCCAATTTTCTGTAATCTGGCCCCAGTCCTTCTACCTGCCCGATCCCCTTTTCTGTAGATTCCTATCACCTCTGCCTTAGGTTAGAATACCCCCTGCCCAAATCAGCAATATGTATCGCCTCCCCCCACCCAAATTCTATGAGGATCTTCCCAGCTCAACTCTCCAAGTCATTTTTTTATTTTATCTTCTTCTGACCTCAACATACTGGACCTCCCTGAGAGTTGACAGCCACTCCCCACTCCCATCTTAGAGAAGAACCCCAGGGGGTTAGGGGTTCAGCCATGGAGCGGAGGTGGGAGTTAGCAAGAAGCAAGTCAAGGTCATACTCCAAGGGAAGGGTCTGGGAGAGGAAAATGGAGAAGGAGACAGATGTGCCACAGATCTAAAGAGTTAGCCATTCAAGCAACAAACCTCATCTGAGTCCTTGTCCTCTTTGACCTTTCTGCAATTTCCCTTCCTTCCTTTCCATCCCTTCCCTTCCTTCCCTTTCATTATGTCTCCTGTTACCTCAACATCATGCACTGTTCCATGCACTGGGACTTTAGGAAGGAAAACATCACAGCCCCAGCCCCTGAGGGGCTCACAACCCAATGAGG
This sequence comes from Mustela erminea, assembly GCF_009829155.1. Lineage (NCBI taxonomy): Eukaryota > Metazoa > Chordata > Mammalia > Carnivora > Mustelidae > Mustela > Mustela erminea. The sequence continues at coordinate 30,021,237 of NC_045627.1, read as the reverse complement.
GAGATTCATGAGTAAACTTTGCTGGCCCCCAGGTTCCCCTGAGAGTCACTGATCACTCGCTCATTTGGCTCAAGGTTTCTACCAAAGCATCCTCATTTCCTAACCGGATTTGCTCTCAGAGCTTAGTTTATGTAATACTGTCTTCTTCAGTTTCCCAGGGCCTGACAAGGATGAGGGAAAAAACCCCACATACTCTCATTATGCAAATGTTTATATTGCACGCCTGTGGCCAGATGAATCTTTATAAAACCCCACCTTTGTCGCAGCATTCCCTTTCCCAAAGACTTCCAAGGAAGTGCTAACTCCCTAGCTCCTTCTCAGGGATCCAGGCACCTAGCGGGTTCTTCTTCTTCTAAACTGGCCCTGATTGCAGATGCTGATCATTGGGCAATAAATCCATTCTGCTTCATGGTGTTGCTCGCATTGTTGTCTCGGTTATCGATGAACTCATTACTTAGCTTCTTGTGGATTTAGGCCATGCCTTCCTAATTACTTTAAAAAAATGAGAGTCATTACAGAAAAAGCAGGGTCTAGAGCCATCCTGTGTCTTCCCCTCTCTCAGAGAGACACCTGCTCTGTGCCCTTCTTAACCACTCAAAAAATATACTTCTATATGCAGACGTATTATGAATTCATGGATTATGTAGAGTATTATTTTCATTATGTGTGTGTTTGCATAAATGGTATTGTACAATATGCATCACTCTACAATCCAAGTTTTTCACGCAGTATATTTTTGAGATCCATTAACACCAGCGTGTACAGTTCCTAGTTAGTTCCATTAAATTACTCTATTGTACTCTATGAAGCCAGTGCACTGCGTTTTATTTGTCCCTTCGCCTCATGATGGATATTTAGGTTGTTTCTAATTTTCTCTTGTTATAAATAGTGCTCCAGTGAACATCCCATACATATGCCAAACTACTTTTAAACCCCGTGGGAGACAGGAACGGTGAATTCTAATTTTTGCATCCTCTGTTCCCCTTAGCACAGGGCCCCGCCTGTGGCACATAATCAATAGATTGATTAATCCATACTTTGTGCAACATACGTATAGGTAAACTAATACCCAAAGTCACATTTTGAAGTGATGTTTTAGGTGGAAGTACAAATTCAAAGTTGACAGCATTCATTGCCCAATTCGAGTGACACCTGCACACTGGGGCTGCTCCCTCCTCTGAGACAGAAGTTTTAAGGCTCTTTCCTCTGGATACAGAAGTGACTCCTATACAGACTGTAGGGGAAATCAACAGATGATATCCCCAGAAGGAGACTTGCTGGTGGGCATATTTAACCCTTTCCTGTCCTTCTCCCTCCTTCCCTCCTCCCCCTGCCTTTTCTGTTTTTTTTTTTTTTTTTTTCTGATGAGGTCTCTGGAGATCGCTTGGAGCAAGGAATATCTCAAGGAGCCATTGCTACCCCTCTTGCTAGCCGGTAGAGCAGTTGGTCACGGAGCAGGTGGGTCATGGTAAATGGTAACAAAAGCTTCTGCTTAACCTGAGTGCCTTCCACCATGAGGCATGAGATCAATGAGATCATGAGGCATGAGGTCAGGCTGGGAGCCCCGGGAAGCTGTTTAAGGTGTTCTCCTCTTTATTCTGATCGGTCAGCCCAGTAAGTGTTTATGCCGTACAGGTGAATCAGAGTTGGGGCTCTCGCCTCAAGGAGCAGGTGTCCACTAGGAAAGGTCAGGCAGGAGAAACAGAACTTCCAAAAACGAGGCACCAGGAGATGCGCCAAGAAATCAGGGTTGCAGAGAGGCCTCCTGCTGAGGAAGCTTCACTTGGGGGTTGAATTCTGCTGGGGGCCTGCAGTGGGATTCCAGCCGGTGGGACTGGGAGTAAGAGAAAGCGGTGGTGGGAGTGAAGTCCAGGAGCTTTCAGAGGGACCTCCAGGGGCAGAGGGATGGATCTGGCCCATGAGCTCCTAGTTTACTTATGTTCCTCTGGAAGAACAGGGAGGGAGTCTGGAAGGCAGGCCGAGGGAAGCGTGAGGGAAGCGTGAGTAACAGGGGTGGTGTTTGGTCCCGAAACCCCACCACTCCGTGGCACTCCAAAGATGTTTGCCAAACAAAGGCAGACTTATCCTACTTCATTTATATTACTTTCTTACTGAGGCTTAACACATATCAAGGGCACAGATCTGAAGTGTAAGGCTCCATGAATGTTGACACATGTAAAAACCATACTGGTTAAAACGTAGAACATTTTGAGCCCCGAATCTCTCTGGCACTCCCTCCCTGAGAGCGCCAACTCCCTCTCCACACACACAAGTCCCTGCTGCCTTTGACTTGCATTTCCTGGAACAGTTTTGCCTGTTGTTCAAGTACATGGCCTCCTGCAGGGCTGCCCCATGGGGGAGTTTCTTCAGAGGCAAAGTGCAGAATGGCTGGAAAGAGGAAAAGGGGATTGTGGCTGGAGCCTGGGGGACCAGGGAACCAAGGTTCTGTGCCAGGGTGGTGGCAGTGAGAAGGGGGTGGGGGGGCAGGTAGTGGGCAGGGGGTTCCTGGAAACAGATGAGTAAAGCGGGGGCTGTTTAGGGGTGCGCTCTGGCCTACCCCAAGGTGGCATCCAGGTAGAGAGCCAGTGCCTCCCAACCTGCTGGATTCTGGAAAGGTTCTGCAAGGGCCCAGGAAGGACCGTTCTCTGCAGCGGGGTCTACTGCAGCCTCTCACCATGTTCCTCAGCTTGTCTTCCCTCAAAAGCTGTCCCCGCAGTGTTGACAATGACACCCGACCCTTCTGTGGCTGTTGGGATGGCTGGAGGTTTCATTTCAGCAGCACAGAGCTGCTGCCACAGGCTCCAGGGGACGGAGGAGTCACCTGCAGGTAAAAGATCAATTCTGAGCGAATCAGTAGCATTGGAGTTGGCCTTGTTGGCACAACCCAGCACATACCACCAAAGTGGATGTCAGGGATCTGGTGGTTTGCCTTTCTCACAAAAAGAAGGCAGTTCTGTGAATCAGTTGGGAGGGCCGTTACTAGGGACCAGAGACAAATACTTCCCAACCCCAGTATTTTCATCTGAATGAGCTCAGGGTCAGGTGAAACTAATGAAGTAAGGGAATGACCTTGATGGAGAAGAGGAGCCAGTGCTATCTGGGGAGAGGGTAGGGAAATTGGCGAGAAATGTACCAGGAGGGGAGGCCAAAATTAGGGGCCCTGTCTAGCGCCTTATCCTATATTACCCACTTGGGTAATTGTATTGTATTGATTGTATTGATGAATCCTCAGCCTTTGGGGTTACCAGTGACTCCCTCCACTCCCATTCTTTCACAAAGGAACACCTGGAGACTCCGGTACAATCGTGAAATGAATCCCCCTGATACTTTCCCATCTTGGAAACAGTTCTGTGAGTTTCTTGCTACTTCATGCCTCATTGTGACTTGCTAAGTGTTGAATCTTTAATGTGCTGCATAATCCAGTGTCCTGTGTTGGAACAGGTGTGAGAAGGGAGATTTCAAAAGCAAATAAACATGCAGAAGCCTTTCTTTTCCCATTCATGGGCTGCCAGCGTGTGGGGGGCGGGGCAGCGGCTGGGGTGGGAAGCTAGCGTGGAGCTAGCCTGTGAGGAAGGGCCCAGCAGCCCTCCCCTTCTGGGACACACCTTCCAGCTGGGCCGAGATGGAAACAAACAATTATCAAACACAGTGATATGATAAGTGCAGTGATATGCGCACTGTGGGAGTGCGGGAGAGGGAGGATTCATTTTGCCTAGGCAGTTGCAGAAGGTGGATACGGTGGGGCTGGGTCCTGCAGGATAAGTTCACCCAAAAAGGCACCCCGGGCCAAGAAAACGTGTCCACCAGAAGAGCAAGGCGGTATGAGGAATGGAAGTCTAGAGTGGAGGGGGTGAGGGGAGAACGAAAAGGGGACACAGGGAAATGAGACTTGAAGAGAGCTGGGGGGCATCGCGAGGATGTCTGTAGGGGGTGACTTGAGCTGCCATGTGCTCAGAAGTGGTAACGCTGTAGGCAGTGTGAATGGAAGACGATCAGCTCATTGGGCTTCTCCTGCGCAAAAGTGTGACGTGGTTCACGGTCCCGCCATTCCTCTCTGGACTCCGTCACCCCTTTTACGTTCCCCTCTCCAGGTGTCCTTATGACTTCCCTTCTCTTCCTCATCACAAGCCCCAAATCACTGTGCCTGTTTCTACCAAGTCAGAAGAGGTGATGGGTGAGTGCCAGGTGGCAGGAGAAATGAGTTTTGCCAGCACTTGCCAGCCGCGCATCAGACAGCTTGCTGAGGTGGTTGTGTTCGGGCCACACTTAAGCCTCCTAAGACCGCGGTGGTGTGTAGAATTCTCACCCGCATTTCACAGACAGAAACGGTGGCTCAGAAAGTCCCATTTCACACAGCCATGCAGGGGACCTGTGATTCTGACACAAAGTGTTCTGATTCTGGGGTCCACAGCTGTAACCCCCACCCTGAGCCTGTAGTCTCTGAATGCCTTGTTCTGCCCCATCACATGTTTGCAGTAATGAAGTCCTTAGTTCTCGGGACAGTCAGTCAGACAGGGAGGGCCACAGGGAAGGAGAGGGAGGGTGGAAAGTCTCAGGTAGGAGACAGTTCCTCATCCAGGGCTGGCCCAGGGCCGCCTACTCCAGAATGCTCGGAAGGGGCAGCCCCAAGGGTTGTTTAGGGGCCCATAAAAATGTTCTGATCTCTTAAAATCAGAAGGAAAAAAATGTACTTTAAGGACAAAAATATTTAATCTATACTACTGATAAATTCATCCTTATAACAATGCAGGTGTAAAATATAATTTAATGTTTTGTTGTTGTTGTTGTTTTTTAAACAGAGGAAACAATCTTTTAAGGCAAAAGTACTGAGGGCCCAGGAGAGTCACAATGTGGCCCTGGCCTGACCTTTCCACTTGCCCTTCTGCCTTGTGCCAAATTTATTTATCCCCTAAATTCTCCCTGCCTCTTATGTCTGCGCTATCTTCTCTTTCCTTCTGCCAATATTGTAACTTGGGCCATGCTAGGACCATTGCAGTAACTTCCGCTCTGATGAGCCTGCCTTTAGCTTCTTTCACTTTCCCAAGTCTTCTCCCAACTCCCAGCCCTGTGATCTGTTTCTATTTATCTTACAGTTTTATGATACTGTATTTATCCTCGTGGTTGTATATATGTCATGTGTCTGGCCAGAGCGTGTGGAGTCACTTGTGTCCCTTAGAAGTGAGGCTCATCCACTTAAAAAAAAATTAAATGTAAAAATTGGTGATATATAATGTGGAGTTTAGCATTTTGACCATCTCTAAGTGTACAATCCGGTAGCATTAAGTATGTTCACAGTGTCGTGATACCATCACCACTACCCATTTCCAGAGCATTTTCATCACTGGAGACAGATACTCTGCCACCACCGTTAAGCTGTAATTCTCTATTGCCTCTCCCCTCAATCCCTAGTGCTTTCTTTCTTTTTTTTTTTCCCCCCATCTGGAGATATAATTGACATGCAACATTGTGTAAGTTTAATGTGTACATCCTAATGATTTGATATGTATATATTGGGAAATAATTACCACAATAAGATTAGGTAACATCCATCACTTCAGACAGTGACAATTGTGTGTGTGTGTGTGTGTGTGTGTGTGTATGAACTTTTAAGATCTACTCTCTTGAACCTTTAAAATACATGATACAGTATTGTTAACTATTACCTATGTAATGTCACCCTTACATCCCCAGAATTTATTTATCTTCTACCTAGAAGTCTGTTCCTTTGGCCGCTTTCATCCATTTCCCCTCCTGTTGCTTTGCCCCCCGCCCTGGTAACCACCAGTCCACTCTCTGTTTCTAAGAGAAAGATTTTTTTTTTTTTTTTGAGATTTCACAGGTACTTGAGATCACACAGTATTTGTTTTTCTCTAGTATTTTCTATTCTACTTTCTATCTTGATAGTACTTCTTCTAGGTGTCTCGTATAAATGATAATGTAATATTTGTCCTTTTGTATCTGATTCTTTTCACTTAGCATGTTGTTTCCAAGTTTCATCTATGTTGTAGCCTGTGTCAGAACTTCATTCTTTTTTATGGCTGAGGATATTGCATTGTACATATATACCTCATTTTGTTTAGCTATTCATCTGTTTATGGACATTTGAGTTATTTCTACCCTTTGCTATTTTGACTAATACTGCTATGAACTTCGGTGTACAAATATCTATTTGAGTCCCTGCTTTCAATTTTGGGGGTCTATACTTAGAAGTAGAATTGATGGGACATATGGTAATTTTATGTCTAATTTTTTTGAGGAACTGCCAAATAGCAAACCACTTTTTTCCGTGTGTGATGAATAGAGGCGTCCTCAAGTCCACTCTCCAAAGCCTGGCTCTTGAGTTTGAATGACTGTAAACATTTATCGAAACTCATCAAATTGTGCATTTTTAAATGGTGCATGTTACTCTAAGAGATTATGGCTCAATAAACTAGACTTTAAAAACATAACCTCCTTGTATGAGAGGGTAGATTCTGTAATGGAGGCTTGAGATGGATACCGCAGAGGAGAAACTGTGGGAAGAAAGGGATTTTTTGAATGGGAGAGGAGAATGACCAGCCTCTCAATCTTATGTGAGTACAGTTAGGTGTGTGTTATAAATGTGAGCATTGGTGAGCTTAGTTTATGAAACTGTTGTTTTTTATTCAGCAACAGTCACTTATTATGCATCTGTTGCATTATTTTTTTTTTTTTTTAAGATTTTATTTATTTGACAGACAGAGATCACAAAAAGGCAGAGAGGCAGGCATAGAGAGAGGAGGAAGCAGGCTCCCTGCTGAGCAGAGAGCCTGATGCGGGGCTTGATCCCAGCACCCTGGGATCATGACCTGAGCTGAAGGCAGAGGCTTTAACTCACTGAGCCACCCAGGCGCCCCTACATGACATTTTATAACACCATTTGTCTCAAGTTACAAGCACAGAATGAAAGTGTTAACTAAAAGTAAAATGTCACTTAAAAAATGTAAAGTCCGATATACAAATCAATGGAAAGATACCCTGTTTTTGTAGTTTGGAAGCCTTAATATGGCTAAGATGTTCATACCACCCAAAGTGACCCACAGATTCAGTGCAATTCCTATCCAAATCTCAGTAGTGCTTTGGCAGAAATAGAAAAATCTCTCCTCAAATTCATATAGAATCTCAAGGAATCCTGAATAGTCAAAACAATCTGGAAAAAGAACAACAAAATTGAAGGTGTCACATTTCCTGATTTCAAAATGTGCTACAAAGCTATAGCAATTAAAATAGTATGGTACCATCATAAAGAAAGACATACAGACCATGAAACAGAATAGACAGCCCAGAAATAGCTTTTGCATATATGGTCAAATGATTTTCAGTAAGGGGACCAAGATCATTCAATAGGAAAAATACAGTCTTTTCAACAAATGATGTTGGGGAAAACTGGATATCCACCCCTAGAAAATGAAGTTGGACCCTTATTTTATACCATTTAAAAAAATCAGGTAAAAATGGGTCAAAGTCCTGAATGTAAGAGCTCTAACTATTCAACTCTCAGAAGAAGTAATAAAGGAAAATTCACTGGATTTGTCAATGACTTCTTGGATATTGACACCAAAAGCATAGGTAAAAAAAAAAAAATTAAGTAAGTTGAAGTTTATCAAAATTAAAGACCTTTGTGCATCAAAGGACATTATCAACAGACTGAAAGAGACAGCCCACCGAATGGGAGAAAATATTTAAAAATCATAGATCTGATAAAAGATTGACATCTACAATAAATAAATAATTCTTACACCTCAATAATATTAAAACAAATAATCCAATTTAAAACTAGGCAAAGGATTCAAGTAGACATTTTTCCAAAGAAGATATACAGAGGGCCAATGAGCACACAGAAACTACTCAATATTACCAGTCTTTAGGGGAATACCAATCAAATAGATTCACTCCTATCGGGATGGCTATTTATTTAAAAAATAAAATAAGTGTTGGAGAGGATATGGAGACATTGGATCTCTTGTACATTGCTGGTGGGAATGTAAAGTGGTGTGGTCTCTATGGAAAATAATACGGAGACTTCAAAAACTTAAACGGAATTGCCATAGGATCCAGCACTCCACTTCCAGATATAGACTCCAAAGACCTGAAAACAGGGACTTGAACATATATTCATACACTCACGTTCACGGCAGTATCATTCACAGTTGCCAAGAAGCAGAAGCAACCAAAGTGTCCCTTGACACTTGGGTTATAAATAGACAAACAAAATGTGATATATACATATTGATTGTTATTCAACCTTAAAAAGGAAGGAAATTCTGACACATAGATGAAACTGGAACGCATTATGCTAAGTGAAATAAGACAGACACAAAAGAACAGTGAACAGTACACTTAGAAATGGTTAAAAGAGTGGGGCACCCGGGTGGCTCAGTTAGTTAAGCGTTTGACTGTTGATCTCAGCTCAGGTCTTGATCTGAGTTGTGAGTTTAAGCCCCGTGTTAGGCTCCATGTCTACTTTAAAAAATAGTTTAAGTGGCAAATCCACACACAGAGACCAGTAACAGTACTTCTTCATTCCTGCTGGCTTCAGAGATCTTTTCAAGCCTTCAATTCAAACTGTCCAAAATCAGGCTTCCACCCCTTTCCCAGGACTGCGTTAACTCCAAATGCCTTCTTCCACCCAAAGCTCTGGTCACATTGTTTAATGGCTGCATTCCTTCATTTCCCTGCTCTGTCCTGCTTTACTTTTTTGCATTTCCTAAGCGTGCCTGCTTTGCCTGGAATGACCGGCCCTCTTCCCATCTCCACCTTTTGATCCCACCCATAGACGGAAAGTCAATGCTAACCTTCTTCAGGGTTGGGACTTCAGTTCCTCTATTTTGGTACTTGTCACTATTTTTTTTTTTTTTTAGGATTCTTCCCCACCCTCAATACATTTTTTTAGGATTCTTCCCCACCCTCAATACATTTAAAAAACTCTGAGTGATATGTATTTTTAAAAGCAGCCATGGATTTAGCCTGCTATAAGTAATGAGTAAATGTTTGCCAAAGGAATGAAGCTTTCTTTACAGAAGAGGTCCTCTATGGGAAACAGAAACTTTTGCTCTTTTTGAACTCTAACCAAATGTCTCCAAAGAAACCGAAGGACTTCGATGAGATTTTGCAAATTTGTTATGTCAATATTTTATATGTCCTGGTTGTCACAGGTGAGACAAGTGACATTCACCATAAGTACAACTGGTCAGCAGATGCATTTCTTAAGGGTTTTTGTTCATTTTTGTTTTTGTTTTTTTCTCGAACTAAGATGGAAGTGTCATGGGATGTAAAGTGTAATGAACAATTGCTCTGAAAACTGTATTTTGTTTATTCATGACTACTTTATTATTTAAAAATTTTTTTTTCTTTTAAGATTTTATTTATTTACTTGACAGACAGAGATCACAAGTAGGTGGAGAGGCAGGCAGAGAGAGAGAGAGGATGAAGCAGACTCCCCGCTGAGCAGAGAGCCAGATGCAGGATTCGATCCAAGGACCCTGGGATCATGACCCAAGCCAAAGGCAGCGGCTTAACCCACTGAGCCACCCAGGTGCTCCAGGACTGCTTTAGATGTATTAGGGAAACATCCCTTAAAGCCAATGCATAGGGACAGATGAACAGATGGAGAAGCAGTCATTTGCTTCCTGCTCAGTTTGAAAGCAATGCCCTTGCTCATGTACATGATCAGTTTAATAAATTCAACTAAAGGCAAGAAAGGTGTGATTAGGGAGAGCAGACATTATGTATGATATAAGCTACATATTTAAAGAACCTAGCTCATGGTGAAACAGGCCTTTCATCATCATCTCAATGAAATAAGGAGATCGCTAACAAGAACATTTTCTAGAAATACAACTAGGAAAAAAAAATCTCTTAAAAAAGTGAATTAGGGAAGTGGCCCTTGCTTCTTGGAAAGCAGTGACTTAGTGGGAGAGACAGCCCAGATCGGGGGTGACATCTAGTGATGGGGCCTCGGTTACCACCTGCTTCTGCTTCATTTAGGATCCTCTGTTGAGTCAACCTTCCGAGATGTGCTATTGGAGGATGAACTTGATTGGGAACAATACTATCAAAGAAAAGACATGAGAAGTCGTGGGAGTCAACATATGATCTTTTTTAAAAAAATCATTGAAATGCAACATAGATTCAGGAAAGTATACAAATCACAAGTGTTATAAAATGAACACACCTGTGTGACCAGTACCCAGCTCCAGAAAGACACTACCAGCACCCCTGAATCTCCCTCATGCCCCCTCCCACTCTCTCTCCCTCCCTCCTCACCCGAGGGATCCTTTCCTTTCCTCCAAGATCATAGATTCTTTTGCCTGTTTTTGAACTTTATGTAAGTGGAATCATACGGTATGTTAAAAATAAAAAGATGTTAAAAAATAAAATTACCAAGTTCAATTTGAATAAGAAGGAACATTTTTAAATGTGCCTATCCACTAGTTCACTAGTTTATTTGGAGGGAAGGTGAGGAGAAGCCGCACAGGAAGAGGACTACCTACACCTCTGTGGGCTTGCCAGTGATAGTATTATTGGGATCTGTTAGTAAGTGCTGGTAATTGGGCCACGCAAGCCACGAAACCTATTCATTTTTTGAGTTGGTGGATGAATCATTCAATCCATCCCTGCAGTCTGGCAAGGCAGAATGCAGAAGCCCCATTTGGTCTTAACATGTGGAATGGTAAAACCTGGCAGATTACTGAGCTCCAGAATAGTGTCCCTAACAAAATGGGTTATAAGATGCTAATCCAGTTTGATGGATCCATTCAGGGCATTCTTCCAAGTACACAGAGTCCATGTGGTTAGAGAGCTAAAAGGCTCCATGAATGATGTGTGGTTAACACCCAAACAAAACAGGGGTCTTTTGGCAAAAATGGGAAAGTATGGCTGTTGAGGAAAAAATCAGTGGTGTCTGCCACCATGCCATTGTTGTAACCCCAGGGACAACAGACAGCTCAGCTCTCAGGGGCTAACGTGGTAAAAACGCACAAAAGACGTCCTCTGTGTATTTTCATGGGGGAAAAAGAACGCTCCCCTCCAACACTGGGGAGGTGGGGGGTATACGTATTCGTTTCTTCAGTTTTTAGGGCTGCTATATCAAAGTTCCCCAAACTGGACTTCAAACAACAGATGATATTTGTTGTCTCACAGTTTTCTGGAGGCTAGAAGTCGGAAATCAAGACGCATCAGTTCATGCTCCTTCTCAAGTCTGTAGGAGGGAACCCTCCTCTGCTCCTCCCAGCTCCTGGTGATGGCTGTCCATCCTGAGAGCTCCTTGCTCCTTGGCTTGCAGCTGTAGCTCCCATGTCACTTCCTCTCACATGTCTGCTCAGTATTTCTTCTTCTCTTCTAAGGACAGCAGGCATATTGAATTAGGGGTCCACCTTATTCCACTCTGACCTTACCTTAGCTTGACTACTCACATCTACAATGGCCGTATTTCCAATAAAGTCACATTCTGAAGACCTGGGGGTTAGGACTTCAACAGGAGATCATGTGAGTCATTGCCTCCTCTCAGGCTTTGATGGATACAGAGCTTGAACTGGAAACCGGCTTTGGATAAATATTTGCTATTAATCTCTAAGCTACAAAACACCCATCCACTCCAAGAGGCATCATTAGGAGCAATGAGGAAGCAGTAGGGTAAGACATAAAACTCGAGGGCTTTGGAGCTGTCTCAGAACTGGGTATGAGTCCAGTTTTGTCATTCCTAATAATACAACTATTTAGTTTCCCCTCAGTAAAGTCAGAAAAATAGTGACTGCAAATGGATATGTAATGAGGTGATTTATGTAACATACTGAGCTCTACCCTTGACCACTAATAGGCTCTCAAGACTGAGAACAGATTTATGCCTCAGTTTCCTCAAAGGGGTACAAGGTAAGTGATGTCTTTTCATGCAAGATGCTAGCAGTTTTGAATAGATGGCACTTTTGTTATCAGTCTTTTTCCAATGTCTCTCTTCATCCTATCATTTCGGGGATGCTTACTGTCTTCTCCCCTACAAAGATAACTCTCTTGCATTCTCTTTTGCCAAGTTTTTTTTTTTTTTTAGATTTCAAATGTATCTCCAACACATAAATTGTGTTGTCCTGTGCCTAGATCCCAGTACACTCATCATGAGCTTTCCTGCCTAAATGCTAGGATAGCACAGTGGTTACTCACATGCGCCCTAAAGTAGACAACCATCACTAGAATTACAACCCCACTGGCTGTGGGTTTTTCAAAGTCTTGTGGAATTGAAGCCAATTAGATAGGTATTAAGTTAGGTCCCTAAGTTTGGAGTCAAGCAAAGACCGAGATTACTAAAGAAAATTTTAGGACATGTTCAAAGGAAAAAAAGGAGAGCAAAACTTACAATTTCAAGTGTGCGTTGAATCCATTCATGTTAGAGTTTAGAAATCTAATTATGGTGGGGCACCTGTGTGGCTCAGTTGCTTTAGCGACTGCCTTTAGCTCAGGTCATGATCCTGGACTTCCAGGATCGAGTCCCGCATCGGGCTCCCAGCTCCTTGGGGAGTCTACTTCTCCCTCTGACCTCCTCCTTTCTCATGCTCTCTTTCACTCATTCTCCCTCAAATAAATAAATAAAATCTTTAAAAAAAAAAAAAAGAAATCTAATTATGGTAGTTACCGTCTATTGAGCAGTTACCACTACCAAATGTAATGCTAAAGACTGTATAAGTTTTAGTTCATATACTTGTCACAACAACTCCATAAGCTAGGTACTACTATGAGATGAGACACTGAAGCACAGAAGGTTATAGAATGTGTCTAAAGCCACACAGCCATTGGGGTTGTAATTCTAGCCAGGGTAGTCTACTTTAGGGCCCATGGGAGTAACTGTGCTATCCTAGCATTTAGGCAGGAAAGCTCATGGTGAGTGTACTGGATCTGGGCACAGGACAACACCCAGCTGGGTCTGTGCTCTTCTCACTCATCTGCAGTGTGATTCCCCACGCTCAGTAAACCTCCCCCAGTTGGTGGTTCACATTCCATCCGTTTTCAGCTTCATGGTGTCTGGCTCAGGTTCCTTCTCTCTTCCTCCTAGCTATGTGGTTGCAGTTTACATGCTAAATTGAGCAGAGCCAATAATCTGCATAAGGTCAGTCTTAGTAATTACAAATGAACTAGAGCTCAATGTGGCCAATGGCATGATCCAAATAGCCACAGTTAATGCCAATAAATGTGTGCATGAATGCATCCCATAGACATCTGTAAATGTCTACTAAGTGCCAGTTATAGTGTCTGATAAGGGGCTGTAAATATAAATGACACATTGTCTCTGAAATCTAGGAGCTCATCAAGCAGTGGGGGAGATGGAGAAGTAATTAAGCAAAGAAAGCACAAGGAAATGACAGGCCTTAGTAGAAGTTTAGGTAAAAGACCACGGACGTACAGAGACTGGTGACCACCTTTCAGCTGTATTTGGCAGAGTGCAGAAATGTCCTCCAGACAGAACAGGCCTAACAGGCAGAGAAGAGAATGACAAGTGTCTCAGATGGCCCTGAGATACAATGGGGTTCCCAGGCCCCACCCCAGACTTTCGAATCTGCATCCCTGAGGGTGTGATCAGAGAATCACTATTTGAAAGGAGGCTAGGATTTGTCAATTGCTGTGTCCCGGTCCACAAATCAAGGACTCTGGCAGTGGCTGTCCCATGCAGATTTGGGATGGGGAAGGTAGAGTGCTTGAAACAGAGAGTGCAGGGAGAAAATGGCAAGAAATGGCCCATTAAGGGTAGGTTGGGACCAGTTTTGCAAATCCCTAAGTAAAGATGTTGGACTTTATCTTGTCATCAATGAGGGGCTCAGGGAAAATGCAGAAGCAAAGGCATGATATGATCAAAGCCTTGATTTGGAACTGGTAGGTGAGGAAAACCTATAAATTATCATATCCGTAGTGTGGGGCTTTTTTTTATCCCTTATAAAGATGATAGGAGCATATTACAGAGAACAGAAAAAAGATGACATTTCCCCAGCAGAGTAGGTGTCCTTCAAACAGTCAATGATGGAGAAACATTTGCGGTATGAATGACTCGTTAGTCAATGCCACCACGTGCCAGCCCTGTGCTGTGTGTTTTCCATAAATTATCTCCCCTAATCCTCACAACAACACGGTGAGATAGCTATTACCTTTTACAAATGGGAAAAACCAGACACTTCTTAGAGAAGTTAAGCAACTTGCCCAAGGTCACAAAACTGTGAAGCAGCAGAGTCAAGCTGCAAACATAGACAATCTGATGGCAGAGTTCATGCACTTGGCCGTCCCGCATGCCTGCCCCATGGGGAACGAGGGCATTTCCCTGCCACCTGACAGACATATGGTTTTACATATTTATCATGATCATCCATAAAATGTTATATCTCATTTTACCCAAAGCATACTGGTGTGTCATAGGGTGTTTTCATAAATATAACTTTAATGGCTACGTGATTATCCACTGAGTGATTATAGACCACTGATTGTACTCCTTGTCTTCATCCTCAGTTTTCACTAGTACACATAACATAGTAACAAATGTTTTCACCTGCATCACATTTCCATATAGAGCTATTTCCGTAGACTGAGTTTCTAGGAAAAGGGTTACCATTGGATCGAAGGCCTCATGGCAATTGTGAACCCTTGATTGACATTGCCAGATTGTGTGTCAGAAATGTTTTACTAGTTCACATATTTACTATATTGTCATCATATAGCCTCATACAAAGTATGAGAATATCAACCACCCACCCTCACTTGCACTGAGCGTTATTTTTAAAAAATCCCTCCTATTTTAAAGGTTTCATATGACACATTATATGTCATTTTAACCTGCATTCATTTGATGTTCAGTATGGTTGCATATTTTCCCATACTCTACTGATTAATAGCATTTCCTCCTTTGTGAGTTATCTGCTTGTCCATTTCACCTATTTCTCTTCTGGAGAGTTTTTAGGAGTCGTTTTCCAGGTAGACTATCCAGATTTGGGGAAGACACCGGGATGAAGGGCTGAATAAGAGATAAAAGTCAGGATTTGAGAAAATCCTCAGCACTGATTGCTAAAATGGTCACACACCTTCTTAAAATCAAAATCGACCCAACTACAGTAGCTGGGATGATAATAAAGTAACCCCTCTTTCTCTGTTACAAATTGTGCTCCACAAATGAACTGGTACACCAGAAAATTTAAACACAGAGCTTTAATTTTCTTTAAAAAAAAAAATTTTATTTGTTATTTATTTTGACAGACGAGATCACAAGTAGGCAGAGAGGCAGGCAGAGAGAGAGGAAGGGAAGCAGGCCCCCTGCCGAGCAGAGAGCCTGATGCGGGGCTTGATCCCAGGACCCTGGAATCATGACCTGAGCCGAAGGCAGAAGCTTTAACCCACTGAGCCACCCAGGTCCCAGGACCCTGGAATCATGACCTGAGCCGAAGGCAGAGGCTTTAACCCACTGAGCCACCCAGGCACCCCTTTAAATTTTCTTCTAAAGGTAGCATTGGTGAGTGTGTGCAAGATTTCTACTGAAAGACCAGAAGTACAGAATTGATACACGTGATCATGCGGCAGTTTTAGGGAAGAAATCCTAATCTGTGTTTCCCTAAAAAGAATCATCTGCCTACCATAGGTGTCCTGATTTAGGTGGTACCTGGATGAGTACTGTTTAGCAGCTACCTACTTATTTTAATACGTGTTAGGAAAAATATAACCTGCTCATAAATCCATGATGTGCATGATTGCCCAGACGTGACTGTGCCAAGATACATGCAAAGAATGGCACAAAATATTCTTAAAAAGCATGAATCAGGGGCGCCTGGGTGGCTCAGTGGGTTGGGCCTCTGCCTTCAGCTCAGGTTATGGTCCCAGAGTCCTGGGATCGAGCCCTGCATCGGGCTCTCTGCTGAGCAGGGAGCCTGCTTCCCCCTCTCTCTCTCTGCTTGCCTCTCTGCCTACTTGTGATCTCTATCTGTTAAATTAAAAAAAAAAAAAAAAGCATGAATCAGTTCAAAGAAATAAGTCATTGCATGGGTGGGTGTCCATGGCCAGGACAAAAGGCACAACGTCAGCATGCTCAGAGCTGAAGTTTTAGAAACCCGGCTTTACTTTGTCATCATCAATATGCCTCTCCTTCGTGCTCACTACGTACTAGATGCTGTGCTCAGTACTGAAGGAACGTACTGCTGCTTCTGAGAGTTCACAGCTAAGACAAGAGAAGACATGTGAGCTGGGAAATGTGGAAAGTCTGTCCTGCTGGCGAGGCAGGGCACGCACCAAACAGCTAGAAATCACAGACAACAGTGAAGAGTTAGAAAGAAACTTGACAGTAGAGCCCCCACACTGCCATATTACAGGAGTCTTCTGCCTGTTTTCCCTCCCAACGTTTTTGCCAGGCAAGGTGAAACTAAATTCTTCCTTCTATCTCTTCTTTCACTTGTTCCTTCTTATTCTCTCATACAGTGTCTCTAATTTCAGATTCGTTTTCTATCCCCCCAGATTGCCTACCCCTGAAACGAGGCATCCAGGATTATCTAGGTGTGTGCCACAGGGCATTGGACGGGGAAATGATGTGTATGCACCTGGTGCAACAGCCTCAACTGGTAAATCAAGTCTCTGTTCTTCTCACCCTGATGATTTCCTTTTTAAAATTCATCTTGGAGGAAGTTGTGTAACATTTATTTTCCACCCTGGGCTTCTAACTCACTTGGCTTTGAATAACAACTGGCCACCTTGAGAACTGCGAACCCTGATGACTGTAAGGATTCGGGAGGGGCAGATATTTTTGGGTGACTGTTCACCAGTTATAATCAAAAACATGACCTTGGGAGGATTATAGTGGTGCTTGGAGTACCTGTGAGATGTAAAGTTAGTAGCCCCAAATGGGTGTGGGCACCTGGTATGAGAGAGCTGTCATGTAAATGCTCTGGGAATAAAATAGAGGCACAAAAGCCTGTGCCCTCAAGGACCGTGCACAAAGATGGGCTGGAGAAATAATGATTTATATGAGATTCGTAACTCTTACCAAGGGAATGTGTGATAAATGTGTAGGAGACTCACAGAGGAAAGATAATTTCTGACATAGTAGATCTGTGAGGAAGAAAAGTTTGAGCTTTCCCAGTCTCTCTTCTGACTGACTTAACAAAAGCAACAAGTTAGTTTTAAGGGATATTTGGATAAGATTTTGACCGACACAGGTAGGAAATGGGGGCATAGGGTTAGAAGGGTGTAGACAGTGTGGGGAGAGAAAAAGCCAAGATATGAAGAGTGAAGAGTGTACATTTTATATGGGAGACAAGAGGTGCTTGGGTACATGAGGAGACAAGGCTATGGTGGAAGGCTTATTTAGGGAGCTAGTGGGCGGGAAGCCTGGAAGGTAGATTAAAGGACCCATCTCAAGGGTGATGGGGAGACATTGGCATTTTGTAAGAATAGTGAGAGTGACATTACATTTGTTCTTTGGGAATATTGTTGTGGTAGCTGGACAGAGCATGGGTTGGAGGAGGAAGAAACCAGAGATAGGAAACCAGTTGGGCAGCTGTTGCCATAGTCAAGTAAGAGCTAATGAGGGCCAGGTTAGGGCTATGGTGATGAGAATGGGATACAGGCAAAGGATGCAAGAGGCATTTTGGAAATGGCCTGGAAACTAGTTGGATATAGAAGGAGAGAGAGAATTAGAAGGTGGCCTTAATATGGAGGCTGGAAGAGAGTAGAAGCGCCACTACTTGAGGTGGAATTGCTGGTTTATGGGGAATATTGGGAGTCTCCTTCATCTATGGATGGGTTTAAGCAAAGGAAGACCCATTATTGGTGGAATCATCCATCACTGGTTGTGCTTGGAGAGCAGGGATGCTAATGGTTAATAGTAGACATGGTCAAGATTTTCGGGTGACGAGAAGAAACTTACAGACAGTCAGAAAGAGGTCTTAGGAAACTGCTTTAAACACCACTAGGTATCATTCTTGTGATTTGAGAAATTGGTATCTTCAACACTGATATTCGTGTGCCCAGAGCCTTCTGATTTCAGATTCTCTTCTTGGAGCTGTATACCAACAGTCAAAATGTACTAGTCCTAATGTCTCTTGTCTCAGGGCATTGAGACATTGGTCTCTTTAAGTGGCAGTTAGCTAGGAAATTCATTAATTTATTCAACAAATAGTCAATGAATGTTTACCATGGCCAGGCACTATTCTAGACATTTTACTGCTGAGATTATAGCCGCAAATGGAACAGACAGAATCCTTATTCTTGTGGATCGTCCTTGTAGTGGGGATAGCAGACCATGAATAAAGCAAAAAAGCAAAAAAGCAAAAAAATGTATTACACAGTGGTAAATGTTATAGAGAAAAGAAAAAAACTAAAATCAAGAGGCTGGGAACCGCTGGGTTGGGAAAACCGCTGTTATAAATAAGGTGGTTGGGATAGCCTCAGTGACAAAATGCCATTTGAGTAAAGACTTGTAGTCGAGGAAAGGGTGAACCATGTTTATATCCAGGCAAGAGCATCCCAGTTGGAGGGAACAGCAAATGCAAACACCCAGAGTTGGATGCACGCCTGGAGTATTTGAACAGCAGCAAGGCGGCCAGCAGGGATGGAGCGGAATGAGGCAGGATATGTGGAAAGTAACTAGCTGGGATCTTCTGGAGATGATGCCTGAATCTTACAGAGTGGCCCTAAAAATGGGAGTTGAGTCATTGGGAAGGAGATGTACTTGGCCATCTTTTACTTATGGGTGGGGCTTTGCTCTGCAGAGAACCAAGTAAATGTCCAGTCACAGGAAGGAAGACAGAGATTTTTCGTCAGAAAACACCAAGTCTCTTGTTCCACTCGGTAGAGGCGACAGCCATGATAGAGTGCTCCTCACTCCACCCCTTGTCCTATTGTGGCTGGCAGGAGGCCTGGGTCTTCCCAGCAGTCTTTGCAAGGCTGATACACGTCAATATTACTCAAAATGGATAGATCCCAAAAAATAAAAATAAATTACACTAAAAAAGTATCTATGCTCTTTGTTTAATTCTCTGCATCAGAAGTTACGTTTAGTTTACAGTTCACTTTTTTTTTTTCTTCAATATATACCACACTGCAAGGTGGGGCTGGAAGGAAGAAAACCACGTAGGCTAAAGTCCCTCAAATTCTATACTTAAACTCCATCTCCATGGCAGCATGACAGCCTCTGACCATGTGGAACCGTCACAATTTTGAAGAATAGCTTTAGATTGTAATTCTTCACTTATCTAAAAGCTGCATTTGCTTAATGAAGAGGCTTATTATATCTTCCCTACAGCTATTGACCATCAAATTGGGGAGGGGGATGTTTTCCTTTATTTCTCTGAACTGGGCAACTCACTGCTTTCCTTCTGGCTGGGAGCCTAAACCCTTGCAAGGGCAGAGACAAACACAGGAAGGGGGAGGGAGTGAAGGGGACAGAAGGGCTTACCCATGATGGAGTCACATGAACTTGTAGATCAAAAGAGCAGTCCTGGCTTTAAAAGACTGTGGCACTATTCATGAACCCGGTGACTGCCCAAGAAGGAACACAACTGCTTGTTGTCACCAAAGATAAAACGCTGCAGCTGGGTCCCCACCCCCCACCCTCAATCCAACTTAGATCCCCCCCATAAGGAAGGTGGAGGCTTTGACTCCACTTGGTCTCATTAACTGCTGATAAATGACAGAGTCGTAAAACAGGGCCCACAAAAGGAAGTTGGCAAAGAGGGACACGATAGTTTCCTTTTAGAGAATGCTTTCAGACCTTGTCATTCTCTTACTTTTATACCATTGGCTTGGTGAGGAGCTGTCCTCACCCTTCCTGTTAATGCAAATGAATTTAATCAGATAATGTTAGGTCGTTCAACAGAGTTCAGATCTCTACTCCAGCAATTCCCAAAGTGTGTCTGTTCCCTGGAATTCTAATTCCACATATGTCAATAGATATTATGTGGGGTAGAAAAGGAAAGGCTCCTTACTCAAGAGAATGTTGGGAAATGCTACATTTAAACAATATTGGATGGGTTTTCACTACTGCAAGACTCCCCTTAGCTGCTAACATTCCTACATAGCAAGCAGGAGATATCACACCTGTTTCCCACACTTGGGTCACCCAACCCATTTTCATGGGAAGCCCAGGGAGGTTACAAGACTTACTACCTTTGTCAGAGCTAGAACCAGAAGCCAAATAACTTGGCCCCGCCAGATTTTTTTTCACTTGCCTGGAGAAATACAGAGCATTAAAAAAACAAAACAAAAAACAAAACAAAACAAAAAAAACCACCACTACCACCACCACAACAAAAACCAACAAACTAGAAAACAGAGGTATTCATGAACCAATGTGGCAAAGGAAAAAGAAAATGTCAGATCCAAAATGTTGGGAGGTCAATCTTACATCAGTCTGTGAGTCAAAGATGCCAAAGGCAGGGTGTGAGGGAAAGACCAAAAGCCATGGATCAGGGATATGTAAGGCTGCCAAAGACAAATGTTGTTCATCTATTCCGGAATTTCTTGCCGCACATCTATAATATGCTAGGCTCCTTTCCAGGCATTGGGAATACAGAGGTGAATGAAGCTGGGTCTATGAAAGGCTGTTCCTGGGGCAGGCTCATGTGGACCTCCACCTGAATGGTGCTCCTGATGCACCTTCTGTCCCCTCAGCCAGCCCTCTGGTCACACAGGATAAGGTATAGGTGCCATAGGGTACAGGAAAGTGCTGCTTGCTAATCCAACTTTTGAACGTCAAAGGTCAAAGTTGTTCCTGTCTGCAAATTCTCAGGTTTCGTTTCCCAGAACTATTCAGGCTCTTTCTGATGCTATCTGTAGTGCTCTCTTAATTCTGAACCAAAACTAGAAACCAAGGACTTTTTCCCCTAGAATTTATTTACGTGAAAAAGTGTTACAAAATATAGACATTACATTATATTTCACTGTACGTGTTTATGAATCTTTATTCTACATATAAAAGAATAAAATTAGATAAAGGGAAATACAACATTTGGTAAAAATATGTATGATAAAACCCTTAGAACTATATAATACAAGGAGTGAACTCTGAAGTGTAAATTTTAGTTAACAATAATCCATCAGTTTTGACTCATTGATTATAACAAATGTACCACAGTAATGTGAGGTGTTCATAATAGGGGAAAACTATGAACAGGTGGGAAAGAGTATACAAGGATTCTCTTTACCTGTCAGTTTTCTGTAAACTTAAAACTGTTTGAAAAAATTAAGCCTATTAGTTAAAAAATAAAATAACATTGACTGTTATGTTGGAAAAAAGTACAGAGAACATTTTTTTTTTCCAGTGAATTATAATTTGGTAAGTTAAAACGTATTATGTTATGATTTAATACAACATTTGCTTTTTTACTTTTTTCATTTATCTAGTGAAGATGGTGATAGCAAATTATTTTATTTGCATTTTCTGAAGACTTCAGCTTGTTCAATAATTGTGTATTTTGCCTACTTTTCTTGAATATCTCTGAGAATTAATTTAATTGAATTTCTAAGAGAGACTCGGTAGGTTCAGAGCTCCCTAAAAACATTTCATGTTCACCAAAATGGTTACCTGCTGAAATTTGCCTCTCCAACATGAGGGTACCCAGGAAAGAGGATGATTTTTTGCTTTGAAAATAAGATTAGAATACTAATATACAGAGGACAAAATCAATCTTCCAGCATATTCAGTAGTTTCTCATTTGCAGATACTTTCTCCTTGCCCGTTAGGCTAGCAAGTTCTCGTTAAGCTATAACTTAAGGACATGGTGTTCATTAAAAAGATCATAGCAGGATAAAGAAGGAACAGCACTTTGAAAGGGATTTATGGCTCCTCTGGATGATTTTATTTATAATTTATTCCCCAGCAAATCTAGTTTTGATGATAGATCCTATTTAGACTTAAACTTTCTCAAAGTTTTGTGATTTGGGTAGTTTCTACATAGCTCATCTGTTAGCAGCCGATAAACCAGAGTGAAAACTGCTGTTAGTGATACTCTTTCACAATTTCTTTAGTTCGAAATGAAAGTGAAAACTTAGAATTATTTATGACTTTTGCATACTGCTGGAAAAGTCGAGTCTTCAGTGATATGTTTTGCCCCTCCTTTTAGAGAGAACATCATGTAAAATGTTTTGAACTAATGTTTTGAATTTGAATCTTTAATTTTTTTTTTTACTTTTCTTAAATTCGTGAGCTCTTTGAAACATTTTTAGTCTTCTTTTAAGAAAAGGCATCTGTCTCAGATGTCTTGGACTTTATATACTACTTGTACCCCACTTGGAGTAAATCATCCAGTTGTTGTAATGACTATTCATATCATATGAATATAAAAATATTTTTACAAGAACAACTTTCCTACAAGACTGGAAAATCATCAGATGTGTTATTCATAGAGTCAATATGAGTCTACCTTTAGAATCAATCCTCATCGAAGTTTTGACGAAGTTAGTCATCAGTTTCTAGAAAAAAATATCTTTGAACAGGTAGAATTTTCCATCTCTGCAGTTAATATTAAAGTTATCAGCCAACATGCTAATCATCTTATGGACTGGTACTGTGCTCAGAGCAGAGAAAGTATAACCGTTTAGATGGTCACTTGTTGAACCTGGAAGAACATCAAATTCAAGAACTTTTACGTTATCTCCAGGAATTTAACTAAAATAACTTACTAATATAGGGACAGCTTTTTGATTTTTGTGGTTAGCTGAAACTGTCATACGGCTGAGACATAAAGGTTTTACCCAGTTCATGTTGTCAAATCTTTTGAGATACTGGAGCAATTTTTTTTTTTTTAAACATTATACCTTTGGTTTGTGCTGATGGAAACTTAAGTTCAAATACCATGGAACTTAGCTCAGAAGAGCCATTGAAAGATCTGAAGCCATGATTGTGTTCTGTGGCATTATATGGAATTACCACCTCTTTTCTGAGCATCTTTTTGAGCTATTTCATCACTGAATCATGGAAGCTCCAGATCTGATCAATAATGCCCATTTCCTTAAATTGAAAATACAAAAAGACAGCAGAGTGGGCCTCAACGTTTATCTCACTGCCACCTAACAGACAAAATTCTACTTGTGGATTGACACTTTATTTTATAAAAGAGTGCTTCTTTTGCAAACCTCATTGAATGTTTTCTTTCCTTTCTGATCCCCGCCCTTGTAATCATTTTGATACTAAAACAAAACTGTTTAAATAATTTTAAGCACACCTCAGATATCTCTGAACTACAGCTAACAGTATTCGCTGTATAAATTAACTGTAATTTTCATCCCATATCCCGGGAATCTGCTTTGCCTGACACTTAAAATATGTGTGTAGTTTCAGGTTTGTGTGGTGGTCACAGGAACCAGCTGCTCCCTCTCTGCTCCTCTTTCTCCCTCAACATCTTTCCCTTAGAGACGTCTCCCCCTTGGCTTCTTTGCCCTAACCCCTCACCCCAGGGTGCCTCTGGGTCCAACAATAAATGCTTATGAGACATTTTATCTGAATATTTTCAAGTTATTGTAATAAATTATTCAGCTGGAGATGCTTCACCTTTTGTAGTTCTCAGTCTTATATTTCCCCATCCTTTAAAATGGACATCACTGATTGGATTCTCTCAGTAACTCTCTCCTAAGATCTCTCCTAAGAAGTTTGGGAACAGTTTTATACTTATGCTAAAAAACAAAACAAAACAAAAGAACGGAAACAAAATATTTGAAATAAGTTTCATATCAAAAGTGAACCTCCCCTTATTTATTTATTTAACAGAGAGAGACACCGCGAGAAGAGGGAACACAAGCACGGGGAGTGGGAGAGGGAGAAACAGGCTTCCTGCTGAGCAGAGCAGGGAGCCCGACGTAGGGCTTCATCCCAGGTCATCTGACTTGGACCCGAGCCCAAGTCAGATGCTTAACGACTGAGTCACCTGGGCTCCCCAAAGCCAACCTCTTCTGAAGCTTGTATATCTTGGTGTCCCCTCCACCCTGTCACCCGCTCCCATTTTTCTATCGCATTATCCTGCATGATGCTCTTCATTGCACTTGAAACATAAATGTATTCTACACATCTATGTGTTTTGTGTGTACATGTCTTAGCACCATGATTCTTCTTCCTTTAGAAGCAGGGACTTTGTCTGGCTGACAGCGGCTCCCCAGTTCAAAGAACAGGGCTGGGGTATGCTCAGTATAGATTGACTGAGAGAAACAAGTAAACCCAACAGCCGGTGATGATTGGTCCCCATCTCTGGAACTAGGCCATCCACCAAGGACCCTTGGACTGAGACATTAAGTTTTCTTAGGCTCTCTTAAGAGTTTCACCATCTCTGGGTGCTAATACTTTTTGGAAAGGGTTGCCTCCTAACTCCTACAGCAAAACAGAAAGCTTTGACAGATATATATAGACACACACACACACACACTTTAAAAATGATTAAAAGAAGCCCCACAAAGGTCAGATAAGGTAACTGAGGTCATTTAGAGACCAAGGGCCAAGCAGAGGCCTCACCATAAAAGAGAACTAAATAATTTTCAGTATACACACATAAACAGGGCTGCATAAAGTAACATTTTTTAAAAATAAGAAAGATGAATAGGAACAGCTTGTTTTTCTTAGAAATTTATTAAGCACTGAATTATGTTACGTAGACATGGATTTTAATTCTACACACTTTCAAAGACGTATTTTACAGCAGTTGCTATATCCTAGTCTATTGAGAATATCTGCCTCTGGAAATCTAAAATATCAACATGTGAGTATTTTTTTTTTTAATCTATAGTCATAGCATCATTGAGTGTGGTACAGGGAGGTAACACAGAGATGGTCTAATAATCTGCCCACTCATTGCTACTGATGGATATTCCGAGGATGGGAGAGTAAGGAGACTCCTCCAAAGGGACTGAATTCAAATCTTCTGGTGGGTCATCTTTATGTGTCCCCTACCAGCCACATTGGCCAGGATTCCATTTGTATACCCAAGGCCACAGCTCCTGTTGGCTGCCTTCTCTCTAATTCTGGGAAGCATTTTCTCCTCTCATTCCTTTAGACCCAGGGCTGATAAGCCTTCTAGCTGTGGCCGGCCAGAGTGCTTCATCAGACATTGGTGACTCCTCTTCACCCTTTGCTATACAGTTTCCTTCTCTTGAATAGTCAATGAATATGTCATGGGTTTTTTTATCCAGACTCTGACCACACACATTTGAAACTGGGTCTTCTGACTCTGACCCAGTGCTCTTTCCTTTATGCTCCCGTGTCATAAGCTGCTTTGGAAATACACATGACTTTCTACCTGCTCAGATTATACGGAAATATTTTCAAATACTCTGACGAAGTACTAGAAACAGAATCTAAAAGTATGAGTAATGAGGACCACAGAAAGGGGAAAGGCTGACTCTATGGAGGTTCTGCAGGAAATCTTGCAAAGGTGAAATTTGACTAGGGCAGAAAGTGGAACTGTCTAGAGAAGTAGGAGGGCGACGTGGTTCCTGTGTGGTTAGGGGAAGTGGGGTTGCAGCTCCCAGTCCTGCAACAGCTGAAGTTAACCCAGCTGGCTGTGTGTTTTTCATTCAGCACAGCCCTAAGACGTAAGCGAATATCTTGGTTGTGCTCAGTTAAAGAAGTAGCACATCTTTCCAATGCTAGATGGGAAAATTGGCCACACTGACACATTGAGAGGGAGTCTGCCGGCCGCCAGCGGGGTATCTAATTGAGATATTTTCAAGAGCTGAGTGGACCACAGTAGAGTTTTTACCTTATGTCCTGACACCACTGGAATATCATCTTTGCATATTGCCTTTCACCTTCACTCAATCTCATTTGCTCCTTGTTCTTCATGAGAGTGGAGTATGAGAAAAGCCATGAGAATGTGGAGGGAAGTTTCTATTCCTTAGAAATAAAAATAACTTTGTTCTAGTCTTGACCTTGTCGCTAAGTTGGTGTGACCTGTTTCAAGTCTCTGGAACTCAGGTTCCCCAGAGTAAAATGAAAACACTAGTTAGAAAGACGTTGGAGGTCATTTCCACTTCTCAGATTCTATGAGCCTCTTAAGAACGAGACTAAATCAAAGCATCTTCCATCTTGAGCTCCCTGCCTGTTGGACAAAACAGTGCACTCAAGGATATACGGATGTTATGTCTAGGACTTCAGACTCTGGAGTCAACCTGCCTGGGTTCCAAACATAGCTCTGGACTTGGAATCTGTTTCACAGAGAAAGAAAGAAGGTCCTAAGGACCTCCAGCCCTCCTGGATCTCTACAGCTGCTATCAGATCTGGAGACCACACTTTCCTGGAGCTCATCCTTCTGCACTTTCTCTGGAGATGTGTCATATAGGAAACAGAAGTCAGGCGGTGGAATGTTCCACCATTTGATTGTACTGTTGGGAGGGCCAAGAGAATCCTTCTGAGTCTGGCTGGATTGTACAGGTCATGTTTCCATTCTACTTGACTCCAACTGTCAACATTGAGAAAAAACAATCAG
This sequence comes from Mustela erminea, assembly GCF_009829155.1. Lineage (NCBI taxonomy): Eukaryota > Metazoa > Chordata > Mammalia > Carnivora > Mustelidae > Mustela > Mustela erminea. The sequence continues at coordinate 29,994,802 of NC_045627.1, read as the reverse complement.
TTCAATGCTTAAAAAAAAAAATCTGCCCAAGTTCAAATAATTGTTTTGGTTAACTTCTCTCTCCCGTCATTAACCAGCTGCTTTGATGCCATATGGAGTCAACCTATGGAAAACTCAATTTCAACGGTCACTTTTTGTGAAGACCATTTAAATCAAGTGCCTTTCATTTCTTTTCTGGCTGGCAAACTGCCTCATTACTCTAAAGCATAGCTCAAATAGCACCTTCTCTGGGAAGCATTTTCTGACATTTCTTCCTTAGGTAGAGCTAATTCACATCCCCTCTCTCCTCTGTGCTTCTCAGGTGTTGTGCACCCATCTCTGTCCTGACATTTGTCACCTTGTAGAGAGTTATTTGTATCTATGAGGTGTTCCTGAGGGCCAGAGGAACTTTATGTGTACTTCTGCTTGACAGCAACTTCTTAGTGAAGACTCCTTAAGAAAGGAAGACAAGAGGAAGAGACAGAGGAAAAGAAGGAGAAAGGAGAGAATTTACGGAAAAATTTGGAAAACATATGAAGTAAGAAGAAACCAGCTGGGTAGAGGAGTGCTGAATGGTCTGTTTTCTCTTGCTCCTCCATAGGTGACTCCTTTATGGCTTGTCTTTGGGTATCTGAAGTTGTTTATTAGGACAGGTAGGGATTCTGGGGGAAAAAAATGCAATGACTTTAACTTTGTCAGATACCTACAAGAGACGATTTTCTGTTCCGAGAGAACCTACCTCCACACTTCCACAAAAGGTTTTATTGAATAAAGGCATAAAAGAATCACTGCATTCAGAATTGCTTTTTCTCTGGGATGAGGAGTCTGAAATTTCATGCTAGGCATAATTAACAACACACACCTGGGGAGAACAATCTGGTTTGGGAATTAGATGGCATGGAATTAACCAGGGAGTAGTGCGGCAAAAAAAATCTGGTTGTTATCTCTCCTAGAAGTCTGTCCCCATCTAGCCTGGTGGTCAACAGGGTGTCTCAGCTTAAGTGTTAACACATTTTTGGCCCGTACAATCTTCAAGGATCTCAAAAACCTTCAAAAATTCCGGTCCTCATCTTCTTGATCGATAAGGCAGAATCTCCAGACCCTCTTCTGTCAGAAGGTGGAAAATGTAGTCAACTATTTTTTTTGGCCTTATGATACTAACCTATTTATTAAACTTTTCACTAGTGTGACTGAACTGGTTGGTGGTTTTGGCATTGATAGCATTGGGGCCGCTGGCCATAAAATGAGGTGCATTTGTGTTGCCTATCCACTAGGGGACTGTTTACCATGAAGTTTTCTCAGAGAATATTAGAATCTTAGCAAGGGATTTAGAACTAGACAGTTATTACATCTAGATTTCCATACAGCATAAGAACAAAACCATATTTTGATCACTGATGGGAAAACATGACTTTATTTTAACCTAGTCTTGGAAAATATAAGTATCTAGTTTATGCAAAACACAATTCAGTCTATCAAAAGGTTTTATTGAGCATTTACTATTATGTCAGGTACTGTTCTAGGTGTTTGAGGTATATCAGTGAAGAAAATAAAGATCTTTGCTTTCATGGTGTTTACATTCTATGTGAAAACAAGACAGTCAGAAAAGTAAGTTAAGAGTCACTTATGACTTATTTCCCTCTCTCCTTTATTTCTTTTCCCCCTTCCCATCTGTTCATCTGTTTTCTTTTTTAAATTCCACATATGAGTGAAATCATATTGTATTGTTCTTTCTCTGACTGACTTATTTCACTTAGCATAATACTCTCTAGTTCCATCTACATCATTGCAAATGGCAAGACTCATTCTTTTTTTTTTTTCTTTTAAAGATTTTTATTTATTTATCAGAGAGAAAGGGAGAAAGCGAGCACAGGCAGACAGAGTGGCAGGCAGAGGCAGAGGGAGAAGCAGGCTCCCTGCTGAGCAAGGAGCCCGATGTGGGACTCGATCCCAGGACGCTGGGATCATGACCCGAGCCGAAGGCAGCTGCTTAACCAACTGAGCCACCCAGGCATCCCAAGACTCATTCTTTTTAGTGGTGGAATAATATTCCGTTATATATATAATGGAATATATACATGTATATACACATATATATATATGCCACATCTTGATCCATTCATCAGTCAATGGATGATTGGGCTTTCTCCATAGTTTGTTTATAGTTATAGCCCATATATAATAAGGCTGTTATAAACATCTGTATTTTTTTATTCTTTGGATAAATAACCCAGTAGTAAAATTGCTGGACCATAGGTTAGTTCTGTTTCTTTTTTTAAGGTTTTACTTATTTATTTGAGAGAGGGAGAGAGAGCGTGAGCAGGGGGGGAGGGGCAGAGGGAGTGTGAGAAGCAAGACTTTGCACTGAGCTAGGAGCCCCATGCTGGTATGGGGGATGGGTGGGGGGCTCAATCTCAGGACCCTGAGATCATGACCTGAGTCGAAGGCAGACACTTAACTACTGAGCCACCTAGGTCCCCCTAGGGTAATTCTATTTATAAGTTTTTAAGGAACTTCCAAACTTCTCCAGAGTGACTGTACCAGTTTGCATTCCCACCAACAGTGTAAGAGGGTCCCAAAAAGGATTACTTTGATCTCAGTGTTGTGAATGGACAATGTTCAGACAAACCTGGGCTGCATGGCAAATTCAGTCAGGTGAAATCTGAGAATAGAAAAATTCCCCAAGAAGATTCACAAGATACCATTTTCAAAAAAAGCATTTGGGTTCTACTTCCAGAATGTCACTGTGGGTGTGCTGCTATGAGCTTGATTGAAATAACCATTGTATCCACATTTGTAATAGACAAGGCCATTCCTCCAACTCTCTTAGAGTTCATGTTCTTTTCATCTATTACATTGAAATCTAAAAATATACCATATTTTGCAAAATCCTATGCTAGTCAGAAAGTATGAAAGTCAAGAATACAAAAGTGGACAATATGTGGTCTCTGTCCTCTCCTTTAGTTCCCAAAGACAAAATTTAGATCCATGATCTCAAGGTGCTATCTGTCTCTGATATATATCAGATGCTTACTTCTTTTTTTAAAAGATTTTATTTATTTCTTAGAGAGAGAGAGAGGAGGGGGAGCAGAGGGAGAGGGACAAGCAGACTCTGAGCTGAGCACAGAGCCTGACTTGGGGCTTGACCCCAGGACCCTGAGATCATGATCTGAGCTGAGGTCATGAATTAGAAGCTTAACCACGTGAGCCATCCAGGTTCTCCAGATGTTTACTTCCTTTCTTAAAATAATCAGTGACTTTTTGTTGTTGTTGTTGAGAATCCTTGCTTGGAATAATGTTCCACCTTCCTGATCCCTGTGTGATAAGCAGATGAATTCTAATTCTAAATTGAGCTGGGTTTCTATAAAGTGCGAGATTCCCATTCCATCATTCTCCAAGAGGGCTTTTTGTCTATAGGGGACAGGGCAGAAAATAGTGGTATCTAAATAGAAAATTTAAGTTCTTTAATTCATTATCTTTAGACCTAAAGAGCAAAGCCAAATCTGAGAGCAATATATAGTGTCTGGAGCATTCAGTGGACGTAGCTGGGTACGTGGACAGCTAAGAATTCCTATGGGGTTGGTATAACACACCTTAACAAGAGAGAGAAGCAGATGGTCTTTTAGTTTGCTAGGACTGGCATAACAAAGTACCAGGGATTAGGGGGTTAAAACAATAGAAATTCACTTTCTCAAAGTTCTGCAGGTTAGAAGTACAAGATCAAGACTGGTGGTTTTCATTTCTTTTGTTATCTTCTCCCTATGTCCTCACCTGGCACACTGTTCTCTCTATGTCCAAATGTCTTCTTCTCAAAAGGACACCAGTCAGGTCGGATTGGCGTCCACTCTAATAGCCTCTTTTTAACTTAACCATCTCCATCTCCAAATACAGCTGCATTCTGAGGGACTGAAGGTGAGGAAGAACTTCAACATATGAATTTTTGGGGTGGTGGTGGGGGTAGAGACACAGTTCAGCTCATATCAAGTAGCACGGTCTCATCGTTCAAGTCTAAGACTGATATATTGAGACATTTAGGCATTTCTGCAAGGGAAGTATATATGTTTTGGAGCTGACTTTCTTTGCAAAAATATGGAACCCACTATAGACAGGACCCAGGTCTGAGTTAGGTTTCCAAGAAGAGGAGTGACATTGTGTAACATTTTATTCAAGTCCTCTGGGTACAGAGCGTGCCTATAGCACTCACCTCCATGAGAGACTGAGCCAACCAGGGCCCGAGTGGGTTCTCCAATTAACAGACTCAACAAACAAGTGGACGGGAAAACTGATTGAAGGACATTCTCTGGTCTGTATATGGTATATTCTGAAAGGGTCTCACTTGGTAAGCATTTAGTTCTTGTTTTCTCATGATGATTCTGACATGATTTCAGAAACAAGGCAAGAAAAGAAGACATTCCTGCTTAGATGCCCTGTGGTCATTGGTGTGTAGGAATTCTGATTTAGAGTTTGGGCATGGTCTGACAGACAGGGCTGTGGTAGGGGCATGGGTCTGTGTTGAGACTTCCACATCCCCATTCTTTTTTCATTAAGCTGGCTGGGCATATTCTCATGAATACTAGGCAAACACTCTGTTATTCTTTGAGCTCAACTTACTCTGCAAGTGGCAAATATCTCCTAAGTCATAAAATCCTCAGTTTGGAGTTACTTTAGGAGTCATCACAGTAATCTGAAAGGATCTAAGGTTATTACATTAAGCAGAGATGAGGAGTAAGTTATCTGGAGAAGGCTGGTGGTCCAAATGTCTCCACTGAGGCACATTACCTTGGTGGATCTGCCAGAGTCCAGGGTTGGTTTCCAGTCCTTAAAGTGTCAAGATACTTAACTTATCATCATATTGAAAGACAGATGAATTGTTTAGGAGGAAAATTTTTCAATAAGTGAATCAATGCAACTTGTGTATAGACCTCGTGAAAAATCAACCTATTAAGAAGACTAGACACTCCTGTCTTCTGAAAAGTCCATTTGGTTTCTGTAGCCTCCATGGGAAACTATGTTATAATTGGAAGGTTGCTTGGTGAGTCAGAGATCTAAACAAAAGGAGTTACTTATATGATTCAAATGTTTAAATACAGGGATGAAAGATAGATTTCATTTCATCAGCAACTCTTATTGATTGTTAAGGGCTGTCTGGAGTGCTGAGAAGAATAAAGCTAGTTTTAGACCTGGTGGGAAAGTGACAGTTGATTAGCAATGTCTGCCATGGACACAGGTTCAGGAGTAAGTGACATGTGTGCTCTTCTGAACCATCCCTAGTGAAAAGCCATCACAGATAGACTTATGAATTCACAGATAAGCAGACACACGCACGCACACAGACACATGTGCACATATTAGGACTGGGGGCTCAGGAACCCTGTGCAGTGCTTGGCTGGCAACCACCAACATCCATTTTCAGTGCTTCCATGTGTCATGGGTCTTTCTGACTGACTAACCCATCCTTCCTGTGGATATGTTCAGTCAGGTCAGAGTTAAGTGTTACAGGTCTGAAAGTGAGCCAGTGTCTTTGAGATGACTGCCTGATCATTTTAGGTTGACTTATCTTTTCTCTCCTAGAGGATAATCTTAATTGACCTGATTTGGACACCTTTCTGCAACCCTTGTATGAAGACAAGAATAATTTACTTTAGCAATTTTCGTACTTTAGGTGAACTCCTTTTTCCAAACTAAATCTTACCCGTATGGGAATATATCAAACAGATAAGAGCAACGGGCTGGCCTCTGGAAGTCTCAACCCTCACAGTTTAGCAGACACCATTTTCCTGTGTGGAGAAGCCTGGAAACACTTTTGTAGTGAGTCTTGGGGATGCATGGAGTTCTATTTGAAAAGTACTTATCTAGTTTAATTTCTTCAGCCCAGGTAGGAGAGAATGAAGGCATTGGAAAATAAAATGGCTTACTCAGGATTCTACAGAAAGATGAGGCCATATGGCACAAGGAACTCCCCTCTCCCATATCCTGACTCCCACTCAGGTGTTCTTTCCATGAGCCCCAAGCTTGTGGGTCTGAGGAAGAGTCTGTCAACATCCCAGTGGCCCAGCCTGGTCTAAATTGTAAATCATCAAGGGGAGGAGTAGTCACAGGCCCACCTGAGGGGACGGGCTGCGGACCCCATAAAGAAATATGTCTGCTTTGTCTCTCTTCCATTTCACAAGTGAAACCTGACAGCAGAGATTAGAAAAATAATAAAAGGCCATCTCATCTGTGTTCCTTATTTATTACACATTATCCAGGTATCTGGTTGCAAAACCTGCACTCCTACTCCTCTCTCATTGTTAACAACGTTTGAAGCAGAACACACTGACCTGCTTCATCAGATACCATCGGCATTTCAGTGAGTGCTCCCTTTCCGGGTGACTTCCACCCTCCCTCTTGGTTGTCGCTGTCTTCGCTGTCCCCCCAAATTCAATTGGGGGGACACTTCGATTAACAACAGCAAAGCACGCCTCCTCTACTTGATATGACTGCTTCTATATGTAGTCAAGGAAAAAAATCACACCCCTTTCAAGGAAAATAGACGGACTACCCAGATTGTAGTGTCAGACAGTGGAGCCTGGAGGAATGTGACCCAGTTAACCAAGGGGGGTGGATACCTCAGACTTCCTTCTCTGGTCTTGCTTACTGTCCCCTCCCCAGCCTGGGGAAGACACTAAACTTGGGTGAGAAAGCAGCTCTTCTTTAGTCTTTATCAGAGGGAGAGGAGGAGGCAAAATGGAAGAAGGAAAGGGGTACAGAGAAGAGAAGAGAAGAGAAGGGAAGAGAAGGGACAGGAAGGGCGGGAAGAGAAGCTGAGGCGGGGAAAACAGGAAGAGGGATGGAGATGAGTGACAGAGCAAGGAGGACAAGAGCCAGAAAATGGGACAAGAAGGAAAGAGGGAGGAAAAGATGGAGGAGGACGAGAAGGAGAAAGAGGACAAGGAGAGAGAGCTTTGTTTTTACAGCAAATAAAGTAAAATCCAAGTCCAGCAGCTCTGGCCCGAGCTGCCTCTTAGAGGCTCATGGAGTGGAAAGACTGGACGCCATGGGGGATGATCCGGGGCTCTCGCCTCACCTCCGCCACATACCCTGTATCAGCCTGAGCAAATCGCCTCTCCTCCCTGAGCCTCAGTTTCCTTAAGATTCAGTGAAAAGGATATGTGCAAAGCCCTGAGTGTCTCCCCACCCATTCCCACCAACCCCAACTAGCGCCATTGCCCTGGGGCAGTCTTGAATCTGTGCTGAGGAGACAGACACCAGGAGGAGAACAGAGTCCTTTGTGGCCAGCTGGGGACCGACAACTTGAAAGGCGATGGGGGCAGAAGAATTGAAGCATTTTTGTTGTGGAGGAAAGCGTGGGCTGTAGGCAGGGAGCCAGAAACCACTGACATCACCATAATACTTGGAACGGGCCTCTGAGAGGTGGGTGGGAGCCTCAGGGAGTGGGCAGAGCTACCTGGGGAAGGGATGGAGGGCCTGAGTCTAGCCCAAGAGCAGCAAGGACCCTGGAAAGAGAGAGGCTCATGGGTTCTCACAGTTTCAGGAGACTGGCAGCCACGAATCCAAAGGAAGTAGGAAGTGAATAGAATCTGGAAAATCATTTGTCCTCTCAGTTCCTTGGTTTGGGTCTTGGAGTAGAAGATGGAAGGGGAAGATGAGTATGATCATCTCGAGGCAAAATCCATTCACCTTTATTTCTGGGCCTGGGGTTGCAAACACCCAATACAGCAGCTGTTGATGTTCACTTTCTCCCTTTGGCCCCGCAGAGCCTGCCCAACAGGGAATGGAACTGGAGGCCACCTCTGTGATAGGGTTTAGGGGCGCCAGGCCTTACTTCTTTGCCCTCAGATGTGGCCACTGCTAAAGTGCCACCGTGCTTATAATCTTTATGATTATTAAGCCCCCTTTTTGGATTAAACATTGCCCTCTTCCCAAAGACCTGTTATAAAAATATTTCATTCCTCCTTAGGGATTTGCAAGTGCTGACATCCTAGCACAAGCTTATCAACTCGATGGCATGTGCTCCACCACTCCCTTCCAGGGTTAGAATGTTAGGAGAGAATTGTTCAGGGTACTACTGATTGAGGTGCTGGGATACAGGGAAAACAGACCAGGAGCTCATTCCTTTGCCCCGAGGAAGCTGCTTATGGGACACCACGAGATGCCTTACTCTTTAGGATACCCTTTGCAAAGTCCTTAAAAGTCCACACCTCTTCTGCAACCTCCTCGGTGATGGGAACCTCATTACCTCATGAGACAGCTCATTTCATTGTTGAATGACCTAAGCGGTTAGAAAGTGGTCAGCTCACACTAGGTTGAAATCTCTCTGCTTGACAAGTCCACCCATTAGTGCTGGTTCATAGAGCATGTCTACTTCCTCTTCCCTCATGTCAGCCCTTCAATTTGTTGAAGATGGGTATCATGTGCTCCTGGGTTTTCTCTTCTCTAAGTTAAATATCTCAGTTTTTTTTACTCTGCTTCATGTGACATGGCATTAGAACTTTCATCAGCCTGAGTAACCCCCAGGTTGTCAGTGACTGTTTTATGGCCAGTGCTCTCCAGTGAAAAATAACTAGTCTGATTTGTACTAGCCTATGGGATAGATGCTTATTGAACTGAGTTCATTATTCAATTCTGTGATCTAGAAATTATCCTTCTATTTATGTAACCAAAGATCTGGTTTTTCAAAGATGCTGCTTCCCCTTGCCTTGGATTAAGTTCATATTTAGCTAAGACCCTTAGATTATTTTACTTTAAGTTACTACCCATCCTATATTGAGCTGATAATTTGTAAAACTGGTTACCATTGTTGCTGAACAGGAACATGCATTAACTATTTGTGTGTGGTCTTGTGCTGGGCACTGGACCAGAGAGACAAGACCTTTCAAGAATTATAATTTGAAACTTATTTATTCAACACTTACTTATTGTTAGCACTGGCTTTTTAGCGGACAATTCATCAGCATCCAAATTTTATACGTTCTTAACATTTGTCCAACATTCGACCCTTATTTTCTAGACCAGATTGCTCATATAATGCATTTAAAGATATTTGTAGAAGGATGTTAATTACAGCATTAATTTTATTTTTAAATTTTTTTTAAAGATTTTATTTATTTATTTGACAGAGAGAGATCACAAGTAGGCAGAGAGGCAGGCAGAGAGAGAGGGGGAAGCAGGCCTCCTGCTGAGCAGAGAGCCTGATGCAGGTCTCGATCTCAGGACCCTGAGATCATGACCTGAGCCGAAGGCATAGGCTTATAACCCACTAAGCCACCCAGGTGCCCCTACAGCATTAATTTTAGTTATGAAAAAATAAGCAAACTGGGGCGCCTGGGTGGCTCAGTGGGTTGAAGCCTCTGCTTTCGGCTCAGGTCATGGTCCCAGGGCCCTGGGATCGAGCCCCGCATCGGGCTCTCTGCTCCGTGGGGAGCCTGCTTCCTCCTCTCTCTGCCTGCCTCTCTGCTTACCTGTGATTTCTCTCTGTCAAATAAATAAATAAAATCTTAAAAAAAAAAAAAAAGAAAAAATAAGCAAACTAAATTTTCAAGAGGAATGATAAATATAGAACATGCAGAAGTGGAATATCATGAAACCGTTAAAACGAATGCGTTAGATCTGTATCTAACAACACGAGAAGGTCTTTAAGATACATTGTAAAGTGAAAAGCGCATCAGATCCATAGTAGGTATACTGTAATCTCATTTATGTTTTAACAAACTGAAGTATATTCAGAAAGTATATATATATTTAAATATAAATTAGAGTTTGGAATAGATACAGTAGACTATTAATGCAAATTTCCTATTAGAGGGAGTTGGAGAGAGAAGGTTTGGATCTTTGCAAGCATATGTTCATTTCTTACTTGTGTGATTCTTAAAAAAAGTTTTCTAGAAGACAGAGGAAATATACCCCAAGCAGATATTAGGAAAGACAAAGAACTCAAAGCTGGAGAAAGGTGTTATTGCCTTCTCTCAAAACAAGATAAAATCCAGTAGGAGGGATAAGGCAACATATGGATTATGATGGGATGATGCCTTGGAAGGTTTTGAGGAATCCACATGAAGGAGAGATTCCCTCTGCCTGGAGAAAGGAAAAAAAGCCAAGAGGTGGAGCCCAGTGCATGGCAGGATTTTGACAGGGGATGGCACTGAGGGGCTTTTGTCAGAAGGCGAGAAAGATAGCACCGTCTTTGGGTAGGGTGTTCAGTCTGGTGTGTTGGAAGTGTAGGGTTTGTTTGAAACACAGTCAGCAGAAAGTCTAGGAGGGTAAGTTGGGTTAGAGCTCCAATAGCCTTTGATGTGTTTTCTTTGGTACAATGGGAAATACCCCTGGGTGGTGCCTTAGGTAGATTAATGCAGCTCTGATAAGGTCAGGAGGTTGAGGGACGATGAGACTGGAGGCTGAGAGACCATTTAGGAAACTCTTGCTATATATCAGCATTTTTCCATGCTCTATTCAAAGTTAGTAGTGTTTTCTCCATCCACCTCCCCAAATAAGTTCAGCATCTAAGTAATCTTGAAAAACTTGCCCATTAAATCTCTTCTTGAAGGTCTGCAATACCCTTAATATAATATAGGTCCTGAGAAGTCCTGCAATAAAAAATTTATTTAAAGATCTCTCAAAATTATTTGAACCCAGAACGTTCAGTTTGTAGCCTGCATTTTTCACAGTAGCATTCTGAAACAGCAGCAAGCTCTTTGGAAATCTTACAGCAGAATCATAAAAGTCTGAATGGGGGTGGCAGCAGAACAATGGGTAAAACAGGATGGTTCCTGGGGGAGGAAGTTTTGAGAGGGCTTGCCATGTTGTTTGGGTGTGGGGTTAAGAGAGAAAGGGATATGTCAACATCTCTGAGACTTTCCTTACTTCCGCTATAGTTCTTTATACCAAAAATGGTAAGCATCAGATCTAGCCCTCTAAATATTTGGTCACACACACTGAGGCCATTTCTATTCAGTGGCCAGAATAAACTGCTGGGCTGAGAAAAAAAATCGGTTCCCCCATGCCCCACTCCTCATGAAAATATTCAATTTAAAATGTGGTGTAATATAATCAACTGAGTGAAAATACAATCCATGAAGTGGGAGAACATTTTGTAAATAAAGTATCTGACAAAGAATTAATATCTAGAATATACAAAGAATGCCTACAACCCAACAAATACACACAAAAAGAAATGGATAAAGTACTAAAATAGATATTTTTCTGAAGAAGAAATGTGACCAATGACTGATAAGCATATGAAAAGATGCTCCATCATTAATCATCAGGGAGATGCAAATCAAAGCCACAGGAGATAACACCTCATACCCATCATGATGGCTATTATCAAGAAACCCAAACTAGGGGTACTTGAGTGGCTCAGTCATTAAGTATCTGCCTTTAGCTCAGGTCATGATCCCCGAGATCAAGCCCCTGGGATCAAGCCCCACATTGGGCTCCTTGCTCAGAGGGAAGCCTGCTTCCCCCTTCCCACTCCCCCTGCTTGTGTTCCCTTTCTCTTGCTGTCTCTGTCAGATGGATAAATAAAACTTAAAAGAAAAAAAAAAAGAAAGAAACCAAACCTAAAAATTGTGGCGAAGATGTGAAGAAACTGGAAGACTTGTTCACTGTTGATGGGAATGTGAAATGATATAGGCACTGAGGAAAATAGTATGGAAGTTCCTCAAAAAATTAAACATAGAATTACCATATGATCCAATACCCCAAAGGATTGAATGTGGGGTTTCATAACAACATGATTCACAATAGCCAAAGGGTGGAAACAAACACTTGGGTTATAAATGGGTAAATAATGTGGTATATACAGACAATGGAATATTATTCAGCCTTTAAAAAGAAGGAAATGCTGACACATGCTATAACATGGATAAAGACATTAGAAGACATTGGTCTAAGTGAAATAAGCCAGTCACAAAAAGACAAATAGTGGGTGAGGTACCACTTACGTGAAGTACTGACAGTAGTCGAATTCATGGTGACAGAAAGTAGAATGGTGGCTGCCAGGGGCTGGGAGAAGGGGAACAGGGAGTTATTGTTTAATGGGTTCCAAATTTCTAGAAGTTGAAAGAAGGAAAGAGTCTGGGATTGGCTGCTGGTGATGGGTGCAGAGCTGTGTCAGTGTACTTCATGCCACTAAACTGTACTCTTGAAAATGGCTATGAAGGCTGATTTATATTATCTGTTTATTTCACCACAGTTAAAAAAATCCAGCAGGATGTAGCATTTTGGTTCCTGTAGTCAGAGAGATGCTAAATCTCTTCAACTAGCTATTTTGTCTTTTCTTGAAGTTACTGTCATTGTACAAGTGGTCTGGAGTTTCAAAACCTGCATATACAGAACATTATCACCTATAGAGAATTTAGGAAATACAAATGCAACACGTTACCCACTGTCAAAAATATGGAAAATACAAAAAGTACAAGAAGAAAATAACTTCACCCACCTCCTATCTGGAGATAATGGATTACCTTATCTGGAATAGCATTTTGGCGGATTTCCTTTAAGGACATGGATTTACCTTTTTTTTTTCTGGAGTATCTGTGAATTCTCAGCCCATTCTCTCTCTCTCTTGCTCTCACTCAGGGTACTAGAGGCGGGACAACCATTGCATAAGGTAACTACTTTTGGCAGGTCCTAGACCAATCTGTGGCCAAGGTAGCTGGTTATGTCAGCCATTGAATAAGTAGCAAACAGAGATTGCTTCTTTCATGAGATGTATGGAGCCTTCATTGATCATCTGAACTGTGCCCTGACCAGTCTAATATGTAAACATAATGGGATTTAGAAGGGATTTGTCATACCAGGAATTAATTAGACTACTGGTTTCCAAGGCACTCTGAAACTTCCCTTGTCTTAGTGCTCATTAAACTTTATTGTAATGAGAGCTTTGATGTCTATTTTCCACTAGAATGTAAGTAGGATCTTTGCCTGTTCACTGTTGTAGCCCATTGCTGAGAAGTACCTGGATCATAGAAGTACTCAATAAATATTGGTTGGGTGAATGAATGAATGAATGAATAATGGGCGCTCATAATGACATTTAGTTTTTGTAAGATATTTCATACCAATATTTCATATTGGAAATCTACCACAATTTGTGGACACGTATGTTTAGATTCTATTTTAAATCATTCTTGGGTGATCATTCTTGTAATACAGTAGTAGGAGGGCAGGCTCTGGTGCCAGACTGCCTGGGTTCATATACTGGCTCCCCTCTTACAAGCTCTGGGACATTGGATACTTAGTATCTCTATGCCTTAGTTTCTTCTTGGTGAGGTGGGGGCACTAATCACTGGTAGGATAGTTGGGAGGGATTGTGTGAGCTAATATATGTAGATTACTTATAATGATGTCTGGTAAAATTAAATGCTTTATAAATGTTTGCTATTACATTTTATTGCTCATCTCTTTTGTTTATTTTGAAAGAGTGAGAGGGAGAGAGAGAGTGGAAGAGGGGCATGGGGAGAGGGAGAGAGAAAATCTCTAGAAGGCTCCATGCTGAGCCTCATTTCCTTGTATTCCTAGACAAAGACTATTCCACATATAAATTTACATTTAATTTAATAAGAATACCATCCTAAGGCTATAGTTGTGCCTTGGATATTAGTAATGATGATTGTAAATTTATATGATTCATAAAGAAATAACATTTATTTGTTAGTATGGACTTACGAATGTTTAACTAATAGGAGTGTTTGATTAAAAAAAGGATTGAAGAGCACTGGCCTATAGGTTAAAGCTTAGATCCTTTGGGATGAAGTGAGAGACCTGGTCAGTCCTGCTTCAACTTTCTTTTACTTCATCTTCAAGCCCCCCACACTTCACTCTCAGCACCCTCGCTGTCACTGCACCAAACCACCTGCCACTTGTCAGTTGCTGGCTTGGTTAAAGTCCTTGTCTTAAGGCTGGTCTATCTTCACACATTTCTTTACACCATAACCTCAGACAGTGAGTCAACAACTTTTTTTAATGCCCAATATACAAAATGGTAGTGAGAGATTGTCTTGGCCTTTGGTTTGAAGCTCTGAGTCTATTCCCGTTCCCCATATTTAATGCTTTTTATTCCCGGAAGCTGAACTTTATCTGTTACTTCACTGTGTTGGCCAGAAAGCCCAATATAGGTAGTCTTACGATTTATTTTTATTTATGCAAAATGACACAAGTTTCTGTTTTACAGCAGTAATATAAAAGTTCTCTTTTAGAATATATTTATTTATGAAAATACTTCACTTTAAGTAAAAGTACAAAGTGGATAATAGTGCAATAAAAGTGGCTGGAGTTTGAGAGATCCTGCCCTGCCCACGCTGAGATAAGTTGGATAAGATAAGTTGGATCTTCTAATAGTCCAGGTCCTTATACTGGGATTTTTAAAAAATTTATTTTTATTTATTTCTAATTTTTGGCAGAGTAACGTATATAGATTTTTCTGTGTGGCTAATGGATGTCTGTCACTGGCAGCAGGACATGGGTTTGGGGTATGATGTGTCCAGTGATGTCAAGGTGCAGAACATGGAAGCAACTGGTTGGAGGGACATGAAAATTAAAGACCTTCTCTGAGGTCCCCTTGCAGACAACACAGCAGCTCACACGAAGCGAGGACAGACATCCCACGTGGTACTGGGGGGGACAGGATGTTACCGATGCTTGGTGTTAAGGATGGGGAATCCTGGATCTCCTTCCTGGCACAACGTCTGAGTCTGAGGTTTGGGGATAAATGACTTGACTGCTCCAGAGGTGACTCACTGCAATTTGGAAATTCTCAGCTGCAGCCCTCACTTTAAGAAAAATTATTATTATCATCTCTGACTAATAACTAGCAAAGTCAAAGTGAAAAAATAACTCATTGGGGATGTAGAGAAAGTTCTTTTTTTAAATCTTTGTATCGAGCTGCCATGTACAATAAGGTAAATGCAGAGAAATGTAGATAACAAATCTTAAAATATTAACTGGGTCATTATGCCAATTAACATTTAATTTTATCTATCCCATCACATTTTATCTATAATAGCATCACAGGCAACAGTTATTGCCGCAGACTTTTGAGAGTTAATTAAAACCTCTGAGACAGAACCAACAAAAGGCCATTCTTCTTTTTTTTTTTTTAATTCATAGAAGTTTAAGCAATCAACTTTCCATTTTGAAAATTTACTCCAAATGGAAACTTTGAGAACCAGGGCCAGAGAGAGGTGTCTATCCTTCCTGTCAACTGCCTGTAACCAAGCTCCCCCTGCCTCTCAATGAGGCAAAGTAGAATAAAAGACAGAGACAGACTTCTGGCCCTTCTGCCTAATGTGAAGGGTTCCCGTCCCTGCTGGAAGGAATGGACTTCCCCCTGCAGCTCATGCTAGTTCTCAGTTCCTATTCTGTCCAGGAGCCCGCTGAAGAGCAAGCAGAGGCTGCATGCTAAAAGGCATCCTTGTGTTCCTCGTGGTTCATTTCTAGCAGGCGTTGTAAATCCCAGGGGAGCTGTCTGCACAGTGGGTGCAGACCAGAGCTGATCAGTCAATGGGGGTTGCAACTGTGGACAGTCCAGGGACCGGGGCCTGGAAGAGAGTGGGGAAACTGTCCTTAGGGGACTGCCACATCTTGGGGGATCTTTGAGGTTGTTAGTGCTGTGCGCAAGGCTAAGGTGTTTTTTTTATTTGTTTGTTTGCTTTTTTTTTTTTTTTTTCCTCTATCTATCATTCTATTGTAAAACCAAGCCTGCATAATTTGGGGCCCACCTTCTCCTCACAAAGAGCCTCATAGCCACTTTTTGGTGAGGTGTCTGTGCAGTAATTCTCAGAGCATTCTGATGGAAAAAGAATGTTTAACTGGTGCTAAATGCAACTGCCTTCATTTTTGAGTGGGCTGCATGAAAGCCTATTTCTCCTTTCTTGACAGGGTTCAGTAATCTTTGCATGGAAAACTAAAGATGATACATACACACCTAGCTTATGTTTATGGGTCTGTAAATACAGTAGCCAAACTTTTTATCAATCTTCAGGTTAAGTCCCCAGGAACCATTAATTTTACCAATTGGCTGCTATACCTTATGTTTGGAATATGTTTTGTCTTTTATTGTTTATTTATTTATTATTCCTATTTTTAATGTTCCAAGTTTTTATTTAAATTTAAGTGAGTTAACACATAGTGTACTATGAGTTTCAAGAGCAGAATTTCGTGATTCATCATTTCTAGCACCGAGTACTCATCACAACAGGCACCCTCTTTAATCCCCATCATCCATCTAGCCCTCCCCCCACTCCACCCACCTCCTCTCCAGCAACCCTCAGCTCGTTCTCTGTAGCTAAGAATCTCTCTTTTGGTTTGCAAATGACATATCCGATAAAGGGTTAGTATTCAAAGTTGATAAAGAACTTAGAAAACTCAACACCCA
Organism: Mustela erminea; assembly: GCF_009829155.1. Taxonomy (NCBI): domain Eukaryota; kingdom Metazoa; phylum Chordata; class Mammalia; order Carnivora; family Mustelidae; genus Mustela; species Mustela erminea. The sequence goes on along the minus strand of NC_045627.1, from coordinate 29,978,448 downwards.
GAAAACAAATGATCCAGTTAAGAAATAGGCAGAAGACATGGATAGACATTTTTTCTAATGAAGACATCCAGATGGTCAACAGATACATGACAAAATGCTCAACATCACTCATCCTCAGGGAAATGCAAATCAACACTACAATGAGATACATATATATATACATATGTACACACACACACACACACACACTCACACACACCATCTTCTTGATCCATTCATCTGTCAGTGGATGTCTGGGCTCTTTTCATAATTTGGCTATTGTTGATAATGTTGTTATAAACATCAGGGTGCAGGTACCCCTTCAAATCTTTACTTTTTATCCTTTGGGTAAACACCTACTAGTACAATTTTTAACTTTTTGAGGAAGCTCCAGACTGTTCCCAGAGTGGTTGCACCAGCTATATATATATATATATATATGGTGTGTGTGAGTGTGTGTGTGTGGGTATACATATATATATATGTATGTGTATGTGTATATATATATATATATATATACATATATATATATATATGGAATATTACTTAGCCGTCTAAATGAATGAAATCTTGCCCCTTGCAACGATGTGGTTGGAGCTAGAGAGTATTATGCTAAGCGAAGTCAGTCAGAGAAAGACAAATACCATGTGATTTCTCACATATGTGGGATTTAAGAAACAAAACAGATGAACATAGAGGAAAGGAAAAAAAAAAAAGAGAGAAGGAAGCAAACCATAAGAGAGATTCCTTTGTCTCTTATTAAGAATCAAGCAATAAATTGATCTGCCAGTGTTTGTTGGTCATCTCTCACAGCCATGCTGCTCTGTTAGATGTAGGACAGAGAGGTGTACTGAGCTAGGAAGGACATAGTTCCACCTAAGTCTGGAGAAATGAGTGACCTTCCTGTGCTTTGCTTCATCTATGGCCACTACCATGCTCGTGATTGTCCTTCTTGGGACCCTGTACCAAAATTTTCAACATGTCTGATAATACTGACCATGTCCTTCATGCGTTCTATTGATTTGTGCACTCACCTTACCTCTTTCCTGGACTATGGTTCCAAGAGGCAGGGACTCTAATTCCTCTTGCATTCTCTGTAATCTCTGGCACAGGACCTAACACGCACTAGGTCTCAAAATACTTAATGGATCATTTCATCAGCAATGCCCTCCTTCCTCAATTTTGACAGATGACATTTGTTTAACTGTCAAGGATAATTTACCTGACATTCCTGATTCTTTTGGAACATGACAATGAAAGATCTGACATCTTTCTTTGCACGTCCATTTTCTCTTAACATCATTTATTGATGATTTGTGTATGTGTGTTTTATATAACCAGGTCCCAGTGAAGTCAGCCAATCTTGATTAACTTATTTTTGATTTTTAAAAATTAGATAAGCTATAGTTTTGTTTCAAGAGCCCAAATTAAAATACATCACTGAAATTAAAGTAAGCCCACAGTAGTGCCATTAGGGTATTTAAGACCAAGTATTGACTAACTAGTTAGTATTTACTAACTGAAATTTAACAGTATTCATAAAAAAATAACATGCAGCCCTCACTGCCTTAGACCAAAGAATATAAGTTACTTTAAATTTCTGTACTCTAATTAGATAGAAAAATCATTCCTTTTCTTCCTCCTATCTCCTTTCCATTATACCTATATCATATTAAGTGGAACACCCCTTTGAAAGAATTAATGGAATCCCAAGATCTTACCTGAAGTTTGAAAAAGAATAAATCACCTTGATTTATAAAAGTGAAAAGAGATGCCAGTAGTTACAGATGCAGTCTGTCTACCTTCTAAGCTTAACCCGTAAGTACATCTGAAAACTGATTTGCTCCATCCACTTGCACATGCCTCGGCACACGCAAGGCAGTGGGATTCAATCAAAATGATTTCATGGAGAACAATTTCTAGAATTATCTGATCTCTTCATAGGAGAAACCAGAGCCTATTTTTTTCTTTAGAGGAGGGGAAGCCTCTTCTCCAGACCTAAACTGATTTGCTTTATCATGACTTGAGAGGAAAGCAGAGTCTAGTTTGGGGTGATGTTGAGTCTGTAGGTTGTGGGCTCCCCCTGGGTCCTCAGGGTCACTTAAGAATAGACTGCCAAAGCCTCACAGTACCTTGGGTGCTGCACAAATACTTCTGTTTTACAGATAAGGCAGCTTGTACTAATGGAGGAAAAGGGACCATACTAGGGTAGTAGATCCCAAACCTAGCTGATCACTGCTCTTTCGTTTAATTTCATTCAACAAATGATTACTGTACTCTCTGTGCTAACACAATACTCTCAGTGTTGGGCATATAGTGGTGGTTGTGACAGCTTTGGTTCCTTCTGTTTGTATGCCCAGCACTAAGGACATTGCACGGTGATGGACAGGGGATGAGTGACCAGGGAAGAGTGGGAGGGTCTGGGGAAGAAAGGCTTATGCTGAGATCTGAAGGAGCTGTCCATTCTGCTGCTGAAACAGAATCCTGGGTAGCTGAGAGACAATAGTAATTTATTTATCACAGTTTTTGAGACTGGAAAGTCTACGATCAAGGCACCAGCAGATTTTGTGTCTGGCAAGAGCTCACTTTCTGGTTCACAGGTGGCTATCTTTTCATTGTGTCTTCACAAGATGGAAGGGACCTGGGAGCTTTCCAGGACCTCTTTGATAAGGTCACTAATCTCATTCATGAGATCCCCACCCTCATGACCTAATCACCCCAAAAGCCCCACCTTTAAATACCATCACACTGGGGAACAGATTTCAACATACAAATTTTAGGGGCACATGACATTTGGTCTACAGGACTAGATGTGGGATGATCAAAGGGATGGGACAGTAACTATTCCAGATGAAGGGAGTGATGAGAACACAGGCTCTAAAATGGAAAGGAGCTCGGGATTTTTAAGAGGTGGCCCAACATGGTGAGCATGGGGCAGGAGGAAAGAGCTATGGTTGGAGGTGTAGGACACAGCCAGGACGTGTAAAGATTTATAGGTCATGGAAAGGAGTATGGATTTTTAAAAAATTGCAATAGGCTGTCAGCTCATCATCAAATTTAACTTTTTATTTTTTTTTAAATTTTTAAAAAGATTTTATTTATTTATTTGACAGAGAGAGATCACAAGTACGCAGAGAGGCAGGCAGAGAGAGAGAGAGAGAGGGACAGCTCTCTGCTTAGCAGAGAGCCCAATGCGGGACTCGATCCCAGGACCCTGAGATCATGACCTGAGCTAAAGGCAGTGGCTTAACCCACTGAGCCACTCAGGCGCCCCAAATTTAACTTTTTAAGAGGGCATTTTCTTTGTTGTTTTTATTGTTTTAATATAGATTGTTGGGACCAGGCTTCTGATGAGTCAGAGGTGAAACTGGACCAACACAAGTACTGGCCAGTTCCTGGACTACAAGGCAGCTCCTTCCACTGTACTAATGAATCTCTTGCCTCTCCTGGGCAAACATGAAATTGGGGGGCAGTGTTACCCATTAGATAAGGTAAAATTGACAAATTTTAGCCACACACACAACACATTTCGCCTAAAAATACTATGTGATCATCTTTGAGCAGACCATGGCATAGGCTAGCTCAGCTGGGAAAAAAAAAGAAACCATCAAGGCCCTCCATCCATGAAGTTGATGAATTTGACCCCTCCCCCTGGTCAGGCTGGTCACCCCACTAGGGTAGACCCAACCACACTTACATCACACTACACAGATGAGAATCTCTTCTGATTGCACCACAGGCTGATAACCGGAGGGTGGCAAGCAGTGAGTCAGTGCCAACCTCACCGAAATGGGACAAACGAGGACCACATGGGAAGGATCTGGGGCTGGTGGTCCCCAAAATTGCCTTCAGTGACCTTGAAGACTAGGAGCTGGCTGGTTGTCGGCTGTTATTATTTAGCTTTATGTTGTCTCCCTCTCCCACTGGGGGCAAAATGACATAGGGGTACAAAACAGGGTCAAGCACACACCTGGGGAAGGAAACACATGACCTAAATGTTAACTGGCCACCAGCCATCAAAGTGTCATAGAGAGTTCACAAACATTCAAGGGCCTGGGTCTTCCCAGCTGGCGGCTGGGGCTCAGGTTAGACAGAGCTCTCAACATCAGCCCCATGAGACCTGACTGGGAATACCGGCTCCACCTCCTCAAGAGCTGTGTGGACTTAGATAAGTGCCTTGGCCTCTCTGGGTCTCACCTGGCTTCTACGGGCAGTGGGAAAGGTGAACATGGCCTTGCCAAGATCGCAGGGCTGTGTTCTGAGTCCCAAAGGAAGTAATGTGTGTGAAAGGGATTTGGGAAGGATAGAGAGCCACATAAAATGTCTGATGAGGCTTTACAAGCTCTGGGAAGTGTGGGAAATCAGGAAGTTCATCAAAGAGTTGATATGGAAGCTGAAAGGATCAAAAGAAAAACTCCAGGGGACAGGCTGTAGGAACCGAGATTGTCCATGTTAAATGGGAGAGGTCGAGGGCCGTATCCAGCCCAGGACTGGTTCTAATTCAGAACATCATGACTGATTTCTTTCATGTCTCCTGAAGAGAAAACAAAATAAAATGCATAATTAAAAAAAGAAGAAGGAGTATTTTCTATCCTTGAAAAATGAATGTCTTGCAAGCATGTTAAATACCAGAATGTGTTACTGAAAGCAAGTTTGGTAATTTTTTCTCTAATGGCCTTACAGGAGATTTGTACCTGAGTGTGGGTGGCTTAAATGTGATTCTGGCTGAAGATAAGGGAAGATACTACACTACAAATAGAGCTTTTCCTCTTTCTTCGTTCCTTCCTCCCTCCCTCCCTTTCTCTCTCTCTCTCTCTCTCTCTTTCTTTTGTTCTTGGAATTAAGTTCACAGGAATCCCCAGGCTGTAGGCTACACGAAGACAGGGAGTTTTGCTCATGGACACCTTCCAAGCACACAGCACTGTACCTGGTGTGTAGTAGGCACTTAATAAATCTTCACTGAATGGAGGAACAGAAACCCGTGGCTTGTGCCAGCATTTGAAAGCAAGACTGGCTCATCCTATGTAGTCACCTGCTCTCTCCTTCCCCTACCTAAGGAACCCCGGCATGTCCGCATGTCATGGGCCAGCTTCCTAAGTTGCAGCGGCTTTCAGACACCCAGGAATTTGCACAGAGTGGAGGGAGTTGAGCCCATTCCTTTTCAACTTGCACTACCAAACTTTTACCTGAAATATATACTGGGCTTCCGGACATCATTTTCCATTGATTTGATTTGGAGCTGCCATTACATGACAGAGAGTCGAGATGAGAAGCCTGAAGCATGGGAAAGGCAAGGAAAATAAGTCTTCTCTTGAGGTACCTTCACCTGAGGATTTCTGAGTAACAGGTGAAGGGGCTACAATGGTCATTTTGGTCATGTCTTCGGTGTTTCTTGTTTCATAAAATCCGAACAGAGAGAAGAAAGGATCTAAATTGTTCCGGTTTTTCTCTTTTTGAAATTTCCATGGGCTGTTGCTTACATAATCATTTTTTAAAAAAGATTTTATTTATTTGAGAGTGAGAGCATGGGCAGGGGAAGGGCAAAGGGAGCGGGAGAAGCAGACTGCCCGCTGAGCAGGGAGCTCAACCTACAACCTAGGCTGAAAGGGCTTGATCCCAGGACTTGATCCCAATGGCTCCAGGATCATGATCTAAGCCAAAGGCAGCTGCTTAACCGTCGGAGCTGCCTAGGCGCCCTAACTAATCGTATTTTTAAAGAGCAAACGTTCTAATTCTAAGAGGCTAGGAGTTGCCAGGTTTCTGGGAAGGCTCTGATTATGTGCTTACAAGGGCCATTGACTGAATTGTTCCGTTACCCACTGGTGATCACACTGTAACCACAATATTCTCTCAGGCACAATAGCCCTTGAGCAGAAACATACATTCTAGTTAATTATTAGGATAAAAGAAGTTGGGAGACCACGTGTCAAGGCCTCTATTTAGCATCAGGAAAGTAGACTTGCCAAGGACGCATTCCAAAGGCCCCAAGCCTCTGAGGCACACGTTCCCCAATCCCATCTTCCGATGAAAAGGACAACACAGATCTGGGCCACCTTCCTGTGTGCAGGAGGGAGGCAACAGACGGCTCTGGAGGGCCTCAGGTTTGGTCAGCCAGCAAACACGTGAGAAGTTCAGTTCAACAGTTGATGCCTCGTCCCTGTCCTGAAATCATAGACGCCGCCTCCTGTGACCCCATCCCAATCTACATTCAGCTCGGTTATTAAAGGTCCGGCAACCTGCGCAGTTGCTCTGGGAGACAACAATTGGCTTTGCAGTGCCTGCCCTGCCTTTCAGAACACGTTCTTGATTCTCTCCCTTTGACTCACCATAGTGCTCTGGCCGAGGGCGGCTGAGGCAGGTATGCCCAGGCCCACTGTAAAGATGAAGAGCCCAAGGCTGGGAGAGAGACATTAAGTAGCTTGTCTAGTTACACAAGCTAGGGGAGGTCCTGGGAGCACCTGCTGACAGGCGATGGCGTCACACTGCTTGGGTTCCCATCTTCGCCCTTCCACTTAAGTAGCTCTGTGGCTTGGGTTTTTGTGACTCAGTTTCTTCATCTTTAATGTGAGAAAACTACTGATATCTGCTTCATGGTGTGGTTGGTAGGCTAAGAGATAAGGCAACATAGTCAGCAGAGTGCTTAGTACACTTCCGTGCTTGGTCAATTATTAGCCATTATTATCATTAAGGATACTCTTACTAAGGAGAGATATCATGGAGCCCGATTCCCAATCCTCCCAGTGTTCTTTTGCTGCAGTGATGCACCGGGCAATGGTTCTGCCACTCTCCAGCCCTCCAATCCTTTCCCTCTGCCCTCACCACCTTCCTTACTCAAGACAGTGGAAACTCAAACTCTCTTTCCAGACACTGTGGCCTTTCTGGTTGCTATTTAAAAGCTTGGGCAGGCATGAGGGGACGTGACATCTCTACATCTTTGTGGCATATGGCTGAGAAGTATCATCAGATAGGGGCAAAGAATAGCCTATCTTCCTCACAAAGCTGCCACCCAAGGCTTGAGTGAGGCCAAGAAGAGGAGGCCCTGTTGCTTCCTCCCAGCTTCTTTGGAATTCCTTGGAATTAAATTCCCAGGAATTTCACCAACCCAAGATAATGCCACCAGTCTGCGGCAGAGGTGGAACTGGAAAGGAGGGTCTTGGGGCTTCTTACCCTGAGTCCCTTCCACTCCCCTGCTACATGCATTGCCCTGCATCTGTGACCAGTGGAGGGAAGAGTCAGGAAAGATGGAGGCTGGCCTACAAAGGGCTTCTGGGTTGATGTTCCCACAGTGGTCCTCACTCGCGGCTGCCGCTGGGTCAGTGGTATGCATTGTGCTGAGAACAGATGGTGGCAGCTTGGAACTCTCTGATTTAAACTTTCCGGGAAGGGCCTATCTGAAAAGAATCCCTTCAGAGGCTGTTTTCTGGGGTCCTCGTCCTTACTGGAAGCCCAGCTTCTCCTAGAGAAATCATTAGAAATACCACGTTATAGGCTGGGGAGGATTAGTTAATCAGGAGCTCTCTGCTGAGATAGCATATGCAAATCTCAGATGGTCCAGGCCTCATTCTTCTGGATGGAGTTGAAAAAGGAACAGCATAGAGAGTACATGAGACAAAGCAGGAGGCAAGTCCCGTCCCCAGGTTACACGAAGATTAGGAATGTTTCTCATGGAGCCCTGCCTGCAGATTTCACAGGTCCCTTGCTAGCCCACTCTCCCTAAATTTTAAATTTCTATCCTGTACTTCTAAACCTCTTGGAAAAACACCAGTATTATCATTATGCATTTTGATCTTCTGGGGGGATAAAAGATGTCATGTCAATTAGGTCATTATTAATGTGGAACTTGGCTTTTGAAGTTCAGATGACTCTTTCCACAAGGGCACAGCTTGTTATAAATTGCGTGCCAATAATTGCTGCTTTCTGGGTTACCTTTTCTCCTTACAGCCAAAACCTGAAACTCCTCAGTAATACTACCATTGTTATTCTTGGAAGCCGGAAATCTGAATTTGGGGGAAAAAAATATCACAAATGCTTCATGCATCGGTATTGGACATAGAGCTACTCTTTCTGCTTTTATCTGCTGCTGGTTGTGCTCTGTCACGTGACGTACCTGAGAGATGTGGGCTTTGGCCATTGAGAGAATGGGGTTCATATTCTGGCTCAGCAACTTCCCAGTTGTGTGAATTTGGGTAAACTCTATCTTCCTGAGCCTTATGTCCCTCGTCTGTGAAATGGGACGAAACGGCCCAATTCTGCAAGATGGTTGTGAAGAATAAAGCAACAAACCTAGAAAAATAGAGTGTAATGTCTATCTACAAAGTAGATGTGCAGTAAGAATAATAACTTAGAAGCTAACAATTAGTGAATACTTATTATGTCCCAAATGGTATGTCATGTGCTTTTCATATATCACTATATTTAATCCCCAATATACCCTATGAGATATGAATAATTACCTTTTCCCTTTTTATAGATAAGTAAACTGAGGCACAGAGAAGTTATATAAGTTGCTTGAGAACACACAGCCAGGTACTGTCAGAATTAGGATTTAAATCTAGGGCCTAGGATTCAAATCTAGGCCATCTGGGCCTCCAAAGCTCATAATCTTAACCACAAGAAATGGTGGCCATTCTTGTCAAGATTATTAAATTGAAATATAAAGTGTTCAATTTTTTTTTGTTTGTTTGTTTAAATGCTGCAAAGCAACTATTTTGACAACTGGATGCAGTGACTGGCCCCGTCCCATTCTCAACATAAAAAGAAAGCTTCTGTAGGAAGTTTGACATTATTTGGAAAAAGGAAAATTGCTTTCCATAACCTGGTAATGTAAGCAGGCTACAGACATGTGTATGGAAAAAAAAATCCAGGAATTCCTTAGTTACAGTGAACTTCATTTTTCATACATTTAAACATATAAACTGAAAGATTTAACATTTAAAGACATAAAAAAGGGGGGGGGATTTGGAATGGAGGTTTTACTTTGAGCCTTTATGACCAAACGGACAGACTACGACTTATTAACCTGGACCACAGATTGGTAGGTACCTCGTCTTCAACAATTGTGATAAATGGGGCACTGATTTGCTTTTTATTTTTTTTGCCAGCAGTGGTAAAGTGATCAGTAGGTTTGACATGATGTGTTTCTACTAGAGAGGCTGCCCTTCTCCAGTTTATTCATTTTCAATGGGACAAAATTCACTTGGCCTGTCATTTCCTGATTGAGAAATAGACAAATAAGGAATGTTATTTCACTAAGACTGTCACTGAAACACAATACTGATGTCAATAAGCATTTCTGTCTATGTTCCTTCTTTTTGCTGAAATCTTGTTGGCATGTTCTCATTCATTTGCAGAAGCTGACTGGTAAAAAAAAAAAATCACAAAATTTAAAATTATAATGCCATTGTCATTAGCCAGAAAAGATAATAGCAGAGAAAAAGGACAGCTCTTGTAGAGCTTAAATTCTCTTGGGGGTGGGGGGGGCTGGCATATGGCTTGGGGAGGTAATCCTCAGCCCGAGTGCACTAGGTATGAAAGGTGGACTAAAGGTTTCCACCCTCTTCATTCTACGAATAAATACACTCTGCTTCCTCCCACACTGGGGCCTTTTCACACCTGTTTTTTTCTCCTGGGAATGCTTTCTCCACTGAACTTTCCTTAATACCTTGCTCATCCTTCAGATCTTGGGTTAGAGAAGTCTTCCTCAACATTCTAGGCTCGGTTGGGTCCTCCGTCCTTTTTCTTCACTGGGGTCAAACACTGCCGTTGTTTGTGGTTGTGTATCTGTGTGATTGACTGCCAGCTCCATGGGGACAGGAACCAGGCCTGGTTTTAGGCACCACTGTATGTCCAGGGTTTGTCCTAGCTCTTAAAACATAGCAGGTGCTTAAGAAATATCTGTTGACATGTGCTTTGGCAGCACATACACTAAGAAATATCTGTTGACTTATTGATGGGTCACCCTTGAGGGTGAGCTGAGTACCCCTGCTTAAGCCAGTGTTGCTGCTGTTACAAAATGAGATCACAGGGCTCTTACTTCTTCCTCACCAGACAATTTGTGCCAACAAAACAATTTCAGTTGCAATGCTTCTCTGAGGCTTCCCAGCAACACTGATTGGCATAATCTGTGCTTGGTTTACAGTCTCTGGGATTACCAGATGCCTAGTGAGATGCTGAATGTGGAGAATGATTTATCCGTTTTCTCAGTACACAGGGGCACCTTTAAGAAAGGCTTGGCTGGATGGCAGAGTTGGCAATCAGCTTGATTTTCACTGAGATGCACATGTCTTATGCCATTCGAGTTCAGAGCCATAATCTCATGTGTGTCTGCAGTTAAGAGCAATTCTGACACCCCTTTGATTTCTACTCCAGTAGCTCAATTAGAATGGGAGTGAGTGAAAAGAACATTGCAATAGGATTGGCCTCTAATGATGTTAAAAATATTTCTTAATAAATCAAAATGCAAACGTTAACACATTATTTGTGATATGCCTTATGGCTGATTGTGATTCTCAGTCCACATCATGGGGGGGTGGCAGGGGAACCTGGAAGCCACTTACAGAGGGGACCCTGAGGGCTAGCCTGAAACCTCAGGCTGCCAACCTTGCTCCTCCCTCCCACCCCATTCCCCACTTACAGGGGCAAGCCCACAAACTGCTACTCTTCTTGCCTTTTTCCTTTTTGGGTCTGGAATTCAGGGCAAAGCACATCTGAATCTGGCCTTAATAACCCTGCCACATCTTGGAGTGCCCCATCTACTTGGGCATTTTGACAACTCTATTTTAAAGAAAGGTATTTATTTGTTTAGGTTTTTTTTTTTTTTTAAAGTTTTTTGGGGGAGGGGTGATTTTAGGAATCAATTTATTTGTAATAGTTGGTTCTTTCAGTTTTTTGATCAGAGTAAGTTCAAGTGCCTAAAAGTAGAGGATACATCTCTATCCCAACTGCCACACACCCGCTTCCTTGCTTCTCTCCTCCCAGCACTGTACCGGCTCTGTAAACACCTGCGGGATTTCTTCTGTCTCTACTTCTTTCTTCCTTCACTTACACCCTCCAGGAAGGATACTGTGCGCTTGAGTTCTCCTATTACAGGGCCTATTAGCATGCTGGCTTTGTGCCAGCCTGCTTACTCCAACCACAACATAGGTCTAGAGAGCCCAAGAATTCAAATTCTGCCTTCACCCTGGGGAGCGGTGTGCGTCCATGATGGTCCTCTGGCCCTTGCCGTTTGAAAGCCCTGACCTCGGCTTTCCTCTCCTCAGAAATGCCAAAGAAAAGAGATGAAGTTGGCGCAGGTGACCTGTTTCTTCTCTAGTGGGCCCAGCTAGTCTCTCAATACTCAAATAGCTGTTCCCTTTCCGGAGCTGGGTCCCCCCCACCTCCAACCCACCCCATTCCACCCCACCCCACCCCAGAGAAGGATGTAGAGACCAGAACACTGTACTTGGAGTCTGAAGAGCAGGCTGCAAGTTTGAACACCACCACTTATCAGCTGCGTGATTTTAGGCAAGTCACTTTAGCTTTCTTATTGCTTACCACGGAGTGGCTTGCTTGAAATGAGTGTGCCTAGACTTCGTTCCATTAGCATTCTTTAAAAAAGAAGACAAAGAAGAAGGTGGTTACAGGAAGTATCTACTGACCCGTTTCCAGCAGAGGTTCAAGGGAGGGCCTCCCAGGACTGGTCCCAGGTGCCTTCCCGGGAGCCGGCGGAGCCTCTCGGCTGCTCTTGGTCGCCCCTACCCCAGTCCACCCCAGGCACACCGCAGGTTTGACAGGGTGTAGCTCTTGAGAGAGGTTTGAGTTGTTGGAAAGCTCCGGATAATTCCAGAGGGTCAGTCACTCCCACTTGCGCACTCTAATGCGCTTGTCAGACGGGCCAGACAAGCCCGCCTCTCCTCGGTGGGGCCCCCTTCCCGGCCTCACCCCCAAACTCAGCCTCCTCCTTCGGGAAGGGTAACAGGCGAGGACCGCAAGTCTCTCCTATGCCAGTGCCGCCCCCATCCTGCGTCGGGCCCTTTGCGCTCTTCTCAGCCGGCACTTGGGCGTCCAGGAGCTCCCCCTCCGGGCGGCGCGGGGTGGCCACCGACGGGGTTGTCAGCAGCACCCGCCGCGGGGCGGCCCCGGCGACTCGCCCGCCCATGTGCGTGGAGAGGAGCGAAGCTCTAGCAGTCGCCGTGCCAGCGCCTGCTGGGTGCGTGTGGGTGCCTCACCTACGAGGCCGGCGGGGGCCGTAACCCGAGTCCCGCTGCCACGACCCACATTTGCATAATTTGGCTCCCCCCCATCCCGCCTTCTTTCGGACTCAAGGCTGGAGATGCGAGTCGGGCTCCCCTCCGAGGCGTCGTCTTGCCGGTGGTCAGCGCGGGGGCCGCGGGACCGGCCGGAGCGCAGGCGGAGTGGGCTGGCGCACGTGGTAAGAGCGCAGCTTTCTTTTCTTTCTTTCTTTCTTTTTTTTTTTTTTTAATAAGAAATGGGACTTTGCACGTTTACACCGAGGGTGGGGTATCTACAAGGGCACTAACGTCGCTATGATTTCCTTCCTTTCCCTTTTATTTTTATCTCCAACTGGAAAAAGAGCGCGCAGTGTGAGCGGTAAACTTTCCCAATTTTCTTCTGGGCGTTTGGTCAGGAAAGTGGCCGGCCGCTCGAGAAGACGATTCCGCGGCGGGCAGGGGGAGACGCGACGCTTGGGCGGAGGAGCAGAAGGCGCTGCCGGCCTCCCCCGGGGCTTTCACCGCCGCGCGCCCGCCGCGGTGGGAGCGGGCTGGCTGCGGCGGTGGCCGCGGCAGGTGAGCGGCGGGAGAGCCGCCTGCAGCGCCTAGCTTCCTCCACGGCGTGGCGTCGTGGTTCTCGCCCGCCCGGGCCCCCACGAGGCTGGGGCCGTACCGGGCCGGGGGCGGGAAAGGGCCTGGCTCGGCCAGGCCCCAGAGGCTGCCCCCGCGCTTCATCCCAGGTCTTGGCGGCTTTGGGGCGCAACGAAACCAGGCAGGCGGCGGCGGACCGGCTTGGGCACCTGGGAGCAGCCTCCCGCGGGGCCCGGGTCAAGCCGGGAGCGCTGCGGCGGTGGGACGGGAGGCGGGAGTGGTGCGTGCAGCGAGCCAGAACCCACCGCTTTATGGACCTCTAGAAAGTTTTTTTTAAAAAATTGCTTTGGGAACTAAACAGGAAGGTTTCCATCCGGGACAGTTTTGTTGTTGTTGTCGTTGTTATTTTTTACTCGAAAAGGGAAACGCGTGTGGGGGTGATGGCGGCTCGAAATTGGCCTTAGCGACGCAGTTGGCTGTCACTCGGGACCTCGCTGGGCTCACCGAGGTGGCTCTTGGCGAGGCAAAGCAACAAGATTCTTCCAAATGTGCGTGTTGTTGAGTAGGGCTCCGGGGAGGGCAGGGCGTACCCGCCGAGTGTAGCCGTTCGGGGGTCGGGGGCTCCCGGTTCGGCGAGAGAAGGTGAGGAGGGGCGTCTTGGCAAGGCACCCAGTGTAGCAACCCCCGGCGCGCGCTTGGCGGGCCGGGCGCTCTGTTGGCGAAGCAGGCGCCCCGGCGCGCTGTCAACAGGGAGGTGTGTAGCGTAAGGTGTGCGAGTGGGTGTGTGAAGAAGGCAGCGGGGGCGGGAGTGTGTGTAGCGGAAGTGGAGCGTGTGTGAGTGTAAGAGTGTGTGTGCGTGTGCGCGGCGGGGCAGGGTGAGTGTCCAAGCCTCCATCTGGACGCCCCCACACAGCCGACCGCCCAGACGCGCCGGGAAGGGCGCCCGCTCCGCGCAGCAGCTGAAGGGGGGCGGGGAGCGCGCGGGCAGGGGGGGGTGTCTCCGGCTGAGGATTTCTCTCGAAGCTCGCCGCAGTTATTCTGATCCTCCTAGGGTCTACCCCCCAGCCCCAAGATGCCCGAAATACTTAAACAAACAAACAACCCCAAACCTGTTCCGTTTTCGCTCCTGTATAAATAGAACAGACTTTCCAAAAAAGCAATACCGCATTCACTCTTATCACCAGCCACTTCTTTCCACCAAGTAATTCAGAAAAAAACAGTCAGCTTCCGTGAATGCATGCAGCTTTTTTTTTTTTTTTTTTTTTTTTTATTCGGTGCCTCCTTTTGCTTGCGGTTTTGAGCTGCCAAGAAAGTGAGTAGGGGTTTGACTGTAGTGTCTCGGCTCCGCTCGGTTTCTTTCCGAAGTTTAATTTTCCGGAATGGCTCCCAAACAAGGGCTGGGGAGGCGGAGCCGCCGGCACCGGATCTTCGCCTTTTTTGGAAAGTCCCGGAGAACCGGAATTCCTCCCCGCCCGGGGAGACCTCGCCGCAGCTAGGACCCGCAAGCTCTTCCCGGGTGGCCTGAGCCAGACTCGCGGCGCGCTCGCTCCCAGCTGGGCCCTGCGCCCAGGATGGGAACTGGGCCTCGGGCTGCGCGCCCTAGACCCCAGCGATTCCCCGCTGAGAGCCGGGAGTCGCGAGCCCGGCGGAGCCCGCGCTGCCGAGCCCGTATGCAAATCGGCCATGTGACGGCAAGAAGCCGCCTGGCCCAGCCCTGTTCCTCAGTCCATATATGGGCAGCGACGTCACGGGCATTGAGGACCTGCCCATAAATACTTACAGCAACACTTTCCGTCTAACCGAGAGAGCAGCAATTGATTAATAGCTCGGCGAGGGGACACACTGACTGTTATAACAACACTACACCAGCAACTCCTGGCTTCCCAGCCGGAACACAGGAGAGAGTCAGTGGCAAATAGTCATTTTCTTCTTTCTTAGAAAAAATAGCAACTTGTTTGCTAGTTTTATTTGTTGGATTTTTTTTTTTTTTTTTTTTTTTTTTGTGGTTGCTTTTAAGCGTGGAGGGCAAAAGGAGATACCAACTTAGACTCAGTCCAATCCCTCTCCAAAACGGCTTCTCTGACGCTCCAGGTAGAGAGGGAGTTGGGTCTCCAGGTTGTGCGAGGAGCAAATGATGACCGCCAAGGCCGTAGACAAAATCCCAGTAACTCTCAGTGGTTTTGTGCACCAGCTGTCTGACAACATCTACCCGGTGGAGGACCTCGCCGCCACGTCGGTGACCATCTTCCCCAATGCCGAACTGGGAGGCCCCTTTGACCAGATGAACGGAGTAGCCGGAGGTAAGCCGCATGCCTCCTTCGCGGGCTGGGACCCACGCGGCTCGAAGGTGGTGGGTGGGGTGCGGTGCGTGTGCAGGACTTGGAGGAGAGGGTTGGGGCGCGAGGTGGACGGTGTTGACCCAGCCGGGTGCAGGAGAAGCCCGCGGGAGCAAGGACCCGATCGCTGGAGCTGGGCGCGCGGGCAAAAGCACCCAGTCGTCAGGGAGCGGGCGTGCGTGCGCCGCGGCGCGCCCAGCCCCCGGCGGGCGCGGGGATGAGAGTAGAAGAGGTGCCCGACCAGGCGTCGGGCTTGTGCCGGCTCGTGGGCCGCCGGTACCCAGGCCTCCCCTCTCCCGGGGAAGGGACAAAGTGACGAGAAAGTTCGGGGCTCCGGAGGAGAGCTGGAAAGCCGAGCGGCCGAGAAGCGCCAGAAGAAAGCGTCCGCCGCTCCCTCCCGGGCAGAACCGACCCCGGGAAAAATCTCCGAGCGCGTTCCGGGAGCGGCCAGAAGGAGCGCCCCCACCTGCGCGCCGCCCGCGAAGTTGAGGGGGTTGGCGAGGCGGGAAGAAGGAGGAGGAGGAGGGCGGGCAACGGCGGGAAGCAGCCCCCTGGCTGCCGAAGGAGGCCCGCGGGGGCACCGGCGCTGCTGGTTTCCTTGGCGATGCAGTGGAAAGTGGTCCGCCGCTGTCCCCGCTCCTTCCTCGAAGCTCCGCTACTGGCTTTGGGCTGGGGCGTGCGGGTGTTGGACAAGGCTGAGAAGGTTGGGAAAGGAAGGAAACCTATCGATTCCTTCCTCTGCAGCTCCCCATACCCTCCAGCAGCTGTCCGCTGTAGCGCAGCGGGAGAGGGAGGGAGGGTAAGCACCGCGGAGGGGTAGCAGCCAGAAATCACTGATCTTTTTCTCAGGCTCCCCTCTCTCCAGCGGCACTGGCTGGGATCAGTCTCCTGGTTAGTGTCTCCTCTGGAGCCGCAGCCGTGGGACCCCCAGACAAAGAAGAGGGAGAGAATTTCCAGGCAGATGGGGGATTTTTGATATTGTTGTTGCTATTATAGGGTGTTTTTATTGGGGATGAGAGCCACAGATGGCTGTGTGTGGGGGGGTTGGGAGTAGCTCATCCTGGCTTTCCTGGAGGTAGTTTGAGTCCCAGACTGTCACTGACTGCCCGTGGGATCCTGGGCTACCCTCTTCTTACTGTCTTTGGTCTGCGGTTTTCCCACCTGTTGGACTATGCCCCAACTCTACTGTGCCAGGATCTTGGGATTTGGGAATGGACCTATTAGAGGTCCTACAGGCCTCTAATTAGAGGGGATAACAAGGGATTCTTGGCTGCATTACCATTGCTCCACCTCCATTGTTTCTATTCCCTCCCCAGATGGCATGATCAACATTGACATGACCGGAGAGAAGAGGTCCTTGGATCTCCCATATCCCAGCAGCTTTGCTCCCGTCTCTGCACCTAGAAACCAGACCTTCACGTACATGGGCAAGTTCTCCATTGACCCCCAGTACCCTGGTGCCAGCTGCTACCCAGAAGGCATCATCAATATTGTGAGTGCAGGCATCCTGCAAGGGGTTACCTCCCCAGCTTCGACCACAGCCTCGTCCAGCGTCACGTCTGCTTCCCCCAACCCACTGGCCACAGGACCCCTGGGTGTGTGCACCATGTCTCAGACCCAGCCTGACCTGGACCAACTGTACTCTCCACCGCCACCTCCTCCTTATTCTGGCTGTGCAGGAGACATCTACCAGGACCCCTCGGCATTCCTGTCAGCAGCGACCACCTCCAGCTCCTCCTCTCTGGCCTACCCACCACCTCCTTCCTACCCCTCCCCTAAGCCAGCCACGGACCCCGGTCTCTTTCCCATGATCCCAGACTATCCTGGATTCTTCCAACCACAGTGTCCAAGAGACCTACATGGTACAGCTGGCCCAGACCGCAAACCCTTTCCCTGCCCTTTGGACTCCTTGCGAGTCCCTCCTCCACTCACTCCACTCTCCACCATTCGCAACTTCACCCTGGGGGGCCCCAGTTCTGGGGCCACAGGGCCAGGGGCCAGTGGAGGCAGTGAGGGACCCCGGCTGCCTGGCAGCAGCTCAGCCGCCGCTGCGGCCGCCGCTTATAACCCGCACCACCTGCCACTGCGGCCCATTCTGAGGCCTCGCAAGTACCCCAACAGGCCTAGCAAGACCCCAGTGCATGAGAGGCCCTACCCGTGCCCAGCAGAAGGCTGTGACCGCCGCTTCTCCCGCTCTGACGAGCTGACCCGACACATCCGAATCCACACGGGACACAAGCCCTTCCAGTGTCGGATTTGCATGCGCAACTTCAGCCGCAGTGACCACCTCACTACCCACATCCGCACCCACACGGGCGAGAAGCCTTTCGCCTGTGACTACTGCGGCCGCAAGTTTGCCCGGAGTGACGAGAGGAAGCGCCACACCAAGATCCACCTGAGACAGAAGGAGCGCAAAAGCAGTGCCCCCTCCTCAGCCGTGCCAGCTGCGTCCACGGCCTCGTGCCCCGGAAGCGCACAGGCTGGGGGGCCCCTCTGCGGCAGCACCAGCGGCACGCTGGGTGGAGGATCTCTGGCCCCTTGCTCTTCTCGGACCCGAACACCTTGAGATGAGACTCAGGCTGACACACCAGCTCCCTGAGGCCCCGGAGGCCCTTCGTCCCCTGGTCCACTCGAGCTGCACAACAAACACTACCAACCCTGTCCTGCCCCTCTGTCCCCTCCCTGGGCCAAGGGCCTTGGTGGAGCCCAGCACTGCCCCCTTTCCACCTAGAAGCAGGTCCTTCCTGAAACTTAGTCCACTTTAGTCTCTCTTAGGTGAGTTGACTCTCACCTCAAGTTAATGAGTGGGGAGGCTCCGAAGGGGGTCAGGTGGGGGCCCCTGGCCTAGAGGGCTGAGGCCTGACCCTGCTTTAATGGGTTGTTTGACTAGGTTTTGCTTCCCCTGCTCTCTCATATTTTGTCCCATTACAGATTTTTTGACTCTGGACGTCCCAATTGGAGACTTTTTCTACAGTAGGTTGGGAGATGCTGCTCCCTTCAGGTGGGGGCAGCAGAAAGAAGGAAAGCTGATGTGCACTTTATGGCTTGGGACTGATTTGGGGATTCTGTACAGTGAATGAAGCATGGCCTTTATGCTGCATTCTGTGGCCCTAGAACAGTGAATCAAAGCTTATCTAGTTGTTCCACCCCTTTAAGCAGTATGTATTATAAACTCAGAGAACGGAAGTGCAATGTGATGGGAGGGACATAGCAGTATCTGCTCCTTTTTGAGTTGAGAAACAGAGAGGCTATTTTTTCAGTGTATATCCACTCAGATTTTGTGTATTTTTGATGTGCACTGTTCTCCAAGTTCTGAACCTTTGGGAAGAAAAGTAAAGCATTTATGATCTCTCGCAATGAGTCAGAGGTTAACTTATTTAAAGGGGGATGTACATATATTCTCTGAAACTAGGATGCATGCAGTCGTGTTGGAAGTGTCCTCGGTGCCTTGTGTGATGTGGACAATGTTACAGGGTCTGCATGTAAATGGGTTGCCTTACTATGAAAAAAAAATCACTCCCTGGGTTTAGTATGGCTGTATATTTCTGCCTATTAATATTTGGATTTTTTTTTTAGAAAGTATATTTTTGTATGCTCTGTTTTGTGACTTAAAAGTGTTAGCTTTGTAGTCGAATTGCAGATAAGAATGTAAATAATATTACTGGAGCTGACTTGTTTGGTTATTAGCTCTTAATAGTTGTGGAACTATAAATGATTTATTCTAACGCAAAAACCACTAACTGAAGTTCAGATAATGGATGGTTTATGACTATAGTGTAAATAAATACTTTTCAACAATATCTTTGCTGCAGAAATCATTTATGAAAGATTTCCTGGGCAGGAATTCCATGGTTATCCAGTGGGTTTTAGTGCCTTTACCAAGCCAGGATCTCCAAATTTTCTTTGCTGGCCTTTCAACACCAGCCCGCTCACCCCCAAAGCAATCTCCATTCATAATCAAACACTGGTGTTCCGGGGATTTCCCCCATGCATTAGTGTAAAAGTGGGGAGGCGTTGTTTTGACTCATTGTTCCGTCCTCTATAACAGCCTATAGCTTCTCTTGGCTCCTGAGTGGGCTCCGGAAAATAAATACTTACAAACAAGTGCCCACTCGGAGACTACACATTTGTGGCTCCTTTCAGAACCCTGACCAAGGCCAGGAACTCAGACGAGATGTGGCTTTGTGGAAAGTGTGGTGGCGTGGTCAAGCTGGAAATGACTTTTAGGTTCCAGGACTAGTTTCATGACCACAGAAAACTTTTTGAAAAAGGCTATCGCCTCTTCAGATCAGAAATGCACCCAGACACTGCTGAAGGCAGCATTAATGGGTTGCCAAAGGAATTACCCCAGGACTCATTTCTCTCTAGTCTTCTCTCCCTGATTACCCCTATTTGGAAGGATCACTAATCTGCTATAGGTTTGGCGGGTCTAGAGACTATCAAAATACCCAGCTCATTAGATAAGATAGGTGTTCAGCAACCTAAGAAAATCTCAAAGAAAGACACTTTTTTAAATAGGTAAATAAATAGGCAAATTAAATAGGCATTTATGGGCCTCCATGGGTACTGGCTAATGGTTTGCAAAAGAACACACTATAGGGTTCATTTTATTGCAAGCCTTTAGCAGTGATTTTAAAATATAAAAGTCATATGAAGTAAGTGGTTGGGTCTCTGTGAAGTTATCTACTCTAAAATTGGGCCTCCATATCATTTAAGTTCACCCGCAGCTTCTGGATCCTCACACATGTGTAACCTGTTGGAATACCCACTGTTCAGCTAGATCATCTGAAAACTGCCATCTCTTTGTTCTTTGCCACTGTCAGCCCCCTTCATACGTGGTTGATAATTGAAGGCCTTTATTTTAGAACAGCAGACAGTGACACCTACTTTTTGCCCTACAGAACACTGGAATTTTGAGATCTAACTTGTGGAAATAATTAATCCTTTTATTTCCTCTCCTTCCATATTTCCAAGATGCAGAGTACCTCTTTCTGTAACTATGAAATAGAAATTTCTAAACTGCAGTGCCAGATTGTTCTGGTAGCTCGTGTTACTCCATTAGATTTATATTTCCTAGTTTATCAGCATATTATCATCCTTGTTTGGCTAATTTTGTTAAAATATGTATAAAACAATGCCACATTTTGATAATTATGTTTTTAATGAATTACTTCCTTACTACCAAAACTTCAACTTTTTACAAAGCAGGACAAAAAATTTTTTTTTTTTTTAATTTTATCTATTTATTTTTGAGAGAGAAGAGATCACATGTAGGCAGAGTGTCAGGCAGAAGCAGGCTTCCCGATGAGCAGGGAGCCTGATGCGGGGCTCAATTCCGGGACGCAGCACCCAGCCCAGGGATCATGACCTGAGCTGAAGGCAGACACTTAACTGAGTGAGCCATCCAGGTGTCCCAGAAGTCATTTTTAAAAGAGTAAGATTATTTTGATGATTGTCAAATTCGTTAATCATTTTCACCTTGATGTGGGCTTGAAGTGGTATAACATACCATAAGAACACATCTTGGTGTTTTTTCAGACAACTTGATCACTTTTACTTGATTTTAACATGTCAGATCAATTTATAATCTAAAAACAATGTTGTAACATTGAGGGTATTGTCATACAGGTGTCTCATTTTTTACTTTGCTCAAGAAATAAAGCATATAGAGCTCAGCCTGCTCCTTCTTACATTCGATATGCTTTATTGAATATTTCTGATAGTACAGCTGTTACTGGGCATCCTTATTAAAAATAAACTTCTTGGGGTGCCTGGGTGGCTGCTTCTTACCTGCTCATGCTCTCTCTCAAATTAATAAAATCTTAAAAACACACACACACACAAACTTCTGGAGAATAATTGCTTAAAGATCATAATGCATTTGCTCTGGTTCACTGCATATCAAAAATAGGTCTATTAAACCTAAATCAGGTCTTCAATTATTCATAAATCAGTGTATTTAAGTACCAACCACTAATGAAATTAAGCCATATTAAAAGTGGCTGTAGTGATATTTTAACTGTTCTACGCACACACACACACACACACGTCTATGTATATATATATGGTGGGAATGAATGGTCATCATCAATTACTTAAGATGCTGCCAATCCAAACGGCAGTTAAACTTCACAGAAAAAGTAAAGGTAAGAAATAAATTTAAGTCCAAAGATTCTTTCCTTCATGGATAAAAGTATTTTTGTTTTCTGGCACTAGTTTATTTCCTTTAGCTTAAATATAAAAGGAACTATTTTCTGTTGTAGCAAAATAACATGATTAGACAGCTTCAGATACGTTTTCAATCAGATTGTTTCAAAGCTCACTCTCAAGGAAACAGACTAAGTTTATATTATTACTTGGGTTTTAGAATCTGCAGAAAGCCACCTGTTTCCAGTATAATATAATCCTACTGTATAGACTAAATCTTTAACAGTAATTAAAATGTAGACATCATAGTATTTTTCTTCTCCATTTTGCAATAATCAATCTAAACAATTTCAAACATGCCTTTATTTTCCATAAGTACACTGATTTTAATCCAGAAATATAAACATCTCTGGATCTGAAAATTCAGTATGTTGTATTTAGGGCTTAACAAACGATTTCCTTGACAGTAAGTGCTTCATTACACTGAAATGTTCAGTGGTTGACTTGTTTCTAACTTGGAGTTCAGAATTCAGACTAGGAGGGTTACAGAAGTGGCACTGCCCTCAGTTTAGAATTGAATGGTAGTGGTCTGAATCCTGAATTACAGACATACTGCTTTTTTGCTGAGCAGTGCAGCTAGGGCACAAGATACAGTCATTGGGATTAGAGGAGCAGTAACAGCCTTCTTCAGATGCCAAGGCTGAGGCACCTACCAGGGGACAATGCAAAAGGGGGAATAAAAGGTGTGGATTTTGGAAGAATTTAAGGACTATTAGTCTTAAAAGTTCAGAGAACCCACTCCTGTTGACAAGTATTTCTTTAAAACGGGCCCCTGATTTTCATTAATAAACAGCAGTTAGTGTAAACTCAACCCATGCAAATCAAATCAAACTTTGTAAAAAATCAATTCTCGTAAAATAGGTAGGTACACAATAGTCTCCGTTAATGTAACTGGCTTTTGATATAACCAGAGAATACAAAAGCTTTAGAAGTATTGAGACAGACATCTCATTCATGAGAGGCAATTATTGCATTTGTTATTCAACAGAAAAGTGATTAGTATCATTGTGCTCATTAGTCTGTGTAGAGGAAGACAAATTTTTCTCACAGCTGTTACTAAAATAGAGTCTATATATTGCAGGAATATATGGAAATACAACAGCAGCACATCAAGTCAGTCATGACGAACAGTTTTTATGCAGAGGTACCAGCTTTGCTGCACCACATTTTCTCTTTGTATTAAGAATATTCTTTCCTTAGTGGCTCACTGAAACAGGTTCAGTTTTCACCACTAATTTCCTCAGAATTTATTAATGAACTAAAAGTTTCACTGTTATCAAAATAAATTAGATATCATATTGCTATTCTGGCCTGAAGAATTTCAGTTATTCTTTTGAAAAGCACCTTAGTTTTTTTTTTCTTTTCTTTTTTTTTTTTTAAATTCAACTTGTATTTGAGAACTTTAAAGTTTGGAAAAACAATTCCTCCTTTATTACTGTCCTACTGGAAGAATGAGTTCTTGTTGGTTTAATATACACCAGGTTGTATTATATAGCATATATATCACTATCAACAATCTTTATAAGTTAATCAAATTTTGGCTATAATTCAGGACCGGGAGGTTATGTGATTGGTAACCATACACTTTCATTACTGTATTATTAAAAACCCATTTTGTGAACCTTTTTTTTAAAGAAGATCATCATTTGCATATCTAGGATTATTTTTAAACTGAAAGGCATTAAAAAGTGCTTTAAACTGCCTCCAAGGCAGATTAAACTATACCAGAATGTGAAGCTACCAACAAACAATGTTAGCAATCCTGGAAGAAATGCTTGGCATTATGCCTGTCTCAGGTTTTACAACAGAGTGGCATTTTGCATTGAATAAGCATCTTTTTTGTTAAAAAAAAAATCAAGAATTTGTTTTTCTAGCTAAAAAACTGGGAACAAATATTCCTTCACTCTGGGCCATTAGTAACCCAGTGTGCACAAAGAGGCAAGGGCACATACTGTTTTTCTACAGGGACAACACTTTCCACCAATAGCAAATCTCCCTTTATTACAGACCTTAGAACTGGATTGCCATTTGGGCAAGTCAATCAAGAGGGCTTAGACAACAGCTGGGCAGATTTTAACGTGTTTATTTCTACAGTTTGTTTTTATTAAAAGTGTTGTGAAAAAGGAATCCTATAAATAGTAAAAAGAGGGAAACAATAGTGCTCCATAGCCTGAAGCAAATGGTGTAAATACATTTGTAAACAAGGTAAAGTTGCTGAGCTTCCTAAAAGGACAAAAATAAAACTAGTTACAGATAGCACAATTGTTTAAGAGGTTAGGAAGTACTTTGTCCCAAGTTTTGATGCTCTAAAATGGCCAGCAGTATAGGTAATTCTCTATTCTGTAGCCTTGATCATCTGTGCCTTCTCTCTTCCTATAGAAAACTACACTGGAAGAAGCAACAACTGGCTCTCTACTGTTCTGAGGGGTTTTGAGAACACTGCCACCAAAACAGTACAGCTGGAACCACCAGCCTTCTGGAACACTAGAGCTCCTGAGAGAATCTCAAACAGCCATCAACATCTTTCTCTATTTTTGCAGGAAAATACTGGAAGTAAATAGGGGCATGGACTTCAACAGCTGGCTAGGAGTGTTTTACATTCGGTTGTTTGGAAGCATGCTGATTAGCTCCTTTGAATTTTCTCCTTAGAAAACCTGGAATTACCCTATCACTTCTTAAAGCACACGAAGACCAAAAAAAAAAAAAAGAAAAAAAAAAAAAAGAAAAAGTCATTTGAGGATAATATAGTTTTTGCATTAAAGGTCAATCTGCAACAAGCAATCTGTTCAACTCACAGATCTGGAGACTCATGGGGAAGAGAAGCTCTAAGTGACCATTTGTCACTGAGATATGCAGGTGCTGAATTTCTTAGTAGATGCTGCCAGAGTAAACCAGATGTGGCTACTGGGCAAGAGGAGGAAAGAAATTAAATCTTGTCCTCTACATGCATAGTTATATGTTATTGGGGTGATGCCCCAACTCTGGAAAAAAGATCTATTCCACAACAAATGAATTAGGCAGGATAGCTCATTTTAAGTAGTAGCTCATCTTTTTAAGCCTAGTTTTTACCAATGACTTGAACTAAAAACAATTCAAACCACTGGGTCATGCAGTCAATAAGTTAAAACTATAACAATAAGTAAAAGGGCATAGGACGTAAGTGGAAAACAAACCCTATTTACCCGGGTAAAGGGGGTGGGGGCATTTAGTGTATTTTGTATAGGATAGGGAACAGAGAAGAGAGTATTTTCATTATGGCTTTAGTACGGAAGCGCTTCAGATAGTCCCCTACCCCCCTTTCCCCCAAATCAAAACCCCGGTGGCAGTGACAGAGCCAGGAAACAACCTAGTCTACCCGCCTTCCCCACCCCCTAACCCGGCCCCGTGGCTGCACTCCAGACGTCAGCGCTTCCCACGGCTCCGGAGGAAGCGGCTACAGCCCATTCCAGTAGATCCAACGCCCAGGCCTGGGGGTACGGACAAAGCCCTTATGGTGGGTCGCGGGCAGGGAGGCCCAGATGTGAACAGGGCACGTCTTCGGCCCACAGCAGCCAGGCGCGAGCGGCTTCAAGGGAAGACTTTGGGACCTGGATAGGGCTCCCCCTCGCACCAGAAGTCATCGGCTTGCGGGGTCTCCAGGAGCCACACCTCTCGGGGCAGGTCACAGGCCGAGCCGGAGGCCTCCTTGTCCCTGACGGGCTCCAGCACCCGGTAATAATGGCAGTCCCGGCCATCGTCTGGGTCATAGGGTGGGGCCAGAATGTCCAGGAAGGCGGCGGGTCCGTCCACAGCGTCGATCTGGTGCAGGTTGTCCTGGTGCGGAGTGAGGACACAGGGGCCGCTGGCCTCGGTGTACTCGGCCCGCGAGCGCAGCACGCCCGGCCGCACGGCGTCCCGCTCCCGGGCCTGCAGCGGCGGCTCGAACTGCTGCTCCGGCGGCGGGGCCCGCGGCTGTTGCCCGCCGCCCGCCTCCAGTTTGTCCATGCAGCTGATGCGAACGGTGCCATAGAGCACCTTGAGCATGCCATGCATGCCCGGGTGGTCGTGCAATGGGATGGACGTGCCGCTCTTGAGCAGGAACACGCCGAGGCTGAAGCCGTCGGTTTCGTAGATGTGCATGTAGGTGACCGGCGGCAGGTTGGGCGGTAATGGCTGCAGCGTGGCCTTACGCGGGGCGATATTCAGGTCCTCGGCGCGGACCTGGGTCAGCAGGTTCTTCAGCTTGCTCAGGTTCTCCGGAAAGCCCTGCGGCATCGGGGCCTCGGGGCCCGGTGCCGCGCCGAGGTCGGAAGCGCTGCGGCCGCCCCCGCTGCCCCGGAAGGTGAGGCACGCCTGGCGGGCGATCCGTTGGATCAAGGAGGCCATGTTGTCTCGGGGCATGCTCGGCTGTTCCTCCGCGTTCCGAGGCCGGCCCCCGCCGCCCCCTGCTTTCCTCCGCCCTCTGCGGTCTCCGGCGGCCGCCAGGGCTGCCCGCAGCCCGGGGCGAAGCTAGAGGCCCCGCAAGTACCGGTCTTTCGGGCGCGCGGCACCCCTCAGCAGCTTCACGCCCGCAACGGTCCGGCGCACCCGCCCCGCGCCTCCGGCGAGCGCGCACGCGCACGACCCACACGCTGCACTCACGCCCAAGGAGCAGGTACCAGCCGCGCGGACCGTGGAAGGCTTTGCATTACGCCCAACGTTCCATTCAAGTGGCCCACACCTACGACGGGGGCCCGGCGCTCTGGCCGTCTTACAGAGCATGCTGGGACTTGTAGTCCGAAATTACGGAGGAGCTCTGAGTTTCCTTTGTCAGCTGGAAAAAGAAGGATTGAATTTGTTTCTTATGAAGCGCCCTTATTGGCGGTTCCAAGGTGTTTGCTTGTTAGAAAAAGGTGAATTGGGGCGCAAGAGAAATAGCCGGTTGACTACAACTCCCGGCAGCCCCAGTAGACTGGAGTGACGCACTTCCGGCAGCTGGCCTGTGGCGTGTTGGGGTCTTGGCCACTGCATGGAACAGGGCAAAAGAGTTGTTAACCTTCTGGCGCCGCTCGGTCCTGTTCCGCCCAGCAGGGTCGCTTTTCTCCGGCCCTACCCTTGGGAAGGAGGCTGTTGAGTTAACTTTATGTCTTCTTGACCACCTAGGCAGCACTATCTGCCACGTAGATTACTGGACGGCACTTTCGTAATTTTCCAAGTTTCTTGGGAGATGAGAGGGTCGAGGCCATCCCTCGTGATCACGATTCCTCAGCACAGCCGTCCCCAGCTGTTGTTTGCATCAGGGTGTGATGACGCTGCTCTTCCGGTTACAGAGCACGATAGTTTTGCTGGGATTCTAGAGGCCATTTGCAGTGGCCAAGGACTGTGTATACTAAGGGTTATCAAACCTTGGTTTGCCCAAGGAGCACCACGTTAGGAGGGGAGGTAGGGAGGGGCTTTTAAAGAAAATACAGAATATGGTCTGGAAATTGATTGACTAGGTGATTCTGAGGCAACGTATGAGAAACTGGTGTGTGAGAAACGGGCAAGCTCTTGACCTTCACCTAACCCTGAGTTTAAAGTATCTTTGAACTTCCAAAGTGGAACATGGGCTTCTTGTTCATTTTGTAATTGGAGTGGTTCTGTAAATCCTCTCCAGCTGAAAAAGGCATGGCTTTTTAATGGGTCGTGTAATGTATCTAATGGGCACTTAGTATATGCGAGGCATTCTATACCTAATGAGTATTATACTATTTGATCCTCATAGCAATTCTTTTAAGAGGTGGGCACTATTATTTCCAGATTACAGGTGAGGGAATAAGTTGCACAAGGATAGTAAGGAATGAGCAGAGCCTAAGCAGTGAAGAAAAAAAAATAATAATACAGTTAAAAAAGAAAAACACCAAAAAACAGCAGTTTGAGTTGGTGTTAAAAGCGCTAACTGTAGAGTCAGGATATTGTCTTTCCAGCCTACTGTGCTACTTACAGGTTGTATGTCTTTAGGCAGATCTTACCCTTTTAGGTCCTCAGTTTATTCACTTGTAAAATGCTGGGGTTAGGGTAACAGTCCTTCTGAACCCAAGTTACTCATCAGAAGCCCCCGGGAAACTTCACAAAAATAAAGATTTGGAGGTCATAACCCAGAGATTCTGATTCAGAAGAACCAGTGTGGAGCCTAGGATTTTTTTTCCCAAGGTGCTACCCGAGTGATTCTTAATTATCAGCCCAGTTTGAGAATCACTGCTGGATCTGTAAATAGTGAACCCGTTCTTAATATTTGGTGATTTTTTTTTATTTTTTTTTAAGATTTTATTTATTTATTTGACAGAGAGAGATCACAAGCAGGCAGAGAAGCAGGCAGAGAGAGAGAGAGGAGGAGGCAGGCTCCCTGCTGAGCAGAGAGCCCGATGCGGGGCTCGATCCCAGGACCCCAAGATCATGACCTGAGCCGAAGGCAGCGGCTTAACCACTGAGCCACCCAGGCGCCCCAATATTTGGTGATTTTGATTAAGACGGTGATTATTTGTTTTAGAAGGGACTCTTAATTATTTATTTGTTCTTCAGAGTTGCCATGCCATTGTTAAGGTGTTTATACTGTCAGAGTTCACTAGGTAATGCAATATTTCACCATGCAATATTTTTCTAAAGTGAGGACCAGTTAAATTAAGAGGAAGAATCCCCTGTCTTTATTTACAAATCTGGGTTTTTATTTATTGGTTATATTTATTGGTTTTCTTCTATTATTATTGGTTTTCTTCTATTTCTTCTATTAAGGTATCATTAGTGGGACATGTAGACTGCGTAGAACACAGACTTAAGTAACATATAGATATGTTTCATTTTTTAATCTGTCACTTCTTAATAGTTACCTGTACTTATTTAATGGAAATGGGATAATAAGATACATGTGTAAAAAAACTGTTAATAACATATGGAACATAGTAGATGTCCAATAATAATAGCTATTATTATAGTTTTTAAATAGCTAAAAGCCATTTAGAAATTAGTAAACACCAATGAACTTAAATAATGCTCAGCAAATATTGAAATAGAATTTGACTTGAGAATGAACTTCAAGGTAGAGATAAAAAAAAAGATCATTTTTATTGGTTAAACCTTCTATCTGGTGATACAGTCCTTCAGGTCCTTGCTATTATTGTTTGGCCAAAGAGCTGAAAGTTTTCAAAGACTGTTTGAATCTGAATCATCTGGGGGCATTTGTTGAAAGTGCGGATTCCTAGATCATGTCTACACCTACTGAATCGGAATCTTCTGCACATTAAAGGTTTTAAGAACTATTGAGTGTCCATGGGGCTTGTGGCACTTTTTTTTAGGCCACAGATAGGCTGCCTCCATAATTCCTTTTGATGCTGTCCTTAGAGCTGAACTAAGGGATGAAATCAATCCTGGGGGCTTTTGCCCTTCAGGAGCACCTGACTTGCCCTTCTGTACCACTGCCAATAGCATTAGCTGAGTAGGTTTCTATCACCATTAATGTCCTTTTGATGCTCCTTAGTCTGTTTTGTTTTGTGTTGCAGTAAGCAGAATGAAGATCAAAAGAAATTCAGAAAAGGGAACAAAGAAGTAATAGTAAACACATGCTAGAAATACGAGGCAGACACAAAATTTGGGAAAAGTTTGGGATAGATGGAATTAACCATTTGGAATCTATCATTCTATAAATAGTATTTGCTGAGCACCAGGCATCGTTCTAGGTATTGGGGAATTCATCGAGGAATGTCTGCTCTCCCAAGAAATTTACCTGCATGTGTGCGTATGTGTGTGTGTTTGTGTGTGTGTACTTTGGGAAGGAGGTTGTTTGACGGTATAAATCAGTGAGCAACTTAATTTCAGATAGACATATGTTTATAAAGGCAAAACAGGATGATAGGATGGTGGGATATTTGTGAGTGCATATGGTGTGTTAGTTTAAATTGGATAGTAGAGGTGACCAGAAGATAACATTAGAACGGCTCCTGAATATTCAAGAGTCAATTACAGAAAGATCTGGGATCAGAGCATTCCAAACCTTAAGGTTGTTAAACAGGATATCATATACCGTGACTTTGATGCAGTGGGGGAGGAGCTTGGTATCACTGGGGACAAGAATGAAGGCCTGTGGGGTTACACAGGTCACATAGTGACTTTCAGAGTTCCTGGAGGGAGATGAATTTGGGGAGGTAGGGAAGGACTGTATTTTATAGGCTTTATGTACCATTTTTATAGGGGATTATAGGGAGCTGAGGGCCACGGTGGGGAGGTGGATTTTACTACAGGTACAGTGAGAAGCTTTTGGAGAGCTTTGGAAAGGAGGATGACCTATTTCTTTCACATTGGTTGGGGATTGGTGGGAGGAGTGTAACAGCAAAGAATCCCTGATTAGAGGCAGTACTCCAGGAGAAAGATGGGGAACTAGTGTAAAGATTAGGAATCTATTTTGTAGGTGGATTTGACAGGGCCTGCTGATGAACCATTGCTTTGACAATTTATCACTTAAAATGTGTTCTCTCCACTTTTTCTTTTTTATGAGTTGACAGCAATGTGGTGATAGGTGACTACGAAACTTGAATTGAACCTCTTGCCCATATCTAATTATTAAATTTGGGAATGGGCTTAGCACACAGAAACATGAGTAAAGTTGAATTTTTTTTTAGTTGCTTAATTAACCAGGAACTAAGAAGAACTGGAAGAGCTCCCAAACACAGACACAGACAGACAGACAGACAGACACACACCCCTCCACACCCCCAGTCCCCCTTAACTTCATCTCAGTTCTCTGATTGCTTCATTCTTGGGGAATAGGCTCACATTTTGTCTTTTTCCTTTTTCCCTTGGCCCTCCTCTTTATGAGGACTTCTTTTTCTTAATTAATGAGACGGATTACCTTCTGAGTTTTTCCTCAAATCCTTCAGAATTCATTTTGTCCATCTCTTCTGATCACACTGGGGCCCCCTGTCAAAAGAGTAAAAAAAGGTTAACATTCTCAAATACTCTTGTGGTTGTTTGTTTAGGAGGTGGGCAGGAAGCTTTCTTTTTCCCCAGAAGCTCTTGCCACCTTACTCCTATATCTGCCTTTTATGTTACTATAGAACATCGTAACTAAATTGCTAAAGGATTTTTCCTACTTTCTAACTTACTTATACTTAGTTGTGTTTGAAATATTTTGGTTTATATTGTGGCTTTCCTTTCAGCTCTTAGAAAATGCTAGCATATTTCTCATTTGTTATCATGAGTAAATGTCAAGTCGTAAGAAATACTTTAGAAGGCAGAAGAGCTGATTCTAGGCGTGGCTTTCACTCTAACCCGCTGTGTGCTCTTGAGCAAATCATTTGACTTCACTAGATCCTAGTTTCTTAGTGGTTCAGGGACAGATGATCTCTGAGATTACTTCCAGCATCTCTTTAGCTCCATGTGGATGATAGAGACAGTTAGAAGGACAATTCAGACAAAACATGTATTTTCTTTCATCTCACTTATCTAAATTATTTTTAGCTCTCCCATCTCTTAGCTCTGTCCATCTTACATCTCCAATACCTTTTTTTAAAAAAAATATTAAGATTGTACTTATTTTTGTGAGAAATAGAAAGTGAGCACACAAGCTGGAGAGGGGAAGGGCAGAGGGAGAAGCCGATTCCCTGCTGAACAAGGGGCCCAATGTGGGACAAGGAGCCCAATATGAGACTTGATCCCAGGACCCTGAGATCATGACTTGAGCCAAAGGCAGATGCTTGACTGACTGAGCCACCCAGGCACCCTCCATTGCCATCTTAAAAGTAACTCTGTTCCACTCTACTCTGATTTAGATTTGTGTGTTTATCTGAAATAGAATCACTTGGGTATATGGGCTGTTCAGTTAAATATGCTATGCTCAGGAATTTTTAGTGTTCAGGTTAGACTTCAGGTGAGCACATTGCACCAACACACTGTGGAGGTTGTGGTGTGTGATGTAATTGGTAGCACATTGTTTTCGAGCTGTGTGATTTCTGTAGACCAGTGCACGTGGCATTGAGATGGAAAATGACTTAGAACTGGTTCATTTTTTTCTCTTCCTTGCCAGTGTCTTGTTTTAGGTGATGGGAGGTAAGGGAGAAAGAAATAAAAAATTAGATGCATACAGAGGGAATTGGCGGTGGGGGGGGGATGTGTGGCTTTTGCAATGAAGGAGAATGAATGAAGAGAAGCTTTTGCCATGCTCAGTCTGAAGCACTGCCAAAGTCCAGGTATGACTATTTTTGGAGGTGGGTTAAGCTAATACACCCCTACCACTTTCATGTTAGAGAGGTTTTCCTCCTCCTTTTTTAAGTAGTACAATTATTATGAGAACCAAAATAGTTCTGAACTGTAAATTAAATCTGAACACCTTTTACCTCTCTTAATTAACTTTTCCCCCCAATTTCATGCTTCTTGTTTTTCTTTCCCTTTTTTCCCCCTCTAAGAAGACATCAGCTGTCTCCACCTCCTCCGCTTCCCCATCTGTCCTTTTCCTCTTGGCTGAAAGAGAGATTTTTACTTTATATTTATTTTAATTAATGGATTTGAATCACAAGTGGAGAAACAGTTGATGTTCATCTTCAAGAGGCAGTAAAAAGGAAAATCATCTTCTCTAACTTGGCAGAAAAGACCTGTATGTTCATTGCTGCTGCCTGCCTGAAAAATGACTGCGAAAGGGGAAGGTTCCAGAGTCCTGTGTCCTTGCAGGGAGCGGAAGCCACATCTCAGGATCAAGGGAGGTGAAGATGGGAAAAGCTCTTTAGACTGAGATTGTACTTTCTTTTTTCATATTTTTAGAGAAATAGCAAGAGTGGGCACATGCGAATGGGGTGGGATCATGGGGGGCAGGGGCAGAAAGAGAGAGAATCTTTTTTTTTTTTTTTAAGATTTTATTTATTTATTTGACAGAAAGAGAGAGAGAGAGAGAGACAGTGCACAAGCAGGGGGAGCAGCAGAGGGAGAGGGAGAAGCAGATTCCCTGCTGAGTAGGGAACCTGACTTGGGGCTTGATTGTAGGACCCTGAGGTCATGACCGGAGCCGAAGGCAGACACTTAACTGACTGAGCCACCCAGGGGCAGGAGAGAGAATCTTTTTTTTTTTTTTTTAAAGATTTTATTTAATTTGACAGAGAGAAATCACAAGTAGTCAGAGAGGCAGGCATAGAGAGAGAGAGAGGGAAGCAGGCTCCCTGCTGAGCAGAGAGCCCGATGCGGGACTCGATCCCAGGACCCTGAGATCATGACCTGAGCCGAAGGCAGCGGCTTAACCCACTGAGCCACCCAGGCGCCCAGGAGAGAGAATCTTAAGCAAGATCCATGCCCAGCATGGAGCCTGCTGTGGGGCTTGATTTCATGACCCTGAGATCATGACCTCAGCCAAAATCAAGAGTCAGTTGCTTAACTGACTGAGCCACCCAGGTGCTCCAAGATTGTATTTTCTTGGGAGATGTCTTTCTCAAAGGATACTTAGTCAATATTGCTTGATGGTTTATGATCCCACAAATTGGGGATCAAGTTCTCTAAGAACAAAATACATTCATGGGGCGTATTTGACTGACTTGACAGTAGTACATGTTTCCTCGGGAGAGTGAAAGACTATAAAGCCTTCTTTTGAAAAACCAATCATCAAATACCAAAATCCTTGTCCAAGTAGATGCTCTATTGTAACATTTTAGAGAAAGCATGAAAGATGACAATCTAGTCTGAAAGTGGATCAGCAGGCATCAGGACAAAAGAAGAGCTGAGAGGATACCAATTCTTTTTTTTTTTTTTCAAGATTTTATTTATTTATTTGACAGACAGAGATCACAAGTAGGCAGAGAGGCAGGCAGAGAGAGAGGGGGGAAGCAGGCTCCCTGCTGAGCAGAGAGCCCGATATGGGACTCTATCCCAGGACCCTGAGATCATGATGACCTGAGCTGAAGGCAGTGGCTTAACCCACTGAGCCACCCAGGCACCCGAGAGGATACCAATTCTGACACCAATTCTGATACCATTCTGGTTCTGACAACCCATTGTGTGACTTTGGGTAAGTCATTTCACTTCTTGGAACTTCTGTTCCCTTATTGGCAAAGTGAAGTAAGAATATAATATAAAAGTGAAGAATTTAGTTCAGATGGTTTACCACTTGTAGCTTTTTAGAAAAATCTATGAATTTTAAAAATTGTAATTACATGACAATAAGTAATATAATTTCCAACTGTGAAATACTGCAGAGCATCACAAAAGACACTTTTAAATGTATTTTTAAAAGCAACATGTGAAAAGAACACTCAGTAACATGCATACAATGATATTTGATTTCTCTTTTGTATCTGTGTTGTCTCTACCTAAAGCAGATTATATTGACATTTCTTGAATACAAATCATTGAATAAAGTGAGCAAGACTTTTGTTTAAAATAATGTTTACCATAATTATTAAGTTTCCACAGCACATTTTAAAGAAAACTTAAAAAAAAATTCTAAACATAAATTATCATGCACCAAGAGTGCCACCACGTATTGCTGTTGGGAAAAGCAAAACATGACTTGAGTTAACTACACATTTCATCCAGACCTGCTGAGGTAATTGACTACCAACATCATAGCAGGAGAAAGTCCTCTAAGGCAGCAGAACTTTAGTTTAATTAGATAATTAGCCCTGGTCAGCCTATAATGAATGCACAGGCAATTAACAATGAATTTGAGCTGCTAAAACCTATTTTTCCTCCTTTGTGTTCCTTTACTTTCATTAACAACTCTAACTGCCGAACAATTTATATCTTCACTCTAGCAATCAACTTTATTATCATCCGACTCTTTGCAAGCGATAAAGCAATGAGACCTGACTGTTGGTTGCACAACATTAAGTGATTATGTTAAGTAATGCCATTTATTTGCCTAGCCATCCTACTGCTATATTATGTCAAGTGAATAGGGTTTTTAAAAGCAGTGCATTCTCCTTGACTTTGATGATTGCTTTATTTGTCAAATCCAAGCAACTAGTAAGAGATGTACTTCAATCTTGAGTTCTTTCTCTGTGGCCTTTAGTAGACATGAATAAAAGGAAAGGAAACAGTTACTTAAATCTACCTAAGACAAGACCCTCAAAAAGAAAAAATATTTTTTTTTTTTGATGGCTTGAAGATTCTCACATTTGGAAGCTCTTGCAAGTGCTTAAGGGGTATTTTAGTAAGTGACAGTCTTCACCTGGCCATCTTTTCCTGTTTGGGGACAGTTTTCAGTCTCATGGATGACAGAAGGAACCATTATGGTTTTTCCTTACATCCTTCTACTGCAAGTCTTCTTCATCCATCTGACGTTTCTTGAGGGAAATGGCAGAGAGAAAAGAAGAAGAGGGGAGTGAGAAAGTTAAGAGAGAGAGCCTTCAGATATGGAAGAGTAGAAGTTACCAAAGTGTGCTGGTCCTAAGAATGAATGGTACTACAGTGTAAGTGTCAGGAAGACATTTGGGATGCTCTGGTTCTGGGCCCATAAATGGAAGCATTCATTGTATTTCAGTTAGAAATGGGTTCTGAAATATGAACACTAAAAATTTCTACAGGAAGATTATATGTCTACAAAGACATATCCTTTGCCGTATCAGAAACCACTTTGATTCTATTAGAATTTATGGAATCCTTAATATACAGAGTGTTCTTATAAAAATTGCTATTCTACTTACTAATAATCTAACAAGATTTGGTGAATTTAACCTAATGTTCAAAAATTAGTTAGCCAGTTAATAGCAGCTTACTAACTATTTGAAGAAATATATTGCTTACTTTTAAGCAGAATTAAAAACGTGTAAACAGAAATCTTCTTGTGATTGGAATATGAACATTGGCTTATAATTTCTTATCTTGAGACTTCCCATCTGGCTGGTCTTGGAAATAATTTTTTCCTTTCTTTCTCCAGCAATAACTAGCAATTAGAGTCTCAGAAATGCCAATTTTAATCAAAACTCTTATTTCCAAAATAGAAAAACTTACATGAACTATATAAAGCCTCTTCGTTTTATTCAATCGGCTGTTTTGAAAAAGTAATTTAAATAATTCAGAGCCAGAATTATGATGTTCCAGAAATGTTAAGAAAATAGTGTGAATCTTTCCAAATTATGGTCATTTGTATTCGTACCCTGGGCACAGTAATTTCACTGGCATTAGTGTTTACATTCTCCAGATAGCCACTGCATAGCAGTCAGCTTTTAGAAAGCAAGTTTTCTCAACTTTAGCACTATTGACATTTTGGATTGGCTAATTCTTTGTTGTGGGGCTGTCTTGTGCATTGTAGGATGCTTAGCAACATCCCTGGCCTCTACCCACAGGATGACAGTGGCATCAACTGTCCCCCACTCTACCCTGAGATAACCATTAACATCTCCAGATGTTGACAAAAGTCCCCAGGCTGGGGGCCAAAACCAATCCTGGTTGGTAATCAGTAATATAGAATAAGACCATGGCAATTTCTTCCTCTAAAAGCATGTCAGCTTCAACAAAATGAAGTGTGTTGAATTTGGATTTCTAGATCGTCTTTAGTAACTGAAGTCTTAATAGAAAATGAATGAGAGCCTTGCTGACGTCCAATTTGGAATGATTTTGAGGGGCACTGAAAGAAGGCTCCTGCTCCCATATTGCACTTGACTTTTCCAAATGGTCTGCTTTAGTGTCGGAACTTCACACTCCTATTTGTTCCTTCTGTTAAAAATGTAAATATTCCCAGGAGGATTGTCTTTTGCATTAAAACTGAAACATTAGTTTTTTTTAGCTAAAAATACCATGTATTAACATGTATCTACCTGCCCTTTTTCCTTATGAAAAGGTCCTTCTGGAAGAGGACACTGAAGAAAATATTCTTGAGAATTGAGATCTGGTGGGTGAATGGGAGTCAAGCACCACGTCTGGGAAAAGGAAGGATGGTAGGGATGTGGGAAGTATCCTAGAAATATCTTTAGACCTCATTTTTAATGGGTCAGCCTGAGTTACTCTTGCCATGTATCAGTGTTTGCTTTTTCTGCTACTGCCTGTATCTTTAAATCCCCCTCTCCCCGCCTTTTTTTTTTTTTTTAAGATTTTACTATTTATTTATTTATTTATTTATTTGACACAGAGAGAGAGAGAGAGAGAGAGAGCACAGCCACAAGCGGGGGATGGGGAAGTGAACAGCAGACAAAGGGAGAGAGAGAAGCCGACTCCCTGCTAAGCAAGGACCCTGGGATCCTGGCCTGAGCCAAAGACAGATACTTAACCAACTGAGTCACCAAGGCGCCCCAGCCCCTTTCCTGCCTCCCACCTTTTTTAAAGCAGCCAAGACTAGAAGAATGTACTTTCTTTGCCACTTAGTGTTGGGTATCCCAAGGTAATTTTGAAAAGTTATAGGTAGATGAAATCTAAAATTTTAGAGAGGATTGGCTAGATTACCTGACCTCTAAACATACCCTCCTGCTGATGGAGGAGGTCTGAACCCTGTCAAGCCTGCTTTTCCTCCATTGCTGTCTAACACACCAGTGACTGGTAGTTTCAGGCCCGGAAGGTGGCTGCCTGGTCCTTCCAGCACCACTCAGCGGGCACCTTAAAGGATGGCCAGTGGGTACACTTTACAACCTCTCATAAGTAGATGTTCAGGCTGATGCTCAATTTAAAAAAACCCAATTTCTGGTGATTAAAATAATGCTCTACTAAAAGGAGTTTCTAAATCATGGGAGAGACATGGACTCCGTCTGAAGGCCAGCGCACTGAGCCTGATTCCAGGGTATTTTCCTACCTGCCTTGGTAGCTCCTCACACTGAGCTTCCATTTAGCTGTAGGATTTCAGTTATTTGTGGAGAATGTTTGGCTGACGGGCTTTTCTTATGGAATTACTGCGTCATGGCGGTTGGATCATGATCAAACTTTTAAGTATAGGTTCTGTTTATTTTGGTTTTTCCCATCCAGTGTCACTTGCCTCTTCATTTCCTGATCTTTTTCTAAAATGAGGAGGCTAAAATACATCACAGATCACAGCTGGATTTAGACAACATGCATCTCCTTGGCAGGGACTTGCACAGAGCCTGATTTATTTATGTAAATACTTTGCTGCGCATGAGGTAAGATTATGTATGGATTCCTTGGCTGGCTTCTCATCTTCTACTTTCTAGTGGTGAGTCCAACATGTTTTCAAAAGTCCAACTAAACATAAAAGTAATATAAAATATTCTTGTTTGTTTCACAAGTTTTTACTTTTAAGCTGTATCGCTTAATATTCTGCATGGACCTCACCATTTTTTAAAATTCCTTATCTTAAATTGGACTAAATGGTTCCTCTTTTTAAGTTTTGACTGACACATATTATATAAGCAGTTGTCTTAATATTATACCTGACAAGTTTCACACTTGTCCCTTTTGACAGTTTTTCCAATCTCACATTATGTTTTTACCTTTCTTCACTCAGCTCAGGTTTTCTGACAAAGTTTCACATAGAGGTAGTATTTTATTATTGATAATAGTAACAAGTACCTCAGTACTGATGGCCATATGATTGTTCACCTTTGAATAATTAGCTTTAGGCTATTTATTCTTAAAATATAAGATCTGTGAAAATGATCTCAGTACTGCTTTCAAATACTGAGTTTCCTTGTTCCCCTTAAGGTTTGGTTTGCTTGTTTTTTATAGTTAGCAGACTTTAACTATGGTGTTTCCAACTCTAATAGATATGCATGATTTCATAGAGTGGTAATTACAGACAAGATGAAACACTGAGTAAAAGTTTGAATTGTTTTGAAGGAATAAAATTCTTACTGGATTTTAGGAAATCTAGGAAAAAGTCCTTACTTACTCTGAATTTATGTTATCTTAAATTATTTATTCTTTATTGTGAGCTATCCTGGCTCTATTTATTCAGACAGACATTTATAAACTACTACCAACAGACAAAGGTGAATAGAAATCCAGGGACTGAATAGGAAAACCTTTTTTTTTTTTTTTTTTAAGATTTTAGTTATTTATTTGACACAGAGAGAGAGAGGTCACAAGTAGGCAGAGGCAGGAGAGGGAGAGGAGGAAGCAGGCTCCCTGCAGGGCAGAGAGCCCGATGTGGGGCTCGATCTCAGGACCCTGAGACCATGACCCAAGCCGAAGGCAGAGGCTTAACCCACTGAGCTACCCAGGCACCCCTGAATGTGAAAACTTTTGACCCAAACTAAGTAAACCCATCTTGACCATGTCATACAGTTCTCCTTAGATTATATTTCTCTAAACACACATAGTTTAGAGAAACATGCCACAGAAATGATCTGGTGATGTCAGCAAACAATCATGAAATGCCATAGACCAGAACAAGTGGTCTGTAACTTTCTTGAAACTCTATAGATTTTGCAGCAATTCCCTAAATTATGAAAGTACTTTAATAAGCTGTTGACCAAAGAAACTTCCTATAAACATTTCATAAGACAATTAGGCTGAAATATATTTTGAAGATTTTGAACCTACACAATTTAGTTCTTTGAAAAACTTCTGCCTCAGGCTATGTATCTTACTGGGATTGATGACTACGGTCACCAAACCCGTAAGAGGTTGAGTGGTAGAAGCTCCAGAGGTCAGCCAGAGGG
Organism: Mustela erminea; assembly: GCF_009829155.1. NCBI lineage: Eukaryota > Metazoa > Chordata > Mammalia > Carnivora > Mustelidae > Mustela > Mustela erminea. The sequence goes on along the minus strand of NC_045627.1, from coordinate 29,939,616 downwards.
TGGGACTCCAAAATGGTGCTACCTGGACCATTTCCTCACTGTGGAGGGCAGGGATAGGAGGGGAAATTTAGGTATCAGATTGTACATTTCTTGAGACTACATCTAATTAACATGTTCTTAGCAGAAATCAGAATGATACCATGACTATCTTAACACACCTTAGTGACCATGGGACTTGTTATTTTTGCACTCTTTCAAGCAAAGGATATTCTGGAATACACTCCCAGAAGGAATGGTCATTGGGAATTTTCTGGGGAAGTGAGGGCAGAGGTGCTGCTTTAATGTGTTCTTTGCCCAAGTGATAGAGGAATGGATTCTGAATTGTTTTCCTCTTTACTCTTTCTATTAGAAAAGGGGGATGGGGATAAACAGTTTTATTTTCAGTTTGGGAACATGAGGTATGAAGCGCTAAGATGGACTGTCAAAGAAATAAGCCAATCTGAGAACCTCTGATTAATGATGGTACTGTCACTTATTGTCCTCTTCCTTCTCTGGTGTGGGGCGCACATGTCTGACCCTGGCTGCAGACACGGACCCTGACCAAGACGAGAGCACTTTCACTCCATGTGTATTGCTGCCAGGGAACAGCTTTACCAGAAGCTGGAGAAAGGGTCCCAGGAGGAGACTGCCTCTGCCTCACATCTTCAGCTAGTCCTTTGGGTCCCCTAGGGAAGCCGGCCACTCTCCTGGGTCCTTGTACTGATTCACCATGTGGTCTAGGAAGGCTGCTCAAATGGCCAGCAGTGGACTCTGGGAGAATTGAGCCCAGGCGTGACAACTTTGATTTCCCAAGAGACTTTATCTAATTAGTCCTTATACTACCTTTGTAAGAGAGGGGAAGTGCCAGAAAGTCTCACCGTGGAAATGAGCACATTGATAACGTTAATCATGGTGGAGACCTTGGAAACACAGGTTTCAGTTCCTGCACCTCATCAGAGCTGAGTGTGGTTTGGGAGAGAGCACCATAGCATGCATTTGGGACTGGAAGGCAGCTTGGGGTACACCTTAGCTTAACAGTTCTCCTTCCGTGTCCTGCGGGTGAACTCTGCTGTGTTGCACAGGTGGTCTGTTCTCCCATTCACCTTTCTCCTGCCTCAGTGACCTCACACCCACTCACCCACACACCCAGAAATGCTCGCTGTCGCTCCCTCTTAGCTCAACATGTGGCACATTTCTTCTAGAAACCCACTTCTCATTTTGGTTTTGATGCCACCATTCTGTCCTGACCTTGAGTCTTTATTCCTCCTGGATCCCCTTGGTGCTTCCTATCCTCTCCTTGGCCCTAAAATGGTGCTGTTCGGTTCGGAGGGCCTTCCTTGCTCTCTCTTGGGGAATGTCAGTCTTCCTTACCTCTTCTTCCTTAGCCTCACGTGTTTAATCCTTAGTCTTCCTCCGGTCGTGTTTCAGTGTTCCCCAAACTCCATTTCTTACGCAGGGGCCCCCTGGTTTCCAGGAATGAATCCTGTGAGGATATAATTTGCTAGGTCATTCTGCCAGCTTTTATCAAATAACTGATTTGTGGAAGAGAGTACTGTACTCAACTCTGTGGGGAACTAGGATACATAAGTCCATCCTGGAGGGGAGATTATACTCTACTTTAAGCCAGGACATGCAGGGGCTACAATGAGAACAGCATCAGGTTATGGGGATTTGTATAGCCTCTGTGACATGTTAGTAAAGACAGGTAGGGGCTCACAAGATACATCCAAGTCAACCCCAGGCAAGATATATTAGAAAAAGCTTTTCTGAGGACGTGCAGCTTGACCCAGATCTCCACAAAAGAATGGGGACCAACTTGACGGAAAGGAGAGAGCAGAGGACTCCAGAAAACTTGGAGCAGATGCTCAGCCCATGGTCTCTCATTTGACGCTGGAAGAGTCACACGTTTTCCTGTGTGGTCTTGTGAGCATGGTGTATCCCACTGAGGCATCAAGTCTGACTGGCTTAATGGAATTCTCTCCAGCATTCTGGTAATCCTGCCCGAACTGTCCCACAAGAGCATCTCCTCTTTCCTGGCTTCTCCCCCAATACAGTCAGCAGTGTGTGTTCTCTCCCACACAGGCTTTTGTTCTCTTGTTCGGGTAAGCCCACAGCTATGCACTGTAGCTGACAGCCAGGGACAGGCAGCAAATCCCTATTTGTCACATTTTATTTTTAAATGCACAGAATGGACTTGCAGTAATGGTGCCGTTTTCCTGCTCTAAAGCTAAAACAAAGAGAATTTTCTGCCTAAATGAGCAGAATTAGCGAAAACAGATTTTCCACTTAGCCTTAGTCTCATTGTACATCTTAGTGCCCCATGAAGAATGTAGGAAGCCTGGTGGATGCAAGTATTTTTACTTTGGCCCTTTGGCATCTGGCTCCTAATTATTTAATTCACAAAGTACACTTCATACCGCAGTGTTTATTTTGTCTGCAAAGACAGATCTTGAGATTTCTTACTGGTTGTGGAATTTTCAGCTTAGCAGGTGACTGTTTTAGCATGTTAGAATCACATTGGTATACAAGAAATGCTGTTGGGGGGTGGATAATGGATTTATATGGCACCTGACTTCTAGTGCCTCCAGATGTAGGATTTGGGAATCTGCTTAAATTTCTCAGAAGGTGTGGGGGGGGGATGGGTGGGATAAAACAGAAATCATTTTATACAAGGTAGGTGGTGAAGAAGATGCGCAGAGTGCAAAGTAAAGCTCTTGGTAGACTTTTAAAAGTGACTCATTTTACTTGTACCGAGTTGCTTTGAAATAAGAAGGTGGTCCTTGGGTACAGCATCTCCCTGGGCGTCAGAAGAAAGGTGAGGTAATGATGTATTGGTCAGGAAAGTAAGTCATAATTTTGTTTTACAGTCGTGATTCATAGTCTGGTAGTTCTGTCCTCTAATAATAGCATGTACTTAGAAATTTTGTTCTTTAAATTATTTAGATAATCTCAATGACAACAGGCTTTCCCATTTACATGCTTCGTTTGCCAGGTACTCCTGAGGAATGAAATTCTCCTCACAAGAACATTTGTTAGAAATTTCATTGAAAACAAGGAGAGCCACCGTGGATTTCATTCATTCAGCAAATGTGTGTTCATACCCACTCCATGTGTTAGGAACCCTTCTATGGGTGATAGGATGTGGCAGGACAGGCAAGATTCCTGTTTGCACGGAACTTATATTCTAGAAGGGGAAAGTAGATGAAACAAAGGAACAAGATAATTTCAAAGCACCCTGAGTACTGGGTTAAAGCTAACACAGTGACTGTGACTGGATGACTGCCTGAGTCTGGAAACTGAGAAAAACTCTCTTGGTGAATGTAGCCTTTGAGAGGGACCTGACGGACAAGGAGGAGCCAGCCATCCTAAGATCTGGAGAAAGTGTTCCGGGCAGAGGTTCTAAAACTGGAACAAGCTTGGTAGCTTGTTTAAACTTTGGGGTAGACTTTTGTAGTGTATCCTGAAGGTAGTTTTTTATTAATAATTCGTACCTCCTATCCTTTAGACCCTCTTTTCCTGGTGGTCTTCTTTTTTGATCATCTCAGTGGGTCATCCTTCGAGAACTACTCCATCCCTTCTTACTCAGTGTATGGATCCATTCGTTTCTTCTTGGCTGGATTTTAAACTTCAGCACTGAAGTATGGGTCTAGATGTTTGGAGTTAACATTTCTCACCTCCTATCATCTCCATCTTCTCATGCCAGTTTCTTTAGCCAGGAGCTTTCCTTTGTTAGTTCTTAGACAAAGTGACTGACTTCTGGTTCTTTGTCCCATCTGGGTTAATAGTTGAGATGACTAGACCCCTATAGGCTGCACTGTTTCATTACACCATGCACTTGGACTCTAAGTAGATAGGGTCTTGAGTACATGTAGATTCTGCCCCGGATTTTTCTTCTCCTCTGGTTTGTTTGTTGAAAAAAGTTTTAAAGGACCTGATGACTTGAGGCATGTCAGATTAAAATCCATGGAAAGTGAGCAGATTTATTCCAAACATCACTTGGCCTTTTTGTAAGTGAAATGTTACTGGATGAAAGCTCTTCAAAAGTTTGTCCAAGGGACGCCTGGGTGGCTCAGTTGGTTAAGCAGCTGCCTTCGGCTCAGGTCATGATCCCAGGGTCTTGGGATCGAGTCCCACATCGGGCTCCTTGCTCGGCAGGGAGCCTGCTTCTCCCTCTGCCTCTGCCTGCCTCTCTGTCTGCCTGTGCTCGCTCGCGCTCTATCCCTCTGTCTCTGAAAAATAAATAAAATCTTTAAAAAAAAAAAAAAGTTTGTCCAAGACTTTTGATATTTAAGTAGTGCCTGCAACTAAGATTTCTTCAATATTTTGAAAGGCACTCGAAGTTTTTCTGCTCTGTTCAGATGCTACCATATAATATAGTTGTAATGCTAATAGTCCTGGACCTGACTCTTCTGCTGGTGCTGCCAGAATATCGGACAGTTGGTAGGAAAACCTATCGATCAAGGAGGTGTGTGTGTGTATGAGTCAATAAGGATAAATGATCTTTTACTGTGCAAATAGTACCTAGTCACTATTTCATAACTGAAAATCCCCATCTCTTTCACACCCACCAGTCAAGATTCTCTTCTATTTAATATTTAAAATAAAATAGTTCAACTCTCCAGGGGCCTTGGGACTTCCCCGGTGCCACAGGGTGTGATGTGTCTTTTCACACCTCTAGGCTGGGGAAACCCCACACTGGGCAAAGGGCCAGTTTTAGAACGAACAGCTCATTAAGGAGATTCAGAATCTAAGGAGCCACAGAGAGACGTTAGAGGAAGGAGACAAATACAGGGAAACCGTACCTCAAGCTGGCACTCTGACCAAGTTAACCGTTTCTTGCTGTCTTAGAAAGAGGCATGGGGATCGGTGAATGAGGCAGTGTGGATATTGGGAAAAGATACTGTTCTGCATGTGTAAATGGGAATATCATGGGCGACAATCTTTGGGAGAAGATAAGGCCATTTATTTTAAATGACTCAAAAAGATGGTATATGAGCTGAGAGAAAATTATTCTCAAAACTTCCTGGTCACACCACTTAGGAACAAAGTCAGCTCTAATTATGGAAGGGGTCCTTGGAAAACGTCTGGTTTATCCTCCAACTCCAGGTGCAGGATCATCTTTCAGGGATGCCTGACTGATGGTTCCCCGACTTCCATCTGGCCCTTGTGGGCTGGGAGTGCCCATTGTTGAACATGGGTGAGAGAGCCATCCCTTGGCTGGACAGTGCTCTTGGTAAGAAAGTTCTTCATGTCAAGATGAAATTGCCTTCCTCTAATCTTCAGCCAGAGTTCTTCCTTTAACATACAACATGTCTTCTCTCCTTTTCTCATGATTCATTCCAAATATTTGAAGACAACCATTTTATAACTTCTAAGTTTTCATGTCAGATGGTTCAACTCTTTTCATGTTTACAGCTCTCACTGTTCTAGTCATCCTTTTCTAGACTCATTTAGTTTATGGAGGTCCTTCACGAAACCCAGGGCTGGGAACTGAACAGAATCCTCTGGATAGGGTCACCTTAGGTTGAGAACCGTTTGCTTTTTATGGCACAGGATGTGGTTTGTCTTGGTAAATGCACCATGTCAGCTTGAGAAAAATGTGTGTTTTGCTGTTGTAGGATAAAGTAGTCTATAGATGTCTATTACATTGATTGATGGTGTTGTTCAGTTCGACTTTGTCCTTAACTGATTTTCTGTCCACTGGATCTGTCCTCTCCTCATAGAGGGATGTTGAAGTCTTTAACTTCAAGAGTGGGTTCGTCTGTTTCTCTTTGGAGTTCTATCAGTTTTTTCTTCATGTAGTTTGATGATACACTGTTAGGCACATACACGTAAAGATTGTTGTCTTCTTGGAGAGCTGACCACTTTGTCGTATGTAATGCGACATACTTGCTTTGAAGTCTGCTCTGTCTGAAATTAACATAGCTACTTCTGCTTTCTTTTGATTAGTGTTAGCATGGTATATTTTTCTCTATCCCTTTACTTTCAGTCTATATAGCTTCAATCTTTATAGTTAAGGTGGGTCTCTTGTAGACAACATATAGTTGGATCTTGCTTTTAAGCCATTCTGACAGTCTCTCTTTTAATTGGTACATTTAGGCCATTGATGTTCAAACTGATTATCAGTGTCATTGGAATAATATCTTTCATATTTGTTACTGTTTGCTATTTGTTTCCCTTATTCTTTGTTCTTATTTTTGTCTCCCACTCTTTTTCTGCTTTTTGTGGTTAAAATTGAGCATTTTCTAGAACTTCATTTTATGTTCTTTCTTAGCATATCATTTATCTTTTTTTTTTGGGGGGGGGTAATTGCCCTAGAGATTACAACATGCATATACAGCCCCCAACCCCACTTTCAAATGTTGCTATACCACTTCACAGGTAGTGTGAGTACCTTGTAATAGTGAAAAAAATCCCAATTTCTCCCTCTCAATTTAAAAAGAAAAGATTTTATTTATTTATTTATTTATTTATTTGAGAGTGAGCCAGCCAGGAGTGCCTGGGGTGGAGTTAGGGGGGGAGGGACAGAGAGAGAGGGAGAAGCAGACTGCCTGCTCAGGAGCCCAATGCAGGGCTTAATCTCAGGACCCTGAGATTGTGACCTGATCTGAAGGCAGACATTTAGTGACTGAGCCACCCAGGTGCCCCTCTTCTCATTCTTTATATCATGAGGTCATACACAAGTACACATAATTGAGTATATTGTTGCTAATAATAATACTTATTAATATATTATTATTTTGAACAAACTTATCTGTTAGACTAATGAAGAATTAAAAAATAAATGTTCTTATATTACCTTCATATTTCTTTTCTGATGCTTTTCCTGTCTTTATGCAGATCTGAGTGTCTGACCTATATATTTTCCTTCTCTCTAAAGAATTTCATTTAATATTTCTTGCAAGGCAGGACTTACAGCAACAAATTTCCTCCATTTTTGTTTGTTCAAGAAGGTTTTTATTTTTCCTTCACTCTTAAGAGATAATTTCACAGGGTATGAGATTCAAAGTTGGTTGTATTGTTCTCTCAACACTTTAAATATGTCACTTCACTCTCTTATTGCTTGCATGGTTTCTGAAAAGTTGGGTATAATTCTTATCTTTTTTCTTCTGTAGGTAAGGTGCTTTTCCCCTCTGGCTTCTTTCAGAATTTTTTCTTTATCTTTGATTTTCTGTATTTTTAAAATTATATGCCTATTTTTTCTTTTTCTTTTTCCTTTCCTTTTTTTTTTTTCCTGTTTGAAATTAATCCTGCTTCATGTTCTTTGAGCTTCTGTGGTTTTGTGTATGACACTAGTTTGGGGGCATTATTGTTTCAAATATTTCTTCTGTTTCTTTTTTCTCTTTCTGGTATTCCTATCACACATTTGTTATACCCATTTAGTTGTCTCATAGTCCTTGGTAATTCTTTTTTTTTTTTTTAAAGATTTTATTTATTTATTTGACAGATAGAGATCACAAGCAGGCAGAGAGTCAGGCAGAGAGAGGAGGAAGCAGGCTCCTTGATGAGCAGAGAGCCCGATGTGGGGCTCCATCCCAGAACCCTGGGATCATGACCTGAGCCAAAGGCAGATGCTAAATCACTGAGCCACCCAGGCTCAGTCCTTGGTAATTCTGTTCTTCCATCCCTCCCTGCCCCCTACTCCTAGTTGTGGTGGTTTCTGTTAAGTTATCCATCCTCAAGCTTAACGATTCTTTCCTCAGCCAAGACCGGTCCACTAATAAGCCCATCAAACGCATTCTTCACTTCTGTTTGCAGTGTTTTTGCTCTAAAGCATTTCTTTTTGGTTCTTAGGATTTCCATCTTTCTGCTTACATTGCCCATCTGTTCTTGCATGTTGTCTACTTTATCCATTATAGCCCTTAGCATATTCATCATGGTTGTTTAAAATTCCTGATCTGATAATTCCAGCATCCCTGCATGTCTGGTACTTATCGTTCTGATGCTTGCTTTATTTCTTCAAATTGTGGGGTTTTTTTTTTTTTTTTGCCTTTTAGTATGCCTTGGAATTTTTTTAAGATTTTTTTTTTTTTAATTTGTCAGAGTGAGAGAGTGAGAGTGTGAGTACCAGCAGGGAAAGCAGCAGGCAGAGGGAGGAGTAGGCTCCCCACTGAACAAGGGGCCTGACGTGGGACTCAATCCCAGGACGCTGGGATTGTGACCTGAGCCGAAAGCAGATGCTTAACCAACTGAGCCATCGAGGCATCCCTGGAATTTTTTCTTGATAGCTGCACATGATGAACTAGATAAAAGAAACTACTGTAAATAGGCTTTAGTAATGTGGTGGTAAGGTGTAGAGGTGCAGTGATTAGGTCTCAGTCTTTCAGTGAACCCATGCTTCTAGACCATGAACTTCACAAGTCTTTCTCAGTTTTTTCCTCCCTGCTTAGGTAGGATAGGATGACTAGAGCCTGCTAGAATCCAGTACTTCTCCCAGGTCAGTGAAACTTTGATAATAACCTATAAGGTTAGGCTCTGGTTAACGGGTTTCTCCTGAGCGCCGACCTTGTCAAGAAACACAGAGTGGGGGACGCTTGCGTAGCTCAATTGATTAAGCTTCTGCCTTCAGCTCAGGCCTTGATCCCAGGACCAAGTCCTGCATTGGGCTCCTTGCTCAGTGGGGAATCTGCTTCTCCCTCTGCCTGCTGCTCTCTCTGCTTGTGCACGCTCTCTCTTTCTGACAAATCAGTAAAATCTTAAAAACTAAAAAAGCATAGAGTGCTTTCTAGAGTATTTCTAAGTGGTTCTTTTCCTCTTCCCTCCCTCTCCAGTCTTGGGGCAGTGGTTTACCCTGTGTCCTCCCACCTCTTAAGGATCCAAGGAGAGTTGTTGATTTTTCAGTCTGTTCATCTTCTTACCTGATGTTAGGTTGCAGTATTGACTTCTGAGTTCCTTACATGTAGTACCAGAAACAGGAAGTTTATTTGCCTGTTTTTAGAAACCAATATTGCCCTGGTGACTTCTATTAAATTTGTCAAGTGAGACTTACTTATTCTTGTTATTTATTTTTTAATGTGTTTCAATATGAACCGTCATAAGCCAGCTTCCTCTTGTACTATCTCTGCAATCAAAAATTATGTGTATATGCATGTGTTTTCAGTTTCCCTTTTTAGCATTATGAAGTATAGGTTTGATAAACATGTTTTTGTTATTTATACCCCAAGTCATTAATACAGATGTGTTGATGGGAGGCATACAACAGGTGATAGATACCCAGGCATTAATTTGCTCTCACTATTAAACCACCCAATGCTTCAGTATCCTCAGGGCTGTTCCTAGTACCCTGCTACAGTTTCCCATCTTGTGTGCAAGGCTATTACTATTAGTGTTAAAATGCTTTGCTGGAGTGGAGATACATCAACTCCATGATGTTTCCTGGTCTAATTGTTTATTAAAGATGAATTTGTTGCAACTTTATGGATTCTGTTGGTCTGTTTCTGAACCCAATTTCATCCTGGTGACCATTACTTTATTTTTTTTTTAAAGATTTAATTTATTTATTATACAGAGATCACAAGTAGGCAGAGAGGCAGGCAGAGAGAGAGAGAGAGAGAGAGAGAGAGGAGGAAGCAGGCTCCCTGCTGAGTAGAGAGCCTGATGCGGGGCTCAATCCCAGGACTCTGAGATCATGACCTGAGCTGAATGCAGAGGCTTACCCACTGAGCCACTGAGACTCCCCCATTACTTTATTTTTTGTGCTCTTTTTTGTTTGTTTGTTTTTAAAGAAACACAACTTAAAAAAAAAAGTTTGTCAGAGAGAGAAAGAGAGAGAGGGAATAAGCAGGGGGAGTGGAAGGTAGAGTGAGAAGCAAGCTCCCTGCTGAGCAAGGAGCCCGATGTGGGGCTTGATCTCAGGACCCTGGGATCAGGACTTGAGCAGAAGGCAGATGCTTAACTGACTGAACCTCCCAGGCATCCCTTTATTTTTTAAGTGTTCTTAAGACATGTCAAGACATAGCCCAAATTATTGTCTAGATTTCCCTGTTATGCTTAGTTTTATGACCTTAGGCAAGTCAGTTTGTCTTTTACCCTCCTTTTAAAAAATCTGTAAAACTACAATCTTGATTATTTCTAGAATTTTATAATTTAGAGTCATCTGTTTAACCCTATTCTAGAATTTTTCTAAAACATATGTGGTTTCTAGATTCTACTTTTTCCTTTCTTACTGTGTACCTTCCCTTTGAAATCAGAGGCTTTGATCTATCCTCAGTCTTTCTCCTTGAATTCTTAAATGTCACTGACTATGATGCTCTGATTACATTTGAAATGTTTGTTACTTTTAATTTTGTGTGCATGTATGTGGGGACACATGGGTTATAATTCTTCCCACTTAAGTTAATAGTTATTTTTTAATAGGTATCTTAAAATTCAATACTTGCTTTTAAAAAAATCTTCAAAGTTTTTATTTAAATTCCAGTTAGTTGACATACGGTGTAGTATTAATTTCAGGTGTACAATATAGTGATTCAACACTTACAAACAACACCCAGTGCTCATCACAAGTGCACTCTTTAATCTGTATCACCTATGTGACCCATCTCCCCATACACCTCCCCTCTGATAACCATCAGTTTGTTCTCTATAGTTTAGGGTCTGTATCTTGGTTTGCCTTTCTCTCTCTTTTTTCCCTTTTGCTCATTTGTTTTGTTTCTTAAATTCCACATGTGAGTGAAATTGTATACTATTCGTCTTTTTCTGACTCATTTTGCTTAGCATAGTACTCTCTGGCTCCATCCATGTCATTGCAAATGACAAGAGTTCATTCTTTTTGATGGCTGAGTAATATTCCACTATATACCTATTTATATCACATCTTCTTTATCCATTCATCTATCAGTGGGCACTTGGGCTGTTTACATAATTTGGCTACTGTAAGTAATGTTGCAATAAACATTGGTGTGCATGTATCCCTTTGAATTAGTATTCTTTTTTTAAAGGTTTAATTCATTTATTTATCTGAGAAAGACAGAGATAGAGAGAGCACAGTGGGGAGGAGAGGGAGAGGCAGGCTCTGCACTGAGCAGGGCCCCTAACATGGCTTGATCCCAGGAACCTAGGATCATGCCCAAGCCAAAGGCAGATGCCCAACTGACTGAGCCACCCAGGTGTCCCAGTATTTTTGTATTCTTTGGGTAAATACCTAGTAGTGTGATTGCTGGGTCATAGGGTAGCTCTATTTTTAACTTTTTGAGGAAACTCTACACTGTTTTCTGCAGTGGATGCACCAGTTTGCATTCCACCAAAAGTGCAAGAGGATTCCTTTTTCTCCACATCCCCACTAACATCTATTGTTTCTTGTGTTGTTGACTTTAGCCATTCTGACAGGGGTGAGGTAGTATCTCATTGTAGTTTTGGTTTGTATTTCTCTGATGATCAGTGATGTGCATTTCTTTGTGTCTGTTGGCCATCTGGTTGTCGTCTTTGGAAAATTTCTACTCATGTCTTCTGCCCATTTTTAAATTGGATTATTATTATTATTATTATTTTTTGTGGTGAGTTTAATAAGCTCTTTTTAAAAAAAAATATTTTATTTATTTATTTAACAGAGAGAGAGATCACAAGTAGGTAGAGAGGCAGACAGAGAGAGGGGGAAGCAGGCTCCCTGCTGAGCAGAAAGCCTGATGCAGGGCTTGATTCCAGAACCCCAAGATCATGCCCTGAGCCAAAGGCAGAGGCCTAACCCACTGAGCCATCCAGGTGCCTTTTGTTCTTTTTTTTTTTTTTTTTTTTTAACACTACCATCCTTATCATTTATTAAGAGACCAATATATGCTAGATACATTGCTAAATGCTTAACATACATTACCCATTAATTCCCTTAAGAAACACTTACTGAGTAGCTATTATGGGCACTGAGGTTATAGTGATACTCAAATCAGACTCAATCCATTCCTCAAAGACAGCATACATTCTGCTTTATTAATACATTTAATCTTAACAACAAACTTACTAGATAGGTACTACTATATTTTACAAATGGTGAAACTGACACTCCACGTTTGCCCAGGATTACACACTAAGTGTAAAACCAAGTGACCCTGATTCCAAAGTCATGTCCTGACCTCTTAGCTTAACCCTTTATTAGATGTGCCATTTCAAAGTATCTTCTCTCATTCTATCGGCTTCCTTTTAGTTTTGTTCATTGTTTCCTTCACTGTGCAGAAGCCTTTTATTTTGATATAGTTCCAATAGTTTATTTTTGCTTTTCCCCCCTTGCCTCTAGTAAGATGTTTCTACGGATAATATCAAAAAGAACACTGCCTATGTTCTATTCTAGGATTTTTATGGTTTCAGGTCATTCAGTACCCTCTTAATAGTAACTGCTTTATATTTTCCCTTTTGAAAATTGTTCTTTTCGGTGAATAGGTGAATGTAAAGCAGTACTAACCAAAATTTGGTAACTACTCTTATTTGCTGGATTATCCTTCAAAACATTGTTGGCTACTTCAGTCTCCTCATCATTTCCCTTAAACTGTGCCCACCACGAAACAAAAGAAACTTTTTGATAAAGGTTCACCTCTACTGAGTGTATTCTAAAGGACTTGCTGGAGGCTCTGAAGGAAATGGTGAAAGAGTTCTCCATGTTTTAAGGAATAACAGCATCCTTACAATAAATGTACACTTGTCTGAGCTACCTACCTAGAACTCTTTCTAGGTTGAAAAGTTTTGTTATGATTGTTTAAAAACCATTGGTGGTGCTTTCTGTCTCCCAGAGCATCCTGACTGCAGTCACTGCCTGTTCTTTTACTTGGTCTAGAAAACAGCACTTGATTGTTACCATTTTAATATCTAGGATTAGGTCTAAGTTTCCACTCAGCTTTTGATTTAATTTGTTCAGACCTGAGTCATTTGGATTTGAAGGTGTCACTGAACAGATTGGGCCTCAACTAACTTCCTTGGGAACCTGTCCCTTCCTAGACTGCATGATTCTAGGTCCCTTTGACAATCTCATTTGGTTTCAGAAGATTTTGGTCTAAAAATTGGATTTGAAATTGAAATATCTGATATCATCAGTTTTAGAAGTACATGGGAAATTATGTTATAAAGTTATAAATAATGTGGTTTGCCCCATCTACTTGGGAGTGCTAAGCCCTTCTGATGCTAAGTCTTGCTAAGGCCCTGTAGGGGCATGATAAACTTGGGACAAAAATTTGCAGAGTGCTTTTCCCCCTTTCCAAAGTAGAAAGTATTTATGTAGAGTCCTTTTAGGATATTGTCCTCATTCAAGAAGGAATAAGTGAGGGGCATTTTTAAAGCAACCTTGAAATGGCGTCAGAGAAGGCAGAGTCACCAACCATCAGAAAAGATAGTTTAACTCTGGGAATCCTGGATATTAAGAACAATGCATGCTTTTCTTTTGCAAGATTTTCTTACATAATAAGCATGCAGCTGTGCGCTACAACTTTGTTTCTGGGGGAAAAATGTGTGTATATCAGTTGATATTTTAGATGTTTAAGCACATTTAAAATCATTTCTATAAAAAGATAATTTATGATAAACCATTTAATAGAACCAAATACTATTTTTCCAATTTATAATATCTATCTGTATCCGGATATATTTTTTTGTGTATTCACAGCTTTTTCATCTCTCCATATGATTTGGGCACAAGATATATTATATACTAGTTTATAGGAATAAAATCCCAAAATTATAGCCATTTTTTTATAGACAAATCTCCTTATTTCTGTCAAATGATTTTATGATTTTCATAGTTCTTCTGCTTTAAGCTTTTGATGCTCCTTTGCCTGTGGCCTTAAGAGCAGTGTATGTGTCCCCCTGTACAATTAATGAGGTACCTCACTGTAGGCGGTTGTGGGTGTCTGAGGGGAAATAGAGAATCTTTAAGTGGTGAACCTGAAGAGCCTCAAAGCCTTCTTTCACCACGACTGAGGTTGGATTTTCTGACCACGTGGATTTCAGAATATCTGGTTCTGCTAAGGCTGATGTGGCAGCATGGAGTATGATGATAAATCAGCTTGAGCTTATCAAAGAGTTGCACAGTATCCTACAGATACCTGGGAATTGATAAGAGCTTGATGCTGCTGCTGATTAAGCTTATGAATGTGAATCTAGAACCTGGGACATATGCTAATAGGGATAATACCTTGTCAGTGAGAATTCTTTGGGCTCACAGAAAACAAACCGTTAAGTCTCTTAAATAAGGAGGGATTTATTATCACATATAATAAAAAGCCTAGAGAGAGGGCAGTTTCGGGGTTGGTTAATTCAGTGTTTTTTAACAATGGTGTATTAAAACCCTGGTTTCTCTTTTGCTATTCTCAACATGTTGGCCTTTTCCTAGGTTTATACCCTCATGATTACAAGATGCTCCAGGCATCATATCCTTATCTCTTTTCTTTGAAATGGAGAAAAGGACAGTTTCTTGATTTGTGTCTTAAGAAGGAAGAAAACTTCTCCTGGAGGGTCCTTAGCAGGCCTCCCCTCTTGAATCATTGGCCAGAATTATGTTGCATCCTCATTCTTAAACTAATTAGTGGGGTTGTTGGGTGGCTCAGTTGGTTAAGGGTCCAACTCTTGATCTCAGCTCAGGTCTTGATCTCAGGGTTGTGAGTTTAAGCCCCACATTGGGCTCTGCACTGGGCATGGAGTATACTTAAAAATAACAAACAAACAAACAAACAAACAAACAAAATCCCAAAACCAATTACTGATTTTAAGAAGTCAAGGGGTGCTCGGTGGCTCAGTGAGTTAAGCCTCTGCCTTTGGCTCAGGTCATGATCTCAGGGTCCTGGGATCGAGACCCGCATCGGGCTCTCTGCTCAGTGGGGAGCCTGCTTCCTCCTCTCTCTCTGCCTGCCTCTCTGCCTACTTGTGATCTGTCTGTCAAATAAATAAATAAATAAATAAAATCTTTTAAAAAAAGAAGTCAAATTATTATGATTGGATTAGATTAAGACTCACCCATGGACATTTAAAGGGTCATCTTCATTGAGTATGTGGTCATAGAGAGGGTGAGCAAGATCAGGGCTTAATTAACAAAGGAGAACTGGGGCAAACTGTTGTAGGGTGGGCAACTAATAGTGTGTTTTACAAGTGCTTTCTCTTTGAATAGCACACCTCATATCTCACTTGATAAAATGATTCTGGGACATCGGAAGTGAATGGGTGATACTTTTCATGCCATACCATCGTTGGAAAAAGCTAGAAGAACTTTGCATGAAAAATTAGAGGTCATATCTCTGCTTCTCTGTAACAGCAAAAAGAAAATTTTGACTTTTTCCATCAAGATAGAAAATGAAAACAAGAGAATACTGAAGATAGTATTCATTGACCACTCAGTTGCCATTTTTACTCTCTTTGCTTTTTCTTCCTTGAGAATGAAACTTGATCTTTTCTGGCAGCATTATAGTGATGTCTGGGGCTGCATCTCAGGATTCTCCAGGCTGATCACAGTAGTTTGATAAACAGATGCACACATTTCCAGCTTTCCTTGATGGTAGTTGGAGCCATATGATGTAGTTCAGTGCAACAAGTAGAAATCCTCTGGGGGTGAGGCTTCTGGGAAAGCTTTTGTTTCCTTGATAAATGGAGCAAGTGTAAGTAAGAAGAGAGCTTACTGGAGCAGCCCGTCCTCTCCTCTTCCTGCCATGAATGTAAATGTGATGTCAGGTGCTCTGGCAGCTCTCTTGACAACATGTGATAGCAATCATGGGGAAAAAACTTCACATTAGCAAATGTTACAACAAAAAGATTAAAAAAAAGAAAGAAAGAAAAAACCCGAGTCACAAGACCAAGCCTTTAACTACCTACTTTCAGATTTCTGGCTATGTGTGAGATAACTTCTCATTGTTTAAGTGAGTGGAGTTGGGTGTTCATTACTTGTAACTTAAAGCATACTGACTGGTACAAAAAACAATGAACAATATCTTATGTCATTTCTGCAGCTATCCTATCACCTCTCTTCCCCCAGCCCTCTCCCATTGTAATTTTACTCTGACTCTGGCTTCACAGAGCCTGAATAACTTGCCCACAGCTATAGAGCCCTTCAACTCCCTCCCACTCAGGTCACTTCATTCATATATACCCTTAACACTTTAGAATCTACTCTACTTTTGCATCTTTTCTATACCCTTTCACATTTTCTTTCCCAGTAAGGTTTGAAACTCTTTCAGAACAGAGTCCGGGCCTCTTACTCTTCTGGTGTTGATTTGTATATTCAGTGTAGAGGGGCTTCTCAGTGGCAGGGAAGTAGAAAAGTGGACAATACTGTGACTTCTCTTCTTTATCTCAGCCAGCAAGGAGGGAAATAGGCAAATGACTTATCTTTAGAAGATACAAATTTACCCCCTTTTTCTTCTTGAAGTAGGAAAACAGCAGCCATGAAGTATCCTGTGGAGACCGTTTCAGGTTACCTCACTAGTCATAGGAAGTAGACATTATTTGAATTTGGTTATGTGTCTTTTTATTCTCTGTGAACAACTCAGACGCAGGATTAGGTCTGTAACCATCCTGTAGTGGTGAGCTTGAAACAAAGTGTTTTAGGGAAGCAACCCCATGTATTTGAGGTCTAGTTGGCCAATGTGGAATAAGGGAACTTCATAGCTTAAGGAAGATCTCCAATGGAAATGGTGCCTTTGGGGGTGGTTGGATTGCTACAACTAAAAAATTCCCTTGCATGAGTTTGTCAGTTTCAGGGGATTTTGGTCATGATTCAGTGAAGTGGAACTTTTCAGTCGAAATAAGAATCTCATGGCCTTTGTGCATCTTTGCTCATACCCAGGGTGACACCTTGTGTGTATTAATGCCCATTACCAGCTTTACACATGCCCCTGCTTATGGCACATGGCTTTCACGAGGTCACCTTCTCATCCAAAGCCTTTGATGCTATATATTTCTCTATAAGCACAAGTGCTTTTTTTGTGGCCGAGAGATATAACTCCAGTACAGTGCTTTATACTGACGACTGTGGGTTTTCCTTAAGGTAACTGTGGGTGGCCCTTCCATTTATTTTCTTGCTTCCTTTTTGTTTCTGTAAATTCTGCCCTCCACTTTCCCCTGAAGCACATGCTGTTCATGTAATCTGAATGGCCATTTAGAGGAAAGATCAGAAGTTTGTTGTTTCATTACCAACATAAATCAAAACTTTGTGTTCGCACTGCAATCTGAGTGAGTCCAGGAATAGCTTTGGGATTGCTAAGTGTCTGGAGAGCACTGACTACACAGACATGTTTTGAAGCTCGCTATAATAGTTTCTACAGCTGTTAACAGTTCATAGAAGAATGGCAGCATTATATATCAGTGTTTAAAATGTGCATGACTTGCATTGCACAGAAGTCAGATTGGGATAGAATCAGATTTTTTTTTTCTGAAACTTGGCCAGGAAAGTCTTTAATAACTAGAGAAATTCTTTTTACTGCTGAAATCAACATGAAGGACATTGTGTTATTATAATTGCTATAGCTCACGATGAAAGTTGTCTTTGTATGAGTGGATGTACGGGCTGTACTGTTTTGTTTTTATTTATTCTGCATTCTTTATTCTAATGTCCTTTCCTTTTTCCTGACCAGAAAGATTGTTATTGAGCCCTTCACAAAGCTGAAATAATGCAGTGTGTTAAAAAAAATGTTAACAATTCAAAGAAGTTATAAAAATTTATAAGTTGGCTAAATGGTTGAGAAATTTCTGCATATTTTAATATAAATAGGTAATGCAAATATTTGTTCTTTGCATTGAGAGGTGAGTCTCTGTTTTCGAAAAGGCCCTGCTATTTAAATTAGATTCACTTTATTGTATTGAAATAAGGACAGCTTCCATTTTGACTGATGGCAAAGATTAAATATCATCGTTGTTATCAAATACAAAAAAAAAAAACCTTATAAGGTTAGATTTGTTACTGCATCATGGGTTTAAAAAATTTCCAGAAATCAGCAGGAATTGCTTCATAATTTGAATTCCCATGATGGTAACTTGCTCAATAATTTTTTTGAGTTGAGATTGAGGTTTTGCATATGGCAGGAACTATCAGGCTACCTCTGTACCTTGTAAGTTTTACTGTCTCCTTAAAGACTTAATTGACAGACTTAGTTCAAGGTAGGAGTGGGTGAGAGATTTTGGCAGAATATATATAAATAGAGAAAAAGAAATTGAGTAAAAAAATTAGAAAAAAATCAAATTATGAGAGCTCCTTCTATTGAGCTATCACATCAAGATACACACATTTTGAATGACTGTGGCACAGAGATCTTCGCAGAAGGATTAAGATCTAAGGTGGAAGACCTTTCATCTTTCTGAGGTAGCATGCCAAGGCTCGTTTCATGGGAAGCCGGCACCACCCCGGTGGCCTACGCAGGGGAAAACCCACCGGTGGAGTCCGTTTCCAGAGGTGAAGTCGAGATGCTCCAGGAATCATGTTCCAGGCCTGGGACACCCAGCATCCTGGACACTGTGGCAGTGGGTGCTCCTCCACAAGCTGTGCAGGCTACTGGATCAACCTGAAGATCTGCGGAAACCTCGGCACAGACCTTGAGGTTCCCTGTGAGAGTGCTCATGAACTCTCATAGCTCACCTTTGCCTTTCCTTGTTCACCAGTAAATGTTTCAGCAAATAATCATCACGATGAGAGAGGGAGGCAACAGGAAAACATGAAGGAAGACTTCCAGGGTAAAAGGAATATCTCCCACAAACTTTACACACCAACCTCACAGATTTACTCAGATGGGGTTTGGCTACCGTTCCACCTTCACACTCTTGTTGTGGGGTCATTGGCATCATCTCTGATGCCATCTGCACCTTCCCCTTGGCCTAGGCCTCTCTTAGACTTGTGGAAAATAAGGATCCATCTGGAGGAGTTTACCTTTCCTTGGGAAAAATGACTTGCCTAGGAATTAAATTGATAACATTTTCCAGACAGAAGTGCCATGAAAACATGAAGTTTCACTTTCCCCAACTAAGCAGCTCTACATGATTGAGAAATAAGATTAATGGTTGACACTTTTGTTGAGTGCTTATGATGTGCCAAGCACTGTATCATCTAAACTCATTTTTTAAAAATTTTTATATTTTGTATTGTCTTGTCTAAAAAACAGAGATGTCAGTGGGTCTCATGATCAGCAGAAGGAAAGATAAATGTAGTTTGATCAAGGTAGAACATAGGCCAGAGGTTAACTAGAAAAGAAATAGGGAAAGTGGACTCAAATCTGGGTATCTCCAGGCACTGAGAATCCTTGGTAAATACTTTCCCCTCATTCATGCCTGGTTTGGTTATAAAATAAGAATAAACACCAGCCTGGAATATACAGTTCAGATGTCTCAGTCAGGAAATGGCTCTATAGCAATGGTTTTGTTTTGGTTTTTGTCTTTCCACAGTAGTGGAACTCTCAGGAGCTGAGAATTGAGTGCTATGGTCTCTCAAGAAAAATGCCCACACATATAGGCATGCAAACTGCGGAACAGTTTCTGGGGTTGCCAGCTCCTGGAGCCAGTCTTCTTAAGGGGGACGGAATATGGCATCAGCAAAGCCTGGTATCAGGCAGTACTCTCAGGTTCAGACGGGGAGGATGGCTGGCAGGAAGTTCAGAGGGAGCTTAGTGGATTTTCCCTGCTGTAGGAAGGAGAGGAAACGACAAATCGTGTTGCACTGAGGTGGGAGCTGGTGCTGGGTATGACTGGCTGTAGGTGTCAAAGCCTAAGCATGGGGGGCTGAGATTTAAGGGAATAATGCCCATCTGGAGTCTGTTGGACTACCGAGGAAGAAGTCAAGACAAGGCATCTGGAATCATGTAAGACGAGAGTAGCTGGAACTGGTTTAGAAGGTGCAGACAAGGTCGCAAAGAAAGCCCCAAAACCAAAACCAGGGTTCAAGCTGAATGGGCTCAGGATTACTCAGCAAGATTTTCCCATCTATGAGATATTTGGCTTCAGACCCGGGCAGTTAAGGTTAAGCCCTCAGGTAGGGCAGTGTGAGCCTATCTCTTAGGAGTTTGGTGGGAAGGAGAGAGCTGGGCAAAAGACTGTCCAGTTCGTACAAATCTGGTGTGATCTCTCATCAAAGCTTTAGTAACTTGGCTAAGGGTATGGGTGAATTACCATTTTCAGATCTTCTTAGCACATTAATTTTGAAACTAGAGATGTCCTTTACTTCTTGTGCTTTTCTTATCTTGTGGATTTGTCCATTTATTTACAGTTATCTTTAACCTGCCACTTCTGTACGTTCATTTCCAGTCTTTCAGTGGGAGACCCACTGATCTTCATGCTGTGGCCTTTCTCCACAAAATAAAAAATTTTCAGCATTTGTTGGTTCATCAGACATTTTGGGAATTTTGCTGGTCTGTAAAGTCTAAATATTGAGAACTACTGGATTGTAGTGTCCTTGATTGGGTAGAATAGGTACTCAAGAAGTGTTTGTAGTTGTATTGAATGAATGATTAAGTGAGACATGAATTATATCACATAAAACTAAGGACTTAAGTATCTACTACATGCCTACCTCACTTTGAGATCTCTTGAAAGCTTAGTACTGAGGCAGGCTGAGGTCCACACGTGCATGGTATATTAGTAGACTGGGCCATCTTGACTGCTCAACAGAGTAGAGTAGACAATCTGTCTACCTAAGTGCTGGCAGTTTTGTTGATGACATTTGATGTATTAAAATAGTGCTATTGTCTGGCAAAGTAGGGATTGTTTTCAGGAATTTTGAAAGAGAATCATTTAAAGGAAGAGACAATTTAACTAATGAGGAAATAAGGTCAGGAGAGATTCCTCGTTCTGACCCACTCTTGTGAATACTGTTTCATAGTGTGCCTCGGTGACCTAAATCATGAATATTTAGTAGCAAGTCCTAGCTGAAATTTTCGATGTGAAATTTGGAAAGTCATGGATACAATGGAAGATTAGAGGAAACAAGTAAGGAGATATGAAGGAGAGTCATAATTCTGGCATGAAGGTCAGACCAAATAGTGCAAGAGTGCTTTTGTGCTTAACTGATGCGAGTTCTCTTCTTTAGATTAGATTAAAATTATAAAAAGAAGGCTTTTCTTCCCTTTGCATTTAACAAGACATTAGTTGCTCAAACTTACCCTTTGGTCCAGTAGAAAGAAACACAATGTAACTTGAAGTCTAAATCAGTGTAATTTAAAATGAAATTATGTGTGTACAGGAGTGTCCATGGTCAATTAGATGAATGTGGTTTGGAAGAAGGAATAGGAATCCAAGGATTGAGAGATTCTTGTCAAATAGGAAAGAATAAATAAGTAGACAAATTTTCTCATTAAAAAATGGAGCTCCATATCTCTGAGATAAAGGATAATATAAACATGACTCCTCATAGAGATTCAAATTGGTTTTAAGTGGCTGAGTTTGTGTGTGTGTGTGTGCACACACACACGTGTCACAAAGCACAGAATAGTAAGAAAAGAAGAAACCAGGAGAGACAAAACAGAGATCATTGGACTAGGGAGCAATCTTACTAATTCATCTCTGCTTCTCCATTAGCACCTTGACTTCTCACCAAGTCTTGATTCCCACATTTCTGCCCAGGTGAGATCCCAGTCACTTCCAATATGGGTGAAGCACTTTAATCCTGCTTTCCTCTTTGTAACAGTTAAGGGTGGGAATCAGGACAGAGGGAAAGAGTGAGGTGGAGTTTCACTGTGGGCCTTGGGAAATGGCAAAGTTTATGTGAGGTGGGATAAGGTACTGATAAAGGAAAGGTATAAATAAAGATCTCTAGAAGTTCTGAAAGACAAATTACCTTCATGGACAACCAGGCAAGTCTTCAGAGAGGAGGTGACAGTGAAATCACATGTAGAAGGATGGGTAAGATTTTGAAAGGCATGGCTGGACAAACATTCTAGGGAGAGGAAAAATCACCCAAACAAAGGTGTCATGGCAAAAAATGCAAGCCTATTCCAGGAATGGTATGTGATTCAGCAGAGCTGGAGATAAAATGGGTGCAGTTGGTAGAAGTCAGTTTACAAGAGACCATGAATGCTAGACTAGGATTTTATCTGTTACATAAGTAAACTCCTCACATAACTCACCAATATGAATGTCCATCCCCTGAAATTTCTGGTTGGCAAGGATTGATTTTTTTTTTTTTTTAATTAACAAATGCTTTCTAAAAGTAGGGTACAATTGTACTTTGCTAAACCATCTTTTAGTGTCTTAAAAGCAGGATCTTGGCCTGGTAAACCAAAGCCTGGATTATTATAGAGTGCTTTGGGATTCTAGGATGTTGTGTGTGGTGGTTTTTGTTTTGTTTTGTTTTCTTTTCTTTTAAAAAATTTATTCATCTTTATTATGTGATCACTTACAGGGTAAGAGTGGCAGATTTTATTTTCTATAAAGGGCCAAATCAAGATTTTCATCCCATGCAATCTTACTGACTTTCCTCTTGTTAAGTTGTGGTTCTCCTCCTTAGGCTGGTTTGTGATTATAGTGGAAGTGATACCATATGATTTTGAGGCTAGGTCATAAAAGGCCAAGCAGCTTCCTCCTAGTTTTCTTGGAATGTTCGCTTTTGGCGCTCTACACCCCAAAGTAGGAAGTCAAGGGTCTCCATGCTGTGAGGAAGCCCAGGTCCCTTGTCGGCCTTCTGATTGACAGCCAGCATCAGCTACCAGAAATGTGAGTAACAAATGCCTCTGGACAATTCGTGGTCCTGGAAGTTAAATCACTCCAAGCCTTTAGGTCCTTCTTGCTGAGGTCCCAGATGTCAAAGAGGAGAATAAAAGCACCCTCACTCTGCCCTTTCCAAACCCCTGGCACACAGAATCAGGGAGCATAATAAAATGGTTATTTTACGAAGCTAGGTTTGGGGTAATTTGTTATGCTGTGGTAGTAACTAGAAGAGTAAGAAAAAAAATAAAGAACCGTAAGCACTAATGACCTTTTGCAGTTCAACTCTCTGTTTAACAGACTCAATGTTGTAAAGAAGGGAGGGAGGGAATTATCATTGTTTAGAAGGCCCTTTTAGGTGATTTGCATATATTATCTCATTTGATCTTCCTATTGCAGAATTAACATTAGCAACTTTGTTGTCCAGAGAACTAGGGCCCAGAGAGGTTAAATGATTTCCCTGTGGTCACACAGCTAGAAAGAAAACCTAATTTTTATGGCTCCATAGTTTAAAGGATTTCCCCTAGCACATGAGGCTTCCCTAGGCTGGTGGTAGCCCCTGCAGTATCATACGAGCAGTGAATTCTGCTGCCTAGCTTACCTCTCCATCAGATGGCACCCTTGATGAGCACCTGGGCTAGGGGATGTGAGGGAGATGAGGAGAGACACAGCCTCTGCCTTTGCAGCAGTGATAAACATTTTGGTGGCTAGATGGCTGTAAGTCCCATGGAAAGGTGAAAGCAACACAAGGCAGTGTCTGATCTAGCGCTGTGGACTTTCATAGAGGGGAGAGGTCACTTTGGAGTCTTGGGCAAGTAGGTGATCTGGCGATCTCCTTTCTGACTGAGGAAGTAGGAGGGACCATATCTGCCACTTCTCCCAGACAGTCTTGCTTTACATTTGTTTTCCTAGAGAAGTTATTAATAGCATCTCCTCTTAGGGTCACAAGTCTCCCATTTTAGATGATACATTACATAGTCACCTGAGGGCGGTGCTTTTCAAAGTGAACACTTCCAGGGGAATGGAGTGAATGAAGTATTATTGCGTAACAATGTGAAGTGGCATGAAGGCTGTGACTGAGGGCCCCAGACAAGTAGCAGAGTGTGTTATCTCCATGAAAATCTTGTCTATTTGCTGCATAGCAAAGAAGCCAAATAGTGATTTTGTTTGACATAAGTGAATGTTTTTGGGGTGTCAACTGTGTGCCACAATTAAAATTCTGAATCAACAAAAACACACGAGAAAACCTTGACAAACCAGCCAACCAACCACAGTTGCATTGGTCATCTACATTGACCTCATTGGTTTGTGTCTGGCCAAAATGTCAAGGACAGTCCATATCTCCCTCAAGGAAAGTGAAGTCTCATAGACCTGGTGCAAGGACCAGGCTATACATCTCTAAGTGGGGTCCACAAACTTTGGGCATCAGACTTGCTTGGGGCAGGGGATAAGGGGTAGGAGGGTGGAGCTTAAAATTCAGATTCTGGGTTTCTACCCCAGACTCTAGAATCATTCTAGGAGAATGAGCCTAGTTCTTGGCATATAGAGCAAGTTTGCCAGGTAATTCTGCTGTACTCTAAAGTTTGAGGACATCTGGGATTAGATCCTAAGAGTCAGGGAAACACTAACACCTTAGAGAAAGTTCATTATTTGGGGAGTGTTGTTAGTTTGTTGATTTAAAGTTAAAAGTACATTCAGAACTTGAACCAGTGGACTGATCCCATGGGTAGTATTAACCTGAGTCAGCACCGCTGAAAGAATATGAAGTTAGTCTTAATTCCAAACCACTTTCCCACATTATAAACCCACCCACGAGGATGGAGAAAGGGTTGCATCATTATACTACAAGAAAAGGGGATATGTTTAAACATCAATCTTCTTCTTCTTCTTCTTCTTCTTTTTTTTTAATCATTACCTCTGTCTTTGGGATTAATCCCGTAGTAGATTTGCTAACTACTTTCTAACAATATCTAGGAGCTGCAGGAAATGAGGAGCTGTGTTGATCAGCATCTGGTCTGTTTTGGCCAATTCTTACAAAGATGGGCAGAGGGGACAGAGGTACAAGTGGTACCCTGCAAATTCAAGGTGGTATCGATTGCAAATCTCCCTCTTGGGATATTTGTGCCTGTGTAAACAGAACTTTGCAACAGAGGGAAAGAGCTGGGATATTAGAGCTGAAATGGAGTTCTGAGTTCATACACCCAGCCTGCTAATATGGACAAACTGAGGCCCAGAAAAAGGACATCCCTGGAATAAATCCCAGCTCTGCTGCTTTCCATCTGCGTAGTCTTGGACAAATCACTTACTTGTCTTTTGTCATCCCTGAACTGCAGGACGACAACACCTACTTTTTGTAGTTCTGGGGAGGAGTATGTGGAATGAGAGCATGCACATGAAGTGCTGGGCATGCCTGCAACACCTCCTTGGGGTGCTGTTTCCTATTACTAGCTAAAGTCATAGAGGCAGTTAATGACAGAGCCAGGCCCAGACCCCAACTTCTAGACGCTCTGCATTTTCTGTGGTATCCATGGGGTTCTAGAGATCAGTCACATGAGATAACCTGTGTGTTTCCACATCATCAAAAGCTATTTTAAGACCTTTCAGAAGGGCCCCAGGACAATGGGCTCTGGCTGGCTGCCTCCAGCCGTACAGTCTGTTCTCAGGGGCGTGTGGCTCCTGGGCTCTGGCTGGCCATCTGTCTGTGCCCCATCGGGCCTGGCACTACTGGCCCCCTCACTGCTCCTCAACCACATGGTGATGTGAAAGGGGAACTAAGGCCACAGATGTGGGAGCTACTTTGTAGGGGAGCATTCCTCAGTTGCGAGAAAACCAGGACACCTGAGAAGTGTTGGGGTAAAAGTATATGGGTTGTGAAGGCAAACTGCCTGGTTCCACCAATTACTGGCTGTGGGGCTTGACTACGTTACTTGCCCCTGAAAAAATCCTCAGTTTCCTCATCTGTAAAATCTCTAACAAGAGTGCCCTCCTGCAAGGGTTGTTGTGAGGGTCAGCGAGGAGATTCACACACAGCGAGGAGTCCCGCCTACAGCCTACAAGTGGTGGCTTCTTGTTAAGTCTGAATGACGTTTCATGAATTTAGAGAGGAATTAGGATATAGAGAACTTCTCAATGGAAGGGACAAAAATCAGAACAGAAAATTGTCATTTATGATGAGTAATGCAATAGTATTTTGCATATCATCGGAAGGTAAGGCTGAAATTGAGAATTGGTTGAAAATACTATATAACAATTGGTGGGACAAGTTAAAAAAAAACTGGCAGTTGCTTCGCAAAGGAAAAATTGGAAGTGCTTTCTACCCTTTTCTGCTTTGCTCTTACCCTCATATGCCCACTTCTCCCTCAGAGTTTGCTGTGCCTATTTAAGAAATTGATGTAAAAATAAATATGCCAGAAGTTTTCTATCTATGTTTATTAGCCTACAATGTAGGAACTTGGAAAGAACTTTTAATTAACAATAAATTACATCAACAGAATTTATTAGCATCTGTAGTATTTAATTAAATAATAGAAGCCTGCTGGCTACCATATAGTAAGCAAATCAAACATATTTTGCTAGGTTTTATAACGAAAGGAAAAACTACTAACTCTCTTTAAAAGAATTGCTGCTATAGGTTAACCAATTTGGGTGATGACTGATGTAAACCTCTGGCTTCCTGATTCTTTTGCCATGGGGGTTATTTACTAGCCAAGTGAGACCAGGTAATGCTGAGGTAACAACTTTGAAAACTCTTGATGTTCTAAATGAGATTGATTTCTTCCTTACGAGACATGCCCATATCAGTGTGTCTAGGGCTCTGCCCCAAATTGGCCTCTCTGGGGACCAAGGCTGATGAAGCAGCCACCATGAGACATGTTGCCAATTATCATGGCCCAGAGACACAGAGCACTGTATTGAGCCCAGAGTCCTAAAGCTCCCACCTGGAAGTGGTACACATCACGTCAACTCAGAATGTTACTGGAAGAAGCATGGACACACTCAACTAGAAGGAAGCAGAAGAGTACAGTTGTTATGTATGTTTGGCTGGAGAACAGAAATGTTGGGTGATTAGCCCTAATTAATACTACCACATTTACATACATGTCTTCCCAGCCATAAACTCCTTGAAGGTAATGACACTGACTCATTCCTCTGTCTCTTTCAACACCAGCCCTCAGTAGGAGAATGATATGTGTTAGGTAACTGGCTGCCTATAGAGCTTAGCATGGGGCTGGAAAAAAATGGAAAAGGGAACCAGACAACCTGGCCACCTTTCCCCCCTCTGTTTGGCATACCCATCCTTCCCTTGTGCTGGGACTCTGACTGCAGCTGGAAAAATGGGGATATTATGACTCCTTTGTAAAGATGTGGTAAGATGGCATTATGTGAAAGCCACTGGTCAGTAAAGGCTAGTGGCTCTGCTACTGCCCAGTGCCCTCTCTGGGGGCCCGGAGGTGTCCACTGCCATCTGCTTTGCTGCCCCGCTGAGGCTGCTGGCCCCAGCAGAGCATTACTGGGCGCTCTCCTCTTTTCTATTCCCCACTTTCCTCTTAGATGTCCCTATTAAGACTTAGCTGCCCTATATCTTGTTTCTTCAGGACAGACTAGGATAAAACCATCTCTGTTAATTCATTAATAGATAGTAATGGGTCAAACCCCCGCCAAACCCAACAGTTGCTCAACGGAAAGGATAATTCACCCAAGGTAAACTGCTGATCGTTACAGATTCTCAAGGTGTTCAAAATAAAAGGTGCCTTGGAGCTCATCTAGTATGATGGTTTTGAACCTTACCCCCACCCCCCCCACAACTGAAAGATAATTCAGAATACCACCTATAAAACAAAAAGGGCTGTGCTCTGATTGAGAGGAAGTAGGCAGCACCTCCCTGCTCAGCAGGTTTCCACAACCGAAAAGCCCTAAAGACATGCACAGAATCCCACTGGTTCTAGTCTAACTCTCTGATTTTACAGAAGAGAAACCAAGACCCAGATAGAAGAAGGGACTGAGGATCCCCCGGATAGGTAGGACTGGGGTCAAAGCACCCTGTCATGTGGGTGCTGATCCAGACTGTCTGTTCTGACAAACCCACTTGGGAGAAGGTGGTAGCCAGAGAAGACAGGGGTTATTTTTGATGACTCGTGGAATTTGCTCATCTAAGGGCAAAACAAGTGTGTGTGTGTGTGTGTGTGTGTGTGTGTGTGTGTGTGTGTGTGTGTTTCTTCTAAGGATCTATGTAACTCTAGCCAGAAATAATAAGATACAAAAACTTTTACCTCCAAGGTACTGGTTTAAATGTAGTACAGACTGTTAGTTACTCAAGGTCATTATCATGTGATGGGTTATCAAAGGCCTATGTGAAATGTGTGGGATTTTTATGAGCTTGTTTTTATTATAGTAGAATGTTTAAAGGCCCCTTATGTACAAAGCACTTTGAAAACTCTAATGGGGCCTCATAATCACCCGCATAATTATGAAGGTCAAATTGTGCTGAACGAACTTGAGAGCTATTTTTGAACAAATTAGTGGATGAACAGAACAATATTTAAAAAAAAAAAAACACTCAACTCTTGGTTACCCCTTTTAGCTCTTCTGGGTACAACAAAATCTCTCTCAGAACTGGAGAAAATTGCTACTTTGTTGGAAACCCAAGGGGGTTTTCTTTCCCTGGGTTTAAGATACAGAATGGTCTGACGGTAGGCTAGGTTTCAGAGTAGAGAGTTGTTGGTTGTCGTGAGTATTCAGATGTATTTGCTAAAGAAACTTGTTTCAGTTTGTTTTTACCCCTGTCTCCCATGACCCCACAGTCAGTGTGTACCCCTCAAGAGCAGGCTGGGCCTCACCGGATGTCCTTCTATAGAGATGCCTGCTGCTTTCACTTGCCATCCACAGTTTTCCATCTCACACTAGGAAACTGCAAGGTTAGAAAAACAATGGACCCTTTCCTTCCTCTTTCTTTAAACTGAGAAGCTGAAAGAGAGGACTTCATATTCATTACTCACAGGCCAGACTTGAGGATAAAAGTCATCCCAGTTCAAGTGTAATAAAAGTAAAAAAATAATGAATACTGTTATGCTGAAAAAAAAAAAAGTGACAATCCACAGTTCTCCATGGGTCCCCAGCCCCACTGGGGTCAAGTAGCACTCGTCTTCTCGTTAGGGTCCTGTCTTAACCCGAGGCTAGCCTTTAGCTTTGCAAGGATTTCCGGCTGACATCTGGAATCTGAACTTGTGAGAAAGAGCTCAAGATTAAGGGCACAGGGAGGGGGAACGAACAGTACAAAAGAGCCTCAAGTTGGGGAAGGTCTTCCCTTCTCTAGGGCCGTGGCCCCCAGGTGACCTAGAACTGTCATTGTTATCATTGGTTGTGGCAGGTACATTTCTTAGAACCCCGGACTTGAAGGCTCCCGTTGAGCAGTTAAAATGGGTTTTCCTGACATTTTCTATTTCCTCTCTGTAATATCCTTTTGCTGTAGACCGTTTCTCGTGGCTAGACACTTTGTGGCCAGAAAACCCTCCTCCGATGGGCGATGTAGACATCCCAGTAGCTGCGTTTCCTCATCACACTGAAGGGAGAAGGAAACCACCTTCTAACAACTCACACCAGGTTCCCAGGGTGTTTATGCTAAGGAGCAGCTGTCATGCTTTTTATAAGCCCAACTTTCTGTCACACTTGACAGCCACAGAGCCAGAAATCACAAGCTGCAGGGGAGTGATCATGGGGGCAATGAGAGAGAGGCAATGAGAAATTGCATCAGTAACCCAGAGAGGGCCAGTAAAGCCTGCAGAGCCAACAGGCAGGGCCATAGTAGGGCTTTTGGGGGGCGCTAGAGGTTTTTGCCATTGTGGCCCCTTCCTCCATAAAAATTAAATAAATAAGTCAATAAGTTTCATGGCTGCCTTGGTATAGAGACAACATATTAATATTCTGTATCACAACTTTTCTTTTGACCTAAAAGTTCATTTTTTCCTCTCATTTTAAAGGAAATGAAAAGATCTTTGTGGTCCCCTAAAAGTTTTCTGGGGTGTGGGCACTATGTCTATTGGAGCTAGTGGATAGATAAATGAGCCCTGCCAACAGGAAGCTTCCTTGGTACAAATTGGAGAAACTGAATATTTATGAATTAGGCCAGTTTCATTACTTTAAGTAACAATGCAAATTACATGTGGGTTTGAGTCATAAAATGAGAGGGATTAATTAAATGTGTTATAAATTCACAAACCAAATTCTCACAATTAGCAATAGGCTTGTATACAGGCCTTTGATATTTCAAAGTAAATTTTGAAACTTTGGTTTGGGAGCAAAAGCCAGGAGTGTTATAAATGTTAAGGGGGTGTGGTCTTGAGTCAGAATGTTGGTTCTACTACCCACAGAGTCAGGCAAGCTACTTTATTTATTCTTCTGTGCCTTGGCTTCCATCTCTGTAAATGAGACACAATGAAAATTACTTCATCAAGTTATGGGGAGGATGAAATGCAGTTATATTTGTAAAGCACTTAGTATAATGTCTCAAGTATTATAAATGTCCAATGTTAGTTATTATAATTACTATTATTATCATCATCATGAAATACTGTTATATACTGTGTATAAGATGAAGAAACTCAAGGTCTACCATTCATTATTTTTCAGGAGAATCATTTTGCTAAACTTAGGTAATAAGTAGTTAAAATATATATCCTGGACTCAGGAAAAGTACTTCTTAGTTAGGAAGACAAGACACATCTGGAAAGGGTCAGAGACCGTCAAAATGGCAGCAGGCAAGCTCAAAGCCAGCCCTCTTAGGATTTCCAAGAAAAAAAATTGCTTCAGATTTTTTACTCAAAAGCACCCACCATGTCCTATCTAGAACTGCTACATTTTTCAGCTTGGAAAAATGTATGATTTCAACCGGGTAGGGAGCGAATGTGGTGTGGTGCTGCCACTGTGCCACACTAGCTGAGAGGAGCACAGAACTCAGGGGCTCCCAGCTGGAAATAGGACCAGATGAGCAGCAAAAACAGACACATTGGGTATGTGGCTACTGCAGATGTCCCAGCAGTTACACGAATCATACTTTATATTTTAATTTAAATTAAAGGTTTTTAGTTTTTTAGAGATTTTTGTATTTGTATTTTTTTAAAAGATTTTATTTATTTCACAAGTAGGCAGAGAGGCAGGCAGAGAGAGAGGAGGAAGCAGGCTCCCCACTGAGCAGAGAGCCCAATGCAGGGCTCGATTCCAGGACCCTGGGATCATGACCTGAGCCGAAGGCAGAGGCTTTAACCCACTGAACCACCCAGGAACACCTGTAATTGTATTTTTCACCATTAAAATTACATACAAGGATTGCAACTATTTCATTTAGGGATAAGGCAGTGGGCCCCAATTGATTTATCTAGTATCATAATGCTCAGTTTTGGGCCTTCAGGTGAAACTTACATCTGTGAATGCCCTGTCTTTGTTGTATTACCACCAAATCTTCATGTTGACCATAACAATAATGGAGTATTTCCTGACTCTCTATTATCTCTTTGGCACATGTACTGTTTCTCACAGCTTCCTTATAAGGTGAGGTTTCTTAATCCCATTTATCAATGATAGTCTCTCCAGGTCAAATAATTTATTCCAGGTTCTGTTTCTATTAAGTTGAAAGCTTCGACTCATTTGCCTGACTTTCAGGATCAATTTCTTTTCTCCATGTTTCTGTCTCATTAGTTATTGGGGTTTGAGTGTATATAATTTTACTTTAATCTTTAATGAATATTGACCCATATAATAAACAAGTAAAGATTATTCTAAAATAATATCCAGTAGCTTTAGAAATATACCTTTGAAAATAATCACTAGTGGTGTTTACACAAATGAGCTGATTTTTCAAAAATTAGAGGCATAGGAAAAACAGAATGAATCCCACACTTACACATTTTTTTAAAGATTTTATTTATTTACTTGAGAGAGAGTGAGAGAGAGAGAAAGAGAAGCAGACTCCTCAGTGATGTGGGGCTTGATCCCTGAGATCCTGACCTGAGTGGAAGGCAAACGGTTAACTGGTTAACTGACTGAGCCACCCAGGAGCCCCTCACCCTTCTACTTGATCACAGTAAGATTGTCTGTGTGTTGAGTCTGGAGGTCTGGGCTAGATGGTGTCAACCTTTGTTTTTGCCTTGCTGAGTGAGATAAGAGGAGCCTTTGGGCTGAGCCCAAGTTGGGAAGCCACTGCGGCTTGTTAAGTTGCCTGCCCAGAATGTTATGCTGTTTCTCCATGGGGTTGGTTGTCTGAAACACCAAGTTCTCTGTCACACATCTTTTTTTTTTTTTTTTTAAAGATTTATTTATTTATTTATTTGACAGACAGAGGTCACAAGTAGGCAGAGAGGCAGAAAGAGACAGAGAGAGGGGGAAGCAGGCTCCCTGCTGAGCAGAGAGCCCCATGCTGGGCTCGATCCCAGGACCCTGGGCTCATGACCTGAGCCGAAGGCAGTGGCTTTAACCCACTGAGCCACCCAGGCACCCCTCTGTCACACATCTTATGTAGCTTTCAATGTAGACAGTGTTGAATGTGATACTCCCCACCCATTAGGGTGAAAGCAGTTTGGAAACGGTGGGAGACCAGTTGTGAATTGGTCTTTTGTGCCTAGACCTCAACCTTGTCTCTGTGTAAAGGATTCATTATTCACACAGGCTTGCCTATCTGTTAAAACAGTACTCACTTCCCACCTCAGTGATTTTTCATACTGCTTTTGTAAGCCTAAGTTTCTTTGAAGATCATGGGTTTGATAATAATAATTTTGAATATTTTGAATTATTTTGAATAATAAAATTCTTCATGAGCATCCCAAGTCAAGTTCAAAGTTTGAAAATAAGTCTACAGTAACTCTTTTTAAGTATGTGGAAGCATCTGTTAAAAATGCAGCTGGTTGGGGCACCTGGGTGGCTCAGTCGGTAGACCAGCCGACTCTTGATCTCAGGGTGGAGCCTACTTAAAAAAAAAATGCAGCTGGCCATTTATTACTGTTTTGTATTAGCTAATTGGAAAACACCTAGTCAACCCCACAGTTCAGGGTTGATTAAACAGCCCACGACACTTTTTCCCTCATTAGCTGTCTTAGGAGTAGTTACAGTGACTTGCCCATTGGATTGAGTTTATTGTTCCTTATTCTTTCTAGTGTTCCTCTCTGCAAATGTCCTAAAAATATTGTGCCATCTAGCACTACTTTTCCCTCACATATTTCACAATGGACATATATAACTAGGAAAGTTTAGGCAATTATCTGGTTTGGTTCTTTCAAAGGAATAGATAAATCATCATGCTACAACTTGAGAGAGGAAATGACAGTTTTTATCTCTATTCAGGTACCCTATATTTACATGAGACCACAAAAAGTTACTGACAGGATGTTATTGATTGCATTTACCCAACTGGGGCTTGAGATGAGGCCCTGCCATACTGCACAGCAGCTTTTCTTTTTGTTCCTGCTTTAACCCACTGATCTGATCCCAGATCTTCTAGACTCTCCCATGAAATTGAGAATTTTTAGAGTAAGGATTTCAGGCCCTCTGACAGATTTCCCATTAATTATTCTTCTAATTTAGCTTTGTTTTTTTCTGTGCTAGTCAGTAACAATATCCTCTTTTGTTGGATACCTTGACTAAGTGCTTGAAGGAACTAAATGAAGATCAAATATTCACTGTAATAACGAAGGCAGACCGAGTTACCAGGCCCTCTAGCAAGTGACTTATGTGTATTAGCTCATTTAATCCTCACAGCTTTACGAGGGAGGGACTACTTCAATTCTCATTTCATTTTATTATATTTTTTTGGAAGATTTTATTTATTTGAGTGAGAGAGAGAGAGAGAGAGAACTTGAGCTGGATTGGGGGCAGAGGAAGGGGAAGAAGCAGACTCCCCCCTGAGCAGGAAGCCCAATGCAGGGCTCGATCCTGGGACTCCAGGATCATGACCTGAGCTGAAGGCAGACTCTTAACCAACTGAGCCACCAGCTTTATTTATTTATTTATTCTCATTTTTAGGTGAGGAAACTGAAACATACTGAATTGCAATTCACCTAAGGCAAAGGCCTTCCCCCTCCCTCCGTTCCCTCTTCTTCTCCTCCCATATTTTTTCCTTCCCCTTCCCACCCCTTCCTTTCTCTTCTTTCCTTCCACTACTCCCCTCTTCCCTCTCCGTATCCGCTTTTCCTCCTCTCTCCATCTCCTTCCTTCCTTCCATCCCTCCATCCCTCTGTCCGTCCGTCCAACCATCCAAGTCTAGTTGAACACAGAGGGTGCTGAGCAGTGTTGTAGGTACAGGATGTGACAGTGAACACAGCAGACAAGGTCCCTGTACTCATGGAGCTTAACCACTACCATCCTATAATTCTCCAAATTACACATCTCCCCCAAAGAGCTTTGCAGGTTAATTCCACCTAACTTCTAACCCATTTGAATAATCTCAACCCACTTTCCATTTTAATCCACTTGAGTAATTACAAAATTCAGAGGGTCCTATTTTAGCTAATGTGGCTGCTTCAAAACCTTTCTGTGCCATTTTTGTGTGTGGTGTAAGGAAATGGTCCAATTTCATTTTTCTGCATGTGGCTGTCCAATTTTCCCAGCACCATTTATTGAAGAGGCTGTCTTTTTGCCATTGGACATTCTTTCCTGCTTTGTCGAAGATTAGTTGACCATAGAGTTGAGGGTCTATTTCTGGGTTCTCTATTCTGTTCCATTGATCTATGTGTCTGTTTTTGTGCCAGTACCATGCTGTCTTGATGACGACAGCTTTGTAATAGAGCTTGAAGTCCGGAATTGTGATGCCACCAACGTTGGCTTTCTTTTTCAATATCCCTTTGGCTATTCGAGGTCTTTTCTGGTTCCATATAAATTTTAGCATTATTTGTTCCATTTCTTTAAAAAAGATGGATGGTACTTTGATAGGAATTGCATTAAATGTGTAGATTGCTTTAGGTAGCATAGACATTTTCACAATATTTATTCTTCCAATCCAGGAGCATGGAACATTTTTCCATTTCTTTGTGTCTTCCTCAATTTCTTTCATGAGTACTTTATAGTTTTCTGAGTATAGATTCTGTGTCTCTTTGGTTAGGGGACTTAGAGTGGAGAAGGGAGTTGGGGGAAATTGGAAGGGAAGGTGAACCATGAGAGACTATGGACTCTGAAAAACAATCTGAGGGTTTTGAAGGGACGGGGGGTGGGAGGTTGGGGTACCAGGTGGTGGGTATTATAGAGGGCACGGATTGCATGGAGCATGGGGTGTGGTGCAAAAATAATGAATACTGTTATGCTGGAAATAAAAAAAAAAAAAAAAAAAACCTTTCTGTGCCAATAGACAGTATCTCTCTTTATCTTAGGCATGTCGGTACATGGTCTTGCCTCCTGTGAGTGGTCACAGAATGCAGTGTAACTGGGAGACTGTCTCTGTTGCAAGGACAGATAGATAATCTGGTACATGACTGGACCCAGTTCAGTAAGAGAAGCCAATTTAGGATTTCCTGAATGACATTTGCTATCTGGGCGTGGGGCATTTAATCCCAAAAGCCGTGGATCATGTCGGCTTTGGACATCAGCCTGAGTTTTATTAAAACATTCACCACTCGGGAGAGTTTCTAGATGTTTTAGTTACAGTCAGTTAAGCTCACTCTTTCCTCTCCTTCTCACTTCTTCTCATGTGACACTTCTCATATCAGCTGGTATAGGCCAAGCCATACCTTTTATATATTTTCAAAATCTGACTTAGAGAAAGTACAACCAAGGATACACTTAGTATGGGTGTAGTGGGAGATATTTATATGTTTTCCATCCCTTCCATGTCCTACCTAGTTATCCTGGTATACACGTGTCTTCCAGGAATGTTTCTGTTGTCCAGTGTTCCAGCTTACCTCACATCTTAACACAGATTCGGGCAAAGTTTCTGTCTTAGTATTAATGTGTCAGATGGTCTCCTGTACTGGAAGCATGTGGACTGTGGAAGAGAAATAAGGTTTGAGATATACAGAGTTGAAAACTAGTCTGTGGATAATTCTTCTTAAACCTTACAGTTCCTATATGGCAGAGGCTTCATAGAAGTCTTCCCAAAGTTGACAATAATCCTAAATATGCATATGATATTACCATATAATAAAAACAAATTTTGACCAACTATGTTAGAAATAAGATATTTATCTTTCTGTTCCATCTCTTAAAAAATATAAAATCATGGTCCTGAAGGGGTGAGGAAAGAGTATGTAGCCAAAAATGTAAGAAGAAATATTATTGAGGTGTGTTGGGCAGTTAATGAATGAAAAATATTATGTTCTCTTTTGTGGATTTTGTGACACTATGGTATTTCTCAGCTTTTAATGTTTTTAATTTGTCATAATTTAATTATCAATAACTACTCTGTAGTAATTTTATTTGTAATTTGTGTTCTTCAAAAAGACCACCCTCCATTATATCAATTTTGTTTTTTCAAAGCCTGAATCCACCCTATTTAAGAATGACTTGATACAAAGCAAAATGTGTGTGTGTGTGTGTGTGTGTGTGTGTGTGCATGCATTTGTGTGTGTGTGTGTGTGTGTGTGTGTGTGTGTGTGAAACTCACCAGTCTTGGACCTTTTCTGAAGCAGTTACTCATTAAGATTTTTTCTCTGTCAAATATAAGAGAACACTAAAAGTCAAAGACAATTTGAAAAATTTCTATTATGTCTCCTAAAATGAGAGGAGAAACATACATACAGGTGAGTAGTAGCACTCTCACCCATAGACTTCCATGGTTATGTAAAAAAAAAAATCACAACTTTTTGTAGATGGGAATGGTCTCACAAGGAAATGATCACAGCTCCCAAATCTATGTGCATTTAATTGGGGATGCCGTTGTGCTTTGGTGAAAAGGGTATGGGCTTGAAATTAGAATACCTGGATTTGTATTTGTCCTAGCTCATCACTTGCTAGCTGTGTGGCCTTGCCTGAGACATAATCTTCCAGAGCCTCAGTTTCATTAACTGTAAAATAGGAATGATAATAATCTTGGCCTCATCTGCTGCATATGTTGTTTTCAGGGTCAAACAAGATCAATGGAAGAGTTTATTGTACTCTGTGAGACACTTGACAAAAATAAGTTCTCTCTTTTCCCTCCTTCTTCTCCTCTTTGGAGTTTCCACTTTTACTTCCAAGATGATATATTGTGTCTACCTGACTGTAGGGAAGACACATGCTAATGCCTGTGTTAACTGGGAAACGGAACATAGTTTTCAATTTTCCCTCAGGGACAGAATATTTATTTTACATATAAAATATACATTTCTTAATTCCTGGATATGAGCGGGGGGTGGGGAGAAACAAGAGGGAAGGTATTCTTTTTAAACCAGTGTTAAAAACAAGGGAGTGAATTGTTAGCAACCTTAGTGGTTAACTTATATCAGCCCTTAAAATTTAGTGTGAAATCTCTTCCAGTCCCGGACTTAGAGTGGAGAAGGGAGTTGGGGGAAATTGGAAGGGAAGGTGAACCATGAGAGACTATGGACTCTGAAAAACAATCTGAGGGTTTTGAAGGGACGGGGGGTGGGAGGTTGGGGTACCAGGTGGTGGGTATTATAGAGGGCACGGATTGCATGGAGCACGGGGTGTGGTGCAAAAATAATGAATACTGTTATGCTGGAAATAAAAAAAAAAAAAAAAAAAAAAGACCCCCCCCAAAAAAAAAAAAAAATTTAGTGTGAAAAATCTTAACTGTCCTTAAAGTCACCTCATTCCTTCTGTAAGAGGGAAAGCTTTTAGAATACAATGACACATATGTGAGAAGTGTGGTCTCTTGAAATATTTTCTTTGGGGAAAAAAAAGTAGAGGGGGAAAAAAGAGTACTATCGCAACTTTTTCTTGAGCTGAGGTTATTGAACAAGTAGTATATTAAATGGAGTAGAATTTTCTTAATGAAGATATTTTATATTTTAAATATCTTTGTCATATCTTACTGATTAACTATTGATATGCACATCTTAATTACAACAAGCGATAAAGGACTGATTGATTTTTATCCGTGCAAATTATTTTATGGGCCTCTGGGTCTCTGTCTTGGATATTGAAAGAGCCTCTCCCAAAATGTATGGAGAGGATACAGTTTGGAGATAATGAGGGGTGCATGTGTGTGTGTTTTACTTTTTCACAATTTCCTCCCTTCTTTGCAACCTTCTACCCATTGCTTCAGTGGGATTTATTACTTTAGGAGAAGGCTAAAATAGCTGATCCCAAGAAGTCATTTGAGTTTCTGAATTTATTTTTTATTTTTATTTATTTTTCTAAAAGATTTTGTGTATTTATTTGACAGAGAGAGACAGCAAAAGAGGGAACAGAAGCAGGGGGAGTGGGAGAGAGAGAAGCAGGCTTCCCGCTGAGCAGGGAGCCCAATATGGGGCTTGATCCCAGGACCCTGGGATCATGACCTGAGGCAAAGACAGACACTTAATGACTGAGCCACCCAGGTGCCCCTGAAATTATTTTTTAAAGTCCTTGGAAAGACAATACTCTGGAAAGCTGAGACTTTTGCTCTAAAAGTCTGAACTCCAAAAGCTTAAGATTTTGGAAGTTTCAGTGCACAGTTTATGCCAAACCAAAGAGTGGGAAGGAATGGTTCGTGAGTATTTTTCTGCTCAAGTGAGATCAGGTTTGAGTAGCAGGTACCCACAGGGAGAAATAGAGGCTAGAGGCTGATGAGCAGCTGGAACAAGTTTTTAGTGCTCTGCTTCCCTCCTACAGAGCCTTTGAGGAACCTGAGGATAGAATAAGATAGGACAGGGTGGGACAGGATAGGATAGGGTAAAGTTTAGGCCTTGTACCTTGCTTCCTGATGAAGCTCAAGAGAAAGAAAGCAATTCTTGTAGGTAAATCTCCCATTCCAGCATGATTCTGTAGCAGCAAAGTATAAAAGGTGATAGGAAGGTCTTGGCAGAGAAAGTCTTAAGTAACACCCCAAAAAGCCTGCAGCCCCTGGAGAGATCAGAGAGAAAAATTTCCTGTTCCCCTGAGATGAGCATAAAAGAGTGACCATTTGCATTTACCATTTCTTTTAACATACAAAATTTTTAACTGCTCCAAGAGGGAATCATTGCAGTCTAATTTTCCTTTCCCATGTCTGGCTATCAAGTCACCCAGTCTCAGGAATCATCTGGGTGACCTTCAATGACTCATCAACTTGAGGACAGAGCAGGCAGATACCGGTTTTCAACCATGGGTGCCATAGTGGCAGGTCACAAGGATTCTAGAACAAGTCCCCTTGGAAATTTGTGTGGATCGATGCTGATGGATGGTACTTGACATCACCTGGATCTCACCGGCAAGACCCCATCAGCTGTGTCAGTAGGTGTCTGCTCTGATTGGTTGGTGCCTGTACCTTATTGCTTGTTAAATATTTTGAATATCACACCTACTGATGACCTTGGCCTACTACCAGAAAGTTCCAAAAGCCCCTTGCCCCAACTTGGATCACCCCATAGAGATAGATAAAAGAAAGGGGTGGGAGGACCCTGAAGGGATGATGATCCCCTTCCCAGGAGACTAGAATAAACCAATGACTAAGTTCACCATAGATGGCCTGATGTTCATAGCTTACCACCGAGTTAATCAAAG
Organism: Mustela erminea; assembly: GCF_009829155.1. Classification (NCBI taxonomy): domain Eukaryota; kingdom Metazoa; phylum Chordata; class Mammalia; order Carnivora; family Mustelidae; genus Mustela; species Mustela erminea. Next base: position 29,900,463 of record NC_045627.1, on the reverse strand, counting down.
GGGCTTAAATATTCTTCGAGGGAAGGGAATTATTGGCATGTCTAAGAATGAAATTTTAAAAGAAACAAATATTTTGAGTCTGCAGATATATTCAGCGGGATTTAAGGCATGGTCTTGTTAGAGAAGTTACTAGCCTCTTAAAAAATGTTTTGTTTGCCTGGTTAGATTAGGATGGGGTCATTGGATGTCTCTGGTTAGGGCCCCAGTTGAGAGATGTGTTCGTCACATCAAGGATGAGTGTCTCATATGAAAGCAGTGTGGGCATTGTTAGGCATTGGGATGGGTGAGTAGGCAGAGTGATGGAGTCTCTTCTTAGGAAGTTATGAAAACCGGGAAACATTTCCATTCGTCTATTTGAGTTTTAAACCTCTTCAAACAGGAGGAAGAAAAGAGGGTGAAGAAGCATGTGGGTCAGATGTAGTGAGCATCCTGGACCAGTGCTATACTATGTTGTCTTCAAATACGAATTACCTATATTTGAAATTTAAACAGTTATGGAAATTTTAGTTAAAATAGTGGGTAACAAAAACAGGTAAGAATGAAGAGAGCATGGGGGAATAGTACTGACAAGAGCCAAGGGAAATGGTCTCAACGTTTATTTTGATTTTAAAGTCACTAGGTTTTTCAAAATTGGAAGACATTCCATTGGATTGCTACAAGCTATCACCAAGTGACTCTAATAATAATATTCACCACAATCTGGAAAGCCTTCGGAAAATTTGCTACACTAAACACTGGCCTGTGAAAGATATTGTTCCAGTATCTCCAGGTTTCCGGGTGATTTTTAAAAAACTCACATAAGGGGCACCTGGGTGGCTCAGTGGCTTAAGCCTTTGCCTTTGGCTCAGGTCATGATGCCAGGGTCCTGGGATGGAGCCCCATATCGGGATCTCTGCTTAGCAGGGAGCCTGCTTCTCCCTCTCTCTCTGTCTGCTGCTATACTTGTGATCTCTGTCTGTCAAATAAATAAATAAAATCTTAAAAAAAAAACACACATAAGATCAGGGCCACTTCTAGGTTGTACGGAGTCCTAGAAAAATACTTCCTGCAGGACCCTGTTTATATAACGACTTTGACTAAAAAAACATAAAATTAATGGAACCATGTCATTTATCAATGATGATTTGGAATCATGGGTAAAGAAGTGATTCTTGCATTTTTGTTTGCTGTCCGGTCAGTGCTTATGAAGAAGGTTCTCCTGGGGACTGGGTGCCACCTCTTTTTGTTTTGGTTCAGGGACCAACTTGGTCTTCTTTTTGTCAAATGCCTCCCGCCTGGCTAACTTCCTCTCTCCCACCAGGGGAAAATGGTAAGAGGTACGTTATTATTCTTTGGAGCCTGCTTCTGTTGAAGCACCATGGGTAGATCTCCTGACCTTGTCCCTCCATCTTAGAACCATCTGTTTGGTGCCAGTCATGTTGTGGCACTTCAGCCTCCTTGTGCTGCCCACGGATATGGGCCTCCTGTGACTCTTAAGGATCATTCCCATGATTCTTTGCTGATGACCACAAGTGCAACTTTTACCCAGAGGATACAGCAAAATGGGAACAATAATTTATGTGTAGGTCATGTTCAGTCGACTGTTGGCAATTATCTAGTGTAAGTGTAGAATGACACATTTTCAGCCATGTCTTTTCTCGAAAGCTTTAGGCTGTAATTGGAGCATTCCTAGTGCTCTCCTTCAATGTGGACAGTGGGAGACAGTTCTTGGGCCCAGCAGAAAAGAGTGGTTCCATTCCCACAAAAAAGCCAGTCTGGGAAAATGCAATGTTACCACATTGACTGGAGACATGCGGACCTCTGTTGCAAGGGTATGCGGTAAAGTAAGAATCTCCCAAAACCCTGGAGATGAGTGAGGGCACCGCTGAGGACTGACCGACATGAGACAAGGAGCATGTCAGAGGCCGGTGACCACTCTCAGGCTGGCAATGATGGGGGGTCAGGGGGAGCTCTCCAGCTGTGGGAGGACCGCCTCTGCCACCACCCCACCACCCGGGGTTTTGTAGACGGAGACAGCACCGCCGTGGGAACACTGACAGGCCTACAAATGCCCCAAAGTGGACCGTTAGCCCATTGCCCTGAATAATCCTATGTCCAGCATAAGTCACCCAGAGTCAGTAGGCCCACACCCACTCTGGCAGGCCAGTCGTATGTGAAGACACAGTGTGCTGGCTGGTGGGGGTGACCTGTTGCCAGGCTAACCCCTTGGAACAGATCTGGACCACAGGCTCTGACAACGAAGAGGTGTGAGGTCAGGGATTTTTTGCAGCACCTGGTTTGATGCCATCTTGGGAGAGAGGGTTGAAGAGTGTTCTGAAGAGGATAAATGGGGGCCAGGGCCCCTGTAGGCAATGGTTTGCCGGACCCAGATGGCACAGCTAGCCCTCATAGGTCCCAGGCATCCAACGAAGACTTAGAAGAATGTCTGCAAGACCTCCAAAGCACAGGTGCTCTGAGGTGTGGAGCTTGGGCCACTTGCCTGGGTCTAAGGGTGATACTGTGGAGGGTGTTGTATTGTACATTTGGAAGCATGTTGGGTTCATAGGTAGATGGCTTTACTCTTGACTCAGAGCTGGACATACGTTAGCCCTTCAGTTTGCCATGGTCTGTCAGAGTGAAGGGGTATAATTTTTCAAAAAACAATAGCTATATAATAATTTGTTAGAGAGGCATAATGTGTGTATTCCCCTAATGCAGACATGTGTTCCCCTATATATATTTGTATATAAATGCATGTAAAATAATATATAAGCACATAATTAATTTTATAAATTTTTGTGAACATGAAAAAACAGAAATATATGTATATCTTTCATACATATATCTCTTTCATTTGATTGAAGAATTTGGCTTCATTTTTTTCATTTACTCGATTTTTGTATTCATATAACTTACTTATTGCAAAGCAACCATTTTCATATTTTTGATCCAATAAATTATTTCAATATGTGAAATCATGACACTAATATGACACTAATCTTCATTTCTTCACATTTTTTAAAATGTGCGCCAACATAGGGCTCAAACTCACAACCTTGAGGTCGAAAGTCACACACTCTACAGACTGAGCCAGCCAGGCGCCCCTCATGCTTTCAGTTCTTGAAGGAGCTGGTTTCTTTTTATGACCATATTTACTTTATGGCTGATACTTTTGTGTAATTTTGTATAATTTAGCAGATTTCTTATTAATTTGACCCTGCTTGTCTAACCTGACTTTTTCTTTTCAGTGTATAGCACTTCTTGTTATATTTTCAAGAGAATACTTTATAAAGAAAAATTATTCATCAAATAAAGGAAACGAAAACCCCAATGGCTGTTGTGTAAGAATAGAATTGTATCACTACCAATGAAATATTCTTTCCTATAAACAAAATGAGGAACCAGACGGAGAAGAATTAAGTATGCTTAAATATGCTGAGGTCTTGGAAATTTTAACTGGAAGAAGAACATTCATCCCTGCATGCGTTTAAGGGGTATAACTCTCTTGTTTTCTACATTCACTGGAATTGTGAGAAGTAGACCAAATAGATGTTTGAACTTTGTCAGTTCTGAACCCAGTGGTGATGCAAGAGGCACTTGGTTTGGGGGCCATATCTCAAGTATGAAGAGGGGGACAATACATGGTGAGGCCATGGTGAATGTGGGCCTTGAGGTCTGGGCAGTGGTTTGGGAACTGGAATAGTGGGTGTGGTGGGGCACTGCCCAGATGCCCCTTCAGGAGGAGACAGACACTGCCCAGCTGCAGGGAGGGTTGGCTGCTGATGGATTTCAGCTGAATCCCTCTCTGAGCTCTGCGTCTCACCCAAGGTTCTATCTCCTCCCTGGGGGAAGCCTACCTCTCATGACTGGTCAATTTCTGACATCCTGAAGGGCCGCCTTAGACCCAGGGCTTCAGGTGGCATCTGCTGGGGCCTTGGTTCTGGATGCATCATGGTTCAACTTCTCCCTTCGCTCAATCCCACACTCCTCACTCCCTCACGGGAGTGAGAGCTCCCCAGTGAGCCTGCACACACGTTGCAGCATCTCACACTATCTGTTCCCAGGATGCCTGACTTAGGACAATGTCTGGCTTTCCAGGCAGAGGATGCCTTTGGGAAACAGTTGAGACGTTCAGTTGGCTGGGGTCTTGTATCTAATATAGGGGCAAGAGAGATAGAGGTGGGGAAAGGATTCATTGTGTAGACAAAGGGGCTGGTCTGAAGGATGGTGAGGAGCTACAGTGTTGAGCATAGAGCAGCCTTATGGCCAATTTAGGTCAAATTATCCAAGTTTTCTGTATATCTCAGGGACCATATGATAGTAACAAATGTAATTGAAAGAAGTTGGTTTATAATGTGTTCTCATTTTTAAAAAAGATTTTATTTATTTATTTGACAGAGAGAGACACGGCAAGAGAGGGAACACAAGCAGGGAGAGTGGGAGAGGAAGAAGCAGACTCCCCACTGAGCTGGGAGCCCGAGGCGAGGCTCGATCCCAGGACCCCAGGATCATGACCTGAGCCAAAGGCAGATGCTTACCCGACTGAGCCGCCCAGGTGCCCTTTATGTGTTCTCTTTTTTAGACGGATATTCCAACACTAGTGAGCCCTGACTTTTGAGATTTTTTTTCAAGAAGTAGGGGTAGGTCTGAGAAGATTGTCTGCATAAGCAATCTCCATGTGCATTTGCAAAATAGCTGCTAAGGGTTAAAAATATCACCTCTTCCCTTTACAGCACTTGTTCCTGCTTGTTCCTAGAAGAACCTGCTAGGTACCAGAGCATGGCCGTATGGTGTCTGAGCCTCCCAAACACCCTGCAATTAATTATTAATGTCCCAGTCCGAGGGATAGGGAACTGAGGGTTGGGAGGACTGAGGGACTTGCCTAGCGAGGAGGGAGGAAAGATGGAATTCGATCCCAGATTTTCTGAACTTGAAAGGTTCTGCTGCCCGAATCAGATGAGCAGGTCTCACGGAGCCCATGATCTGGGCCTCGTGCTCTGGGGCTCTGACTCACCAGGCCTAACTGGTGACCAAGACACGTGCTGATTAACCCTTACCAGTTCCGAAGCTGCCGTTCAGTAACACAGCAGCTGATTCAAACAACTCTTCCTTCTTCGGTAACAATAATAATCATAAGAAGCACTTCTGGTTTTATTATGTGCAGAGCCCTTTCTACGTATCATATTGCTTGAGCTTCCCAACAGAGATGTGTGGGAAGTGAAACAAAGTATCAGCCCCATTCTGTGGATGAAGGAATGGAGGCTCAGAGAAGTTCAGGGGCTCACATTCACTTGGCTCAACGTGGGCAGGACCAGGCCCTGAATTCTGGTGTCGCTTTTGTGCTCCATGTAGCTTCTCGTAAGCCATTTGCTTACGCATCTGAGAGGGAATGAGGCTGTAAGGAGAATGTACCTCTGTCTTTGACCTTGGTTGAACTAAATGCTCTGTAGATACACCAGGATTGTCTGGGAACAATTCATCAGCCAAGAAATAAAAATGGCATGTTCAAACTGATTAAAAATGAGGTTTGACCCTACTGTAACTTGCTGGGTAGAAACCAATATGCTGGCATCCTCGTACTTGACTATTATTATCTCTAATTATCATTCCATTCTGGTGGATGCTTTCTACTTTTATCAAAACCTGATCTTTTCCCCTCATGTCACCTGCAAGGCCTTTTTTCTAAAATCCCCAGGATTTGTCATTTATAGTTGATTGCCATGTCTCACCAGTAAAAATTCCCAGGTGATTGAGACAAGTACCTTCCTCTCTATACTTGGGATTTTATATCATTGTTTACCTGACACTTTGCACTCTCATATGTTTTAAGAATTTTCTTTAATTTCCCCCCTGTCTTTCTGAAGTCATATCATCAAAATGGCATGATTTCTAAGCACGGTAGTTTGTGTTGGGTTCCTGGTTTTGCATTACACCTGGTATTTGTAAGAACCACAAAGGAAATGAAGAGTTTTGCAGGAAAAGGAAGAGAGATGAGGATTATCTGTCACGGGGGAAAACTGGGATATGCCAGTTGGGGATGGGAAGCAGTGTAGGAAGCTGGGGCGGCGGGGGTGGGGCAAGAAATGGCCTTCGTGAGAAAATGCTCTCTCTGGGCTCAGTCAGGCACTGGGGCTTCTCTGTTTCTGAAAGAAACTACCCCCCCCTCCCCTTTTTAAAAATAAACTCCATGAAAGTGAATTGTGTATGAAGGAAAAATGACCTCACACATTACTCTGCTTTCCATGAAGTAAAAAAATCATGGTGGAAAATTTACAAGGAAAACAATTTAATTTCTCTATTTCTCTTGCCATATGATTTTTGAGATTACCCAATACTTGGACCGTCCCGGCAAAGTGTCTGTCCTTATTGACCTCATTTCTATTTCCCAATCACTTTATTTAGCAGCTTGCTAAATATAACGCCCCTTCACCCTGGGTCCTTTTTTAAACAGAAGAAGGATGAGACAGGAAGTGGTGATATAATTTCCTTGGACTGACAATGCGAGCTAACTGGCAGAGGCCAGGGCTGGGTAAGGGCTCAGACAGGCCCTTTTCCCCCCTCTGCTGTAGAGGATGAATTGTAGGCGGTGGACCACCCCTCCAGCTTGAAGACTTTATCAGAGGTGAACGATTCGGTCCTTACAGAACAGGCCTGGGCAGACCACAGCCAAGGGCCAAATCTGGCCTGCTGTCTGTTTTTGTTTTTGTTTTTAATGGCCCGCAAGGTCAGCATTTTATTTGTATTTTATTCGCTTTTTAAAAAAGCACGAGGAGAATACTATTTCACGATACATGAGCATTACATGAAATCGGCCTTTTGTGCCTCCAAATCCAGTCGTGCTGGGGTACGGCCACACTTGTTTGCTTACACACTGGTGCTGTCTTTGGCTGCTTTCATGCTACGATGGAAGAGTTGAGTGGTTGCAACAGAAACTTGAAAAGCCTAAAATAGTTTATAATTTGTAAATTAGATGGCCTGCAAAGCCTAAAATATTCACCATAGTGCCTTTTATAGCAAAAGCTTGCTGACCCCTGATACAGAAGATTCTGAGGGATGAGACATGAAATAAGCATTCGTTTCTTGGCTCATGCCTGGGGCCTGTATCTGTCAGCGGCGGGAGGCAGCAAAGGGTGGGGCAGCAGAGGAAGCTACAGGAAGATTCTAATTTTTCTCAGAGTGGGTCCTGTGTGAATCCCTAAGGATATCACAGGGACACCACCCCCCCCCCTTTTAAATCGAGTCTGAGTTTTTCAGTTACGGGAAAGGAAAATGACACTTAGAGGAGTTCAGTGATTTCCTGAAAGCGACACAGCCAGTCAGACTTAAGTCTGGGAACTTTGCCTTCAAGGCAGGGGGAGCTTGAGGCTCACCACGCTTCTGCAAGCTGGGGCAGCCAGAGAGAGAGAAGCCGCCATTGCTGGCGAGACCCCTCCGCTGAGGAGCAGAGAGGGCTGCCCCGGGGGGCCTCCACCGGCCCCCGAATTGTGCCTCCCTTGTGTTCGTCGCAAGCTCTGCAAAGCCTGGCGGTGCTAAGGACCCGGGCCGTCGCATCTTATTTCAGCAACTAGAGTACGAGGCCTTTGAATAGGGTTTCCAGATTTAACAAATTAACATTCAAGCTGCCCAGTGAAATTTGAATTTCAAATAAATATTTTTTTAGTTCATGTATGTCCCATGCAGAACTTGAATCTATTTGTGTGAGATTTATTTCAAAAGTTACATTAAGAATTGTTGACTCCTTATCTGAAATTCCAATTTAACTGGGCATCCTGTATTTGATCTGATGATTCTTCCTTTGAGGGCAGGGATCTGGGACTTCAGTCTTTCTTCATCTACCTCTTTCCTCCCTCGTCCATATCACTGCCACACCCAGTCCCACCGTGCCTAGCACAGTGGCTTTCAAAGATCCTGAGGGACTCCATTTAATGAAAACCATCCTCTTTCAGGCTAAGCACTTAGCTCCCACCGAGGCTGAGGAGGCAAACATGTAAATTGATTCATTTCACTATATTCTGATACCCGCTAACGAACGGCAGGATGAGCCAAGCGCTGCGAGGATCTCAGGCAGGGAGCCCCTCAGCCTTCAGAATAGCAACTGGAACGGCTTCCCGGAGGATGGGATCCCCAGGGTGAGTTTTGAAGTCGGGGTAGGAGTTGACAGGCTGGACTGGGGAGGGGGAGCTGGGGAGAAGGAGCAGCGGGCGCCAAGTCCGAACTCCATAAAAGGGAATGGTGTGCCCAGGAATGGAGAGGGAAGGAGGGAAGCTGGCTGACTCGTGCGGGGGTATCTGGGACGGCAGGAGGCACTTGATGAACAGTCTTCAGAGATTCGTCCCGAATGCTCCACTGGGCAGCTCCACAGATGTGGCCCTGGAGTGAAGACCACACATGATCCTTATTCTCGGTTCTGTGACCCTCACTGCCAATGCTTGGGCCATTAGCCCAGCAGCCTCTTCAACCAAGCGAATGTTCTTGGAATGCGCCTGTTTCAGGTTAGCTTCATGGCACAGTTGGCCATGGTGTTCTTGGAATGCGCCTGTTTCAGGTTAGCTTCTGGCGTGACAGAAATCCCATAGTGAAGTCTAACATTCACTTACTACTCTTGAACTAGTGACAGGAACAGAACAGTGGCCTGCTTGGGTCTGAGGCTGGGCTTTTCATCTACCTCGAGTCTGACTGGCCGTAAGTGACTCCCTGAGATGTAAAGGAGTCTGTTGTTAGTCCACCTAATTCCTACAAACATCAACCTCATCCCTTGTGTCCTTAGTCTTTTTCCAAACCACACGGGAAGACAGTACGCATGGTATCTTCTGTGTGTCCCTCTTTTCCACTTTTCCGTCTTGCTGTGCACCCCAGTCAGCTGTACTACCCAGATGGTCTTAATGGACTACCTTGCCCTCACTTTGGAGGGTAGCTGGTCCGTGAGGTGGCTCTCTGCCACTGAGTCACTCAAAGTTCACTGTGTCCCTCTACAAAAGACCATGGCTTTCTTCAAGCACCTTCTCCGTACCGCAGCCCTTTCCGGTCCCAGTAAGTGCTTCTCTCCCTTGGTCCACCCCTACTGCAGGCTTTGGGTAGCAATGGATTCTGACTCCAACTTGTCGTTGGGTATTCCCTTTTTCTTGTTGATTTTCCTGAACACTGCCCACACCTTGATAAACAGTCATCACTTTATTAAACTGTCCTCAATTGCTGTTCGAGTGTGCCATTTGTTTCTCAAAGGGACCCTGACTGATGCAGATAAAAGTAGTGTGACATTTATTTGCTTATTAATTCCTATTAATAGAAGAATGTTTAATTCAAGGATATGTCATACTCCACTCTATCATGCATTTTGAACAACAGGTAACAATCTATTATGTAAGGAAATATGCTGGTTTGGCAAATAAATTACATTTCAACTTAGATAAGTTGGTTCTGAATCTGAGCTCTTTTAGTTACTACCTTGTGGTTATCAGATGAGTTGCTTCTCATGCCCTTATCTATAACACAGGAGTGATAATTCCTCCCTCATCCAGTGGTTGTAAAAATTAGGGGAGACACTGGGCAAAGGACCTGAATAGACATTTTTCCAAAGAAGATGTACAGATAGCCAATAGGGACATGAAAAGGTGTTTAACATCACTAATCATCAGGGAAATGCAGATCAAAAACATGAAGAGATACCACTTTGTACTTGTTAGGATGAGTATTACTAAAAAGATAAGAGCTAACAAATTTTGGTGAGAATGTGGAGAGTACCTTTTTGCACTTTTGGTGGGAATGTAAATTGGTGCAGCCACTCTGGAAAACAGGATGGACGTTCTCCAAAAATTAAAAGCACAATCACCAAATAATCCAGCAATGCTACCCCTGGGTACCTGTATGAAGGATAGGAAAACAGGATCTCAGAGAGAGAGATCTGTGCTCCCATCTTCATTGCAGCCTTATTCACAATAGCCAAGATATGGAAACAACCCTCATGTCTGGCAATGGAAGAACATGATGTTTATACAATGGAATATTATTCAGCCATAAAAAGAAGGATATCTTGCCATTTGCAACAATGTGGATGAATCTGGAGGACATTATGTTAAGGAATATAAAACAGTAAGATAAATATTGTATGGTATCATTTATATGTGGATCTCATTTAAACAGAGAGAAAAATGGTGGTTGCTGGGATCTGGGGGAAGGACAAACAGGAAAGTGTAGGCCAAAGGTTACCACTTTCAGTTATAAGATGAATAAGTTCTGAGGATCTAATATACAGAATGGTGACTATAATAAATAATACCATATTGTACACTTGAAATATTCTAACAGAACTTAAGTGTTCTCACCACACACACACACACACACACGAACACGCACTCGTGCATGAATTAAATGAGATAATGCTTATAAAGCACTTAGTTTATTGCCTCATACATAATAGGATTACTAAAATACTTAAGTGATATACTGGGTATTTACCTCAAAACTACAAAAATACTAATTCAAAGTGATAAGGTACTCCTGTGTTTATTGCAGTATTATTTACAGTAGCCAAATTATGGAAGCAGCCCTAGTGTCAGAAAAAGTGGTACATAGACACAACAGAATATTACTCAGCCATTAAAAAGAATGAACTCTTGTCATTTGCAGTGATGTGGATGGAGTTAGTATGATGCTAAGCAAAATAAATGAGTCAGAGAAAGACATATACCATATGATTTTACTCATATGTGGAACTTAAGAAACAAAACAAATGGGCAAAGGGAGATAAGAGAGAGAGACAAATCAAACTTCAGACTCTTAACTATAGAGAACAAACTGATAGTTACCAGAGGGGAGTGGGGGGGAGGGATGGGAGAAATAGGGGATGGGGATTAAGAAGGGCACTTGTTGGGATGAGCTCTGGGTATCGTATGTAAATGTTGAATCACTATATTGTACACCTGAAACATTAATAAAACACTCTATGTTCACTGTACTGGAATTAAAATAAAAAGCTTGTAAAAATGCCTAAGGGACCCTTAAAGACACATCATTTTCATTGTGTCCAACAATACGCCTTGGATTCTAGAGCAGCACCTTCTAATAGAACTTTCTGCAATGATGGAACTGTTCTATATTCTATATTATGCACCTATTGAATATTTGAAATGGGGCTAGTGTGACTGAAAAGATGAAGTTTTAATTTTATTTAATTCTAATTAAATTAAAATGTCCATATATGACTTATGGCTACCATATTGGACTTTACAGATCTAGAGAGTAAACATAAAGATAACAAGTCATTTTGTAAGATCGTCTATGCCATTTCACATGTGAAGCGTGTGAACATGTGTCCATGTGAACATAAAACCATCAGTAGGATAAAATCAGAAGTATCAACTGTTCATGTTCCTAGAACCTGACATGATACTTGTGTCTGCAGTACTCATATAAAATTTTTTCTGTACTAGATAGATTGAAGTTAAACACAAACATATAAAGATACACAAACTTAAAGGGAATATTCTGGATAAATTTAAAATCAAATTATCTGGATATTTATCTCATTTTCTCCTTTTGCTGTAGTCCATTGGATATTAATATGAGGATTTCTTTACCCCTTGTCCTTCCAGAGCCCATGGTGGGCATACTTATCAATAAGTGCCCATGGTGAGCACTTATTCTTGCCAAGCCCAGTTGGGCCTCCCAATCCTCAACAAGACAATGGACATTGACTGGAATTGACATGTGAGATAAAGCCCATTTTCCACCCTCGATTTAAATACATTCTTTTAAGGGAGTACTTGGGTAATTTGGAAAGAAAGGTAGCAAATGACATAATAAAAAATCAATATATTTAGAGTTAGAGAATTTTAGAGCCAGAGAAATCTCAAAGAGTTGTCTTATTTTTCTTGGACTTGACTTATTTGCCAATACACAAATGTACCATATCTGCTACATATCTTCTGGTTATACCCCCCCCATCCCTACCCCAGATCCAGTGTCTACCCTTCTCCACCCAGCTGTGTGCACTGGGGGCTGACCTGTGGACTGATCCCTGGGCATCCTTGCCCTGGTCTTCCTTTTTGCAAATGGCCAGTGGGAGGTACAAGCAGGAGATCTGGCAATCAGGTAAGGGTGAAACTGGGTATTTATTCCCCTGACTCCCTTCCTGTAGGGACAAGGTAGATTGCCAGGGTCTTAATACTGTGAGTCATACAGCTCTTGTTGTCTGTTGGGGACCCTCTCCTCACAATCCTCTGTTTCCTTGGAAACCGCTCCTTCTCTGCCTCTTCAGGCTCAGGGAGAGTAAGGGAAGGGCTTCTGGGGCTAGCCCCAGATGCTACACTCTTTCTTCTTTCCCTATACCATGGCCACGTCTCTGAAGAGTCTCTTTCTCATTAACTCTCCTCCTACTTCACAATTTGAGTGTGCCATTATTTTCGACTGGGACTTTGCCATATCTATGAAAGAGTATCAGGATGCCCTCTCTCTGGACCTTTCTTCCGAGCAGCAGTTGCTACAGGGGTAATTTAAGACATTGTTTTCTAGAGCAGTTGTTTAAACTCTCTGCCTCACCAGACATCAACCTAGACCCCTCTGGGGTGAGTCATTCTATTTGTGTGGGTGGGGTTAGTTAAAATAATTTAAGAATTTTCTCAAAAGTCCAAGTGTGGAGCCCCAAATAAAATAAACAACCAGAAAAAAAAAAAAACACTAGGACTGTGCATTTAGATGTCTTGGACAGTGATCCACAGCCCAGCCCCTCCTTTCTGGGCAGGATGTGGTCAGAGTCCTATACACGGTTAAGAAATTTCCCTTTTGAGCCTCTTCTTCATGTAGTTTGGTGTGGATAAAATCAATTCCAAACAATAGCTGGAAGTTGAGGTGTTATGTGTACAGTGGTAGAAGAGCTTTGGCGAGTCAGGATGGCACGCTGATTTTCTTCTGCCCCAAATATTGTTCAAAATGGCCCTTCGTAGGTCACAAGCCAAAAAGGGTTGGCTTTCTATGGCGTGCAATGGTGGATGCGACCCATCTGGACTCTTGTCTGTCTGGTGTCATGCCTGCGAGAGGCCTAAAATCTCCCTGCCCCAAAATACCTTTCTTCCCAGAAGTTCTGTCACAATTCCAGAAATTCCCATTCTGTGCATGTTACCCTAAGGGTATTATCGAGGGAAGGCATCATTTTGTGGGAAAAGGATATTACATATCAGCTGGTTGACAACCTGGCAGAAATAGACATATGTGGTTTAAACTATTACCTCCTGGTATTGTGCGCAGAGAGAATGGGGAAATGGAAGTCCCGGTTGGGAAAGAGGTCAGCTGAGGTGTGAAGCTTCCAGAATCACTCAGGAACCTGGACCTGTCAGGGAGAATGCAGTGGTGTAGTTAGTGACCACAGCAGGTGCTGGGATGCCTGAGTGTACCAGGGCATAATTAACACTGTCACCAAAGACAAACTCTGCGACAACATGACAAGACAGTCTATGTAAAGGGTCCAGGGCAAAGCTTTATCAATCTGTTTCCTTTTCTGGCGTATCCATAATGTGGCTGAAAGCTGTCTCGGCTAGAGACCGTCAAAGGCTACCTCAGGACTGTCCGACCTTGAAGAACTAAACCGCTATGACCCATCAGAAGCCAGAATGGCAGTCATCTGTCATTAACTGGTAGTGGCTGTGTGACCTGTTGTAGTTGGTACCGAGTGTGAGGTGGCATCTAGTCACATGAATAAGAATGACATTGTTGATTAGCAGTGGGCTTGGACTTGGAGGGCAGGGAAGGAGATATGTTTGCCAGTCCCACCAAGGGCCTTTTTCTGCTTTATTCCACAGCCAAACTGTCATTTCCAGGTTTTGGGAGGGCCTGAGACTGGCTTCGAGAATCCCTAGTACTACCTTCTTGGGAATAAGCTGTCACCGGATCAGTTTACAGAGAGCACATGCCTGAAACTTTTCATCTCTTCCTATCATTAAGTCTGTAATTCAGGTTAGATGCCCATCAGCAGTTTGGGGATTCAGGCTGAGGTCGAATGGGCCAAGAAGAGTGGTCTCCCAAAGGGATGGCTGGTGAGGAACCCATCTCCATGTGCTTGTTTTCCCATTTCGTACCTCTGAACTATGTTCAGAAAGCAGGAAGCCCTGGGAGATATCCTCAGCTCCTCTTGTTTCCACACATTCTCCATCCAGCCTCTCAGGAAGAGCTGACAGAAGTTGTGCTGGTCTGACCACTTGTCATCAACTCCACCGTTGCCAGCCAGCGCCCCCTCTTCTGTCTCTCACACACTCTGTTCCAGAGAGTCCTGTCTGGCTCCGCCCTTTGTGCCCTGCAGTCTTGTCCTCCTCAGTTCTTTAAAAACATACCTCAGATCCTGTCATTCTTCTGCTTTCCACACTCCAGTGCCTTTCCGGCACACTCGGAGTACAATCAGAAGACCTCACCATGGCCTCAAATAGCCGTGAAATCCAGGGTCTTCTCCTTGTGGCCTCGTCTTCCCCATTCTATTCCTCTCTGCCTATCTTCCAGCCACCCTGGCCTACCTTCTGTTCTCCCACCTCACCACACTCATTTCCACCTCAGCTGCTTTGCTGAGTGTGTCGCCCGCCCCCCACCTCCACCCCCCAGATCGTCATGTGGCTTTCTCTCTCATTCATTCACATCTCGTTCACGTTACCTTTTTCCTTGGCTCCTTTATCAGAAGTGACACCTCTTTCCCATGGTACTCCCTATTCCTAGCCTTATTTTATTTATTTATTTATTTATTTATTGACACTGCTGCTCATTACTACTGAATTTCATGTTCACTCATTATTTGTGTTTAGATTTTCTTTCCTCCTCGCTAGAATGGATGTCTTTGAGGGCAGGAACTGGTTCATTATTGTCATGTCTAGAAGAAGGTGCCTAGAACATAGGAGGTATTCAGGACATATTTGTCAAATTTGAAAATGAGGGGCCTTCTCTAGGCCATGGGATTGCATGTCAACGATCAAGATGGTGTGTGAATCCATGGCAAGGGGTGTGGTGCCTGAGGCTGGATCAGCTAACTGGCAGTAAGGCCTGACCAGGACGCGGCATGGCTGGGGGACACTCAGAATGTACAGAGCTTCCAGGGAATTGTGAGTCAATGTCAGAATCCAAGTGAATGATTAAGACAGTGGATAAGAATTCCTAGCACAAGGAAGTTAACATTGAGACACTTATGCCTAGAACAGAAGCCACAGTGTGTATCCTAAGGAGGGTTTGAGGTTGATTTTGGTTCAGAGACGGTGAACAGGGTGATCCAAGGAGGTGGGAACTAGAAGCCTACCTGCTATGAAGTCATCACCAATCAATCCATTTAATTCTACAAAGTCTGGGGAGAGAATCAGGCCTTCTGAAATCAGCTCCTAACATAGGACAGCCACCCCCTCCTTGCAGATGCTTTCCCCAAAACCAGTTCATTGGAGGAGATGTCATGGTGGTGAAGTTCCCCAAGGGCCCAGAGACCAATGAGTTCTGTGGTCCACTTACATCTCATGTTGGGGAACTCCACTGAGTAGCAGAGACCTCTGTACTAGCTGGGAATTCCCATCACAGCAGTGGCCTCTGTGGGGTTGAGCTGCAAGCTACTTTTCAGATTTAGCACACAGCCTTGTGAGGAGACAAAGTTGTTACCTCTGCAGAGAAACCAAGCCAGTGATGCTTCCCACATCTGGGAAATGGGAACGTTTCTAGAAGTTGGAAGCCAATGTCCAAGGTGGAAGGATGGCTTGTACTGATCTTTGTGTGCCCTCATCCCCAGCCCTATTTGTACATTTCCAGGATCGATGTAGGAAGAAGTACATTGCTGTGTGTGTGTAACTCAGGCCATCGTTTGAGGGTAAGTAACAAAGAGGTCTGGCGTGGCTTTCAAAGGAAGTAAAGTGAAGATTCTTCTCCCCAGCCTACTAAATAAACCGCTGAGGCCTTTCATGACTCAGAAACCACAGACCCCACAGACAACATGCATCTATTCATTCTTGTCTACGAATATTGATGGAGAGCCTATTGTGTGACTAACACAGTGCTCCAGTTGAGGATGTAATGGTAAAATAAGATTCACTCCCTCCCCTCAAAAATAGATAATCCCACTCCAGTGTGGAACATTCTACAATGCATAGGGCAACGTAATCTAATGGCAAAGAACACAAGCTGAGTTTTGTCACTCATCAGGCTGTGTGATCTTGTACAAGCCACTTCCCTTCTCTGTGTTTCAACTTTCTCATGTGTATTTCAAGGAAATTACCCATGTTATGGGATTAAATAAAATAGTGCCTATCAAGTATTTAGCCCAAGTGTCAGTAAATGTGAGCTCTGATGCTGGCTATGATTTTATGATAAGAGTTGGGCTGTAATACCGTGGGGGCACATTGATATCTTGAAGTACCATATTTCTGAACAAATGTATTTACATTCAAGGCAAACCTAGAAAAAAATCCGAGTAATTGGAAATATGTTTTTTAAAAAATTTTCTGCCCAAGAGCCTCTCTATCCAAACCTGTTTTCTTTTCCCCTTCTGGAAGCTCTTAGTGTCCTGGTTCTTTGATTTTCTCTGTCAATATATCTCTCAGTAGACTGGCAGACTGGAAGGAATCTAAGCAGGATATGTCCATCATATTGTCTTTGATTTAGAGCACTGTCTTTCCTTGAGGTGTTCACGTCTCACCCAAACAACAGCATCATTTCGGGTATCAGTGAAACTGCCTTTTCTGAGAGTAGTGAAAGGATTTGGTATTTTTACAGGGAGAGATGGATAGACTGATGGAATGGTCTCCACAACAGACTCATGAACACATGGGAACTTGGTTCACAACAGAGACAGAAATACAAATCTACAGAGAGAGGAAGAATTAGTCAAGTGCTGGGATGATTGATGGAAACAGGAAATCCCTACCTCACACTTTAGACACAAGTAAATTCCAGATGGGACTAAGATGTACATAGGAAAGGGAAAGTTTAAAACTTTGAGGAGGAAACATAGGGAACTTTTAAACATAGGGGTTTATGCCTCAAAAGGCATACACCAAAAGGAGGAGGTTTTATTTATTTATTTATTTTAAAAGGATTTATTTATTTATTTATTGGGCAAACAGGGATCACGAGTAGACGGAGAGGCAGGCAGAGAGAGAGGGGGGAAGCAGGCTCCCCGCCAAGCAGAGAGCCTGATGCGGGGCTTGATCCCAGGACCCTGAGATCATGACCTGAGCTGAAGGCAGAGGCTTTAACCCACTGAGCCACACAGGCGCCCCAGGAGGAGGTGTTAAAATATGATTAAATTGAAATATTACACTTCTGTACCAACAAAGACACAATAAATAAAGTTAAGGTACAAGCTTGAGACTGAAAAAAGATATTAGAGTGCTTATGATCAACAAAGAATTCTTAATAAAAGATTATTTTTAAACATTCCTGTGACTTAACAAGAAAAGATAATCTAAGAATAATGGACAGATAATATGAACTGAACACTCAGAAAAAGAAACTCAATTGCACTAATAACAAGGGAAATTCAAATTAAAACCATAGTGTGATACTATTTTATACCCATGAAGCTGGCCAAAATGATACTACCACCAAAATGATACCAATCAGTTTTGGTGAGGCTGTGGGGAAACACATGTCACAGATTGCTGGTTAGAGTGCAGGTCGGGAAGACCATTCTAGAGCCCACATTGGCAACATCTCTCAAAACTGGTGAAGTGCATTTCCCAAGACCCATAAATTCTACTTGTAAGTATATATCCTAGAAAATGTCTTGCACAAACTAATAGGCACAAGAATGATCATTGCATCACTGGAAAGACAAAAAGGTGGAGTGAATTAATACCCATCCAGAACAGGATAGACAAGTAAGTTGTGAATTAGTCATATGCCGTCTTAAACAGCAGTTACAATGAATGAGCTAGAATTACATCTACCAATACGGATCAATCTCTGAAAGATAACAGGGCATATAAATAGCAAACTATGGAGGGGTCTGAATTATAGGACACCATTTAGATAAAAATATAAAAACACACCCAACTTTCCATTGTTCATATTACATATGTATTATATGTTACATTACACTGTAATTATTATATATTTATGTATAATACATGACGCTTATATGCATTTATTATATAGGTATATCTAAATTGTCTTTTTTTTTTCAAAACACATCTTGTTTGTGTAAAAATACACAGAAAGTATAAAAAATGAGCATGGGCAGGACAGATATCAACTAGAGGACAGTCTGGTGATGGAGGAAGGAGAAGGGGTTGGTAGTGGTTTGGTCAGGGCGGAACACGGGGGTGCTTCAATAAGATTTGAAGAAAATAGGATAAAATGTTATTATTAAATATAGGTTGTTGATAGTATATACACAGATGTTTATACTTTACCCTATGCTTGGCATTTTATTTTTTTTTTTAAGATTTTTTTAATCCATTCATTTGATAGGGAGAGGCACAGCGAGAGAGGGAACACAAGCAGGGGGAGTGGGAGAGGGAGAAGCAGGCTTTCCCCCGAGCAGAGCAGGAAGCCCGATGCTGGGGGGATCCCAGGACTCCAGCATCAGGAACTGAGTGGAAGGCAGACACCCAATGACTGAGCCACCCAGACGCCCCTATGCTTGGCATTTTAAAATTAAAAGAACAGGTTCCCTTTCTTGATGCCGAGGCTGGCCTCCCTTATGGCTTTTCCAGTTAGCTCTCCAAGAAGATAGTTGTAATAGGACCTGTTTATTCCCTATAATGCCTCCTGGATTTGTAGTACATGGTTTGAGTCTGAATCATGCTGTCTTCTTTGGAGAAAGGGCTCATCTAGGGCAGGGATGCCGTGTATAGGTGAGCCCTCCTTTTGGTTTCCCAAGATGCAGTCCCAATTCTGCTCCCAGAGAGATGCCCTTTGATACAGGACAACACACCTCGCGCGTCCACTTCCATCCAGAGTTTGCACCTTTTGCTAATTCAGGTGCCTGCGGAAGAGTCTTTCTAATCTGATCCCATAGGCAGCTCCTTTTTCTACCTGCAAAAAGGCCCACGCTAGAGGACCAGCAGACCTGATCCTGACGTAGGAGAGCAAAGCCACACCCAGGATTTCCCAGCCTTACTGCGATAGCTATTTACCCAATCTTTGAGGAGAAAGTTGGAAACATGCTTCTCCTGCAGGGGACGTACAGCTAGAGGTGGAGGAGCATGCGACTCCCTCACTAGTCCCTACCTCAGTTCTGAGCCAGCTACATGTTTTCTCAACATTCCCTAAGGCCGCAGCTCTCGGGAGCCAGGCAGGTCCTGTGGACCGGCGCCCTCCTAACCAAGAAGCATCTGCATGAAGATCACTTGGCAAATTCTTTTATAAATTTGTTTGTTTTTTTGTCCAGCCAGGTGCCATTTTCCTTTTCTTGATAACCCCTTGGCAACTTTCCCTCCTCTACTGAGAGCAGTCTTGTTGGAGCTGTCAGTCAAGGGACCCTGAGATCCAAGCCCAGGGCAGCTGAGCCAAACTAGGCCCATGGAATTCTCTCACCCAGAAAACTGACTCTTCAGCCCACTTATTGCAATGAAGGAAAGTGGCCATTGCAGAGCCCTAAAAATAAAGTTCATAGTTTCTACCTGGATCCCAGACTTACTCTGGTTCTCAGCTTTATCATGCTTGATTCTTTTTAGTTTTTCCTTCAGTTCTGTAGACTATCTCATACCCTCACAATAAAATGTTTTGCTTATTATCCAGAATCAGTGTCTGTTACTTAAAACTGAAAATCCCTGATACAGGGAAAAAAAATATCAGTGGTGGAAGTTATTAGTAGAAGGTTAGGAAGTCTACTTTTTTTTTTTTTTAAAGATTTTATTTATTTATTTGACAGAGAGAAATCACTAGTAGATGGAGAGGCAGGCAGAGAGAGAGAGAGGGAAGCAGGCTCCCTGCTGAGCAGAGAGCCCGATGCGGGCCTCGATCCCAGGACCCCGAGATCATGACCTGAGCCGAAGGCAGTGGCTTAACCCACTGAGCCACCCAGGCGCCCCAGGAAGTCTACTTTTCATCTGCCAGAACTCCTGATAGATAAAAGATAAGGAAAATTTCCAAATCCTTCAGAGGTGGGAAAGAGGAAAGAAAGAAAGAAAGAAAGAAAGAAAGAAAGAAAGAAAGAGGGAGGGAAGGAGGGAAGATAATACAAAGAAAAAAAAAAGGAAAATAAGAGAAAGAAATGAAGGGAGGAAGAGAAGGAAGGAAGGGAGGGAAGGAAGAAAAAGGAAGAAAGAGAGAGAGAGCGAGAGAGAGAGAAAGAGAGAGAAGGGAAGACAGGCAGATTTCTCTCTCATGCCACGGGTATCTTCTCAGGTAGTGTGATGGGAACGCACAGTCCTGAGGACGGCTGGGTTTGCAGGGAGGACCCCATCGACATCATTTAAACTTCTGCCACTGGCTAGCCTCTGCCTCTCCTTCCCTGGAGTAGCTGTTACACAGGATGTGCAGGAGAAAAGGAACAGTTTGCTGCTGTTTCATACAGAACCCAGCTGGAATCTGCCAGAAACTGCTCTGCATCCCGAG
Source organism: Mustela erminea (assembly GCF_009829155.1). NCBI lineage: Eukaryota > Metazoa > Chordata > Mammalia > Carnivora > Mustelidae > Mustela > Mustela erminea. Next base: position 29,879,976 of record NC_045627.1, on the reverse strand, counting down.
AGGGTTTACCTGGTTGGCCCTCAGGGCAAAAATGTGGATGACAAAGAGCCAGGGATGTCAGATTTTGAGGCTGCTGCTTGCTGGTTTCTTAGCTTCTAGCCCACAGGGCCAAGGTCTATCCCAAAGTGGAAACAATGAAAAGATCTGGCTTTTTCGTTGTATTGTAATTACTGCAACATCTCTGGTACAAATTATGACTCACTATTCTAGGTGGTTAGCATCGGGACTTCCACCAAGCAAACTCTTTGTAGGTCGCAGAATGGTATCGCTTGGTACCCTCAGAAGGCTCATAAGGAAGAGACTTTGCTCAAGGCAGGAGTGGGGGGAGGGGTCTACTCATAGATGAATCATTTCACTGAAAATACTTGGGCTCTGACACCTCCCTGGAATGTTATTTGCAGTTGTAGGTCTTTATTGTTGTTTTCGTTATTGTATATATTGCTATTATCAGAATTTATCTGCAAAATGATCATGGGAGTTTAGTCTGTAGGGAAGTACCTTATGAATTTATGTGAATTCTTCTTACTTAAATCACATTTTTACCTTTTTTACCATTTCTCTGGTCAATGGAGATTTCCTTAGGCAGGCATATAGAATATAGGGTCTAAGAGAAAGTAATCAATCATAAATTTTGTAGCAGTTCCAGGAGGGTCAGGATTTTATCTCTTCTGATAAATACTGGTTCAAATACTCTGAGGTTTCCTCTAGCAGCAGTCACAAATTTTGCCAGTGACAAAATCCAGGTTTGAACTGGCTTCAGCACAATGGAGAATTTACTCTCTCTGGTCATTGAAAACTCAGATGCTGATTTGGCTTTGACTTTATTTGAAGTTGGAGTTTCTCTCGATCTAGCCCTTTCCTTTGTCAGACTTATTCCCAGGTTCTGCCTTACAGTGCCAGAAACTCCAGGTTTATCCCACCATCAGGCCAAACCCATTAGAGAAGAGCAAAGATTTTGTCACAGAATTTCTTTTCAAATCCCTGAAATTCACTATATGGAACCAACTTAGGTCACACGCACACTCCTGGATGAATCTTTGTGAGCAGAGAGGGCCACGATCCATTGGTTTAAGCATAAGTTGTGGGTGGAATCCCATAGCTCTTGGTGCTGAGAATCAGGGAAGATGGACCACCCTAAACAAACCCTACCTCCCCAAAAATAACCCCAATAAATCAGTGCCTTTGAAGGAGGAGAGGGGAAGAGTTGCTGGAGAAGAAAACTGCACCTGTCCATCACAGCTCCATAGTGTGGGCACCTATAAATGGAGTCTGAAGACCCCAAGGATGGCAAGGGGCATGGGACCTCTGTCCCGAAGGGTTGTCCTCATTTCCTTCAGTTAACTCCCCAAATTCCTAAGTTCTTCTCAACCCAGAAATTCGTGGAGAGCAGCCACAGTCAGAACCCTGTTGGGGATGGGGGCATGGCTGGTGAGGGAAAATGAAGTAATGCATAATCAGAAGGTTTTCCCTGAAAGATAAGATCTTCCAACCACTTGCAAATCTCCCCAGAGCATCCAAAACAGAGTTTAAATATTTATTTTTTCTGAAGGGGTTTTGAGAGAATTATGCAATCTAATGATTTAAATAGGCTCCTGAAACAACTAACTTGACTCCTGTTGACCAAAGACCTCTTCCAAGCCAGACTCAGCTCTAGATGCTTGGTTAATTATTTCCCACAGCAGCCCTTTGGGGAAAATATCATCACCTCTTTTACGACCCAGATGAAGAAACTGGAAGTCAGAGAACTTCGGTAAGTTTCTGGGCCCAGCCAGGGTGTAAACCCACTCTGTCTGACTTCTGAGTCCCAGGCATTGCCCAATCCTCTGTGAGATAAGACATGATCGAGGAAATCCATCTCCCTTCCCTACGAGAGCAACAGGGATGAGAAAATCTCTCTGTGCCATTAGGATGCATTTTTATACTTTTTGTAGTTAGGAAAGGGAGAATAGTCCTGAGCAATTCTGGAGCATCAGCTGGATTTGGGCCACTGGGAGTGGAGGGAAAATGCTTTGTACTAGACTCTTACTGGCGAGTTTTGAGTGGAGGAGAATATGATTTCCCAGGCCTCTTGATCAGATTCGGTTCCTGCCCCAGGTTGTGCACAGACAGCAATCAGTGCCCACAAGAGCGCTGGAGGTCAACACGAGCAGACCCCACATGGCTCTCCACCTGCCTAGCAGCTACTCCCAAGCACTAATGAAATGATGCATCAAAAAGCTGGCCTGACTCACTCCTGGAGTCTGTCCACACCAGCTTCTGCCACCCCCGCTCCACAGAGACCACACTTACTTAGATCACTGAAAATCTTCTTGCTCCTAAACCCACGCGGAAATTCTTCTCTGTGACTCTTTCTGGTCTCCGTGGTGCTTGATCCAATGGGCTGCTTCTATGCTCTATGTCTTCTCCAGCAAAGCAATAGCATCACTTCTGGGCTGTCTTCTCTTCCAGGTCATTTCTAAAACATTTCTTAGAACTGGCAAAAGATCCTAAGTATTCCATCCGGGGTTGGCAACCATGTTAATGACAGATCAAGACCCTGAGCAGTTCCAGCTGTCTCCACTCAAGAGGTTCAAATCTTAGATCTTGAGAGTCTTGAAAATGACCTGACTTTTGCATAAAGGACATCTAACAAGAGCACTAGACACACAAATCGAGGCTCCTCTGCCTATGGCAAGCCTGCTATAGAAACATATTCACAACATATTTTGAACTTTGATGTACAGATTTTTGTCATCAATTTAAGGCAAGCATAAATTTACTTTCCTCAGATTCCCCAGTTAAATAGAATTTAACTTTCCTCAGTTAAATAGAATTTAATAAGGATGTAGTTAAACAGGCACTGGAAGGCTGAAAATACACGAAAGGGAATACTAAAGTGTCACAGAAATTGTGGCTACAGGAAGTAGCTAAGGGAACAGAAGGAAGAAGTTGGGTGATTGAAAATCTAGAAACTTGGAGAAGGGGATAGACACAGAGCTAAAGCCTAGGTCACTCTGGAGGGGCCATCTGGTACAGGGATATCTGAGTGTGTTCTGGTTGTGCAGGAAACACTGGGGGGACTGGGACCAATAGCTCCTGCTAAGATAAAGGCCATAGACTAGAAACAATATAAACAAGACACAAAGCAGGAATGAGCAAGTCCCTTCTCTCCGCGCCCCCCCCCCACCCCAGTCTCTTTGTTCTGCTCCCATGAGCACCTAAAAGGATCACTGGTCAAAGTGCAATAGTTCTGCTGAATCTTAGCCCTGGGTTACAAAACAGAGCATGGCAGGATGGATTGCAACGATGAGACAAGAGCTTAATAAACACACACCTCTGACCCATTCACTTTTACTACTATCTTTGAACTTTCTGCAAGGAGCATGATTTGCCCAGAATTTCTATTCCACAATCCTACCCAGTCATTATCTCTAATTACAAAAAATCCAAGTCTCTATTTCCTTTGTGAGATCCAGTTTAAAACATCAATTTCATGGTTTCTGTTTATTTCTCAAGGATTTTTCTTCCCTTCCTATGCACCTGCATTGCAGGGATGCCTATGCACCTGCATTGCAGGGATGGCAGAAAGTTCTCTTACAGGTGAAGAAGGTACATGACGCAAAAGAAAATGGATCAGCTAGGATGGATTCAAGTATTTCCTAGCAGAGCCCAGCCACTGATTTCTTGCTGGTCTGCTCTCAGGTGCTGGTGATGCACCTGTCCTGACAGGTGACTCTCTTGCCCTGGATAGTACCTGGGGTGCTGCCTACACATGGGGCCTGAGGGATGACACATTCTAGCCTGACAGTGTCAGAGCACCATTGCTTAGTGCTGCTTCTTTTCCCTCATCCTTGGAGAATGTCTCCAGGGGTCCCACTGTACTCCTCCTTCCAACATTGGAAGCTTGTGAGTTATGGCTATCTGGCCTATGCTACTCTGCCGTCCCATGCCAGTTTTAGGCATTTTACTCTTAAGCTTATTTGTTATCCTTCCTTGCTACCCTCTGTTACCACAAGGGGTGGACCGTACAGGCTGGATTTTATCCAGAATCAGCAAATGGGAGGATTGGCAGGGGATTGGAGGTTGTGGCTGGCATGGCTGGCAGCCATGGGTGTCCTCTGTGGCTCTAATTCCCACTGGATGGATGTGTCACTGTCCTTGGTCCCTGCCTCCAATTGACACCACCTCCATCCTTTGTCTTTCCATTCTAGAGCTAGTATTCATTCCTACTTTGCTAACTTCTGGGTGGTCTCATCATTCTGTTTGACTCTTGGCTCCTTCATCACCTGTATAACCGATTCCTTGCCCCAAATTCCTTCTGTGACAAAACTTAAGTGGCTTCTGTTTTTCTGTTTCCAGAGCTTAGGTGGGCTAGCTCAATGGGAATCTTAGGAAGCCCCTTCACACCTGCCTTGGCTCTATGAAAAGTGCAGAGATGATCTTTGCCCACTATCACTCACTATGTCGCCTTGCCAGGGCAGGCTGGTATATACTGCCAACCAGGAAGCTCCAGATGAGTAACTGGTTCCAGTCCCTGTACTTAGAAAACTGCCTAAGTTCAGTGGAGAAATGTCTAGAAATTGCAACTTCCCATCCCACTACAAGTATGCTGGGGGAAAGGACAAAGTGCTGGAAGGTTCACAAATGTCCTCCACCAACTCTCTCTTTCTCCCTTCCCAGGTGCTCTTCTTTTTCAAAGGGAAGAGCTGCCAAACCAGTTCTGCCTTGTCCACACTTCGGTGGGGATTAGGTGGAATTGACTCTGGGACCTCTGACTTCAGTAATTTCTTGTTCCCAGGCGGAGCACGAAGGGGTCTCAAAGAATATTTCATATCTTATTCATATAGGTCCCTGTATAAGATTTGTCTACAGCCTAAAGTTTTAAAGATATTCTCAGAAAACTGTAGGATTGGGGGTAAATCCAATGACACCATTGTGTTGGATCAAATTAAATGAATATCAAAGGAAATCCTGTAGGGGCAGAAGACATATCAAAAGAGAAACTTGCATTCTTGCAGGAATATGGGTCTGCAGAGAGAAAAGGAGAAAGATCTCTCCCTAAATAATACTATATTCCTGGATATTCCTAATACCATCTGATAGATGTTACCTCTTTCCCAAGGACATACACCTCCATCATGTTAACATATGCTTCCCTGAGAAAAAGGGGACTCCATGGAGAGTCATTCATTTTTCTTTTCATTTCTGGCCCCTTCACCCTGTAATCACTAAAAGATACCTTGAAAAACAGAATGGCTCCATGGAGTCTTCTAATGGAAATGATTCAAAGTAAAACAAAACAAAAGCCCCATTAAACTAAAACTAAAAAAGCCCATTAGTTCTAATTCTATATGTTATGCTCAACACAATGCATTAAAACTGTGACATGCACACTTATCAAGTCTAGAACTTGACATAGCCTCCTTAGTTTTATTTTTATTGTCTGGAATTCTCCAAAGATTCAATGTCACTTTTTCTCTTTGGGACCATTAATTTTCAGGGTTAGATAGAGATCAATAGTCATAGTTTGAAATTGGCATCTTTGGAGGAGAAATATGTTGTGCCACTGTACGTAGATTGGATGGTGTTCCAGTTAAGAAAGTGGTGTGCTCCTTCATGGTTGTGTTCATCGACAGTACCCTGAGTGTTATTTTATTCTGTTGTGAAGATTCTGACAGATTCTTGTGGTATCTTATCTATCACCAAGTTTTCTTTCCTCTCCTTTTATATTGGGTCTCTGGAGTGGAACTTTATTTAAAAGGCCCTGACATGAGAAAGAATGGCCATGGCCAGGCCATTCTCCTTTAACACCAGGGAAAGTGGCCAGATGGTCAAATACCCAAGTCAGGGACTGTCTAGTGCCTGTGCAGCCAGGGTGTGGCTTTCAAAGTAATCAGCTTCATTTGGGGGACTATATGACAATGGATATTTTGATCTTACAAAACCTTGGGCAAAGTCAGCAGTCACATCCCTGATGCTGGCTCAGAAGGAGGCAACCCTCAGAGTCTCCCATCTGGGAGGGAGAAATTCATTTATTTATTTGTCCTCTCAATAATTATTTGTTAGGCACCAGTAATGTGCCAGTTTCTATAAATACAGCAATAAACAAAATTGATAAAAATCCCTGCCCTCATAAAAATTATATTTATGTGTATATGCATAAATCAACAATAAAAAAATTAACCAGGGCATTCTCTTTTTATCTATCATCTACTTATCTATCTTTTATTTTTTTATTTTTTTAAAGATTTTCATTTATTTGAATAATTGAATAATAAATATAAATATATTTATATATAAATAAATATAAAATAAATATTGAATAAGATATTCATTTATTTGACAGTTACAGAGAGATCACAAGTAGGCAGAGAGGCAGGCAGAGAGAGAGGGGGGCTGGAAGCAGGCTCCCCGCTGAGCAGAGAGCCCGATGCCGGGCTCAATCCCAGGACCCTGAGATCATGACCTGAGCCAAAGGCAGAGGCTTAACCCACTGAGCCACCCAGGTGCCCCTCTATCTATCTTTTAGATGGTAAAAATATTACAAAAATAAATATACTGGGAAGGGTTGAGCCAAGGGATGTATATGGAAGGGAGTTGTCATTTTAAATGGAGTAGCCAGGGAAGGCATCACTGGCAAGGTGACATTTGATCAGACACCTGAAGGAGGGACAGGATATTTGGGGAACAGCAAATGCCAAGTATCTGGGACAGAAGCATGCCTGATGGACCAACAAGATGGCCAGGGTGGCTTAAGCCAAGTGGTTGGAGGCGAATGGTAGAAAATGAGTTCAGCGAGGTAGCAAGGACCAGACCCTCTTACCCAGGGTCTGTTAGATATTGTTATTTAGTGTAATAAAGAAGCTCAGATATTAATATATCACATATTTGGATTTATTTCATTTTTATTCACTCTATTTCAGTATAGTTGGTTTCTTTTTAACCCTATGTTTTTTATTTTATGCACTTAAAAATGTTATTTTGAGAAGGAATCTATGGACTTCAATTGTCTGCCAGAGATTCACGTCTACAAAGAAGGTTCAGAATTCCGGATGCAGGACCTTTAAGCTACTACGTGATTTCAGCTTTTACCCTGACAGAGATAATGAATGATCTCTCTGGCTGCCATGTTGAGTATAGACTAAAGATGGACCAGGTTGGGAGCAGGGGACAAGTTAATTCAGGCAAGATGTGATGGCAGCTTGAACCAGAGTAGTAGCAGTGGAGCTAGTGGGAAGAGGACACATCCTAAAGAAATTTTAAAGGCAAAACTAATAGGATTTGCAGATTAGTTAAGAGCATGGGGGGGAAAGGAATCAAAGGTGAACATGAAATTTTTGTTTGAGCAACCGGAGGATGAAGTTGATTTCATCTGAAGTAGGGAAGTATGCCAGGGGAAGGTTGGGAAAACCGGATTTAGTTGTTGGATATCTTAATGTTTGAAATGCCTGCTGCATATTCAAATGGAAATGTCCTACAGGCAGCTAGAGGTAGAAATCTGGAAGTGTGTTGGGGGGGCAGTCCAGGCTGGAAATGCAAAATTGGGAATCATCAGTCTATACCTGCAGTTAAAGCTGTGTGACCAGATGAAACTCTTATCCTAGAAAGTGGTACACATGGAAAAGAGATGAGCTTTGATGGCTGTTACCTGGAGTGACCTAGTGTTTAGGATTTGCAAGGAAGAGAAGGAATCAATCAGGGAGAGCAGCCAGTGATTTAGGAGGAAAGTGGGAGGGTTTGATGTCCCTGAACCCAAGGGAAGAAAATGTCAAAGAGGAATGATGACCTGTTACATGCAGTTGATAGGTCAAGTAAGATGAGGCCTGAGTTGACTGTGGATTTAGTAACTTGGAACTCACTGGTGACTCAGAATAGAGTTTATTTAGCCAAGTGACTAGAACAAAAGTCCTATTGGCATGGGTTGAAGAAAGAATAAGGAGAGGGAAATTGCAAACAATGGGAGCAGAAAACTCTTTTCAGGTATTTCCCTCAAAGGGAAACAGAATATTTAGGTGATGGCTGGAGAGGGATATGAGGACCAAACATTTTTTTTTTTTTTTGAGATGGGGGAGATTTCAGCATATTTGATCACTGATAAGAGTGATTTTTAAAAAGTCACACAGATTACTGAGGTAAAATGGAGGCCATCATCAAAGCAATGTCTTTGGGTAGCTAAGACTGGTAATCATAGAGGGAGAGCAGAGGGGTTGACCTTAAACAGGACCTGAAGAGTTCTTCCATAATAACAGGTGGGAAGGTGGAGAATAAGAGCAGACTATTATAGGGACAAGTGGTTTTGAAACATGTGGAGTATCTCTTCTGATTTTTACCATTTTCTCAAGAGAAATAAGAAGTATGGTAATCATTTGTAAATGAAAATGGATAGGAGAATAGGATTTGAAAAGAGAGAAAAAATGCTGCATGGTTGTCTAGCATTGTGGAAGAGTGAGTGGGACAGCAAAATGCAATAGGATTGCCAAGCAGTGTCCAGGGCTCTCTTGGTATTAATGGTCAAGCATATAAAATGAATCTATTCAAAGTGTTATAGTTTTCTTCAGTTATATCCAACTGTTTGGGTATAGACCTGAAGTAGGTAGGGAGATAGATTCAATCAAGATTAGGTTTTGTAATATAAGTAAGTTGAAGGGCGGACAGAGCAAGAGAACTGAAGGTAGATCCAAGGAATAACTGATTAACTATGGAATTTAAGTAAAGGAATGACTGCGTGAAGGTGGTGTGGACAGTGAAAAGATAAAACCCAATGGATTGTAGGTTCTAGTGCAGTGGAACAATTTTTAGAGTCAAGGCACTGGAGGGAGGGAGTTGGAAAAATAGGAGGTGGGGGATAGGAAGTAGGATAGTTAAAATAGAGATTATGGAAGTGTTGTGGCTATTGGTAAGGACTGGGTTAAAGTATGGACTTGAGAAAGAGGATCTCAGGGTGGAGGGTAAGATTATCAGAGGGAAGGAGGTCAAGGAACCAAGAGTCTAGCATCTTAAAAGGATCATCTACTTAGATACTGAAATCACCAAGAATTAGGTCAGGAGTAATGTTGGCAATGGCAGTAATTAAGCCTGGAGATCAACATTTATGAAATAGGAGGGGTGGTAACCATGGGTTTTAGATCTCTGCCAACAAGTAGAAGGGTATGAGGCATTGTCTAAGAGTATATGGTTTAAAGCTGGGGTCTGGGATAGTAATCTTCTGTTTGCTGGGGTCAAGGCAAAAATACAAATTCTCCTCAACCCTGTCTCTGGGAGTTCTCCTCATCGAGTAGGTAGATGGGGAGGTATATAATTATTCTTGTCTTTTTTATCAGGCAGATTTTACATTTTTGTCTTCATTTTGGTGGTTTATCTATGTTTTTCATCATTCACTCGGGTGACAGACACTCTTCGTGAGTGATAGTGAGGGCTGACCTAACTTTTCTGCATAACTCCCTTTTACCTAGTCACCTTCTAGCTAGTGATAGCTATGTGACAGCATTCTGGCCAATGAAAACGAAGCAGAAGTAATTGAGTGAGGTTTCTGAGAAAGTTTTTCCTTTCCTGAGAAAAACAGACAGACTCAGTAATCATTTCCCTTTTACTCTTTGCCCTTCCTTCTTCTTTTCCTTTCAGCCCCAAGGTGCAGGAATCATGTTGTAACCATGAGTAACATGGGGCAGAACAGAAAGAGAGTAAGAGTCTGGGTTCCTGATTCCATTGTGGAGCCACTGTCTCAGCCCTAACTTGTACTTCTGGGGTTCTTGTCATATGAGACAAATAAATCCTTCTTCCTTAAAGTCAGCACATTAGTTTTTTTTTTTTTTTTTTTTTTTTTTTTTTTTTTTTTTTATCTGCAACTTATTTTTTCCCTAACTGGTAAAGCTACTTTCTTACAAAGATAGAAATTCTAGTCAGTTAGACTGAAGAGGGAATTTCACAAACTTATTTGTGATAACATCTGTCAACCAAAAATGTTTGCTAACTCTACCTCTTCTTCACGTTACTGCCTTATTCTCATTCCTCACTTCATTGTTGGATTTATTGTATGGGTAGCCCACCCATGCTTCTTCCACTCCTTTGTGGTCCACCGTGTATCAGGCCTCTAGAGCTGATCTCTAGATAACTTCCACAGAAACTATTATGCCTAACATTACTGATGACCCTTGTGGCATCTTTTTGATCCTTATTCGTACCCCCCCCCCGCCATGAAAACTTTATTGGCTCAATTGGCCATTTCCTCCCCATCTTCCTCCATGGGCTTCTGCAATACTACTCTTCCCTTGTAGACATTCTCAAGGTCTGAATTATTTTCTTGAGGCTTTTCTTAGCTCTGTGTCATCTGCCTAACTCTCACTGTTTCTTCTCTAGTATACTCTCCTTGGACATCTCCCCCTGTTTTCTCCCCACCTCCATCTTCTTTTCTTTTATGCTTTGGGTTTTCCCAGGATGCTTTCATACACTACCAGGTCTCTAGCTGCTTTCAAGAGGTCAGCATTTTATAAGTTTATCCTTTCATTCCAGACCTCACTAGAGTTTTAGATGCCTCTTTTTAACTGCCTCCAGAATACCTTACTTCAAATATCACTTTATCAAAACTGGATTTAATCATATTTTCCAGAAATCCTACCTATTCTTTCTTGTTTTTTTTTCTTCCATCATCACCATTAATCCAAGTGCCTCAGCAAGGAACTTTGAAGACAACTTCAACTCTCCTTTCTTTTCCTCCCCATTTTTCACGTCCAATTGGTGAATAGCTTTATTAATTTGTGCCTTGGAAATATTTCTCAAGCATCTTTTCTCTTCTCCATCCTCATCACCTCTGCCTCTGTTTAGGAACTACCCTCCCTTGGCTCACTTCCAGTAGAGAAAGGTTTTCTTTTATATTTCCTCCATTCTTATGAAGAGCCTCCCTCAACCTTTAGAAAAGATATCAGTCCTTTCTCCAACTTTCTCATCTACTAAGACAAAAAGACATGTGATTAATGGCAGTCCAGAATAACTTGGGACTCTTGTTACTTGGAGTACTTTCCAGCCTTGGGCCATCCAGTTTTTATTAAGAGTTCAGCCCAACAAAGCAATATGAAGGGAGGATGGCTTGAACATGAAATTTAACCACGTATCAAACCAGATCTGCAGAGCTAGCCTGAAAGAGGTGGGTAGGGGTGTTACTCATGATTTCGCAGAGACCTCCTTTCACTCAGGAGATGTTCTGTCTCATGTCAATCCTGAGTAAAGCGAGTTGTACTTCTCTTGGGCAATCAATAACAAATATTTATTTTTAACTCTCAATTTGTGGCTTTACCGCAAAAGGAGCCTTTTGGTCCTTGTTTTTCATTGGCCCCACATTTATTTTATGCCTTTTATATTTATATATCTTTGGATGTCAACTTTAGTTTTCTCTGGAACAAGGTGAAAACAAATATATAACTAGCCCAAGTTCTCATTATGTCTTTCCTCAGCTATTGTAATATTGGCCTTCTTTGTCTACCTCATATCTCTCTGTCTATATATCATTTACTTATTATTTTTTTTAGAGATGTGGGGAAGAGAGGCAGAGGGAGAAGGAGAGAGAGAATCTCTCTCTCTCTTTTTTTTTTCAGTTTTACGTAAACTCAAGTTATCTAACATACAGTGTAGTATTAATTTCAGGCTAGAATTTAGTGTTTTATCATTTGCATATAACACCCAGTGCTCATTGCATCATGTGCCCTTCTGCTTAATGCCCATCACCCAGTTACCCCATCCCCCCACCCACCTCCCCTCTTTCACAGTTAGCTCTCTATAGTTAAGAGTCCCTTATGGTTTGTCCCCCCTTTCTGTTTTTATCTTATTTTATTTTTCCTTCTTTTCCCCTATGTTCATCAGTTTTGTTGCCTAAATTCCACATGAGTGAAATCATTTTCTTTCTCTGACTGACTTTTCTCACTTAACATAATACTTCTAATTCCAACCACGTCATTGCAAATGGCAAGATTTCATTCTTTTTGATGGCTGAGTAATATCCCTGTGTGTGTGTGTGTGTACCACAATCTTCTTTATTCATTCATCCATCAATGGACATCTGGGCTCAGATCACTATGATTGTATCATTTGGATAATATCTAGTAGTGCAACTACTAAGTCATAGGGTAGTTCTATTTTTAACTTTTTGAGAAACTCCATACTGTTTTCTGGAGTGGCTACACCACCTTGTATTCCTACCAACAGTGTAAGGAAGTTCCTCTTGAGAGAGAGAGAGAATCTTAAACAGGCTCCTTGCCCAGCATGGAGCCCAATACGGGGCTCAATTTTGTGACACTGAGATCATGACCTGAGCCGAAATCAAGAGTCGCTTAACCAAATGAGCCACCCAGGAGCCCCTATCCTTTACTTATTAATCACCTTATTAATCCTTTACTTATTAATCTCCTTAAAAGCATTTAATAGTTTCCTTCCCTGCAATATATATATTGCAAGGAAGCAAGGAAGGAAATATATATATATATTTATTTAATATATATATATATATATATGTATATATATATATATATATATGCTTCTAAACTTCATTTTGTTCAAAATGGCAATATAGTTGTTTAGGTATATATGCTGTGCCTGCTACTCATTCTATGCTCATGACTCCTATTCATTCTTCAAAACCCAGAGAAAAAGTTGCTTTCCCTCTGGTGCCTTTCTTGATTCCTTCTTAAAAGTTTTTTTTTTCCTGCAGGTGCTTGTATAATACTTTCAGGTTCTTTTGCTAATAGTAGTTATCACACTGTATTTTGTTTATTTGTTCCTTTGTGTATTACCGAACCATTTGTTTCCATTCATCTTTGTAGTTTCCTTGGCATAGTGTAGTACTTTAAAAAGTTTGTTTTGATTGAGCAAGTGAACACTAGAGTGTTTTTTGGTGGATGTCTGTGGCTGACATTTCACCACCTCATGTGATACTGTGACCACATGACTTTTTGTATTTGTGAGGTTTGTTCAGTTACAACAGTAAGTCACTTTTTTTAGAAAAGTTTTGATTCCAATAATAGATTTATTGAGTCATAATAGTCATCTCTGGGCTAAAATAACTAGAAGACAGTATACCAACAGCTCTAGTATCTTTTGGGTCCTACCATTCTATCTTTAAAAAAATCATTCCATCAATCTACAACAGAATCTCACTGACTAGGTGGTTAATGAGAAATAAGCCAGGGTAAGAAGTTTTGAACTAAAATTGGAAGCAAGGGCTATTATTAGGGATGCTGTGTTTATAGTAGATAACTACAGAAGAATCATTATGAACTGAGAGATTTTTGAAAAATAGATTTTGGTGTGTTTTACTAGCTAATCCTCAGAAATGTATCTTAGCATCTCCTTGCCAGCAATGTGCTAGTCATTTTACGTGTCTGTAGCTTATTCCCTCAACTAGATTGAAGGAAATGTAAGATTAGGGATCACACGTTCACTACGACTGGCCATGAGCTGAGCATACTGATGGCAAAATACCACCTGCCATAACACTTCCAAACAGAAGCACCATGTAGGAGGGATTCTTACTGTACCATGGGATTGCAGTCTGGTTTAAACTGCTCTGAAAGTGGAATGTCCCACTTCTTCCTCCTGCTATAAGGTCCAGTGAGTTTTGTTTTGTTTTCTCCATATTTGACTCTGTAGGAAGTCATCTGATCTTAGGTCCTAGTCAGGGACAAATGCACACATGAGATGTAGAAGGTTCTGGTCCAAAATAAAATGGAAGAAAACCCCGCAACCAACTGATAGGCTTTTGCCAAAGCAGAAAATACATCCAAGAAATGAAACACTCCCAAAATAGGCTCACAGTAAGGATTTCCCTGACCCTGAGCCAAAGTAGTTACAGAATTCATACAAAAGGATCTTCTGGAGACAAAACCCAGGAAATATTAAACATAAATTTTGGGGAGTGCTCGGGTGACTCTGTTGGTTAAGTGTCTTCCTTTGGCTCACGTCATGATCCCAGAATCTTGAGATCGAGTCCCCTGACCAGCTCCCCGCTCAGTAGGGAGTCTGCTTCTCCCTCTCCCCTTCTCCTCTTCCTTCCCCCTGGGCTCTGTCTCTTGCTTTGTTGCTTTCTCAAATGAATAAATAAAATCTTTTAAAAAACCATACATTTTCTGTTAAGAACACCTAAAAGTGTTGCACTTTTAAGGGGAAGACCTAACCTAGAAAGTGAGGATGTGTTTTAGGAGAACTTGTCCTGGAAGCCTTTCACTGCTCTTGAGGTCTGGCATTGAAATGCACAAAGGGGTTCTTCGACACACTGTCTATAACTATGACATCAGGAAAAATGGAGAAAAAACCCAGAAATACACAAAATCAATCTGCCAGTGCAGCAAGAAAACAGATTAAACTAAAACAATAGTGTTGGCTTCCATGTGTGTTAAAAACAAAAGAAAAAAAAACCCATAAACCCCAACTTCAATGTTATTATGCCAGTTTGAATCCCAAAGAATCAAATAGTAGTTGAGAGTGGTTCTAGTTATGAAAAGATGACTATTTAGCTAATATATTTTCTTCCTTGGTATTAGAGTATAGACATTCGTGGGAGCCAGCCTGTTTATAGTCTCTGATTTGTATTTTTTTCTTCCCTTCCTCTTCCTCCTCCTCCTTCTTCTTCTCCTTCTTTTAGCATTAGTAGAATAGGGGTGGGCAGGGTGAAAATAGTCTCACATCAATTTTAGATAATTTACATAACATTCTTAGAACATGATCTCTCTTAGACTTTCATGAAATGAGCAACTGAGCCAGGGAGAACAAGATACTGATGAAGCATCTTTGTGGGGGATCATTCAGTCTTTGGTGGTATAATACATCTCCAAGGCATACTTGAAAAATAAATTGGAAGGTCCTTATTGTATATGTCAAGTGACTGCTTTTCTATTTAATAACCTTAGACAAGACTAAATGTTAGGGAAGAAGCTTCCAATGTTTCTCTGTAGTGTGTTTGTTGTGTACTGAATATGTGGGATAGAAGTCAAAGTGATTGAAAGATTCCATCACTATGAGTAGCCATGGTTCCTAATAAATGGTAAGGGTCAGGACTGGGATTTGCAATTCCCCTGCATGTTGTAGGTTTGTAGAAGGAATCCAATGGATTAATTACATATTTGGAAGTTCTCTGATCTTTGATATTTTTTTCTGTGTTTTTGAATAAGTGCAGCCGCTATTTTATCTCTTACGATAAACATAGTGGTGTATGTGCTGCCCATATTCAGAAGTAAGTCTATCTTCTTTGCTTAAAGTACCAAGAATCTTATAGAAAAGCTAAATATTACGAAGCTGAGTTTTCAAATGAAACCACATTTGTGTTTTCAAGTAATGCAGTTATTCTACCATTTTAAAACAAAACTTAACCAAATGCCTCAAATGACTTGGAATACCCTCCGCTTTTCTTAAAGGTTTTATCTTTTTTAGCCAGCTAGCACAGAACAATACTGAAGTTCACAAAATTCACCCAGACATTTGAAATGCCTTCACAGCGTCCAAGAAAATCCATGGATCTAGGACACTAGTAGTTGTGTACCAAACACCAGCAAGCCAAGGGTTATTGCTAGGTAACATTCCACAGTGAGAATCTGGCCATTCTCATGTCTATATACATACATAGACCAACTTTTCTCTAACTCAAATCCCTTAATGCCAATCTGGTTCTAATTTTATTAAAATTTTGTCAAAGCTGTTCCTGGACTGGAAACTTGCCTGCTGAGTTTTAGCCCAAGGCAGATTTTAATGGCCAAGTTCTATAGGCATCAAAGGGAGGAGGAGTTAATATGCGGGTGCTGTCTCTTCCTGAACGTGACAGCCTGCTCTCATACGGAAACTCCACAGAAGTGTCACAAGTGAGCAGACTGGAACATCTCTGACAGGCAGTCTGGAGTTTAATCACGCCTCTCCCTTCCATAGTGCCACATCAGCACAGGCATTTCGTGCCCTTAGAAGTTTTAAATGCTCCAACTGATCAAAGCATTTGAAAGTCAGAGCTTATTGTACCTACACCCATTTCTTCATCACACATTGTGCTTTTCATGTATTAATTTACTTCTTAACTTGGATTAGCTTTGGTTATTCACTAATCATTTATTTTCTAATTTCACTTATCCCTGAACGAGACCTATGAAGACAAAGGAAAGGGGATTGAGATGCCTGAATTGCCTCAGTGAATTCCAAATTTGAGTCTTGCTAAAAGTTTTTACTTATTTAATTTTTTAAAAGATTTATTTATTTATTTATTTATGGAGAGAGAGTGCAAGTGGGGGGAGGGGCAGAGGGAGAAGGAGAGAGTGAGAATTCCCAGCAGACTCTGCACTGAGCGTGAGCCCCTGAGGCGGGGCTCCATCCTACCACCCTGAGATACTGACCCAAGCCAAAATCAAGAATTAGTCGCTCAACTGACTGAGCCCCATTTTGCTAAAAATTTTTGATGAGAAAACAATCCAGACAGGCCATGGCCCAAGTTTAACCTTCCCATTGTCCTTACTTTGCAAGGGGCATACTTTTAATTAAGCAAGGTTAAAGACATAGAAGCAGAGGACACGATTACTGTATTCAATTTTCTGGTAGTGGATGCTAAGGGATACAACTGGACCACTTATGCTAACGGGAACTTCCTTACTGATGGGGCAGTTCAGAAATAAGTAATTCCCAACTAGAAAGAAGTTGATGAAAATCTACACGTCGGTATCTGGTTCAGGACAGCTTCAACGTTGATTGACAGCTTTGTTCTGCTTAACCTCCCTAAGTCCCAGAAAACCAAAGAAAGGAGACTCAGCAGAAGTTGAGGCCACCCAGCTTCTGTGTGACAATTTTTGGCCTCTCTTGTATGTGTGTGTTGGGGAAGGAGGAAGGGCAGAAAAAGAGGCTGCAAGAAACATATCCCCAAAGGGGTCATGACTCAGGCAACAGGTTAATCTACTTGGAGAAAGGTCAAACAGTATAAAACTCATCACAAACACATCAGTCTCCTTCCCCTCCAACCACCCACACTAACCAGCACTAGCTTCATATATTCGGAGCCATCTGCAAAAGAAAAATGACAATATAAGGCTGGGATTAATTTTCCCTTCCTCTATGGCATTGACTCCTGTATCTTCACTGCCTTTGTCATCAGCACGGGTAGGCCCGATGGCTCACCGGCAGGAGTCTTATTACTTGGTACAACATGTCTTGAAAAAACAGCCAGCTGCTATCATCAATTGCATCAGGATTTCCGAGGGTGGGACCTGTACAGCTGTTGTTGTTTTGTTTGTTTGTTCTTTTAAAGTTTTCTTTATTTATTTGAGAGAGAAAAGACAAGTAAGGGGAGTAGCAGAGGGGGAGAGAGAAAAGAATTCCTGCTGAGCAGGGAGCCTGGTATGGGGGCTCCATCCCAGAACCCTGAGATCATGACCTGAGGCAAAAGCAGATGTTTAACCGACAGCATGCAGGTGCCCCAACAGAAGTTGTTAATAGAACCTCAGGTGATTCTAACTTAGAGTAAAGGATAAGAAACAAAGAACCACCGCCTTACACAATTCTATACATCCTGTGGATGCTGAATGAATGCAAAGTTGCTGAATAAAAGCAAAGCTAGCCCTGTTTCCTCCATGCGTTCAGAAAGCTCTCTCTCCAGACATTTGCTTGGGATTGGTCATATCTAGGTCTTGGGTTAAGCAATAACATTCTCACAGTTTAATGTGCATGATAATGGCCTGGAACCTTGTTAAAATAGAGTCTGGTTCAGTAGGTCTAGGGTGAGGCTGAGTTTCTGTGTGTCCTACAAGCATCCAGATGATACTGGAGCTGCTGGCCTGTAGACCACACTTCGAGTAGCAAGACTAAAGAGGCTCTTTTCCTCCCTCCTGTAGCAATTTCTCGTGTTTCCTTCAGGGTGGACAAAAGCCCATCTGGACGGAGAGGTCTGCTTCCCCATCTGGGTGTTCCTCCCTTTCTGCCACCCAAGTGGGTCCCTTCTTTTCTCATCAAAATCTTTTCTCTGAAGAGTATAAACATATCAGTGTGTTTTATCAGGACAATGATTGTAGCTTTGCCCAGTTCTGCTCCCTCCTGCTCCTCTCCCCACCCCCAACCTCGCCTTCTTGACTAGGTTATAAAAACTTAAGCTAAGGTTTTCCTGAAAATATTTCAGGCACCATGAGGCTGCCTGAGAGATAGATTTTGGAGGTTGGGAGAGGACAGGAGGGCCAACACCTTGATAAAGCCTCTAAGTTCACATCTTGGAGCAAGAGTAGATGACATCTGTTCCTCTAACAGCTGCTTTGTGTACTAACATCTTATCTTTCTCGTAACAAAATTGCGACCAAAGTGAAGATTGTTTCCCCTTGGCACTTCCTATCATGACACCTAATATTTAGAGATTATTCTTCACAAAGAATTATTATTATAGAAAATTTGAACATACCCTAAAAGTAGAACACTATTTGCCCTTCGCTCCACCCTGGCAAACATCAGCCCATGGCTGGTTCTGTGCCATTCTGCCTCTAAATACTTCCTCTGAATCTTAAATACCACATCAGTTACAGAATGCTGTTGATAAGCCAGGCATCCTTCAAGTGATTTACACACATTAGCTCATTTAATCCTCACCACACCCCTATTAGGGATCATCCTAGGATGATCAAGCTTCATGGCTTTGTTGCCCATCAGGGTTGGTGATAGTTAGGTTGCTTATAACACTTATGGAATGCTCGTAGAAAAGGAAGAACAGTACAGTAGGATCTTCTTTTTGTGAAGAAAAATAATACATAACAGTATTTATATCTAGACACAGATGAGATGGGTACACATAGATACACACCAGACTCACACACAAAGACTGATATCAAAAATACACACAGGTGAAGGTACCTGGGTGACTCAGTGGGTTAAAGCCTCTGTCTTCGGCTTGGGTCATGATCTCAGGATCCTGGGATCGAGCCCCGCATCGGGCTCTCTGCTCAGCGGGGAGCCTGCTTCCCCCTCTCTCTCTGTCTGATTCTGTGTCTACTTGTGATCTCTGTCAAATTAAAAAAAAAAAAAATATATATATATACACACACACACAGGTGCACACAATGTTTACACAGAAACATAAACACATAGAAACACACAGATAAGTTTTGTATTATCCTTCTATATAATTGTCTTTGCTCTTACAAACGTAAAGCTAGTAACTGCTCTTTGTTCTACTTTCCCTTCTGTTAGTTTAAAATTATATGCTCCATTTCTATCCTTTTATTGGTTAAAGGTTGTTTTTTGTTTTGTAGTTTTTGTTACATATCCATGAACACATATTTTTATAATAAAGACAAGGGTTATGATCAGTCTATGTCCCTCTCTAGATCAAGACAAGAACCTTTCTTTTTGTGCTTCCTTCACTTTCACTGTTCATATAATACAGACTGCGACTTCTAAATTGCTCTGACAATCCTTTAAAATAAATACTTATTTAGAATTAATCCAGTCATTGTATTCTTTGCTTATAAGTGTTTCTTACATCCCACTCCTTTCTTCTATGTTCATTTGTTTCTTGGTTGGAATACATTCTAAAGCATTTCTTTAGAAGATCCCCAGTGAGTGCTAACCTCCTGAGACTTAAATGTCTGTAGATGTTGTCTTTTTTTTTTTAAATTTTCTTTCTTAAAAAGTAGTTTTCTTTCAGTGTTTTATGTGTGTTCTTGAGTTTCTGTAATTTTACTACGATGTCTATAGATTGACTTAAAAAAATCCTGTTGTGCATATGAGTAGTGGCACTCATTTGATCTGAGGATGCTTGTCTTTTTTTAGTTCTGGAAAGTTCTTGGTGATTATTTCCTCAAATACTGCCTTTTTCCCATTCTCTCTGTTCTCAGAACAGTAAATTTCCCAACTATCATCCTTTGACCCTGTATGTTCTTGTCATTTGTTTTACTTCTGCCTATATACACTCTATAATGCATGGTTATTTTTACTTTAAGTGATTAAAAGCATTTTAAAGAAATTTAGACATACTGCACATACAGGAAAACATTTTCAAAATAATGTTTGATATACTTACATATTTCCCTTTCTGGAGGCCTTCATTTCTTCCTGTAGAGCCAGGTTTTCATCTGATACAATTTCTCTTCAGCTTTCAGAACTTTATGTTCCATGAGGTGCAGTGTACTGGAGAAAGACTCTTTCAGTTTTTGTCTGTCTAAAAATGTCTATGGGGAGCCTGGGTGGCTCAGTCAGTTAAGCATCTGCCTTCAGTTCAGGATATGATCCCAGGAAGTGGGATCGAGTCCCACATCAGGTTCCTGGCTCAGCAGGAAGTCTGCTTCTCCCTCTGCCTCTCTCCCTGCTCATGCTCTCTCTCCGTCTCAAATTTATAAATAAAATCTTTTTTTTTTTTTTTTTTTTTTTTTTTTTTAAAAGATTTTATTTATTTATTTGAGAGAGAGACAGTGAGAGAGAACATGAGCGAGGAGAAGGTCAGAGAGAGAAGCAGACTCCCCATGGAGCTGGGAGCCCGATGTGGGACTCGATCCCGGGACTCTGGGATCATGACCTGAGCCGAAGGCAGTCGTCCAACCAACTGAGCCACCCAGGCGTCCCATAAATAAAATCTTAAAAAAAATTTTTTTTTAATGTTTTTACTTCACCTTCACTATTGAGAGATATGCTTACTAGATATAGAATTCAGAGTTGGCAGGTTTTTCTTTCAGCATTTAAAGATGTCAGGCCATTGTTTTCTGGCCATTATTTTTTTTTTTAAGATTTTATTTATTTATTTTTCAGAGAGAGATCACAAATAGGCATAGAGACAGGCAGAGAGAGAGAGGCAGGAAGCAGGCTCCCTGCTGAGCAGAGAGCCCAAATGCAGGCCTCCATCCCAGGACCCTGAGATCATGACCTGAGCCGAAGGCAGAGGCTTAACCCACTGAGCCACCCAGGTGCCCTGTCCACTTTTTTGATGAGAAGCTAGTTCCCATTCTTATTATTCTTTCCTTATATAAAATATGTGCGTCCTCCACCTTTTGAAGCCCCTATTTGCTTTCAAGATTTTCTGGTTTAGTTTGTTGTTTGTTTTCCACTGTTTGACTTCAATGTATGTAAATGTGGATCTCATTTGTTTGTTTTTACATTATTTGGGGTTTGCTGGTCTTGTATCTGTGGGTTAATGTCTTTCAACAGTTTTGAAAAAATTTCAGCCATTATGTCTTCAAGTTCTTCTGTCCCTTTTTTTTTTTTTTCTCTTTCTGGAATCCCAATTATACACACACACACACACGTGTGTGTGTATATGTGTACATATATGTGTGCATATACATACACACATGTGTATATGTGCACGCATATATATACATATATGTATGTGTGTATGTATACACACATGGTCTAGTATATGTATTATGAGTATTTCCCTCCAGACTATATTGTCTTCCAATCTTATTTACAGTAGGTTTTTTTTCCCCATTCTGGCACAAATTTGAGTATCTTATATGGATGTCACTGAATAAGAATATTATAACTCCAGGAACACCTGTGTGGCTCAGTTGGTTAAGCATCTGCCTTTGGCTCAGGTCATGATCTTAGGGTTCTGGAATTAAGTACTGTGTTGGGCTCCCTCCTCATGGTCTTTTTCTTTCTCAAATAAATAAAAAAAAATTTTTTAGCAGAATATTATACCTCCATACTTTTTTTTTTTTTAAAGATTCAGGCATTACGACAAACCTGTGAAGTTGGACGGCATTACATATGTCATTTTCAACTTTAAAATAGTTTAAGAGTCAGTTGAACTAGGAGCATGTAGCATGCCATGTTTGCTGACATGTTGGAGACAGTTATAGTTCTAGGTGTTTGTATACATTGTGGGTAGAATATATAAATACTTAAAATACTTATTCACTTATATATTAGAGTTTGGTATAGATTTTGGCTCAAAAAATTCTCTTTCTAAAATTGTCTAGATATTTTGGCAGTTAAGTTTTGACTGACAGTATTTATAGGAACATCTGTTCTGATTGTTGTTTGGACTTTTGTTTTGTTTTGTTTTAACTGAAGGAGTACTCTTTTGCTATTACCATTCCATGATAGGAACTTAGTTCAATATTCTTGGTGGTTCACCAGGGACAGATCTGCTCTGAATCGTAGACAATTTCTCTGCCGTATTTTAATAAACATTAATGAACATTTATGGAATGCCCTAACTAAAATCATTCTTTTAGTAGTGTTGGGTATTTAAGTTACTTTTTAAACTGTTTGATTTGGAACCAAATTATTTAGGCAAACTTACCTGTGAAAATAGCATCTGGTTCTGAGTTTATCCAGTTTTGCTTTCCCTGAAGATCAAAGCCAGATTTACTGTGACACTAATGAAACATAAGTTTTATCCAGGGTCCTTTACTTGCATGAACCCCTCAAGAGAGCTGAGCATTGCCAAAAGCTGGAGAGTGTTCTGACGGGGAGGGGAGCCAGTTACAATGAAAGAGCACTTCCATGTAAGCATTTCCGCTAAATTACTAGAGAGAAAAGATCTCATTGCTACACCTCCAGGATTTTTGTGTTTTCTCATTCTAAATTGAAAACCATATCAGTCACTAATTTTATAATTAAAAGTGTATATCCTTTCTACAGAGAGGTCTTAAGCACCACACAGATGCTTATCTACCCACGGTACTGATAGGTATATATATTTTTATATTACTTTTTTTTTCTGACTATAGAAATGTAAGAGGGAACCAATATCCTTCATGGTGGCATTCTATGAATTGAAAAAGTCATCCTCTCTGAACAGAGGTAGTGCATGGGCCCATGACTTGGAGTACTCCATGGACTTGGTTCCCTTCTGCAGGGCACAACTTTACAACTATGTGTGGCAACCTAAGGTCCATGCAAGGATTTGGAAAATACAAAGAAGTTTATAAATGGGAATAAAGATTACATATAATTCACCCTAAAAATAACTAGGGTTCACATTTTTATGTACTATACACACACACACAACTGGTATCACATTGCATATCCAATTTTGTGTCACCATTTTTGCATAGATTATATATTAAGAATGTTCTCATGCAACAAAATACTCCTTGAAATACTGTTTCTAATTGGCTATTCCTTAATTAATCTCACACTCTTCAAATATTGGTCACTTAGTTTGGCACCTACTTTTTCTATTATAAATAACATTATATGGAACATCTCTATACATACATTTTGATTCCAACTTCTTAATATTTCCTTATGACAAATTCTTGAAAGGGGGATTATGGGTCAAGTGGTTTAAGCTTTTATTTTAAAGCTTTTAATGTGTGTGCTCAAATAATTTTCGTGAAATGTGATTCAAACACATGGGCGACCATGAGCTCATTGTACTCCATGCCTCCATGTCATAGTTTTAATAAAGGCAGTGGCACTTATTCTGGCTGCCCTTTAGTTTCTGTGATCATCTGTAGTACTGATGTGGTTATGTGGCTCTAGAGTAGAATAACAGCTAACCCAAGACAATTTAATGCCTGGCCTAAATTTTGCAAAACTATCTTATTTCTTCCCCCTGGAGTGAAGCAAACACTCCTGTCTGACAGCATTATAAGTAACTCAGATCAAAGTATTGATCAGGAGTGGATATGTTGCTTTCCAGTGGGAGGATAAGGATGGAGAAACCAATCTATTATTGCCTCTATCAGCTATCTCCCTGAAAAGCAATTGGGCTAATGATACCAACTTATAATTGTCAATTTATTTTAGCTAGAAAGTAAGTAATAACTCATTGTGTTGTCATGGCATCTATTAAAAGGATACTATTGAGGATGTCAGTTTCCAAATTTGATGCTCTTCTTCTTCACGTACATTTTTTAAAAAGAGAAACAAAACCCAATCTTTTCTTAAATAAAAAGCATAGATGGCTCTTTAACCTCTCTGTCTGATCTCCAAGGACACATATTTTGCCATTTGGTTAGAGTTCTGTTCTGACTACCCGATCTCTGCTTGTGTCAGAGCTCTGTCTCCTCAACTAGATTCTATAGAATTAATCAGAGGCTAATCAGTGTCCCTGCTTCCATAAAATGGAATCATAAACCCTTAGGGAACCTGAACAAACCCTTGAAATCTTCTAGTTCAGAGTTGTAAACCTGTAGTCTTTAGGCTAAATCTGATCTACAGTTATATTTAATTTGGCTTATAGTATTTTTTAAATCTTAGGAATAATTATAGCTAATATTTGTTAAGCACTTAATGTGCATTATCCCTTAAGATGTGTTGTGTTATTTAATCCTGAGAATAATCTTATGAGATAGGTTTTACTATTGTCTTCATTTTACTGATGAGAAAACCAAGGCCTAGCCATGTTAAAGAACATGTTAAATATTGAAGTAGGTAAGATTTGAACTTGGGATTTGGACTCAGGCAGTCTACCCCCAGAACCTACCTTCTTAACTGCTACAAGGAATGAGTTTTCAAGTTGTAGAAGAAGAAGAAGAAGAAGAAGAAGAAGGAGGAGGAGGAGGAGGAGGAGGAGGAGGAGGAGACGGAGAAGAAGGAGGAGGAGGAGGAGAAGTCAAGTTATTTCACGGAATCATGGGATTCATGTCCTCTCTTGAACAACTGTAACATATGATGAGCATCCACCAGAGGTGAGGAGTATTCTCCACGTTTGATAGGATACATGTTCTCAAATTTGCCTTTCTTTCATCTAGTCTATTTGTCTCATTTGTATAGTATCTTGACACTTGTCTACATTTATGTCCCCTGATCTAAATCAGTGGTTCTTGCATGGGGTAATTTTTCAAACAAACAGATGTGTTTGATGGTCCCAACTGTAGTGGGACAGTGGTGGGGGTGCTACTGGCATCTAGTGGGTAAATGCCAGGGATGCTGCTAAACATCTATAGAATTATCTGATCCAAAATGCCAATAGTGCTAAGGTTGAGAAACTCTGATCTAATTCAACCTCCCCATTTCATAGGTGGGAAAAAAATTAGATCAGAAAAGACATGACTTGCTCCAGATCCCAAAGCAAGTCAAAGTTAAGGGTGGGAGAGTCCACATTATCTCATTCTTTCAGATCATTTCCAGTTTATAAGCTCTGACAGGAGATTTTTATAAATGATATCTTTCTAGTAGGCTTTGTCAAAATGAGAAAACGAGAACTAAATATTACAATTGTTGTGAAAAATCTTCATTGTCTGATCTATTGGATGTAAGATTTGCTAATTAACAATCCTCTAATTAGTCTTAAGTGAAAAATGGTATGCTTCAAAGTAGCTGGCAGGATCCAACCATAATTCACACTCTTTTCAAAGAATCTATAATGTGTATTTATTGTATAACAGGCACATGTTGGCTGGGAATATTATTGTTTTTTCTTCATAAAGTGTGCAACTTACAAAGAAGAGGGAAGACACTACTTTCAGTTTTGATTCAATTAATGAGACCAGGAAATTCACAATATATTGTGAATGTATATTTTATTGTGGGTTTTTATGACTTTGTAGTCAGGTGAGATAAGGTGGTAGTATTAGCTCAAATCTTTAAACTTCTGTCCTTTGCATAGATTCCATTCAGACTGTTGCCATGGTTCAATATACATGTTTTTAGGTTGAATATTTCTGAGACTTTTTGAAGACCTGAAATGGGTTACATAGACCAACTGCCTTCATTATTAGACTTTTGACTCAAAAGGCAGGAGAGAAGACAGAGCTGGGAGCTTTAAACACATGGATGTAATCATAGCTAAAATTTCCTATATGGCAGGCACTGCCAAGTAAGTATGATTATCTTATTTAATTTTATTTAACCAGTGTTTCCTGCACTGACTTCTGTTGATACATAAAGAAAAATATATATCTTACAAAATCAAAAGTCCAAGGTAAGAGAGCTCTGAGGTTGGTTAATTTGGTGACTTAACAGTGCCTTCAAGGGACTTGAGTTCTTTCTGTCATTTTAGGCTGCTCTTCTCAGGGTAGTTGGATTAGTTCTCAGGGGAGATAGCCTGAGGCAGCAACACGGCTGCTGTAGTTCCAGCCATCACATCCTGTCATGACAATTTCAAGTGGGGAAAAAAAAGATCATTACTTTCTCTCTCTCTCTGTGTGTGTGTGTGTGTGTGTGTGTGTGTGTGTGTCTTTTTTTTTTTTTTTTTTTTAATTCAGAGCAGAAACCTTTCCACAGCTCCCCTTCATAGCTGACTGGCCACAAATTTGTCATTTGTCCATCCTTAGTCACTCAGTGGCACAGGGAATGGAGTTACCATATGGGTATAGTGAAACATCAGACTGTGAGAAGGAAGGTTAGCTGAACAAGATCAGTGTTCTATTAACAGAATGAAAGGGACTGTAGTTAGGAAACCATACAGTCTCTTAAAATCATTTTGAGTTGGTGGAGTTTCTCTTACTGCTGCCTTAACATCACAGCCATTTTCTAAGCAAATGGGTCAAATTCCATGCTGTAGACTTGCCCAGTTCAATCTGGGGGGGCCTGGGGGGTATAGCTCAGTGGTAGAGCATTTGACTGCAAGTTTGGGGGGCCCAGGACAAACTAGTCCCTCCTTTAAGCAGAGACAGGCTGAAAGGGTGAGTTTACCCCAGCCCACTGGCTGGCCTGGGAGCTGGAGTCCTATATGCCGGTTGTTGCCAGGCAGTGCAGTGCCCTGGTCTCCTTTATCTGCCCAGATAAAGAGCAAGCTGTGGCTCCCCATGCTGATGCCAAGAAAGAACCAAGCTTGTACTCACCATTAGGAGAGAGGCTCTCCCTCTCAAAACCAAGGCAAGGCCTGGCTCTTCCTCACCCACACTGGTGACACGTTTTCTCCTTTGAGACTTGCCTTGAGGTTCATTTTCATCTGATTTTATTGAGATTAACACTGGTGAGGAACCCAGTTATGAATGCTGCTACACTCCATGGTTTCTTCCTTCTACTATGATAGTCTACACTTCCGGACAACAAATCAGTATTTATATTGGCTATAGAGAGGCACTAGAGTCTGAATCTGAATCCTAACTATAGCAAAGGCTAGTGGGGGACAACCTGGTGAGTTACTTAAATTTGCCTAAGCTGCAGTCTGCCTGCTGGAAAAATGTAGATCGTGACAATAATGATGTCTGTCTCTTCAAGAGGGAATACCTATGCAGATTAGATGAAAATAGGTACGTAAGGTGTTTAGAACAGCACTTGACACATACCAAGACTCAATGAGTAGGAACCATTAACATTACTATTTAGGAAATATGCACAAGTTCTGGAGTGTTCCAATTCATACACGGCAGTATCCCGATCTAGAAATCAGACAAATAGCTTTCTTCTAATTTTGGCTGAGCCTCTAAGCTTCAATTTTGTCCCCTAAAAAATGTTCTGTAAATGTAAAATGAGACTGTTGCAAGAATTTAATAAAATGGTGCCTCCCAAGTTTAATTAAATATAACTATTAATACATATTTCAATTTTCAGAGACAACGTGCCTTTGCCCTGTCAAGACTCAGTGTAACCATATTCCCTGAGCTCTTCTGATAGGGTTTTTTTTTTCCTCTCCCTCCCCATTCAGTGTCACAGGAACCCTCTCCCAGCACAGCCAGAGATTGTGGAAGTTTATTTAAACTTTGGATTTACAAACTGGCTGTCCTCCCCCACTCTTCAAAGCCCCGGGCCTAATTGGAATGCAAATGTCTCCCCTGGTAGCTGAGCATTGCTTCTGTCAGCAGGGGAAGGCCCTTGGCCATCCAGGGAGGGACTGTTGGAAAAAGGACCCCACCCGCAGGCTCTCCATCTTTGTGGGGAGAAATGGTGATGATGTATGAGACAGTGATGCCTTTAGAGTCCAAGGAGGACATGACAGACAAGATAATATGGGAGGAAAATACTGTCTTCGTAATGGAGACTGATGGCCTTTACTTGTCTTCTTGGCATTGTGAGGGCTGTGGCTGAACTGGGCCTTCTTCATTTGGTGGCAGGTTGGGTATGTCATTGACAGTGCCCTCAGTGGTTGTCTTCAACCAATGGGTGGGGGTGGGAGAAACAAACAGAGGGTGTTTGTGGGGGTCTTGAGTGTGGGCCTCCACCCCCCTTGGCTTTGACATGCACATCTGGAATGACAGGCCTCTCTTGATCTGTTCATAATTTCTGGCTTTTGGGGTTTTTTGGCTTCCACCCTTAAGTCCTTTCTGCTCCCCAAGTCCCCAGTAAAAAACAACTATGTTAAACTAAAAACTCCCTAAAATTTAAAAAAAAAAAAAAAAAAAAAGGCCCCAGATCCTTTACCTCACAACTCCTATTCCCCCTTTAGGCCCCTACTTGGCCGCAGGAAAGAAAGCCTAAAACTAGAGTAGGAATGTCATCTTTAGAAATCATCTTTTGGAGCAGTTTTATTAATTTCACTTCTCTGTGGTTACCACATGTTTGGGTAAGACAATTGGTTTCACAGATCTGTGTGGGAGGCTGAAGATTTGGCTCTGAGGCAGCGGAGAAAACCTACAGCAAGAGCAGGCTCACTAATTGACACACAGCAAAGATGTTCCTTAAGGAAACTTCTTTTTGTGCCTATTTTTTTTTTAATTTAATTTTTAATTTTTAAGTTAATTGTATTTTTTAAAAGAGAGGCTCTATTTTTGTTTTCCCTCCACCCATCTATTTCCCACCCCAATTCCCTCCCCACAGTTTCCACCTCAGAATTTGAAGGGAAGGCTGCACCAAGTATTGAGTCATAATTTTGCCTTCGACGTCTCTGCCAGTGACTACTAGGGTGTCCAAGGCCAGGGCTCCAACAGAAATGATCCCTTGTTGGGGTGCCTAGGTGGCTCAGTTGGTTGGATATCTGACTCTTGATCTCAGTTCAGGTCTTCATGTCAAGGTCATGAGTTGAAGACTTGCATTTGGGCTCCACACTGGACATGGAACCGACTAAAAAAAGGAAAGAAAGAAAGAAAGAAAGAAAGAAAGAAAGAAAGAAAGAAAGAAAGAAAGAAAGAGAAATGAGCCCTAGATGCCTGGGCTTCTGTCTCTGAGACCTCCAGCTCAGGTGCCTCTGAGGTCAGTTCATGAGCACTCTTGTATTTGGGAGAAGTTGGCTCACGGCTATGGAGGGCCATGTTATAGGACCTCCCTAGTATGTTTTTAAGGGAGAAGGACTGTACTATTGGATGCTTTTTGAGATGTCGACTTGAATGACATCATCCAGATAGAAATTAGTTCTGATTCTAAATAAATAATAGACCAACCTGAAAAAAAGAAATCCTAATCGTTCAATCTGTGGGTGGTGGTGGGTGAGTAGCTGCTGTTTTAGAACTTTGAATGTGGGTCCCTTGGCATTAGCTTTATTTAAAATAGAGTAGTAGCTCTTCACACTCTCTGAAAAGTTAATAGTCCACCTTAACGGAGTTGGTAACCCTGAGGAGTTTCTACATGACTAATTATGCTGCCCTTATGGGAGGAGGAGGACATGGCACTTTAGAGAACTCACAGAAGACAGTGTTCTTCCCTATCAGCTTCCATGATGATTTGAGATGGGTAAGAGGTTGATCAGCAGATGTTTGGGAAGCCGATGTGAAAGAGACAGGAGTGGGGACAGGGACTTATGTCTTTGACCAAATATGCAAGAATTCCTCAGCTTGTTACACGGTGTGGTTGAAAGCAGTCATGGTCACTTTTCCCTTCCCTCTGTTCTTACATTTGCTCTGTCCTCCAGTCCTTGGTGCAGGGCAATCAAGTCCAAAGGGAGCCGGGAGGCGCTGGTCCCCACCGTCATGGTTCTGCCCCAGAGTTTCCCTGACTAGCATGAAAAGGAGTGGCAAGGCTGGGCTGGTCATGTGTGTGAGTCCCAAAGAACCAGCTCCATGAAGTTATGGGAAGGGAGGGACATGCCTGTGAAGTCCGGGCGTGGGTGGGAATTCAGATGTCCAAGTTCAGACGATGACAAGAAAACTGCTAAGGGGCTCAGCTAGAGACTCCCAGGGTGAGGATTTGAATCTTAGCTCTGCTGTGCTGTGACCTTGGCTAAGATCAAACTCTCCCCAGAAAAATGGGAGTTACAGCATATCAGCCAGCCAGAGGGTTATTATTTCCAACACTGAAGTACTACATTAAAAAAAAAAAAAAAAAAAAAAAAAAAAGTGAGACCCAGGGGAAGGAAGGAAAAAGGAGGCTGTGAGTGGAGAGGAAGTGACACGTTTCATGAAATCGGAGCTTTTTAAGGTTGTTTTGGGCACAGTTTCAAGAGGAAGTGCTTGTTATTAAGACAAACAATCACTAATCTAATCTCTATCAAGAGACATATTTAAGTTCAAGCACACTTTTTTTTTTTTTTTTTCCTCTTCTGGATTCTGGATTTTCAATTGAATGCTGGAATATGAGTATAAATCCAATGTAAGCAAAACAATTTATGGAAGAACCCCTTCTGATTTCTGTTACATGTATGAAGTTGAAGAAAATTGATCAGAAATCCAGAACCATTTAATTTTTTTGAACTTCTGCATAGAGCCCACTTTCCTAATTAATGAATTCATCTTCCTTTAGACTTCCTCCTTTGAAGGCTTCCCATAACCCTGTTCTTGTCAGCCTTCTCTCCACCGGGCTCTGAGTCCCCTTGGGCACCCCTACATTGTGACCATATTGTACCTGGTTGGATGGCCTGGGTACTTGTCTGCTTGCTCTCCCCTAGGTGGCTCCTTGAAGACTGAAAACTCATATTAGCTGTTAGGCCATTGCTGGATGTCGAGGGGATACAGACAAATAAGGATCGTCTCCCTTAGTTAGTCTCCCTTAGTTAGTTTTGTATTGCCATATAACAAATTACCACAAAGTGAGTGGCTTAAAACAACATACATTTCTTAACACAGTTTAATTTACTAACATGGTTTTCATGCACCAGGAGTCTGCCCACGGCTCAGGTGGGTCCTCTGCCCAAGGTCTCAGAAGAGCTGTAAGTAGGTGTTGACTGGGGGCTCTGAGGAGGATTGTTTCAAGCTCATTGAGATTGTTGTTTAGAATTCATTTCCTTGTTATTGAATGACTGAGGGTCCCTGCTTCTTACTGGCTGTCCCTGGAAGCTACCTCGCCTCCTAGAAGCCACCAACACTTCATAACATGGATGTTTGCCATGAAGAAAAGGCTAGCAGGAGAACATTTCTCACTGCAATCTGCTAGATTGAATCCACATAACACTATGTAATCAAAGGAGTGACATCTCATCACCTTTTCCTACTCTCCTAGTTAAGGACAATTTCCAGGTCTTGCCAACACTCAGGGGAGGGGATGATTCAAGGGGATAATTGGGAGGATTTGGGTATGTCTGCTTCAATCTCTATACATAATAAGATTCCTCTATACATTCCAATATTATAAGAACTTTCACTCCCCCCACCCCCAAAACAGTTATTCCTTTTCTTTGAGGCTTGTAGGAGAATAGCTTAATATTTCTAGCCCATGCTCTATTATCTGAATCAGTTCCTATGTTTTGTGGTTGCTTGTTAAGAAAATAAGTATGGCAATCTGATATTTACCAAATCATGCCTTAAAGTCTTCATGTTAGTTACTCAACTATTGGTTCTCAGCTCAAAATTCACCCTTCTGTAGTCTCTGTGATGCTGGGACTCTGCAAATTACTTCTTCTTTGTTAGCTGGCTTCCTGTTGGTTCTTCCAATAGGGGGTAGGAGGGAAGGAGCAGAGGAGAGGGCTAGTTCCTTCCTATTTGGCTGCTCATGCCAGCATTACTCCTTCACCCAGTAGTGGTAGTTGGTTCTGGTTGAGCTTCTTTCAACATTTCTAGAGTCAGCCTCACTGGACCCCTCAGAGAGCATCACGACTGGGCAGCACTCCCTTCATGGAACTCTGAGTCCCAGCTCCATGGAATCTTTCTCTAAGCTTGTAGGTTCTGATGATGCCATTCTTTTCTCTTTGTCTTCCTTAGTAGTGGCAGCAACACTACCTTGGTGTTAGTTCACCTATTACCATGGTGTTAGTTCCATGTTTTCATTTTGCTTTGTCAGTCATCCAACAGGTATTTAACCAAATCCCTACATTATATTCTCTCTGTTAAAATACCTAATATGGTTCATTTTTCTGACTGACCCTGGCAGACACAGTAATATAAATTTCATCCAAGTTGCCAAGAAATTATAGGGTTTTAATAACTGCAGTTGGAATTTTATACACCAAAGGAACTGACATTTTGCAAACAGTTGAAACCCATCTTCTGGTTTCCAAGTTGATACTTTTAAGAATGTTGGGCCCATAGTTACTTTTCCAGCCTGTGTAAGTCTTCCTGACTAATTAGTAATAGATACAAATAAGCCCACAGAGGGTGATTCATTTACTCCCCAAATTACAGTGAATCATGTCTGAAGAGACTCCAGCCTCTGAGAAGCCCAACCTTGGAAATCAGGACAGCTATTTGTGTGAAGTTACAGAATTTATTTAGATATCCCCATTTTACAGATGATAAAACAGAGTCATTTCTATTCAAGGCCTTCTTGCCAGTAGAAGACTTAAATTCAAGCACTAGAGTTACAAATGTCTCCTCACCTGGCCCCTGGACTGGTTCCTCTTCCTGGGCTCCCTGACTTTTTTAATGGCATCCATACCCAAGTTCAAAATGTGAATTACTGAAAGCTGACTCCAGCCATCCTTCCTGAAATTAGGCCTGCTGATCTTCCTCCAGAACATCTCCTTCATTTATATTCTACAGTCTCTGTGTTTCCTAAGGCTCTCGTTAACCTCCTGCCCAGGCTATTAACATAGCCTTATGATCAGTTTCTTTGCTGTTATCCATTTAGTCCACTGCTACCAGAAAATGTATCTCATATATAACTCACAATATTACTCCTCTTCTCAGAAATCTTTGGTGGCTCCCTATGGCCTACAGGGTAACAGTCAAATATCTCAGCTGGGAAGGTCAAACTTTCTTCAAAATTTGATCTTCAACTTTGTTTCCAGGCTTACCTCTTGTTTCTCCCTGTTAGGTGTCCTTTCTGCCAGCCAGACCTGTCCACAGCTTCTAGAACCTGGCCTAGGGTCCTGCTGAGCCTGTCCTGCTGAGCCTGTCCTGCTGTAGTTCACACACTCCCTTAGCATGAACTCCTCCTCCTTGATCCCATCTCCCTTCCCTAAAGACCTTCTCACATTCCACTTCCTCCACAAAGCCTTCCTCTCCTAACTGAATAATCTCTTCTTTCTACTTTCTTCAATGACCAGGGGAGACACATGTGGATGGATAAGAGCTACAGGAGTTGGATGGCTAACACCTGATGATGCCCTATTCTGTTTCCCAACACTGTATGTACCCTTAATCTGCATCACCTCCTCTAACTCTCATGGAGAGGCTATGAGATACCAACTTCCATTTTTATCATCAACAAAGCCGACTCAGTAAAGTTGCATAAATTATTCAAGATCTCATAGCTTATTTGCTGTCTTATGTAAGTTGTTCATATTCTCTCTTTTTTACCCTCCAAATGGATAGCTCCTTGAAAATAGAGAATATTTCTGGTTCAGCTATGACCCCCTCTTCTAAGTGTATGGAGCATCTTATACATGGTGGGCAATAAATCACCAATTTGCTGAAAAGTCTCAGAATTCACAGCTTTTGCCACCAAATTGTTTTGTCATATTCCTTTGTGCAGAATTTTATTTTATTTTGGAGGGCATAGTTCAAGCATACACCTGTATTCTATGTAACATAAGTTGAGATGGGGGACAAAAAAGGAAAAGTATTTCTAAGAAATTTGGAATAAATAAAATAAAATAAAATAAAATGCCTTCTACCATAATTTGAGAAATGGTCTTTACTTGGCAGGGGTTCCCAAAGTCCCTGCTTTAAGAAGTTACAAACAAATTCAGGAGCACTTTCAATTTGTAACGAAACTGCTCATCATGCACAGAATCCTTCTGAATGTCTGGTAGTGATCACTTTGTTTTCAAAGTTGCATTTTTGCTTCTTGGCATGTATTTTTAAAGCAGGGCATTGCCTGATACACAATGAGGGAGGTATGTCCCTTTGGAAAAACTAAATATAGCCGGGGTTAGGATGGGAATTATTCAAAAGCTACGCAAATGATGAATTAAACAAAAAGTCAGGAGCACGGATTCAAGGTCACAAGTTAGAACTTGGAGGTCAAGAAGGAGCTTGATTCTTTTGGAAATAATAAGGCTGACCTTTTGGGAGGGCAGCTGTGGGGAGATGGTTGTACAGATAACTCCTCGAGATTTACATGCAGAGGGACACATTTTTGGTAAATGCGTTCAGTTGCCTTTTACTCTGATTTCAGAGCTGTGAGTGCTGTGGGAAACACTCGTGGATTCGAGATGAATTTCAAAGAACCAAGGGCTCCTTATGCAGCCCCACATCCGGGTGGCCATTTCGTATTCTTGTGAGGGGCCCAGGGAACAGAGATGGAAGTGTCTGAGGTGCGGGGGAGGAGGGAGGAAGTTCAGAAAAGAGGCTAGGGTAACCAGACTGCTTGTCAAGCAAGTGGAGGAGGCGTGGGGGGGGGGGGGGGGGGAACAGGCATTCATCGTTTCTCTTTCTCTTTTCTGGGCACCTTGTTCAGGAGCCACTCCTCTGACCCTTGTTAAGGGACGGTTGTTGTAATAAAGTATCCCCACTTCGTATAGACAGGTACTGTGAATGGCCTGCCCCTGGTGGGACCAGGGTTTGAGGGATTTCCTGCACTGAGCCTGGAGTCCTGTTGCTCTCTCCCTACTGTTCTGACTTTGGTTAGGGTTGTTCTGGGTCATAGATAGGGCAGGGATAACTCGCCATCATGGGACCATACCCTTCTTGTAAGTTTGACTATGTTGGATGCCTTGATTGGTCCTAGCCCACTGGGCTGCAGGCTCACAGACTTTTGAACTTGCATGGGCAACCTTTTTGGCCTAGCCCCACAGCTATTCAGGCCTGTGGCCTTTGGAAGCCAGGGCTGTGGATCTGCTGTCCAACACTGGCAAGGAGACCTGAGCCCGTCTGTTGCTGGCCCCACAGACAGGCTGAGCAAGCATTCCAGCCACCTTGTACTGTGGTTCAAGTAAGGTGGGGCAACCATATCATTTACCATAAGCGTGGGTCACTTCTGAGAGTGAAAAGGAGCACTAATGAAAAATTATGTTGGGGCTACAAGCAAAAGCTGGAGTTGTCTTTGGGAAACCCGGAATCACGGACTGAAAGGTATCTTGGCTTCAATCTAATTTAACAGCATTTCTTAAGGGTCTCTGAACCAGGATTCATCCCCTTCTATAACTGGATGAGGACAGGTCGAGAAGTAATGCCAAGAGAGAGGGTCAAGAGCAATCATGGAAGCAGGAGCAAACAAAAAGACAACAGAAGGAGGGTGAGGTTATGCTCCAGAGCAGGAGAGGGGAGGGTACATAGGGAAGACATCAAGAAGCAAGTTGCTTGGGGAGCCTGGGTGACTCAGTGGGTTAAGCCTTTGTCTTTGGCTCAGGTCATGGTCTCAGGGTCCTGGGATCGAGCCCCACATTGAGCCCCACATTGGGCTTTCTGTTCAGCTGGGAGTCTGCTTCTACCTCCTCTCTCTGCCTGCCTCTCTGCTTACTTGTGAATTCTCTCTCTCTCTCTCTCTGTCAAATAAATAAATAAATTAAAAGAAAAAAAAGAAGCAAGTTGCTTGAGAGACATATTTCTGAGACATAGAGATGGCAGATTTCTAGAAGGGAAAAACAACAGGCGCAAAGCCATACGTACTGGAAAGCACATAGCATGTTTGAGGGATTGCAGGAAGGTAGAGAGTGATATGTGACAAAAGAGTGGCAGGGGACAAAGCCGGAGAGAAGCTGGGCCATGAGCTGGCCCCAGGCCAGGCCAGGCAGCTTGGATGGGGCTCTAGCAGGGCCGGCAACTGCGGCAACCCTTTGCTAAGGGTCATGATGGACAACTGAAAGACTGCAAGTAATGACGTAAACATATCTCTGGTTGAGAAAGACCTGGTGGGGTAGGAGGCAGGCTAGACAGGTGGGGGAAGAAAGGCAGGAGGCCACTGTGATAGAATTTTAGTATGCAATCAACCTTGTTGAGGGTCCGCCAGATGCCAGATAGGGTGCTAGGCTGGGAGTTCAGAGGTGAGGACACCATCCATTCCCCATGCCCATCCCAAGCCAGATGAGAAAAGTTAAGGGCCTGGACCAAGGCAATAGAAGTGATGATGGATAAGAGACGGTGAACCAGAGAGAGGTTTCAAGAGGAGCAAGAGATTTTAGGGCTGTCGGTTTGGGACGAGGTGGTTGGCAGTACCCTTCTCCGAAATGAGGACACCTGAGAAAGGCAGGTTTACTTCCACTTAGCTCCCCCGCCCCCTGGCCTCCTTGAACTCACTACATTTGTCCTATTGGATGAACTCACTACATTTGTCCTATTGGATAAAGTTCTTAGAAGCTTTCTAAAGGCATAGATGTTTTCGCTGGGTTCAGACTTATCTGATGCTGACACCTGAACAGGAACTAATTTAACAGAATGTACACCATCTTAATTCATTTTCCCCTAGAGAAGAGCTAAGCCCTGACCAAATTTGGGAGAAGAAGCCCTGCACAGGCGCATGGGAGACCTATGCTACAAGTGCCCCCCGAGTCAGCAGGTGGAAGGAACTGACTTCCTTACGTTGGTAACACCAGTACCAGACTGATTCCCAGAACACAGCAGGTGCTCCATAAATATGCACTGGATGGAACTGTGAGGTTGAGTCTCTTAGGTCTTAGCAAAAACGATGGTGAACTCAAGGGCTTCAGTTGAAGCCTGTTTCAGCTGGGAGAGGGATGAACTGGACTACAGAGATGAGGACAGGTGCATGGAAACAATGGGGATGGTGATGCAACGGGAGACTAGCGACAATGGAAATTGTCTCCTCTTTGAGACCTGAAGGGGAAGGAAAGGTGTCACCAAGCTGGTGTGTCATAGTCGTTAAGGAGAGGCATCATTCACAGAGAGCTAGCTGGGGCTAGCTGGGGCTGCGAGGAATTCCAACCATTCAGGAAACTACAACTTTGCATGGAAGGAGAGGAGAGGGGAATCAGTGCTCCATCCTCTCTGTCCTCCTTCTGTTCTGCCGGTGTGTCCCACTGGCTGAACCCAATCAGGAGCCCCAGAGCAGGGGAGCCAAGATAACCCAGGGGGGAGCGGCCATCCTCTCGGCACAAAGAGCTGGGAAGAGAAGAGCCTTTCTCATTTCTTTCAGTTTTGCGGAACTCAGGTCCAGTCACACGTGTGCTATTGAGTTGTTCATAGCAGTGTGGAAGTACATGGACCAACACATCGTTATTTACCTAAATAAATACTTATTGTTCATATATTTCTGTAACTAGTCCTGACATGCCTAGCAAGTGCCAGGTGCTTTACTGAGTCACAGACAGAGATGACTAGGGATCTCGCACAGATGCACAGACATACATAATGCTTTTTGTGTATTTCAGAAGCACAGATCTCTGGAACTACGCTCCTGCAAGGGAGAATTCACAGTGTACACTCTGACAGAGCCTGACAAATCACCTTTCTACAAAGGCCAACTTAGACTCTCAGGGTATTTGCACATGTGCATGTCACCACACCATCCCCTGGTCACTGGTCAGGTTAAGCATTTTTTTCATATTTTGACCAGTCCTTTAAAATGTTTCTTTGGGGGCGCCTGGGTGGCTCAGTGGGTTAAGCCTCTGTCTTCGGCTCAGGTCATGATCCCAGAGTCCTGGGATAGAGCCCTGCATCGGGCTCTCTGCTCAGCGGGGAGCCTGCTTCTCTCTCTCTCTCTCTCTCTCTCTGCCTACTTGTCAAATAAATAAATAAAATCTTTAAAAAAAATAAATAAAATGTTTCTTTGGTGACACGTAGCAGCTTAGAGCTTGAAATCAAGCTGCTTTCTGGATTCGAACTCTGTCTTTGCCTCTTGCTGGCTGCACGCGGACTTTAGGCAGCTTATGCTCCTCGTCCTGCATTCTTCATGTGTGAAGTGAAGATGACGATGCTATCTATCCTTCAGGGTTGTAGAGATTATGAAGTGTCTGGCACATAGTGAGCTTGATGTAAGGATTCGCTGTCGTGATATTTGGCCACATCTTTTGCCCGTTTTTCTCGTGCAGCGATATCAAAGCATGACCACGGCTAAGGACCAACAGAGAGAAGACAGCCCTTTTCTGTAGCTCTTGTCCTATTTCTGAGATTAAGAAATTTCTGCTATCCCTGCAACATGACGTTGCATGGACATGGTAGCACTTCATCGTCCTACCTGGACCATAGCTAAGGGTGCGTTTAGAGTGGGCAGAGGGTCATCTGAGTGTGTTGGTTCTTCTGGTGTCTAGTGTCCCACATCATTGGCATTTGACTGATGTTCTCCCAGAGGCAGCTTTGCACCGGAGAAGGACAGCTGGCTCACGCACTCACTGCTCTGGGCCAGTCCAGGGGCCTTTAAGCTAGGCCAGCCTTTTCTTGGGCAGCCACCAGATGGAACCTCTCAGAGCTTCGGATTTGCAGGAGGCCAGGTGCTCTGCACCCTCACTTGCAGTGGCTGAGGGCTGTGGTTGTGGCTGCTTGAGCGATTGCTCCCTTTGGGGAGATCACACGCCCACAAGGGGAATGCCTCAAGTTGCTGAAAAAAAAAAAATTGCAGGAGGAAGAGAAGAGCGGCTTCCTTTATAGGCCAGCCTCATAGTTACGCAACTCTGACTGTACAGTTTCAGATTTTCCGTACAAGTGAAGGTCACCTGAAGAGAGACTGAAAAGTTTGTCTCATAGTCACAGGAGAGTTCAAAGGTGTGAGTGTGTGTTAGCTTGAGCAGAGACGAAGGTGGGTGGAGAGTCCTACAGTGAGACTGAGACTGGCACAGGCCACGGAGGGAAGCCACGTGCCAGCCACCAACATAGCCCACACTGGCGCCAGTGCCCCTCTTCTCACAGATGCCGGCCACGTGCCAGCAATTGTCCCATGTGCTAGGTCTAACTCTTGTAATTATACAGCAAGGAACCTATTATCTCCATTTCAATGACGAGGAAAATTAAGTTCAAAACATTTAACTGTCAGGACCAAGATCCATCAGCTGGGGAAGTGGCAAGCCATGTTTTGAAAACCGATCTTTTTGGGGTCAGAGTTGATGTTCTTCCCATTGCCCAGTGCATGGGGTGGCAAGTTTAGAAGTGGAGGGGCCTTTTAAAATTTATTTGTTTGTTTTATTTATGTTACAGAGAGAGAGAGAGAGAGAGAGAGAGTGGGAGAGAGTATGTGTGAGTGGGGGCGAGGGGCAGAGGGAGAGAGAATCTTAAGCAGACAACTCACTGAGCGTGCAGCCTGATGCAGGACTCCATCTCGCAACCCTCAGATCGTGACCTGAGTGGAATGAAGAGTCCATTGCTTAACTGACAGAGCCACCCGGGCCCCCCAAAGTGGAAGGGCCTTTAGAGCTCATGATTCTTCTGTGCCTGAGTTCACAGAGTTAGCAGCAACACTGGAACCAGAATCTTCTCTCTTTTATTCAAGTGCTTTTTTCCAGCAGAGGATTTGATTTTATAAAAATATTGGCTAAAAAAAAAAAAAAAAAAAAAGTGGTTAATGAAGAAGCAACATGTAAAAAGCCGGGAGTCAGCTGGGGAAGCCAGCAAGGAGTTACAGGTTGAAGATGGGGATTTTGGTTCTACTGCTTCCTAGCTGTACGGGCAAGTTATATAACTTATGTGAGCCTCAGTCTGTCGTCTGTAAAATGGTAATAATCCTAATGCCGAAATAAAAATACTGAAAATGAATTGATGTAAGATGTATAGCAGATAGTAGGTCCTTAAATTATCTCTAGAAGGACAATTTTGAAATAATGTTGGATCCAAGATTTTTTTAACTCAAGGCAGCTTGGAAGTGGAATCTGAAAATATAGGGGCTATTTGTTGAAAATGGAAGCTGTGTAATGCTTAGCTGAGAACATAGCTTCTTGAATCAAGGCTGTGTGCATGCAAATATTGACACCACGACTGGTGAGTTGTGTGACGTCAGGCAAGTCACCTAACCTTTCTATGTCTGTTACTCAACTGTGATTGAGAGTCATCATGACATTTATCTCATTAAGGCTGTGCATAGATTAAATAAGACAATGCAGGAAAAGCATGGGCATGGTACACTGACGCAGCAAATGTTAGTTATCATTGTAAAAATCAGGTAACCTAGGATCTGAGAGTAGAACCGATATCATACAATCATAATAAATACACAAGCAGAAAGATCTGTGCTGTGGATTGAGTGCATGTTCTAAAATAGTAACTGAACATACCGTCTATACATGACTTGGGGGTCAATTCCAATACTGTTGATGTAATTTGGCAGTCATTTTTAACTGGCTTTTTAAAAATAAGTGATGATTTGTCTGAAGGCACACAAAAGTGAGACCTGCACTCTATGTACACACTAACGATGGGATAGGAGTCACTACTTTTCTGGAGGACAATTGAACAAGGTATGAAAAATCATAAAAATGTGCCGGTTATTTGAGCCATGCTTTAGTTTTATTCAAGAAAGTAGTTAAGGATGTCCACAAGATTCATTCATTTATTTTTTCAAGGACACTAAGTACCCACTCTTTGCCCTTGCTCTGCTCTGGGGATAGCATGGTGGAAAAGGGAGTCACAGAGGCTGCCCTCACGAAATTAATATCTAATAGGGAAGATCGCCATTAGACAAAGAATTACATGACCATTTTATGAATTACAAATGTGGTAAGTGCAGCAAAGGAGCTGCTAGTGTCTGTGAGCACAACCAAGGGATCTGATCCTGGGAGGTTTCCTGAAGAAGCTGCATTTGGGTGGAGACTTGAGAAGCTGAAAATGGAGAGTGAGGAGGAGCGCACCAGGCACATGAGGTGTCGTGTGACAAAACCATGTTCGCTCCAGCTGCACGGTGTCAAGGGATTTGGAGGAGGCTCTGAGGAACCTTTCCAGAAGGCTTTGACCATACAGAATTACTTACAAGACATACACACATGACATACATACATACATACATACATAAATACATAATTACTTACAGGAATGCAATGCTGACAAACCAAATCAAACCCAAACCCTAAATGTCTAACAATAAAGACTGGTTAAATAAGTTGTGGTATATCCATTCAAAGGAATAGAGAAGCTCTATACAACCTCCCATAGCATGGAAGACTATTTTAATGATAAGGAAAGAAATGCCTGATACACTGTTTTATGAACCAAAGTTATAAAACTATCTGTGCTGTATAATTCTGTTTTCATTAAAGGAGAAAGTGTGTATAGGCATAGGGAAGTCCAGGCATAGGGAAGTCCAGGGTAACTGTTTACCAACATGTTAACAGTAGTTATTTCAGGATGGTGAGGTAATAGGACTTTTCATTTTCTTTTGTTTATCTATACTTTATAATGACCACATATACACATGCACGCAGTATGACCATTACTTTTGTGACAAAAACCTTTTTTTTTTTAAGGATGTGCTAGGTTGGTACTTTAATATAGTGGTGATGTACACGGGGACCTGGAGCTAGCAGTCTCAACCTTGGGACCCCAGGTACATTTCTGTGAGCCTAACCTACCTTTTTGCAGAAGGTGGTTGTTGTATGGATTAACTAATTTAATGCTTAACAAGTGCTTAGCAGAGAGTCTAGTCCATTAGTAAGAGCTTGACAATGTTAGCTAGTGATACTCCACTGAGCCACCCAGGTGCCCCTGTTAGCTACTGATATTAAAAAGAAATCCAACCAATGTTCACAAACACCCTCTAGAAGTACTTCCTTAGGCTGCTTGGTATTGCATTTAGGATGGTGTTAGGGGAAGAAGGGCCCATTTTACAGTCATCGTTGCCCATCTTGTACCTGTGTGGATAACAGGGAGGGTTTAGAAATAGAAATACACTGGGGATGGAACAGACTAAAGGTTTCCATAGCAAACCATGACACTGGAAGATTCTCTCCATAGCCCACACCCAATTCCCTTCTCCCCTCTCTCCACCTCCTACTCTTTCCTCTCACAGTCCTCCCACCATCTCTCTCCTATAGTCTCTGCTGAGTTGTAAATTCTTCTGAGGCCAGAGACCATGCTTTAAGCAGGTTGAACATCAGTCTCCCCATAGCACGCACTTACTGCCAGGTTGTGTGCACCTGCTGACCTTGGCTGTTATGAGCAGGGAGACCTGTTAGAGACTCCCCCATGGGGTGTGACATTACTTGGGGGTAGCAGGGAAATGGAAGGGATAAACAAAGTAAAGAGTTATTTCAGGGGAAACGAAAAGTTCTTGGTGAATGATGAGAACACAAACTTTAGAATCAAACAGACCTGAGTTTGAATCCTAGCCTTATTTTTTAGAGCTACTTTTAGCTCTACTTTCCAATCTCAGCCAAATTTTTAACTCCTCCCAGCCTCTGTTTTCTCATTTAAAGATGGAGATGGTATTGTCTACCTCCTTGTCTCTGGTGAGGACTAAATGAGACTAGGGGGTGATGATAAGTATAAGTAGTGTGGTACCTGGCATTCTATTTAGATTTATTTTCTTTCCTCCTGGGATTTGAGAGCATGGTTAATAGAGGAAATGGTAGCACCCTTCAGAAAACTGGGGAAGCAGCAAGCCGCCTATTTTGTGGGCAAAGATGAATTTGACTTTGGGCATGTGGACTTCGTGTGGCTGTTGGGACAACCAGTTGGAAATATCCATCGGATTACTGAAGTGAAGGATAGACAGAAGTTTCTAACCATCTTCATAATTTATACCCATCGTTATGGGGGTTGATAAGAGGAGTTAAGAACTTTGAGGGCAAGAGTCATGAAGAAATGAAGAAAGACAACATTCAGAGTTCAAGACTATAGAGGAGGCAGTTTCTTTTCTTTTCTTTCTTTCTTTTCTTTTTTTTTTTTTTTTTAAAGATCTTATTTATTTATTTGACAGAGAGAGACACAATGAGAGACGGAACACAAGCAGGGGGAGTGGGAGAGGAAGAAGCAAGCTTTCTGCTGAGCAGGGAGCTAGATGGGGGGCTCAATCCCAGGACCCTGAGATCATGACCTGAGCCAAAGGCAGATACTTAACTGACTAAGTCACGCAGGTGCCCTGAGAGGGGGCAGTTTCAAAGTTTAATACAGGGTGATGAATGGATCAAGTTGGGTAAAGATCAAAATCACCAGAATTAAGGAGATCAAGAAACTAAAACCTACATGTGTTTTGTAGGAAAAAAATTCTTAAGATCTTTGACATAATCCATCTGGCAGAGCCAATATAAACTCCTCTATTGCCTAGATCCTCTGCTTTCTGAACATACTGGGCACAGCTCCCTATCTACGCTGTTCATTATTCATCACCCAGGAAGCTCTGTCAGGATCATGGTGATCTTTCAAGGTTCAGTACAGGTCCTGTGTCTACTTTCTCTTCTCTCTATCCCACCATGGTCTAACTCTCTTGCTCCTAAACTCTTAAAGCGTTTCCTGACTACTGCTCTTTTAGCATTGATTCCTTATGGCTGGGATGGGAAGTGGGTTTCATCCCACATGCCAAGAATGGTCAACTCCCACTGGCTGTTCAGAGAATTCTGAGGCATTTTCCAGATTCAGTGGGAAGAAGCCATGGTCCACAGGCATGTCTGTCAAGACCACTGGAATTGAGAGAGTGGCACGTGTGCTGGGTACTTGCTGACCACAGTAAATGACAGTCTCTGTTTGAGTTCCCCAGAAGATGCCAAGACAAAGGCTTGGGTTCAGGTAGTGAATTTGAGAAAGGAATCCTAGAACCCACAAATGACAGAATGAGGCAAAGAAGGGAGAGAGGTTAATAAACTGTCTGTTCAAATGGGGTATATCACTGGTGTGCAAGCATTCTAATGACTCTCTGGGAAACTCTGGGATCCACTTCAGAATCTTTCATCAGAGTAAGGGATGCTGGGCGTTGACTGAGGGTTGTCCTCAGTGGGGCCAGAGATAACCTCAGGAAGAGACAAGAGCAGTACAGACACCTGAGTGAAAAGCTGCCAGAATGTGGTAAAGGGTGCCTCACAGGTGCAGTCAGGTAAGTACGGACAGGGTGTGCACAGGTCCACGACCGAGGCCTGTCCTATTGTCTTTTCACCTCTTCTCATTTCTGTTAGCTGCTGAAGACACAACCCCGTGAAAACATATGACACAATGCCTCACACCTAAAAAGCGCTCTGTCATTTATAAAATAAATGATTGTTGATAAGTCTATGACGAGAAAGAAAAGGGACAATGATGAGATTTACCAATCAGTTTTGGGCTTAAAGTCCAACACTGTGCTGGTCCCATTGGCAGCTATGAAATCCAGGTTTTTGGCCAAAGCAGCGGGCTTCTAATTTATTTATTTTTTATCACACAGGTATCACTCAGAAGGCCAGAGAGTAAGTGAGATGGCATGTTCCTATGAAAATGACTGGGTTCTGGGGAAAAGTGGGGGATATTTTAATGAAGGCCCTTTAACATATTAACAGATTGCCAACCCTTACCTCCCCTGCCCCCGCCCCCAACAGAGCAGCACGGGATCACCTTGAGAGGTAGTTGAAAGCACTTCTCTAAGATGGGGTGCTGGGCCATCCAATCACACTATATGTATGCCCTTTACATTTTTAAACCATCTTTTGTAGTCAAAGGCCCTTCCACCTTAACTTTTCACCA
This sequence comes from Mustela erminea, assembly GCF_009829155.1. NCBI lineage: Eukaryota > Metazoa > Chordata > Mammalia > Carnivora > Mustelidae > Mustela > Mustela erminea. The sequence continues at coordinate 29,835,466 of NC_045627.1, read as the reverse complement.
GTGATAGTTACAATTGTGAATGAAACAAACACAAAATGCTTTAAGATATGGGCGCACCTGCAGAAATCTACCAGGATCTCACTGCGATGAACTGAATTGAGTCCCTGCAAAATTATATTCAAGCCCTAATGGGACTGTATTTGGAGACAGAGCCTCTAAGGAAGTAGCTAAGGTTAAATGACATCGGGGGTGGGGATGGGGCTGGTCTGATAGATTAGTGTCCTTAAAAGAAGAGACACCAGAGAGCTGGCACTCTTGTGCGTACGTGCTCTCTCTCTCTCTCCGTCTCATGCCCACCCTCTCTTTCCCATGTGAGGGCATAGCAAGAAGATGTCTGCTTGTTAGCAAGAAAGAGTTCCCTTACCAGAAACTGGATGGGCTGTCTCTTTGATCTTGGAATGAGTCTCCAGAACTGTGAGAGAAAATAGTTTCTGTTGTGTGAGCCCCACAGTCTGTGGTGTTTGGTCATGGCCGCCCAAGCTGAATGATACAATCAACCTAGCCTACCTGTGATGGTGCCCAAAGCCCAGGGCTACCAAAATGAATCTTACACTGGAGGAAGGCTTTCTCATCTGAAAGCCTCACTGTGGTTCTCACCACGGCCTTGAGAGAGAGCTTGGCTTGGAGCTTTTATTCCTGTCCCAGAGTCAGAGAGCTGAGGTTCTCTAGCATTTCATGGTGCAATGGCCGGCTCACAGTGGAAGTTCCTTTGGTGGATGTAACCGCTGAGCATCCCCGGTCTGCGATGGATGTTTTCCATCTCCTCTCCTGGGGCTTTTTATTTTCTTCAGCACTGCCTGTTCTCTAATGTCTCTAATGTCACTGCCTGTTCTCTAATGACTGTTCTCTAATGTCTAAGGTACTAAGAAAAGGCTTCTCAAAGCTACCTGAAGCTGTAATCTGGAATTGAAGTCCTAGCCAAGGGATCGTGGGCCAGGTAAAAGTCTCAGTTTGGGTCCCCCCCCCCAACCAAAGTTTCAAATCCACCTAGTTTATATGGGAGGTATGGGAAACACCAGTGGTGGTGGGAAGACCACAGGAAAAGGAAGGCAGCCGATCAAATTGTGTTACCATGCAGGTCACCACTGTGGGCCACTGGAGCTTAATCCCCCTGGGGAACTTGGGAGGGTCAGGCTAGAACACATGCCTCAGAATGAAATCCCCTGCCCCCAAGGGGCAAGGGAGCCAGGGTATGTATACACCAGTTCCTGTCTATTACTAGTTGATGGCTACTCCTCGAGGATATTTCTTTCCCAAAATATCTGGCATGCCAGAACACAGCAGGCAGAAGGTCTCCGGCCAAGCCTGGGCATTTGGCAGTTGAGCTACTAGGTGCTGAAGCAGTGGGGACCAAGCACATAGGGACACACCATCTGCTTTCTGCAAAAGGAAGTCTACAACCAACTCATTAAATGAGTTGGTGTTTGTAATGCACTTAGAACACTGTAGGGTATACAAGTGCTCTGAGTGTGGCAGATTATATTGTCCATACTTAGACACAGTGGTTTTTGATCCCATGTGTTCTTCAAGAATGTTGCCATTCCCGTGGGGCGCCTGCGTGGCTCAGCTGGTTAAGTATCTGCCTTTGGCTCAAGTCATGATTCTGGGGTCCTGGGATCGAGTCCTGAGTTGGGAATCCCTGCTCAGCAGGGAGCCTGCCTCTCCCTCTTCCTCTGCCTCTCCTCCCCGCCCCCACTCACATGCTCTCTCTCTCTCAAATAAATAAATGAAGTATTCCCTAAAAAGGGGTAGATTCTGTTTCTCCTCCTTCTGACCCAGTGGGACACCGTGACTGCCTTGATGAACCCAGGGCTGCAGAAGGGAAGCTGCTGGCTTCTGTGTCTGGGTCATATAGGTCTGCCTATCTTTCTGTCTCTTGCTCTTTATGTGTATATGTATACACACACACATACACACACACACACACACATGCCACACGCATGCACCTTGGGGTCCCTGCCCTAGACTGCCACACTGGAGGGGTCACATGAAGAGACTACAAGGAAATAGAGAGATGGCCAAGGAGCCTCAGCTGTTGGAGGTATCCTGGAGCTGGTGCCAGACGGGTGAGCAGAGCAGCCTCTATGAGGACTCACGCCATGCCATCTAATAACAGCAAGCCCAGGGCAGTCCCTGAGCCAGACATGCCCACCGACACAGGACCCGCATGCCCGATCCACAGAAACAGTGGGGCATAATAAATGATCGCTGTTATTTTAAGATACTACGTTTTAAGATAACTTCTTATGTCGCCATAGAAACTGGAACAGTGCTTGATAAATAAAATAAAAACAGTCTCACCTCCTCTACTCACAACCCCTTCTAAGATATGAAAAGAAACCTTCATATTCTGGATTTCATAGTCTAGCAGATGGTCATAGCCCAAACTCATGTTTCCTAAAATCAGATCCTCACGGTGCTGATTTGGCGAGGTTTTATGTAAGGCTGGTATGTTAAGGGTAAGGTGCAAAGGTTAAGTTTAGTCTTGGATGGTGCGTTGTGCTGATTCCTCATTTGTTTTGCTCCTCTCTATCCAGTAGTGGTCCGGTTGTCTGGTCACTCCCCTCCAGCTCCAGAAGTAGGCCCTGAATGATCTAAGCCACCAGGGAGTCCCAGACTTCTGGCCATAGTGATTGGACCACACCTGTCAGGTACAAGCCAATCAGCAGTTGCCTTTCCCTCAGAATTGACTAGGGATGGTGTCATCAGCACCACATCTAGACTTTTTGCTGGGGATTCTGAAACATAGGAACATTCTTCTCCTGGGAACTGTGGGCTTCCGAGAGACACACAGCAATCACTTTGCTACCACGAGGGAAGCTAGCTACACACTGAAGAGGCAAGATTGAAAAAGTCACAGAGAAATTTGTCTAGAGCCTTGATCAAACCATGTCTAAAGTCAAGCAGGTGTGGGAGCCAAGAAGTCATCTTTATTGTCTGAACCACTTTGGTATGGATTTTCTATTACTTGTAACCCAAAGTGTCCTAATGAATTCAGTTAACAACACATCAGCCACCGACACTAGAATTCTTCTTGAAGGACAGAAAAGACAAGTGAGATTTAATTTATATAAAGTTTCCTAACAGTCTCTTTGGGTGTGTTTTGATAAGACCTTGAGTTTTGCCAAGGAAATAACTACCATTTTCTGGCTACATCTTGGGTGTAAGTATGTATACATCATAGAATAACCAGGGAAAGATCTTGTCCTGGCCTGTCTCCTTGCTTCTGGTGGCCTCAGGCATTCCTTGTCTTGTGGATGGCCATCTTCTCCCTGTCTCTTCAGATCACTTTCCCTCTCTGGGTGTTTGTCTCTGTGTCCACATTTGCCCTTTTTAAAGGGTACCTGTCATACTGGAATAAGGCTGATCCTAATGATCTCATTTTAACTTGATTACCTCTACATAGACCTGATTTCCAAATAAGGTCACATTCTGATTTGACATATTTAGAGATTCAGTGTATTTTTATTGGGGGATATAATTCAACTCATAACTCTGGGATAGAAGGAGGGGTTTGGGAGGATATATATGGAAATGACAAGACACCCAGTATAGGAAGGTTTTAAAAAATACCTTACCAAACACAGTTGGCCATTGTCCACATGTAGGAAGGCCTTGCTTTGATTTGTAGAAGGGAAGGTCTGGGTTCCTGACAGAAGACTCTTTCTCTGCCGAGACACAGTGATGAAGATGAAAGAATCAGAGCCAGGTTCCTAAAACACAGAGCTTTTTTTTTTCCCCCCTAGCCTAGATGTTTCCATTACAACAATCTCTGTTTTGTTGGGTAATTTTTTTTTTTTTTTTTGAGGGAATACACACAAAGCTTTCTCATTGCATCCAACTGAATGAAATTTATGAAGTTTCTTACACAGTGTGTTCATTGTTTGGATTGGGATAATTGAAGTGTCAGGAATATTTGCTTATTGAAAACAACCCAGGAAGGCCCCAAATCCCCAGCTGGCCGGAGCCAGGAGGCATACCACATAGAGGACTGCAATTTCATCATGTCCTTCACAACAATGGTATCTTCCCAGGGAAATGAATTTCACACCTGAGGAGGGGGACTGGATTAGGAGTCAGAGAACATTATTTCTAATGCAAATTTCATTATTCACTCATTGTGTGACTAACTTTGGATAAATCCTTTAACCTCTCCGGGGTTCAGGGTTAAACTCACCTGAATAGCATGGTCTTGTCTACTTCACAAGAGGTATACAGGGGTGCTACGTGGATGAGAAGGGAGAATCCATGTGAAGACGTTCTATGAAGCATAAAATGTTACACAAGAATGTATCCCTGGTGATAAAAACGAATCATTTCTACTTTTTCTCCAAGGATGACATTGAACGAAGGGATCCTACTGGGTCAATGTTCTGGTTATTCTCCATTTTCTCCCCAAGGTCCATTCACGCTTTTTTGCCTGCACTTCCTTATCTTGTGGCTTCTGCTTGGGTCTGGCCAGTGAGAACTGTTCTTGAGAAATGGGAAGGTGTGGGGAGAGAAAAGCTGGAGTAAGTGTCGCTCTTGCTCTCCCCTTGACCACTGGAGGTTGAGGCAGTAGCTGCGTTCTCCCACAGCCACTGTTCTGACTGGACAGCCTCCTCCAACCCTGTGGCCCTCACTGGGCTCCAGGGAACATCATTCCCTCTTCTCCTCTTCAGGGCAAGGAAGATGATTGATCATTCATGATCACTGTAAACAGTCCCTTCATGGTCATGCTTTAACCCTTTGTACCATTGGATTCCCAAGGGACACTGACTGTGGCCATCATGACCACCTTGCGGACACTAACTCCACCGTGTTTGGGCATTCCCCAAGTTCATCCAGGCCTCCTCTCACAACCAGCGCTTCTGCTCTCAACCAGCCAGGTCTCTCAGGCAGGTTACCCTGGTATTTGGTGGGACCCACCAAATCTCCACATGGGACGCAGCAGTTTTTCTGTCTTCTACTCCCTAACCCCTGCCTTCCCATGTCTCTTCATGCTGCCCAGGCTTACAATCTTGGCTCCTACTTAGCATCTCTGCTCTGGTGTGCAAGCAGGCACCATGAGCCATTGCTTCTCTCCTTCAATATATTTCTTACATTCCTCTTTGCACTGTTTTCATCTTGCAGAGAACTTTCTGTGCTGCCTGCATTTCTGTGTCAGGATTTCCAATTGGCTTTTCTTTTTAGAGTGTATCCCCAACTCAAGACAACCCACAGATTTTTGCCATTCCTGAAACTTGGCTTTCATTGTGCCCCTTGTGCACCTTCTGAGACTCCTGACCTTGGCATTCAAAGCAATGTACCATCTGCTTCTTGGCCTTTTCAGTCTCTGAAAAACCTGTCCTGCTCTGTCACTCCCTTTGGACCACACCAAGGGCTTTCCAGCCAAAGCCCAGTGCTCACCTCTTACCTGCTCCCAGAGTGCCCCCCTCTTGCTTCGCTGAGTGAACATGCCCCCTTCTGAAGGGATGAACTCCAATGTGCTACTTGTTCTCTGAATGTTGGCCCCTTCGAGCCACAGTGATAATCCCTTCCTCTGGAGTCCTGTGGGAAGTCCTAGAACATCTTTGCTAAGGATGTTGGTTACACTGGTCATTTGAGGCTTCTAAAATGTTTTAGCACATGTCCTACGCGGTAGTAGGCCCATATCATTTATCGAATGAACAAATAGATAACGTGAAATACATTAGCTTATTGAAACTTCTGATTTTTTTTTTTGAGACTATTCATTTGAGAAAGAGAGGATGAGTGGGGGAGGGGCCCAGGGAGAGAATCCTCCAGCTGATTCCCTGCTGAGAACAGAGCCCCACACAGAGCTCGATCTCAGGACCCATAAGATCACGAGCTGAGCCAAAACCAAGAATTGGAGGCTTAATTGACTGAGTCACCCAGGCGCCCCTCAAACTGCTGATTCTTTTTTTTTTTTTTAAACTGCTGATTCTTTAAGGAGTGGGGCACTCATATGTATTTTGCATATTTGTGGGTCTGTGGTCCTGAAGCCACGTGATTACTCAGTTGGGTTCTGTGTCCAAAAACAAACAATGGTGATGATGAAGATGATGATGACAATACAATTTAAAATGTCTACTGGGCAACTGGGTGGCTCAGTCAGTTAAACATCTGCCTTTGCCTCAAGTCATGGGGATCGAGCCCTGCATCGGGCTCCCTGCTCCCTGGGGAGCCTGCGTCCCCCTCTCCCTCTGCCTGCTGCTCTGCCTGCTTGTATTCTCCCTCTCTCCGTCAAATAAATAAAATCTTAAAAAAAAAAAACAAAACCTGCCATTTACTGAGTATCTTCTATGTGCCAGTACTTCACATACATGTTTTCTTTTTACGCTTATAATCAACTTGTGAAATAAGTACTGTTACTCTGTCTGCATTATCAGGGAATGGAGGCTCAGAGCAATGAAGTAAATTGCTCCAAATCATACATCTAGTTAGGGGCAAGTCTGAGTACGCACCCAGCCCGAGGATGCTAAAGCCTCTTCTACCAAGCAACCCCCCTGGCAGAATCTGGAAGTTTGCAGCACCCGGAGCTATCCCATGTAGATCATGTCTACTTCTCTCCTCCCTACTGAGGGCAGGTACTCTTGTAAAACTCTGTACCACCCCCCCCACCAAGTGATGCCAAAGACAGTGTCTTGCACATCAGAGTTTGTCAATGGCTTCCCAGCTCTTCTCTTCTTTTCTTTCTTTCTTTTTTTTTTTTTAAGATTTTATTTATGTATTTGACAGAGATCACAAGTAGGCACAGAGGTAGGCAGAGAGAAAGGAGGAAGCAGGCTCCCCGCTGAGCAGAGAGCCAGATGCAGGGCTGGATCCCAAGACCCGGGGATCATGACCCGAGCTGAAGGCAGAGGTTTTAACCCACTGAGTCACCCAGGCGCCCCTATGGCTTCCCAGCTCTTAACCTACTCCAGGCCTGGATGGTTTCTTGTAGAAAGTCCTGGCCAGGTTGCACCACAGCTTTGAATAGGAATTCTCTTTCCATCTCACCCATGGGATAAAACCTTTAGTTTATCTAGTTACTTGTCTTTAGAGCTCTCCTCTTGCTATGCCTTGGCTTGGTGTCAGTTTAGCTATCAGTGTTGCCTAGAATCCTCTTCCCTGTGCCCTTGCAAGCTAGGGCTGGCCACAAGGGGCATTTGCTGGCTGTTGGGAAGGCAGAGGGAAGCAGCAGCAGCTCTTCAGCCTGGTGGAGGGCGCCAGACGCCCGCCCCCACCCCCCCATCCTGTGGGCGTGCAGCCACACCTGAGCCTGCACTTCCTCCAGCTGCCACCCAGGCTCTTCCTACAGTGTCTCAGAGCTGCCGGCCTGCCCTGTGTGCAGCTCCATGGAGAAGGGGCCAGCTCTGGCCGGTGCTCTGTGCTGGTCAAGTCGCTGCAGCCCTGGTTTCTGGCCGAGGCTCATTGCCTCTGGTGCTTCCTGGGCCTCCAGCGGGGATTGCTTGCTCCGCTTTAAGTCCCATGCTCCATCCTGATTCCCAAAGCCGCTGACCTACAGTGAGCTGAGGCCCCCGCCAAGTGCAGAGGTGGTGAGATGCTGCCGAAACCACCAGCTTCCATAGTTGGGCAAGGTCTAACCTTTATGACAAATCCCTTGTCACTCAGAGCAGCTCTGCTTCTCTGATCACAGTCTAGCTGACACATCCTTCTTCCCCGGGGCCCCAGAACACAGCGTCTTGGGTCAGGTGTCTGCCCCAAAGAAATTCTGTTCCCAGTGATTGAGCAAAGTCACCGTCATAGCAGGAAGAAACCCAGGATTGGTGAGCCTTTCATGCCCTGTCTCGTTGTCTCCCCACAAGATCGAGGTAGCTAGATCAGAAGTGACTCGTAGTGAAACCCAGCATAAGAGGCCACAGAGTGACTCAAGATTGTACCTGCCTGAGCCGACCTGAGCTGAACTCCGTTCTGCTGTCACTGCTTGTAGAGCTGTGCAGCCACCCCCACCTCTTTCTGGTGGCTCTCAGTTGCTGTGCCTGGAGCTGGGCTTGCCATTAGTCACTGTCACAGTAGAGTAAGGTGTTACCTAGAGCAAGTGCTCAGAGATACTTGCCTTCATCCAAATGTTTTAAAGTCTGAAATTTCACCATTAGAGAGTCATTCTTTTGGATGATGCTTCCTGATATTTGTTATAAACGTGACATACACCTTTCGTAAAGGGATCATCATACGGTTCTGAATTCAAAACCTATCTCTGCCCTTTTAAAGAACTGTGAGACATCAATAAAAATAATTATTAATCTCTTCAAGATGTAGTTTCCTCACCTATTTAAATGAGAATAATAATATCTACTACATATATCTACTACATAATATCTACTAATAATATCTACTACGATCAATGTTTTAGTCTGTTCAGGCTATTATAATAAAAATAGTATTGACTGGTTTATGAACAACAGAAATTTATTCTCACATTCTAGAGGCTGGGAAGTCCAAGATCAAGTTCCTGGCTGGCTCTGTGTCAGGTGAGGACCTGCTTCCAGATTTGTGTTGGCCATGATCCACTATGCCCTCACGTGGTGGGAGCAGCAAGGAACGTCTCCAGGGGCCCTTTTAGGAAAGCACTAATCCCATTCATGAGGGCTCCATTCACTTCGCCTAATGTCCTCCCAAGGCCTCCATGTCCTGACACCATCCCGAGGGGGTTTGGATTTCAGCATATGAACTCGGGGGGTGGGGGGGGGACACAAACATGCAAGTCCGTCCCAGTACCCAAGCTAACAAATATGAAAGTACCCGGCACAATGCCTGGCACAGCGTCAATGCTGACTACATGCAGCATTGACGCCCGGTTTCCTTTCCTTGAACTAAGAGATATCTTCGAATTTGCAGTGGGGCCCTGGGTGTGCACCATTATTCCCATACTCTCATGGCAGCTGGGGTCTAGCAGGTGATTGTGTGGGGGTTTGCTTTGAATGTGTGTCACATGGGTTTGATGGGGTAGGAGGGGGAGAGACAGACAGACAGACAGAGACAGAGATCAGAGGGAGAGAGAGAGAGAGGAAGAGTGGGCAGATGGGGGAGGGACAGGCAGAGAGAGAGAGAGAGAATCTGCAGCAGACTTCCCGCTGAGCACAGAGCCCCAGTCAGCGCTCCATCTCACGACCCTGAGATTTGACCTGAGCCGAAATCAAGAGTCAGACGCTGAACCCACTGAGCCCCGAGGATGTCCCTATTCTTATTCCTTACTGGTTTATTCTCTTCTTGGAATCTTGGGAAATTTTTGAAAATGTAGGTTAGATCTTACTTAAAACATGTCAGCTCTTCGTAGTATACTTGGCCTTCGATCAGAGCCCTGATCTGGCCCCAGCCGACCCCTCCTCCCGCCACTTCATTTCCCTCTTCTCCCCACCGCACCCACTGCAGTTCAGCCACACCCGAATTCTCCCAGAATCCCCAATTGGGGAGCTCAAGGCCTCACCCACGCGTGTCTCTCCTCTCCTTTCCCCTGCCCCTTTCTTGCTCCCTCCCTGCCTCCCTCATTCTCCGGGCTGACTCCCGCCCAGCCTTCCTATGTCTGTTCTTAGGGGATTTTCTCCTGGGAGACTCTCCTCCTAGGCCCGCCTGTTCTTCTTTCTCATAGATCTCTCCCATGCTTCCTTCTTGGAGCCTGTGTCCCATTTCAGAATCAGAGAATTAGGTGTCTAGTTGCTTTCTGCCCTGTTGCCCCGTCTTCTCCAGTGGGGATCTAATGCTCACGATTTCCGTGGTCTTGCCGGCAGCTTGCCCACTGCCTGTCTCACAGCTTTCCACGATGCTGGTTAATGAGGCATAAATATTCCACGTCGGAATCCTGGGATAAATCTAACTGCACGGAACTCGCATTTTTTTTTTTCAAATTTTAGGAATGTTTATTTTTTTCTGACCTTATTTCCATTTGGCTTGCCTTTGTGGACGAGCAGCTGAAGGCCGCCCAAAGGCGGCTTCTCCACATTCAGTGGCCTGGGTGGTGGGACCCGGCGGGCCCAGCACTCTGGTCTTCAGTAGGGAACTGCTGAGTCTCTGTGAGAGCACCTGTGCCCCTGTGGGCTGGTACGCGACTTCAAGCTGGTTAGCAGTGAACTCGGGTCGGAGATGCCTATTTCACCCTGAGGTTCCTCCTGGGTCACAGCCTTTCGAGCAGCGGTCCACTCTTTGTCTTCAGTCTTCAGGCTCTCTGTTGAAGTAGAGATCACGGAGGAACCCCATGGGTGCTCAGCTCTGGGATTAGTCACCCCCAGAAGACAACAAGGCGTGCGGGGGGCAGGGGGGCGCTGCCTGGATCTGGCTGGCGAAGTTTCCAGAGGTGAAGCGGCCCACAGTAGGAGTGGCAAAGGTCAGCCCAGCTTGCTGGCCCATACTCCTAGAGGAGAAGATGCTCCCGACACCCGGGTTCTCAATGGCAATGATGGCACGAGCTGCTGGCAGAAGCTTCTCCCAGGCTCTCCTCACATGTATGATGTGGATAGCACTACTTTTCCTTTCACAGATGCACTGGTCCATGGGGAAGCTGAGGTTAGTGCCACGCAGGTGGGTCCTTACTGCAGGAAATTTGAAGACTTCCTCCTCCTTCACTGGCAGGACATCAGGGCTCCGGACATTGTGAAAGTTTCCCTTTCAGTTATGACAGGAAACACAGAACGCCGCCATGGGGACCCCCTTGGGGTAGTGTGGAAACAGGGGGAATTTACATTTTCTCTCTGCATAGAAGAGTCATAGTTCTTAGGTTTGCAATCCCAGAGACTTAGAAAAGCCACTCAGAAAACGGAGATCATATTTCTCCCTAGATTTAATTTTTTTTGTTTGTTTCTATATTTCTTCTTAAAATTGAGGCATAACTTAATGCAGAGTAAACTTCACAAATACTAAATGCACAGGTGAATTTTTCATATGCATTCCCCCATGGAAGCATCACTCCATTTGGGATCAAGAATATCCTAGAAACCAGCAGGCTCCTTTGTACCCTTCCGATTCCCTAAAGCCCTCCCTGCCCCAGCTGGCCAGGTAAACTGGAGATTCACTGATTTCCATCTCTGTGGCTTAGTTTTACTGCTTTGAAAGCTCATGCACGTGGACTTGTACAGTGTCTGTGTTTTTGTTTCTGCTTCTTTTCCTCAGTATGTTTTGAGATCCTATCAAGTTGCTGTGTATAACAATAATATCTTAAGTAGCTTTTTGTTGAATGTACGTACTGCAATTAATGCATTTTACTACTGTCAGATTTTGGGTTGCTTTCAGATTTGGACTGTTATGAAAAAAGCCACTATGAAGATTCTTGCACACATGTTTTGGTGGGCATGTCTTTGAGGCTAGGATGAGGAGAGTGATTGCTGGGTCTCTATTGTTAAATCAGGTTCTTTTGTCCTATGGTGCCTTCTTCAGACCCGACACATCTTAATCTGAACTTACAACGGAGATGAGCAGGGGGTCGACATCCACATGGCACTTGGCTTTTGGGTCTGTGAGGAACGCTTTCTGTTGCTTCTAAGTGCATTTTAGGGGTTTGTGTCACAGTCATTTTACTATTCGATGATGGACTTGAGCTACACCAAAAATAAAAAATCATAATCAGAAGGGGTTCTGCCCGCTGAAGCTTTGGCAGAAATGATGATAAGTCATCTCAAACATGGATCTTGGGGCCAATAAGAAAATATTATGTTTAAATCAGTGACCTACAGAAACATTTCTAGGACTCACTTTTTCTAATTACAATGATCTGAAGGCAAGAGTTTTGGCTGTTCCTATAAATTGCGATAGCTGTTACTAATGTGTCATTATTCACCGACTTATACCACTGCCAATAGCAACATTGACTGTCAGCTATACCCGAGCCATGGGAGACTTCCTGACATAACCATGTGGTGATTTATTTTTTCCCTTCTACAGGAACACAGAGTTAATCAACTGCGACTACAGAACAACAGTCACTACGTTCTGTGGGCTCTTTTCCCAAAAGATAAATTATACCAAAGGAGGAAAAATATAACCTCTGTAGGTTCTTTCACTAAAGGCTTCCTACTTTAGTAAGGGTGCTTGCTTATTGTTTCATATTTCTAGCAGAGAGTTCGCCAACGCACCTCAGTGTCCTTCACAAGGTCAGAGAAGCTCTGTGTCTGGTCCAGGGGCGGTGGTCAGTGCAACTGGAATCCCATCCCCACAGGAGGCACTGGAGCTATTGCTTCCCTAGACCGCAGACAGGGCTGAGACTGCCCCGTAGCTACTTCTAAGAACTCAAGAGTCTTATCAGTGTGGGGGGCTGGGACCACACAGCAGGGCAAATGAGAATGTTCAGTAGAGGAACTACTGGATACAGGTCACAGGAAATGTCTGAATCGTGCTTTAAGTGGAAACTCAGAGACAACCACACCATTTGGATACCTCTAAGGAGTCCTGAGACATCCTTCTCATTGCAATGACACCCCAGGAACACAATTTAATCCACAATAGCATTAAATGATTTCATTCTGTTCTCACTAGAAGCTTAATAGAAGCAGATAGGGTCATCCGCAGTGCTAAATGTGGGAATGGGGATTTGAACCTGGGCAGCCCAACTCCAGAGAACCTGACAGAGGGTCTGGGGAGGACCTGTCCTGACACCTTCCATTCTCCACCCTACCTTTTCAGACTTCAGCTGAAAATATCCTGCAAGGGCACCTTTTCCATGCAGAGGAGATGAAGAAACAAATAAACATGAGGGAGGAGGAAATGGAAAATAAAACCCCCACTGGGTCTGGCTATTAATGTGTCTGCACTGTTCCTACACTTGAATAGATCTGATTCTGAGTCTGGTACTGAAAAGGAACCAAAAATGACCTTGAATTGAAACTCTTGCCCAGAAAGGTGCGGTGATGAGCTCAGAGAGACCACAACACACCTCTGCAAGGGCTCTGAGCACTGCCGTCATGGTTGCTTCCATTGGGCTGAGGGGGAGCTGGTTAGGTGGTTTCCGGTTCTGAGGAACTACCTGACTGCCAACGCCAAGTCTGGGTTTTCCTCTCTACAGGATGGAGAGGATGGGAGGTGAGATGGCCTTTCCAAGGAGAGAGTCTTCCATCAGTGGCTTCTTAAGATGTGTTGACTTTGTGAAGGCAGAACCCCAGTTAGCAGGAACATGGGGCAGAGTTCTCTTGAACAAATGCCAATGTTAGCTGAGCCCTCCCGGACCTCATTTCCTATTATTCTTCTTACTTGCTCTGCTACAGCCACACTGGCCCTTTTTCTCCTCTTGGAACATGCCAGGGACATTCCTGCCTCAGGGCCTTTGTACATGCTCTTTCTTCTGCCTGGAACTTTTCCCCTAGATACCCCCTGAGTTTTATCTCTCTCAAACTTTTCCTCAAACATCCCTCTTTTAGCAAGGTTGTCCCTGGTTACCTATTCTAGCTATAACTACATTCTGAACTCCAACCTCTCCAACACACACACACATGCTTCCTCTCCTCTTCCCTGCTTTTGTTTACTCAGCACACCCCACTGTCCCATCTACGACACAATTTACTGACTTCTGTTTTTTGACTGTCTCACCTAGTTGGAAGTAAGTTCTATGAAGGCAAGGATGTTTGTGGGCTTGTTTCTGTGCTCTAGTACTTAGGAGAGTATATAGCCAGCACTCAGTAAAAACATATTGAGTGAATTAGTGAATCCTAACTCTGCCAGGTTAATAACCAGGCAACTTTTCACAAACTGGATAACTTTTTTTTCTATGCTTCATGTCTGCAACCATAAAACTGAGGGGATAATTCCCACCTTCCCCTTGTGATTTTTAAACAAAATTACCAAAGTACACACCTAGCATGACATTTGCATATACTCAATGATTTACTTGGTGAATTCAGTGAAAGTAATACAAGTAATAGATGCAAATATTTGTAGATTATTTCCTATGACCCAGGGACTGCTTTAAACATTTTTCTTAAAGATTTTATTTATTTATTTATTTGTCAGGGAGAGAGAGAGAGAGAGAGAGAGCCCAAGCAGGAGGAGTGGTAGGCTCTGCCAAAAAAGAAGCCCAATGCCAGATTCAAGTCCAGACTCTGGGATCATGACCTGAGCCAAAGGTAGATGCTCAACTGACTGAGCCACCCAGGCATCCCTGCGTTAGGCATTTAATATACCTTAATTCACTGAGTCTTAACAACAGCTTGTAAAGTATGTACTATTATCATCATCATCCTTCTTTGAAAAATAAAGACACTGCAGGAGAAATTTGCCCAAGGCCACATGACTAGAAAGTCACTGAGTCTGGATTTGAACTCAAGCCCATCTGTCTCCAAAGTCCAAAATTTAGCTCCATCACCACACTGCTTCCCCTTGGGAAGAAGATACAATTAATATAATGCACGCATAGAAAAAATTTGAGCAGTGAAAACTTCTATTTACTATTTAGTTTTTAAACTGCTATCTCCATGGATCAAAGGTGGTAATCCTTCAACTTCTTAATCAATTGGAATATTTAGAAGGTGACCAAACTGTGTTTAACTCCAAGCCATGAGATATCATTGGCCATGAAATACTACCATCGAGGAGATATTTGGAAACTGTGTTTTATTTAGACATAGTCTATGTGAACCAATACATTTACATTTTTAAATAGAGAGCAGTGTCATTTAGTTTCCAAAGCGGAGTGGAAACAAAAACTAGGGCCACGTAGACATGCCCTCCACTGAGCACCTGCTTTTGAGGAGGTCTCAGATCCTATCCTGTTTTTCTTGTGAACTGGCTTCCATCACTTGTGACTCCTGTGCCTTTAGTATATCTCATCGCCTGCAGTCAGTCATTCGTCATCTATTTTAAGTTTGTTTTTTTCAAACACTATGTCTCACTCATGGGAGAGCTCGGGGAGGCCGTGTCTTCTCCATTCATGGTGTTGGTTCTTAAGTGACCATACACTCAACAGGGGGGCTCAACACGCACACACTTTCCAAGTCGCCTTTAAAGGTTTTCGGTTCCCTTTTTTCTTTTTTTGGTTTCTATTGCCTTCCCATTAGTGGTTAAGACATTGCCAGTCTGTCTTTCTTCTCAGGAGCTCTCTAGAAGCCTTCTAGAAAACCCATGAAGGAGTTCAGCTGGAACCCCGTTGTAATTTCTCATTGTTTTCAGTCTGGCATCTTCTTTGTGCGAGTAATAGTCAGCCATTCAAGCCAGCTGGAAACAAAGGGTGTTAGCATATTGTATTATGTCACATCATTTTTACTGTTATTTGTTTATTTATTTTAAAAGATTTGTTTATTTTAGAGGGGGAGAGAGCACTCCTGTGCCCACGCCTGAGGGAGGAAGGGGCAGGGGACAGAGAGGGAGGGAGAGAGAGAGAGAGAGAGAGGGAAGCCAACTCCCTGCTGAGGGCAGAGTCCTAAGTGTCTCTATTTGCCCACCCTGAGATCATAACCTGAGCCAAAATCAAGAGTCAGCCTCTTAACCCGCTGAACCGCTCAGGCACTTGTCACTTTTTAAAATTTTTATTTTATTACCTTCTTTTATTTTATTATTTATTTTTTCAGCTTTTAAGGAATCTATTATACATAAAAGGTAAAAACAAAGCACAAGAGAAATTGAAATCAAAGTCTGGAATTAGACATAAAAAGCAAATATGAAGCAAAAGAATTCTGGTAAACCCAAAATACAACCACACAAAATAAACTTTTAAATAGAAAATATTTATAAATAAAGAGGGAGTAGTAAATAATAAAATAGAACATAATTTGACAGAACTATAAGAAAAGTTGACAAATCCTTATGGTAAATCATGTGAAAAGAACTCTTTCAATTATTGACAATTAAATCAAAGAGAAAATACATACAGTATGCTTGCAAAATGCAATTAGTTAACCTGATCTGATAGGCATATTTAGAACTCTGTCCCCAACAATTGGAAAATATCCATTATTTTCCATCGCATCTAGAATATTTTATAAACTGATTGTATGATATCCCATGAGAAAAGTCTCAGCATATTTCTAAGAAACAACATCATTTAGAGCAGGTTCTCTGACCACAATACAAAGAAGTTAGAGTTAGTAAGAAAAAACAAAAATGCCTCCATCCACCCAAAAATAAATCCATATTCTTTAGTTGAAAGAATAGATCTTAACAGTAATTAATAGATATTTAGAAATAAAAAATACGATGAAATGATCTGAATCAGGGAAAGTGTTATGAGAAAGAAATAGTCTAAAATGTATATATTAAAAAGAAAAAAGACTGAGATTTAATGAGTTAATCGTTCAACCTCAGATTGAACTGAAAAACAAGTAAGCAAACAATCCAAAGGAAGGATTTAAGATAATAGAAAACAAAGATAAAATTGTGAGGATTTAGAAAGTGCAAATGTTTGTTCATTTACATTTTAAATAAAATAGAAAATAATGAAATTATTAAAAATAAAGGGGAGTTCTACTTCGTCTTCTTTCTTCCTTAATCAGACCTGTCCAATGGCCATCAGGTGGAGCTAAGCAAAGTGATTGTGTCAAGGAAAGAGAGAAGCTATGCTGGCCCAGAGAAAGGTGGAGCCCAGGGATAGTGAGGAAGTCATCGCTGCTAAGGGATGGCAGCGTGGTGCATGTTGGAACCCTGCATAGTATGAGAACGCTACATGGAAAGTGGCCAACCCCATGATGAAGAGCACCTCTGCCCTAAAGAAGGTGTGAGTGGAGGGATCTGAGCTCAAGCTAAGTGAAGAAAGAATCTGCACGTGTACTCACATATGTTCCCTCACATCCACTATTAGATCTTAGGTTACAAATCCTGTTTTCTACTAAAAGGAACCAAGGATACTTGGAGAAATAGTAGATTCCAGGGCTAAGGCAATGAAAGTAACAAATAATCCTGGAACATCTTATTATGCCCGAAGGTAAGGAAATGCTAAAATATAGTGAGGACACGTCAAAAGGACACAAAATTCAGCCTGACAGTTTCCTACCAGCAAAATCTGGAACACACGAACATCAAGAGAAATTATAATAGTGCAGTAGGTTGAATAGCGTCCTCAAATTTATGTTCTCCCAGAATCTCAGAATGTGATCTTATTTGGACAGAGGCTTTGCATAGACAATTAAGTTAAGATGAACTCATACTGGATCAAGGTGGGTTCTAAGTCCAATGACTAATGTCCTTATGAGAAGAGGCTGCACAGGGTTACATTCAGTGAAGGCCATGTAAAGATAGAGGCAGAAATCCCAAGAATTGCCATGTCACATTATTTTTAAATGATAAAGGAACTTTCATGGAAATCCAAGAACAGGAGCCACATTAAGCCTTGACCTCAAAGAACCCAGAGCTCAAAGGTGACTCTAGATCCACAAAGGTTCCTGAGTGTTCAGAGGCAGAAGTTCATGGATCTTTAATTTCTGTTAGACACCACATGTCTACCTCTGGTCCTACTATTAACTGATGGCTATGTTTGCTTCAAGGTCAGTGTCTTTTTTTTTTTTTTAAGATTTTATTTATTTATCTGACAGACAGAGACAACAAGTAGGCAGAGAGGCAGAGAGAGAGGGGGAAGCAGGCTCTCTGCTGAGCAGAGAGCCTGATGCGGGACTCGATCCCAGGACCCTGAGATCATGACCTGAGCTGAAAGCAGAGGCTTAACCCACTGAGCCACCCAGGCGCCCCGAAGTCAGTGTCTTAAGAGAGACTCTGATTGGTCCAGTCCATCTTTGGGGGCAGACTATAATTCCCTGCCCAGCATATGGATTGTGTCCAGTTGGCCCAGGGACCTGGGTGGGGGCCAGTCATCAGTGGACAGAGGAGGTGGGGCACTGGCTCCTTAACGTGGCAGTCTGGGCCTGCCCCTTCAGCAGGAAGTGTGGGCAGGGTGGATCCCCACAGAAGAGGCTGTGGGTGGGTTGGCACAGTGCTGACCTTTCCAGAATACCGTCTTGTAAAAGAATGATGTGTTACCCAAATCCCACAGTGTTATACCCAGGTTAGATATTGTTGTATCAACAAAGATATGGAAGCAGCTTGGAAAGACATCCACAAAGCCACGTGCATTAGCCATTTGCCATTAGCGTGCTTAAAACATGACACAAATGTCATGCTTTGTGCTATGTTATTTAAAAATATTCATCCTTTTGTCTGACAAGTTTAGCTGTGAAAGCCGGTGGCTTTCTCAGTCAGGGCCTCCAAGTTTTGGCAAGCAGCTTGCACTTGGCATAAGGTTAGCTGATGCCATCCAGAGAGAGTTCAGTGTGATCACCAGACCAAAGCTGCCTTTGCCTTTGCAGGTTCCCAGCTAGTTCTTGAGGTTTTGCTGTAACAGAGCTGGTCAAACCCACTGATTGCTTATTATCCTGATGAAGTACCCACCGTGCCATGGGCCACAGCATTAAACACAGACAGAATGGACCGATGGATTCACAGGTCTCTTGTGTCACGTCTATGGTGCCCGTGTCTCTGGAGAGTATTTCTCTGAGGACTGGCCATAGCCACCTGGGGACCCTGAAGGACAAAGGACACAGTGGACCCATTTTTGAGCAAGGTGAGACTGTCAAAGGGCACAGGTCCTGTTCCAGGGCTGGATGCATTGCTGCCACGGGTAGGAGTTACGGTGGTGCTGGCGGAGAGGGGTACTGCGGATATAAGGGCATATGACATGACCCACTTGGCTGGTATTTCAGTCCTGGCAGAACAAAACACCCTGGACACAGACCACATCCTTAGGCTTAAGGTAATTGTTTTAAGACCGATTGAGTCACTACCCACAGCAGGTGTCAGTGAGAGGCATTCATCTGAACTCTACTCTCTTTTCTTGAGTCCCCAGCAGAAACCAGTCTCTCCTGATTTTTTCCCACCTGCTGACAGATATTTCTTTCTTTCTTTCTTTCTTTCTTTTAAGATTATTTATTTATTTATCTAGTTGAGAGTGAGAGCAAAAAGAGAGCAGGAGCACAAGCAGTGGGGAGGAACAGAGGGAGAGGGAGAAGCAGACTTCCTGCTGAGCAGGGAGCCTGACTCCTGGGACTCGATCCCACGACCCTGGGATCATGACCTGACCTGAAGGCAGATGCCTAACCAGCTGAGCCACCCAGGTTCTCCCAGACATTTCTTTTAAGAAAACATTAATGTCTGAATTATCTTGGTATTTCTGCCATGACTTGGAACACAGCAGGCACCAACTAAATATGCGCTGGGTAAGTGGCAATAAGAACTTAATCTGCCTTTTCAGTCACCAGATCAGCTGGGTTCCAATGTTGCCTCACTGTTCTCTCTGCACACTTACAGTATTTGGCACAGGAGGAAGGTCAAGGGGGGACAACGGACGATGGAAGCTAATTTCACTGTTGAGTTTATTTAAAATGTTCAGATGTCTCTAGTGGCGATACTGTGAAACACCATCACTGTGTCTTGTAATATAGGGAAGGGCACACGGGCCCAGTTAATTACCAGAATGAGGACGGAATTCCTGGGCAGATCTGGAAAGCTTTCTGCGTGTAGAGAAGAAGGTAGCAGAGAAAGAGGACCAAAGGGTAATAGTAACATTTCCTGACACTTTACCATGTACCAGACCCCATCATAAGCATTTTACATACACTAAGTCATTTAACACTCACAAAAACCCTAGGGGGAAGGTACTATGATCCCATTTTACAGATGAGTCTGGTGCAAAAAAGAGCAGGTTGTCCCCTGGCCCATGTTTTCTGAACCACTGGGCTCTGTGACCCACTTCTCCTCCTGGCCCTCCTTTTCCCTCCCATTCTGTCTGTCCCTTATAAATTCAAAATCTTGTTTAATAAATGTTAAATATTGCTAAATATAAAATACTAAAATATGGCTTAATTAAAAGTCATTTCTTCACTCACGCATTTATTCACCAAATTTCATGAGCCATTATGATGTGACAGACGGTTCTCCAGCAGCGAATGTATTTGCCTTCTCAGGAAGCCTTGAGTGGTCACAGATGAGGTGACAATCATGCCGGATTTTATCCTTGGGGGGCCAAGCTGGCTCTTTTCTGCCAGAGCTGAAGCAAGCTTAGGTCTTCGATATTCCTCAAAATAGAGTGTCAGTAAGATAGACAAATCCATTTTTTGCTGATATGCATGCTTCTTGGAGCATAATGTTGATACAGTGTTTTTCAACACAAAACAGAACTTTCCTTCACTGGCGTGATGCTGGGGAGAGATGCCACGAAGGGAGAGGTCAGACAGCCCCGGCCTGCCACAGCTGTGTGTGTGGCTGCTTGGACAGATCCATTTTCCCAGTCACGCCAGATGAAGGAGGGCACTGCGTCGAATCTGCGGTGCCAAAGACAAGACTACAAAACCTCCACTTTTCTCTGGCTAAACAATTCTCACTCCCTAGAAGGGTCTCTTTGGTCCCTGCCTATTTTTACTGTTGGCATTTGGGGCAGGTGACAGGGAATTCTTCCTTGCTGGAAGCTGGAGGTCCTGTCTGAGACAGAGTGGCCAAGTCCAATGGCAGAAAGGTTTGACTCAATCCTTACAGACAAAAAGAGTCACTCTTACAGAATTTTACGTGTCCTATGTACCACTCTGCTCAAAGTGCAGAGATGACGTAATTCTCCAGGTAGTATACTCGGGCAAAGTGGAGAATGAAGGCAACATCCAGAATTCTGGTTTGGCAAGACGAGTACTTGCTGATAATACAACACTACTCTTATACCCAAGTACCTGGAACAGGCAGGCCTATCCTGGTGCTCAGAAATATTCGTGGAATGAATGCATGAATAGGAAAAAAAAAAATCCAGAAGGGTGTCAATTGTGAATGTTTAAACTATCTCTTTATTTAATTTTTGTGGTTTCAGGTTTTTATTTATATTCTAGTTAGTGCCCATAGAGGGTAATATTGATTTCAGGAGTAGAATTTAGTGATTCGTCACATAACTACAGCAACTCATGCTCATCACCGCAAGGGCTCAGGAATTATCTCTTTACTGGCTACAGGTTCTGATTTTTCTCTTATAAATATGTTATTTGTGTAATAATAATTTTAAAAATGTAACGCTGATTAAGATAGGACTGGGCTTTGCTGGCTACCTTATTGCCAAGCTCAGCTTGATTGCCAGTAGTAGAGCTACAACCCTTGTGGGTGAGTTTCTGGAAAAGTGGGCTTTTTTAAGAATCCAGATCAAGTTAACATTTTCTAGCTAATAGAGAGGTAACTACTTTTTTCTCTAAGCAACTGGTTTCTTAAAAGCACAGAAGTAACTACTCTGTTCTCTAAGCAAAGGGTTTCGTAAAATCAGAGTATTAGAAGTCATCTTGCCCAGTTTTCTTAGTTTTCAGACGATTCGAACCCAAAAAGCCTTGAGGCTTTGGCCAAACCAGGGATGAAAAGGGGCATTAGCATTTAGCTCTTCTGACTGCGTGCACACTTTGCCATTTTGCACACCGTCAGCCAATAACCCAGCACGACATCGTGGTATACTCAACTGGATAACTGAGGAAAATTTAAGGAAGGGACTATTTAAAAGGATGGACAGAATTAAGAAGACCAGCAAAGGGAGTGAAGCGCTCCAGGTCATGTAAAGATGAAGAGCTGTTACACCCATAGTCCCGGGAGAGACAAGGGCAGGAGCAGTTACAGACCCCCAGGGAGGAGGGGCACCAAGAAGGCACCTGCCAGGCACTGGCTTGGGTAGAGAGACACAGCCCATGGGCAACAGCCTGAGTAGGGGGTGAGGATAACCCAACCTCATTCTTTCCCCAAATGGAAGCCAAAGGTCAAGTGACCTTGTCAATTCAGTTTAAAGAGGAGCTAGAGCAGGGTACAGAGCAGAGTGAGGAAGGGTGGAAAGGTTCAGAGTTGAAACAGTCAGCACACTCACCCTCTAGAAGATAAACCTGTTCCTATCTCCAACTTGAAATCAGTAATAATCTGGACAGCTGAGACAATTTTTAAAAATTCGTATTATACAAATAATATATATCTGTAATAGAGAAGCCAGACCATGTAGCTGTCTAAAGAGATTACAGCTACTTTTGACATTTAGGGTATTTACATTTCTAGGTTTTTTCTATTCATTCCTGCCACAAACATTTATTGAATGTCAATGTTCACACTCCCCTTGGCCATGTGTATATGGAAATAAAGAAAACGAACAAAAATTCTTCCTCTTCAAGGAGCTAACATTCTGGAGGGGATGCGTCACAATAAACAGATAAATCACCCAAATGACTGTTTGTGAGATGATGGTTAAGTGGTAAGAAGAAAAATAAAGCAGAGGAGAGGGATGGGAAGAGTGAGACTGTACTTGGGGAGATATTGTCATTTTAAATAAGGTGGCCGTGTGTGTGTGTGTGTGTGTGTGTGTGTGTGTGTGTGTGTGTGTGAAAAAGAGAAAGAGACCAAGCAATGACTGTCTATTTGTAGGGCTTTTCCTCTGGCTAATTGCTGGTGTTCAGGTAATGGGGAGTGTAGGTGGTGTGACTTCCCCCCTCCCCCGCAGTTTCAAAATGTCTCTGTTTAGATTTTTTAAAGGGCAAAGCTTTCTCCACTCTGTATACTAACCATTTAAAAAGTGCCGTGGGGAATCCTCAGTGCAAGTTTAGTAGCTGAATTCTTGATATCTATCTGTCCCTTTCTAGCTGAGTGACTGGGGGGGAAGTCATTTCACCTCTCTGAGGTTCAGATTCCTCATGGGCAAAAACAAGGGTTTTGGTGACAATTAAAGGAAATGAGATTAGATCTGTGAGGGACCTGGTGCACAGCACACAGTTGATGGTCAGTAGGTGGTGGTTTCTTTCTTTCTCTGGGCAGAGCTGGGTAAAAGTCGTGTTCTGGTAAAAACTACAGAGTCAAGATGCACAGAACTGGAGAGTTTGTCTCCAGTCTCTGACTGGTCATAGCTGTATCAGTTGGCCACTTATGTCCACAGTGGAGGCCCAGATGCCCCCTTGCACAGTTGACAGGTCTTAGAACCAAGGCTTGACTCCAAATGTGGCTGATAACACAGCCAGGGCTCTCTTTGTTAGGTGCTGTGTTCCTCCCCTCCCCTGCCCTGCTCTGTCCCCATGAGGAATGGTCAAGGTTGGATTGAGCCACAGAGTAGGGAAGGGTTTTCTCCTTGAAAATTGAAGATCGCTAGATGATCCCCTTCATCATGCTACTGGAAAAGGTTCTTTACTAAGTCCCACTGATACTATGGTTCTAAAGATGGGATGTTAGGCTGATTGTCTGTAGATTACCAGGGGAAATTAAACAACAACAGCAAAAAAAGCCAGGACTTTACCCCTTTGAAATCCTAGTGAAATAGGCCTGGAGAAAGGTCTGGGTGTCTATATTTTTCAACATGGCCCCAGGTGTTTCTGATGTACAGTCAAGTTTGGACAACACCTCCCTAGGACCCAACCTAATGCATCTCAGAGATCTTCTTTTTCCTTTTTCTGGATGCCACCAGAATCATGAACTATAAGTCTTCCAAATGGTGAGAATGTTGGGTAGTCTGACACAGGCTTCATCCAACTCTTTTGATAGAAGTCCTAGGACAGGTCAAGGTCTAGGTGCCTTGAAACACTAAGAAAAGAGACTACCTCTTAGTCAGCCCAGCAGTCAGTGTTCTCTGGCCGCTGTAAGAATGTTCCATCAGCTATACTATCTTACAGTACACAGCTTCTGTGGGGACACAATGAGAGACCTTGTCCAAAGCTTTGCCAAAATCAAGGTACACGATGTCTGTCTGTGCTGCTCCGTCCACTTCACAAACTAGAAACCCCAGCAAAAACAAAGTACTTTGGCATAACTCTTTAGATCAGTGAACCCACACTAACTGCCAGTGATTATCAACTTCTTTTCCAAAAGCTCAGAAGTATCTTTTTTTTTTTTTTTTTTTAAGAAACAGAAGAACCTACTGTCCTCTTGGTAGGTTTCCACGAATGTGTGTGGGAAAATGGTGCCCGTGTAAGTCAGTAGTAAAATCCATTTGGGCCTCATTTAGGTCTAACACTGCATTTCCATCAAGAACAAGGGCTCAGACCCATTTCCCATCCTATTTCTTCCTCAGTGACAGCTAGTGGATGTGACTCTCCCTTCCTCCGTAACAGCAAATATAGAGTCAATGTTCCTAATTAGAAGGGAGTTTTTTTTAATTTCTTTATGTTTTTGTTTTAATTTGTCTTTTAGATGAGTTGGTCTTTTCTTACATTTGGGTGTAGGGTGGCTGTCAATTTCTTAAGACTCTTTCCGTGTCCCAGCCAGTACTTTGAAAGTGAATTTTATTCACTGAAGGCTGTGGCTTCATAGACATTGCCTGATACATTTGATCTCTGTGCTACCTTTCATCTTGGTGCTCGTGGTTTTAGACCCAGCGTGAACCCTTTATTTGGCTCATTTATCCTGGGTTTTCCTATTTGAATGAGACCCTCTCTATAAAAATCAATGTATTAAAAAATTATAGTAGTAATACAAGCTTGAAGAAGTATTCTTTACTTTACTAGAGGATTCATTATGCGATCCTTCAAGTAATGAACACAGCCAAGAAAATACATTTAAATCTGTGCTTTCATTTCCATAACTGTGTGTGTCAGTTAGTCTTTATTTGTAAAGATTATCTTGTCATTGTCCATTAGTTACTTTCTTCTCTCATAAAATAGCACATCCATATAGTCTTTCATCTTGTATAATTTATGATTTCAAGTTATTATTTTTCTGGGTATTATTTTTTAATCATTGAAGAACATGTAAAAATGTTGAAGAATCATGATGATAGTCAGCCTCTAGTGGGGGCATTGACACAAGGCACTGCTCTCTAAACACCATATGTGCATTCACTTATTAAAACTACATAGTAAATTATGACATTAAGCTATTATTATTATTCCATCTTTAACTATTTTGCTTTCCCCCCCCAAAACATCATCCCAAATCTAAAACTTGGAGGAAGCCAGTATTTTTTTCTCCATTAGGAAACAAAAAAAATTCTAATATATTAATAAAAGACATCCTCATTGTTCTTTTGGCTTCCTAAGTAAGATTGAGCTAGGGCTACATGAATGAGTCTTTCATGTTAAGCCTGGAAACTTTTATCAAGGAGCAGGATCTATGTTACTAGACCCAGAATGGGATTTAAAGATCGAGCACTGGGCACCTGGGTGGCTCAGTGGGTTAAGCCGCTGCCTTCAGCTCAGGTCATGATCTCAGGGTCCTGGGATCGAGTCCCGCATTGGGCTCTCTGCTCGGTGGGGAGCCTGCTTCCTCCTCTCTCTCTCTGCCTGCCTCTCTGCCTACTTGTGATCTCTCTCTGTGTCAAATAAATAAATAAAATCTTTAAAAATAAATAAATAAATAAATAAATAAAATAAATAAATAAAGATCGAGCACTTACAATACGTAGGACACTATGGTAGACATTAAGGATCCAGGCATAAAGAACACACACTATTCAAATTCCTCTTTGACATCCTTTACAATAAATTATCTAAGTGCAGGTTCCACTTAGGCCGCTGGGCAAGTGTTCTGGCAAGTTTCAGAGGCAGAATCTCTCTGCCCCAACTTCCCTGAGCCTCCCTTATTCTTCCTTGTGTACTATTCTTGAGGACTACCTGCATTTTTATTGGACTACTCCATGCTTTATCACTTGGTCTGGATCCAAGGCTCTTGGTGGCACAAACTGCATTTACTCCCTAATCTACTCCCAAGGACTCTTTCTGCTGAATGGATACCTTCTGTCTCCCACCCTTGAACTACTGAGTCTTTTAGACAAAGGGGAATTCATCTACAGACAGTGATGGTTATCTGAGCCAGTATAGACATTGATGGTGATGCTCTCACCTAGTCCAGGGGTCATGACCCTCTTTTGGATCTTCTTTCTTCCAAAGTAGGCAGACAGTTCACCTTGTGATTTCTCTGAAAAACCTGTTAAATACTTTGTCTCTCTAGCTTCCTTCTCCTTCATCCTTTGACCCAATGTCTGCAATGTAATTTGTCAAGGCCAACTCCTGTAAAATGATAATGCCCCACCTAGTCTCTGAGTGAGATACAGGCTAGATTTTCAGCAACTGTGGAAATAATTGAGAGGAAGAATTGGTAGGGGATAGGGGGAGGGATAAAATCTCAGAGCAGCCAAAACAGCAGTCATCAAGGCCATGCTCTAAACCCATGGAGATTTCTAGACACTCCAAACTTAGTAGTTTGAAACAACACAAATTTACTGTCTTACAATTCTGCAGGTCAGAAGTTTGAAATGGGTCTCACAGGGCTACAGTCAAGTGCTAGGAAGGATATATTCCTTTTTGGAGGCTCTCAGGGGGACCCCATTTGCTTTCTTTTGCCAGCTTCTAGCATCCAGTTGCCTGAATTTGTAGCCAAGTCCCATCTTCAAAGCCAACAGTAATTGGCTGAGTCTTCCTCATATCAGATTACTCCAATACTTCTGCTCCTCTCTTTCATTTCTGAGGAAACTTGTGATTACATTGGGCCCATCCTGTAATCCAGAATGACCTCTACAACTCAAGGTCAGCTGATCAGCAACCTGAATCCCCCCTTCCTGTGTAATATAATATATCCTGGGTTTCTAGGGATTAGGATGAAAACACCCTTACCAGGGACATGATTCTGACTTCCACACCCATGCTCAACTGTACAACATCATTAGTCCACAATAATACACATATGGTGATTTGGGGTATGAGCTGTTCAAAGTAGGGAGTGCTGTGAGTGGCAGACCACTTTCTGCAATAGGAAGTGAGAGCTGGGAGCCTAATTTAAAAAAAAAAAAAAAAAAAAAAGAGTGAGAGAGATCAAAACCGAAAATCAGCCACAGAGCCAGCAAATTGCAGGAGTCTGAGCTCACAGACAATGGAAAGAATTTTCTCTTCCTACTTCAGTGGTTCCTCTGGGTATGTTCTGTTTCATGGCACCAAACTTTAAATGCTGTTCAAAATTATGACCCTGAGTCATTAAGAAAATGTTTCATTCAGTTTAAAAGCAAGCATCACAGCACATTTAAAAAAAGGGGGGGATTTAAAAAATCATAAAACTTCCAGAGGAAATCTAGTGAATATTCTTCAGACTTCTCAATGAGAAAGATTCTCTAAGCAGGAAAACAAAGGAAGAAATAAAAAAAGAAGAAGAGCCATATTTTTATATAGGTATTCATATTTATTCCTTAAAACCAGATTATTGAATAATACATTATGAACAAATTAAAAGGTAAGCAGCAAGTTGTGAAAATTATTTGTCACAAATAATATAGTCAATAATCTTGATAGAATTCACACAAATCAATGAGAAAAATATTAAGGCTATAAGAGAAAAACAGGCATATTGTGTGTAGAAAATACTGATGGCAAATTAGTCTACAAAAATGTTTAAATTTAATGGCAGTAAAAAGTCAAAACAGTTATGGCAGTTTGAACTTATCAAATTAACAATTTTTTTTAATAAAAAATGATAATATTTAATGCTGGTGGGGTGTGGTAAAATAACATTTTTACAAATTGCTGGGAGTATGTAAATGGTACAGATCCTTTGGAAGGTGATATGTATGTATCAAGATCCTACAGATATTTATATACTTTGACATATGAGTTCCACTTATACAAATCTATTTAAAAGAAAAAATAGAGACAAAGCTTTCTGCAAAAGCTTATCCTTATAACAAAAACAACTGATTTATCCAGTGAAGGTAATGGTTAAGAAAAGTATGACACAGTTCTATTACAGCTAGAGCCATTAAAACATATTTTCAAAGAATGTTGGATGATATAGAAAACATTAAGGGAATTGTGAAACATTTAAAAAAAATACTTCAGCAGACATTTGATGCAGAATAAGAAAACTTATGCCAAATGTTAATAATCATGGATTTCTGAGTAACTTTTGCCTTATTTTTTCTTTATAGGCTTTTGAAAATGAGCATGTGTTCCCTTTTATATTCAGAATGTATTGCTTTGTTTTTAATAATCAAAAGTACAGATGCATGTAGCACATTTTAGAAAGAGTTTTAGATAAAATTGTCGAATGGCTTTGGTATTTGAAGCTTCAGTCATGTGAACAATCATCTGTGTGCTGTCCTGTCTCCCAAAATGATGGGTAAGACATTGATGTACTTTGGATCTACTGGCTTACTTTAATGAAAAATAAAACTCTAAGGTCATATCATTGGTTAAGCGTTCGGCTTAATGGAGCATTTTGCAAAGTGTGTTTCAGGAAAATGGAGTGCTTTGGGTTGCTCTGACATTATTTGGAGGTCAAATGAAATTGGGAAATACCGTATAATTTATTTTCTTTTTGGAGGGTCACAATCTACATCTCCAAGGCTCTGAAAAGTCCCGCAGTAATGAATTTGCTTTTTTTTTTTTTTTTTTGAAGTATGGTTGACACATAAGTTACATTAGTTTCAGGTGTGCCACACTGTGATTTGACAAGTCTGCATCATGCATCATGCTGAAGCTTAGCCAACCTCTGTCACCATACAACACTATTACAATACCACCTACTGTAATTCCTATGCTGTGCCTTTCATTCCTGGGACTTATTCATTCTATTCTTATTCATTCATTCACTTATTCATTCAAAACCCGCTTTGCTTTGTTTCAACCAGAGTTTCCCAGAGTAGTGCTCTTCAGAATTTTATTGACTAACACCTATTAACCTCTCCCCCCTCCCTAATCACATTTCATGTATGTTACGCATTTGGGAAAATCATGGGTTTAAGGAAAGCTTAGCCAACTCACTTACTTTTGCTAATAGTTTAGACTATGAAGCTAGAGGCTGTGAGTCCAGTCCCCATACACTTTTGTGGAACTGTCAGGACAATTCTAGCTGGAGGCATGATAAGGTTATAACGAGGCAAGCTCGAAGCTCTGTGTGGTGGCTATATGCCAGGGAGGACTCGAGCTCTGTTTCAAGTTGCGAGATTCCCCTCTCCCATATCCCACATCAGGTCGCCAGTCTGAGCCAGTAAGTAGATGCCAGCCCCAAATCCTCTGAGTTGATGAAAGATTTCCTTCCTAAGCACACAGTGCCAGAAGGGGTTGGGACTTTCCAGGCGTGAAACCTGAAGGGAAAATACTTCTCCAACTCCCTGCTCCAGATTGCTGAATAATGTGCAATCCCGTAACTAAACATGGTACATCTGTGTACAATAGTAGGGTCCATTGCTACAAAGTCAGCCTTAGGTTAGAAGATAAAGAATACACGTGGTGTCACCAGAGAATGGTGCAAATGGGTTCTTATGTGTTTCAGTGAGGGGCCTGTGAGTGCCTTTTCTCCATCTGGTCTTTTGACCTCTTCCCACAAGGGTCCCTTTCATCCTTTGGAACCTGTGGACTTTTCCTTAAGGTTCAGGACGCCAGGCGATGTGCCCTTTTTGGAGCTGGAGAAGCCACACTATGATCTTCAGGTCTGCTCAAAAAACGTCTTTGGCTCATATTGACATCCTCAGACAGCATTCATTGAAAGTCCTGTTATACGCCCAGGATCTCTGCCTCTTTTATCTGGCTTCAGCCGCTTCCCAGAAAAAGGTGGATATGGGGAAGAAGGAGAGGAAGACTCTGGGAAGCCACCCTGCTTAGCTTCACAGATCCCAGGGCATTAGTGTAAGCTGGGAGCTTCATGATCATCTCATCCAGTGGCTTGTGGATATCTAGGGTTTCATGGACAGAGTTGCTTTCAGGGAGGCCTCTAGAACTCTATCTGTCACTGCAACCACAGTGACTCTGCTTTCTAATATATAAGGTAAGATTTAGTTCAAAACCAGATCCCAGATGCTAAAAGAAAAAAATTGAAGGCAATGAGTAGTCCGGCTTTATGCACAAATCTCTCTGCAACAAGCAGTCATGCAGCTTCTTCCCACACTCCTCCAGTGATGGGGAGCTCATTACCATTCCATATTTGGTCATATACTATATGAAACAAATCTGATTCCCTGAGACTCCTACCCGTTTGTCCTAGTTCTGCTTTCTGGAGACAGATGGAAATAGTTTAAACCAATTTCCAGCTTTGAGCTCAAGCAGGATAGGGAACTTTGTGTCAGTTTTGATTTTTGGTGCATCTCTGGAACAATTTCTGGCATACAGTGGGAGCTTAATAAGTGATTAATAAATGAATGCATGAGTACCCATATATATCTGTTGTAAGATTACCATATGACTTGAATCTCAAAAATGACACATCTAAGGGCTCATGTGATGAGAACCTCCCTATCCTCCTAGGAAGACTAGGATTGAGGGCAATCTGCTAAGGATCTTTGGGTATAGGGCAAGGAGACTTGGGATTTAACTTATTCTGCTAAGTGCTTTAGAAAAAAGCTAGGACAGGCACTGCATAATGGCAACTTGATAATTGCAAAGAAAGCTACCAGCCTCTTGTCCGGAAATAAAGTGTGACCCAGGCATGAGGGTCATGTTTATGTATCCTCATCGTTGGTGGTCACCAAAGTAGTAGGCTTGAGAGGCCTGGAAAGTCCCACGAACTCCCATGATAAGGCCAGAAACTTTACCATTAGAGACTCATTCCTTTGGATAAAGTACTTACCTTTCTTCTAAATGTAAACACATTGAGTAGCCACCACCTTGGAATGAATTAGCTGACTGGGTTGTTTTCTTTAAGGATAAGGATCCTTTAAGATACTCGATTGGATGGGAGATTTGGGAAAGAACTGGGTGTCAGAGAGAAAAGGGGCCGGGCAAGTTAGCTGGAGGGTGAAAGAAAGTGCGTTTTGTTTAACTTGATACATGTACCCAGTCCCTGCAAGCTGTGGTAGTTTCAGGGGCAGGTATTGGTCTGGCTCCATGGAAGACCATTGACATGGCAGACAACCACCCGCCATTAAGAGTCTTCCCTATTAAGAGCCTTCCCTGAGGCAATAGCATTAGTGTGCTCAAACATTTTGGAAGATAGGTGCTAGATATGCATAAGTGACTACCAGGCTGATGGGGAAGATGTCCAAGCTCCCCTGTGACCATCCTCTCACCACAGAAGGGAAAAACCAATCCCTGACAAGCACGAGGCTGATTATCAGCCGTGTGATGAAGCATTACTTCCTGTGCAGGACATTTTCAATTCTTGAGAAATTCTTTCCCAATCAGAGTGAGTGACAGTTTTAGAAAACAAAGGCCTTTGTTTTCTTCCTCTAAGTCCATACTCCCTCCTTCCCTTCCCTTCTCCCATATTGTACACCTACCTCAGAGGAAAGATTTAATTTGGGAATGTGTGTCCACGTTGGGGGAGGGGTGTGGTAGTCAAAAAATGCAATCTACCTGCCCAGACATAACTGGAATTACCCATACGGACATCTCTTCCATAGTCCTTGCAGCCAAATTTTGCTTTTTGTTCCTTTCCAGATAATGCAGCGAATATTATTATCCATGTGGGGGTGTGTTTACTATTCTGAGATCACATTAACATTACTCATTTAACGATCTGCAATGTTTTGAAACCAACATGTCTCGCCATATCCCAGAGCGGGACTTTTTTTTTCTCTACTGATGCTTTGATCGATAAGGACCGCCCCTGGTCCTTATCACGACCATGACCTTTAAGACGTGCAGTCTGTGGGGTGTGGGACTGAGGCTCAAGGAGGCAAAGGCCAACCTCCCAGCAGGATCGCTGTTGACTCCTGCTCAGCAAATGACAGCTGGATGTATGTGCTCTGCACTGGTGGAGGGCTTAGGAAGCTGCCAGGTGTTGCCCAGACTGTGCAACTGACATTTGAACATGAAGCTGGCAAAGGTGGCTTCCGGAGTTTTCTGTTCTGGTTGATTAGAAGGATAATGAGGCGCTGTGTTCATGTATTAATCACACATGGAAAAAAATGCCTGCTTTATGGTAGGCCCGGGATGCAGGGGTGAGGGTAAAGACTGGTAAGACATTATCCCTTGCCCTTCAGGAGTTTTCAGTCTAGCAGAGAGACAGACCTATAGACAAGTGTGGTAGATTCCTTACAGAGATATACGGTGGCAGATCAGACAGAGAAGGTAGTCTGCTCTCTGAGGACAGAGGACAGGCAGGGGGCAGTTTGAGAAGACAAGAGAGAGATAATGCTTGGGCTGGGCCTCCAAGAAGAAATAGGCGCTTGTCTAAGTGGAAATGAGATGTAAATAAAAACTTGGATTTGCAAATCTGTAGAACAGCATGATGCTTTGGATGGAACTTCTAAAAGTTTGATGACCAGGGTCTAGGTTGGAGTGAGGGACGGGAGACTGGAAGAAGGGTAGGGATGAAATAGGAAGGCCAGCTCAAAGAGCTCCTTGCCCACTCTGCAAAGGGGTTTTTATTTTCCCTTATAAGCAATGGGAGCCGCTGGCTAGACATTAAGTAATGTAGTGACTTGGCCGACCTTGCTTTTAGGTATCCCAGAGAAGAACGGGTCTGAAGGTAGAAAGACAGGAGTCAGGAAATGCGCTAGAAGGCTATCGAGGTAATTCAAGGAAGGCGTGAGGGTTGCAACCGAGGCAGTGGGAACGTGAAAGGAATAGAGATTTGGAAGGACAGAATCCCTATGACTTGGGGGACATGTAGTAGGAGGAAGGGTGGGGAGGGGAAGAGAAATGAGAAATCCAGGGTGATACCCAGCATTCTGGTTTGAGTAACTACAGATGATGTGGGGAGGAGAGGGTGTAAGCAATTAATTCAGTTTTGTGCCGGTTGAACTTGAGACGCTCGTGGGATGCCCAAGTGGAGAAGCCCAACACGTACTTGCTTATGTGGGTTCAATGCTCAACAACTAGGACAGAGAAGAGGAGAAAAATATGAAAGTTGTTTACATGTAGGTGGTTGAAACCTTAGCAAAGGATGGCCATGTCCTGTGAGAAGGACTGACGGCCATTGGCAGATCTTTCAACACATCCCCTAAAAGCAGTAGGCAAACAAAAGGGTCCAGAAAGAGAAACTGTAAAAGAGAAAAAGGGAAAGTGGGTACAGGGAGGCAGGGAAGAGGCTTTTGCGATGAAGAGACTAATCAACAACTTCAGAGCCTTTGGGGAGTCAGTGAAGTATAGGCGGGGGGCACCAGCGGGAGAAGGCCACGGGTGGTGTTAAGGGAGAGCCGCTACAGTGGGGAACTGGGCAGGGAGACCACGGTCAAGTGCTGAGGAGCACGCGGGGAGTGCTGGCAGACTGAGTGTTGGCAATGCCTGTGGAAGGCTTGCCTGTGAAAAGGAAAGCTTCACGAAAATATTTGGAACTACTGATTGTGTCTGCAAATCATTTCACAAGAGAAAAGACTAGGGCAGCCTGATGGGACACAAAAGATTTAAAAGGTAGACATGTAAAGTAGTGAGCGTTTGCCACTGTGTTCTTGGCCCTGGGCTTGGTGCTTTGCTATCATTACCTTGAGTATTTTTCTTTCATCTCGTCTTTCATTTTCTTCCATGTTTTCTGCTGCTGCTCCCCTCCCCCATCGGACCCCATCTCTGCTGTTGCTGGGCTTTTGCTCTTCAAGGGCATTCGGGGTCTGAACTGCAACCTGAGAGGTACAAGATCATCTCAAAATTTTTGAATAAACAGCAGCAATAATAATAAATAATAAATGTTACACAGTAAGAAATCATGTCATTAAACCCTAATCAGCCATTAAGGAAGTTAGGCGAGAATGCTATCTGAATGGCAATGAGGGTACAGTCCCAACAAACACGGAGCGTGGTGAACCAGCTTCTCAGGAGGTGGTGGGGCCGGGCATCCGTCACACAGAGCTCGCCTACCCTGTGTTGTTTCTAACAGAGAATCCTAAACCCAGCCTCTTCTGATTGTATAACTGTAGAGAGGTAATCACCTATTTCAAATAACTGGGAGCCTGAGACAACTGAAAAAATCAAAACGCAGCTTGCAATAATACAGAAGACACACCTTCCTGAGTGCAGAGGTGGTGGACTGAAAGAAGTAACGGGTAGAACAACCGTCAGGGTTTCCAACTTCTCGAACTCAGAAGGAGTCATTAGGTGAATAAATAGTACACGCCCACTCACCCTAGCAGAAGCCAGAATGACCCAGTGGGTAGATTGGGAGTAGTTAATAGAAGCTGTTAAGTGTTTCCGCATCAAGTTTTTAATAGAGCTCAGGATCCCGTGGGGCCCTAGACAATTTGTGAAGTAGGCCAAGTTTGGTTCCTCCCATGGCTGCTGCCAGCGTTCCTCCTCCCTCCTAGACGACAGTTTCTCTATTGTGAACTCAGAGGAAGTACCAGACTCTGGACTAAGCATATTGAATCTATTCACTCTTTGGTATCTTACAGCCATCTACTGAGATAGCTACGACCATCATCCCCATTTTACAGATGAAGAAACTGAGGTTTGTGGCGTGAAGTGACTTAATCAAGACACATTGTTAGGTGACACAGGTGTTTCCGGGTTCTTATGTGGGTGCTTTCAATTTATTGGCAATAAGCCGGTAGCCAAGATATAATCTTTGAACTTTGTCCTGGGCTGGCTATTTCCTTTTAAAGTGTTACTCCTCCCAAAGTCTTTTGGTACTGGAAAAGGCTTCCAGAATCTCGAATCTGACACAAGTTGTTTCCTGCTTTGATATATAATGCATTCATGAGAACATATTAAAATTGAAAGGATGGATATCAAACAATAGACTTAGATACTATTTATTTAAGGCATGGAAGGACTCCCAGAGATTTAAAAGAATAATCATAAAAATGCTAACTATGCCTTGCCTTCTGGGTGCTGTATTTGACACTATACTTCCAGATTTCATTGTGCTCTTTAATTTGTCCTTTTCCTTCATTATTGAATATATAATCAACCTATCCTCCATTGAACATCCAATTGAGGACAAAGACTGGCCACTTTTAGCACACGTAATTATTTCTATTTTCATCCTAATTTTTGAAATTGATGAGACCTCTCTGCTTATTCTCACTAATATCAGCATTTTCTTTCTCTATTTCCCATTCATTTTTGTAACTGAGTATTTGAATAATGAGACATGAACCTTTGGTTACCAAGATGGCACTGCTGTTGAAACTGAACAGCCATGTTGCTCTAGTACAGGAAGATTCCCAGCATTGTTTTGTCAGCTATCAAAAGAGCATCTGCACTCAGCGTGTGGAAAACAATTTCGGGGTAGGCGTGTCTAAGGTATTGAGAGTGTGGGCTGTAAGAGAGTTAGACATATGACAGTCAAGGGCTATAAATAGACTGGTTTAGCAAATGTTTAAGGAGAGTCTACTGTGTAATCAGCCTTGTGGTAGGCCTGTGGACTCTTAAGAATGACCTGCCACTCCATGATCCTTTTGAATGGGCCCATTGATTGGGGAGATATTTGGGGTTGAGAGGGATGGCATCAAATTTCTATGATCAGACCTTCCAGGTGGCCATTGCATTGCCTTTTTACCATGAAGGGCTCACATTTTTTAAGCTCACATTTACTAAGATGCATTAGGTGTTAGGAACTAGTCGAAGGGCTGAGGACAGAGAGACCTGGTGATATGCCCTAAGGAGCTTCCGGACCAGTGGGGACACAAAGAGATAAACAGATAATCCCTTTATAATGCAGTATGTGTATTGATGGAGTATAAACAGGAGGCTGTGAAATATGGGGAAGGGCTCCCAGAACACCCTGAGAATTCAGAGAAGGCTTCTTAGAAAATTCCTGAAGAATATATAGGGATTAGTCAAGTGTGGAGAAGTAGAAAGGGTGTTTTAGGCAGAATGAACAACAGAATTAAAAATGCAGACATGCATTTAGGGCTGCAGTTCTAAATTTCTATGAGACAGAGATTGGGTGACGAGTTTGGGGAGTCCCAAAAGGACTAGAGCATGCTATATACCACACGAAAAATCTCACATCACCTTCTCTGGAACTGAACCTTGTATAAAGGGCTCCCCATCCATTATTTGTTGCTGAAATACCAGTGTAATTTTGGTTTTCCCTCAAATGTAACTAAAACCACCTTCTCACTCTAATGATCTTCCAACTTTGAACTCTTTTGAGTGAGGTACTGATAAAATCAAAACAGAGAATTACCGCAGCCTGGAAGAGCAGGTAACTCCCAAGCGTCATGATGCACACGCTTAACTTCTAATTAGCCTCCAACAAATGAAGTTAATTTATCCACGGGTATAATCCTATCATAGGAGTGAGATCCACCAAGCTGACCAGATTCGATCTTTAGACAGATTTATTTCCCTAGAATGGGAGAAGTGGATCATAGGAATCCTGCTGTGATCTGCAGAGGTCTTTTCCACAAGGGGAGTAGCCATCTCTGCTCTTTACAAAACACATGAGCTATAGCTGGAACTGCATGAGCCCTCCGCCTGGAGCAGCTTGACCTTCCTGCAAGGCTGCCCAGCAGACCCACTCCTGTTAAGGTTCTCCATCTCACTGCTGTTCACCGAACTTTTCTGGTTTTTCACAGGTCAGCTTCCCAAATATATCACTTCTTACCTTTACTTTGCATAGCTTCATTGAGACATAATTTTCGTACCACACATTTCACCCGGTTAAAGCCGGTTCAGTGACTTCCGGCATATCCACAGAGTTGTACTTCCATCACCACTATCAATTTTAGGACGTTTCCCCACTGCCAAAAGAAATCCCACACTCCTTGCCATGCCAACTTCCCATGCCCCTGAGCCCCAGAAAGCCATAAATCTATTTTCTGTCTCTATAAATTTGCCTATTCAAGACATTTCATACACGTGGAATCATACTCCATGTGGTTCTCTGTGACTGGCTTCTTTCATTGCTTACCTTTCACTTCACGACCTGTCCCATGCTTGTCTGACCTCAGAACCTTGTCCTTGGACATGATGTGGATATCTTGCTCTTGGCTTCATATATTCCCAGTTAAACCATACCACTGGTTAGAATCAGATGTGCCTGACTAGTAGCCACATAGTCAGTTCAGGGAGAATCCTTGACCTACGACCTGCCCTTTCTCTTGGCATACCAGAGAACCAAGAGAAAATCTGGAAAAGATAACTTCCCCACTTCACTGGTTAAGAGACTGCATATACCCTTGGAGTACCAAAAGAGTTTATATTCCAGATAACAACAATTTACTGAAAACATGTGCTACCATTTGTGAGTTCCCTTGCAATCACCATTTCTGTTGGACCCATGAATCCTCTTCACACATTTATCTGCATTTATTTGGAAAATGCTTTGTCACCACAAAGCCAAAATCTTGCTTACGTTATCTGCAGGCAGAACGAGGAACAATTTTCTCTCGATGTCTCCTTATTTCTCTTAAAGAAAGCATTGACTACACAGGTTGTAATGTGAATGGTGATGTGGATTATTTTGAAATTTTTCAACCTCTCTGGTTCCTTGAGTTATCCAGGAAGCACAGCAGCGACTAGACATGAGGGACCTTATGATAAGACTGTGAGTTCTGACACCCCCAGTGTTGGACTTGTGCAAAGAGGAAACTAAGAGGAGGAACTATTCATCAGTACCCATCCTCACCCACGCATCTATAATTACCAACAACGGTTGCAGTGCAACCCAAAAACATAAACATGGTGAGTTGGCTGAAGCCGAGGTCTCTATTTATAGCTTCCATGGACCTACTAATAGCTTTAACACCCTCCTTGAAACAGACCCCAAGCTGGGAGCAGTGAGCAGAGGGACAATCTCAGTTATGAGGTGAAGTAATGACTCTATACCTCCAGTTCAACAGTGTTCGTGTGTGAATGGCCATCAAAAACATCTAGCCATTCTGAGAGAGGCATATCACAAAAATAAACATTTTTCTGGGCAGGCCAGACAAGAACACAGAGTCAAAGGATTTCCAACTCAGACTTCAAAATTATAGGGTTTAATTGGGAGGTGTGAGGGCACGTCATCATTGCTTGGACATTTGGCCTGAACCATGTTTGCTCAGGCAAGACAGGAAGTGGTCAAGAAGTGTGACATAATGGAAAGAGCAGAGGGTGGGGAGTCAGGCAGCTCCACATTTAGCTGGGTGGCCTTGAATGAGTTTCTTGATCTCTGTGAACCTCAGTTTCCTCCTCTGTAAAATGGGATTACTAAAAATATCTACCTCATAGGGAGCTATTAGAATCATATATGGCATGCATATCCTTAAATGAGATTTTTAAGAAAAGATTTATTTATTTTTAGAGACAGAGAAAGAGAGAGGGTGTGAGAAGGGGAGGGGCAGAGGGAGAAGGAGAGAGAAAGAATCTCAAGCAGACTCCCACTGAGCCTGGAGCCTGACTCCGGGTTTGATCCCATGACACTGAGCTCACGACCTGAACTGAAACCAAGATTCGGCTGCTTACCTGACTGAGCCACCCAGGCACCCCCTCAAATGGGATTTTTTATGGGTATAATCACTAATGATGCATTATGATAAATCAGGATTTCTGAAAGATTTGGCCGATGTAACTCACAGTGGATTAATTCTGTTATGTCTTTGAGGTAGTCTATATTATTTTTTTTAAAGCTTTAAAGAATGGAGAGATATTTTTAGAAATTCTCCCACATAGATCCTACAGAGCTATTTTGGAAAGTTGAAAATAATTTAGTTTGCTGTATATTATGTATTTTCAATATTCAAAGATAATATCTATTTATATAGCATAGTTGCAAATTCTATTTCTTGCACATTTTATTAAAAACCAACCCATTTGATGGGATTGTTAAATTACATGTATCTCTTTTAGTGTTCAGGAAAACAAAGCATAGAAATTCTCTATCTAAGTAAAATTTTATTTAGTCTTAAAGAGGGTCAGAATGGTCAGGGTAACCAATCTCCCATACCCCCAATTATCTACAACATCCTTGAGACTTGGGCACCCAGCTCCTGCTTGAACCCTTCAAAAACTGGGGGCCCAGAGGCAATCCATTCCATTTTCAGGAGGACCATGGATACACTTAAGATGTTCTGGGGTGCCTGGGTGGCTCAGTCAGTTAAGCATCTGCCTTCAGCTCGGGTCATGATCTCAGGGTCCTGAGATCGAGCCCCATGTCTGGGTCCCTGCTCAGTGGGGAGTCTGTTTCTCCCTCTCCCTCGACCCACTTTCCTGCTTGTGCTCTATGTCTCAAATAAAAAAACAAAATCTTTTTATAAAAAGTTCTGGGGCACCTGCGTGACTCAGTTGTTTGGGCATCTGCCTTCAGCTCAGGTCATGATCCCAGGTTCCCTTCTCTCTATCTCTGTCTCTCTCTCTCACATAAATAAATAAAATCTTAAAAAAAAAAAAATTCTTCCTTTTGTTGAGCCCAGTTTGATCTCTTTAAATCTCACTCATTTGTCCTGGTTGCGTAGTAAGGAAAAAAGCAGAACAAATTCTTCTACGTGATGGCCCTCAGACTTCAGAAGAAAGAGACCAGGGTTCTTCAAGCCTTCAATCCTGACAAACATTCTTGGCTCTCTCACAGAGCCACAAGAGAACTCCTGATCTCTTGCTCAGTTAAATTCCTTTCCAGGGGCTTGTTTATCTATCTATTTATTTACTTATTTGTGAGCATTATGAGTCAATCCTCTTCTCTCTCTCTCTTTTAAGCTGCTTTGACTCTCTACGTGTGGACTAAATCCAAGTGCGTGAACTACATACAATAACATTTTCTTCTCTCTCCTTCAGCTACAATGGACATTTTTATTTCTTAAGTCTAAGTTTGTTGATGCAGGTTAGGAAACACAGATTTCACTTTGTTTTTATGTTAATCCAAGCTAGAAGTGGTTTGGAGGTAAATCTGGGTGCATGCGTGCACACACACACACTCATGTGGGACATTCTAAAGTCAAAAAGAAATTAATTTTTAGTTATCCCACTCTGGGTTTTTACATAGGTATAGATAATTATCACTTGTTCTTTGGGGCATCATACACATTTGTATATAAACTTACATAAAATCTCTAGCCACAAAGTCTTATATTGTAGTCCTTGCACCAAGACAAAATTTGATACTTGCTTGCCAATAGTTCTTGTAGTTCAGGGTGATAATGGCAGCAATAGTAACAATAGCATCAAGGACACATGTAGGTTACTTGCTGGCTTACTTGCTTAGCTTGCTAACTCCATGCTAAACACACCTATGTACTTAATAAGAAGAATTATAATAGATGCTATTATCCCCATTTACAGATGAGGAAAATCAAGTTCAAGTTCAAGTTCCCAAATGTTGAGTAACCTTGCCAGGGCCCCAGGATGAATGGTTGGCCACTGTCACTGTCAAGTTGGTTGTCGAAGTCTGAAGTCCAAACAGACAGCTTCCAAGCAGCTTGCTGTTTAGTTGTTTGAAGTCAGGACCACTCAGACAGGTCGAGGAGGAGGAAAGCTACAGGGATTCTGTAAAGCAGGGACTAAACGAGTGTGTCATTACCACACCCAGCTGGAAACAATACAAAGGCACCAGGGCAGAAGCTGGGCAGGCCTCCAAGCCCACCCAATGGTCCCTGATGCAAGTGTGAGGGATGTTGCCCAAGGATGAGTCCAGAAAAGGCTCACTAAAGAAGGGACCAAAGATTTTTCTATTTGCCCAAAGCATAGAATTACATATACCATAGCTGGGCTCCACTGCCAATGTCAGCATATACGCACTACCGGTATCCACTTACAGACCATGGAGAGGGCAAATGCGATTCCTTCTTATCGGATATTTGAAGTCTCATTTGCCAGGGTCCACTAGAAAGTTTCGTGTGTGCCTCGTGTTCTGCAATACTGTGCCTTTGCCAATTGCGCTCAAAACAACATTTTGTAAATTAAATCACACTCAGAACGAATTAGGATAGCTGGGTCCTTAATGATGTTAATTAAAACATACAATATTACACAATACTAATGATAATGACAAGAAACCATTGTTAATTACTCTGTAAGGTGAAGAATTATTGCAAAATCATTCCCAAATTCCTTTTTAAAACCTAAACATCAACTTGAGGCATCAGATCTCCTCTTGTTCACATCTACCTCAAACCTGGTAAAAACAAGAGTCAAGGAATGAGGCACAGAGACGACTATGGCAATCATTTAAATGTTGATGTCTTTTCTGTTTTCAGTGTTTTTCTAATACATTCCCATATCTGATGTAATTGAGTTGTTCAAACTTCGGGGTGTCTGGGTTCCTCAGTTGGTTAAGCCTCTAACTCTCGATTTCAGCTCAGGTCAGGATCTCAGGGCCCTGAAATTGAGTCCCACGCTGGGCTCCATGTTCAGCAGGAAATCTGTTTGAGATTCTCTCTCCCTCTCTCTCTGCCCCTCACCCGTCTCTCTCTCTTTCCCTAAAATAAATAAATAAGTAAATAAATCTTAGGAAAAAAACCCACAGTTATTCAAACTGGAGTGTTTTGTAGTTTATGAAATTGTTCCCTATCACTGCTCCCTGTGGCTGGAGAAGGAAAAATGAAGCTTGGAGAAGTAGCTTAGCCCAGGTCACCCAGCTAGGAAATGGTGAAGTCAAGATTTTAATCCAGTCATTTTAGGTGTAGCACATCCTGCAACTTCTAAATCACACTAATATCAAACGATAGATGATTTTTGAGCTATTCTGAGGGGAAATGGTTGCTGACTTGTAAAGATACTCGTCTCCTAGCGACCATAGAACTTCCATGGAGTTCACTTGCTTTTCAGTAAGATTCACACTCTGAACCGGGCTAGCCAGCATTAAATAAGTACTCAGTGCCAGGTTCCCAGAGGCCGTTGCACAACACAGTGCCTTCGCTGTTTCTGAGTAGAGAGAGGGGAGATGACTAATGGCCATATCATCAACCAGAAATGTATAGAAAAACTCTTGCCCTTTCCCTGGTACTGATTTAGGCAGAGCAATCAACCACTAGAGGACCAAGAACAAACCCTAGTTCCCAACCTCAACTCCAACTCCCAACTCCAAAGGGAGGAGTAACATGAATTTCAGATGCTTTCTCCTCAAACTTCTCACCACACCCAGGTGCTGTGCTATTCTAAATAATTTGTCCATTTCTGTGTAGCTAGAAAAAAAAGCATTGCTTGCTATTCCAGTAACGGAAGTTTGGACAGAGAAGCATGATCTTTGTTTTTCCTTCTCTGCTGATGCATCTATTTTATACTTCTTTGTTTGCATATTTACTCATTTGTCTTTGTACAAATACAATAAACACCATAAAGACAATTTGTCCAAAAAAGAAAAACTACAACTGTAATCTCCCCATCCTAACTCATCAACCAGTCTCATTTTCAGAGTTTTCCGCCCATGTAAGCGTGTACCCATGACCTTCTACACAAGATAGAGGTCTGCTTTAGTGTTTCCACCTAGTATTCGGATGAAAACAATCTTCATGCCCTGGGAAAACTTTCTAATACCTTTTCCCTTATCCTGAAAACGTCACAATGATGTAGAAAAACTGTAACATGGATTAATATAAGAGTTAAAGACACAAAGGTAAGAGCCTTGGGGGAAAATCGAAGATCTA
The DNA here is from genome assembly GCF_009829155.1 of Mustela erminea. NCBI lineage: Eukaryota > Metazoa > Chordata > Mammalia > Carnivora > Mustelidae > Mustela > Mustela erminea. The sequence continues at coordinate 29,793,252 of NC_045627.1, read as the reverse complement.
ACTAGGTGAGAATATTCACTTCGCTAGGACAGAGGGCCCTCCCTGCTCCGCACCAGCAGATTACAGGACTGGGCCAGGGTCACTCACACTCAGAGGGTCCTATATGCGACAAGCGCACACCACGCAGTCAGGTGGGTCAGACACAGTGAGTTACCAACCTGTGGCAGCCACGCTTTTCTGTTCTCAGGAAGTTCCAAATCTAAAGGTGAAGGCAGATGCTGAAACAATCATTTCAGTGCAGTTGAGAACAGACTCTAGAGAGAGTGGGCTCTCTGCCTTTAGAGAAGGGAGTAGTGACCACAGAGAGCCCAGGAAGTCTCCCCAGAGAAGGAGGCCCTGGGGGAGTTGGTTCTCATACAGGCACATTGACTATTCTAGGAATATTTCCCCTAAATTATGTCTTTCTTCATCTTCTCTCGCTTTTATTATCTCCCCTTTTGTATCTCCTGCCCATCTCCTCCCCAGAGTCCCCATTCCCTGCTGGGGAAAGATGACTTACTTTGCAGAGTGGCAGAAAATAGTAGCCTACATATTGTTCTGGTCTGCATCACATGCTGTCTCCCCTGGCTTCTACTCTCTCTGGGAGCCAATTAAGTTGTTGTTGTTGTTGTTTTGATTCTTCCCTCTCTAGGTCCTGTTTGCTGTGAGCTGTATGTAAAGACACAGTGTCAACACAGTGTGTAAGGAAGCCAAGTGATTGATGCTGTCCACTGTAAAATGAATGTAGAATTACCTCAGATTAGTATATAATTAGTGGTGCATCCAAAGTTGCAATTGATTGCTCTTTTCCTTTTAGGCATTCCACCCCCAGAGATGGGAGAAGAGGAACTTCTAATATGCTTTTCTCTGACGTGGACTCTGGAAGGATGTACAATTCATGGTTGAGATCTAGGGCCTCCAGCCAGGATACAAGTCTCCTGAAGACAACCAGACAGCCCCTCATGCTCCTGCAGAGCAGTGGAAATATCACCAGGTATCTGGTCAGGCAGCGAAGCCTAGACAGTTGAGTACATAAATGTTCTACTGGCTCTTGTTCTAGTCATTGTGAGGCTCATCTCCTGGTGCCCACGGATCCATTAACACCTCATAGGAACTGCTGCTTCGAGTTCCTTTTTTTTTTTTTTTTAAACATTTTATTTATTTATTTGACAGAGAGAGATCACAAGTAGGCAGAGAGGCAGGCAGAGAGAGAGAGGAGGAAGTAGGCTCTCCACAGAGAGAGCCTGATGTGGGGCTCAATCCCAGGACCCTGGGATCATGATCTGAGCTGAAGGCAGAGGCTTTAACCCACTGAGCCACCCAGGCGCTGCTCGTGTTCCTTCATACAAGTTCTCTCTTTCCTTGAGGACTTTCCTGCCCCATGAAGAAGAGTGGTTTTCCATATCTAGAGGGTTGCTCCTGGAGGCAGCCTGGAGTGGAGGCTAGCTCAGTCCTGCTGAGACACACCCATCTTCAAGAGAAAGTGAGTCAGAGGGTGGTCCTGCAAATACTGCTACATGCATTCTGCTCAAGATCTCACCCCACTCTTCCTCAGGACCCCTCAGCACGATTCTGAAATATCGAGACCTTGACCATTACATTCTCAGATGGAAAGGGGCTGCTCTTTTGTTATCATGTCTGGTTCCCGGGGCCTCCTAGTAACTTTGGGTGCCCGCCCACCACCTCAGGGTCTGATGTGAGCTAGTTCTCCATCACAGCTTTGGACAGAAAAAGACACTGATAGAATCTGAGGGCTGCACGTGTCCCTTGCAAATTGCTCTCTGCTTATACTAGACCCCTCCTGACCTGCTCCTGTGTTCCACATGTGCAAATGGGGTATGGGCCTCCACTGGGTCACAGGGCTCTGAATTCTTTCTCCTTTATTATTGAAGCATATGTAACATCCAATGTTATATTAGTTTGAGGTGTACAGCATGTTGATTCAATAATGCTATACATTATTCTGTGTTCACCACAAGTGTAGTCGCTATCTATCACCGTACGATGTTATTGCAATATTATCGACTATATTCCTTGTGCTATACTTTCTATCTCCATGACTTATTTATTTCATAACTGGAAGTTTGTATCTTCTAATCCCTTTTATTTGGCCCATCCCCCCCACACGCACATCTCCACAAGTATAGTTCATTCTCCATATTTAAGCGTCTGATTTTTGTTTGTTTTGTTTTGTTTAAAAGATTTTATTTATTTATTTGACACACAGAGAGAGAAATCACAAGTAGGCAGAGAGGCAGGCAGAGAGAGGGGGAGGCATGCTCTCTGCTCAGCAGGACTCGACTCCCAGGACGCTGAGATCATGACCTGAGCCAAAGGTAGAGGCTTAACCCACTGAGCCACCCAGGTGCCCCTGTTTTGTTTTTTAGATTGCACATATATGTGAAATCATATGGTATTTGTCTTTTTTTGTCTGACTTATTTCACTTAACATAATACCCCCAGGTCCACCTATGTTGTTGCAAATGGCAAGATCTCATTTTTTTTTTAATGACTGAGTTAATGTTCCTCTGTGTGTGTGTATGTGTGTGTGTGTGTGTGTGTGTGTGTGTATGTGTGTGTCTGTGCATGTGTCTGTGTGTCTGTGTGTATCTCATCTTCTTTATCCATTCATCCATTCAACGGATACATGGGCTGCTTCAATATCTTGGTTATTGTGAATGAAGCTAGAATAAACATAGGGGTGCATATATCTTTTCGAATTAGTGTTTTTGTTTTCTTTGGGTAGTGGGATTATTGGATCATAGGGTAGTTCTATTTTTAATTTTTTAAGTAACCTCCATACTGTTTTCCACAGTGGTTGTACCAGCTTGCATTCCCATCAATAGTGCATGACGATTTTTCTCCACCTCCTTGCTAACATTTGTTTCTTGTGATTCTAGCCATTCTGACAAGTGTAAGGTGATATCTCACTATGGTTTTGATTTGCATTTCCGTGATGATCAGTGATGTTGAGCATCTTTTCATGTATCTGTTGGCCATCTCTATGTCTTCTTTGGAAAAATGTATATTCAGGTCCTCTTCCCATTTTAAACTGGGATTATTTGTTGTTGTTGTGTTGTGTTGAGTTTTATAAATTCTGTATATGTTTAGATATTACCCCTTTATTAGGTATATCATTTGCAAATATCTTCTCCTATTCTGTAGGATGACTTTTTGTTTTGTTGATGGTTTCTTTCACTGTGCAAAAGCTTTTTATTTTGGTGTTGTATCAGTAGTTTATTTTTGGTTTTGTTCCCTTTGTCTCAGGAGACATGTCTAGAAAAATGTTGTTAAGGCCAATGTCAAAGAAATACTTTCCATGTTTTCTTCTGGGAGCTTTATGGTTTCAGGTCTTGCATTGATTCTGCCTGCCGAATCAATCCATCTTGAGTTTATTTTTGTGCATGGTATAAGAAACTGGTTTAATTTCATTCTTTTGCATGTGGTTGTCCAGTTTTCCCAGCTCCATTTTTTGATGAGATGGTCTTTTCCCCATTGTATATTCTTGCCTCTTGACCCTATAAGTGTGGATTTACTTCTGGGCTTTCTATTCTGTCCCACTGATCTGTCTATTTCTGTGCCAATACCTTACTGTTTTGATCACTGCAGCTTTGTAGTATATTTTGAGATCTGGGATCATGATACCTCTAGCTTTGTTCTTCTTTCTCAAGATTGCTTTGATGAAATGTTATGAATTCTTTAAGTCCATTCTGAGGGCCCGCTTGAGTTCAGGATCATTTAATACCTAAGAGAGACTCCCTAAATACCTTCTGCTCAGCAGGGAAATTTCACATACTTATTGAATTATTTGATATTGCTTTGCTTTTTTGGTTAGTGAATCCTACTGTTATCCAGTTGTAATCCAGGGCATAGATGAGATAGAAGTTCAAGAAATGTTAAGTGGGAGAGAAAGAGCAAGAGAATGAAATAACACTGCAAGACAGGCACTAACATCCTGATGCGAAATACAAGGGAACCAGGTAACTGCCTGGAAAAGTAATTCACTTGCAAAAGTGGCAAAAGGCCTAGGAAAGTAGCTTGACCCTGTGTACTTCCTGGCTTTAGCACTTTCTAGTTATATAGCATTGGTCAGGTTGCTTAATTGCTCTCAGCCTATTTCCTCATCCGTGAAACCCATCTTATATGACCATATGGGTTATACAAGATAACACAAGCAGAGAAACTTTGAACAGTACCTATCACATAGCTAGAATTGAACAAATGTTGTTGACTATTATTATTACAGAAGTTCACAGAGTGAGTGTGTGATGGAATCCTGTCTGATTTCCAAACCCCTTGGGCTGTATCAACGAGGCCACGTGTGTGGCTGTCCCTGTCCTTCCTCTCAGAGTCCAGTTCTAGGAAGCTGATGCGTCACTGCCTGCTGAATCACTCCTGACACGGACCTGGCCATGGGCAACACGTGCTTCCAGCCCTGCAGCTCCCTGGGTCTTGCCTCCCCACCAGAAGGGGCAGCTGAGGAAGTTCACGGGCCTTGCCAACCGGGATTGCTCAAGAGGGCCCAGCAAGGACAGCAGGGGCTGCTCCAGGCCAGGCTCCGCAGAACCTCTGCAGTGGGAATGGGTGAGGTGGGGAGGTGAGGGGCTGCCTACACCCCGGTGTTGGCAGAGGGAGGAGGGGAAACCAACAGAACCACTCTCTACCCAAACCACAATCCATGCAGACCTTCGAAGGAGAAGTTAAATGATGAGAATCGCTCAACCCAGAAAGATGGTGATTTATATGGCCCGAAGACTAAAAAGAAGAAAAGAAAAGAAAAGAAAAAAAAAAGCAAAAGGAATTGATACTCAACCACAAACACAGGCCACACCATCAATTGGCCCAGTTTTGAGACTAGAAGGAAACCATTCATACCTCCAACACTTAAAGACAAGATAAGGAAATGTCAAATTGTGAAGTGGTTGTGAAAGAGACCATGACTCGATCACTTACTAAATGGCAGAGTTAAACTATATTCCTTGTTACTTATACCCTGGCTGTTTCCCAAGTAAGGATTCAAAACTGCAACTCAAAATGAAAACTGCTTTGGGAAAAACAAAATGAAGTACTTATTTCCAGACCACCCTGAAGTATGAAAGGCACTTCAACCCTTGCAGCTAGGTCCCCCAGCCTGCAGGGCCCCACATCCATAGATGACAAGGAGCTAAGTAAAGTTTGGCAACTACTTCCTCCAGTCTCATTTATTAACAAGGAAACTGACACCCAGGGAGAGGAAGAAATGTTCTAAGGAGCACAGTTACTCAGTGTGTCAGTGAGAGTCCGACTGGGAAAAGAGACACCACACAGAACGAAACAGAGGAAATTTCATGCAAGGCATGGTCACACAGGGGATGGGGAGGCGGGAAGGCCAACAGGGGCCAATGAGGCAAACCCAAGATTACCAACAGCAGAGAGCCAACAACCCCAGCTGGAAGGAAAAGAAGGAAGAGGCAGAATTGCAGGAGGCCAGGGTCACTCTCCTGGCAGAAGATGGGAGGCTCGTCCTCTGGGAACTGGTGCCACCAGGGTGGGAGATGGCAGCCTGGGATAATGCCTAAGGCAGAGAGGAAGGAGGAGAAGCATCTGACTTTCTCCTCACTCCCACCCTCCAATCCCCTTTCAATACCTCCCATTGGTCAGATCCAGCAAGAAGCCAGGAGACGCAGTGGAAATTTGAGTTGCAAAAGCAGGAGAACAACAAGGCTCAGGCCTGTGACCACACTGTCCATTAAGCCCTCAATTCTTGGACACCCCTCTGGGCAACACTGCTGTCCCGGCAGAACAGGGGAATCTCTTGGTAACAGCCATCAGGGCTGCCTCTCATGAGCAAACCCTGCGGGCTATGTCCCAGGTTGCCAGCGAGCACCCTCCTGATAAAGTCTCCTGATCAGGGCAAGGCTCACACTTAACAGGAACACCATGATCAATCTTTCTGAATAGCAAAATCTTAAAAATGTATTTGTTTGGATTTCCATAGATTCGGTTGAGTTTCTTTTTCTTTAGGAGGGGCCTTTAGGGAAATAGAGATAGCCTAGAATTTTCAGTTTAGAGTGGAAGCATTGCCAGGAAGTGGTTTGTGGGAGGAAGGACTTCACCCCTTCAAACAGCCATCAGCTCCCCTAAGCTATCCTAAACAGACGAGCAGTTGAGGTAAAACCATGAACCTATGCTTACGCAGCTTCCAGACAGGTCTCTGATCTCTATCATGCAAGTAAATTATGGCCCCTATCACTTCTGTCTATAGAAATCCTAGAGCTGCACCAAGAGGCAGGGCCAAGTTTTGGAATGTTGGCCAACTCACTGGCCACAGGCACTAACCAGTCTGTAGGCAAGGGTGGTATAAGAGCGTTGTCCTGCGACCTCTTGTATGCCAGGAGTTAACTCTTGCAGTGTTGCATTTTCCATGTGGTGGTTGGGAGAGAGGCAGTGGAGTGTCAGGGCAGCCGGGAATTGGCCCACTGATTCAGAAGCATCTCAGTAGTTTCTTGTTTTTAAAGATTCAATTATTTGAGAAAGCGAGAGTGTGTGCATGCACACTAAGAGGGATAGAGGAGTGTGGGGGAGGGGCAGAGGGAGAGGGAGAAGCACACTTCCCACTGAGCAGGGACCCTGATGAAGACAGCAACGATGGGGGGATTTGATCCCAGGACCCTGGGATCAAGACCTGAGCCGAAGACGGTACTCAACTGACTGAGCCACCCAGGCGCCCCCTGTCCCAGTAGTTTGATAACCAGATGGCCATACTGGTGTGGACTGCTGAACACAGACATCGCCGTGAGGTTCCTGACACAGGGCGCTTACTGACAAAATTAGAGCCCTTGCAAGTAGCCCACCAGAAGAGTCGTAGTGGCTTGATTGGGGCTTGCCTGTAGCCTCTGTTTTCTCTCCGGGACCCCTGCTACCTCCGGGGCAGTGACATCTCCAACTTATGCTGGGAGCTTGGTCCCGCACACCAGGCACCCAGGCGTGGAAAAGGACCAGAGATGCTCGTAGAACGCACGAAAGCCTGAGATGCTCTCCCTCCCTCAGGGACAAGTGTTTGGTTTTTTTTTTTTTTTCTTTTTCCAAGATCTTCCAGAAAAAGCAGAACCTTTGCCCAGACAGGGCAAGTGTGTCACAAAGTTCTGCTTTCACTGTGTGTTAAGTGGAAATGATTAAGCAAGCGAGTAGTAAGAGATTCCTCTCTGCGTTTCCTCTGTATTGGGAGGTCCTTCCTGGGCCTCTGTACACTCAGACCGACAGTAAAAGCTGCCATGATTTGCACTGATAACCCCAGGATGCCTCATTTATCTGTCATCAGGGCTTATCCACAGAGAATGCTGCTGAAGGGGCCACTTCCTGCATACATATGTTGGTGTGAAGATGCTGGTGTATGTGTATGTGTGTGTGTGTGCACGCACACACACGTGTTTGGGACTGACTTGAAGGAGCTAGTGTTGACCATAGCGGTAGTGCTTGTTTCAAGTGCCTGTGGCTAACCAGGTCAAAGTCTGGACTAGGGTCACAAAACTGCCCCTAAGATGATGGCAATTGTCTTCACACCACGCCTGCTCACTGAGCGCTGACTTAGGGCTAGGTTAGGCATCTTACATCCTCAGATGTAATCAGTAGTCCTGCCCCTCCTCACTCTCCCTATTTTACAAATGAGCAAACTGAGCAACTGTCCCCAGCTCTCAGAAGGGTACGTAGGGGTACCCTAGCTGCCACCTCCAGGTGTGTCCCTGCTGGATTGGACTGGACTCGCAGGTGTGTGAGATAAAGTGAAGCATTTGGGTTGGTTGACCTCTAGACTGGGAACTATAGATCTGTCAGACTCTCAAAGCTGGCTGCATTTTTCTAGAATCTCCTGGAAAGCTCTCTAAAAATACCACCATTGGGGCCTCTCCCCAGATCAACTAAATCACATCTGTTAAGCATGCAAACTGGCAAACTGGCCATGGTGTGTTTTTTGGTGGTTTTAACTCCCCTCATGATTCTAATGAACCTCCTGGGTGGGTAATCACTGCCTGGGATTCTAGTTTTGGCCTGATCTTCTGGGTTGTCATTGATCTTGAGCTGCCTTATCTATAAAATGGGCTTCAAGGGGGCAGCAGCTCCCCTCCTAGAAATGGGAGCAAGAGTGCAGGAGCTCGAATAAGAGAAGTCCCAGTGTCAGAGTCCCCGTTACTAGCTATGTGACTACTGTGGGCAAGCTACTTTGCCTTTCTGAGCCTCAGGCCATCCCTGAACTGATGTGGCTTGTGTTAGTTAAATCATGACAAGTACATAGGATCGCTCCAAGAGAGTGTTTGGACCCTGCACCCAGGGAGAACGCACCCAATGCATGCGAACTGCTGGTGTTGTCAGAGTTCCCTGAGTTCTTCGGAAGCGCTGTCTACCCAAGATCGTGGTTGTCTAGTAATGATTCAGTTTTGTTTCAATGAATTGTGGTTCTCAAGTCCTTAAAAATGGAAAATGTTGCCTAAATGAAGGGGAAGGAAGAAAAAGGATGGACCTAGAGGACCCAGAAGCAGGAGGTATTTCCCAATAGCAGAGAAGAGTTGGTCTGATTGATTTCCTCAGGTAGAATGGTCACAGACCAGCTGAGCAGGACAGGGTGGAGGGCGGTTTTCCCTAGCAGGTAACAGAGCCTACGCGGAGTTTCACAGATGCCCATCACACAGACTCCTTGCAGTTTGGATGAACTTCACCTGAAGGGCACCAGCTAGAATGCACCATGCACCTGAGGTTTGTGTTGCCGGCAAGGCAAAGCCTCAGCTGCAGCTCAGGAATGAAGACTAACCCACGAGCTGAGTTCATTAGGAGCCGATGCTCTGTGCTCCTCATACACGCAAAGCATGTCCACCAGCGGCCAGCACTGGTAAGACTCGGCAAGGTGAGAGTGACTGCCACGCCCCGGCTGTCCAGAGTCCAGGCAATGCAATCATCTACCCAGCAACAGAGGAGGCCAGACTGTCTAGTTGGAAAGCAAAGTCCATTTAAGTAACTTTGAGAAGGAAAAACAAAAATGTCACAGGTCTGAACACAGGAAGGATAAACTCAGGTATCTCATTTGTTGTCTTTCTATGGAAGACACTCCATTCTTTCCACCATAGAACATTCTTTAGCTGTATTTGGAAAGCCAAGTGGCTCCCCCTGGGTTTCCTTCTCCTTCCTGCAGGATTATATCATGTGGAAGAGTCTAGAACATGGGTTCTGAGAAGGCCCCACAGAGCAGCTAAGCATGGTGGCACAGTCTGGGATACCTAGTCAACAGCCTCTCAGACCATGACATCCCGTGCTCATAGAAAAAATAAAAGCCCAACAGTTAAAATTCAAAAGCCAAACATAAAAGAACTTGTAGTTGAACTTACCTACTAATTCAACATTTGCTCCTCCGTTAATCAAACTTAACTTTCTAACTATAGCTATGTCTATAGAGTAACTGCTTGGCGTTCTGTGCCAGGGTTCACATAAATGAGCCAGGGGACCCTGGTGGATCTTCAGGTATTCACTGACACAGGTCCTGAAGGTTCTACTCTATACGGGGACTGGAATGGTTAGGATAACTCCCCTAGGCTCCTGCTGTAGGAACACACATATTTCAGGGGATTAAGCAGAAAGAGTTTTGGTGTCATATGTTGGGGATCTAGGTTCCCATTGGACTCCAATTAGGAAGGATTCTCTGCCAAAAGAAGAAGGTATGAATCTCCAGTCATTGCAGGGAGGCAGGCGGTTCTGCCAGCCAAAGTGACATAGGACATTCGTCTTCAAAAGTGAAGCCATTTCTAGGTTATGTAATAGACCAGCAGCCGGTGTGTTTCAGAATACATTTGGAGAACCAGTTAAACTACAAACCCAAATGATAATCGCTTGGTATCTGAGAGCAATCCCATTAGCAGAGACTGAACCTGATGAATTCAAGTAATAAGAAAGGTCCCAAAACAAGGACAATGCCCCTCCCAATCCAACAGCACTGAACAAGAACAGTGTGTAGCACAGAGAAGACCCTGGAGGAAGATGGCCAAGTGAGGCCATGGCGGAGGTTGATCTGTAAATGCTGGCTGGTGGTCCCCTCAGGGCCCTAGGGGGAGCCCCTGCTTGAACATCCAGCCCATAGCTGTCTGCAGACACTGCCTTTCTCTCTGAACAACTCCTGCCCTTCGTGGGTTGGAGCTCCACTTGCACAAGTGGAAGGGCAGTTAGGGGTGTGCCTGGTGGCCTGTAGGCAGTTGGATGGGGACACTTACATCACAAAACACTAAGATCTAGCTCATAAAACCTCTTAGATGAATTTCTTCTCTTCCTAACTGCTTTACTGCAAGACCTTCAATAAGGCTTCTTTTCCCATGATGCTTCCCCAAAGCAGTTCTCAGCCCAGCTCCCACCTTCTCCATCTTTCTCTCCTGGATGTTTTCCTGTAACATTGAAATCCTGCCCACTTTTTTGGAAGAGATTTCCCACGCCTCACAGAACTAGGGCATCAGCCTGCTGTACTCCCTTCTGCCCCAGGCAGGTTCATTAACGTGCATCTCAGCCTGGGCAGCCCTCCCCACGAAGGGTTTGTGCATGGGGGCACAGATTCACTCATTCACCAGATGCTCATTGGAGGCCCACCTTGTGTTAGGCTTCTCTTCTGGAAAACAAAACACACAAATATCTCTGCCCTCAGAGCTTCCATTCTAGCAGGGGAACACAAAGTTTTACCTAACACCTACACACATGCAAACACATATTGGTGATTGATTTCCACGTGTTTTTACATGTGTGTATGTGCGTGTATGCGTGTGTGTGTGTGTGTGTGTGTGTGTGTGTGTGTGTGTGTGTAGATCAGTAGGTAAATCTAAGTCATTCTTACTCTAGCATGTGGGTTCTGTCATCCTCAACAAATCCTTCTGGCACTGTCTTTGTTTCCTTGCTCTTCTCCTGAGAGAGGGTGGGTGAGTGGGGGCCAGCCCTGCTGGGGTGGCTCCCACGGGAGTTGTAGGGAACCTACCACCTGAGGGCCTCTTTCTTCAGATGCAGTACTTAGAAGGAGAATATGGCCTGGAGGGGCATGACAGAGCCAGGCAAGATGACCATCTGTGGAGTCGGCGGGGAACACAGTGCCATGGGGGCAAGGAGCAAAATGGGAGCCAAGACGTCAGAACGAGCAAAGCGAACAGTGGTGGAACAGCAAATGGGCAGAGGACCCCAACACCAGAGGCAGAGAGGAGGTGCTGTTGTCGGCAGGAGTGTGAGGTAGCCAGGTTCACGGAAGGGTCCTGGGACACACTTTATACCTGTGATGTCCTTTCTCCTCTTCCTGCCCCCGGCTCCTCAAATCCTCCCCTACAAGCCCCACAAAAGCAGGAATCTTGTCTGTCTTGCTCAGAATAATGCTTTGGAAATAGTAGGCTGGAGCAAGGCGGTGACTGGCAGGCTGAATGATGGGCTTGCCCTTCTGAAGTCTTCCCAGCCCACCTCGGCTCCCTCATTTCTTCTGAACTGAAGCCCTCATTCCCCTGGCATGAAGCTCTTGCAGCTTGGCAAGCACACAGAATCAAATCCTGGCTCTGCCTCTTACCAGATGCTTCCAAGCTACTTAAATTCTCTCCACCCTCAGTTTTCTCATCTGCAAAGGGGGATATTCCTCACAGGTTGGTAGTGAGAACCACGGGAACGATGTGTAGGCATGGAAGTCCCAGACACTTTTAACCATGACTTCAGCACCCAAGTTGCTACATTTGATGCCTCTTTTGTCATTGCTTTGAATTCTTTAACTTGTCCACTTAACAAGAGTAGAAATGACCCTCGTTTAAGGGGAAGCTCCCCTCCACCCCTGCACATGACTGGTGTATACGTTATCTCTAATGGTCACATTCTCCCAGGGAGGCAGGTCCTCTTCCCCCTACTTGTGGAATGAGGAGACAGAAGCTGGGATAGGTCAAGGCCATCAGCCAGGCTTACATCTGTTGTCAGTGCTGGAGCTGGAATTCAAATCCTGATTCATCTGCTAGGTGGCTTTGCCGACTGTCCTAGCCTAGAGCATGCCCTTAGGCTATATGATTATGCTAAGTTCAAGGACAGCCAGCACAGGTTTTTTTTTCTTAAGGTTTTTTTTATATTTTATTACATTTAAATTTTATTTTAGTTTTCTGGGGGTCTAACTGACGATTAAAAATTATGTACTGAAAGTGTGCGACTTGAAGTTTGGATAGATTCATACTTTGGTATATGATCATGATCAAGCCATTATCTCACAGTTACTTTTTTTGTGGTGAGAACATTTAAGATATATCCTCTAACAAATTTCAAGTATACAATACAGTGTGGTTACTTACAGTCACCATGACGTACATTAGATCTCCAGGATTTATTCATCTTGCATCACTGAAACTTTGTACACTTTGACCAACATCTCCCCATTTCCCTTCTCCCCCAGCCCCAAGCAACCACTGTTCTAGTCTGTGTTTTTATGAATTTGACTATTTTAACAGGGATGACGTCTTCATCATCCATGTCCCTAATAGCCCCTTGCTTTCTTGTAACTACCAGATTTCAATCTATCTGTTTGGTTTTGAACACTCTAGTGGAAACAGTATTGAGATTGTCTAAGATATGAAAGCTCATTTGCTGGCTTAAAATTTGATGATGCTCTCTACAGACTGCACTCTCTTGGCTCAGAGAGGTTAAAAGGATGACTAGTCTCAAGAAAGTGGTGTAGTCCCGCACGATAGAAGATACAAGGGATGGGCTAGAGGAACATCCCAGGATCTATGGGGCACTGTCCAGAAGAGCAAACACTTTCCCTGGCCTGTTTGACTATGGGTGGGACTGGGTTGGCATGTGATGCCCTGCTTGGCAAGACAGGACAAGAAATGAATCAATGGTATGTGCTATTTCCAAGCTGCCTAGCTCATGAGTACTGCACAATCCAGCAGCCCACTCTAATTTGTCACACCAAAGGCTGCCTTCTTAGTAAACAGTTGTCCACACTTCTGTTCGTTCTGAGTCACCACTTAGTGTTCAAACTGAAATGCCAGCACAGTCCTTGGAATACACCATGCAGTGTGAAACTGAGGGAGGTGGGGTTGGGTGGGATGGCACTTCCCGTGGAAACTTCCGTGTCCTGCAAGGGAGCCAGAACCTCCAGCTGGAGTTCTGCAAGGGATGACTATAGGGCAGACCCTGCTGATGGCTCTCCCCTCCTACAGGTGAATCCCCTGTCTTTATGGCTGAGGAAACTGGGGATGGATTGGTTTAGTGACTTGCCCAAGGTCTCACCAGTCTTTTCATGATGGGGCTCCTACCTCTCCTACATTATCCCCCATCTCATCCCACATATTTTTTGTTAGGATTCTTTTCAGTTGCAAGTAACAAAAAGCCCAGTTAATCCATAGCTTAGACAAACTTAGTGGTTAATTAAAAAAAAATTTTTTTGTGGTAACTAAGATTGCTATGATAACTCCATAATATCTTTAGAAATCCAGGTTCCTATCTTTATCACGTGGCTTTTTTTCCCTCATGTTTGTCATCCAGTGGTCACCCAATGGTTGCTCCTTTACCATATATTCCAGGCTGGAAAAAACATAGAGGGGATGGATAATGAAGTAGTCACTAACCAAGTTTGCCCTTTCCAGCTTTTCTGGAAGCCCTACTTAATATGATTCTGGTTTGCATCTCCTTGGTCAGTTGGAATTATATGGATGCCTACAGTGGCAAAAAGAATTGGAGACACATTTATTTAATTGGGCATATCAAATTCATGATACAATCAAGGTTTGGTTAACAAGGCAAAAGGGGGAATTGATATTGGGCAGGCAGTGTCTACCATATGCAGGAAATGTGTCTCATTTATCATTCTCTCTCTGGGGCTTAGCTTAAGGCATGACACACGGTAGGTACTCAATAAATAAAAGTTCAAGTAAGAGAGGCAGTTTTCTTATTCTTAGACTAATGCTACTCACCCAATGTGACTCAGTACATCTTTGAACTTTCAGACATGAAGCAAAGCCTTCAGGGGGTGGGGGGAAACAACAGAGGGAAAGTTGACTGGTGGAGGGGACAAGTCTCAGACATGTTTACTGCTCAGTTTAGCTGTGCCTGGGAGCTAGAAAAGAAGGAAAGGAAGGTCCTCTTGAGAAGTATAATTGTATATTGTCTGTGAGGCCCCTATTCTCAATTCAAAAAGAACATGTTGGTCAATACATGACTGTAAGAGCCTCCTTCAGTTATTGGGACATCTCCACCCCATTTTCCTTTTTTTGTAGTTGAGAATTCCTCTGCTACAGAGCTAGGTTGTCTTTTGTCCCCTAAGGCTGGGCACTATTTTTGTGTGTAATGCTTGTTTCCAGCTTTTCACTATTATAAACAACTTTGCAATAAACATCCTTGAAATAAATCTTTGGGCTCATCCTTGTGTATCTTAATTAATGTTTTTCTTAGTCTAAATTCCAAAAAGTAGAAATATTCACTTTTAGGGTTTCCAATGACTGTTGTCTAACTTCCAGAAAGCCTAGTTCCTTTATGCTTCCATCAGTCATAAATGGAAAAGTCTGCCATCTATCCAATGACGGTTGACCTCTCCTTTTAAAGGCTTCAATGATTTTGCAGTCATTCCAAGTCATTCTAGTCCTTCCTCCCCTCCAAAACAACAGCAGAACAAGTCCAAACTGAAAACAAAGATGGCGGGCCCCTAATGTTAACATGTCTCAATATCCCAACTTGATTGTAAATTTCACTTTGGAAAGAATGTGGTTCATAGATGGTGCATAAAGGAAGCATTCATTAAATGCTTGGTGAGGGTGCTCTGAGGTGGTTCCATGGGCCTAGCCAGGATCCTGGGGGTCATTCTTAACTTCTTTTTGTTGTTCTCCATCAAGTCATCAAATCCTGTCAATTTGACCTCCTAAATACCTTTGCACTTAGCTTCCTCTTTTGAATCACCTTTGCATCTGCCTCTGGCCCTGATTCAGTCACGTCCTACCCCTCTCCTCCAGTTAACTATCTTGCCATCCATTTCTTTGCTACCACCCCTTCAATCCATTTTCCACACAACTCCAGATTGATTTTTCTAAATACCTATGCCCTCATCACAATCCAGCTTCACTCCTTGCTTTTAAACCCATGCTTGCAACCTAGCAACTCCTGAAGGTGCTATGTTCCATCACATCCATGTGCAAAGTGAAGATTCCCTAAGTGAGATTTATTGCAAGGAGTCTCCCTTGTTCACTGTTTCCCATCCCCCTTTCTTCAGAGAGCCATCTTAGAAATCACCTAGTTGAATTCCTACATTTTATAGATGAGGAAATGGGAGAACTCACACCTGAAACACCCTACCTTCCTACCTCAAATAGCAAATTTATGTTCTCTGTTAATATTTAGATCATTCTCTCTTCCAAGAAGGTTTGTGACCTTCCCCTCTTTATAGCCCAGGCTAATGGTCCTTTCTATGTGTACTCATTGCAAGCTGTGCTTTTTCATTTATCTTTTCATCTTTCTCAACTAGACTATAGATTTCTTGAGGGCAGGAATTACACCTTGTTCATCTTTCTATAGACTCTAACAGTGCACATATTCAGTTGCGGCTCCATAAATGTTTACTGAATGAATGAATGCCTGGTTGCAGACAGAGAAAGCACACAGATAGTAACTCTCCAAGATACATAGACAAGACATCAGCTCCCTTCTTTCACATCCATGTGGCGTGGGTGCCTTCCCTTCAATGAAATGCCCTAAAGAGATTAGGGCCAAGCGGTGTTTCCATTTGGACTAGAAACAGGTCTTTCCTTCTAGGCTATTGTGTTATCTTTGTGGGAGAACCAAACCAAATCATGCACCTCACTTGAGTATAATATGACAGGGTTTAAAAACATTTGCATTTCAACACCTATATTTTTTAAAAAATCTGCCATTCCTTAAGAGCTTACTAGTACCCCCATCCTGTTTAATGCATTTTGTGGATTTTTTTAATCTATTTTTTACAACAATCCTGAGTGTTTAGTGCAAATTAGATTTACAAATTTACACATGAAAAACTCAAGAGGTGGAGAGGTGAGAAACGTGGCCATAGCCCTGTGGCTAGTACTTGGTACAAGCCTGGTGTTTCAGCCTCTAAAGTTCACACCTGTAACGTGACAACCTTTCCAAGCTGAATCCTCTCACTCACCCAGCAAAATTGATGGTGATTGTGTCCTGTTCCCACCTTACTGACGAGGACACCGAACCTGAGTGGAACAGAACGTACCCAGCAGAACCTGGTGAGGACCATCAGACAGATGGGATCAGGATGTCTGGTCTCCTTACTCTTAGGACTCTTGTCTGTTTAGTGGACACAATTCTTTTTTTTTTTTTTTTTCCTAATGATGACAGGGTAACGGGTTTGTTTGGTGACACATGAAGTTTTATGAAGAGCCCTGGCTGCCGCGGAGCCCTGGCTGCTGCGGTCCTGCGAACCCCGGGGGATGGCTGTGCAGGTCCTTTGCTCAGGCATTCTAAGGAAACAGCTCCCTCTTTAGGCAGACTGAAAAAACAGCAGGGACTTTGGGCACACAGCCCCCAAACTGCCCTGAGCACCTGCAGGTATGGTAGAGCTCTCTCTGCCAGGTACATTTTGGGTGTCTTCAAATGTTTGTCATTGTTGTTGTTTTTGTGTGTCCATTAAGAGATCGTATATTATCCGGGACTGTGTAGTTAAAAATGGTTTGGTGGCTAGCATTAAACCCCACATTAATCTTATCCCTGTGACTTTGTAACACCTGCCTATGAGGGAATCTCATAGATTCATAGATTCATAGGCTCTATGAGGGCCTCTTTTCTCCGTCTCCATCATGATGGAACACATGGAGGAGGAGAAGGAGCAAGAGATGGTAGAGATGGTAGCAGAGACTGCAGAGGGAAGTCACCAGCTTCTGGCTCAAGGGAAGAGGCAGATCCTGAACTATATCCCATGGATGGGTTGGCCCTTAGCTGGCTGGATGGAGGAAGATGAGAAGTGCCTGGACTCCAGGCCTTCTGTGGTGCAAACCTTCTGCAGGATCTCGAGAGCAGGAGTGGGAGAGGAGGGGTGAAGGATGGAGGAAGAAAAAAACAGGGTGTGACTTGAGCAAATATAAAGACCCAAGACAAAAAGCACAGGTTGAGATATCTCTTCCACTCTTAGAACTAATTGACATTATTGACTGCATGCTCATAAAATATTTAATCTGGAAGGATTCTAGTGCTACCAAATCCAAATTCACCTCTTAAATTCTCATCCACTCATTGGACACAAGTGGTCCCCCACCCAAAATCCATATTCCCTTTCTTTTAGTGACAATTTTGGGATGTGTAAACTGGGGACCAATTTCTTTTCTGTGTGGAGAGCTGGGAGGTCATACAGCTACAGCTCACGAGCAGAATCTTGCTGTCGGGGAGCCCTCAGTGACACAGCTTAAAGTCTTTTATTGCACCATAGAATGAGTGGCACTTCTGAGTATTGGATAAGCAACCGATACCAACTCCTCTGTAAGGCCACCTGGATGGCCCCAGGGAGTCCACATGCCCTCCTAGTGATGCAAACCCTTGGTGGAATGTGCCCTTTTCCCCACTGGCAAAGGGATTCCCAAGTCTGAGAGTGAACTTTTAGCCTCCGCTGAGAAGTTCCGGGCGAGTCCTGAACCTCTTGGGTCCTTACCTCTCCCATCTCTGAAATGAGAAGCTGGGTGAGGTTAGCTCCCCACTCTGCTGTCTGGAATCTAGAGGATCCTTGAGTGCATTGAGAGGCCTCCTTTCCTGTGCATGTGATATTGGGTATCCACCAAATATTTTGTTTGAACAAAGAGTCCATGAATACAAACATGTTTGAAAACTCCTGGACTGGGTGATCCCTGCTGTGGTTTGCTCATTTAGTCATTCATCAGCAAACATGTATTGAGCACTTGTTGTGTGCAAGGTACAGTTGTCAAGGAAACGGTGTGAGTGAAACACAGATTCTTTTGTGCAATAGAAGCTGTAACTTAAAATCAGGGCTATTTGACTTTCTACTATAGATGTGACCTTGGACACAAAGACCACATCCTCATCCTCAGATGGGCAACCAAAACATATACTTCTGTACACATTTAACTTCCTGTTTTCTGGTTGTCTCACTTCCTCATTGAGAACTTGAAGCTTGATTGTCAAATACATGGTATTCACTGAGTCCTAAAGTGTTAAAAGAATGTGATTTTCCTAACCAGGAATTAGGACGATTTAGTTGACAAAAGAGACTTTCAAAAAATGATTTGTTTATTTATAGGAAAGTTTGTCGGAAAGATATAAAAAGATCATGTTTTGTGAATCTTATTTGACAGATATTTTTATTGAAAGAATAAGATTTCATGGGAAGAAATGCCAAATGGATCATAACAATGCAGTTAAGATATTATTTGTGTGGTCTTCTTCCTCATTTGTCCACAGGTGGACTGATTGAGGGCTGATCCATGATGGGTGTTTTCCCAGGTACATTCCTATTGCATCTCTTGCCTCACCTAATCAGTTAAGCTGCACAACAATCCTGTAAGAGCTATTTACCAATTTTTAGAGATAATGAAACTAAAGCTCGATATCTTTCCAAAGTTCACAAAGCCAGTTAGTTAGAAGTCGATGTTTGAAATCCATGGCTGTCTCATCCTAAATCCTGTCTCTATTTTTCCTATCACATGGTGCAACCTCCCCACTTGCTCAATATTATTTGCTCCCAGTGCTTTGCAATCACCTTTGGGCACATCTCTGAGTAATCATTAGGAAAACCAAGAGGTATTGTATCATTTCAAAGGTCACAAGTGGCTCCTCTAACTCTCTGTTCAGTGGTAAAGGGATGAATGTGTCCATCTCCTGATTTAGCGCTCAAGAATTTAGGAATCTAGGCACCATTATTTCCTTCTTTGAAGATAATTTTACCTTGTTCCAATTAACTACCAAGTTCACTTTACATTAAAGACACAAAATCCTTTAAAAATGGGATTTTATAATGAAGCAATGAAAGGTTTGCAAAAAGAATAAAATAATTTTTCCCCTTGATTATCCCATTTAGGGCTTTTTTTGACCTAATAAGTCAGGAATAATCATGAAGACTGGTAAATTTTATGTCCTCAGGGTGGTAATGATTAAAACCATTCACATGTAATTTCCTGGAATATAACTACAAAATTGTACATCACAGTGGCTATTATCAGTAACAATTTTCTTAGAGAATTTTTCATTGTAAAACAAAAATAAGTTTCTCCAAAATTCTTGTATGAGCACACCTACTCACAAATTTGCCTTCAATACCAACATTTTCTAGTTTCTATCTGAATAGTGCCTTGCCCTGCCCCTTTCCCTCTCCAGTTTTGGAAATGAGATTGTAAAAATCAATGGTAAAGATGAAGAATAGTCAAAATAATGTTGAAAAGGAACAAAGTTGGAGGATTCACATTTCCCAATTTCAAAACTTACTACAAAACTATAGAAATTATAACAGAGTGGTACTGGTATAGGTATAGATAGAGATCAATGTGATGGAATTGGGAGTCCAGAAGTAAACTTACACTTATCATCATTTGATTTTTGAGAAGGACGCCAAGACAATTCAATGGAGGATGAATAATCTTCCAACAAGTGGTGCTTGGATAACTTTATACACATATGCAAAAGAATGAAGCTGGACACCTACCTCAACTTACATAATAATTAACTCAAAATGCATCATAGACCTAGATGTGAAAGCTAAAACTATAAAACCCCTAGAGGAAAACCTAGGAGTAAATCTCTGTGAACTTGGATTTAGGCAATGGTTTCTAAAAGCACAATGGACAGAAATAAAGAAATAATTGCAATTCTTCAGTGAAAATTTTTGTCCTTGGGGTGCCTGAGTGGCTCAGTTCTTAAGCATCTGCTTTCAGCTCAGGTCATGATTCCAGGGTCCTGGGGTCAAGCTCTGTGTCGGGCTCCCTTCTCAGCCAGAAGCCTGCTTGTACCTCCCATTCCCCCTTCTTGTGTCCCCTCTCTCGCTGCATCTCTCTCTGTCAAATGACTGAATGGAACCTTAAAAAAAAAAAAAAAGAAAGAAAGAAAGAAAGAAAGAAAAAGAAATCTTTGTCCTTCAAAGAACACTACCAAGAAAGTGAAAAGAAAAACATATAATGGAATAACATATTTACAAACCAAGGGAATTGACAAGGAATTTCCATCATCTAGAACATGTATGGACATCTTAAAACCCTATGGTAAAAAGAAAAATAAGCTCACTCAAAAGTAAGCACAGGATTTGAATAGACTTTTTTTTTCCAAGGAAGATAAACAAATGACCAATAAGCACCTGAAAGTGGGTTCAACATTATTAGTGTAGGTGAAATGAAATCAAAACTATAATGAGGGGCGCCTGGTGGGCTCAGTGAAGCCTCTGCCTTCAGCTGGGGTCATGATCCCAGGGTCCTGGGATTGAGCCCCGCGTAGGGCTCTCTGCAGGGAGCCTGCTTCCTCCTCTCTCTCTCTGCCTGCCTCTCTGCCTACTTGTGGTCTCTCTCTCTGTAATAGATAAAATCTTAAAAAAAAAAAAAAAAAGAAAGAAAAAACCAAACTACAATGAGATACTACTTCACATCCACTAGGATGGCTAAAATAAAGATGACTGATAATTAAGTGTTGATAAGGATACAGAACTTTCAGAATCCTCATATATTATTGGTTGGATTGTAAAATGGTGCAACCACTTTGGAAAACACTTGACAGTCCATCAAAATCTAAAAATAGAGTTATCATATGACCTAGCAACCCCGTTGCTGGATATGTACCCAAGGGAACTGAAAACATAGATCTACACAAAAGCCTGGATAAGAATGTTCATAGCCACGTAATTCATAATCATCAAAAGTGGAAACAATCCAAATGTCTGTCAGTTGAGGAATGGATAAACAAAATGTGTTATATCCTTATGATAGAATATTACTCAGCAATATAGAGAATAAAATATTGACACATTACAACTGCAGCCCATTACAGTTATAACAGGGATGAACCTCAAAAACAGTACTAAGAAGCCATTTATAGAAGGTCATATATTTCATAATTCCATTGTTAACAAATGTCTAGAATAGAAAATCTTTAGTGGTTGCTAGAGGCCAGGGGAGTGGACGGTGGAGAACGACTAGTAATGGGTACGGGGTTTCTTTGGGGGGCTCTGAAATTAGATAGCAGTGATGAATCTACGACTTTGTGAATATACTAAAAACTGCTGAATTGTAGTCTTGAAAATGATGAACTTCATGGTATGTTAATTAAATCTCAAAAAAACTACTTTAAAAATCAATAATAATGGGGCGCCTGGGTGGCTCAGTGGGTTAAAGCCTCTGCCTTCGGCTCAGGTCATGATCCCAGCATCCTGGGATCGAGCCCCGCATCGGGCTCTCTGCTCTGCAGGGAGCCTGCTTCCTCCTCTCTCTCTGCCTGCCTCTCTGCCTAATTGTGATCTCTGTCTGTCAAATAAATAAAATCTTTAAAAAAAAATCAATAATAATATCATATGACAAGAATCAGTAAAGCAGAAATGTCACTGCCCAGCCATATCTGTTTTCTCTTCCTCCACCTAAGCATACAACTAAATTTCTTTTTCCAGAGTCGCTTGCAGCTAGATGTGGCCAAGTGACTGGGTTCAGTGGGATGTGAAACAAAGTGATACGTACCACTTTCAGACCTGGCTAATAAAAATTTACATCTTTCCAATAAAAATCCTATAAGGAAGAAAATTCTAAGGAAATAGAAGGTGGCAAAACCTTAACATTACTGAAGCCTGGATCCCTGAATGACTAGATGCGAGTCATAGTTCAGTGACCTCCACTGAACTATGACATGAGTGAGAAATGCACCTTTATTGTCTTTGGCTACTGAGATCTGGAGGTTGTTTTGTTACAACACTTGGCTTGCCCTAACTGGTAAAACAAATATGAAAATTATGACTCAAGATCTATAAAATTTCTTAAGAACCACTTATTTTTAACTGATAAAGTTGACCTTATACAAGTCGAAATATTGGTTTCCTTCAAGGACAGGCATGAATCTTAGAAATCATATATTAAAACATAGTCAAATTTGTCTGCAAAGCAGTTGAATAAAAGTTACAAAATGATTTCAGTGTCTCTACTAGTAGTTTATAAATATGAAAATATTTCGGTATCTTATACTATCAATTTCCACATGAACTGGAAGAGCTTCAGATGTGTTATTCATTTAACTCTTTCAAGCTTATGCCATTGACATCTATCCTCACCAATGTGATGCTGTAGTTATTTGAAAATTTACAATAAATATTCTTAGAATGTATGTTTTATACCTCCAAAGTTAGTATTAATAATGTTATATGACCATATCAATAATCTTATCAACAAGTGTCATAGAGTTCATACGAGAAAACAACCACCACAACCACATACCCATTAGTTGGCAGGTGTCAAGGTCAAAAATTTTCATATTAATTCCAGTGATAATTTTAAAAAACAGCTTTATTGAGCTATTATTGTATACTTCCAATTATATGAAATTCATCCATGTTACATATGCAATTAAATGATTTTTTTAGTAAATTTGAAGAGTTGTTCACCCAATTCCACCATCCAGTTTTAGGACATGCCATCATCCAAAATATATCCTTCAATTTTGTTTATAGTGGACCTCCATTCTTCCCCTCAACCTCAGGCAATCACTAATTTACTTCCTGCACCTGTAAAATTGTGTTCTCTGACCGTTTTATATTAATGGAATTGTACCATATAGAACTCTTTGCACCTGGTTTCTTTTAGTTGGCATCATGTTTTTGGGGTTCATCCAGGTTGTAGTAGTTTGCTCCTTTTTACTGCTGACTAGTATTCTACCATGAATTTGTTTAGCCACCCACCAGTTTTGAGTTTTGCCTGGTTTGAATTATTATGGACAACATCACTATAAACATTTGTGTACAGGGTTTTGTATGGACATAAATTATCATTTCTTTTGGGTAAATGTATAGGAATTAGATTACTAGGTTGAGTGATAAGCAGCTTTTTAACTTATAATAAAACTGCCAAACTCTTTTCCAAATCAGCTGTACCAGAAATGTAAGAAAAGTTCCAGTTGTTTTGCATCCTTATCAGGGATTTTTAAAAAATCGATTTTAACGGGTGTTAAGTTGTATTTCATTGTAGTTTCAACTTTCATAACTAAATATGTGGAGCATCTTTTCATTTTCATGTTTGCTGTGTATACATTTTCTTTGGTGAAATGGCTGCTCACTCTACTTGGGTTGTTTGCTTTCTTTTTTTTTTGAATTGTAAGGGTTCTTTGTATATTCTGGATACAAGTCCCTTATCAGT
The DNA here is from genome assembly GCF_009829155.1 of Mustela erminea. Lineage (NCBI taxonomy): Eukaryota > Metazoa > Chordata > Mammalia > Carnivora > Mustelidae > Mustela > Mustela erminea. Next base: position 29,769,967 of record NC_045627.1, on the reverse strand, counting down.
TATGGGACTTGTAAATATTTTCTCCCACCTGTGGATTGTCTCTTCCATTTTTCTTAATAGGGTCTTTTGAAGCACAAATAATTTCATTTTGATGAAGTCCAGTTTACTGATTTTTTTTTCATGAATCATGTTTTTGGTGTCAAATCTAAAAACTCTTTGCCTAACAAGATCACAAAGATTTTTTTCTCCCATGTTTTCCTTTGAAGCTTTTATCATTTTGCTCTCACATTTAGGTATAGAATCCATTTTGAGTAAATTTTTTATATGGTGTGAAATTAGGGCTCAAATTCATTTTTGTGCATGTGGATATACAGTTGTCCCAGCACCATTTATTGAAAAGACAATTCTTTCTTCATTTAATTGCCTTGGCCTTTTTATTGAAAATCAGTTGACTAAATATAAGGATTAGTTTCTGGATTATCAATTCTGATCTATTGATTTATAGGTCCATTCACATGCCAATACGTTAGTGTTAAATTTTAAGACATAACACTATGATAGAGGCAATTTTTTTTATCTCACAATAAGCTTAATCTACCATAATGATGAGGCACAATATTTCGCCCCATACCTGGAACTTCTGGAACAAAAGTTTGTTTGTTTGTTTTTTGTTATTCATGTTGATATAGAACTGGGTTTGAGCAGGGTGGAAATCAGAGATTCAGTCTAAATATATGCAACTTATAACTGTGTCTTACATAATAATATATGTTGCTACACACTGCATTTTTAAAGACATATTTGTAATAAATTTCTTCAGATAACACTGAATGTTATAGGGCTGATAGCCAGTTTGTGTTTACCTGATATAAGAAGTATTATCAAATTTTCCACTTTGAGTAACATTTACATCACTATTGCTGTACATTATTGATGCTAAGATGTCATTAATTATAAAATGTACCATTTTTAAATGGACACTAGGAAAGAAAAGAAAGGTTTTTGATTAAAATGCACTGTCATCAGCGGAAAAAGATGTACTCTCATCTCAGAGATGTAAAATTCTAAGTAAATGTGCATCTTTAAATTGATGAGATATAGTGTATCAGGGACAAAATGTTACTTTTGAATTGTCACATTTCTTCCAAGAGCAATATTGCTATTGTGGGATCCCTTTAAAACTATATTTTTTCCTCCTTTTCTTTGTATACATTTTGACAGTAAAATAAAATTCTATAATGTTTTCAAAGACTTTGTCTATATTTCAAATGACTTTGAAGTAGGAAATGACATCGAGGCAGCTGTAGACACATAGTATACCTGTGTCTCCACGTACCATTAATATTTCTTCTGCCAGTGAGATTCCTATCATTTGAATCAAAGAGCATCCTTATCTTAATGCCCACTAGTTCAAATTATTTTGCAATTATTTACTAATCATTGGAACTTATGGGCTAGATCAATGATTTATCGCAACCCCGGGACAGCATATTTGAAATCTGGATAATCCTAGAAAATTTGGGATGTAGACTCTATACCATGGGCATTAGTCACTGGCGGAGCCGCTAAGAAGCCACAGGCTCAGCCCTCTGTGGAATGTACATTCCAGTGTGGAAGAATTGCCAGATGTGAATAGATCCCTGTCATTTTCTCCAGGACCGAATTCCTACCATGAAGCTGGAGATGCAAATAGACAGTCTGAGCAGCTGCTTACACAGGGTCATCCAAGGGTCACTGCAACTATCCTCACTTCCCTCAAATCTCTCCATTGCTGGCCTACCCCAGTGCCTTGGTATCACCCCTTCAAGGTGAACCCTTACCTCTAGAGAGAATGACAATGGAGAGAATGACGCCTATTAGATATCATTGTTTACTGCTGGCCTAGAGGAAAACAGGATCTTGAGGGGAGAAAGTACAGGTTTAGGGCACCAGGTCCCCCAGGTTTTTCTGCTCATAAGAAAGCTGAGACATGTGTAGGCCCACTTAAAAAAGAAGAAGACCTACTAGGTAGCAGATATTGTAAGGAAACCTGGGCCGAACCAAGAATTTCAAAGCTATTTGGAGCCTGACGTTGCTCTAAGGGAACATTGCAGGATCCCTGGTTCCTGGGCTGCATGGTCTCCTCGTGTTAAGTCTGCTTCTTTCTGCACATCTGCTCTCCTCCACTGTCATCATGGACTAGCTAATCTTTCATCTATTTTCATGTCCAAATTTTGAACAAGCCTGAGCTAGCACATCCTTCTAGTCGGGTAGAATCTTTCTCACTTGGCCACCTCATGGGCCGTAATAAGCCAAGACATGGGTAGCCAGCAACCAGTCCATGACCACTTCTGGCCCACTTAGCAGTGTGGGCACTGTTGATGTCCAGAACTGGAACTGTCAGAGAGAGGGACAGTAGAAGACGCTGACACCCAGAAAGAGTAAGAAGTGGGAGAGGGAGGGTAGGGACACCATAGATAATCTTTGTCTTTCAGATCCTGTATGTAAAAGTGCTTTGCATCTAAGTGCTCTGAAAACCACTGCCCAAGAGTAAGGTGTTTTTCTCAGCAGGCAATTTTGCCTCTGGATAACCTGTAGCAGTTTGTGTCCGACAACAGGTTTTCTCATGACAACTGAACAAGCACAGTGTCTTAGCCTGGGTCTCCCCAAAGCAGAGCCTCAGACAAAGGCCTTTATGCAGGTGACTTATTTACCATGTGATCCCAGGGAGCAGTGAAGAAAGATAGGAGAGGGAAAAAAGAAATAGGGGAGTCAATGCCAAGATTCTTTTGGAACTGGCCCCTGCTGTGGGCAACTGGTGTTTGATCCTTCCAGGACCTTTTGAGGAACTTTGTAGAATGTGGTCTCAGAAGCATCTGCATTGGGAAGAAATGGGGAAACATTTCTTCACTGAATCCCTTTGTTGTCCTGTCCAACAGGACGCTGGCCCAAACCTTTAAGGAACTGGTTTTTGCTGCAGTGCTTGGAGTGAGAGGTGGGGCCACAGAGATTTTGAAATATATAAGAAGCACCTGACGTGATCAACGATATGAGGAAACCTCTCTCTTGGGAAAGAGATAACATTTTCTTCTGGTTCAGAGTGCTTGATTTCATCTAGGATGCAAAAAATTTCCACCCATGTTAACATCCCTCATATTCCAAGGAGGAAAACTCAAACCTACAAACTTACATTTCAGTTACTTATTCCTTAAGGAACTTGGCCTCTCTTAGGAACTGCGAGACATACACACACACACACACACACACACACACACACACACTGTGTTACAGAATGCCAAAAGATGTCACTCACATCCCAATTCATGGAATTCTGTAAAGCCACAGGGCTATATACAGTGGCCCCTACTCAGTGGTTCTCCTGGATTTTCCCACCGACCATGATCAAAGCAGAATCCACTTTAATAAAAAAATCATCCCCAGGAGGTATAATATCCCATCATTAGCACTGTGTCCCTTTATTCAAATGCTCTCAACCTTATTAAACTGTGAATATCTCACAATAGGAAATGATTTAATCTGTTATATGTTAATTCTACTTTAGCTAAGTGAGGAATCAAGTTCTTGATGGGAGTGAGAGCAGGGACCATGAATGAGGGGACTGACTACTGAAAGAGGATGAATAGTGTGTATCTAGAAGGTTCTAAAGACAAAATTTAGTTACTTCACAGTCTGAGCTGGGACTGACGTTTCCCAGGCTGGTTGAATTTGGTCCACTGTAGTCAGCAGTATAATTCCCCAAAGACTTCATGTTCTGCAACTTGGCACCAATCACATCTCTCCATCTATGCCTTTGTGGGGAAGCTAAGGAAGATAGAAACCCTTATGGTATATTGAAGCCATCTATGTGGACTCCTGGATTCCAAAGTATTTACAGTTTAATTTCATGGAGTGAACACAGACTCAGAGAGAGGCCAGTGGATGGTCATTTGCTCAAAGGGTGGTATTGGGTCAAAGAGGATGTAACAGCAAATTTGGAGAAACCAGATAGATTACCTCAGAACCCAAAACACTGAAGGTCTGGCAAATGTTGGGCCAAATCTTACCTCTTGCTTCTGTTCATAAATAAAGTTTTATTGGCACACAGCCACACCCATTCATTTATCAACGATCAGGGGCTGTTTTTATGCTGCTGTGCCAGAGACAAGTAGGGTTCCCAAAGACTAAAATAGTTATTATCCAGCCCTTTACAGAATAAGGTTGTCAACTCCTGGGTAATCTAACCTTGGTGTGCGTTGATATTCCTGCTTTGTTTCTCTACAAGGCAAGCATTTACCATCAGTTGAGAGCCACAGTGAGGTTCCACTCTTAGAATTTTCAACTGAGTTATCCCAGAACAATAGGATGGAGGATTCAGATGCACACTGCCTCAACCTTCCCATTGAAGGATCTTTTCCTGGAGGGACTGCAGCATTCATTCAGCCGTTGTCAGGCCCAGAGCATCAGCGGAGTGCCAGACCCCAAGCTAGGTACTGGGAATGTAAAGATGGATGGAACGTGCTCATCTTATTGTTCTATGTCAGAGGAGCCACAGAGCCTCCACAAGGCAGTTGTTGCCTGTGGCCTACTCTTCCTTTTCTAGCTCTCTTTTCTCTCTTTCATGTCTCTCCCTCTCATCTCCTTTGACCACCTTGACTCCCCTGCCTCTTCCTTTCAGCCTCCCTCTTGCCTACAATTCAGGCCTTCCAGTGCCACCCAGTGGCTCTGACAGGCATTACTCAGATTTGTGGACTGCCCTCAGGGTGGGGAATGACCTCGTGGAAGTCAGCCAGAGCCTTTAATTAGAGATCCAGAGACTACTAGAAGGTTCCAGGGAACTTCTCAATTCTCTCCTGACTGTTTAAAGCATTAACTTTTAAAGTCATTTATACCTTGGTATAAATGAAGGGAAGGAAGGTAGGTTTGTTAAGGGGAAAGAGACCAAGTGTTCCCTAAGCGATTAAGTTACAGAGGTAACTGCACACTGCTCTGAGCAGAAATTGCATTTGAGTGTTCCAGGGGTGTTATTTAGATGGGATATGATTTGGGTAGATGCTATGTGCAGTGATGATTTTAGGATTGTAAGCAGTTTATTGAGTCATCCCAGGGGGTTCAAGGGAATTGCTTCTCACATAGATGACCTCCCTGCGAGGCTGCTGTGGTGAGCCCTTTGGATACTTGCAAGGCTGACCTGAGACCCTTGGTTCTCTCCCTTCTGCCAGCTCTCTGTCTCTGAGGAAGGGACTCCAGGATGAGGTGGAGGAATGACTGTGGTTTCCCATAAGAAGGCTGGTTCTACAGATATTTAGTAAGTTGGTTGGGGCGGGGGTGGCCGCTATCTCTAGGAAGAGGGTGCTGGGGCCTGTTGTTTGGAAAAATTCTGGGGCAAGAGAAAAAGCCCCATTTTACATTCTTCTACGTGAGGCTGGCTGCCCATCCAGTCCTGGTCTCGATGCAAACATTCTTGTTCCAGGCCCAGGTGAATTTGTGTTGGTATGAGGGAGGCTGCAGCAGTGAGGCCAAGGCTGGGACGCCTTGCCTTTCCTTGTCTCCCAGGATCTGCTCATGGAGACTGGCCATTGTGAATGGATGCTTACACTGTGACTATAATTTTCTCAACTACCCAAGTTATTTTTTTCTCTTGGAGAAATCCAGGTCTCAGAATTCTATCTCAGTAGGCACCAGACTTACCCAGGGTCAAATAGAGGTTCTAGCTCAAGCCTTTTAAGTGTCAGAAGGAAGGAGAAGAGGCTACTATCTTTCTATTATCATCACTGTTAGGGATAACTTCTCTTCAGGGCCGAGAAGTAGTTATTTGAAATATAATGGTATTTGAAAGATTTCCCGGTCCTAAACCATCTCTTCCACTTATGGGTCTGAAGGTCAAAAATTCTACCATGAGAAATTAATTTTCTGGATAAAGCATTGACCTGTCCTCCATGACTTCTCTTAAAATAAAAACACCCAAGGGGTGTTCCCCATGAACTCACTAACCATCTATAGGAAGGGCTTCTGAATTGAATAGAGAAGTGACAACCTGCTTGGTCCTTTGGAGTCTTCCAAACTATTTAATCGTTTGCCTTCATTTTAACAGCTAAACTTACCAAAGAAGGTATCAATTATGGACACATTTTTAATGCTTAAAATTTAGTATTTTATTTTTTAAAAATTGTTTTTGTATATATTGTAGGGAGGGGAGATGCAGAGGTAGAGAGAGGGAGAGTCTGCACTTAGCACTGAGCCTGACGCGGGCCTTAGGTCTCACGACCCTGAGATCACCACCTGAGCTAAAGCCAAGAGTCAGATGCTTAACTGACTGTGCCACTCAGACACCCCAAAATCTAGTATTTAAGCAAAAATGATAGGAACATGAAAGTTGGTTGTGGCTTGTACTTTTCAACTTGGGATCACTGCCGGAAATATTGAGGAGTTCCCAACTCGGTGGGGAGGCTTCAGTACCCATCACCCAGACTCAGCTCCCAGGGAGAGTGAGGAGATGAGAGCACAGAAAGAGTGTAAAGAAAAAAGGAAGTTTTGTTTCTTGCTGCATTTGTGGATTTTTCCACTAACAAATGATAAATGTACCCATCCTTTACACTTGACTGCCCCATGGTGGATTATACCTGACTGTCTACATGCTAAATAATAGACACCATTATTCATGATCCTCATAAACTTTCCTGGGACCATGCTTTTGTTGATCCTGGATCTCCTACCTCAACCGTCTCTTGTCTGGTCTCTTCTTTTGTAAATGCTGTTGTTTCTTCAACAGAAGACACTCAAGATTTCTCTAGCCACAGACCTATTCTCCTAGATTCAAAATACTATCTGAATAAGTCTCTTGGTATTTGTACCATGTTGTATGTCAATACAACATGACTTCAGAAATGCATTGCTTAATTACTTAAGTTTTAAGTCATGTGACTTAGCCCATTTAGATGTATATTTAGTTTGGCCACCCACATGGAAATTCAACAGCTTTGGAATCTCCAGTGGTAAGTACAGTACTGGGCAGATGACAGCTGCTCAGTTCTCTATTAGATGAGTCAATTAAAGGCAATAGATAGATAGAAAGATAGAAAAATAAATGCAATAGATAGGCTAAGAGGAAAGGTCACACATACATTTTGGGTCTCTATTTCTTTACTTTCCCCAAAGGAGAGGTCTTATTGAACACATAGAACACATTTGGCAGGTAAAACATGAAACCCTTGTCTCTCCAGAATCGAGGAAATAGCACAAACATTTCCAAAAAACTCAGCTCACGTGAAGTGCTAATTCCATCCACGCCACCATGACTGCATTTTGTTGTCAGTATTTGAAGTGGATGATGAAAGTGGTTGAAGGTGGTTGAAGAAGGAGAAGATGAAAGTTAAGGTAGTTGAGGGGCGCAGGGGCCCTCGGCTGGTCTGAAGGGGAAGAACCCTCTGAGTCATTCACGAGTCAGGGTCTGCGACTGGGCCCATTAGGAAAGGCTTCTGTTAGGAAAATGAGTATCAACTAGAAATATACTGTACTAGAAAACTGAACACAACAGGGTTTAACTCTGCTTCAGAATTAAGTTGAACCAGATAAAACTGTTGATCTTTTGCCAACTTTAAACTACAAAGCAATTTCCATATGAGTCGTCCTTTTTTTCTTTTCTTTTTTTTTTTTTTTAAGATTTTATTTATTTCACAGAGAGATCACAAGCAGGCAGAGAGGCAGGCAGAGAGAGAGGAGGAAGCGGGCTCCCTGCTGAGCAGAGAGCCCGATGTGGGACTCGATCCCAGGACCCTGAGATCATGACCTGAGCCAAAGGCAGAGGCTTAACCCACTGAGCAACCCAGATGCCCCCATATGAGTCCTCCTAATAGTAACCCCCATAAAGTTGAGTGTACCATCCTCATTCCATTCCTGGGTGTGTTAACATCATGGCTCGAGTTCCATTTGGTTGGACCATTCACTTACACATGGCAAGCCATAACAATTTTTAGTAACAGTAGAATGTCATAATTTAAATTTCACCTTAGAAGTTACCTACTTAAAAAGTCTTTACTCTTAGAACCGTGCATTTGGTGATGCAACATGGGGGGTTAAGGGGGTAGGAGAAGAATCAATGAAACAAGATGGGATTGGGAGAGAGACAAACCATAAGTGACTCTTAATCTCACAAAACAAACTGAGGGTTGCTGGGGGGAGGGGGGCTGGGAGAAGGGGGTGGGATTATGGACATTGAGGAGGGTATGTGCTTTGGTGAGTGCTGTGAAGTGTGTAAACCTGGCGATTAACTGACCTGTACCCCTGGGGATAAAAACATATTATATGTTTATAAAAAAATTAAAAATTAAATGGGGCGCCTGGGTGGCTCAGTGGGTTAAGCCGCTGCCTTCGGCTCAGGTCATGATCTCAGGGTCCTGGATCGAGCCCCGCATCGGGCTCTCTGCTCGGCAGGGGGCCTGCTTCCTTCTCTCTCTCTGCCTGTCTCTGCCTACTTGTGATCTCTGTCTGTCAAATAAATAAATAAAATCTTTAAAAAAAATTAAAAATTAAAAATTAAAAAAAAAAGTGCATTTGTTTAGAAATCCTTTGTCCATATACCCTGCTCCTCCAAATATTTTTGAAACCCTACTACAACCTTGATGAAACTTAAGGTTATCGTTAAGTAGGAAAAACCGTTTTAATAAGCTGTCTTCCCGAGTCTTCTTTTCTCTCAGAGTTTATTATTTTTTTAATGGAGGTGTTTGCTCTATTCTGTTTTTTCTAGTGGATTTTTGTGACATATTATGTTTCTTAAGAGGATGGAGTGTCTTCATCCTACCACTCCCTTTCCCTGTCACACACATTATTACTCTGTTTACCTACTGTCTCCTTTCCCTAACTGAAAACGAAGGTAATATTTACTCACCTCTTCCTTGCTGAGTGAGATAGCAACAACCCAACAGCACCAAAGGAATGTAACACTGGAGCCTGTTTTTTCAGCATGGAAGCATTTGTCAGCCCCAGATCAGAGGTCTGTGTCTCTGATCATTCGTCATCAAGCTAAGAATGTGGAGTTTGGAGTTCTTATCTAAGTTTTGACGGTTACTTCCAGAATACTTCTATTAAAATCTATTGAATTTTTGGTTTGGCCATTTATTCCCATAATGCTTACTTTGAAGGCCCTATTTATCCCCTTTTGTTTCTACCAGGCTTAGCTGAATTACCAGATTTCTTAGAATTTGTGTTATTTTTCTTCCCAGTGCCTCAGGTTCCTCAAGTTCTTCATAAACCTGTGTTCATCTGTCTTTTGCCATGAGGATTTGAGAGCAAGTAGCAATTGAGGCCTTAGAATCGTCTGAGAGATGCCAATTCCTCTTTGGAATCACTCAGATAGTGGCCCCACTACTGGAGTGTAGAGAGCCTTCTCATGTGGGACTCAACCCAGTTGAAAAAAGCACTGATTTGAGCTCTTGGTTAGCTGAATGAGAAGGGTCCAGAACGTGCCCTTCAGTCTGCAAATGAAATCTGCTGCATTACTGAGTACAACGGGCTTTCTCCCATGGGACCCATAGTGCGGGACATGGTCGTCATTTTAGAGCCGGGTCCTTGTGTCAAGAAATGTATTTGAATTGTTGAAGCAAAACAACATATAGGAGAATTTTAGAGAAAAATTAACTGTTAAATGATGCAGCTGCATTTCTATGTCCAAAGGCAGCATTATAATTATCTTTTTTATTCCTTAATCTATGCTACTTACTTTGTAGGATCATGATGTGGTAAAATTGAATAATGGATGAAGGCCCAGAGAATCTAAGTTTTAGGATTAGAATCTAAGTTTTAGGATTAGATTCATCAGGAACCATCTATAAGCTCTTAGGAGAAAATCTTTGTGACTTACAACTTATTACAAATAATTTCATATTTATAGCATCAAAAACACAGTACAAAAAAGAAAAATGATAAATTGTACTTAATCAAAATCAAAAGCTTCTGCTCTACAAAGATACTGTTAACAGAGTGAAAACACAAGATACAGACTGGGAGAAATATTTGTTAGGCACATATTTGATAAGGGATTCATATCTAGAATATATGAAGACCTCTTACAACTCAATAAGAAAATAACCCACTTTTTAAAAATAGGCAAAACATTGAACAGATCTTTTTTCTCCACCTCTTTGTTCTTTATCAAACAAGATATACATGTGGCAAATAAGCACCTGAAAAGATGTTCAATATTTTTCATCATTACGGAAGTAGAAATTAAAACCATAATGAGATACTACTCCACACCTACTAGAATGGCTGAAGTTTAAAAAATGTTGTTGATAACAGTGCTGACAAGGATACAGGGCAGCTGGAACTCTCATTCGTTGCTGGTGGGAATGCAAAATGGAACGACTGATCTGGAAAACTGTGACAGTCTTTTATAAAGATAAACACATGCTTACCATTTGACCCAGCAAGCCCTTTCCTAGGCATTTACCCAAGAGAATGAAAAGTTACATTCACATCAAAACCTGTGTACAAATTGTTGGGTGGCTGTGTTCATAATCACCCCAAATTGGAAACACTCAAATGTCCTTCAGGGCTTGAATGGATGAACAAACTCTGGTGGGATCCACCCAATGGAACGCTACTCAGTAATAAAAGGGAACTGACTACTGCAGCAGGCTACACCATAGATGAATGTGCAATGCACTGTACTAAGTGAAAGGAGTCAGATGCAGAAGGCTACATACTATATGATTCCATTTATATGAAGCTAAAGTTAAAAAAAAAAAGAATGTCAGAAGGAAAGACAGATGTATAGGATTGAAAAGAGATCAGTCATTATCAGGGGCTGAGAGTGGGAAGAGAGGTTGGCTGCAAAGGGAGCATCAGAGAATCTTTTGTGGGGGGACAGATCTGTTCTATATCTTGATTGTGGTAGTTCTTATATGACTCTATGTTTTTCAAAACTCATAGATCCGTAATACCAAAAGGTATAAATATCGACATATATAAATTACACATCAGGGTTTTTTTGTTTTTTTTTTAAGATTTTATTTATTTATTTGAGAGAGAGAGAGTGTGTGCATGAGCATGGGGGGAGGGGCAGAGGGAGGGGGAGAAATAGGCTCCCCACTAAGCAGAGAGCCCAGTGATGAGGGACTCGATTCCAGGACCCTGAGATCATGATCTGCACCAAAGGTAGAAGCTTAACTAAGCTACACAGGCACCCCACACATCTATTTCTTTAAAAAGGAAAAAGTGCAAAAAAGAAAAAGTGCAATATCTGCCTCAGTTGCACATTTGTCAAATATGAACGATGCATCTCCCACTGATGATGATGATGATCTAATCAAACTCACAGGATTTGGGGGAGCTTCTTCTACAAATGAAGACAAATCTGAGTGCTTTGAAATGCAGGAAGTGCATTGAAATGCAATTGCCAGATATTGTTAAGAGTTTTCTGTTTTGCCTTTGTATTCAGCTACCTTGCTTAAACTCTTATTATTTATAAAAGTTTGTCCATTAACTCTTTCAACTTCTTGAAATAAGTTATTAGACAGGCTACAAATGAGAGTTAATCTCTTCCTTTCCAGTCTTAGATCTTTGCTATAATTTCTTTTCTTCTTTTCTTGTGTTGGTTAAGACTGCCAAGTCAATGTTGAATAACAGATGTGATAATAGACATTATTGACGTATTCCTAAGCTAAATAAGGATGCTTATAATATTTTGGAACACTGAAAAGAAAAGAAAAGAAAATGGGAAAATATTTGAAAATTATATAGGGTTTTTGATGGGTTTGGTAGATACCCTTTATCAATTGCAGGAAGCTTCTTTTTACTACTGTTTCTCGAGTTATTTTTTTTACTGAATGATTTCCTGCATCTACTGAAATCATTATACAAAGTTTTGGCTTCTTTTTTAAATTATTTATTTATTTATTTATTTATTTATTTATTTATTTATTTGTTTATTTGAGAGAGAGAGAGAGCAGGGAGAGGAACACAGAGAAAGGGAGAGAATCCCAAGCAGACTCCCCACTGAGCAGGGAACCTGACAGAGGGCTCAATCCCCGGACCTGAGATCATGACCTGAGCCGTAATCAAGAGGCAGCTGCTTAACTGACTGAGCCACCCAGGTGCCCTCAATCTTGTTAAAAATGTTATCAATCAAACTTCAGAGCCGACCTTTCATATTCTTGTATTCCCTTCTCTAGGCAGCCTGTAATCTCCTAACAGGCACAGATTTTGCCTTTTTGTCATTGTGTCTCCATCACATAGCCCAGGTCTGATCTAAACAGAACATTTACCCTTAGAACCTCACTCATCTAGAGAGAGAGGAGAGCACGCCCACTACCCTGCTGAGGACTGGAGGGCCCGGAAGCCTCTTCTCCCACAATCTTAAGCCCGTACTATCAAGATGAGCCTCAGCCCATTCATTCATGTGTATCTCACATTCTTTTTGCCCCCAAACTGAAGAGCTTTTTTAGATAGTTAATAGGAGTACAAATACTTTTCCTGGCTTCCCGAGGCCCTGCTGTTTCTCTCTTTCCTTATCAAGAGTGGGTCATAGGTTGCACCAGCAGCTGGAAGAAGGGCTCTTCAAATATCAGAGCGTAAGCCAAAGAGAGAAGGATCACTGGGAGCCCCTACCGATGGAGAGCAGGAAGTTTCCCTGTAACATGAGCATGTCAGCTGGGAGGCAGCCAGATGTGGAGCAGGTGGCTGACCTCAGGCTTGCTGCATTTGGGGATCTCTCTTGACCTCTGCTCGGAGAGGAGACCCGAGAGACAGTGTCGTGCCACCGAGAGGAGCAAGAGCGTGGACTCTGGACGAGAGGGGCCTGAGCTCAGGTCTTGGATGTGACACATGGTGACCAGGTAACCATAGATAAGCCACTTCACCTCTCTGTTTCTCTATTTTTGGTTTCCTCTTCTCTAAAACAGGTATAGAAGTGGGTGGTTTTGAAAGCCTGCCACGATGGACTCTTAGAAACCGTCAGCTATTATTTCAATAGCAATCGTCGAGGCCTGATGCGAGAAAATAGGTTCTTCCATGAGAGGGCACTTAGAGGTTTTTTAAAATTTTGTTTTGTTTTTGATTTCCATCACGAAGCAAAAATATATAATTTCAAAAATGCAGTTATTAAGATGCAGAACAAAGAGAATCATGACTCATGTTTCACAATTTACAGAGCTTATTTATTGTTTCATGTTCTATAATACTTTGGACAGTTATATAACCTCCCCTCCACCTCACGATGCCTGGATATGACATCAGGAAACTAGGGAGGAGGGGCTTTGGGGTAAGGGGACGATGTGCTGTAGGGACAAGGCATATGCTTTTTTGATATTAATGTCCTGCCACTTACCTTGGGTAAAGCAATCCCAAATGCTGAGTGATACCAGGAAACAGGGTTTTTTTGGTCCCCCCATTATGGCTGTTCTAGCTCTAAAATTCTATGAGATCTTTAGATGACATTAGGAGTCATTCTCAGCCTGGCCTGTTGTCAGGGACTGGTTTTAAGGCCTTGGTTAATTCCCAGTTGTCCTGGCTTTGAAATCTTCCAGTTCTTGAAGTCATAGCTTGGGCTTCTCCACTTCTCTGGGAATAAATATTCCTTGACACTGGTTCTCCCATATCATTCTCCTTTCCAAAGGCCACCCTCCCCCCACCCTAGTTATCTACCCAGGAAGATAGGGATCGTTCACCAGACTCTCCCATCTCTGAACCTTTGCCTCTCACACACCTTGCCAAACTCTCAGCGCCTCCTCTCCTGGGGCTGCCCTCTCTGCCAGCCAGAACCATTTGTGTGTCATTTTCATCGGTGTCATTTTCACTTCCTATCGCCTCGCCTTCGTGAGGGTGACTTCTCTATCTTGCTGGTCTCCATCTTCCTTTTCTGGATTCCAGAAGTGGAGAGCATTATAATCTCTTGGCGTCTTGGAAGGATATCTGTTACTAGGTTTACTTGTGTTTGAAGGAAGTACTTTGATACACACTGAAGTTGGACTAAAGGTCTAAGGGAAAGCTCAAGTAAAGGAGGAAGATTGTTGCTAAATTGCATTTTAAGAGGCAAAGTCTTGCTAATGGAACTTCTGTCCAGCTCCATGACAGCTGGGTATGTGAGTGTGTTGCTGCTGCTGAGAGAGTGTTTAGTTGACGATGTTTAGAAAAGTCCAGACCTGATGGCTCTGGGGTTTCATTCACGGCTTCTCACAGAGACAGCACAGGTCATTAGATGCTATAGGAGTTCCCCCTCCCTGAGGCATCCTTGGAAGCCTGGGGGCAAAACCCCAAAACAAACACAAACAGAAAAACAAAACAAACAAGCAAGCAAGCAAATGCCAGCCCAGGTAAAAATTGGGATTCTGGTGCCATTTCCCAGAGATCTCCCTGGTTCCCCTTTCTGTGCTACTTCCTGCTTTCTCCCCTGTGTTCTATAATCCCCTGATTTCAGAGAAAGGACCTCCCATCAGCCATTTTTACTTTTGTGGGAATCAACATTCTTTTTAACATCTCCAGTGCATTTTGGTATTTTAAGACCTATCTCCGATCATGAAAGAACAATCTTTCATCTTTGACCCTGTGAAGAAAATCTGAAACATCAGCAAGCATTTGGGGGAAAATCCAGAAAGAAAAGAAAGTAGAAAGGGCTATTTCCTGATAATCCTGAGGTTGTACTGTACCAGAAAACCAGTTACTTTGTCTGCAATCTCCACCTTCTCTTTTTGGCTTAATATCCCCACGTTTAACTTGGAGGATCCTACGTATTGTATGACTCCTTTTCCCCAGTAGGTTAGGCGAAATAGCTTCTTTCATCGGGGAATTTGGGATGGCGACCTAAAGTGACTGGGACAGTTAGCCATGGGAGCAGAGCAGAAAGACCATGTCACCCACGGCTGAAGCTGGAGAAGGTGGGGGTCAGGGGAGTGAAAGCCACAGAGATAGCCGAAGCTGCTGGGAAAGAGAAATCTGCAGCCAAGAGAAGCTACTTACTATCCTTACTATCCTTACTATCCGCGTGCTCCATTTCTGTGAGTTTGCTTAGCTGCTAAAATTTGTCACCCCCACATCAGTACTCACAGTGCTCCTGCAGTTATTTCCAGACATGAGCAAAACGGTGAAAACTTGGAGTTACTCAGCGCCATGTTTCCAGCTGAGGGTGACCCCGGTGACACTCGCCTTCTTGTTTTAGCTCTTATGCTATAAACATGTGTCCTTTCCACAGTTGATTTAGAACCACATTTTCCACATTTTTGTGATTTTGTGGGTGATTTCATTGTTTAAAATTACCCCAAGCATCGTCCTCAAGTGCCATCTAATGTTACTGAGCTCAAGAAGGCTGTGCTACTCTTTTTTTTTTTTTTTAAAGATTTTATTTATTCATCTGACAGAGAGAGATCACAAGTAGGCAGAGAGGCAGGCAGAGAGAGAGGAGGAAGCAGGCTCCCCGCTGATCAGAGAGCCCAACGTGAGGCTCGATCCCAGGACCCCGAGATCATGACCTGAGCCGAAGGCAGCGGCTTAACCCACTGAGCCACCCAGGCGCCCCAAGGCTGTGCTACTCTTTACAGAGAAAATATGGGTGTTACAGAAGCTTCCTGCAGGCCTGGGTTAGAGTGCTGTTGGTTGTGAGTTCAAGGTTAATGAATAAATAATATATATTTAATATGGTGCCTTAAAACAGAAATACACATAAAACAAGTTTTGCATCATTCGGTCTGCAAAAATGCTAGGACCAGAGGCTTGCAGGACCCTAACCCTGTATTTCCCCTACAACTAATTAGCTCAGCATTTCCTAATTCAGTGATTGTGTGATTTTAGAGAACATAACTGCTGTGAATAATGAGAATCGAGTATGTCTGCAGAGAAGAGAATGAAGAGAATTCAGAGGAAAGCAGATGACAGAATGAGCTGCTCAGAGAGACAGAGGAGATGTCTTCTCCCTGGTGGCTCCCAGTTTCAAGCTCAGTTCCCTTGAGAACTAGCTGAAATTCATCTCAATGGCATCTCAATATTTTTACAACCTTTATTTAAGCTTCCTGGAGTTTCCTCTCCTTGCAAACAACAAAGATTTTGACTGAAATGCGTACTCCTTATATTACTACCCTTAAGAAGCTCCCTTGGAAAGAGGCAGGGTCTCTTCATTTGAGGCCTGGCCCTAGGTCACAATGAAGTCCATGTCTAAAGGCTGCTAAGGCCACAATGGCCCCTTCCTGAGTCAGGTGCTGCATCAGAAAACCAACCCTCCCTCATCTCAGGGAGGTCTGTGCTCTGATTAAATGCTCAATGATACTTGAAAAGAGAGTTGGAGGACTAAACCTTAAAAAAATAAACCCAAGCTCTGGTTTCAGTGTGAGTTATTGATGACAAATACATTACAGCACTTTGTTTTGGCTTCTAATTTGAAGGATGCCAGTTTTAGAAATAGTTTATTTGTTTTCCTTGTTGGGAGACAAACACATTCTTGAAAACAAGTTCCAGTCTGAACACTCCTTAGGAAGGAACTGTTTATTTGGCAAAGCAGTGTGTCCCCACATGGGAAATTATATATAAAGAGAAGCACCAGACTGTGCAGAGAAGAAAAAAGTTTTAATTTTCTCGAAGGTTGTGACCTGCTTGAGGGATCAGGTTCTTCCCCACATACTTGGTTTGATGGCCACAGAAAGTACATATTCTGAGACAGGAAACCATCGAAATCCTAGAGGAGAACACAGGCAGAAACCTCTTTGACCTCAGCCATAGCAACTTCTTATTAGACACGTCGCCAGAGGCAAGGAAAACAAAAGCCAAAATGAACTATTGGGACTTTATCAGGATAAAATTTTCTGCACAGTGAAGGAAATAATCGACAAAACTAAAAGGCAGCCAATGAACTGGAAGAAGATATCTGCAAATCACATATCTGATAAAGGGTTAGAATCCAAAATCTATAAAAACTTATCAAACCAAACACCCAAAAAACAAATAATTCAGATTAGAAATGGGCAGAAGACATGAACAGACACTTTTCCAAAGAAGACTAACAGACACATGAAAAGATGCTCATCATTACCACTCCATCAGGGAAATGCAAGTCACAACTACAATGAGATACCACCTCATACCTGTCTGAATGGCTAAAATTAACACAAGGAACAATAGGTGTTGACAAGGATATAGAGAAAAGGGAAAACTCTTGCACTATTGGTGGGGATGCAACCTGTGCAACCACTCCGGAGAACAGTTTGGAGGTTCCTCAGAAAGTTAAAAATAGAGCTACCCTACAATCCAGCAATTGTACTATTAGGTATTTACCCAAAAGATACAAAAAATACAGATTCAAAAGGGTACATGCACCATGATGTTTAGAGCAGCATTATCAACATTAGCCAAACTATGGAGAGAGGCCAGATATCCAGTGACTGATGAATGGATAAAAAAGAGGTGGTATGGGGGCACCTGGGTGGCTCAGTGGGTTAAGCCACTGCCTTCCGCTCAGGTCATGATCTCGGGGTCCCGGGATCGAGTCCCGCATCGGGCTCTCTGCTCAGCAGGGAGCCTGCTTCCTCCTCTCTCTCTCTCTCTCTGTCTGCCTCTCTGCCTACTTGTGATCTCTCTCTGTCAAATAAATAAGTAAAATCTTTAAAAAAAAAAAAGAGGTGGTATATAAATGTGGAATATTGCTCAGTAATCAAAAAGAATGAAATCTTGCCATTTGAAGTGTATTGGATGGAGCTAGAGTATGTTATACTAAGTGAAATAAGTCTGTCAGAGAAAAACAAATGCCACACAATCTCACTCATATGTGGAATTTTCTTTCAAAGATTGTATTTATTTATTTGAGAGAGAGAAAGAGGGAGAGAGAATCTGAAGCAGACTACGTTGAGCACAGACCTCAACTCGGGGCTTGAACACACAACTGCCTGACTATGACCTGAGCTGAAACCAAGAGGTAGATGCCCAAATGACTGAGCCACCCAGGTGTCCCTCACTCATATGTGGAATTTAACACAGAAAACAGATGAATATATGGGAAGGGGGGGATGAAAAAAAAGAGAGAGAGAGAAAGAGAGAGAGAAATAAGTCATAAGCAACTCTTAACCATAAAGAACAAACTGAGGGTTGACGGAAGGAGGTGGATGGGGGGTGGGCTGGATGGGTTAGGAGTATTAAGGAGGGCACTTGAGATGGGCACTGGGTGTTGTGTGTAAGTGATAAATCCCTGAATTCTACTCCAGAACCCAATATTGTACTCTATGTTAACTAACAAAATTTAAATTAAAAAAAAAAAAAGTACATATTCAATGTGTTCAAGTACCAAGCCCCTGTCCTGTGGCACCTTTTTAGTTCTCTGTGGTCTCTGGGTTGTGATGACTCCACACCACTCCTCCTTATCTCTTGTTCTTCAAATGCACCATCTCCCTGCTAGTAAACAGTGGATCCCACTGACACACCACACTGTTTCTCTGCCCATGAAGTCTCTCCTGTCTGTCTCGTCTGCCTCTGAGCTGCTACATTCTGCCTTTCAGGGCCAGTGCAGTTGCTCTCCACCAGGGAACTCTCATTGGTTTTATGAGCTTCTTTGTGCAGCCACTCCATCCCTTCCTCTGATCCCATCTGGTTCTTGAAGACAACTTTCTCCTATAACCTACAGCATTTCCTAATGAAGCTGACTCTAAGAATAATGAATGTGACAATTCTCAACTCAAGAATCGTAGTAGTATAGAGGGGTAATAATAATTTCAAGGCCACTTACGATCCCTAATTTTCCAAAGCATGGTTGATTTGAGGTCAGTCTCATTTCTTGGGGACCCTGGGGTACATTAGCCCTTATTAATTTCCATGGTCATTCCAGCACATGGAATTAGTTAGTTTAGCTCATATGGGTAAATTTTTTATTCCCAAAGAGTAATTTTGTTAGTGCCAACTTGAAAATAATACTACATTGTCTTTGGGGAAGACTTTCCCCAAGTAATGTAAGTCCCTTTTTTGCCAGTTCATTCAGTCTCATAAAAGCTTTCTGAGGTAGGGAATGACCCTCTCTTCTTTAAGGCAAAGAAACTGAGGTCTCACATGAATAGTTTACACTGAGAGGAAGTTGGAATTAAGAGGTAAAAGACTTACATCTAGGTCCTGATGTAGCAAGGGCAATCAGGGAAGTTCAGTCCCACAGGAGGGCCACCATACAAAGTTGTGCAGGCTGTGCACTGCATAGAGCAGTGCTTCCTGAAGTTGACCTCTTTGGCCAGATGTGGTGGCCCTGCCTAGAGGACCTAGCATGAGAAGGAGTGAAAGCTAGAGATGGGTGTGCTTCCTCTAAGACCTCTTCTTGGACATACAGGATTCCACCCTTCTTCCATCCTGACTTAGGTCACAGGAAGGGAAGAGTGTGTGAGGCTTGTCTTCACAATGTCCTCTTAAAAGGGTTTTCATTTCTACAGAAGCACCAAGCCAAGAATTCTTAAAGATTCAGACTTTCAGACACATTTGGTTACTGTGCAGCCTGTGGCAGAAACAGAGAGGCCACATCCCTGAGAGATCTGGAGCCAAGATCTATGCATTATGGACTTAACTCTTGACACATTTGGCATAAGTTGAAAAACGAAAGAAAAAAAAAATCCCACCCACTGTCTCAAGAGGCCTTGGGCAGGAACATACAAGGCAAAATGTTTTAGTTGTAGACAAGAAAATGCTGGAGAGTTAGCAAGGGATGAGCTGGTCAGGAAATATCTACTTCCTGTGGATACTCCCAACGTTCTCCCACTCTGGCCAACCCCAGTTGCAGATGATAGAGCCAACAAAACACTGTACCCATGTGATCACCCTTGGCTCACTCAGCTCCAGTCAGTGGTGCCATTGACCCTACTTGCCCATGCAGAACATTCTGGGTTTCTTCGTGAGGCAGAGGATGTTCCTATAAGCCAACAAGAAAGACTGGGATTAGAAATGTGGCATTCGGAAAGCAAGGGCAGGCAGATGTGAAAACTGTGGCTAAAGATAAATTTCCCGACTCTTCCAGGTGCAAATAAAACTTAGGTTGACTTTACTATGAAAAAAAATGGCTTAAAGGAAATGGTTTTTCTTTAATGATGGATGTTTTTCAATACCATGGTATAAGAATCTTGTGATTCACCACCACTCAGATGAAAACCTCCTCCTTGAATTTGCTGCATTAATGGGAATTCATATGCTAAGTCCATTAACCACAATCACCGTTTTCAGGGTAAGTCAGACTTGTCTCTTAAATTAAGAATAAAGGAAAAAAAAAAAAAAGCAATCACAGCGACGAGTCATGCGGAGATGCCCTGCCTGTAGTGAAAAGGGAAGTATGTTTTCTCTGGGCAGCCCACACAAAATCAGATATTTAATATGATTACTGAGAAGACGGAAAAGGTTTTCAGGAACAATTCCTGTGGCTCAGCTCCTAGTAGCCTGCAAAGGAATAAGTGGGAAGTAGGGGAGCAGCCAGCTCCCCCATTAAAAGGAGCATTCCCCATTAAAAGGAGGCTGAGAGCCAGGCTTCCTGATCCCACTGCAAAATAGAGGGTACAGTGGACAGGAGAGGCTGGCAAGAAATTACATACCAACCTACTAAGCAACCAACTTATTTTTAAACACATACTACATGAGGGTACTCAAATGCAGGGCAACCTCACCCTCAGGAAGTGGTTTTATTTGGGGTGTTTGGCTAACCAGGTATAGCAAGGGCAACCAGGGAAGTCCAGTCTCACAAGAGGGCCACCATTCACAGTTGGGCAGGCTGTGCACTGCAGAGAGCAGTGCTTCCTGAAGTTAACCTGTTTGACCGGATGTGGTGGCCCTGCCCAGAGGACCTAGCCTGAGAAGGAGCGAAAGCTAGAGACAGGGTGTGCTTCCTCTAAGACCTCTTCTTGGACATGCTGTCTGGATGGACATGCTAATCAGGAAAATAGAAAATGAACTGGTTCCACAGGTGATAGAGGAGCCAAGACAGCAGGACAGGAGGTCAGCAGGAGCCCGAAGCCTCTGCCGGCCCCCAGGCTGAAGGCAGGAAGGCTTACTTTCCAGAGGTCCAGGGCCTGGGCTTAGGAGGCAGAAGTGAAACTACAGTGGGCGTGGGCCCAAGCCACGGAGGAGGGCAGGACTGCGGAGCCTGAAGGAAGAAGCCCGCTAGCTTGCGGTCGACCGCGCCGCGTTCAGCCGCAGCTGCTGTTTTTGCACCAGCACCCGGGGAAGAAGCCATCCAACAATAGCCCGGGGACGGCTCCCCGGGCAGCGCCCCCTACCAGCAGGGCAGGGCAGGGGAAAGGCAAAGAAAGGACGGGGCGCAAACAGGCCCCCGCTGGGCACACGCTTGGATCTTTTTTCTTTTTTTTAAACCTTCAACCACAATGACTTCACCTCGCCCTGGGCCAGACCATGACAAATCAATCATAAGCCGCAAGTGCTGGCTGGAACGGACTCTGGGGTCAACTTTTGCCTCATCCTCTCACCGGCCACTCAACCCCATGTGGGCCTATCTCAAGACCGACTTCGGAGGAACCTAATCCTTGCATGTGTTAAGGAACTCGAGTACACATAGCCTGACACACATGTTTGTCTCTTCACAGACGCCTTGGAACTGACTGTCCTCACTCCTGTTCCCTGTGGACGATCCCAGGATCTGATCAGCCCCATGGCCAAAACAGCACAATTTGCCTGGCCTCCATTTCATCCACGATCAGCTCTGACGAAACAGGCTAAATGAAGATTTGGAGGCTCCAGCCTGCCTAAAATTCACGGTCTCAGTGCCTCTGTGATGGCTAACGCCACCCTCCCATGTGAATATTTCTCGGAGTTGATGTCACAGGACTTTCTTGCTGAAGTCAATGTTATCAGTATTATGAATTCAGAGCTGTTGTTGGTCCTCAACAGCCTTAGGACCTCAGGCAAGTTACTTATCTTCTTTAAATCTGTTTCCTCATCTATACAATGAGAACAACCTTGGGACTATTGACTGGATTAAAGGAGAGTACAACTAGTAAAGTGTCTGCCTGGGTGCCAGGCACAGGAACAGTGCTCCACTCGTGACATGGCTACCACTGTTTCAGTCAAGATTCTTCCAGCTGTGAGTGGGACAACCCCAGCTCAACATCATTAAGCAAAAAAGTTCTGTGTTCAGAAGCATCTGGAACTATGGCTCACCCAAGCGACCTCATTGTGGGTTCTCCCTAAATTGGTTGGCTCTACATTCCTCTGATTGCTTCCATTCTCAGACAGGCTGTCCCCATGACATGACAAAATGGGTGCTAAGATATCCTCCCAGCTGAGCAGCCACAGGAGAAAGAGATACCAAGAGAACCCCCTGGAATGAGATTTCATTAGCCTGGTTAGATCTCATGTGCAGCTGTGAGTCAGTCACTGGGACCAGAGGATGGAATGTTCTGGTTGGCCAGTCCTAGGTCCTGTGTCCACATGGACTGAGAAAAAAGGAGGTCAAGTCTCCAAATGGAAATGGAAGAGTTATTTTTTTTCAGAAGGAGAAACTGATGCTAGGAAGGTGAAAACAAGCAATTTTCACTATAGCAGTTAGTGTTCCATTATTATTACTACAATTTACCATTTATTATGATAATAAATAATAGTAAATAGATATAGCAAATACATTAATAAATAATAGTATTTATTATTATGCTTCTATCCCCACTACTACACTCTGCAACTATGGGCCTGATGGGTAGATAAAAGGGAAAAAAAATCATAGAAAGTTGTAGAAAAGCTGTAACAGGAGGGAAAAAAAGGAACCTGGATAGAAGGAAATAAGACAAAAGAGCTCTTAGCAATAGATGAGAAGCTAGAGCAAAGCTTAACGTGATCAGTTCTAGTAGATGATGTTAGCATCTTTCAAAAACTAAAGCTATCTAAACGGCAATGCTGTTTTGCAGTTACTAAACTAAAACCACCACCTCCCCAAGATTGTTAACATGACGCTTCAGTGACCGTTGAACCACGTGTGCTGTACGCCTTCTGTGAGCACGTTGTCTTTCAGTTCTGACACAGGAGTTTCTGAACAAGCCAACAACTTTCCCCTCGCTGGAAACCCTTGTCCACAAACATTTTGATGCAGACACAGTCAGAAATACATTCTTCACATAGAAGCCTCAGGATGCTGGAACATTCTCATTTTTCCTTTCTGCTATCTTAAGCGAAATACGTGTGGGATGCGTGTATTGAATTTCTGGGAGAAAGTTCAGAAGCTATAACATTGGCTTTTTGGCAATACTACACTATCCTTGAAAAACTGGTCCACGCCAGGATTAATCATGTATACAAGTGTATAAATATAGACAGAAGTCGTCGACCAACGGGGTCAAGCAGATCCTTCCGTTAACTGTAAGCAGACTCTATGTTCCCTGCTTGTTTTGATTTTTTTAAAAAAGGTTCTGCAGTGGTTCTATCGCTTAGGCTCAAATGAGAAAGAACACCTATAAGGTGAACACTTTAGATAGCCTCATTAAGGGTGTGAGGGGAGTGTCTTTTCTTGACTCATGTAGTTTTCTTGGGAGACTAGTCAAGTAGCATGATGAGGTCTGATAGGTTCACCAAATAGAAAAGAACAATGTGACTTCACATTTCTAGAATTTTTACACTTTCCGACTACTGGAGACGTCGTAATTCTCTCAGCCACCCCACAGGCTGGTGGGGCCGACACCTAATTTGGTGCTTTCCCCCTTTCCCCTGGCCACACACACCTCCTGTAATAACACAAACAGAATGAAAACATTCTTCACCCATGTTGAGAAAAGAGAGTCATTTGGTTTTCTAAGGCTTTTTTTCTCCTTTCATATTTTGAAGGGTGGTGTAGACCAGATTAAAAAACATGGCTCAGGGAAGCAAGAAGTCATTCCCCCAAGTGTTTATTAAGTGAATCACAAATTCATTCGGCATGACTGCTCACCCAGAGAAACAAAGGCAAAATGGTAACAAGCTGTGAGCCTCCAAGTACCTTCAACTTTAGGTTCTCCCTGGGAAAGGGTCACAAGTGTAATCATTTCCAGCTGTCCCTCCTCGCTTCCGCTGTCAGTGGAAATATCCAGGCAGCATGAATACGCTTTCTGACTAGACTCTGGACTGACCTAGACAGCTTTTTGGAAATTCAGGATATACTTTTCCTGAAGCTTCTTAATTTCTCCCATCCCTCCCTGATTGAAAACATCATTTACCCCATTACAGCATGTGGAAAGAGGGGGGAGGGAGAAGCAGACGGGATCTGAATTCAGGATAAAAATTACTCTGTGAGTTTATTATTCTCATCCATAACAGATGACAATTTTCATGTCATTTAGCTCTTTCCAGAACGGAATCACCCAGAGAGATATTAAGTACTATTTTTCATACTATTTATCTTGAGGGCCCCAGTGAGACATGTACACCTACATTTAATAACGGGATCCATAGCTTGCCTGTTACCTGGAAATGTTTGGTTAGGCATTATTATTTCCCTGACCACACGCTTATGCTGTGGTGGGTTCCAAAGACGTGGACAGTGTCTGAGAACTGTCTGGAGCCCTCAGTTCTAAGGAAATTTGTGGACTTGTAGTTTCTGAAGTAACTCTATTCCTCATTTGTTGGAAGATAGCTACTTTAATGCCGTGACTCTCCCAACAGCTCTTACATGGGCTCAGCCGTCTCTGATTTGGAAATCTCTTTGAAACTCTAAAATGATGTGTCATTTCAAGGGCAAAAAAGCAAAAAAGTTATAAACATGGGCAGATGCTAGAGTCCCAAGGACTTTCAACAGGCTACAGGCCCCTAGCTGCTGACATCAGCAATGTGGTTCTTATTACACAGTTGGGTTTCAGACTATGGTGCTTTCCAAGTATCATTTCTACTTTATGTAAAGAACATGGATTCGACACAGCTTCTGTTGAGTTAATGGATGAGAGTTGAAATGGACCTTTCTCTCAGCCATTCCTACAAATCAGCGAGAGAACTGGACCACAAACCCATTCCCAGGAACTGAGATAAAGGGGTGAGAATCGGACTCTGTCATTCATCAGAACTGAAATTGTCCTTCAGTGGTTGAAACACCCAGCTGGCTCCAACTCTACTTACTGGATAACTTAGAGCTTTCCAAGGCAGCAGCAAAGGGAAATCAGAAGCAACACTTAAAAAAAATAAAAATAAAAATAAAACAACAACAACAAAAACAGAGTAATCAGGTAGAAACTAACCATTCTGTACAGAAGCAACCTACTCTGTGTCTAAACTTTTTTTTTTTTTTTTAAAGATTTCATTTATTTATTTGAGAGATTGAGAATGAGAGAGAAAGCATGAGAGAGGGGAGGGCCAGAGGGAGAAGCAGACTTCCTGCTGAGCAGGGAGCCTGATGTGGGACTCGATCCCGGGACTCCAGGATCATGACCTGAGCCAAAGGCAGTTGCTTAACCAACTGAGCCACCCAGGCACCCTGTGTCTAAACTTTTAAGTGAATGAGTTGTTAATTTGAATGGGGTAAAGATACAGGCTAAATAGTTCTACAAATAAAGTCCTCTTAAAAATCACCTCTGCAGCAAATACTAACTCAGCAGGGTCAAGCTCCTGGCTAAGTTCTTCATAGGTACCATCTCCCATAATCTTCACAATTGTCCTGTGAGGTGGGTACTTACTGGCCCATTTTACAGATGATGAGATCAAGGCACAGCCTGGTTAGGTAACTGGTCCAGTGCCACACAGAAAGTAAGTGGCAGAGCTAAGAACATGAACACCGTTCCAATTGACTCTAAATCCTCTTAACCATTCTGTTACGCTGCCTTGATGATAGGACAAATGATCTGGCCTCACTGGATTAAAACTAAAAAAGAAGTAGCAATTGTCACTGAATATTTCACTCCCTCTGTCATCTGTGGCTCCCCTTTCCCTCTCCCTGGCCTCCTAGGCTTGTAATGATACTTATATTTGTATTTTTCATTTGGCAAATCTCCTTGTGCATGCTACCTCTTTTTCTTATTTCTTTGCGTTTGAGTGATGCATATTTCATATTAGCAACAAAATATCCAGGAGAGATCTGTGTACAGCAAGGTGGAAGGAGACCTCTCAGTTTTGTTGGCTTGTAAACTTGACACGTGCCACAAGTCCTAATGGAGCCTCCTGCCTGGTAGAAGTCTCTGGTTTTCCACTCCCAAGATTTCTAGGTCCTCCACAGGCACATTTCTTATCTCCACAGGAGCAAGTTAAGGCTTCAAAGCAGAATCCAATTTTATGATTTTTATGCCATTTAGGAAAATGAAAAAAAAAATTGCTCTTTGAAAAAATGTGTATAATAAGCTATAATTTCTTTTTTTAAATAGATTTATTTATCTAGCTATTTATTTATTTAAGAGAGCATATGCACGAGCAGGAGGGGATGGGGGGGGCAGAGAGTGGGAGAGAGAGAATCTCCCCACCCCCATAACCCAGAGCCCCACGGGGACTGATCTCATGACCCTGAGATCACAGCCTGAGCCAAAGCCAAGAGTCGGATGCTTAACAGACTGAGCCAACCCGGTGCCCCAATAAGCTAACATTTCTTACTAAAAAACAAAACAAAACACACACACACACACACACGCACACACTCACTATAGATACAGATATATGCATTGATATGCCTAAACATTGTCCAGAAGGCTAAACAAGGAATTAAAAGCAGCAGTTATTTCTGGAGCTGTTGGTAATGGGAAGTGACGTCCAAGCAGAGGAGGAATGGGGCATTGGGTGGGAGGGAGGTTTCTCACTCAACACCTTTTCCATTTTTTGATGTTTGAAACATGAGAAATCATGGAATACTCAAAAAAAATTAAGTTGAAGGAAAAAAAATGCTCTTTTATACTTAAGGCAATCCAAGTTTACAATGTCACTGTAAGATTAATTAGTCAGGAGTTAGGTTAGTCTAGAGACAAGTTTTCACAGGCAATGAGTCAGTCAAAAGTCTAAAAAGATGTGTGGTTCCCTTACTGCACATATAAACCATGTAACTCCAGTAAGGCTTTAGGAAGTTGAGATAATAAGAGACCAGAATTTGTCAGATCATGTTCAATATGAACAGGTTCTCAAACAACAAAACAACCGGTGGGGACAGCTGCAGGACTTCTCAGAGCCCTTAACATGCCATTATGCATTGAGACCTCAAGAGGTCTTGAGGGAGGAGACAGTGTCATCTAAGTTTATTTAACAACGGAATTCCACCTTTCTTTAAGGAGTATCTCACATAATTAATGCTCTATATGATACATTTTGGAAAATGCTAGATTGTCAAAGACCCTTCCACATAAGAGATTCTGTGTGGAATCTTGAGTTCTACAGGGAAGTATTGTTATAACTACCACACTCACCAATGCAGTGTATCTTTGATGAAGATCTTCCTTTGGATTAAAAAGTATACATTTGGGGGCGCCTGGGTGGCTCAGTGGGTTAAGCCTCTGCCTTCGGCTCCGGTCATGATCTCAACATTCTGGGATTGAGCCCCGCATCAGGCTCTCTGCTCATCGGGGAGCCTGCTTCCCTCTCTCTCTACCTGCCTCTCTGCCTACTTGTGATCTCTCTGTCAAATAAATAAATAAAATCTTTAAAAAAAAAAAGTATACATTTGGTTCACTGCTGAGCAAGTCAGCTGAATGCTGAGAGACCATCTGTGTAAGGTGCTTGGGGTGCTGGGCCTCCAGAAGGGAGTAACTAAGGTGCCTGACAAGGGGGATAGAACCACTTCCCATAGCAGGGAGAGGAGCGAAGCCATCATGAAGGCCAGGTTCTAATTCTGGAAATGAAGAGTCCTTAATTTGAATTTCAGAAGTCCTTATTTGGAGCTGGAGGGCCCCATACCCACTTCCGAATCAAACTGAACATGAGCGCAGGCCTTTGACAGCAGCAGAGCTCATCACCCTTCCAAGGCAGAGCCATGTCAGAAGACAACAGAGCCACAATGGCAGCCTGGGGGTGGAGAGCATTTTCATCTCTGTAAATGGGTTACTTAACTCTCCATTTATGGCTGAAAACCAGAGGGGCCAAGCAGTTTCTCCTGATGTGCACTCTGATGAGTCAGGAGGTAAGTTCCCGTGTGCACGGTGGATGTTATTTGTGTCTGTGGTTCAGCCACACTCAAGGTCCACTTAACCAGCAGGGAGAAGCTAGGAGAGGTGAAGGGGCTTCTCTGTACAGAAGTCTTTTAAACTGATATGGGAGATGGAAATAATAAACAGACCACTTTGATACTTAAGAAAACAGTTTAGATGGCTCCTTGTCTCTCACAAAGTCCTTGTCACATGCTTGAGAGCAAAGGAGCTTCTCATATTTCCATTTTACAGAAAACCAAACAAAAACACAGAGAACCTTACTAGTGTGCCCTTGGGTCCACAGCCAGGCACATAATAATGCGGGGAGTCCAGGTCACCTCTTCTGGGGCCAAATCCCACACCCATCTTAGGACACCTCAGTTCCATGGTCAGAGCTGCCCCACGATGGTTTGTTCTCACCTCTCACTACTCGCTACGAGACAGTATCATGAAATCATAAGGCCTCACCCTTCCTGGGAGAGGCGTCTGCCTTCACGTCAGCCATACTTGGTCTGAAAACCTGACAAATGGCGACCAGAAGATGCATAGATGAGGGCCAGCGAGGTATCAGAGTCTCCGAGTAGGAATCCTATGCTGGGTGAGATGGGGACCTGGCTTTCTTCTAGACGGTGGTTCTTGAACATGGGTGAGCAGCATAACCACCTGAGCAGGTGTCAACAACACACATTGCCTGGCTCCAACTCCGCAGTCTGCTTCACAAGGGTTTCTGGTGGAGCCCAAGTCCTGGCATGGTTCCTTTCAAAGATTCTATTTATTTATTTATTTATTTATTTAAGAGAGAGAATGCACACACTGCGGGGGGCGGGGTTGGAAAACCAGAGGTAGTTGGGGAAAGAGAATCCTAAGCAGACTCCCCCCTGAGCCAGGGGCCAGTCTTGGGCTCAATCTCATGACCCTGAGATTATGACCTGAGCCTGAAATCAAGAGTCAGATGCTTAATGAACTGAGCCACCCAGGTGCCCCTGGAGCATCTGCATTTTGATTGAGTCTCCTAGGTGATTCAGTTCCATAGTCTGAGCCCACCCAACCTCAGTTCTAGGAGCCTCCGGTGTCATCAAAATAAGTCTAATGTTTTAAATAATTATTCCTCCTACTCATCAGTAGTTCTTTGAGTGTGTTTAATTGTACATTCGTAGATAGTCAGTTGGTGATCAATCAACATTCGATTCAGTTCAGCAAACATCTCCTGTTTACTTCTCGCAAGACTCTATATGAGGTTCTCAGTATATACAACATGACCCGTGAACTCCACAAACTTATCTTATTAAATTAAATAGATATATACACAAATCACATAATCCAGTGATTTTTTAAAAAGCAGAATTATTGTTGCACTCCTAAAACACAGAAAAGAAAGGACTCACCCTGCTTGGAAGCCCTGGAAAACTCCCAGAGGTGACATCATTTAAGCTGAGCCTGGTTCAATACGTACTAACAGAGAAAGGGCATTTTAGCAGAAGGGAACATTGTGAGCAAAGATAAGGAAATAGGAAAATACAGATGTATTTTACAAACCCTGAGAAGATCATCTATGGTAGAAATAGCGGCAGCGAATAAAAATAGTTTATAGTTTCTTGGCTTTTTACACTATTTCATTTAATCCATTCAACTACCTGTTACATTGGAGAATCATTTCTATTTTAAAGGTGAAAATACTTACTTGCTACAGAAAAAAAGCCCACAGGGCATATAACAAAATGCTAATTTGGGGTGATAGAGGAGATAATAGGATCATAGAATGTTGTTGCTGTTCTTGTCAATGTAGACAAGAGTATTGATGGTTGATAAAGCCACATACAGTAGGAAGAGAAGCATATGGAAACATGCTATACCAAAGTGCAAAATTCTATGCAAACTCATGCCTTCTTTAAAAATGTGCATGTATTATCCCATTCTGTTAGTTAGTAGTCTCACCACCTTTTTGCATTATGCATTGGTAATGCTCAGATTTGGGTCTCTCTTACTTTCCTCCATTCAAGGACCCCAAGATCCTTTGGAAGGTAGTTGCTTTCATGTCTTGGGGCTCAGGGAAAAGTCAGGATGGGTCTGGGACAGTCTGTGCCACCAGAGAGCATGCAAACTTTTATAAGATGCAGAGGCAATGATCAAAGGACAGAAGAGCCAACTGAAAGGGGCTTCCCTTAGCCAGGCTGAAGCAAGGATGAATTAGCCTCTTGTCCCAGAAAAGAGCATTGACCATGCAGACTCAATCCCTTCTCTCTTTGGAGATGAATCGTGCCAACCAGTGCTTCCTCAACTTTTCATTTTGTAGCACATGTAGGGAGGGATAATGTCTATCTAATGAGATATTAATTTGTGACACTCAAAAGTCCACCCTTCCCTAGAGCTCCTGAGCACTGAGGCTTCAAGCAGCTCAGTGTAGAGGGGGTCTCTGTCTTGGCCACGTGTAATTCATGGGTAACAGTAGGAAATGGCACAGTAGGTTGGTTGCAAAGCTCTGCTTCAGATGGCCCTTGTAAGTATGATAAAATACCAATAAGATTTATATCCAGGTAAGGTTTATATTCATCTTCAGTAA
This sequence comes from Mustela erminea, assembly GCF_009829155.1. Taxonomy (NCBI): domain Eukaryota; kingdom Metazoa; phylum Chordata; class Mammalia; order Carnivora; family Mustelidae; genus Mustela; species Mustela erminea. Next base: position 29,739,505 of record NC_045627.1, on the reverse strand, counting down.
TGCCAAGAGGCCAACTCAATATCTCAAAATGTAGGGACAATGTGTGTGATACGGGCAGGTGTGTTCAATTAAGAAATCATTTTCAGAAAGGCCCTAGGTTTGAAAAATGTAAATCTACATGGAAGACAGAAAATTAGAACTCCTATTTGTAAGAAGTGAAACATAATTATAAAAAGGAACTTGGTTGAAAAACCAGAGAATAAGAACCACCTTAGATGCTGCCGTAGGTCAAACGTCAATTCTTTGATTACTCAGACACCGGAACCAGGTCCTTCTCCTTTGGTCAGATGCGATAGAAAACCACTAAAATTATAGTAACTTTCGGAAGGCAAACCTAGAAAGAAATACAAATAAAATAATGGTATTTAAATCTAAAGTATAACATTACAGTAACTTGCTTTCATTTCGGTGGGCACATCAGCTTTTTATCATTTTAATAGTCCTCATGTCTTTTTTTTAAGTGCTTGAATGCTAAAGATAGTTTGTTATGGTAGAATTGTGGTTTTAACCAAATGTTTAGAAGTTTCTGCACTAATAATCAATATTTAAATATTTGGGAAATTTTAATTTGATAGCTACATATGTTTTCAAATTTTTCACTTTTGAAGTATGTACAAATATTTAAAGGAATATTGATTGTTTAAGGATTAAAGAAATACAAATTATCTGATAATTCATAAGAATATTAAGCTGGATATTAAAGCACAAAAAGTAACAAGTCCCTAAGAATGCCCAAATGTTCAAGAATAATTTATTGATGGTTCCTGGGATAGAGCTCATTTAATTTAATGAGCATACTTTAATTAATTAATTTACTTATTATTGAGATATAATCAACATAGAACATTGTATTCACTTTAGGTGTACAACATAATGATTTGTTGTATGTGTATGTTGGAAAAGATCACCACAATATCTTTTGTTAACATTCATCACCACACATAGTTACAAATGCTTTTTGTGTGTGATGAGAACTTTTAAGATCTACTCTCCACAACTTTCAAATATGCAACGCAGTATTGATAACTATCATCATCATGCTGTATGTTACATCCCAAGAATTTATTTATTTTGTTTGTACCATTTGACTGCCTTCACTAATTTCACCCATTCCCTTACCAGTCTGTTCTCTGTGTCCATAAGTTTGGGATTTTTTTGTTTGTTTTGTTTGTTTGTTTTAGACTCCATATTTAAGTGAGATCATATAGATTTTATCTTTCTCTGGCTTATTTCATGCAGCATAATGCCCTCAAGGTCCATCCTGGCAGGATCTCTTTCTCTTTTTCATCGCTGAATAATACTCCTAGGCATTTTTATTTTAAGTGAGAAAGAAAAACTTCAAAATACAAATTAAGTCCCATCCCCATTTGTGCCACCCCACTCCCCAACCCACCACATACTCCCACAAATAAAAGACAGATGAGTGAATCAGCACAGTTACTCAGAGCTGTGGCATTTTCTTCAATGTCTCATGCAACAGTGTGACAAAGGTACAGGTAACTGGGCAGGTAAAGGGGACTTCGTCATGGGAGGCCTTGACAATCCTGATCATCTGACACAGGCAGTGAAATATGGTAGAACATGTACTGAGAAAGAGATATGGTTTATCTTCTTAGGTCTGTGAGTTACTAGTGGGTGACTGGGGGCAATCTATTATTTTCCCTATGCATCATTTTCCTCACTGGTTCAATACAGACTTTAGAACTACATTTACTAATGTCTCTTTCAATACTCTAATTCTATGAAATACCATGAAGGAGGCTGATTAACTTCTGGAATAGAGAGAGCCTTGCAAAACTTTCAGGCCCAGTTCCTCAGGATTTATCAATAGGGGTACAAGTATACTCAAGATGGCCCAAGAAGGTCCCACAGTCTCTGTCCTCTTCAGTTTTTCAGACATTAATTGGAATCTTTGGTACCATCTTGGTGTTCTTCCCATACTCTTTGTTCTTATGAGGCTACTCTTTCGCAATAATTTTATTGGGCTTTTGGAAGGCAGGCAAAATGTTTGGGTCAGGCAGCCATCTTAACTGGCCCCTCATCACTTTATTTTTGAGTAGCATTGCCTTACAGGGGCCCCGATGTCCCACATCCTCTTCCTGTCAAAGACACTTCCACATAGTGTTAAAGTAACAGTCTGAAGAAATGGATAAATCTAAGTTTTATTTATTTGAATTTAGTTAGTTGTGTTCTTTAAAATACAAAGATTTCGCTATCAGCCCTCAGTGTTTCAGATGGTGTTTGCCAGTATTTTTTGGTTTTGGTTTAATATTCCCATTTCCGTCCATTTTAAAGCAAGCTGGGAAGAGAAGGAGTATCTCGAATTTTAGAGGCTGTGGTAAAATTGCCATCATCAAGGTTTGGCCCATATCTGTGGTTCTCAAATTTTAGCCTTTGTCAGAATCACCTGGAGGGCTTTTTAAAATACAGACTGCTAGGCCCCAACCCTACGAGTGTCTGGCTCAATATGTCTGGAGTGAGGCCTGAGAACTTTCATTTCTAGCATGTTCCCAGGTGGTGTGAATTATGCTAGTCCAAGGAGTCATAATTTGATAACCATAGGCCTACATGAAATATAGCATTTAAGTACTAAAAGTAGATAAATGATTTATTTATTCATTTGATGAATACTGTTGAATACTTACTCTCTATTGTGCATTGTTACAGGCACAGGGTGATGAGCTCGATGAACATTTCTGATGGAATTTTCCAGGTTTCTAAAAAGATTTTATTTATTTATTTATTTATTTATTTGAAAAAGAGAGAGTCTGAAAGAGAGCAAGAACAGGGAGGAGAGGGAGAAGCAGGTTCCCTGCAAGCAGGTGCTCGATCCCAGGACTGTGAGGTCAGGACCTAAACCAAAGGCAGATGCCTAACTGACGGAGCCACCCAGGCGCCCCAGGAATTTTCCAGTTTTTAAGCAGAGATTTTGATTAGAAGTCTGCTCAGCACAGAAAGTCTCCTCATGGTGCAATAGCATATCACATTCATTCCTTTCCTTACGCCTCATTGTGGTTGTCTAATCTGTTTTTCCTTTCAGTTTTATTGAAATATAATTGATATTCAACACTGTATAAATGTCAGGTGTAGACCATAATAACTTGGCATATATATATATATAACTACCAATATTTGTGAACCTCTATCACCTTCACAGGGGCTCTCTTACTCCTTTTAAGTGTAAAATCCCTTCTCTCCAGTAGATCCAAGTTCTACTCTGTCTCTTCCTCTTTCCGAGCCCAGCCCTGGACCAGCGTTGTCCACCATTACCACCACCATGGCACGTAAGTGTTCCTAACATAACCTTTATCTCACACTGTTCTATATCTCTGGCTACTTCATTTGTACCACACCATTTGGAGCCCCTACAAGGCCATGGGCCAAACATTACATTCCGGGGAGACAGTCTGTCCCGGGACAGACGTTCCCCGCTCCCCCCGGCCCCCGGGCCCGCTGCGTCCCTGGCAGCCAGGCCTCCTAGCTCTCTGGCCGGGGAGGCTTTTCGTGGGTATGTTCGAGACAGGGTTTTTTTTATTTTGTATTGTTATTTTTATTATTTGTAACTTAAACCTGGCGACTTGCACAGTTGTCTTTTCCCTACCCGGAGCAGCAAGACCCTGGTGCTGCCTTCCCTGTTGGGGGAGGGGGAGAAGTTGGGGGGCCGGGGACCGACAAGCTGGCACTTGGGCAGCCACCAGGACCAAGAGTCCAGCCTGGCTTGGGCGACGGGTGGGAACTGGACTCCATGACCTCTGGGAACCAAGCCAGCCCCCCCCCACTCCCCCCCCCCCCCCCGGGGCCTCGCCTTCCGGACCCCTTCAGGGCACCTCAGCCTCTGGACCCTGTCTTCCGGCCGGAGCCTCACCCTCCCCAGGGGCTGTCTGTAAAGGCCTGCAGCCTCCCCAGGGCCCTGAGCCCTTCTTCCCCAACCGAGCCCAGCCCTGGACCAGCGTTGTCTACCTTTACCTCCACCATGGCACGTAAGTGTTCCTAACATAACCTTTATCTCACACTGTTCTATATCTCTGGCTGCTTCATTGCAACTCCAACCTTCAGCTCCTCATGGAGTTAGAAACATTCAAGGAGATAAACATGAGCTTATTGATAGATTTGCATGGAATACCAACCTTTCTTTTACAGGAGCTGGGGTAGAATTGAAATCACCATCACCAAAACCACCGGTCAGACCACATGGTCAGACAGTGTTTGTGGTGGCTGGGGTGGAGCAGAGGGATGGATCAGAGACCAGGAAATGAATGGGTGTTTGGGTTAGGATTGTACTAACTGGAAAGAAGCCAAGAGTAGTCAGTTTCCTTGCAGTACAAAATTCACTTTAGGCACTTTGTTCCTAAAAAAAAAAGTAATGTGGTCAGAATGAACCAGAGAATAAGTTATGGAATCAAGTGGCCATCTGTGTTTTCTTGAGTAGTTTGTTTTAATTTTACTGAAAATTAGTTCTGAGCCAGTTATAATCGAATAGATAGGTCTGAGATCACGTTTTTATCACAATTGGGTGGACTGGAAATTAACTGCCACAATCTGGTCCAAATATATTCAGATAACAAGGAAACCATGTTCATCCTGAAATAGAAGGTGACAGGAATAGAAGAATAGAATCACTGAGATCCTTCCAGATTAATAGTATCAAATAGTGGTTATGTGTGAGGCTCTGATCTGGAGTCTGGTCGTATCCAAAGTGAATCTTTATTCTGCCTCCTACTATCTGTGTGATCTTAAGAAAGTTTCTTAACCTCTCTGAGCCTGTTTCCTTGTATGTGCAGAATTAGAGATAAAAAAAAGCATCACTTATTTAAGAATTAGTAGGAGAAATAAATGACAATGTACATGAAGCTCCTAGTACAATGTCTAGCATATAGTAATAGATCAATAAATGGCTGTTACTATATTGTCCAACACTATCATTTTACAGATAAAGAAACTTAGGCTCAGAGAAATTGAAGTAATTCAAAGACAGGGCTAAGACAAGAACTTGGAATTTCTGAATTCCAACCCAACACTTTCTTCAGGGTAATTTACCATTTATCACTCACTCCATAATTTGGATCTTTCAAGTATGTAATTTGTGAAAACTTGAACTGGGCTGAAATACATGTTTTCCTACTTTCTGTGCAAATTGGGTTCCAAGTTGGATATATATAACCTTCCCATGAAGAGGGCTATTTTCAAGCTTTTCAATAGTATCATTTAATAAATCAACCATAAACATCATTGGAATCAAGTCACAGGTCATTCTTAACTGTTTAATTGAAAAATCTTATTCTTGGTAACACTAATATGAGTGTTGACTATATCAGTCTGAGTTGTGGTACACACTTACATGTGCCCAGTTAAAAACTGATGTTGTCCAGGCATACCACCTAGCAATACAAGAAGTCACCAACCTAAGGTGTCCCTAATGGGAATAGCTGTCTCTTGTAAGTAATTTCAGTGAGAGAAAAGTCCCTACAGATAATACATCTAGTTCTATGTTTTAACTCTTGTGATGGTCAAAATATCCTTCAAGCTCTCAGATAACTTTAAATACAGTATCTCCTTGGCACTTAATATATTCCAGAAGTTGCAACTATTATTGGTCAGCCTGAGAGTTTCTCCTCCCTTTCAGGGACAGAACACACTCAGGGGATTTGTGTCTGGTTTATTTTGCAGTATAAGCATAGCCAGTGAACCCTGGTAGTTCACCTAGTCCAGATGGGAGCCAGTTGTCATGGACATAGGTATTCAATATACAGTAGTTGAACTGAAAGTGTCAAAGATGTGTAGAAATCCATTTGTGTGAGGTGTGCTGATAAAATGATTAAAATTTCATTTTAGAGAATGGGGAAGCCTTGACCTAATGAAAGAGAATGAAAGAGAAACAGAGAGCTGGACAAATTCTTTTCAAAGACAATATGATTCCATATAAAAGATGTATTGGCCAGAATAGTTTGGGGCACAAGAGGCAGAGACCTCCTGGAGGAGAAAGGGGAAAGGTATTGGCTCATGAACCTATAGGAAGATGGAAGGGAGCTAGCTGAACTCAGGGCTACTGACCTTCTCTCTCCACTCATTCTCACACCAGCTTTCCTGCAAAGCAGGAGTCACATCTGCTATCAGTCATGGGACCATATCCTTGACAGCCTTGGGAAGAGAGAAAATAAGTACTCTTCACCCTGTCTCAGTGGAAATAACTCAGGGGAGGACTCTGAATGGCCTGACTTGGACCACATGCCCACCACGGACAATGGTCAAGACCAGGGATGTGAAGTACCCACGAAAGTGGATACCTTTCTGAGTACCCAATTTGTCTACAACTGTCAGCACTTAGTTAATACTTTCTTGGTGCCAAGCATAAAAACTCTTTCAATTGCTTCTAAGTTAAGAATCATGAATATAGGAGGCGTCTGTAGGGATACATCAAATTGTTCTGAAGGGTACAAGGGAGATTGCCCTGGAAGAAGAGAGAGGGGCCCTAAATCACCAGTGAAAATGAAAAGCTGGATCCCCCATAGCAGGGTACATCCTCTATTCCTGAATCCACAGGAAAAAGAATGAACTCCAAAGGCGACCCCTTTCACCATCACCCCCAACACCTCTCTGAACTGGAGTGGATTCAGGTTTTAGGAGGTTGGGATCCCTCTCTAAGAACAAGGAACAATTTACTTTTGCAAATTTTACAAAAATATACGACCATGCAAACACAGTATGAATGCCCCTTAGCTGTGTCCCAGAATACAAGCTTCATTGCTTTCCTGCCAGATCCATCTCTGGTAACACCTACCCAGCAAACAGCAGTTGTACCCATATCATTAAATGACATCTAGGACCTCAAACACCCATCCCTTTTTTAGAGCACCACCGAGTAGGACCCCTCCCCACCAGCCCTTGTCTTTTGAGAACTTTTTACAATTCAGGCTCTTTACTAATTGAGAATGTTCTTTTACCTCAATTAACTAAAATTCTGAAAATGCATCATTTTTGTAATTATCTGAAATTGACTTCCCACCCATCCCATACAGGCATGATTTCTCTTTCTTTAGCAAAATATGGTCACTGACTAAGGAGAAAGAGTCTTGAGAACACCACTTATTTCAAGGCAAACACTTTGGCCTCCGTGTCACAGGCTTGAACCTGACATTCCAGCCACAGCACTGCTGAAACTGATAGTCTAGTCATGCAGGGGATTTTCCTGACTCCGTGTCTGTCTCCCATGGCTGTTTATTTGTACTGCTGTCTGCTTTGGTTTGGGACACTGACCTTATAAGCTGCTTCCTCAGCCGAAGCCTGTAGCCAGAAAACTAGGAGTTTCCCCTCTGTGCTCCCCTCAGCCAACTGGAAGGAACTGGCTATTAATTCACACTGTGTAATTGGAGAGAGAGACGGAGAGGCAGAGAAAGAGAGTGAGAAAGATAGAGATTGAGAGAGGGGAGTTTTTTAAAATCCACACCAAGCCAGCTGTGACTCTCTGGACAGCTGAGTCATAGACGACCAGGCAGTTCAGCTGGAAGGCGCACTGTACGTGCTAACTCTTGGGTTCCGGCTAGGGCGGAGGATGGTTCAATAAAAGGTGGGGGGGATAAAAACAGAAAGCCACAATTTAATCTCAGATAGTACTTCATTCTGAGACTTGTTGTTATCAGGGGTGAAGGACAAGAAGCTGGTTCCCCTCCAAATGAGATTCCATCCTCATGTGGTTAGTCAAGAATCAATTACAGAAATCTGCGTATTGCTGTTTTGTTTTTTAATACATAAATTACAATAATTGCTAGAAGATGCTGGCTGCTGACTTTTTATTGGAACTGGCTAAAGGTTGTCTTGAAATGTCGGCCACTGAGTCACAAGTTCATAATCAGCTGTGTCATGGCCAGATTTGGCAATCTCACAATGTATAAGAAGGTCATTATTACAGAAATAATTGGAGTGATGGTTATAGGTCAAAAATTTGTCTGAAATGAAAAAATAACCACCGAAAGATGGCAAAGGAGGATTGAAAAGAATGTAAGGAACATAGATATGAGCATAGTGGACTAGCACTGTCCTGGACAGGGAATTCATTCCAGGTAGCATTTCCTGGGTAATGAAATTAACATGTGCCCACTTGCAGTGGGATCTGCTCATTGGAGTCGTGACTGCTTCGTTGTGTTTGTGAAACAAGGATGATCTTCAGGGACTCTGTCAACCACCTGCTGTCACCTCTTAGTTCTGTGGCTAGAGAGTCCTCTATGTCAATCTTGTCTAGCCAAAGTTCTAAGTAACTCCCAGTTCTGTTCTTTCCACTCCCATGCTGGGACAATGGTGTGTTTCAGAAGAAAAGCACAGGGCCATGCTGATAGGATTTTCATAAATCCCCACCATAAAGTCCCAGATGGGCCCAAGGCTAGGCAGTCATCCCTTAGTTCATCTCTTCTTACTGCTGCCTAGTTCCCACAAGGTATTTCTCCTCTTCTTGACAGACTAGACAGATAAAAGGTGTGTGACTATGTGTGTGTGTGTGTGTGTGTGTGTGTGTGTGTGTGTGAGATGAGGAGATAGGCACCATGGTCTCCTCTTTGTGGATGACCTGAGAACACTTGCCTGAGGCCTCTGCTGCCAATATCCTCTCCTTCTCCCCAATTCCAATTCTTGTTTTGCTCTAGTTTAGTGGTTCTGCATCCAATTTAAACTAGAATCATCTGGAGTGCTTTAAAAAGTACAGTTATCAGGGGCTCCCTGGGTCGCTTGGTCGGTTGGGTGGCTGACTCTTGATTTGGGCTCAGTTCATGATCTCAGGACCCTGGGATGAAGCCATATGTGGGCTCCACATTCAGCCTCCGGGCTGAATTCTGCTCAAGGATTTGGTCTCCCTCGACCCCTCCCCCCACTCATGCACGCATGTGTGTGTGCTCTCTCTCTCCAATAAATAAATAAATCTTTTAAAAAATTAAAAGAAAAAAGTACAGATATCAGGCCACCATCCTTCCTCCAGCTTCTAGATTTAGATCATATAGTATGACCCCACAAGGATAATCAGTATTATTTTTAAAGCTCCTTACGTAATCACCTAATGTGAAATCTCGATTGCTTTCTTACTGAAGTCACAGCAGCATTTCAGTGTCTGTCATGTAAAGGTCCTATAACATTTAACAGAAGCTCTTATACAGTACATGGAAAATCTTGGTTAACAATCACTCTGGCTGGCAAAATTAAATTCATTTTGGTTTTCTTTTTTTTTCCACTTCTAGGGAGAAAGCAGAAAGCCCAAGTTTTAGTCCAGACTCTGTTGTAAGCCTCTGGGCAAGTAACTTATCCTCTTTGGGGCTGCATTTCTTCTTCTAGCAAAATGAATTGCTTAAATTAGGTACGCTTTAAGATTACTTTCAATTCTAGGCTATCAGGATTATACAATCCAAAGGGCTTTTTGCTCAGTACTATCATTAAATCAGGCTATCATTTATTAGCTGTGAGATTTTCGGGGTCTCATCCATCTTCTTGAAGCTTCTCAGGTCCACAGGTATGAAATAAGATGGGAAGGCCAGGTCCAGGTTTCCAAATCTGTTGTACAGAACATCCCTAGCCCAAAAAAGGCAAAAAGGATTCCCAGTGTGCAGCAAAGAATCTGACCAATCCTGAAGTAACACACCTAGGTTGACTCTAACTCAGAAATTTCTAGTTATTTGACAATGAAGCTACTGTTTTCTTCTTAAGTCCGACTGACATCCATAGAACTAACTGTGATATGGGGTGCTCAGATCTCTTCCATTTCCAAACTTCTAATGCTTTGTGGTCAAGTCCACAAATCTATTAGATAAAAGAATGAATAATTTACTTGTTCCTTTGACATGTAAAATAGAAGATTATTTGCTCACTGCTCCACCCCAGCTTTTGGCTGGTCAACAGGCAAGGACACAATCTGCATGTTTCAGGGCTTACCTACTTTTGAGAAAACAATGTTTAAAATGAGATGAAAGGTCAGAAGTCATTCTGGTTCAAGTCTAAATGGATTCTAACTCTCTTCACTGTAACTTGTATGAAACAGGTCATGTATGAAAGAAGTAAACAAGAGTTGTTCACTAACACACTTCTTTAGTTTGATCAAATCAGATTAATTTCACATAATCAAGAAGCTCAGAATCAGAGAAATCGTCTATGGAGGCAACATAGAATTTCAACAATGAGTCTAGAGTTAGTCTTGGCTGGCCGGGTAAATCAGCCTCCTCGCTTCATTCTTTTGTGCCTTGGCTTTCTCATCTGTAAGATGGAGGTAATAATTTTCCCTAATAAGAGGGCCTTAATTATAGAAATAAGTCACTTAATATGTGTAAAGAACCTAGAACAATCTTAGCTCATGGAAGCACTTAATAAATCTTTATTATTGTCTGGACCATGAATCACCACTTTGTGATCAATGTTAAATATATCTTGTAGATCTATTTTATTCTGACCCACAAAACAAGTATAATTTTCACATTTGAATGCCATTAGTGGGGTTATACTCTCTGGTTTGACTCAGACCCCATCTCTCCCTGTTGTCATATCGGATCACTGTAGGCATGTGTTACCTGCTGGGCCCTGAGTCTAGAATGCAGACTTTCTAAGGCATAAACTCTTTCTAAGAGTTCTAAGAGTTGCCTCTTTCCAAGGCAGAAATGGTGTTACGTTTCAATGCTGACTCATCAGTGTTGAACAAGTAGATGGGGCTTTCTTGGTATTTGCTGAAGGAACAAATGAGTACATACACGCACAAACATACACCAGATCCTTTCTATGATATCCCATGCAAGGAACTGTTGAGCTTCTGTATCAACATCTCCATGGTAGGGCATTCAGTATCTCTTTATATTTGGACTTATCTGCTTGCTGGGAATTTATTTATACACTGAACTGTTTAATTCTCATTCAGTTCTCTGATATTTTGAAGTTAGAGAACACAATGGAGAGAATCTGGTCCAGATCTCTTACTTAATATTTGTTGGGAGGCCCGGTGACTCCCAGAAAGTCATGGCCCATCATTGTGATCCCATCCTGTGAGTATACACCTCACTTATGAATCAGCAGCACCTTTGTAGTATGATTGAGAGTCTCTAATGCCTCAAAATGGCAGTTCCCCTGGCAGTCATTCAGCTATTCTTTAAAGCCTGAAGAATTTTACAAACCTACTCAGTCTTTTCTTGAGATGTAATCATTTTTGTCAACCAATACCTCAGTGATTAATTGCCAACCAATACCTCAGTTAATTAATCCTTGGGTGAGGATGAAGGTGAACAAGAGGAATGGAACACAGGATAGGCCCTGAGGGGAGAGACACATGTTTGGAGGACAAGGGTCTAGAAGGGAGAGTGAAAGAGGGGATGCTGGAACCAAGGCTCATCTTCTTCACAAGAAGTCCAGGCACAGCCCAGATCCACATGCTGCCTGGTCAGGATATTGCTCAACATTCCCTGGGGAAGAGATGGAAGCGGGGGATAGGCAGTGGCTAACTTCAGATAATCAGCACGCAATAGGCTTCTTCACCATTAAAGGGAAAAGAAAAAAAAAGGAAAAAAGATGTATTAGTATACTTTCTAGAGAATCTCAGTTCTAGTTGGAAATTGTTTCAGGGAAAGTGAGATGATGCAAGTCCAGCTCAGCTGGAATCACCCTCATTCCTTGGCTTCCCATCAAACAACAGAAATCTTTCATCAGGGATTGCATCTTTCTCTCTCTTTCTCTCTCCCCCTTTCTCTCTGGAGTAGTGACTTTTAAACCCTTTTGATCATCATGGTCTTCTTGAGGCTGTGGTAAAAGTTATAAATGTTCTCCCAGAAAAAAAATTCCCTAAACATGAAGAATTTTGCACATAACCTCAGGCACTGTTCTCACCCCATAAAATCAGTGCTCATGGACTCAAGTTAGGAATATGTGCTCTTTAATGTCTAAGGGATGTGTTGGGGTCTTTCACCTCCTGGCCCCTATATTACCTTGGGCATTTCTGGAGATCAGAAGAAGGCACATGGTTCCTGAGAACCTTGCAGTAATGGTAATATACCCAACAAATTCTCTGACCCTTCCAGTAGGGAAGGTCCTTATCTTTATGCTCATGCCACCCTATGTCTTATTCTATGCTAGTGGTGACCACTATGTATTATAACTATCCATTAATCTGTCTAGGCCACTCTCTGTGAGCAAGGCCAGACTTTGACTCTTGTCTTCATGCTTGTGTCCTCAGTAATTGGTATACAAGAGCTCAAGGAAGGAGGGAGAGATAGAGGGAGGGAGGGAAAAGAAAATGGAGGAAGAACCTATGGGGTTCTCTAGAACTTTTCAAAGCTTGTAATTCAATAGTGGGGAAGTAGGTGAGAAAGACGATCTAGATTCACATCACAGGTAGTCCTCTGGAATGTTAATATGGTTGACCATCAGAGTGATAGAAGGCTAGACATTGAGACATTTGTTTGTTTTCAACAATATTCATGTCCTTGGAGAAATAATCATGATGTGGGACCTATTTTTAAGCCTGTAAAAAGAAAGAAAAATTAGCTGGAGTAGTTGAGAATGTACCAAATAGGATTAAAGCTTTTGAAGAATTCGGCGGCTGCCTTGCCTTCTCCCTCTCCCATCCCTTGATTCTGTCTGGGTGGTGATGATGTGAGAAGAGAACCTATGGGTGGAGGTAGGAACTCAATGGGAAGGCATGGCTGGTGTGTGGTAGAATTACTCTGAGTCATAATAGGAGTTGGTAGATCCGTGTCCGGGCTTTACTGGCTCATCTCATTAGCCTCCTTAGCATAAGTGTTGGTTTTATTTTCTTAGCATCCATTCGTACCTACACTGGCAACAATACAATAGTTTTTCCTTTGGAGAGTGATTACACTCAAATTCTAAATCCTAGATCTGGATTGTTATGGTCATTTGACCCTTTTTTTCTAGAGATGACATGTGGACCAGATCTGCTTAATCAGTGCATTGCAGCTTTTCAATCATTAACAATCCACTTTCAGGAGCCATAAAACCTAAGCCCAGCCAATGACTCAGTTCTGGGATGCTTGTAGGAATTATTAGAAAGAGAAGCTCTCTCTCCATTTGACTAGAAGACAGGAAGATATTAGCCTGATTCTTCTGGGAGCCATGAATGAAGAAGGCAGGTGTGTGCATGGAGCCAAGACAGAACAAAGTAGGGCAGAAATGGAGAGCAGTTAGTTCTTGGAGGCTATTTGAACCCTTGTATCCAACTCTTCTGAAATTTTCCAGACTGTCTTTTCTTTGGTGAATGTTGGAGCCTAAAACCCAGTTTGAGTTGGCTTTCTGATCTTATAAATAAAGGAGTCTTGTCTGCTATTTCTCTTTTCTGGCCTCTTATTTTTTTATAAGAATCTACTATTGTGACTCTGAGTTTTGTAAATTTCCTCTTCCCTCTCCCTATCTTATTATATTAATGTTATTTCCTTGGTGTCTTTAATAAAGCTATTTCTATTGTGGAATATGGATAAGAAGGAAGTTTCAGAGAGTGACCATAACCAAAGTGAGGTCTTGGGTTAAACTATCGGCTAGGAAACTGTCCCTGGGGTTTGAAGTGTTCAGGAGTCCAGAGAACCCCATGGAAGGCAGGAAAGATGCAGGGTTCTCTGTCCAAAGTTATTAGTATACATAACTTCAGTTGAGGAGTTCAGTACTTGTGTTAATCCATACTGAGCACCCTGCCAATCTGGTATGGAACATAAGATATGCCATAGATTGCAAATTTGAAAAATGGAAAAATGGAATGTGTCAGGAAGAAAGGAAGAATGGTGGAAACATTTAGCAATTTTTCAGAGCAGAAATACTGGGTCATCAAAACATTGCTTAGAACAAACAAACAAACAAAATATAAACAAATAAAATGATTGTAATTTATTAAATAAATTAAATTTAATATATTAAGCTTTAAAAAGCACGGCCTACATAATAGACTTCAGGACTATTTTTATCTACTCCGACATTGCAAAACTTTCTAAAGATTTGATATGGAAAATAATAAGCTTTGGTTCTTTGGAAAAAAACAATACCTCTTTCTCTGAGGATGCCAGATAAATTGAATACTACTACATTAGGCAGTCTCCTGCCAAAAGAGGAATTCTCTAAAAGGTCCTTTGTAAGTCTATCCTAAAGGATCCTAGGGAAGTATTTTTTACATTTTGAAAGCAAAAGTCTTATCTAAAATACTATCTCAGGTGCAAAAAGGAGAGACCCAGGGTCACCAATAGTACTGGGACCAAATGCTAATGATCAGTGGGCAAGGTGATAGTGAGGTGTCCAGTACTGGTCACCCAAACCTGTGTCTTTTCACTCTCAGCCAAACAACCCCTTTCCCATCTAGGTCTAATGAAAACAGTGCCCTCAAAGCCCAAACCCCAGGAAAGTGAGCCTCTGAGATGTGTTGAGATAGAGCAGGACATCTTACTACATCCTCTCACACAGGATCATTAGCCTATTTAAGAATAAGGAAATTAGGAAGCCCACACATCTAGTCAGAGGACAAGGCCTAGCGGAGACTCAGAAATTCCTGGCTTGTACGAATAAAGTCTGACTCTCATCAATTCCTCCTGCCAACCAAATGGTGACAGATTGAGGCCTTTAAAACACTCCAAGGCAGACGACATGTCGACCAGCACCACCTAGTGGAACAGAAGCTTTAAAAAGACATCAACTCGTAACACTATCTTTACTCTTGCAAGGTTGTTTATTCATTCAACTACAGACTTGTGAGAGCTGAGGCTGCACCATGCACCTTGCAGGAAAAGTTGGAAAATTACAAGAAATTGAAATGGGTATGCCAAGAGCTGAGAATAGTCTGACCTTTGGAATGCTCCAGAAATGTGGGGAGAGAGAACTGAAATAGTTTATCATCATTGACCATCCTTGGGATTTAAACTTATAAAAAACAAGAAGCATGTATTATAAAGGAAAGTATTATTTTTGAAAGTAAAAGCCATATTTAACATGCAACAAAAGGGAGAAAAGATATAGATATTTAGAGCCTTGTTTGGCTCTGCCCGTCCCTCTCCATTCAGTGGTCATTTGTATTTAATCAGTATGAGGGAGGCCATGAGAATTTGTTGATAAAGAAGAGATCAAAGTACACAGAAGCTAATCTAGAAGCTTCCCATTGAAAACTACACTCTAGCCCTTAACACAGAACAGAAAAACTGTGATTCTTACCTATTGTTCTCTTAATTGTGGTTGGCATGTTGGGGAAAAAAATGTGTGATTAGATTAATTGCAAACCTTCCTTTGTCCCAGATATCATTAGAATGACCTGATTGATGTCTGGTTATGAGCCCTCAAGTAGGTATGTATAATTAGGACTCTTGAGCACACATACACAAAATAACTGGAACTAACTTAGTCCAGGAAAGCGGAATTTATTGGAAGGTTTCTGGAGATATTTTATATAATCAAAGAAGTAGTTGAATATCATACTGTGCCCATGGGAGCAGTGCCTCTGGATGTCAGGAACACTGGGAACCAGGGGCTGGAGTGGTACCTGGACTTTCTTGCCTCACCCTTACCTTTTATCTCTCTCTGGGTCAATTTTACTTTTTCTCATAGCAAACCAATTTTTCCTTCATAATGAAAAACATGACCACTGAACATTCAAATCTCTCTTCTTACAGCTTCTGCCACCTGAGAGAGGCTGGCACCCTATCTTCAACTCTGGTTTTTAAAATTCCATGCAGGGCCTGATTGGCTAAGGTAAGATGACTACAGATACTGTGCTGATAATGCTGAAGAAATTATGAAATAATGGCATTTTGGAAACACCTCGACCACTTCCCATGAGGCCTCACACCAACCAATTTTTCTAAGAGTTCTTCATTGTGGGGCTCTCTCTCTCAGACACCTCCTATATATTCCTGACCATCGAGAAATCAACAGGGATGGGTCACTTGCCATGGGAAACCAAAATTGCCTATAGGCAACACAGATCAGCTGCTGAAGTCCAATCCACATCCATAGTCATATGGGAGATCATGATAGTTCCAAACATAAGAAGGTTGATTCAGAACTGAAAAGAATCATAATTTTGCATGTTCCTTGGGCTAAAAAGCCAGAAAGTGCTTCAGCCTGAGCTTTCCCTCATGAGGGGAAAACTAGAAGTAAATTTTTACCTATGCCTTGGCTCCTTGAGAATAAGAGCAGGGAGAGGGGATGTCCCTGGAGGGAGGTTGCAAGGACTGGATTTCAGAACAGAAAACTTAGGCTTTCCATTAGTCATGTCTCAAGGTTTTAAAATCATTGCCTATACACAGCACAGTCCTACTGCGAGCTTTTGTTCCCATTGCCTAGAAAGTTGAAGCCCTTTCCCCCTACGCTGTTAAGTCTAGACAGTTTTGCAACCAAATTAAGTCAACTTGGGATGAAGAGTTCTCAAAAATGACATATGAAAACAATAGATGGATTCAATCTTCAAATGATTGAATTAATGTCTTCTTGTCCTAGTTTTCAGCTGGTATGAGTAGCTGGTCCTGAAAATCAATCTAAGATAAGATAACATTCTAAATTGTGACTATGATTTGTCAGGGTATAAAGGACTCTGGGGTAATATCAATTTTCTCTTCTTTACCCATTCAGATCAGGATTTCTCAGTCATTAATTGCAATGAAACAAGAAGAAGAAGTGATGAGGAGAGGGGAGGAAACCAATTAAGGAATTATACATAAGAGCCCAAAACATGAGTAACTAATTTCACAATCATTGTGAAGAATTATCTAGTCCAAAAAGCAAAAACTATGATATTGAAATGGCAGCTCATGCAAGAATTGAGAAGGTATTAATACAAAGAAAAAGAGATTCTATCTTTGGTAGAAAACACAATACCAGTTAGGCAATAGAATGATGAAATTAACTACAGGAGAATGGAGAGGATTATTAGCAGAAGGGATCTTTGATGGGAAATGGGGCAGGTTGCATCATAGGACACTTGATGAAGCCAGGAACCCATCAAAATTAAGTTCTGTCTTGAGAGGGATTGTGGTAAAGCTAGATAAGATGAAAAGGTAGAACTATGGATTCAAGTATGGGTTGAACCACCTAAAAGGACAATATTCATGATGGTTATAATTAAATGTTTCACTGCAAGCCCTAATTTTCTTCTATAAAGTAATTGCTTTCTGATACTGAAGACCAGGATTTTCAATTCATTGGTTGGTGCTAATACATATTTCTGGTTCCAGCATAAGAAAAATAAGCTACCACAAAATAATTTCAAGTCCACTCTTTGAAGATATAAATTTAAAAAGCCTACCACATTATTAAAGATATTGTAACTGGCCCTTTTGGGGCAATAGACCTTCACGTGTTGACATATAATACCCAGAAGCTCCCCTGTATTTTCTTTTCATCAGAACTGTGTGCAAATGTGGTGTGGAAAAGATTTCACTTTTAAATAACCTTTTGTGTGTCCCATATAAAAATGCTGAGGAAAATATTCAATGAGAGGAGCTAGATGATAGGAAGTCCTCTGAAGGGAATAGAAAACAGAAATGTAGTCTGGGGAGGATAAACTAAGAACATTACATCTACATTATTGGAATTAAGTTCTAAGTTGAAAAATTTGTATTCATTAATTGCTTATCATAGAAGTACTGGAAAGAATTGCAGTAGACCCTGGGGATACAAATGTAAAAAAGGCACACCAGCACTTCCTCTGTCCTCTAGGACCCAAAAGCATTTATGCAGAGTCACCTTATGTCACTCCCATATTAGTCAGGGATCAGAGTTGCAAGAAACAGAAATGCACTCAAGTCTCTTTAGCAAAGAGAATTAGTAGGATTAGAGCCCTGAAAATAGGAACATCCAAGTCTCTCTCTGTGTCTGTCTGTCTCTCTCCTTCTCTCTCTCTCTCCTGACCCAACTCTTTTGTTCACAGAGTAACTTATAATTGTTTTCCTGAGATTAGAGCTTTAGTTTTTGAAACAAGATTTATAGTTACACATTTAGTCTCTTTGTACCCAATTCCAAATCAAGGAGAAAGAGACTGTGATGGAAACAATTCCAGTCAGATATTGATTCCTGGAGTCAACAAATATTATTGAGCACCTACTATGTGCTAGGCACTCACTATTCAAGACCTCAGAGCTGCACCGTAGGCAACATGGATAACCTTGTCTGCTTATATTTAAGGTCCGGATGGGGTAGGGTGCCGCATGGATAATAGTGGATTTTCTAATAGATGCTCAAGGATGATTAAGTGTTAGAAAGATGTTGACAAAGCATCTATGAGGAGCTTTGAGTTGAGCAGGAGCCTTAAAGAAGCAAGAAAGCATGCCATGAGAATATGTGGGAGAACAGCCTTTTGGTGAAGGGCCAGCAAGTGTAGAAGCACTGAGGTGGGCGCACTTGGAAGACCCCTGAGCTTGAAGCAGAATGAGTAAGAGCAGAGTGGGCCATAAAGAGATCCGAGGCAGAACCAGACACAGCCACATAGATGGCACTAAAGTCTTGGGGAGCCATTAGAGAAATTTGAGCTGGAGAGTGCCAAGACCCAACTTTTATTGTACAGTGAAGTTTCTCCAAGCTAACCTAGCCAGGAAATGGCAGACCCAGGATTTAAGCCCGAGTGGTCGGTGCCAGAGCCCTATCTCTCAATTACCATTTGACTCTCTCTACCTACAAAGCAAGGTCTCAGAAAGAGATTTTTATGAATGTTTTCAGACAGTCCAAAAGTTCACCCATGCTTCCAAATACACTGGGCTCTGAAGACAATGAGAGAAAACCTAGCACTTGGGGCCCATTTTATTGTCAAAAGACACAAGCGCCTTTGCTAGGACAACTCCATTCAGGTAACTTGCCAAAGTCCTGGTTTCAGCTGCCAGATATCTATAGTACTATTCAGGACAGGTTTGTTTGTTTTTTTCCCACCCCCTACTGTTCAGTTACCTTCTCCATATCTTGTACAAACAACATGTGGATTACCTTTTTTAAGCAAAAGGGGAAAAGGATCACTTTAGCAGGGTCACGTAGCAAGGTCAGGACTATGCTGGTGTTTCCGAAATGGTGCAAAAAAGTCAACTGCTAGGTTTTGCACATAACTAATATTTATGAAACACTAAAAAATAATAAATGAATAAATGAACAAACAAACAACAAATAAATAAAACTGATATCCAATAGGAAAGAGAGAAAGAAAGAAAGAAAGTCAGTCAACTGCAAATGAATGGTTCTGTGAGCAAATTTTGTGGGAGTCTCTCGAGCAGATTCACAAAATATGAGCCTGTTTTCTTTAGAACAGAATCATTTTCAAAGTGCATGTCCTTTAATCAAGAGTGACTGTGTTTTCATGATGCATGTTCAGCATAAAAGAAGGCATAGTGTAAAAAGACAAGCACACAAGAAAACCTTTCTTTGCTTCGAACTGTAAGACAACTTGATGGACTGATTGCAACTTACCAGAAGCCTTGACTTGCTTAAAATTGTGGCCCTGTGTCCCTTTGTATGAGGAAGAATCACATCAAGTGACCACAGCTTTATTATAAAGAACTTCAACCCTAAGTGTCCTGCAATGGGCCACAGGGAGTCACACACACACAGATTCAGCCAGATCTACTTTAGCAACAGCACTAAATGGTTGAAATTCATATTTAATTGGATTCATTTGTTCATCGCATTAAGTATTGTTTGAGTACTTAGCTACATTTCAGGCACCGTCTTAGTCCTGGAGAAACAACCCTGGATGTGATAAGAGTCCTTCTCCCATGAAGCTTACATTGAAGGGAGATAGACCAAAAAATATAAACAAGTCAATATGTAACAAATCAATTAATGATGTGTGCTTTGACGGGAAAAAGCAAAGCAGTGCAAGGGTGAAAGGCTGAGGGGAGAATGAGAGTGATTTTTTTTTTTTTAATATCAAGTGTGATCATAAGAGGGTTCTCTGGTTAAGTGGAAGTTGAATAGAGATCTGGTCAAGACTATGGCATGAAGGGAGAAAAGGTTGCATCTAGTTGCTGTATTCTGCTAAGCCAAGGAAGAAGATGGGTACATTTCAAGAACTGTCTCAGCAAGATTTTTAAAGAAAACATTAACCCTCAGCTAATTAGAAAGCCCAATTAGCCAGAATTCCTCCTCACCCTATTTCCTAGGCATTGCAGCTATAGGAAAGCAGCAATGTATACATTTAAACATCCTTAGCAATTTATCCAGAGACCACATGGTATAATGGAAAAAGAATGGTTTTCAAAATAATTGACAAGAAGGGCTATGTGATTGGTGGGCTCTGCTTAGAATTCCAACTTCATTTATTAGTGGTTGTGAGTCAATTGGCTAATCTACCTAAGTTCTACTTTATCAATGGAAAAATGATCTCAACACCTACTTTTGGACTGGCCATAAGGAGTAAATCAGATGCTATATATAAGATCTAGGATGTACCTAAGAACATGTTAAAACATGTTAATCATTGTCCCCTCAAATCCATAGAGAATAACTAATCCATAAAGAGTGTTGCAGAACAATGTAATAAACATAAAATTTTATTGCATTTCCCAGAGACAATTGTAAATTTTAGGATATCCAGGAAACCAGTGCTTAACTGCACTTAAGATTTGTTGAAATGATTATACTACTATATTGTTGGTATCAGTCTCCCATCTGGACTATTTGTTTAAAATCTTTTATTCCAGCTAAATAATCAGATCAACAGACAATAAAGAGAATGAGTACCACGTCTGGAATTTGATTCTAAGCCCTAACATTATAACATCTAGTCAAGGATACTGGACAGTATGCTTGGATACAACCTCTCATGGTCTGCAAGATTTTCACTTACTAGAGGGATGGGTCTGAGATGGACATCCATGAATTTCCACGTAGCACTCATTATAACAACTTTGGAAACCCAGTACATACTTCATTGGATTTCCCTAAAATGGAATGGATGGGACTCAGTTGTGTATTATTCTTTCCTTTATTGCATATTTACAGCATTAGAACTTGAAAAAAATTCCTGCATCCTGTCTAGTACTTAGTGCAGCATGTGGTGGTTTCTTTATAATATGAATGAGCTATTTTCTCCTTTCTGTTAGTTATTTGAGGAGGCTAGTGGCATCAGAGCTCCAGGGTGCTCATTATTCTGCTCTTTCCAAACTTATTTTTAAGTTTTCCATGGATGAATCTTGCAAAGAGAGCTTGAACCACTGTTGAACATCCCCATGCTATCCTTATCCCAAAAGACTTTCTTCTGAGGTTCAAATCATTTTTGCAGATGTGATTCCAGACTTTCTCAAAATGGAAAGGTAACATCTTGCTTAATTATAAACCCACTTTTACCATGGGTGTTAACTGTCCTTGAGTTGGCATTATGTGCATACCAGGAATGAACCCCACTGACTTGACATCTGAGGATTTTCTTTAAGATTTCTAGGGGGAGTCAGCCCACTCATGGAAGAACCAGAGCACCTAATACTTGTCCACTATTTCAGAGATGATTGTATGCTTACTAGCCCTGGCATAAGTGGACTTGTCAGCTTTGCTTCCCAGTACCAAGTATGAAGTCAATGGGAAGCATGAAACTAGTTAGATGGACATTCTGTAAAGTGACAATAATCAAATCTATATGAAGTTTATTGCTGAAATGAGTGTCACTTTTAAGTAGAACTTTGTACCTCATTATTAAAGTTTGCACAACACTTTCAAGGCTATTAGCTTATATGAGCGTTGCAAGTCAATGTGGAGGAAATTACCATGTTCATTTAACAGATGAGAAAATCCAAGGCTTAAGAAGTTAAGCAATTACCCCAAGATCACACAACTAGGTGAAACCGGACCCAAGTCCTCAGGGTTCAAATCTCCCGCTCTCCTCTTTCACCCAAGGTCATCCAATTCCTATACTTTACGGATATACTTATTCATTGGTTCATTACATCAGCTACCAACTTCTTTTTCAAAGATTCATTTATTTATTTGAGAGAGAGAGATCGATCAGAGTAGGGGAGATGTTGGGGGAGAGAGAGAGGGAGAGAATCTCAAGCAGATTCCCCACTGATCATGGAGCCCAATTCAGAGCTCCATCTCATGACCCAGGCTGAAACTAGGAGTCAGAAGCTAACCGACTGAGCCACCCTGGCACCACCCCTCAACTTTTTTTTTTTTTTACTGCTACTTTGCCTTATCACTAGACTTCTGATTTTCAGGTGGCTGATAGGTTAGGGAGCCTCAAAAAAATCTCTATAAAGTTTGAAATGGACTCTCTATTGAAGAAAATGGGAATGCGATTTACAGATAATAAAATTATAGCAGAAAAATGTAGTTCTGGGGCTTAATGACAAAAGAAGACATTTAATTTTCTATTTCATTTCTTGTAAGATTTACATCAATAAATCTTACCTCAATAATAATAATATTGTTATTGTTGTCCTGAATTGCCTCTCAACTAGAGGCTAAGCTGATAAAAAGAAAGCAGGAGCCATATCTTAAACTTTTCAAGGTTGCCTATCAAAATATTTATAAAAACGGAACCAGACAAAATATGTTGTAGAGCTATGGTAATTGGCTAATATAACTGATTTTGTTGGGTGGTCATGTGATTCAAAAAGTCCAGGGAGATATAAGTAGATTCATACTGGAAAAGATTTTGTTTCCTTTTAAACTGGTCAGGGAGAAGAGAACTTGCTGGCTCATCCTGTCTCTTTTTTCTTGAACTGAATGTGGACATATGCTCTGGCTCTGGTCCTGTAACTGCCATCATGTGACATGAAGCACTAAGCATTAGATTGAAAAGACACCAGCCAAAAATGGCAGGGCTGAAAAGTCAAAAGAAAAATCCTATATCTTTGATGACATCAACAAGAGCTGCACTAGTACCAGCAATCACCTCCGTCTAGTCTTCTTATTAATGAGACACCACATGTTTGCATTGGTTAAGCCATTTCTAACTCCGACTACATATATTCAAAGTTTCCTACTGAAGTTGAACCATGCATCTGTCTTTGAGCTTCCTAATAGACAAGACAACAACAACAAAAAAGATACTTGATCAGTTAATATTTGTCATTGTCCTTAAGAAGAAAAATTTCGGTTACTCAAGGGAAGTGTTGCTTTTCATAAGACTTAGTTCTTCAACAAATGTCTCAGGAAAGGCACCAAAGAAAGACATTGAATTATGTAGAAAATATATTCAAATCGTATCCCCACATTAAGTGCAAAAATTATATTTCCTGTGGTTGTTTCGTGGAGCACTTTTTAATGTATATCAAGGACATAATACCAAACCCTCATTCAATGAAAACAATTATATAAGAGATACAGATTTTGTCATTTGTGATGACATGGTTGGGCCTAGAGGGTATTATGCTAAGTGAAATAAGTCAGACAGGAAAAGACAAATAC
This sequence comes from Mustela erminea, assembly GCF_009829155.1. Taxonomy (NCBI): domain Eukaryota; kingdom Metazoa; phylum Chordata; class Mammalia; order Carnivora; family Mustelidae; genus Mustela; species Mustela erminea. The sequence goes on along the minus strand of NC_045627.1, from coordinate 29,716,189 downwards.
CATATGATTTCACTTACATGTGGAGTCTAAAAAGCACAACAAATGAATAAACAAACAAACATAAAGCAGAATCAGACCTATAAATACAAGAGGACAAATTGATGGTAGCCAGAGAAGCAGGGGGTGGTGAGAGGATGGGCAAAATGGGTGAAGGGTGGGGGCAGGCTTCCAGTTATGGAATGAGTAAGTCGTGGGAATAAAAGGCACAGCATAGGGAATACAGTCAATGGTATTGTCATAATGATGAATGGTGACAGATGGTAGCCATCCTTATGGTGAGCAGAGTATAATATAAGGACTTGTTGAATCATTATGTTGTAGCCCTGAAACTAATGTAACATTGTATGTAAACTATACTGAAAAAACAAACAAAAACAAATTAAGTAACAAGGAAAAGAAAGAGAGAGAGACATATAAGGCCGTATGGCCTTTAATGGTGTTTTGTTGGGCTTTGAAGTCATAGAAATAATAAATAATATTTTTTATTTCTTTGTCTAAGGAACTTTGATCCATCTAAGTTGCCGTATGATTGATGGAAGACAAAACGTTTTTCGCTATTATATAATTTAAAGTTTCATAAGACAAATCCCTCCTCTGTGGAAATTTTCCAAAATATTGGTATGGAGTAAAGAGGTTTTAGGATCTGTTCAGCTTCCCTAGTTTTCTATGACTTCATTAATTAAATCGTTGCTTAACTGTCTTTTTCCTGGTTAGATGAAGTCTGAAGAAGGTCATTTAATTGGGTCTTAGTCTATCAGACAAACCCAGCTGGCCCATTGCTGAATTAGGGAGAGAGGAAATACTGACTCAACCCATTCGAGCAGAAAGCAGCGTGGGCAGGGAGGGTCAACCTTACACATCTTTTATTGCAAAAGAGTTCCAAATCTCTTGAGACTGGATGAGTGGGAGAGAATGGATTATGCTTCTGAAGTAGAAACTATCTAGAAGAACAGGATAACAACCTTTTGGTACAAAAAAAAAAAAAAAAAAAGAATGAGAACCTGCCTTCAACATAGGCCACCCATTTGTTCATTTTGGTATCTGTGCAACAATTGGGAGTTTCTAAGCCTTAAGATTCTGTGATCATTAATACAAAACTGGAATTAATCTTAGCCTTGGTATTTTGTCTTAAGAACAGAATTGGCCCTGTGATCCATAAGTGACTCATTGAGGAAGTACTTGGGCATGCCGCACAATATGAGGGCAATATTTTAACAACAGACAAACATGTATTACATGGGGGAGAATCATAAATGAAAGGAAAATAAATTAAGGAGTAAAGAACCAGAGGGAGGCTCACAGCAAGAGGCAGATACCATTACCCTGGAAGTGAAACGCCAGCACTTTGGAAACAAAACATATGTGCTGGAATCATCAGTGAACTTGAAATGAGACTTAAGAAATACCCACACCAGTTCGCCTTCCCTTCCCTTTGTGCTTGCTGCATGCCAAATAGTTGAATATAAAGTGTCTTAATGGATGTAAAAGCATTTTACAAATTAAGTGCTCTGAAAATATAAGCCATGATCATCATTATTGAGAAAGAGGAGACCACCATGTTACTCAGATGATGATGTCTAATAGCCAAATAGTTTCCCCAGAAGGAAGCTATGAAATTCTAAACAAAATTAAAACACACGCACTCACACACACACAATTTTTCAGTGTTTGGTCTTGAACCGGGTTATAACTTCCTACCAGTAAGAATCCCTTTTCACCATCCAGGGTTTCAGATTGTGGTAACCAGGAAGAATGTACTTCTCTGTACTTTCAGAAGAACAGAGAGAAGCTGAGCCATGGCCCAGAGTCCCCAGGCCGGTGTTGGCAAAGAAGCAGAGTACTGCCCTTTCACCCACCCCCACGATGCCCCTGCACTGTGGTAGACATCGATAATCCATCATGCCATTCTGCTAATCTCATCAGCAGCCTTAGAATTCCTCCCCACATAGTCTTCCGGGAAGCTACTATCAACTAGTCGGTACACTGAGCTGAAAACCTCTTTGCCGTCTCAGCCCTCCGTGAGCTGGAGTGCTATGCTAGCTCTCTACCCAGCCTGATTGGTGGAGCGGCTTCAACTCTGGATAGACATCCACTTAAGGAATAATAATTATGTCAATGATAAAAATAAAAATAATATTTTAAATTATATTTATAATATTAATAGTAATACCTACCATTAAGTTAGCCTTTACTATGTTCCAGGCAAAAGGACAAATACTTTATATACTCTTAGGATGACCTGCATTTTACAGATGAGAACACTGAGGGTAAGCTAATAATTTGTGCACACTCACAGATCTAAACCCAGCTATCTGACTCCAGAGGCTGCACTATCAACCACGCAATGAATAGAACTTGAGGCACAAGCAGAGGCTTTATAACATGGTTAATTATCTGTATCCATATACAAGCCTCTACTAATTGAAGAAGGAATTCAGCCCTTCCTTTTTTGGGGAGGAGCTTGTAGGTCTGTCTACCTCCTGAGAAGTGACACTTGGTGAAGCTGGAGGTTACTCTAGACAGCACAGAGAGAAATCCAGCCATCTCAGACTTCAAAGTTTTTATTTCAATTCAGCAAAGTTCTCACAGTATACACAAAAAGATTTTTGTAGGAAACGAAGATGTCATCTCTCTACTTCACATGTACAGTCATCCTCCCCGCCTCTGCCCCCCTGCCCGACCCCAACCCTAGGGCTCGGCCAATTATTGCAAAGAGGGAACATGTGCTGATTTCAGGCAAAATGCCTTCAAACACAGTGGGAAAACCAATCAAACTCTCTGGGCTTTCAAGAGCTATTTTAGTAAGTACTCTCTTAGAAAATGAGAATTTTATTCCGATAGTAGATAATAGTCCAGTCTTGGTCACATCCGGGACATGACTTGAGTTTTGTCTTTTCGGAAGTATCATTTATGGACATGGGAACACAGCCAGGGTAAGACACACACAAAGGTTTACAGCTTTCCAAGTCTTGCTTGTGGTGAATAAAGGCAAAATTAAGGCAACCAACTTCAAAGTGATGACACAGCCCCGCTTTATCACTAAAAACCAACATCTTCAGATTTCCTGCTAGTCCACAAGGATTACTGAAAGGGTGATAAGAAGGTAGGAAACAGAGAATAATCAATTATTGAATCATTCCTTTATTTACGAGTCTTAGAAGGAGTAGGTACATTTCTTCTGATGGAGTGGGAGAAACTGTTTTTTATTAACTTCCGTTCTTATTTATGCTCTCCTTCCCCCCCTCCATTGCACATTAACTACCCCCCATGTATTCTTTCTGCTCCTAATCTTTTTTACTCTCTCTACTTTAACGTTCCCATCAAACATTGTCTTCCTCAGGGTGCCTGGGTGGCTCATTCAGTTAAGCATCTGACTCTTGGTTCAGCTCAGGTCGTGATCTCAAGGTCTTGAGATCCAGTCCCACATCAGGTTCCATGATCAGTGGGGAGTCTGCTACAGATTCTCTCTCTCTCTCTCCCTCTGCCCATCTGGCTTGTGCGCTCGCTCTTTTTCTCTAAAACCAATCAATCAATCAATCAATCAATCAATCTTTAAAAAAAAAAAGTTGTCTTCCCTGAGTCCCTTACCCTTTGGTCCTTCCCTTTGCTAAAAGATCAATAGATTAAGTTTGGCCAAGATATTAGTCCAAATAATCTTGGTATTTCTAGCAGCATGTCTGGGCTCATGGGAATATAAATTGGATTAGAGGTAAAGGACTTTCTGATGATCATTTAAAAATCAAACTATTTAGGCAGGCAGCCCCTCTGATGATGAGTAGGGCCAGGACCCATGCTAAGTTGAGGTGGATTGAGGCATTCGGAGCTATCCCTTTCTAACACTGAATTTCATAAATGCAAGTGAGCAAAAGAGACAGCCCCCAACTGTCCTTCACCTCTGACTGGAAATGATGTGGACAGCCAATAAGCTAGAAGCAAAGGTCACTACCAAACCCCTGCCAACTCCAAGGGAGAGGGCAGCTTCTTCTGTGGGCCTGTGCTGCCATGTGGTAAATGACAGTCCCCATCATGCAGGGGATCTCAGTCTGGGACCGTAGTGGCAGTTGAGCTATGAGAGGAACAATTACGAGGCCCTGCCAACGTCAATTCTTGGGAAAGAACTTTGCCTGTTTTAAAAAGCTGCTGCCCATTGATTGTATTAAACCACGTCACTTAAGGTAATCAAGGTGATCTGTATGTATGATAATAGCCAGAGTGCCTGTCATTTCTGTTCTTGCTTCCAAAGGACACGAGTGTGGCAAGCTAACCAGAGGTGCTCCGCTCCGAAAAGTTACTACTTCTACTCTGTCTGCTCCTCTCCCTCCCTGCTTGTTGGTCATAATCTTGAGTACTCCTCATGTCTCCGCTGACCTGCCTTCAGATTCCACTGCTGTCTCTTACTAAATGTGTGACTTTTTCTCAAGTTCCTTAATCACGCTCTTCCAAGAAATTTTTTTTACATGCATGTGATACTGTTTCGGTTCTGCCTGCCTCTTTGTTTCACAATTGATTACTCTTTTTATGAGTACTATTTCTTCATTTATATCAGAAATGCTAAGCATATGTTTGTGTTCTGTTTTCTCTATTATTTAATAAAATGGACTTTTTTGATGTAGGGTTTTATGCATTTTGACACACATACTGATTCATGTAAACTTCACTGTTCCTCCATAAAGAACATCTGAGTAGAAATTTGAAACATTCTTGGACATCTACTCAGGAAGTGATGATTAAGCAACTGCAATGAGAAAGAAGTGGGGGTGGGGTGAAGAGTAGAAGGCAGACTGTGTTTTTTGTTTTGTTTTGTTTAGTTTTTATCAAACAGACCTAAATTCAGTTTTCTTCCTCCATGTCTATACCCAAATATGAACCCTAAGGACTTGTACTCTTTGCAGAAATGCTAACTGGTGTACCAGCTACACATTACAATTTTAAACGCAGGTGCTATTTTAGTTACCAGTGGAGAAACTAGGTCTCTAAGTGTTTAAGACTAGTCATTTCTTTGCTCTGTGCCAGGTGATGTACTAAGCATTTTCCATACGTGTGACAAAATTTGATCAAGCAGTTCCTGCTCTCAATCTCATTATCCAGATGAGGTAAGAGCCCACCCTGGAAGACAGGGTGGACAGAATTCACCAGCAGGAATTTGGAGTCCTTGTGCAGTGTTCTTAACCACCGACCACAGACTCTTCTTTGCCTGGCTCTGTAACCCCACTTCCAGTCCAGGTCAACCCACCTGCCTTCAAATCCTGTGGTCTCTTATTAAATTGTGACTTTTGTCAAGTTACTCTACTCACTCTCTTCCAAAGACCTTTTTCACACATGTAATACCATTTCAGTTCTGCCTGCTATTATGTTTCACAAACTTATTTTTCTTTTTATGAAGGAATATGATTTCTTCATCTGTATCTAAAATGCTAAGTATGAAGTTTTATTTTATTTTTTAATTAACATCCAATAAAACTGACTTCTTTGATGTACAGCTCAATGCATTTTAACACTCATATAAATTCATGTTAAACTTCTCCACAAACAGATTACAGAAAAGCCCAGTGCTGTCAGAATTCCTGGTGCTGCCCCCTGTTTAGTCACACCCTCCTCCTATGCCATTCCCCTGGCAACTATCAATCTTTCCTCCATCACCTTAGTTCAGTCTTTTCTAGAATGTCATTAATTAAAAATCATACAATATGTAGCCTCTCAAGACTTCTCTTTGACTCAGCTCAAACCTCTGATATTCAGCCACATTGTTGCATATATCATTAATTTTTTTTTAATGATTTATTTGAGAGAGAGAAAGAGTGAATGGCAGGGAGGGGCAGAAGGAAAGGGAGACGGAGAATCCTGAGCAGACTTTTCACTGAGTGCAGAGCCCAACTACATGGGGCTCATCTCATGACCCTGAGATGATGACCTGAGTCGAAACCAAGAGTCAGACACAGAACTGCGTTCCCCAGGCATCCCTAACTTACTCCTTTTTATTCCTGAGTGTTATTTCATCACATCACAATTTGTTCATCCATTGATCTGTTGCAGGACATTTGGGTTATTTCCAGTTTGGGGCAATTAAATTCATTCCCACCAGCAATATATGATAGTTCCTCATGCTCTGTATACTTCTCGGCACTGCACATTGTCCATATATTTTTTCCAATTGTATTTCTTGATGATGGGATTATACTGGGAAACAAACACAACAAAGAACAATCTTTTGAATAGAGTACTTCACTAAGTGAAACATTCCTTTGAACGTAACATGCAAAAGATTGTCAAATATGTCCATATGGAAGCCCTTGGATTTACACATAGACATCTCAGCATTAATTCGCACAACTCCACTCCTCATCACCTCCTATTGATGTGTGTGTGTGTGTCAATATTTTTTATTTTAGTTATTCTAATAGGTATGGTGGTATTTCATCATGTGTTTCATTTCCATTTCCCTCTCAATGGCGTTGAGAATCCTTCCTTGTCCTTATATGCCATCTGTATATCATCTTTGGTGAAGTATAGTTCAAGCCTTTTGTCCATTTTTTAATTGGGTAGTTTATTTTCTTACTGTTAAGTTTTGAGAATTCTTTATATATTCTGGATATAAGTCCTTTGTCATATATGTGACTTATAAATATTTCTCCAAGTATATAGGTTGGTTTTTCATTCCTTAATGGTATGTTTCCCAGAGCAAAGGTTTTTAATGGTTTCTTTTTATGGATCATGCTTTTTGTGATGAATTTAAAAATGTTTTCCCTAACTCCAAGGCATGAAGATTTTTTTCTATTCTTCCTTTAAAAAGTTTTATAGTTGTACATTTCACCCTTAAATTCATCATGGATTTTGAAAATTAGTATGCGGCATAAGGTTTATGTCAGGTTCATTATTTTCCTTAGGATTATCCAATTGTTCCATCACCATATGTTGAAAAGACTATATTTGCTTTACTGAATTGCATTTTCATCTTGGTCAAACGTCATTGACCGTATTTGTGTGCATCTTTTTTTGAACTCCTCTTCTGTTCATGGACCTATGTGTCTATGCCTTCACCAATGCTACACATCTTGACTACTGTAGTTTTAGAATAAGTCTTAAAAAGGGGAAGTTTCAGTCCTCCAACTTTGTTCTTCTTTTTCCAAAATTGTTTTGGCTAATCTAGTTCCTTTGTATTTACAAAAAAAAAAAAAAAATCATCTGTGATTGCATTAACATTTTAGATCAATTTGAGGACAATTGTCATCTTAACTCTTCCAGAGTCTTCCAATCCACTGACAATAATCCAAGAGACTTAAAAGAACACAGTGTGTCTCTCTTTACTTTGCATATTCTTTGATTTCTTTCATCAGCATTTTGTAACTCTAAACCTACACATGACTTTTAGATTTATACCTAAATAGTTCATTTTGGGGGGCGGGGATCTATGGAAATTGATGTTATTTTCTTTATTTCTTTTTCAATTTCTGCATTGTTGGCATATATAAATATTACTGATTTTTGTGGTTAACTTTCCAGTCTGCAATCTTGCAAAAACCAGCTGTAGAAACTTTTATGTAGTTTCCATGTCATTTTCTATATAGATAATTGTCTACATTGGCAGTGTCATCTGTGAATAGGGATGTTTTACTTCTTACTTTCTGATCTGTATATCTTTTATTTATTTTTCTTTCCTGTTTTGTGTTTCCTAGATCCTCCACTGTAATAACAAATAGAACCACTGAGAGTAGAATCCTTGTTTTGTTCCCAGTTTGGAGGGCAAGGATTCAGTCTTTCATTAGTTAAGTATGATGTTAACTTCAGGATCTTGTAGATGCCCTCTATTTGGTTTAAAAAGTTGCCTTCTGTTGGTAGCTTGCTGATTGTTTTTATCATGAATGGATGTGGAGTTTCAAGAAGTGTTTGTTTTCTCTGCATCAACTTAAATGATTATGTGGCTTTTTTTCTTTTTCAGTCTATTAATATGGTAGCTTACATAGAGTAATTGCTTTTACTTTAAAAGCATTTTTTTAAACATTGTATTTTTTAAAAAAAAATTTTTTTAATTGTAGTAAAATACCCCAAACACAAAATTTACTATTGAAACCATTTTTAAGCATATAGCTCAGTGTCAGTAAGTACCTTGTTGTGCAACCCATACCACATCGATCTCAAAAATGTTTTCATGTTTGAGATGCATTTATTTTCATACTCCCACTTTGCCAACCTTTCCCGATACCCCAGATCTCTGATATCATTTCCCTTCCATTGGATAATTTCCTTTAGCATTTCCTTTAGAGCAGATCTGCTTAGGATACATTCTTTTAGTTTTTCTACCTTGAGAAATGTTACTTCACTTTCATTCTTGACAGTAGAACAGTTACTGGATAGAATATTTTCACTGATTATTAATTTGGAGTTGACTGTTTTTTTCTTTCAGCTCTTTAAAATATTGTATCATTTTCTTCTGGCCTCCCTGGTTTTTGATAAGAAATCTGCCATTCCTATCCTTGTCCCTCTATATGAAATACACTGGTCTCCTCTGACTGCTTTCAGGATTATTCTTTGTCTTTTGCTGTCAGCCATTTGATTATGTCCTGTTTTTTTTTTTTTTCTTTTTAAATTTTATTTATTCCTTTGACAGAGACAGATCAGAAGTAGGCAGAGAGGAAGGCAGAGAGAGGAGAAAGCAGGCTCCCTGCCGAGCAGAGAGCCCCATGAGGGACTCGATCCCAGGACCCTGAGATCATGACCTGAGCCAAAGGCAGAGGCTTTAACCCACTGAGCCACGCAGGCGCCCCAGATTATGTCCTGTTTTGAGATGGACTTCTTTCAGTTTATTCTGTTTGAAATTTACTGAGCTTATTGAATTAAAAAAAAAGTCTTTTGTCAGATTTAGAATGTTTTCAGCCATTATTCCATCAAATAATTTTTCTACTCCATACTCTTTCTTCTCCTTTCCTGAGAGTCTGATGATACAACATTGATGTTAGAGCTTTTGGTATTTCCCACTGTTCCCTGAGGTTCTGTTCATTTTTAAAATCTTTTTCTTCTGCACTGTTAATATTGCATGATTTACATTGATCTATTTTTCCTCTGTCATTTCTCTTTTACTATTGAACCCATTCAGTGATTTTTTCAGTTTGAATATTTTATTTTTCACTTTTAAAGTATCCATTTGGTTCTCCTTAGTATTTCTATATCTTCATTGAGATAGTCTAACTTTCTATTAGTTTCAAGAGCATTTACCCTTCTTTTTTACAGACAATCTGTGTCATTTCAGAGTTGACACCTTTTCATTGTGTTTTCTTGAGAGTGAAGATTTCCCTGGGTTTTCTCTCTCTGCTCCCCCTCTCCTAAATAACTCTGGATTGAGTCCCAGACATTTAGAATGTTGTGTTATGAGATTCCGAATGTTGTTTAAATCCCAAGGGAAATGACTTTTTTGTTTTAGCAGGCAATTGTCCAAGTTCCATTCAAGCCACATGTTCTAACTTGCCTTCTATGGGTGATGTTTCCAGTATCAGTTCAATTTTAAAGTGTTTTCAATGTTATTCAGTCCCACATGTGTATCATCCAGTGGTCAGTCTGGCACCTGGGGTGTGGTCTAACCTGTCATGGGGCCTGCTAATCCTATGGTATGCTCAGATCAGTGTATGTGCATATCAAATGTAAGCCCAGTATTCATATACAATGTTAGGGAATTACTCTTGATTTCCCTTCTCTCTGCACTCTTGCCAATATGTTTGAATTCACTGGGACTTCCAGGCAGGAAATTGAATCTTTATTTTTTCTAGTCTGTAAGGGACTTCTTCTGACTAGCACCAAGCAATAAGAGGACAGAAAAAAACAAAAGAAACACACAGAAAAAAAACAAAAAACAAAAACAAAAAAACCCACTGTTACTCCTTAATTGCTTAGGGTTTGGAAAGGAGAAAATATGGGCAAAATCCGGAGTGTTCTCCACTCTCTCTGTTCCATAGAATCTTCTTTTCCCTGACTTTTGAAACAGAAATCTAAAGCTTCTCTTAGATCTCTTCCTGACAACAGCTACATTGTCTTTCAGATTTGGGGCTCCATTTGAGTGAAGGCTCTGACACTGGAGGAAAAAATTGGAAAAATAACTGGAGGGAAAAACCCATAAAACTTTCAAATTCAGGTCTTATTCCTCAACCTGGATGCTGCCATTTATTTATTAATTTATTTATTAATTTATTAATTTATTTAAAAGACTGATTGACTGATTTATCAAAGAGAGAGAGCACACGAGCAGATGAGTGGCAGGCTGAGGGAGAAGCAGGCTCCCTGCTGAGCTCTATCCCAGGACCCTAAGATCATGACCTGATCAGAAATCAGATGCTTAACCAACTGAGTCACCCAGACATCCCTGCCATTTATTTTTTAAAGGTTTCATATAGCAGTCTCAAGGAATCAGTTCAGGACTTTTAGTTGCATTCAGCAGAAGACTTCGGGTACGGTGTGTTTATTCCATCATTCCTAGACCAGAACCCTAAGTCTTTTAAAGTTATCTCCAAATGTGCATTATTTTCATTTCATCTGGAGTGAATTTATGGTCTCATTGCTGATTTCGTTGGCTATCCTTCATTTTCTAATAAGCTGTAAAAACAGTCTTGGTGTCAATTTTTCCAATTACTGCTGCATGACCTTAAGTAAATTACTTATTTAAACTCTGTGTCAGTAAACTGATCTATAAGATAAGGACACAGAGAGGAGGAGGAGGAGGGGGGCAGGGATGGGAGAGGGAGGAAGAGGAAGGAGTAATTAGTTAGAAGGCTACTGTAGTAGCCCTCAAAAAAAAATAACGGTGGTTTTGAACCTAGGTATTAGTGGTGGTAACATGGAAAGCCTCTTTGGCTTTCCTCCATCCCATATTCATAGTCTATTCATCCTAATGTTCAAGATGAATAAGAGGATGTGGTCCAAAAAAAGGGGGGGGGAACCTAATGTTTCAGTTCTTTTTTTCTGCTGCCTCAAAAAAACCTTGATTTATGTTAAATTTTAGTATGAGGAACTGGGTTTGTTCGCTCTAGAGAAAGCTCAAGGGTGGAGCAGAAGGAGCTCAAGATAGGATAGCTGTCTTCAAAAGGCTGAGGAAACACTGTCTATGAGAACAAACACTAACTGTACCATAAGCAAGCCACCAGCACAAATAGAACTACAGGGAGGACATTAATAGGAGTCAGTTTAACCAGGATGAACTTTATAATTAATTACTAAAGCTGTCTAAAACTGGAATGAGCAGTTTTGGGCATGGAGGGAATATTGGTTGTAGGATTATAATACTTTTGACAATATATAAATTTTGGTATTTTTCCCACTTACACTAGCTTTGTCTTCTTCATTTTGTTCCTAGTTGTGGAAACAGCTGAAGTCAGTGATGGCCATTTTGCATGAGAATTGATTCTACTCTCTCTTTCCCCCCTGGTTTCTTAAAGCATATTTTCTTAAGTGCTTACAAAAGTACTAGGTCTTTTGTACCCGTGCTCTAGAGCTCACGTCTTCCACATGGAAGTGCTAAGTACTCTAGATGCATTGTCTCATCATATTTTCACAATATTTTGAGAAACCTATTATCATTATCATTGCTGTGCACATTAAAAAACAAGGTTTGGAGATGTAATAATTTACTTGAGTTCACATGACTATGTAGGCAGAATAATCATCCTCCAAAGATACCCATGTCCCAACTCCTGGAATCCGTGATTATGTTACCTTACATAACAAAGGGACCTGGCAGATATAATGAAGTTAAAGATCTTGAGATGGGACGATCATCCTGGATTATCCAGATGGGCCCAGTATAAATAATTACATGGCTCCTTAAAATAGGAAGGTCAGAGTCAGAGAAAATAGTAGCTATGGAAGCAGAACCAGAGCAAAATTTAAAGACCTTACTTTGCTGACTTTGAAGATGAAAGAAGAGGCCAAGTCCCAGATAATACAGGTGGTCTCCAGAAGCCGTTAAAGGCAAGAAAACAGACATGTCCTTAGAATGCCAGGAGGAACAAACCTTAATTTCACCCCAGTTAGGCCTGTTTTGGAGCCATGGTTTGAATCATGTGGAAGACATGAGCTCTAGAGCACGGGCATCATGGAGTGTTTGCTTTAATGCTGACCTTGGTTTTAGTGTCCTGCACATGCAGATAGATCTAAACCACACAGATTGTCTACATATTACAGATGACATTCTTTCTGGAAATGTCATAATCATGGAGGCTGTAAGCAGGAGAAGGAATGCACTGTTAACAGTTCTATGTCACTCATGATTTAGATTCAGAATTAGAACTTTAATGGGACCATCAAAGTTCTTTCATCTTGTCTCTGCTTTTGAGGATTGACCTCCCTCCCCAGTGTCCTTGTCAAGTAGTTGTCTAACCCTGCTTGCACACCTCCGGTGATTGGAACTGCACATCTCCTGTGAAAAGCCTGTTAGAAACTCTGTTAGAAATGTCTATTTAAGACTGACCACAAACTCTTCCTTGCAACTGCCATCCATGGGTTCCAGTCCTTTTATTTACTGGCACATGGAATTTGTTTTTATTGGTTCTGTATAAAGAGGAATGTTAAAGTGGATAGCCTCTAAGCAGTCTTTTAACTCTTAAGATTCAAGTCTGACCCTTATCTAGGACATGAATACCAGTCTTGTAGGGTTGCTCTGAGAATTAGAGCTAATGTTCATAAAATACTCAGCATGCCAAGGATTTTCATAAAAGGTGATGATGATGATGATGACAGCACAGTTTCGCAAATCTGAAGTCTCTCATCTCTTGTAGTTTTTTAAGCACCAAACTAAATCCCCCTCCCCCAATCCCAGAGCCCTCGAATGCCCATGTATGTGAAATTGTGTCAAGAACCCCACCCTCTTATCCTTGAAATATGCTCCAGTTTGACAATATCCCTCAAAGTATGAGTCTAGGCCTCATTGTGAAGTATCTTCATTATCTTTTGTGCTTTCTTAATATCTAGTTAGGTGGAATGAGCAGACTGGAAGAGATTGACTAGTCGAATAAACTTGAACAGACTGTGGTAGTGGAACTCAGGGGGCTTAGGGCTGCCTACGGCAAGAGGAAGACAGTTGTGATTTGCATAAGGAAGAGAGAGTAAATTAGAAGATCCAAATGGTGCAAAAGGTCCAGAATAAGTAAGTGGTGGGGATTCAAAGACAAATTTCACTTGCTTCATAGGCTTGTCTTTAATGTATAACTTAGGTATACATGGACATTTCAGTTGGAAGTATCAGGCAACAAAGCTGTTACAAAATTTACTGGCAATAGAGAGGAGAGTTGAACCTCACAGTGGGAACATCCACCTTCATAGGCTTTCACTTGTCTAAAACCAATTTAAAAGAACTTGGCTCACAACTTGAACTATCTCTTACATATTGTTCTGGTTGCCCCTTCTTTTGATAACCAAGCATTCTTCCTTTTTCCCATTAGAACTCAATATGCACTTGAACAGTCATTGACTCCAAACACACTCCAATCATACTTGAGACAGTACATGACCGTCTCAGATGTTCTTTAGCTAATCTTCCCATTAGGCATTATTAATCATGAAATACCATCTTCTACCACACTTAGTATGACCACTTGACAATATTCAGCGAATCCAATCTTTTAGGTAAAATCACAAATTGGATTTACTTTTGATTATGAACACTATGCAACCCTATTCATTGGAAGCACCCAAATTCTGACTAAATTCTGACTAATGAGCTTGCACCAAAAAGTTAATAGTCATAAAATGGACTGGCACCATAGATTCAATATCCTTGATCAGATTTTCCCTTCCTTTGAATCAAGTGAAGAGAAAACTACCTAACCAGCTTTTTGTTCATCTTGGTTCCTCACCCTTTATGCAGACTACAGTAAAAATTTGTGATTAGCAAAATCAACAGCTATGATGAAAATTATTTTAAAAACCCATTATGCTTATAACAATCCACAAATCTAGAAATATCATAAATTACCTCCACAAGATAATTCTCGGTGAAATGAAATGAACAGACTAAACTTGACTGAAATAGGGTCAATAGGGTTACTTGTGATGGAAAAAAAGGCTTCGGAAGCCTCAGAGTGAAATATTTTCAAGTCATCAGCCAAAAAATTAATAATTATTAAAACGAGTCTGACAATTTGCCATATGTGATGCTTTTGATAGCTAAACTAGATATTCCAGTCACCAATTATTCACCAGGACAAAGAATAAAATTAATAAAATTAAGCACTGGAGAAAGAGATCTAAGAGTAATCGGTTCTGTAATTTGTACAAATAATGTTTGAATGTTACCAAAAGCATTTCTGTGCAAGATAGATCCCATTGCAACTAAAATCCTAAATTTAAGACTGGGATAATTTCTCAGCAACTTGTACATTCTGTCCCAATTGTAAAAGACAGGTAGAGAGCCATCAAAAAAGAGTGACCAAGGCTTCAATTTGTGCTAAGCTTGTGCTAAATGCTATAGGGAATCCAAGAAATTTATATTTCAAGGAGGTTAGGACACCTAGTTGGTTGGATCAGTGACAAAACTTAACATATCTTTTGTGCTATGTACAGGGACAAAACAAAATAATTGGCCAAGGACAGGTTAAGTGCCACCAGATAGGTCAGTCCAGGTCAAGGTGCATCTAGGAAATAAAGTCAGGGTAAATTGGGAGTATGAATCAGGGTAATGTCCATTAGTCTTTACTTTATATACCAAACACTAATTGCTAGACTGAATTGTGTCCTCTCACCCCCAAATTTATATGTTGAAACCTTAACCCCTAATATGATATTTAAAGATGGGGTCTTTGCAAGGTTATTAAGTTTAGATGAAGTCATGAGGATGGGCCCACATGATGGAATATAAGAAAAGATCAGAGAGATTGCTCTTCCTTTTTACCCAAGAGCACGTAATGAGGAGTCACTTGAGCACACAGAGAGATGGCAGCTGCCTACAAGCCAAGAGAAGAGGCTTCAGAATGAAAACTACCTTGAAAACACCTTAATGTTGGGCTTTTCAGCTCACAAAACTGTGAGAAATAAGTCTCTATTGCTTAAGCCCTCAGTCTATGGCATTTTGTTATGGCAGCCCAAGCTAAGGCACAAATTAAATACCTACCATCTCCCAACACTCCCAACCTTCCAACAGGGAAACAAAGATGAGTGGAACACAGTCTCTGCCACCCAAGGATGGGGCAGCTTAGAACAGGGAGGCCAGGTAAGCCTTCCCAGAAAGGTGGACCTTTAAGTAGGATCCTGAAAAATGTGCAGGAGTTCATCTGATGCTCAAGGGGTTCTAGTGAGGTAAGAACATCATAGGCAGAGGGAATGAGCTATGTGAGAGTGCAGTGGGGCAGAAAGGAAACATCAAAGACTGTATTTCACTCACTGCTTCTAGGCCACATAATTTTTCCTATTTTAGCATCTCAGAGGTTCAGATTTAGCTTACAATTGATGACGAGTGGTAGTTTACAGGATAGTGTTCTTTCTCCCCTCATTTTATATGCAACATAAAATAATTTCGTGTGTTACAACCAATGGTGCATTAAGTTTGGTGCAATAAGGCTGTTCATTTTAGGTTGAACACAAAGACATGGTACAAAGGAGGAAATCAGAAAAGCAGTAGGGCTCATAACTAGAAGCGCTGTGCTCTTTGTCCTTGAAGAACTGGGGATTCTCTAAGGTTTGTAAGCAGATTTATGTACCAGGTATGAGGCAGAGGGACAATTAGAAGGCTAATGGCATAAACTGTCCTGGAAGAAGTAAGTGGCCTGATCTACAGGAGCAGCGATGGCCACAGACAAGAGCTATTTAGGTTGGCTCAGTAAGGACCTGTGGCCCACACACCAGAGGGCATGTGGGTAAGGGATGGAGGTTGATTTCCAGGTTTCTGATCTGGAAAGCTTGAAGGATGGAGACAGTCATGAGGATGGACCACATGAAGAGAAGGATGTGGCCATGGGGAGGAAGACGAAACAGGTTGGCATTGCGATGCCATGAGAAATACAGTGGGGCTACAAAGTTGGTGTTAGAAATGGGGGCAGGACAACACAAGAGAATGATCACAGCAGTAGGAGCCTGGAGGGCCACTCAGGAGCTGTAGGAATAGTAACAGCAACCATAGGCATGGTGGGGTTTGTCCAGGAGGAAAATGGCTTGTCCAGGAGGAGGGGGAATATCTGGTGCATTGAATGAAAGAAGAAGGGCTGCTGATGAAATCTGGAGAAATCCAACATGAAAGAAGCAGATAAAGGAAAAGGTAGTTTACCTAAAGCCCTCCCTAGACTCTATTTTGCGTAAACAGAAAAATCTACAGACAAAACCAATTCTGGGGAATTTGCCTCAGAGGTTCACCCTGTTTACTTTTTATCAGCTTGATTTTGTCTCCAGTCTCCTCATTTATGAACTACGGGTTTGGTACCACAGCTCTAGTGGAGGAGAAGGGTAAAAACAAGAGGGAAACAAACAAACAAAAAAAATGAAAGTCACCCTTAAAGGCAATAGCGAAGAGTCAAGAAGGCAACAAAACTCAAAGATCAAGAGCAGTGAAGAGGAAGATACCAGCATAGGTAAGAAAGGTGGGAAGCTTCATGAAGTCAGGATATCTAAAGAGAAGTTCTTTTAATCTCATTCCTCAACAGGACCTGCTGAGGCTGAAAGAAATCCCCATTCACTTATCTTTCCTCCAGTAGCCACATAGTTGAAAGAGTATATGAACTTAGCATTTTCAGTGCCTTTCCCACCATGATTATGCTCATTTTTTTCAGTCTCCCTGGGGGTAGAACCTAATAGGAAGAATAAGGACTTTAGAGCTAGCAGGATCTGAGTTCTGATTTAGGCTGTGCTACTATTCCCTGTGTGACCTTGGGAAAATTTTGTAATCACTTCAAGTCTTCACGTTCCCATCAGTAAAATGAGGAAACCTACCTCATATAACATAATATACCTCATATAATATAATAACCTACCTGGTTATTATACCAAGTGAGTTACCTTGTATTAAGAGAGTATTATCATTAATATTTGAACTCAAATCAAATCATCTTCAGAGCCAACATTCCAGTTCCAGGAGCCTATCCTTTCACTGCCACTTCCTCATGTACCAATCCCATCCTGCTTCAGTGGTGTTTTTAGGAAAGTGCTGGTTTTTAGACTAAACTGGGGGAGATGAAACATCTGTAAACTCCCATCCCTACCCTCTGGGGGTTTATAATCAATTAAAAGATAAAATACAGAATATTAAACAATAATTAACTGGAGGAGGAATAAGAGGGCAGAGGAGTAGGAGACCTAAATATCATCAGGTGCCAGGAGTTCAGCTAGCTAGTTATAAAAAACCATTCTGAACACCTATAAACTCAAGAGAAGATCAAAGAGAAGAAGAGCAGCAATTCACGGAACAGAAAATTGACCACTTTCTGGAAGGTAGGACTTGTGCAGAAGTGAATCTGAGGTAACAGGAAGATAGACTGTGGGAGGAGGGGCCAGCTCCTGGCAAGTGAGAGAACAGCAGAGCACAAAATCATAACTTTTAGAAGTCTGCTCTACTGAGGGACATCACTCCAGAGGCTAAGCAGAGAGAGGAGCCCTTGCTGGGACAGTGTGGTCTCAGGACCCACAGGGTCACAAAACACCAGTGGTGTCTGAGTGTGGCACAGATCCCAGGTATCAGAGCAGGGAAACCAGCTGTGGAGATGGAACTCTCAGCTCAGGATTACCTTAAACCATGACCCGAGGCACAGTTGGGCCATTGCTTTTCAGGCAGGGACACCACAAGTGGCAGATATGGGGATACTCACCTTCCTCCTCTGGGAGAAGTGGCGCAGGAGCACACAATAAAAATCAGCTGGGTTTGGAGACTCCAAACAGGGCCATGAACCAGAGATGGAAATGCTCAATCACAGGCTGGGTGAGCTCGGAGTGTGGTCAGAGACCAGGGAGATGGACGGGATTGACTGCTTTTCTCTGAGGGTGCACTGTGGAGTGGGGCCCTGAGCTCTTGGCTCCTATGGGGCCAGAGATTGGGAGGTCACCATTTTCATTCCCATCCTCCAAAGCTCTACAGAAAGCCTTCAGGAAACAAAAGCTCCCGAGAGTGAACATGAGCAGATTACTTAGCCTGGCCCCTGGCAAGGGTGGTGCAGTTCTGCCTCAGGCAAAGGCAGTTGAGAATCACAGCAGTAGGATCCTCCCCCAGAAGATTAACAAAAACATTCAGCCAAGACCAAGTTCATTGATCAAAGAGAAGTGCAGAACTCCAGGGCTAGGGGAAAGCAACAGATAGACTTCATGGCTTTTTTCCCTATGATTCTTTAGTTTTTCAAAGTTAAATTTTTTTAATTTTATTTTTTTTCTGATTCTATTTTTAAAATTTTCCTTTCTTATTTTAACGTTTTTTAACTATTTCATGTTATCAATACCTTTTTAAAAATCTTTTTAAATTTTCATTATCATAGTTATATTTTATACCTTCATTGTATTTAACCTTATTTTTTGTATACATAGAGGTTTTTCTTTCTTTAAAATTTTGAGATACAGTTTCTTCTAGTAGATCAAAATATACCCTAAATCTAGCACATGGCTTTATTCTAGTCTTCAGCCTGATCACTCTTCTTCTTTTTTTTCACCCAACTTCTTATTTTATCAATTTCTTCCTTAGAATTTTTTTAAGTTTTCATCTTTACAGTCATATTCCATCCCTTCAGCATGTTTAGCCTTATTTTTGTATATATGTATGTTTTTCTTTCTTTAAAATTTTGGGGGGCAACTGGGTGGCCCAGTGGGTTAAGCTTCTGCCTTCGGCTCATGTCATGATCTCAGGGTCCTGAGATCAAGCCCCACATCAGGATCTCTGCTCAACAGGAAGCCTGCTTCTCCCCTCTCTGCCTGCCTCTCTGCCTATTTGTGATCTCTGTCTATCAAATAAATAAATAAAATCTTTAAGATTTTGGGAGGCATTTTCTTCCAACAGACCAAAATGCACCTAAAATCAAGTGTGTGGCCTCTGTTCATTCACCAGTCTAATATATATATATAAACTTTTTTCCTCCTTTCTTCTCCCCTTGGTTTCAGGTCTCTTTTGATTAAGTTAGTATATATCTTTCTGGGGTCATTGCTATCCTTTTAGTATTTTGTTCTCTTATTCATCTATTCTTAACTGGATAAAATGACAAGGCAGAAAAACTCACCACAAAAAAAAAGAAAAAGAGACAGTACAGATGGCTAGGGACCTAATCAAGACATACATTAGTAATATGTCAGTACTAGAGTTCAGAATGACAATTATCAAGGTGCTAGCTAGGCTCGAAAAGAGCATGGAAGATACTAGAGAATCCCTTTCTGGAGAAATGAAATCCCTTTCTGGAGAAATAAAAGAACTAAAATC
The DNA here is from genome assembly GCF_009829155.1 of Mustela erminea. Lineage (NCBI taxonomy): Eukaryota > Metazoa > Chordata > Mammalia > Carnivora > Mustelidae > Mustela > Mustela erminea. The sequence goes on along the minus strand of NC_045627.1, from coordinate 29,696,838 downwards.
TAACTAAGATGTAATCAAAAAAGCTATTAATTAGGTGCAACAAAAAATGGAGGCTCTTACTGCTAGGATAAATGAGGCAGAAAAGAGAATTAATAATGTAGAAAACCAAATGATGGAGAATAAAGGAGCTGAGAAAAAGAAAGACAAACAACTACTGGACCACAAGGGGAGAATTTGAGAGATAAGTGATACCATAAGATGAAATAATACTAGAATAATTGGGAATCCCAGAAGAAGAAGAAAGAGAGAGAGTTGCTGAGGGTATATTGAAGCAAATTATAGCAGAGAATTTCCTTAATTTGGCAAATGAACAAGCACCAAAATCCAGGAGGCATAGAGAACCCCCCTCAAAATCAATAAAAATAGGTCCATACCCTGTCATCTAATAGTAAAACTTAGAAGTCTTAGTGACAGAGAAAATCCTGAAAGCAGCTCAGGATAAGAGGTTTGTAACATAGAGTGGTAGAAATATTAGATTGGCAGCAGACCTATCCACAGAGACCTGGTGGGCCAGAAAGGACTGCCATGGTATGTTCAGAGAACTAAATGAGAAAAATATGCAGCTAAGAATACTATATCCAGCTAGACTGTCATTGAAAATAGAAGGAGAGATCAAAAGCTTCCAGGACAAACAAAAACTAAAAGAATTTGCAAACACCAAACCAGACCTACAAGAAATATTGAAAGGGCTCCTTTAAGCAAAGAGAACCTAAAAGTAACAGACCAGAAAGGATGAGAGACAATATACAGTAACAGTCACCTTACAGGCAATACAATGGCACTAAATTCATATCTTTCAATATGAATTTAAGGGCTAAATGCCCCAATCAAAAATAATAGGGTAGGGGTGCCTGGGGGGCTCAGTTGGTTGGGTTTGGCTCAGGTTGTGGTTCTGGAGTCCTGGGATCAAGTCCCACATCAGAGCCCCTGCTATGCAGGAAGTCTGCTTCTCCCACTGACCTCTCTCTTCTCATGCTCTCTCTCTCTAATTCTCTCTCTCTCGAATAAATAAATAAAATCTTAAAAAAAAAAACAGGGTATAGAATGGATTAAAAAAAAAAAAAACACAAGACCCATTGATATGCTGTGGCAAGAGACTCATTTTAGACCCAAAGACACGTCCAGATTTAAAGTGAGGGGGTGGAAAACAATTTACCATGCTAATGGACATCAAAAGAAAGCATTGGAAGCAATCCTTAGATCAGATAAATTAGAGTTTAAGCCAAAGACTATAATAAGAGACATGGAAGGACACTATATTATACTTAAAGTGTCTGTCCAATAAGAAGATATAAAAAATTTTAAATATCTATGCCCAGGGGCACTTGGGTGGCCCAGCAGGTTAAAGCCTCTGCCTTTGGCTCAGGTAATGATCCCAGGGTCCTGGAACCTAGCCCCACATTGGGCTCTTTGCTCTGTGGGGAGCCTGCTTCATGCCCCCTTGCCTGCCTCTCTGCTGACTTGTGATCTCTCTCTGTCAAATAAATAAATAAAATCTTAAAAACAACAACAAAGAAAACTATGCCTGTAACATGGGAGGCACGAGTTATATAAGTCAGTTAATAACAAAGTCAAAGAAACACATCAACAATAATACAATAATAGTAGGGGACTTTAACACTCCCCTCACTGAAATGGATAGATCATCTAAGTAAAAGATCAACAAGGAAAAAAAGGTTTTATATGACACACTGGACCAATGGACATCACAGATATATTTAAAATATTCCATCCCAAAGCAACAGAATACACATTCTTCTCTAATACATGTGGATCATTCTCCAGAATGGATCACATCCTGGGTCACAAATCAGGTTTCAACTGGTACCAAAAGATTCGGATCATTCCCTGCATATTTTCAGACTACAATGCTTTGAAACTGGAACTCAACCACAAGAGGAAAATCGGAAAGAACTCAAATACATGGAGGCTAAAGAGCACCCTGCTAAAGAATGCATGAGTCAACCAGGAAATTAAAGAAGAATTTTAAAAATTCATAGAAACAAATGAAAATGAAAACATAACTGTTCAAAATCTCTGGGACACACCAAAGGTGGTTCTGAAAGAAAAGTATATAGCAATAAAAGCATTTCTCAAGAAACAAGAAAGGTCTAAAGTACACAACCTAACCCTACACCTAGGGTTGGAGGTGGAGAAAGAACAGCAAAGAAAGCCTAAACCCAGCAGGAGAAGAGAAACAATAAAGATCAGAGCAGAAATCAATGAAATAGAAATTAAAAGAACAATAGAAGAAATTGGAAAAACTAGGAGCTGGTTCTTTGAAAGAATTAATAAGATTGATAGATCCCTAGCCAGACTTACCAGAAAGAAAAGATAAAGGACCCAAATTAATAAAATCATGAATGAAAGAGGAGAGATCACAACCAACACTGAAGAAATACAGATAATTATAAGAACATATTTTAAGTAACTATACACCAGCAAATTTGACAATCTGGAAGAAATGGATGCATTCCTAGAGACATATAAACTACCAAAACTGAACCAGGAAGAAATAGAAAACCTGAACAGACCCATAACCAGTAAGGACATTGAAGCAGTAATCAAAAATCTCCCAACAAACACGAACCCAGGGCCAGACAGCTTCCCAGGGGAATTCTACCAAACATTTAAAGAAGAAGTAATACTTAGTCTTCTGAAACTGTTCCAAAAAATAGAAATGGAAGGAAAACTTCCAAACTCATTTTATGAGGCAAGCATTACCTTGATCCCAAAACCAGACAAAGACCCCATCGAAAAGTAGAATTAGAGACAAATATCCTTGATGAACATAGATACAAAAATTCCCACCAAAATACTAGTCATTAGGATCCAACAGTACATTAAAAGGATTATTCACCATGACCAAGTGGGATTTATTCCTGGCCTGCAAGGTTGATTCAACACCTGCAAATCAATCAATGTGATATAATATGTTAATAAAAGAAAGAACAAAAACCATATGATACTCTCAATAGATGATGAAAAAGCATTTGACAAAGTACAATATACTTTCTTGATCAAAACTCTTCACAGTGTAGGGATACAGGGTACCTACCTCAATATCATCAAAGCCATCTATGAAAAACCCACAGTGAATATCATTCTCAATGGGAAAAACTGAGAGCTTTTTCCCTAAGGTCAGGAACACAGCAGGGCTTTTCACTATCACCACTACTATTCAACATAGTATTAGAAGTCCTAGCCTCAGCAATCAGACAGCAAAAAGAAATAAAAGCATCCAAATTGGCAAAGAAGAAATCAAACTCTCACTCTTTGCAGATGATATGATATTTTATGTGGAAAGCCCCAAAGACTACACTCTAAAGCTGCTAGAACTCATACAGGAATTCAGTAAAGTGTCAGGATATAAAGTCAATGCACAGAAATCAGTTGCATTTTTATACACCAACAGCAAGACAGAATAAAGAAAAATTAAGGAGTTGATCCCATTTACAACTGCAGCCAAAACCATAAGATACCTAGGAATAAACCTAGCCAAAGAGGCAGAGAATCTGTATTCAGAAAACTATAAAGTATTCATGAAAGAAATTGAGGAAGACACAAAGAAATGGATAAACTTTCCATTCTCATGGATTGGAAGAACAAATATTGTGAAAATGTCTATGCTATTGCTAAAGCAATCCACACATTTAAGCAATCCCTATAAAAATACTGTCAACTTTTTTTTTCAAAGAAATTGAACAAGTAATCCTAAAATTTATATGGAACCAGAAAAGATCCCAAATAGCTAAAGGAATGTTGAAGAAGAAAACCAGAGTTGGTAGCATCACAATTCCAGACTTCAAGCTCTATTATAAAGCTGTAATCATCAAGACAGTATGGTACTGGCACAAAAACAGGCATAGATCAGTGGAAAAGAACAGAGAACCTAGAAATGGACCTTCAACTCTATGGTCAACTAATCTTTGACAAAGCAGGAAAGAATGTCCAATGGAAAAAGACAGTCTCTTCAACAAATGGTGTTGGGAAAATTGGAAAACCACATTCGGAGGACTGAAACTGGACCATTTCCTTACACCACACACAAAATAGACTCAAAATGGATGAAAGACCTCAATGTGAGACAGGAATCCATCAAAATCCTTGAGGAGAACATAGGCAGCAACCTTTGACCTCAGCCACAGCATCAGCTTCTTCCTAGAAACATCGCCAAAGACAAGGGAAGCAAGGGCAAAAATTAAGTATTGGGACTTCATCAAGATAGAAAGCTTTTGCACAGCAAAGGAAATAGTCAACAAAACCAAAAGACAACTGACAGAATGAAAGAAGATATTTGCAAATGACATATTGGATAAAAGGCTAGTATCTAAAATCTATAAAGAACTTATCAAACTCAACACCCAAAGGACAAATAATCTAATCGAGAAATGGACAGAAGACATGAACAGACATTTCTGCAAAGAATGGTCAACAGACACATGAAAAAGTTCTCAGCATCACTCACCATCAGGGAAATACAAATGAAAACCACAGTGAGATAACACCTCACACCAGTCAGAATGGCTAAAATTAACAAGTCGGGAAACAACAGATGTTGGTGAGGATGTGGAGAAAGGGGAACCCTCCTACACGGTTGGTGGGAATGCAAGCTGGTGCAGCCACTCTGGAAAACAGTATGGAGGTTCCTCAAAAAGTTGAAAATAGAGCTACCCTACAACTCAGCAATCGCATTACTGGGTATTTACCCTAAAGATACAAATGTAGTGATCTGAAGGGGCACGCGCATCTGAATGTTTATAGCAGCAATGTCCACAATAGCCAAACTATGGAAAGAACCTAGATGTCCACCAACTGATGAATGGATAAAGAGGAAGTGGTATATATATGCAATGGAATACTATGAGCCTTCAAAAGAAATGGAATCTCGCCATTTGCAACGATGTGGATGGAACTAGAGGGTATTTATGCTAAGCAAAATAAGTCAATCAGAGAAACACAATTATCATATGATCTCTCTGATCTGAAGAATTTGAGAGGCAGGGTGGGGGGTCATGGAGGGCAGGGAGGGAAAAAAATGAAACAAGATGGGATCAGGAAGGGAGACAAACCATAAGAGACTCTCCTAATCTCAGGAAACAAACTGAGGGTTGCTAGGGGGTTGGGGGGAAGGAATTAGGTGGCTGGGTTATGGACATCGGAGAGAATATGTGCTATGGTGAGTGCCGTGAAATATATAAGACTGATGAATCACAGACCTGTACCCCTGGGGCAGATAATACATTTTGTGTTAATATAATTAATTAACTAATTAATTAATTAACAAAACAATATTTAACTGTATTCACAAGCGTGTAAATGTCTACAGAAATGCATGCAAAGACACATGTCAGATTAATAATAGTGATACTTCCAAGTAAATGGTGGATTGGGAGAGTTTATTGTACAGTCTGAATTTTACACAAAGACAGTGGATTTAAGAGTTAAATAGAGTTAGAGGGCCAGGAAGAAAAAGGATAACTAATGATAAGTGTAGCAGCATAAAGAAAAGAGGGTTCCTTTGGTCAATGCCAAGGGCACCTCTATCTAGGAGCCGCAAGACAGATGGCACAGAGGTGCGACAGCACGGATGAGTTTCATGGACAACGAAGACTGAGTAGACGCAGAGTGGGAGATAGGCTTGCTAAACTGATGACAAAATGGAGGGAGTTGAGTGTGAGGCTAAAATACTTGGGTTTTTAGTGCCTAAACAAAGCACCATAAATTAAGACCATAAACAAAGACCATCATAAAGACTTCAGTCTCTTTCCCACTGCATAATTAATCCTGAATTCCCTTCAGATCTTAATCAATTTCAGCTAAGCCATCAGGGATAGCTATAAGCAAGAAAAACCTACTCTCGGCGTGGTGCCATTGTGAATTCCTAGGCAGTGGGGAGCCACTCCGGGTTCTTGAGTAGTAGAAAAAATGTATTAGGAATATTTGCCTACAGAAACAAAGTGCTCTCATGGGGCATTGTTGTATGATAAATATAGCTTTGTTGAAAGTTTATCTTTCCTTTACACTTGCCAAAGTGTAAAAGGGTCTGTTTTTGGTGTTTTCTGGCCTGACCCATCACCCACTCTTTGGTCCGCCATGAGTTTAGCAGGTGTAAGAGTCGAGGTCAAAGCACAGACTCAAGTGAGCTCCAGATTCTATGTGACTTGAACCAACTAAGCCTGTGCCACTTAACTTGCTTTTGAGAGTGAGACAAGATTCTGTTTTTTGAAAGAAGACAATAGGTAACCAAGTATCCTAGACTTGAGGTGAATAATCTATAAAAATTCCCTTCTATCTCTTTGTGTCTGAAGTGCTTTATGTATAAAATGCTTGTGTGGAATCTTCCTTTTATTACTTCTATAAATAAAACTATATTCCTATTGACTCAAATACTTTATATTACTCATAGTTCAAATCTCTGAGTTTTCAGTTTTAAAATGCAATTCTCTTAGGAGTCAGAGAGTTTGTCCAGCACATTTTTTTTTTTTTTTCTGGCCTGAATGCAAGCATCAGACAGTGTCTGACAGGATCTCAGCTGGGGTTTGCCACCGAATGGGACCAGAAACATTTAGTCACCACAAGGGCATCAGATGCTGTGGGCTGGTTCCCTGCATTAGACAAAGGGTTAAATAGGGGGAAAAACAAACAGCAAAGCAAAAGCGCACAGTGTGGACTGGCTCCAAGAAAGAAGTTCAGATGAGATGTGTTCTCTTAGAGACTGACTCAATTAAGTGCTTGATAATTCCCTCACATTTTATATAGTTCTTACTATATGCCAGATGCTGCCATAAGCATTTGATACCTACCTATGCATTCATCCATCTATAGGTATATAAATACCTATATAATATTATAGGTATTACTATTAATATAGGTACTAGTATTAGTAGTAATTAGTAGTAATACAGGTATTACTATTCTTTTCCACATTTTGAAAATGGGGAAACTGAGGCACAGAGGCTTAAGTAACATGTCTGAGGTCACACAGACAAGTTAGGGTCGAAGTGGTCATTGGAACCCTGGTGGTCTGACTCCAGGGTCCATGGCCTTGGCCACTGTGCCACGATACCATTAAGATTTTATACAATGAGAAGGCATATGCATTTGGGGGTCCTCTCATCTCTACCTGTTTTCCTTTCCAGGTGAGATTCTCCTCACTTGTTATTAATCTGGTTCCTTCCAGCTCCTTCAGTCCTTCTTCCCAGAAGCCCCTCCCCCAACACAGACTTCAGACGACCTCCCTTCTTAAAGACCAAAACCATGTGGGTGAGCTTGGTCTCTCATCCTCGCTGGTCCCTCGCATCACCACCAGTCTTGGAATACCCAACAGAATCACCTGTCCGGGACACCCCAGCACCTGGCAGTCAGGTGTCTGTTTCAAGGTTCTCCTGCACTCACCTTCTAGAAGCCATGTCAGGCTTGCAGTCAACGCCATCTGGTGGCTTTCCCACGGCTCTTTTCTGCCCAGTGTCTGTGTTGCATTTGACTCCACAGGTCACGCCTTCCTTCAAAGCCCCAGCTCCCTCGAGGCCTGTAGTGTGGTGTTTCTTGCTCATGTTTCCCAGTCTTCTGTCACTCCTCAACTCCTCCTAGGCGAACCTGGGCCTCCTGGTCCCCTTGCCCTCTCCTCCAGTTCCTGCGCCCACTTCCCCGGACGGCATCCACACCCCACATCCACGCGACTTCAATGATGACCTCCCTCTGAATCTCTATTTCTCGTCTGAGCCTCCACGGACACCTCCATCTCCCTCTCCAACTCTGTCCAGGGGCCCTGCAGGTGGCAGAGGCAATCCAGACATTCGCCCAGAGTGCTCATTTCTGGTGTTAGGGTCTCCCTAACACCTCAAGGATTAATGCAGGTTTCATTCTGCCTGCAGGAAGGACCCTTACAAGGGTGATTCACTTCTCATAGACCAGTGAACGCTAAAAAAAAAAAAAAAAAAAAAAAAAAGAACAGGGAATATAAAGTGTAAACGTGAATCAGATGGAAAGGAAAGAACAGATCATATTTTATGTCAACTGTATAATGACTAACCAGGACACCCTTCCATGTATTGCTGATGTCTTCATTCCTTTCCCTTTTGATGGTTTCAAAAGAGCCACCGTCTTTTACCCTATCCTGTAGTTTCCACGGTCTCCTTAGATTGTTCCTCGAGATTCCACCAGGGCACCTTCCTTTCTAACAATACATTTGAGACTGTTTCCTCTTCTTGGAGGAAGATCAAGTATGATGGTTCCGAACGTGTCCTCCTGCAACAAAATTAGAGGTTAGCAGGGAACCTGAAAAGACTGGAATCCGTTAGGAACCATCTCTTAGCACAAGCAGAAGTCATAGAACAGAACTGAAAAGAGATCTGGAGGCAAAAGAAACTCATCCAAACCTAGAGTAGGCGATCCTCCTTGTAAAGATCTCCAAGAATGGACTGGACACATCCTTCCTTTGTAATGCATCCCATCCGAAGACTATACTTTCAGGGATCATTTCTATAGTTTGTAATGCATCCCATCCATTCAACAACAGTTACAGACACGCAGAACTCAAAGCAACAGGCATAAATCGCCTGCAGGGATATTCAGAAGTGTTTTGGCCGCATGTCTGTGGGATCTGTTTCAGAACTATCCAGCACACACACACACACACACACACACACACACACACATACGAGGAGCACAGCAGGTGGAAGGAATTCCAATTATCCTGTGCTCTCTCGAGTGGGCAAGCTCTAACGAACTATTTAATATTTGCCCTCATAGTGTCATTCTTTGTGGCACAAACCGTCAGAAACTTGTCCCCAGGCCTCCTTCCTCAGGGGAGAGAACCAGGCCACATGGAGCCCTCGTACACATTTCTGTTTCCTGAATTTGCATGTGGCTTTTCTGACTGAACTGCTCTTGCCATAGGATGGAGACATAGCAGAGAAACCCAAAATGGAGGCTGCCCAGCGCCTTGACCCACATCTTCATACCATTTAGTCACTGTCCCGACTCACTTCCTGACTACCCTCGCTTTGGCGTTTAAAAGTGCACATCATTCCCTCCCACCCCGCCCCCCGCCCCCCACCCCCTCTGTCTTTATATGGATCCAACTGCTTTTCTCCCACTTAACTATAATTTCTTCCCCATCCCCTAGATTGCCCCCTGCAAAAGCCTTGCCCACAGTGGGCATTTCACAGACACTTTCTCAAGGAATAAGCGAATGTCCTAAAAATACCCTCGGTTATGTCAGCCCACCTTCTGCTTGCTCAGCCAGGGTCAAATCCATCCCCCCTCACTTACTGAGAGGGCGTGTGTTCTAAAGCTCTGTAGACATAATAGCGATTTCCCACTTCCCTCCTCCCTCCCTTGTCTTTTCTTTTTCCAACTCGACATTCAGAAAACCCACTCTGGAAGATGACAGGCCCTTTCTGCAACTCCATTCGTCTCCAGGGATCGCCACCAGGGAATGGAGCCTCACCTAGCCTCTGGAGGCCCAGAGTGTGTGTGTGTCTCTCTCTGAGAGGAGTTCAGGTCAGTTTGGTGGTCTCAGCGCTCACCCTCCAGAGGCCTGGCTTTACCTCCTCATTCACACACTCCTGTCTTCCTCAGCACAGCACAGCCAGGAGCGCGGGGGAAGGTCACAAGAAACCAATATGGAGTTTCCTGTGACCCACAGCCTGAAGTTGACGGGCAGAGGATGGCCACTGTCTGGAAGTCATCCTCGGAGATCAGCGGCCCTGAAGTCTGACTGCCCGTCAAGTGTCCTGCCAGACCTCAGCAGAGGACATGAACTCTGACCCTTCGTCTAATGCCAACCAGTGGTGTGACCTTAGATAAAGAATTTAACCTCTCTATTTCTTCTTCTCTGAAATGGGCATGAATGGAATTTTCTTATACTGACATAGATGTTCATGTTTCCTCATCTATGTTTTCTGGGAAATCTGAAATAACACGAAATCAAAGCCTGGTGTGAATAAAGCCCCTGAAGTCTACGCAAGGTAAATGGTTTGCCCAGGTCTACACAGCATTTTCCAGAGTCTTGTCCCACCTAAATTCCAGGCTTCAACTATTGTACTTGGAGGGCCTCAGACTCCCAGCTGTTCCCTTTGCTCCAGACTGCAGGTCAAAACACTTAGAAACTGTTAAGACACTAGGTCGGATGTATTGTTATTACTGTAATTATAATCAGTATAAGGATTATTGTGGGTTCTTGTCCTATAACATTATGGCTGATTTATATGCTCTTACCTTAGTTCTTTAAAAATAGAAATGGCAAAATTTTATTGCTTAAAAAACCCCACATTCTTATGCTTCCTCTGCTTTACTTTTAATAGACAAAATGTGAACAGAAACTTTTAGGTTGTGAAGCATATTTCCATCCTACCTATGTGCAGATACTATGGTTCCAAGGAGAATCATATTAACTTGAAGATAGAAATTACTGCCTACCATTTTCCCCTCATCCCCCAAATCCTTCACAAACTTTGACCCAAGTCTATTGAAAGACAGGCAAAGAACAAAGGTAGAATTCTTGGTGAGAGCTGTGCAGGGTGATCCAAAGGGGGAAAAAAATCTGCCGGCAGTCCTCCTGGGGCTTGCACAATTACTAAAATGAGAACTAATAAGGTGAAGGGCGGGGAGACAAAACATCTGGGGATGATAAGGAAGAAATAAGCAAACTCGAGAATTAAAACAACAACAACAAAAAAAAAACCTGTTGTCCAGAAAGGAGCACAGCACTTCAAAACAGATGTTTTGGCTTGAAATTTTCCAGAATGGAACAAATGAGAGGGGAGAAGCAGCCCGAGAACTGGAACACAGTGAGTGAGAACATCCTACAAGAACCACTGGCCCTCGAAGAGTTAAGGTGCATTTGGAATACCATCAGGCCCTCAACTTTTACTTCGAAACCCAACCCCTTCAAAAAATGCTTATTTGTCTTACAGCAGTTCCAAGGGCAAGGATTGCCGACTCCCCAAAAAAGGCACACCTATGGAAGCTACACCCTATGACACTAGGTCAAGGGTAAATCTCCTTGGACAGGAGAGTGATTCTCGGTGAGGAGGAGGGAAGAGCAGAGTGGAGCAATGATGCTCCCCAGAACACAGCTGATGGTCTAAATTAGAGATCCAGTGACCGGAGAAGTGATTGTTTTTTCCTGATCTTTCTGTTATCTCACCTGAACTTAAGCATCTGAATTAGAATGCAGCTTATGAAAGTCACAGACCCAAGTGTCACTGAAGATAGGATAGAGAACATGCAGAGCTTCCACATTGACCTACAACGGAAGGACACATTGCCTGTTCCTGGCCTCCTGTGATGGGTACACATCAAAGGGTTTTAAAAGTCCAGAACAGGGTGCCTGGGTGGCTCAGTCGGTTAAGCATCTGCCTTTGGCTCAGGTCACGATCTGGCTCCCTGCTCAACGGGGAGCCTGCTTCCCCCTCTCCCTCTGTGATATCTCTACCTTTCGCTCTCTCTCAAATAAATAAATAAAAATAAAGCATAGTTCAGAACAGGACTAAACCTATTCTAAGTGACTTTTACATAGTCATATCTACAATGTGATAGCACTTCTATTCATGCATCCTTTAGTACTTGGCAGCTATTGGAAAACCTTCTTGACCTGACCATGTTTTCTTATATATTAACAAGGCAGTTCTTTCATGTCCTAATAAACATCTGATCCCATACCAGCACTGTCCAAAAGATACATAATCAGAGGTGCATTTGGAATTTAAAGCTTGATAGTAGCCACATTTTTAAAAGATAAAAAGAAACAGAAAAATGTATTTAATGTGATATGTCTAAAATTAACACTTCAATATGTAATCAACATAACAAAGTATTAATGGGTTATTTCATAATTTTCTTTTGCACTAAGTCTTCAAAATTTGGTGTGTGTTGTTCACTTATAGCACATCTCAACTTGGACTAGCCATATTTCAAGACAATAGCCACATGTGATGAATGGCTGCCATTGGAAAGTATAGGTCTAAACTGTCACCGGGTTGACACAATTATTTTCCTTTTACCCCTTATTTTTGGAACACTATACCCTAAATCTTGTTGTTAAGAACGGCTGCCAATGTTTCATCTAACCTATCACAGAACGTAACATGTGTCCTCAGTTGAAGCACAAATAAATTTTGTGCAACAATGAAAATTTGGTGGTGCTCCTATGAAAGAGAAAATATGTCAGTGTATTCTGAATTATCTGTTAGGAAACACTAGTATAGTGAGGGACACAGTGTCACCCAGAAAGCCATGCCAGGATGTGACTTTTTCTTTAAGGATTTTATTTATTTATTTGAGAGAGAGAGAGAGAGAGGATGCATGAATGGGGGAGGGGCAAAAAGAGAGGGAGGGTGAGAATCCCCAGCAGACTTCCCACTGAGCATGGAGTCCGACTCAGGGCTCGATCTCCTGATCCTGAGATCATGATCTGCACCAAAACTGAGTCTGACGCTCAACTGACTGAGCCACCCAGGCCCCCTGCCAGGATTTGGAACATTGAGGGTATAGTGATCAGGAGAGTTAAAGGACCACAAAATTACAGATATGCGTCATATATGTAATATGTACGTATAACTATACACATTTTAAGACTTATTTACATAGTATGAAAACTGGGTAGAGCATTAAATACCTTCATCCCAAATCATTTTATATTTTCATCATGAGATGTTTTAAGACTGTTGATTGTTCGTACATGTGCTGTGTAAATAATATTTACTTTAAAGTTTATAAATGGCCCCATGATGAAAAAAAAAAGTAAATTAACTATGGATATAGAGGTTAAAGGGAAGCGTTTTTGCCTTACAGCAGAATAATTCACATTTTTGAACAATTGCCAAAACACTTAAAGAACATGCATTTGCATTCTACATTTAATGTAACAAACAACAAAAAACATAACTTAGATATACTTCCCCTTATTAATTTGCTTTTCTGAAGTCAGTTTTAAGTATGTTAATCCCCCCTTCCTTTCTCCCTTTGTTTTTCCCCTGGGCTGGTGCCTGGCCACAATGAGACCATAATTGGAGAACACAGAAGGATTGATTTGAAAATGTCACGAATGTTGTTAATAAACTCGCATTGACATAAAAGGTTCATTAATTCATTCTGCAGGCAATCAAGTTCAACATGTCTAGGGTATATTGTAAAGAATGAAATTAAATGGCTGAAAAGGCAGATAAAAGGCATTTTTGAATATTTTTAAAAGTGAAATAGCAAAAGATGTAAATCTCAGGGTTAGAGTTGCCAAAATGCATTAGGCCTTTATGTATACAGAATTTCAACAAAACAGCTCTGGAAAAAATCCTTTGGCCACAGAAGAGTGTTCTTTTCACTCCCTAGTAATCTCAATTCCCTGCTAAATCTTCAGTTATAATTTAATCTATGCAAATTACAGTGACTTTGTTCTGGTGATCAAAAAAGGGAAATAAACTGCATATTCCTTAAGTCACTCATTTCATTCTAAAAGATTATTATTTTTTTTAAGATTATTTTTTATAACTGATGTTAAATTGACTTGATTTTCACAGTTGCTTTCAATCAGATCAAATGGCTCTTTTTGGAATGTACAAAAAACTGAAAGGTATAAGAACAAACTCTTTTTAAAGTGGATAAAATGCTACCCACAACCTCATTAGATGTATTTTTCCACTGCATACTATTTATTAGCATAGTGTGTCATTAGCCTTGATCAAACATGGTCCAGAAGTCAGAGACGCACTGAGAAATTTTATTTTGCCATGAAATTATTCCATTAGGATTTTGTCCATCAACTGAGAAAAAGGAAGTGCTTCTATGAGATGTGGGTTAGCTGTGCATTGACCTCTGCATGAAACTTATAGTCTGGCTAATGATTTCGTTACAGAATTATGGAATCTCTTCATCATAAACTGCTTCTTATTAAAAAATAATAATAATCAAATTTGTCTGAGTACTAAAAGAAACAAAAGATTCAAATACTTTTATCCAGTTTGGAATATTTGTTATAAAGTGTTACTTTGACCCTCAATATCTCAGATACTCAATTACTACTTAGTTGTAGTTAATAGTAGAGGTACATATGAGGGCACCTGGGTGGCTCAGTGGGTTAGGCCTCCTCCTTTGGCTCAGTCGTGATCCCAGGGTCCTGGGATCCTGACCCCTGATCGGGCTTTCTGCTCAGCATGGAGCCTGCTTTATCCTCTCTCTGCCTGCCTCTCTGCCTACTTGTGATCTCTGTCTGTCAAATGAATAAATTAAAAAAAAAAAAGTAAAGGTACATATGCTTGAGTGGGTAGGTCTTTTGGTGAACTCAAAGAAAGGGGGCCGCATTTTACATCTGGATAGTTTATTTTTGTATTTTGTATTTTGTATTTTTTAAAATATTTTTAAAAATATTTTAGTTTATTTTAAATAAATAATGTAAGTAAATTTATTTTATTTATTTAAATCTAAATATTTTTATTTAAATTCAATTAATTAACATAGAGTGTATTATTAGTTTCAGAGGTAGAGGTCCGTGATTCATCAGTTGCCTATAACACCCAGTGCTCATTCCATCACGTGCCTTCCTTAGTGTCCATCACCCAGTTGTCCCACCTCCCGCTCCTCTCCTCTCTAGCAACCCTCAGTTTGTTTCTTATGATTAAAAGTCTCTTATGGTTTGTCTCCCTCTCTTATGTTATCTTGTTTTATTTTTCCTTCTCTTCCCCTATGTTCCTCCGTTTTGTTGCTTAAATTCCACATATGAGTGAAATCATATGATAATTGTGTTTCTCTGATTGACTTATTTTGCTTAGCATCATACCCTGTAATTTCACCCACATCATTGTGAATGGCAAGATTTCATTTTTTGATAGCTGAGTAGAATTCTCTTGTGTATTTGTGTATACACACACACACACACACACACACACACACACCCCACATCTTCTTTATCCATTCACCTGTCAATGGACATATGGGCTCTTTTAATAGTTTGGGTATTGTGGACATTGCTACTGTAAACATTGGGGTACAGGTGCCTGTTTGGATCACTGCATTTGTATATTTGGGGTAAATACCCAGTAGTGCAATTGCTGGGTCATAGGGTTGCTCTATTTTCAACTTTTTGAGTTGCATACGAATTTCCAGAGTGGCTGCACCAGCTTGCATTTCCACCGACAGTATAAGAGCGCTCCCCTTTCTCCGCATCCTCACAAAAGCTGTGATTTCCTGACTTGTTGATTTTAGCCATTCTGACCAGTCTGAAGTGGTATCTCATTGTGGTTTTCATTTGTATTTCTCTGATGCCAAATGATGTTGAGTATTTTTTCATGTGTCTGTTGGCTATTTGTATGTCTTCTTTGGAGAAATGTCTATTCATATCTTCTGCCCATTTCTTGATTGGATTATTTATTTTTTGGCTGTTGAGATTGATAAGTTCTTTATAGATTTTGGATACTAGCCCTTAATTTGATAAGACATTTTCAAACATTTTCTCCCATTCTGTCAGTTGTCTTTTGGTTTTGTCAACTATTTCCTTTGCTGTGCAAAAGGTTTTTTTATCTTTATATCTGGATACTTTAGAGTCTGGTTTGGCTGACAGAAGGGAAACATGGAAGAGGCTAGAGTGAAATTCCATGGAAAGAAGAACTTGGACCCAGAAAGGAAGATGAAATTGCAGCCCTGGGGAACATGCATAGACCTTGAGAGGTCTGTGGCTGGAGGGACTCAAGCTGACTTCTGGAATGTAGAGTTCTAATGAGGATCTCTGCCCACCTGAAGGTGACTGATCCCCAAATCTAGTGTGGCTATGGCTGAAAAGAGAAGGCTTTCCATTTTTAGCTACAAGAAAACTCTCTCTAAATCTTATGCTGCTGAAACAATAGTGCATTCAAATTTTACCCAAGCAGTGCTCACCATGTAATAGGTGCCTATTAAATGCAATTGAAAAACCAACTGAGCAAAGCTAAGGGAGGTCGGCACAATTGTAGAGATCAGACTGTGCCCATTTAGGCCCAGACAAGAGCTGTCAAATACTAACTCAGTGAACACGGGCCGGTCAAAATCAGGAATACAAAGATCTTCACTGAGACAAGTCATATCTGTGCAAAGTGATTTGTCTTGCTTCTCTTGAAAGGTAACTAATTTTTTTTTTTCAGCCAGCTCAGGTATTCATACATATTCTAATACATTGTACCTTCAAAAGAAAACTAGATCTGACTTGATTCTGTAGTAGCACACAAATTACTGAAGAAGAAGTTAGAATCTTATCTCAGGACTCCCAAGAACAATTTGCAAATGAACCAACCACAAAATCCACCCCAACTTTGTTGGTAGCTGACTTCTGAAAATGGCATTTTTACTGGACTAGATACCATTAAAGAATCATAATAGCAACTTGGTCTTAGTGTGGTCCTAACGACAAACACTGGCTTGTGGTTGCATTCTTGAATGGTCACCAATAGATAGTGACTTTCTCCTGTAACCAGATGTACCCAATTTCACGTGCTTGTAACTTATTTACCAAAAGTTTATCTTACAAGAAGTAAGCCTTTGTCATCATTGGAGTTGAAATGAAAACTCAGTTTTCATGGATTTCAGGAGAGGGCATTGTTAAAGATAGTTCAATAATTTTGTGATCCAGTGCTATAACATACTCACTATGCACAATTCTTGCAAGCTCTAACTTTTGAGGTAGGCAGTAAATCCAAAGACATCTCATTGTTAAAGAAACTAGAAAACAGTTTCATCTCCAACTCTCTACTTATGGAAACGAAATAATCAGGAATGGGTAAAATATTCTAACTTTGTGGCAGCAAAGAAAAGCTAGGCTATTAACCTACCCATGGCATACAAATTATAGAGGGTTGGGGGGCGTGGTTCTTCAAGTTAAAGTATACATTTCACAACTATATTTCATAATATGCTATAAAAATTAAATCCAGGAAGTCCAGGACTCCCCAATTATTGCTACATAATTAATATTCATGGGAAAATGAATGACATAAGAACATCAAGAAGCTTGTCTTTATATAAAACAATCTCCCTCCCCCTCCGCCCACACACAATTCCCTCTCTCTCTCTCTCTTATTGAAGTTCATGGTATAATTCAAAGAAACCTTTGGTGTCAAACAGATCTGGGTTAGAATCCCATCTCTGTCACTTCCTAGTAATACTTATCTGGACAAGTTACCTAAGCCCACTGAGCCTTAGTTTTCTCATCTAGAAAATGAAGATAATTATCATTAGAATAATACTAAAGGTTGAAAAGATGAAATGAGATTACACGCGAACATCTGTTACAAAAAGATATCCAGCGGATGCTTATGAAACTTTCTTTCTTTCCTCCTTTAAAGACAAACTAGATTACAGCACATTCCTCACTGAACACTTCCTCTATGAATCACCTAGAGGTAAAGGGAGTATTATATCCTTTTAAGAATATAAAACAAGCACATTAACTTCATACTTATTTACTTAATATATATGCAAACTCTATATGGCTATCTTCCCATGGGCAGACGCTGCTGTCTTGTACAAACTTTGAGGTCTAACTCAACATAGGCTTAGTCCCAAATAATCCATTCCATTAAGCATTTGGAGACAATGCAGATTTTACTGAAGCTTTGTGAGCAGATAGGGGAGAGGGTTAGGACTGAAGGCCACATGGAAATCATCCTTAATAAACTCCTCTTTGAAACTTTGTATTTTCCCCTACAGCCCTTTTTTGATACCAATCACTGGACCTCCCTTTCCCTTAGAACCCATTCTCCAAATCACTGCTCCAAACAGTTCAAAGTGGTGTGCACTACCTCGCGAAGCAAAAACTGGCATAATCAACAAGGACTAAGTTCTCTGGAAGTCAGTTAAGCAACTGTCTGTGGTCATCCCAACAGTCCCGTTGAAGTAAAGTTGTCATCTCCAAATCCGAATGGCTTATCTAATGATCCGCTTATCAAAACCAAACATTTCTGGCCTAGGGGAATGCAGAGAAAAATTCTTTGCTAAGAAAAAATGGGACTTTCTCCATGCCTTTGCTCTTACCATATACAAGTCACTATAGCAAGTGCTGTGGAAGATACGAGCTTGTGTAAGACACAGTCTGTTGGAGATACACTATTGATCCTCTCTGTGAGGGGCAAGTAGGGAGTTCCTGTATATAGGGAATTTCCTATAGAATGTTGTTATGAGTAACTCACTTTTGGGAAAGAAGGTGGAAAAATCAAGGTAACCGTTTTGGGTTGGAATATAACATGCACAATATTGAGTCAAATATATCTTTGTATTGGTCAGAGACCTGGATAGAAAAGTGTTCCAAATTACTAGTACTTGCCTAGGCAATGGTAAGCGATTGATCCAACAATCTAGGTCCAACAGACCAATGAGCTGGGTAGGCAGAATCAATCTGATAACTAGGAGCAGGGAGTGCTAGAAAAAACTGAGGTGGCTACTTGCTCCACAATATAAGGAATCATGCTGTGGAAAGCTTCCAGCTCTGGGTTGAGGGCTTCTAGTCTGTGGCCAGTGGGAAACCACTGTGATTCATGAAAAGGGAAGTGAAGTGATATAATTATTTTTTGTGAAGATTACTTTGAAAATTCTACAAAATAGCTTAGACGTGGAGAGAAGATAAGGAGGAAGGTCACGTGTGAGGATCTAGATTGGGTAGTGTGGTGAAAAAGGGTTGAACACAAATGTTGAGAATCAACCTCGGGAAATTCCTCTTTGAACCTTTTTATTTTCTCCCACAGACTTTTATAGATACCTTTCCCATCAGAACTCATCCTCCAAATCTCTGAAAAACAATTTCAAGAAAATTGCTGACTGGTCAGATGTAGAGGAAGAATGCAAAAGGGAAGAGAGTCAACTCTAGCTCTGCTCTGGATTTCAAGTAACTGAGATGACAGTAATGCCATTTATAGAAATGGGGAACTGGAGAGGAGTGGCCGATCTGGGGTTAGGGGCCAAGGAAAATTAATTAGGTGAGAAACATTTAGTACATGCTAATTGCTGGGCCAGGTGCCTGGGGTACAAGCACGTGACCCTTGGTCTCAAGGAGCTCACAGAGGAGGGGAAAGACCAACATTACCTAGTTAGATGTCATTTACTACCTAACGATAGGTGTAATAAATTCTGTAGGGTTGTCAAAGAATAAAAAATATTTTGTGTTGTAGTTTCAGACTTAGAAATATTCAAGCCATCTTTTATTTTTAAATGACTACAGGGAGGAAAGAAAGGAGCAAGCAGCTCTCAGAGTTCAGAAATCATCCCACATTCACAGCAGCATTATTTGCAAAAGGCAAAAAGTGGAGGCAACAGATAGGTCCATCAGATGGGTAATGACTGATAAATGGGCAAATAAAATGTAGTAAGTACATCCATACAATAAGATATTATTCAGTCACAAAAAGGAACGGAGTACTGAATCATGCCATAACATGGATGAACTCTGAAAACATTTTCTTAAGTGAGAGAAGCTGGTCACAAAGTATCACATATTGTATGATTCCATTTATATGAAATGTCCAGAATAGGCAAATCCAACAAGTCAGAAAGCTGATTAGTGGTTGCCTAGGGCTGGGGGAGGGGGATTGCTGGAAAGATTAGGTAATGGCAGTAGAGACGTACAGGATTTCTTGACCATGGTAACCGTCGCATAACTTTGAACTGAATTATATGCTTTAAATGGGTGAATTGTATGGTATGTAAATTCTATCATAAGAGAGATCTTTTAAATTTATTTTTTATTTGTTTACTTTTTAAAGATTTTATTTACCTGAGAGAGAGAGACAGCATGAGCAGAGTTGGGGGAAGGCAGAGGGAGGGGGAGAAGCAGATTCCCCACAGAGCAGGGAACCTGATATAGGGCTCCATTCCAGGACTGTGGGATGGTGATCTGAGCCAAAGGGAGACACTTAACCAACTGAGTCACCTAGGCACCCCAAAAGAGATTTTTTCAAAAATCACCTATATGGCAGAAGAGGTGAGCCATATTTTTTAAAAACCAAAGAGAGTTCATTTTAAGTTCAGTTTTATCTAAAATGGTTAACAATAGGTATAATTCATGAACAGTCTTCTACACCAGCCATGGTTTATGCTTTTCCACAATTATCTAAACATTGAGGTTTAAATGTCAGATGGGTAATGACAAGCTCTGTCTTAAAAGAGCATAACAACTTTGCATGCTAGCAAGCAGAGCATATCATATTTGATCATTCTTAGAACCTTTATTTAGTCACTGAGTCACCTAACCAAAGCTCTTGGTCCAGTTCACTAAGTTGTAAATTCAGCTTCCTTGTAAGTATTTTACAACATGGTTTCTGAAAAACAACATATTTTTAGTCCCATTTGATGTGCTTTATGATTTCCCTTTAATTGAAACTGACTTCCTTCTTAAAGAGGGACTACTTTTTATTTTTTATTTCTTCCTTTTTCCCTCAAAAAAATATTTTAAATAATTCTTTTTCTCGGCCAGGTGCTAAGAGAGCCTACATGGAGAGCAAATGTAGTCTGGGTGGTCAGAGACTGCTTCCACAAGGAAGTGATATTTAAATTTTGATCTGCAAAGAAGGACTGTCAGAGAGAAGGAACAGCATATGCAAGGAGCCTAGGACAGAAGAGACCCTGTGTGTATTGACGGTTGCTGGTGTATGATAGGTGATGACCTACCCAAGTAACATTGTCTGGTGGGTGGTTTTATTTATTTAATTAATTTATTAACTTATTAATTTATTTAAAATATTTTATTTGTTTATTTATTTATTTGATAGGGAGGGAGAGAGCGCACAAGCAGGCAGAGTGGCAGACAGAAAGAGAGGGAGAGGGAGCAGCAGGCCCCCCCACTGAGCAGGGAGCCAGACATGGGGCTTGATCCTAGGACCCTGGGATCGTGACCTGAACTGAAGGCAGACACTTAACCTCCTGAGCCACCGAGACACGGTTGATGGGTGATTTTAGATACTGGGTTGGAGATCAGGATGAAAAGAGAGTCTTACCTTGTCATCTAAATGAAAGTGAGCACAAAGAAAGAGAGCAGGAAGTGAGTACTCGAACGGGAGAGAGGCCTACAGTTAAAGAGCAAGGTACGGAAGAGGAGTGGAGGCATGACGACTGGGCAGGTTGGAGGGAAGTCAGGGAAGAAGAAAGCGACAGGGATAGAAGTTGAGACAGCTTCAAGATGGTCATTATTGAGGGAGAATAAGATCAGAGAAGGCCTGGAATTTGTCAATAAAAGCTCAGGAGATTTAGAGTGTTTAATAATTGCTAACTCT
The DNA here is from genome assembly GCF_009829155.1 of Mustela erminea. Classification (NCBI taxonomy): domain Eukaryota; kingdom Metazoa; phylum Chordata; class Mammalia; order Carnivora; family Mustelidae; genus Mustela; species Mustela erminea. Next base: position 29,675,611 of record NC_045627.1, on the reverse strand, counting down.
TCCTCCCCCCCCATTAAGAAATGGGGAAAATAGGGGACCCTGGGTGGCTCAATCAGTTAAGCATCTGACTCTTGATTTCAGCTCAGGTCATGATCTCAGGGTTGTGAGAGCAAGTCCCAGGTCAGGCTCCACGCTGGACGTAGAGCCTGCTTAAGATTTTCTCTCCCTCCCTGTCCCTTCCCCGGCCTCTCTCTCCTTCTCTTTGAAAAAAGGAACACGAAAATAGCTGAGAATCAAAGACCCAACACTAGGTCTCATGCTGTTCCGACGGGACTAGCAGGATCATTTAATGACTTGACAGGCTTCTCCCTACAAAGTGGGTTTTTGTAGGGACATATGATCAAGTTGACACTGACGCAGGGGGAAATAAGTAAAAAGAAAACATATCTTCTGCAGACATATCCAAAAGATGCTCAAAGAGTTATTATGGAGGACAAAATCAAGTTTTCCTTAAGCATTTTTATTAGACTCAAATGAAAACAAAGGCTAATTTAAAACCCAGGGGTGGATTTCCGCATTTACTCTCTCCTCCAGGGAGATGTAGCACTGAAATCCATTTAACATTAAAACAGAAACAGTCGAGTTACATGTTGATTCTCAATGGCTTTTTTCTGTTTTCCCTCCTTCATTTATTTCTCCTTCCATCAACAGTTATTTGCGCCTCACCCCATGTAAAGTGGAAGGCTCTATTTCTTTCAGAAACATAGACCTTTCGGTTGAGCACAGTATTACCACAAACACTAAGAGTCTTCTGATTTGGAGGAAGTGACACGAAGGTCTATATTTCAATAGCTCTTTTGCAGTGAACTAACAAGACTATAGGACGACACCAAGAAATTAGGCTTCAGAACTGATGTGGGGGTGTGGAGCAGGATGACGACAATGGAAGGAATGAAGTAGGAACCCTTTGGATGTTGGATTCCTTTCCTATCACTGCGGTTACAAATTACCACGAAACTCAGTGGCTTGAAAGGAGGCCACACAACCAAAATCAGTTCACTGAGCTGAAGTCAGAGTGTGGGCAGGGATGGTTCCTTCTAGAGTCTCTGAGGAAGAATGTGTTTCTTTGCCTTTCCCAGCTTTTGGAGGATGCCTGCATTCCTTGGTTCATGGCTCCTTCCTCCCAGCACTCCAGCGTCTTACTTTTGTTCTCACTTCTCCTACCTCCTCCTTTGACTTTCTTGGCTCCCTCACATGAGGACACTTGTGATTACATTTAGGGCCCATCCAGATAATGCAAGATAATCTCACCATCTCAAGATCCTTAACCTATCATCTGCAAGTTCCTCTTACCAAACGAGGTAAGACTCAGAGCTTCTGAGAATTGGAAAGTGCGTGGACATCTCTTGGGGGCCATTATTTGGCTCTCATGGGTGACTTTTCAGCCCTGATTTCCCTTCTCTGAGAATTAACTCTCCGTCCACAACAGAGATGGAAACTTGCAGGCGTGTACTCTAACTCTTGGCCAGAACTGTTTGAACCAGGGGTGGACAATTTCTTTCCAGCAGATTTATAATGAAGACACAGTTGCCAGCAGGCCAGCTGGAGTTAGCCAACTCAGCTGTGGAGAGCCCTAAAACCCAGCTGTGATTTCAGCTTTGTCTCTGGGTGGATTTTGAATGCTATGCTAACTTAACAAGTTGCCCACCAGTTATAGTAAGTTATGAACACTGAAAGGATGGAAGCCAGTTTAATCTGTATTTCAATCTCAGGGCTTATTTGTCTTGTTTGTAAAGTTCAAAGACATTTAGAAAAGTTTTGTCAACCATTAAAACCTGCCAATCGTTCCTTCCTGTCACTCATAATATCACAAATGGTTATAAAGTGAACCCAATGGGGAAATACAAAGTCAAGATTAATGTCCCACTTATTTGTATAAGTAAACTCAGTGGTTCATTTATCAGCTCCCACTAAGTTGCATTAACTGCCTCTCCAGATTATAAATTGTTCTGATTAAGCCAGAAGCATTTCAGTGGCAAGGCTAGGCACTACAATCAGGAAGATAACTCACCCCAAATGCTCTTAAGCCAACGGAGTCTGGTTCAAGAATCGAAGTTCAGATTCTTTATTATTAGTCAAACATTATTTCTCCTTCACCAAAAATATTTAATTTTCACATTGGTGAAATCACTAATTTCCTCACTTATTTTAAATCCTTCTTAAATACTTTCCCTCCCCCCACTACTTTCTATTCGCTACTATCTAAGATTTAACCAAAGACAAAAATGTCCATTGCAGAACCATACCTAGATTTTTTTTTTTTAATTTTTTTATTTTTTGTTAAAGGCCAAGAGTTTTCTTGGCTCACTGAGGCCATCTCAATGTGTGGCACAAGACAAAAAGGTGCTATGCTTCCTCTAAAGATCTTAACTGCAATGGCTGGGTCCTTAGAACCACATTCTAAATTATCCATTGTCCTTTGTAGGCATCTGCTGTGCCCCATCGTGTCAGATAACCACAGCTAACATTTTGTGGGCAAACATGGTCCCATTCATTCCATCAAGCAGTGAATAATTCATTTGGCAATTTTTACCCTGGGCAAAATATACTGACATCAGGAGGCATTAAACTGGAGTCATTCAAGAAACAAAATGGTTATTCATGCTTTCAATGTGAACCATCACATCTTGCCAGTTAAGTTAAAGAATGAATTAACTCAATTCATCAAACATATCACACGAGTCCATAACAACACAATTGCACGAGCAAGTTTTTTACTTGGAGTATTTCTACCTGAGAACGGAAATGCCAGTCATTGTGTAGAGCAAGTCTATACGGGCTGAGAGGCGTGGGGGTGGTGCTAGGGAAACACTGCTTCTTTTGAGAGCCCCTTGAAGGTAAATGGTTTCCATTTATCATTTTTGTTTCATCTTGTTCTGATCCCCCCTTTGTTATTTTACCACCCACCTGAAGCCAAAAGAAGGGTTCAAGGGTCGCTGGCTTTTCTCTACAGTCCATTAACATTATGGACTTGGGTATATTTGGCATTTGTTGGCTATTGCTGGCTATGTGTCCGTTATTTGCTTTTTTTAAAAAAGGATGAGAATGGTGGTTACACGTGCCTTTTGAAATTAATTTTCCAGAGCCAAAGACACAATATACGTGATTACTCCTGCAATGATGCTTCCTTTGGCCTCCAGTCCCAGCTCCAGCTCCAGATAAGAATGGTCTCCCACAGACCCCTGAACTGGCCAAAATTCTTCCCAAATGGGACTCTGAGGAGAGTAAAAACCTCTGCAAAAGTTGGAGCAAGAAAAGGAAGGCTTCCCAACTAGACGCACACACGTTTTCCAATGCACTTCCCCCTAGCACCCGACCCAGCCTGTCTCCTCAAGGGGGAAGGGAGAGCCTTGGCTCCATTTCCTCAGCACCTGCAGTGGGACCCTTTATCACGAGACTATATTAGCATGTTTAAGGTCTCCAACCAGACTGAAGGAATCTGGGGAAAAATGTAAAGAGGATGGCGACCAAATATACATCGGAGGGAAATAAAAAAACTCTGGGCTGAAATGTCAAAATTGCCACTAATATTGAGGTATTTTACAGCATCAGGATATGCTTATTCCAGAGCTCCTCCTCACCCCTCCCCACACCCCAAGTTATAGGTGTCAGGTAAACAACAAACCCTTGTGAGTTGCTATTAGATTTTCAGCACTCAATATAGGAGAGAACTAGGGTGCCTGGGTGGCTCAGTGGGTTAAAACCTCTGCCTTCGGCTCAGGTCATGATCCTGGGATCCTGTCCTGGGATCGAGCCCCGCATCAGGCTCTCTGCTCAGCAGGGAGCTGTCAAATAAATAAATAAAAATATTTTTAAAAATATATAGGAGAGAACTTGGGGATATGAGAGATACAGAGTTGGGGAAACGGAAGACTAGGACTGTATATGTGAGCTCATCGAATCCCACTCTGAGTCTGCATTATTAACAGCTGCATTTTACAAAATGAGGTTCAGAGAGGTCAGAGGAGATACTCAGCTAATAAAGAACTGAACTGAGATTTGGTCCCTAGGATTTTCAAAGTCTGTGCTCTTTCAACTGCCCTATAGTGCTGGAAGATCTTGATGTAGTCTTTCTCTCTAGGGAAAAGAAGAAAGACTAAAATCCTATGTGACCTACTTAATTCAAGGCTTGTCCCAAACCTACCTTTCTAGGCACATCTTCCACTCTTTTTCTTATAAACCTTCTCTAGCCAACTGAGTCTCTCACCATGCCTTGAAACTGCCTGATATAATTCAAAATTATTTGCAGTCTAAGGAGAGATCTATCCCCAGTGAAAATAAATAAAGGAATGAATGACTAAAAAATTTTTTTTCAGAAAGTGTTAATTTTCGACATGAACCAAACAGGTTTTATCACTGTAAATCTCTGTGATTTTCAATAAAGACAGATCAACACGGGGGCCATGTGCTTTTGTGCAGGGCAATATGAGGCCATGGTTTATTTCTGAACACTTTTCAAACATTCTCACCTCACCTCTTCTGCCCCTCTATCCAGTACTAAAACAAGAGGAAAGGGGAAACAGGATGATCCATTGACTTCATTTTAGGTGGATAAAGAATTTCCATCTAAACCTTACCTACTATGAGAAGGTAGCAGAGATCAGGGGGGAAAGAAGAGCTATAAATGTCTTATTGGGAAAATTGATGGAATCCGATTATTGACTGTCACTTACCTAATAGTCTTGTATCCATGTAAGTACCTGATTTTGGTAAATGTACTGTGCATATATAAGAGAATGCCTTATTTCTTAGAAAATTAACCCTGGAGTATTTAAGGATAAAGTGACATGATGTCTCCAACTTACCCTCCAAGAGTTCAGAAAAAAGAAGATGAGACAGAGAGCAATAAAGCAAACGGAGGAAATGTAAACAATGAATGAATCTGGGAAAGGAGGATATGGAACTTGTGGATCATTTTCACAACTTTTTTAAGTGTCAAGTTAGATCAAGTAAAATGTTTGACACAGAGCTAAGTTTCAGGATCTCCTGGGAAAAACTGACAGACTGTTATGGTGAGAAACAACTTTGGAGATCTCCCCAGCAAGCCTGTTCCGTTCAGGGGTGGGGAGATTGAAGCTGAGAGTGAGACAAGAACAGAGTGTCTGTCAGAGGCAAAGGACACACAGGTGCAGCACCAAGCCCACAGACTCCAGGCGAATGTCCTTCACCCAGGCTGCCCCTCTGTCCTCATAGGCTTCTTCTTGCCTAGTTTACATCTCCTCTGATTACTTTCTCTGACTTTCTCAACTTCCCTCACATCATTTTTATACCCTTCTCCAAAAGTGTATTTCATGCACAGCACACTAATTCTGCAGGATTTTAATAGATGTTATATAAAGAAGTCTGTGCCCAAAGAAGCATGGGAAATATGCGGTCAAATAAGGTAAAACAGACATCTCGAGGCCTTTAAGATGATTATGTGTGCATTGTGGGAAAGAAGGGGGCATAGCATGTAGCATTTCCAGATATATTTGGACAAGGAAAGGCTCTTTCTTACCTCTTCCCCTCGGCCCCCCACCACTCCTGCCAGAGTCTTAGGGCTACACATTCCAACACATTTTAGAAAAGCTGGTGCACAGCATCGAATGAATCAGGATGAAATGTCACATGACAGATGCCACGTGTCGTTTCTCCCATTCAGCACTGCGAAGATTCGATGCTTCCGGGACTGTCCGGACTTCTTACGTAGCATCGCTGAAGGACAGGTGGAACAGAGGCCTGAGTCCTAATTCTGGCTCTGGCATATGCTACAACTTTGGACACATCAGCAAATCCCTTTGTGCCTTTTTCCTCATCTGTAAAAGAGGTAACGTCTATCTTGTGGAGTGCTCCGTGCGGGGTGGCAGATTTTATCTGCCAGAGCTCCTTGTCATCTACACAGTGCTCCTGAAACACGTCAGGGAACCCACGACTGTTGCTGGGAAGGTGAGATGGTTTCTGGAAAATAAACCGAAAAAAATCCCGCTGCAGACGGTGGAAGCGTACCTGACGCTACTTGCCTAGATGGTTGTTCTGCAGAAGTAGTGTGTGTGTGCAGTTCCAGACTGGCTAATGACTACCTTTGTAAAACCCTTTGCAAAACACAGAAATGGGGCACATCGCTGGCAGATGCTCGGAACTGTTTAAGATACTACTAGGGAAAGGCACATTCTGCATTTTGGTTTGTCATTCTTGGGCAAGGAACACTGCTGTGACACCTCCAGCATCATTTTGCATGGTATTTTCACTAAAAGGTCTCAGCTCCCTAAAAGGTAGCTCTTTATTTCCAGCAGGAGTTTTCACTTGTGTGCAGCCCAGTCCGACGGAGCATCACCCAGCACTTGGTCTCAACCGTGCCTGGCTCTTTGGGCTCTGCTCGCCTCCCCTCCCGCTGAAGCCACCAAGCCAGGTTTGTAGATTCCCACCGTAGCCCTAAGATTTTGACCAGTGCCCCTCCCACTATGTAAGCCAGTTGCAGGGTGGTTTTAGTTGCTGTTTTGACATCCTGTGGATGCAGAACATTTGCAACCTCAGAATCTCTTAAAATAAGTTCTTTGATTGCATTCCTCTTCTCGATACTTCTTTGAGAAGGGCTTGGCTGATGCAGTCAGCCCCATTGCAGAGATAAGCAGAACGAGGCCCAGTGCAGTAAGGATGTTCCCAGACTGAGGTCACAGGGCTGAGGTGAGCCTCGGCTGATTCCTGGTCCCGCACACGGACACCTGGTCCAGGCTGCTCCCAAATCCTGTTACAGCATCTTGCCTGCAAATCAGAGGCAGCAGCCATCGCAGGGCTGGTCTCTCATTTGAGCGAAGAAAAAAAAAAAAAAGTGGGTCATCCGGTGTGGTAGCTCTCAGTGTCCCCCCCCGCCAACACGTCTCCCTGCCCAGGTACTTCAGTGCTAAAAACCGCACCACTAAACAATCGTCCTGCCTGATTTCTTTCTTTGATGCCCTGTTTTACCATCCTCCTAGAGTCTCCCAGGAGGCCACACTGCAAACAGACTCGAAGGAAGATGAGAGAAGAGAGCAATTGGCAAACGTCTCCTCGGGGGCTAAGAACAAACCAGAACACTAGGGCTGGAAGGAGGGAGAGCTGTGCTGACAAGGGGAGGCAAGGGGTGGCTTGGACCCGTTGTCTCTTCTTCCCTCTGGCCCAGAAAGCGAAGGTGTGGCATTGAGAAGACGGCCCAAGTGCCCCAGAGCTGAACGAATAGCATAGCTCTAAGGTGCTGTGTCTCCAGGTCCAGGGGGCGTCTGCCTGCATATGTGAATTCCAGTGGGGATGGGAGGCTTTTATTAAAATTCAGGATCCTGCGGAACCCAGAAGGCCACAAGCCAAGGAAAGGAAGTGGTGGAAACAATTAAGAAATCTAAGCAGAAACGGTCGCCGGAGAGAGGGCCACAACTGTTCTCCCGACCACATCCGATATTTGCTTCAAATTGTTATGCAGGACAGTAATTGTCTCCTGGGAGGGCAAGAGGCAAACGGGGCCGGGCTGGCCTCTAATAGGTTTCAACAGCAAAGCACCCTCATAAATAGTGCATATTGTGAAACCAGAGTTTTCTCCTTTTCCAGTAGACCTCTCCCAACCCTCCTCCTTTAATTAAAGAAACGTGGCTTACCAAGAAACAAATACCTCTTTTCATAAGGCATTAAGTATGGATTAAGGAGGAAAGAAAAAAAAGAAAGAGAATTCTACATGGAAGAATTGAGTTCTCAATAAGCCATTCATGCCAAGGCTGTGACATACAGATAATTCCACATCTGTGACCACCAGAAGCACCTGAAGATGCCCCAGCGTCACCTGTCTGGCATGCGACAGGAGCAGCCTCCACCCCTCCCCACTCTTGGCTAGACTGAAATTTGAAGGCATCAGGACTCAGTCTGGAGCGACTTTGTTCTCCTTAGTCTGGTCTCTCATGTACCCTGATCTGTTACCTGCACCAACCACCCCAGTTCTGCTCAGACTGTATTTTCTTGTGCCATCTGGTGGATTTCAAGTGAATTTCCAGAAGGGGAAAAAAACAAAACAAAACAAAAAAAAAACCACCCAGTTCCGCTTAAATGTTGACTAGTTTTCATTTCCGGACTCACCTCAGAGAATCGTGATGACACCCCTAAAGCCACAGTTTTCTTGATCTTTTCTGATCCATTTTCCTGTGCTCTTCACACATTGACTCTGACTGTTTAAAAATCACTTACAGTTTTAAATCAGCAAATCGAGCCCATGATATAAAATTCAACAGGTGCCCATGGTGGAAAAAGTCTCTCCCTCTGATTGCCCAGTTCCCGTTCTAAGAGGCGACCACCCGTTACCTTATTCCAGGAATGTACGGCACATATGTATATCTTTAACAAACTTGCACGTGTTTTATACACTGATCTGTTCTGCTTTTTCCACGGACTGTATCTCAGAGAGATTTGCTCATTGGCGTGTATCACTGCCTCATGGTTTTGGACAGCTCTCGTGGTCCCTCGTTGAGTGCTGTGATGGACCCTACTTAATCAGTCCCTTTTCTATAGATATTTAAGAAGCTTTTAATTTCTGTATATTCAAAACAATACTGCAGAGAAGACCCCAATACATCTGTTATTTCTCTCCAATGAAGATACAACTCCAGGGAAGTCCAAAAAGTGGTATTTCTAGATCAAAGGACATTGGAGGCATTTTGATTGTGGATAGTCATTTTCAATTAGTCTTCAGAGGGAACAACAGTGGACACCTCCATTAGTTATGGAGGAGCGAGCCCGTTTCCTGGAATCTGACCCACAGTGGTTTTTTGTTTTTGTTTTTGTTTTTTTTTTTCATTCTGCCCACCTGACAGGCGACAACAGTATCACACTGTGGGTGGTTTGTTTGTTTGTTTGGAAGCAAATTCTAAGTGAGCTTGAGTAGCATTTCATGTGCTTCTTTTCTTTCTCTTTTTCTTGGCCCCTTTTTCCATTGAGTTGTCAACTTGCTTTCTTATAGAAGGTCTTATATTAACAAAATCAGTTATATCAATTGGAAATTCTGTTCCCAATTTGTCATTTATCTTTTCTCTTCATTTCTGATGTGCTTTCCCATGAAGACAGTTCTTCGTATCACACTGTCAAATGTTAGAATCAGTCTGTCTAATTTAAATAACCTTACAAACTGTCGGTATCTTTCTTGGGATTACATTATATTTCCAGATTAATTACCAGAGAATTGTCATCTGTGTGATGTGGTCTTCTTCTCCTAGGCTATGGTATGTCTTCTATTTGTTAGTGGTCTTTTGTATCTTTCTGTGGGGCCATCCAGTTGTTCTCACGGAAGTTCACACTCGTTTGCATTTGGGTTTTTCCCAGACTCCGCCTTCACACGTACTGCCGTCACCTAAACTCCACCATTTCTCTCCTGGTTCACTGTGACAAATCCTCCCATCCGGTCACCCTTCATCCACCCTCGGCAATGGCACAGTCTATTCTCAGTGCAGCAGCTAGTGACACACAAGCAGGTCCTTGAAACACAAGCAGATCATACCAGCCGCTCTGCTCAAAGCCCTGAAGGAATCCAGGGTTCACTCAGTGTTGATGCCAAAGAACTCAGAAGGGCCTACAGGGTCCTTCATAACCTGCTCACCCATTTCCCCACGTTGCTGGCCCATTACCTCTCCGACCTCAGACTGTTGCTCCTGCTTGTCACCCCTGCTCTCACCTCTCCAGCCTCTGGCCCCATGCTGCCCTGTGAACATGCTGTTCCTGCTTCCTTCTAGGGCATTCTAGCTGGCTAGTCTCTCTGCCCAAAACATAGCAGGCAGCTTCTTTTACCCCTCCAAGTCTGCCCAAATCTTCTCTTTTCCATAGAGCGTTTTCTGCTGCCCTTGTTTACAACTGCACCCATTCACCCACCTTTCCCTAGAACTTCCAATGCCCCTTACTCTGCTCTATTTTTCCTGTCCTACTTATCACATTGTATTACACTGTATCATCCAATTATTTCTTATGTTTATTATTTCTAGTCTGCTTCTCCCAACTGAAATAAAAGCTCCCTAAGATCGAGGATCAGTACCTATTTGGTTACTGATTTAAATACTTAAAATTGTGCTTGGCACATAATAGGCATTTAGTTAAGTATTTGTTGAATGAATGAATGAATCAATCAGTTGATCAATCAGTTGATCAATGGCAGGCTCCTTTTCATGGCTCATTTTGTCTCTGGGAAATACTCATGCACTCTTGACTCTGGTCCAGGCCATTCCCAGAACAGCCTCTCTCCTTTTGGGCCCTTGGAACACTGAGCCCCAGCCATGTCCTCTGAATCCCTGATTGCTCAGGTTCTGCCTCATACCAGCCCACTGTGTTCAACAAATGGCTTGGAGACCACCAACCTCCAAGAGGTCCCACAAAAGCTCCTCTCATCTGACTTAAGATGGAACTGTGCACCTCACCTTTCTCAGAATGATAGAAGGGGGACTCTCATTATTCCAAGCTGGATGCTTATTCCAAAGCAAACCTTTCTCTATTCCCCATGCTCTCTCTTGACCTCTCCATTTTTTTTTTTCAAAGTTTAAAGTTGGGATCAATCACCAGAAAGCTGGGCTTTATTTAAAAATGTGGGACCACATCTGTTTTTTGACTTGGGACTCCAGTTTTAAACTGAAACAGAAAGAAACTTTCTTTAATACCTTGTTACATACGATTTTATAAGCAATACAGAAAAACTTACAGTGAATGGGTTCATACTGAATGCAACATCTGCATAGTGAATGCAACATCTGCAGTTTAATTTTCTCAATCAGTGTTGTACCTGTAAGAGTTATCGCGTCCATACATAACAACCCAGTTCATTCATTTTAAAAATTATTGTCTTGTAATCCATTATATGCCACAATTTACATAACCACTCTTTCATTCATGAGTGTTTGAGTTGTTTTCAATTTTTTAATATTACATAGCATTCTTGTATATGTCCCCTTTGGCACGTGCAAAATACTACATCCAGATATACACCTACAAGGAAATTTGTTGAGTCTGCACACTTTCAATTTTAAGAGTTATTGCAAAATTGTTCTTCAAATTACACTCCCACCAGCAAAATACTAGAATTCCCTTTTCTCTAAATAGACACTTCCTTGCCAACCTTGGTTATAGTCACAGTTCTTAATTTTTACCAATTTTATGTGTGTAAGATAGTATCTTGTTTAAAAATTGAATTTCTTTGATTACCAGTGAGAGTATCTTTTTATATTTATATTTTTATAGAAAAACTTTTTTGAGATAACTGTAGATTCATTTGCTGTTGTAAGAAATAAAGTGAAGGGATTCTTTGTACATTTTGTCATGTTCCCTGTGGTAACATTTTGCAGAGCTACAATATAACATCACATCCAGGATATTGATAGTGACATATCACTGATTTTCTTCAGATTTTCCCAGTTTTACTTGTGCTCATTTACGTTTACGTGCATGCCATTTTCTTTTTTTATTTTGGCTATTCAGATCTACTCTTCTGGGAGGTGACTATTTGTATCCTTGATGATTTTCTTTTAAGCTTTTTTTTTTTAGTCTTTTTTTAATTTATATGTAATATAGGTCATCATAGATGACAGTCTTTTGTCTGCCATATGCATTAAAATACAATACCTTTGTTCCTTCTACTTTGTCAGTTTTGTTTTAAATTTACTGTGCCTTTAAAAAACGTTGAGTAGTCAAATTTAATATTTTTTTCTATTTCGATTTAGCTTTTACTATTTTGCCTAGAGAGACCATTCCCTATCCTGAGATTCTAAAATATTCTCTAATACCTTCTAATAGTTTTTAGGGTTTTTTTTTTCATATTATGGTTTTTTTTATCCACTGGGAGATTGTTTTTATGCATAATGTAGGTGGTGATCTAATTTTACGTTTTCTATATGAAAATCAATTTTTCATATGAAGGGTTATTTATTAATTCACCTCCCTCTCTGATTTATCTCATTTTTTCCCCTCCTCTATTATGAAACTAGGGCCCACATCTGCTTGGCTTCATTCCTAGACTCTCTATTCTGTTCTGGTGATCTATTTTTCTACCCATGTACTAATACCAACCTACTCTACCTTAATTACTACAGCTTTATAACTAATCTGGATATGAGGTAGCACAAGTCTGCATTTTCTCTTCTTATTTGAAAATAGTTTAAGCTGTTGACTATGTTTTGGTATTTTCTGACTTCCTTATGAAAAGTACAACTTTTTAAGTTTCCTAAAAAATCCAATTCACGGTTTATTGACACAGAATTGAACTTAGAGACAACAAATTTTCTACTGAGTACTACTTTTAGCTACATTTTAAAATGTAATACTATTGTTTTAACTGGGTACTAAATAGTTTTTAATTTCTATACTTGTCCTCTTTAACACTTGAGTTTTTTAGAAGCATGTCTACCCCCTAAATATGACAGCTGCTGCTGTTTATAACTGTCTTTTATTGTTTTTTTTTCTAATTTAATTATTTCTTTGCGGTTAGATAACATAGACCATATGAATATAGTCTTTGGAATTTGTTGAGACTATTCTCATGACCTAGTATGTGATTAATTTTTATAAACATTCAATGGGTGCTTTAAAAGAATGCATTCTTGGTCTATTGTGTACAAGGTTCTGTATCTTCCATTAGATCGAGCTTTTAAGTTAGGTTGTGCAAATCCTTTACACGTTTACTAGTTTTCCTTTGTCTACTTGATCTGTAGAGTTCTGAGAGAAATATATTAGAATCTTCTGCTATGATTCTGGATTAGCCTCTCTTTGTGGTTCTCTTAAATTTTGTTTTATGTTGTTTGAGCCTGGCTCATTAGGAGGACGTAGGCTCATGATTTATACATCTTGCTGGTTGATTGCTAAACTACTCCCTCACTTTCAAAGGTCCACATTCCCCAGAAAGTATTTGTTTGTTCCTGAATCACATAAATCACAAAATATTTCAAATTGCTGGTGTCAGTGTGCAGCTGATCCACTTCTCACTTGGGCCACACTGTGCAGCACCCTCTAAGTGGAGCTGCCGTAGCAATGGATTTATATAACTCGTGCAAAACTACATCATATAAAGAAGATAAACATGTTTAGATGTTTATTGACCATTTAACCCTTAAACATTGGAACAACTCCAAATTTATTTTTATCGTTTATTTGAAACACTATTTATTGATACCAGTGATTCTTCTGACATATGCCAGGAAATACAGCTCATTTAAAATAAATGTTTTCTTTCACTATCCCCAGTCCATTTTGGTCTCATCAGCCTAAAAACTCACTACCCTCCAAATGACCAGTGCTTCTTGAAATGTTTATCCTCCTGCACAAAGAGGCAAACTCTACCCATCTGTCAAGACTTGGTTCTGGACACTCGGTGTCCAGAGTGATCTATGTAAGAAAGCTCCGAAGACAAATTGTTTCAGAATCAAATTCAAGTTTCACACTTAATTGCTGTGGGACTATAGAGAGGTTAAGAAATAGGACTATATCCTCTCTGTGCCTGTTTTTACATCGATTAAATGGGGCTAATGCTTGTCTCAGAGATTTGTTTGGAGGGTTAAGGATAGTTAATTTAAAGAAAAATGGGATCCTCCTAGAACTTAGTTATTTCCTTGGTTTCCTTCCTGCAATATTTTACCTGGAGAACCTAGTAAATCCTGTTGCTTTCCATCTCTGGGCTCATATTGGCAAGAACCACCACATTTTGTACAAAGTTGGTTTCCATCTTTGCAGACTAGTGAATTCTGTCTCTTTTAGAAGTCTGAGAAAACTCCATGAAGGCAGGGAATATTCCCTTCTGATAGAGCTCAGAAGAACACTGAGTCTACAGGAGAGGACATAGAAAATATTTGTTGATAAAGGGAATAAAATAAAATGTGCCTAAATAATTCTTCTTCTCTTGTTCAACTTTATTAATTTTTTTTTATTTAGTCATGTGAGAGAGAGAGAGAGAGCATCAGCAGCAGGGAAGTACAGAGGCAGAAGGAGAAGCAGATTCCCTGCTGAGCAGGGAACTGGATGAGGGACTGGATCCCAGGACCCTGGGATCACGACCTGAGCTGAAGGCAGACACTAAGCCTCCCAGGTGCCCTTCTCTTGCTTAACTTTTGGTGGAGATTATAACTAGCAGAGGAAATAACCTAATTAGAAAAACTAAAAAAAAAAAAAAAATCCTGGGTAATCAGACCTTTTTCCACAGCTGGATTCCTGTCCCCAATTCTCACGAACAAGGAGAGAAATAAACAAATAGGATGAAAAACAAACAAACAAATATTTGTCCGTAGCTTCCGATACTAAATTTCCTAGGAAAATAGTTAAATTTCTTATTCACTAAGTTTGAATTTGCAGGTGAGAATTTGAATGATTTCTTTCCTTTGGGAGAGTTCCTATTATAGCAGGCATGGGTTTCCTAAGTACAAAGAAAGGCAATGTGGGCATGTGGAACTGTGAGCTGCCTCTCTGTATCACCTCTCTATCCATAGAGATTAGCAGATGGCCTGAAACAAAGGAAGATTCCAGGGGATGTTGCCAATGAATAAGTAAATGAATGAATAAAGTAGCGATGCCTAAACCACTCTATAAGCCCAGAGCCAATGTCTACCCCCATGCAGGTTCTGAGGTCTACCTTCAGTGCTGCCTAATCTAGGTATGCAATTTGCAGGCAGTAGCCTACCCCCAGGGAAGCTCCAGCAGAGAAAGCAGTTGCTCTGAGATATACTTAACCCCTGTCAACAGAACAATGGGTTGCCTACAACCTCTGTAGCTGGGTCCCTTGGAAGTCTGAACTAGACCAGGATTGGCCGTGACAAAATGTGAGCAGCAAAGAATCACATTCTGAGTATTCTGCCCCCTTCTCTTTCCATGGTTCTGGGTCCTTCCTCTACTTCCCATCTCTGGCTTCCAGGGCACTAACCCCTACACCCATCTAAGAAATAGTGTTGTACCTCCCCGCCACCCTGCAAAAAAAAAAACAAGAAAGAAAGAAAGTAAAGAGAAGGGAAAATGTTCACGCATTAAAGGCAGGAAGATAGTCCACAATAGCCAAACTACGGAAAGAACCTAGATGTCCATCAACAGATGAATGGATCAAGAAGATGTGGTATATATACACAATGGAATACTATGCAGCCATCAAAAGAAATGAAATCTTGCCATTTGCTGACAACATGGATGGAACTAGAGCATATCATGCTTAGCGAAATAAGTCAAGCAGAGAAAGACAACTATCATATGATCTCCCTGATATGAGGAAGTGGTGATGCAACATGGGGGCTTAAGTGGGTAGAAGAAGAATCAATGAAACAAGATGGAATTGGGAGGGAGACAAACCATAAGTGACTCTTAATCTCACAAAACAAACTGAGGGTTGCTGGGGGGAGGGGGGTTGGGAGAAGGGGGTGGGATTATGGACATTGGGGAGGGTATGTGCTTTGGTGAGTGCTGTGAAGTGTGTAAACCTGGTGATTCACAGACCTGTACCCCTGGGGATAAAAATATATGTTTATAAAAAATTTAAAAAAATTAAAAAAAGAAAAGAAAAAAAAATAAAGACAGGAAGATAGGTTGGGAGGTCAGGGGTCAGGAAGGGGCTGGAGGGGAACAGTGAAGAACAAAGGATATCAACATCAATTTTATTCAGAAAATGTGAGAAACTACATGCTGGGCACTGATAATCCATTATCTCATTTAATCCCCCCAGTAAAGCTATGGGATCAGTATTATTTGCTCAGTGAGGCTGATTAATGTGCAGGAGCTAATACAGCTAGGAATGGGACACAGACCTCAAATTCAGGTGTGTCTGATTCCAAAGCCAAAGTCTCCATGACATTATGCCAAATAAACTGATTGATTAATTTTCCAAATGGTGTTAGAGAGCTGTCTAGTATTAGCTTAACATATAAAGGTGTCATAAAATCTGGTGACACATGGGGATAGAGTATTATGCCTCCATCAGAAAGGATGAATACCCAACTTTTGTAGCAACATGGACGGGACTGGAAGAGATTATGCTGAGTGAAATAAGTCAAGCAGAGAGAGTCAATTATCATATGGTTTCACTTATTTGTGGAGCATAACAAATAGCATGGAGGACATGGGGACTTAGAGTGGAGAAGGGAGTTGGGGGAAATTGGAAGGGGAGGTGAACCATGAGAGACTATGGACTCTGAAAAACAATCTGAGGGTTTTGAAGGGACGGGGGGTGGGAGGTTGGGGTACCAGGTGGTGGGTATTATAGAGGGCACGGATTGCATGGAGCACGGGGTGTGGTGCAAAAATAATGAATACTGTTATGCTGGAAATAAAAAAATAAATAAATAAATAAATAAATAAATAAATAAATAAAAGAAGAGCTAAAAAAAACCAAACAAACAAAACACACACAAAAAACAAAAATCTGGTGACACAGATAAATTATTTTTTTTTTACAGATTGAACCCACTTGGCTACTTTTCTGGGGCATGTTAAAGAAACAAGTTTATTCGATGCAAATCAGAGACACAAATAAGGCAACAGATCACATGCGCATGTACAGGGATTGATGGAAACCCTGCATTCACAAATCTCGTTTCTTGTAATCTTGCACAGTGCGTTGAGATATATATTTTTAACAGGGAACAACGCAGTGAGTACATTATGCAAAATCATTGAACATGTCGTGTCTTTTTATGACATTTACCCATTTATCTTCTATAATTACCTATGTTTCCAGACTTTTTGCCCATCCTGTAAAATCCAGAAATCAAAGGGTAACCTGAGCCCAAAGGAATAATTGCATAATGATTTTTAGGCAGTGTGAGAGAGAAGTAGGATAGATATTTTTGGAGTAGCAAGGACTCCTAAAATCACACTGCATAAGAGATTTTCTGTTCTTCCCCCATGCAGGATGGGATTCATTCCGGGCCCACTTTTCACCTGATGCAAATGGTCTGACTCTATTGCCACCTCATGCTGAATCTTCAAACTTATCTGCAGGAAAAAGACCTTAGAAATCAGTGACTGCATTAGCAAAAGTCCTGGGATCCAAGCCTAGGAGAGAATGGCCATCCTTGTCCTCTCGTTATTGGTCGGTCTGGAATCATTTAGGGTGCTGTGCTCAGAACCTCCCCCCTCCACCATCATTCCTCCATTCAAGCGACCCATACAGCAAACAATGGCAAAGGCAAGTGAAAATAAGAATGAAGGAGTTAATTAAGCTGTGGCCCTCAGCACCAGTCTGTAACATCGATCTTATGGAATCTCAATAAATGCTTACAACTCATCACTACTAAGAATCTAATTAGACATTTATTGCTTATGTAATTCTGAATTAATGGCACAGCAACAAGATTTATATCTCACATATTTGTTATACCTCAGCACTCTCCACTTTAATAATCAATTGATATTTAGTTAACATATATTAACTATCCTATTAAAACTAAATTAAATGCTATTCTGATTTGATTTTATTAAATAAATGCTGGTAACACTAATGAGGTGCAGGCAATTTAAACCATGAGAGAACAGCCAAATCCAGCCCCTCTGTTAAGGGAAGCAACTTCAGAGTAAAAAAAAAAATGAGCAAATGTGTTCCTCAACTTGAGAATTTCATAAATACTGCACAACTCTGTCATGATGGATTCCTGACCAACATCTCAAAAGAGATGGAGAAAACTTACATTAGATGCTTTTATTCTAATCAGGCTGTGCTAAATATGGCTTAGGGGAAAATACTTCCCCTTTGACCTCTGTTATAAGGTTGCTGATTTTGAGAAGAGCAAGATAGTGTTACCTCATGAGAGGAATCAGCGTAGCCCACAACTTCCCCGGTAAGAGTACTTTTGAAACAAGCTCAACTGGACTTCCTTATGCAATTGATTATTTTTCTTTGCGCAAGATACTAGATTTTGTTCTACCCAGGAAACAGCACTGAATAAATAAGTTACATGTAAATATTCATTCATTTAATAATAAATGAGCACCTGCTATGTCCCAAACTAAATAGAGTATGATCTTATTTTATAGGATTAGATATTCTGAAGTTTCTTCTACTCACTGGGACTGGTACTATGAATAATATAAAGCATGTGGACAGGCTTGTGCCCTTAAGAAATCTGCATCATTAGGCAGAAAAGTCACAGCTGTGTGAAAATTACCTGAAACTCGTGCATTGGAAGCCTGAACCCACTCTGTTTTGGCTCAAGTGTCTTGTAAAGCACCCAGCATGTAAAACATACCTAATTAATCCTTGTTGAGCAAATAAAAGCTTTTCAGACACCATGAACATGTGATTTTCTTGATCTAAGGCCTCATGCAAAACCATACCATCTGAAGTTCATTCTTCCAAAACTGCAGAATTCTAGTCATAAAAACCAAGAGCAAAGGTTGAACAGTTAAAAGTGGGATCTAGGTGCCAGCAGCAACAGTAAAAAATGTGGATTCAGCCATGGGTCTTGGCCAACAATTGTGCTGGCAGCCCTTCACTTATGCGCTGCCAAATGATGATTGATGCATAGAGGTTATTTTTTCACAACTGAGAATTCATACTGTTCCAACAAAACCTGTACCTGGGCACTTAAGCTGAGCAGGCAGCTCAGGAAGGGAATCATCCACCTGGTTTGAACGGGACGCTCTCTGTGTTTACCTGTTTTCCTGATGTCATTATTGGTAGCACCAACTTTCCCTCTCAAGAGTGCGCTGATCCACATGATAAATTGTATAATCACCAGGAGTAGAGGCTAAAGCCTGCTCAACCAGAAACCTGAGGCAGGACTTCTGGTTAAGGAGGGAGAAGGCACACACTTTTACCTCACTTTTGTAGGTGTGTTCTTTTCATGTGGTTAACGTTTTTAGTATTTCCATTTTATAGGATATAACTATAATTAACTCCTGTGCTTTGTCTACCTGTTGACTCTAAAATTAAGAGTAAGTAATAATGGGTAAGTAATATTACCAATTATTAAATATTCTCATTTTCCTCTCTGTGGGAAGAATATATATCCCTGTCTATTGAAGTCAGAAGGAAGTCATATTACTCGCTTTGCCCAATGTGGGTGGAAGTGATAAGTGATATTTCCAGGCAGAAGTTTAGAGTAATAACATATGTATCACTGTCTCTTCTCTTTCTTCTCTGAGATCATGAATGTTTCAGCTAGTGGCTGTCCAACAGTCTTGGTCCCAGGGTGAAAGTGACATAAAGCAAAATGACAGCCACCCCACAGTGAACATTTAATGAAAACAAGAAAGAGAACTTTGTTATCGTAAGCTATGATATTTTGGAGCCATTTGTTACCTCAGGATAACCTTGCCCATCCTGACTGATAGAAATGTTGTTAATGGACACAAAGTGTTGTAAACAACAGCAGCAACAACAAAAACTGAAATAAGTTGCATTGACTCTAGGGCTCATTAGTGGAAAGCAAGGAAATTGCTATTGGAGATGAAAAGATGAAGAACCATATCCTTTAAAAACCTGTAGCTTTAGAAGAAGATGTGAGCAAACAATATTTTAGAAGCTTTAGTTGGCTGTTATTAGATGCATTTGACAAAAAAAAAAAAAAAAAAAAAAAAAAAAAAGAAGATGAGCTCAAAAAGAATTGGTCAGTCTGGAAGGAGGAAAAAAGAGAGACAGAAAATCCAGAAACTTGGGGATTTTTATAGTTTTGAAGATACAACTGATTCTCATTTTTACTCAATAAAGCATAGGAAAAGAATACCTTTGAATAAAAAATTCCTACTAAAACTTAGCCTTATGTCAAGGACCAAATTAAAGGGTTTCTGTATGTCATTGGCTGAAACTTCTTAACTTATTAAGATAGCATTTAGTAAATCCTTTGAATCACGCAAAATGGCTCAAAAAGAGATCAACAATGCATCTTCTAGAGAAATCAGATAGAGACAAGATACAAGCAATTAAACATCTACAGACACATATTTCAAAACAGAATAGGAACTCTTTGACAAGAATCAAATTGGTAAGTTAAAAGTCAAAAGCGTTGTGCGACCAGGAGAACCCACTAGTCTAGATTAAAAGAGATCGTTCAGGACTTAAAACAATGCTTGCCTTTCCCCCATCCTTCCTGCTTGAGCTTGAGGTGGGGACTAACAGTTCAGCCTCCAGGAAGCCATGTTCTACAATTCTCTGTGTGACATAGAAAAAGAAAACAGCAGAAAGAAAGACTTCCCAAATGTTAGAGCCAACGACTAAGGAGAAAAATGTTTAGGAGATATTCGCAGGAAATGGAATCAAGGTCTAATCTAGGCATACTCTCCTCTCCCAGATAACATAGGTCCAAGGGGAATTTAGAATTTGTAGAGGCTGGTGACATCTGTGCGTCTCCCATTCTTCGCCTTTCCAAATAGGAGTATATATTACAGTTTCCTTGTTCTTATTCCACCACTGCGTATAGGTTATATGAGAGACAGATAGCTTCTCCCTTTGTCCCTGCAGCTTGGGTCAAAAAGAGCTACGTCCAGACCTGATACAGAGAGTACCTCATATCACCTAGAAATACTGGTCTTTACCTTAGAAGTTAAGTTAAGATCAAGTCCTGTTTGGGACTCATAGGTGTCTCTCTTGGAGATGGAGTGAATATGTTCAGCGTGTGGAAAAAGGAGGTTACTGAGTAACTGAATACTAGAAAGGTGGACTACAGGAGTTTGTACTGCGATTCACCAAATATTTTTACTTCATCCCCGTGGGAAGATTTTACACACCCCTTATGTTCAACTAAGGAGTGATGTTGACCAATAAGATGTGGATTAAAGTGATGAATTCCTAGGCCGAGTATCAAGAAACATGGATCACAAATTTCTTTTCTCTCTGCCATGAGACTGACAATGTTCCAGACATATTAAAATGGAGGGGACATACATCTGAGCCTCAGCTGACCTGCGATGGACATTTAAGGTGAGCAAGAAAAAAACTTTTATTGCTGGAAACAGCTGAGACTTGGGGTCATTGGCAGTATAACCTAGCTTGTTCTATCATGCCCATAAACAACATTAACAATATTGAGATTATGTAAAGATTATTCACCATAATCCCAAGTAATGTGATTGGACCTATAAAGAAGAACATGTATGCCCACATACCTAAGAGAGAAAGCTCTAAGTATTCAACGACACACAAAATGCTACATTTGTTTGCTTCGTGTTTGAACTATGACTTTTCTTATACAGCATTTGGTTTTTCCTGGACTTTCTAGTTGTCTTTATTTTTTGCCCTGGGAAATTTTGGGATCTTTGTTTTATCCTTGGTGTTCAGAAATTTCATCAGGATGGGTTTAAAAGTGGATCTCTTTTCATTTATTCTGTCTAACACTGTCTTTCTGACTACAGCTTCCTTCTCTCCACTACCTCATCTCAAAAACCTACCACAGACTTGCATTCATTATTTAGCTCTCCACATTATGTTCCCACTTGCAGTTTTCTTAGAATTACGCTAGGATCTATATCTTCCATTAGACTATGAGGTACCTCAGTATAGGGACCGAGTCTTTCTCCATTTTCAACACCTCACATAGCATGGTAACTAGGGCAGAGAATAAACTTAATAGCAAGATACTACATTTTTTTTAACTTCCTATATGCTTCCTGTGACAAGAATACTTAATCATAAAATGGTAAATTAGATTTTGAGAGACAAGTATCTTCAGCTTTCAGTAATGAATGATGAACAATGTCTACTAATACCCACAAAGCAGGATAGGAAACATAATTCCAATGTATAGATGCTCCAATAGCATGAAGCAGTATACCATGTTTCTGTGCTTTCTAAAATCCAGCCATGCTGAAATAGTATTCATATGAGGGCTGCTTCAACTATAGAAATAATTATGAACTATCTGACTTAAACATTCCAGCCTTTCTCCAGAGCTTCCAAGGAGGAGGAATTAGAGGAGTCTGTATTTGGACTTCCTAGCACAAGATCTTAGGTGATCTTACCGGCTTCTTTGACATCTACCAGAACAATATCTTTCTCTAGATCTAACTTCAATTAGGGCTTGATGGAGTGAGTGAAAAGTGTATGCTGGAATTTCAAAGCTTTAAGAAAACTTCACATCCCTTCAAAATATCTATCTACTTGTTGGCTGATCCCCCAAATTAAGTCTTTCATCTTCAGCATAGAAAGTTTAAAAAAAAAAAAAAACAACTTTTAAATACCTGGAAAGAAATGTTACATAAACTTCTAATTGTGGCATACTTGCCTCTCAAACCAGAATCTGTGGAAACTATGGAATTTAGATGGTTGTGAGGAATGTGGTTTGAAACCAGTACAAAGCTCAAGGCTATATCACCTAGAGATATTTGTAGAAAACAACTAAAATATGGCACCAGTCAGTGATATGTAAAAGGTAGAGGAATTTGAGGTCCTTTCCTAAGAGATTTTTCTCCTGAGTGCAAATAAAGTATAATGGACACTGGTCTTTGAAGCATAGGGACCCTCTCCTCACCCCACAGAAAATAGACATGGGACAGGTAACCAAATGTTCTTCAATGTATCTCTTTACCACTTCTCAGAGGGCAAACCCCGACCTTGGCTACCTCCTTGTAGTATCCTAAAACCCTTAGATGCAGGAGCTTCAATAAGATCCATATGAGTTTTAAGAGGGGCTCCATCAATACAAATTGAATACAAGTTTTAGGCAGCCAAGAATCTGCTAGCTTTCTGGAAGATTCCAGTACAGCCCCCACACTACCCAGATGCCTGCACCTGATTGGCCTTTTGGATAATTGATCACAGCTGGTGGCTTAATTGGGCCTGTCACAGGAAGGCCAGCTCCTTTTAGATACAAGGTTCCATCCTGCACAGTGCCCTCGGGGCCAGTGAACTCACTGAGAGGAAATGTGACTCCCACTTCTCCAGTTAAAGAACTTGGGGCATTTCCTAGATGGAGCTCCATGCCAGGAATCTGGTCTTAGCTTGGTGGGCTTGAGAGAAGAATGCGAGGTCCCTCCTTTCTACCCTGAGTCTTCTAGTGTCTCTCTAGTTTTGTATGATTTGCTTTTTAAGGTTGCACGAGGTGAGAGTGGTTTTCTTTAATATCAGTTCATGACAGGGAAGCCTGCATTAGTGGAAGTCCCAGTTATATGCCATTCTAAGTTTCTGTTTATTAGATTCAAGTCATCCCATTAGCAAATGGGATGGCCCCAAACCCATTCGATTGACCCCTTTGTGAAGAGGGAAGAGATGATAGTAAACTCTTAGTCTTTTACAACTGAGACAGGGAAAAGAAGCTGGCCATGGAGCAAGACTACATCTTGGTAGAGTGGACCTGAGGACTTCATGAAGGGAATAAGGCCAGTGGTGGAACTCATCCTCATCAGGATATAGACTAACAGGCATTGTCTAAAGGGACACTGTTTATTTGAGGTTGAGAAAGCAGATAGGAAGGTTGGCAGTGAGAATAGCTAATAAAAAACTGGTTAAGTTGGCCGGGCAGAACATAAAGAAATTAAGGGTGACAAGACAAGGTGAAGCGGTGTTATGGTGCTATGAACTCTATAGGATGGAACTGTGTCCTCTTCTCCCTTGATGTTACGTGAATTTAGGGGGAAATATGTTCCATTTTGAACTTGAGATTCCCACAGGATAGGCAAATAAAGACTATCATGAAGAAGTTGAATATACTCCATTCCTGTCTCTCCTCTTCTCCCCCACCACACATACATACACACAGCAAAGAGCATAATTTTCCATGACAAATTAACTGAGTCTGTAGAAACATATTAAGACCAAAAAAAATTATGTGAATAATTAAATAAACAAATTGAAATTTCAACAACTCCAACAAGAGTTGAAAGGCAAACTAATTACAGTAGAGACGTTTGTTGCCAAAACACTGCCCCTTTTCCAGGCTAACAGAACCTTAATTTTGTGAACTCTGGTTCAAGTGGTCATGTCATGTCCTTCAAGGAAGAATGGCTTCAACCAATGATCACAGGATTCTCATTCTACACCCCAATGATTGGTTAAGCATGTACACATGATAATTCTGAGAAAACTTCTGAGGCCTTCTAGAAAAGTTTTTTGCTTGTTCTTTAAAAAAGATCTGTGGTGGGGGTATTCCCTTGCCTGACTCTCTAAATTTTGTAATGTCTGTATGTGTTTCCTTGAACAGTGATACACATTTTGTGACCCTGAGGAGACAAGACTGAGGACAAAACTCAACATGCTTCTCCCTCAGATGTTCATGTTCCAAAGATAGAGTGAACCTGATTTTTGATGCTGTCAGTGAGCCACTGAATTACGAACCTCCCTCAGGACTTCCCATTATAAGAGATGATGAATGTCCTTATTTTGTAAGCTTTTTTGCTTGGTTTTCTTGCTACTTGTAGCCAGAAAGCATCCTAAATGATACACTAATAAATGCATACTGGGACAGTTGATGAGTGACTTAATAATAAATCCAACACTTCTTACTATTTGTCAGGCATGGTTCTAAGAGTTTTAGCCAATTTAATCCTTGTAACAACTATAAGCAGGAGGAACTATTGTTTTCATTTTCCAGATGAAGAACTTTGTAACAGTGAGGTTAAATCACTTGTTCAATGTCATAGGCCTAACTAGTGCTAGAACTAATATTACAAAGATAGGCACAGTTTGGACCCCAAATCAGAGCTCCAATAACCAGGAAGTTAGAATACCTCTCAGATTAACCAACAGGAGTTGGGTTACTCCTATTCAAACCCCATTACTGAGAATCATTATGAATAGCAAAGGAGAAGTCAGACTAACAAAGTTTTCACTTCCTTTTCAGTGAAATTCTTTCCACTTGCTCTGTGCGACATCACCAGGTTCCTCACTATCTTCTGGTTCTGCCCCCCAGGCAAAATCTTCACTCAAGTCCTGCTTCATACTAATGGTATAAATGATTAAGTAACAGGAGTGTTTAGATATTAATCACAATCAGAGCGTTCAACCCAGCTTGAATTTTATGTATCAGTGTGCCTGAACTTAGCTGGTAAACAGTTCATTAAAATAAGATTTATCAAGAGCTGAAATTACACAAAAGGAAGCAATATCCCTTCCCCCAAAGGCTTATGGTCATTGAGAGGAAACAGGAAATGAAACTAGGAATGATCATGAAACCAAGGATGTAAGTTATAGATAATGATGGTTGCCTCTTGGAAAGGCACTTGGGGGAGTGAGGGTGGAATGCTGTAGGGAAGCAGCTGAGGAGGACTGTTTCCACTCCAAGTCTGTTTTATGCTGTTCTGTACTCTTGGAATTTTTCCCCATATGCATGTACTACCTATTCAAAAATAATTAGAAAAGTTTAAAACTCAATAAAACGTGACAAATCCATGTAGAGGTATAAGCAAAATGCTTTGAGAGTACAAGGAAGTAAAAAAGACAGGGACAAGGTATTAGTTTGCTAGGGCTGCTATAACAAAGTACCATGCATTAGGTAGCTTAAACAACAGAAATTTATTGTGTCAAAATTCTGGAGGTCAGCAGTCCAAGATCAGCATGTTCAGAAGTCTATGCTCGCTCTGAAAAAGTAGAGAAAGAGCTGTTCTAGGTCTCTCTCCTAGCTTCTGGTGGCCTCAGGCATTCCTTTGTTTATATACAGACCTCTTCTCTCTGTGCATGTCTGCCTTTGTGTCCAAATTCCCGCTTCTTATAAGTACACCAGTCATACTGGGTTTGGGCCCACTCGTTCGATCTCATTTTAATTTCATTACCTCTATAAAGACCCTGTATCCCAAAAAGGTCACATTCTGAAGTCCTGGGGGTTAGGACTTCAACATGTGAATTTAAGGGTTGGTGGAGCACAATTCAACCCCTCACAGGATGTGTAGGAATGCTTTCTGAAGAAGATGTATTCCTTCAATACTGTATAGTCAGGAAACCATTCTGAGGCTTCTTGTCTTAGAACACTCAATTTTTTCAAGTCCTGATAATAAGCAACCCCTTGACATTTCGATACAGTGGGATGAGACCACACAGACTGGGCTTTGAGGCGCACAGCTTGGCAAGTGGTAAGTGTAATACGTGACAGGCACATATTGAATCAGGGAGTCTGGTATCTAAGCGACAGGCAGCTTATGATGCTGTGTGCCCCAGTTCTGGCTCACTTCCTCCATGTAGCTACAAAATCAGAAAAGGCATATTGTTGAAGCTCGAAGGCTTAGAGGCAATCTCCACTCTAATGCTACTGATATTGCAGTTGGGGAAACATAAGGAGTCCCTGGTGGCTGATTCAACATGCACCAATTTCTAGAATTTTATTTTATAATCAAATAACGTATCCCACTGAAGACAGCGTTGCCTTGTGCAGAGACGAGATCATTTCAAAATCATGTTCAAGTTACGTTTATAATAAAAATTCAAGTTAAAGGAATGTTTTCTTTCTGGTTGACATTAAGAGTGTGACTTAAAGGTTGGAATGTTAAAGAATACAAGAAGTTAGAGAATAATCATGAAGACTGTTATATATCCATGCCAGATTATAGGCAAGTGTGGGTATACAATGGGTAGCCAAGATATTGCAATAGTGAGCCATATGGTCAGAAATTAATATGAATAAAGGAAATTTGAATTTTTAAAGTTAATGAGTATTGTGAGTAGCATTAAAATTAATAAGTGAATTAAAATTTATTATACATATTAAAATTAATATATGTTATATACATTAAAATTAATAAGTATTCTGAACATGGATACCAGTAAAAATAAGAAAATACAAATCAATTAAAAATCCATTAATATGTTTCTTAATAAATTGATCTGTCACAGAACATAGTAAAGTGGAATTTCAAGTCAGCTTGGGAAAAATAGGCTATTTGATTCCTATGTTGGTATATGTTAACATAATATAGTAACATAAACTGTTTGAAAGTTAAAGAAATTATACATGAAAAATATGAGTCCATTAAGGAGTCAAACTATGGATAAGAGTATACAAACACTTAAAACTTTCCACATCAATAAATTATAAAAATTAAAATCCAGAGAATGAACTAGGAAAAAATATTTACAACACATAAGAAAATAGCACATTTTAACAGAAAAATGCTTAAAGTAAATGAAGGACAATGTAAAAAAAAATACTACGTATACTAATTAGCAAATGAAAAAATTTAACTGCAACACTGATTAAGAAAATGCAAGCAAGGTAACTTTTTATACATAATGAACTGAGTAAGCATGGCGGACCCAACATTGGTTGTAGCACAGAAGGTATTTACAAACTGGTGCAACATTTCTGTGGGCCAATTTGGCAAGGATATCTTGAAATATCCTAAGTTTATCCAGAAAGAAAAGATCACGGATATCTGCAGTAGCAGATGTTGTCAGCACCCATCTCTATCCCTCTGGGTACACAAGCTGGTTTCCAGTGGCCAGCACTGGTCACACTCTGCCTGGGATATTTTTTGGGTAAGGAAGTGTGCCAGATCACACTGGAGGCTGGCAAGAAGTTCCAAGAAGTTAACACCCCTGGAAGGAGTTCTCAACTAATTATACACAGAAGTTAAGGATTCCTCAGCCTCAGGGGGGACAACAGTGAGGGGAGTTCAATATAGACCCGCAAAGGTCATGGTGGAAATGAGCCTCAGCTGCCCATTGTGGCAACCTGCTCGTTAATACCCCGTTTTGACTTTCTTCCCTTCCCTTCTCACTCCCCTTACTGATTCTGCTTCCCTTTCTGGATCACTCCCAAATAAGCAACCAATGCTCACTTCCTTATTTCCATGTCACCAAAGATATATGCAAACATTTATTGAAAAGGATATTCATCACAGTGTCATTCATATTACTGGAAAATGAACGTATCACATATTAATAACAATAATAATATTATATACTTTGATACAGTATATACCCACTAAAGTATGATAGAAGGGGGCGTGGGAAGGGGCAAATAGGCAGAGCACAGAGGATTTTTAGGATAGTGAAAGTACTCTGCATGATACCATAATGATGGATAATGTTATTATACATTTGTCCAAACCCATGGAACGTGCAACACCAACAGTGAACCCTAAGGTCAACTACGAACTTTGAGTGATGACGATGGTGAGCCAACATAGGGTCATCAAGTGTAACAAACGCACCACTCTGGTGGGGGATGTGAATAATTGGGGAGGTTTACTCGTGTGGGGGCATTACATGGGAAATCTCTGTAACTTCCCCTCAATTTTGCTATGAACTTTAAATTTCTCTAACAAATATAGTGTTAATAAAAACATATGATCTAAGAATATTTACTGTCTGGAGAAGGAAAGCAGTATCGTGGAATGTTAAATAGCAGGTTCTGGAATGAGACCTCATTTCAGGTTCTGATTCCAACAACTACTTGCTTCATGACTTCAAGCAGCACTTAGCCCCTTCAGTGTCTGCTCCCTCATATGAAAAATGAGTGACACTAGCATCTCCTAGGGTCATTATGAAGATGACATCTTAGCCCTATGCCTGGCACACAGTAACAATAATCATCACTGTCACCACTGATACTAAAATACATTAATATATTATAAAGTGTAAAATATGGGGGTGCCTTGGGTGGCTCAGTCAATTAAGTGTCCGACTCTTGATTTCAGCTTAGGTCATGATCTCAGGATCCTGCGATGGAACTCTGGGTCAGGCTCTGTGCTCAGTGGAGAGTCGGCTTGTCCCTCTCCCTCCTCTTTGACGCTTTCCCTATTCATGTGTACTGTCTCTAAAATCAATCAATCAATCTTCAAAAGTTTAAAGTAGGAGTTTAGGGGAGCTTGGGTGGCTCAGTGGGTTAAAGCCTCTGCCTTCGGCTCAGGTCATGATCCCAGAGCCCTGGAATTGAGCCCCGCATCGGGCTTTCTGCTCAGCAGGGAGCCTGCTTCCTCCTCTCTCCCTCTCTCTGCCTTCCTCTGCCTACTTGTGATCTCTCTCTGTCAAATAAATAAATAAAATCTTTTAAAAAAAATAAATAAAATAAAATATGAGTTTATAAAACAATATGCTCTATCATTTTAACACATAGGCACATGAAACATACATATAAAAATCTTCACACCCACTTATCTTTATAGACATAGAAAAAATGGGAAATAATATACAAAAAAATATTGCCTGCGCATGTTGTGTGATAAGACGGTGGATTTTTTCTATGTGCTTTTCTATATGTTTCTTATTTTTATGATTATTATTTTTTATATTCAAATGGCCAAAGTTAGAATGAATTTTATTAACAATTTTAAAGTGTGTCAAAAAGTTAGGTTAGCCAATGGGGCACCTGGGTGGCTCAGTGGGTTAAGCCTCTGCCTTTGGCTCACGTCACAATCTCAAGGTCCTGGAATCAAGTCCCGCATCAGGCTCTCTGCTCGGCAGGGAGCCCACTTCCTCCTCTCTCTCTCTCTGCCTGCCTCTCTGCCTGCTTGTAATCTCTCTCTGTCAAATAAACAAATAAAATCTTAAAAAAAAAAAAAGGCAGGTTAGCCAAATTTCAACACATAAAAACATAGCTTTTAGCCTATGGTTAGTCAATCCTTAACGATGAGTTCAGGGAAGAATACCAGTATTTGACCAACTCAATAACTCAATCTTTTTGAGAACTGAGGGTATATTCAGTCAGGAACCATTGCAGTTTTGACACTAGGTTTACATTATGGAGGACGGGTCTCTGTGTCAACAAAATGGAGTGTACTGTCACAGAGCCATGAAAACACAGACATTGCCCCAGGGTTGAACACCAAGACTCCAGAAACTGAGTGACATGGCTAGGACAGATAGTTGATCATTTAGGAACCTGCAGTGTTCAAGCATCAAGCAAGCAAAGAAGCTTACAGCATGATTCATAGCACCAAAATGAGTGAATTGCTTCCGAAAGAGTGATTTCATTTTCTCAAATAGTTCTGTACTTCTTCAGAATTTCTGATCCCATGAAGTTCAGACTAGGTCACGGTGGAAAATAAGTCCAGCTTCTCTTTGAGGCCTGCTAGGTTGATTCTCCTAGGATGTTCATGAATCCCCAGGGATCTTAGATTGGAGTTTGGTAAATACCTTCAACAACTTTCTGCCACTCAGTCATCTAACCAGTCAAAATAATCAAACATTCATGGTCAACTTCCACTCCTTCCAAATGACCCATAAATTGTCAAAGGTCAAAGAAAATCCATAATCTTGGTCACTTTCTGCATTGACTCATGCAATGAATTAATTTGCGACTATTACCATCTAAATTCTGTTGAATCATAAAAGAGAAGAAAACACTAAACTTCTCATTGGATTTGGAAAATAAAACATAAAACCTATTTCCTTTTTCATCATAGGTGCCCTACCTGTGGCCAGCGATTTCTACTTTTTCATTTTCGATTTAAAGCAAATTTCTTAGATTATTTTACTTGCAGCAAATGGTTAATATATGCTCAATTGAATACAGAATTTTTTTTTCTTGTGGAAAGCCTCAACCAGGCCAGACCTCTGTCAGTTTGCCACTAGGGTAACATGTTGAATGCCTCGGGCTAGGTGGGCAAGAGCTTGAGAAAAGACTGGAGATTAAGAAAGCAGAGTAGAGTATATAGTGAGTGTGAGGAGGAGGCTGGGGCAGAAGACTGACACTGTGCTGAACATGTCACCAAAGAGATTATGGGACCTGACAATTAACAAGTGCTCTTCTGACTTCAGCTGTCAGGTGTCTACTAGGAGGGGCCATAAAGTAGTGATCCTGCTCCTCACCAGCTCTAAAATTATGGTTTTTCAGCAGGATATGACCAATTTGGAGTTTGCAGAAGAAAGCAGGGAAAAAAAAAAATGAATGCATCTGTCAAACACCAGTGAAACAGAGGAGGGAGAAAGCAGGCTAAAATGAATCAATTCCACTGCTTCTAGGCGCAGGCTCTTTTGGAGGCATTGCCATAAGGTCGTGTCGCCAACCCCAGGAGACAGATCAACACCCATTACTTCACCAGCTTTTTCTTGACCTGCTGTGAGTTTGGCTGTGTACAAGGAGCTTGGGATGCCATTGTGGGCAGATAAAAAACTCTCACCCGCATGGAGTTTATATTCCAGCAGTAGAGACAGATTACACAAATTGTGATTTCATCACGATGCTCATAGGGGTTGTGAAGAAGCAGGTTAGAGTGCTTCGAGTAGGAGATCATGTAATGAGGCCTTGTAGAATATGGAGGTCATGTCAGGAAAGTTGCCCTTTTTTTAGACAATCATGTTTGCAATGAGATAGTCAGCATGAGTAAGCATCGCCTAAGCAGGCAGATGAAATGATGTGTATGAGGACCCAAAACAGAAAAGAACACAGTAAGTCCGAAGGACATTGTAATCCTTATGCTACAGAAGAGGCCTGGATGTCTACTTATCTCTGAGGTCACTTGTCTCAAGTCTAGCTGTTGGGGGTGATGTTTAATATCAGGGCTATTTGAGTTTGGAGATTTTTAATTTTTCCTGATAAAGTGTGCCTGGTTTCTCTTTGGGAAGACTTCATCTACTTCTTCGAGTCAGGGTTTTGAAGTGGCCCCAAAATGTACACAGTTTGAGTCTCCACCTGTTGGAAGAAGAGCTGATGACACAAATGCATCCTGGAAAGGGTTGTCTGAGGCTGAGCAAGGTCGTCTTCCAGGAATCCCACAGCAGGAAGAACTGGTAAAGTGTTAGACAAAGAGCTTTATCTTTCTTGTGCCTGCAAAGATAGGTCGAGGAAGTATTCCTGCATCTTATAAAGCTCGAAGGAACACTGGGCATTATTGTTTACATTGTGCGAAAGATCTCCATTCTGACTTATTTATGGTCTTGGAAGTTTCTAGTTACTGCTTAACGACACTTCTAACCAACTCTCAACGTGCCAAGTTGATTATAGTTATTATTAAGCTGAAGGTTAGGAAATTGCTCGTAAGAAACCTGCATCCTGTCATGAACCAAAGCTGTACGTATTTGTCCCAGTTCTTTCTCTGAGTGCAGATAAACATTTCCCCATGTCAGGGGGTTGTTCAACATTTCAATGGCCTGGTGGGATGCTCTTTTGAGCCCAGAGGGCAATTACTAAAACTTAAGGTAAGTGGGGAAGCAAACAGAAGACGTGATTGCCAGTCCAAACAACTGAGGTCCAGGGGACGGCTTAAGTTGTGCGTTAAGTATAATCTTTCAGCTTTGACAAGAAGGTAAGGTGACCAGTAATTAGCCATTCAAGGCGAACCCTGAGCAGCGTGACTGGGGTGGGAAGTAGGCGGCTGCCCGGCCCACAGTTTCTTGATTTGAGAGCTTTGCAGGCAGGAACTCATCTTGAGCCTAATAAAATGATTTGCTGGAGTGAAGTTGTTTGTTGATTTGTCTTTGAATATGTGCATTTTTACTCTCCCCCCACCCCCCCACCCCGATATTGGCAGAGATGGAAAAGGGTACTAGCTCTACCTAAACAATCTACAATGAGGCCTTGGAAAGACAAAAACTGGTATGGCTCATCGTTTATGGCCTCCTGCATATCCTCCCCAAGCTGGCAGAGACAGATCTCTGGTAGCTGTCAGGGAATCCTTCCCATCAGCAAGGCATTCAACAAATACTTAAAATAGGTGTAAATCTCAGTCTATAAATTCATGTGTTCAAGAAACAAGAATATTTTAGATTTCCTTACATCAAATTAAATTTGGATTCTGAGTAACCAGCCCACCAAGCTGGCAGGAAATTTAACCCAGCCATGCTGGGACTGCTCCCACGCCCCACACACTGAGATTCTACAAAAGTCTGGGCTTACGCAGGGTAGAAGCGTTGGGAAGACTCCTCCAGTATTTGTCATCCGTCTACACTGGCTAGTGTTGAGATCGCAATTCTCACCAGTGTACATGGCCCAGCCAGGTTCCACCTCTGCTGATTCCGGGGGCCACATGGAGGGTGAGACTCTCTGGGGAAGTGAGGAGACCTGCTCCAGGGGTCTAACCTACTTCTGGGCACACACAACCCTCCCCTCTGAGTGGAGCCCCACAACTCACCATAGCCACAAGGCTGTCCTTCCTCCCCAGCCTTCTTAACTCATCCTTTTAAAAACAGGCTTTCTGGGGTGCCTGGGTGGCTCAGTGGGTTAAGCCTCAGCCTTTGGCTCAGGTCATGGTCTCAGGGTCCTGGGATCGAGCCCCACATCGGGCTCTCTGCTCAGCAGGGAGCCTGCTTCCTCCTCTCTGCCTACTTGTGATCTCTCTCTCTGTGTCAAATAAATAAATAAAATCTTAGGAAAAAAAAAAAAGCAGGCTTTCTCCTTTCTTGCCTTAAGCAAGAAATAACAAGCCTGACTACATGTTTGAAATGAAGAGAAAGTGAAAAACATAAGAAAAGCAAACACGATTGAATTCACCAGTCAGCTCTCTGTGTGTGTGTGTGTGTGTGTGTGTGTGTGTGTGTGTAGGCGGGTGGGTGGGCAAGTGTGGGTGTCTCGTGGGTGTGGGTGTGTAGGAGGGGAGGTGGGGGCTGTGAGGTGAGGATCTCACAGATTCAAAATCCCGGTTTTATATTGACTGGTGGCAGCAGTCCAACCCTGTGCAAAATATACACTGGAGTTTGAAAACCGCTGAGTTAAATCAAAAGAAGTATTAGGTAGAAGCCAGACGTGAACAGTGGAAAGAACACCCAGAGGCAGAGTCCCAAGTCCTTGAAGGAGAATGATAGAGACGTGAGCCGGATGCAAGACTGTGATCAATATGCTGCATGTTGAAAGCCCAGGGACACAAGATCCTGCCCTTGTGCCTTCCGAGACTTTGGGGTTGACAGATCGAGAGCCACAGGTGTAGAGTATGTGCTCTCCTCTTCCACCTCTG
This sequence comes from Mustela erminea, assembly GCF_009829155.1. Lineage (NCBI taxonomy): Eukaryota > Metazoa > Chordata > Mammalia > Carnivora > Mustelidae > Mustela > Mustela erminea. The sequence continues at coordinate 29,641,933 of NC_045627.1, read as the reverse complement.
CCCTAGGATAACCCCTAGACTCAGCATAATGTATTTGTACTGTGGGTGTAACCACTCCCCGTCCATGGAAAAAGGCAGCCATGATGGTTCTGCTACAAATTTTGTAGGGGCAAAAACGCTCTTCCCAATCTGTGGGAAGAGCTCCCCAAATGAGTGGAAGCAGCCTCCATTAGAGACTACCCCCACTATACAGTCACAGCGCCTCCTAGCCCAGAGAGTCCCAGTAGTACCCAATCCCCAAACAATCATGGGGCTGGCTCCACTTCTGGGAAACCTGCCAGCTCCCCAACCTGGAAAGTGTACTTTTGCTTTAATTAACTGCTTTGAGTTTGCTACTTCCAGGTGTCTTTATTTGAGCGTGGATACCTCATAAATTTTCTCATGGGGAATCCGAGGACTGAGACCTCCATTCACACAACACAGACTCTCCCACCAGTAACAGAAGGAACAAGAAGAAAGTCTATTTTCAGATGTCTAACTCAAACTCCTAGTAGTAAAAAGAAGATGGTGGAGAATACAAAAGATTCAAAATGCCAAACTTACACCATTCTGAATTAATATAGCCTTAATACATGTTGATTGGTTTGCTTATTAAAAGAATTTAGATTTTTTTTTGCAGGGATTCAATTCTAATTTAATTTTTTGTAAGTTTTCCCCCTTTTCTTTTGTGTTCTGTAGTTTTACTATGTATGGGTTATTATTTTCTCCTAATCCTATTAAGAGTACTTGTAGACACTGTTCAATCCCAGGATTGCCTTTCTTCAACTCTGGAAAATTTTACAGTCAGCTGTTAATTTAATCAGGACCGATGTGACTTTATTTCAATAAGTTATCCTTGTTGAGCAGCTACATCTGAGGCATGGTATTTACTGGAATGGGATAGGGTCGGCGGGGACGAGTATTTGCATGCCAAAGGAGAAGATCCCTGAGTGGAACTGTGCTACAGGACCAGAAAGATATTTGGTCCTTGTTCCTGGTTCCTGGTCCACAGAGTTCCTAAAACCCTTGGGGTTTCCTAAGGAATTTGAGTGTCTTTTGTTATTCATATAAGCCCTTTCGGCACACTTCAGTTTATGCTAGTGAGGTGACTGAAGGTGGGGCCCCTAGATAGCTTCAAGATGAGGCTGGTCACCAGAAAGACCAAATGATTAGAGGGCTGGAAAGTAAATGCAAGAACTCTTGAAAACGGATGAGCTTCCAGGTTGGTAAAGACATGAGGGAGCTGGAAAGTTTAGCATACCTGAAGAGGGCCTGGAAGCTCTCCCCCCATCTCTTCCATCTTGCCCCTCCCCCCATCTCTTCCATCTTACTATACATTTTAGAATAAACCAGTAAACATAAGTAATGTTTCCCTCAATTATAGCGAATTATCATACCTGAAGAGAGGGCCATAGGAACCCTGATTTATAGCTGGTCCGTCAAGGGTACAGGTGACAAGCTCCACTTGAGATTATCATCTGAGGTGAGGGCGGCCTTGCAGGACTGAGCCCTTCTCCTAGAAGTCAGAATTGGGTTAAATTTGTAAGCCACCCAGTCAGTCTCTGCCAAGAATTAGAGGTTTGGTGTGAGGAAATGCCTACATATGTGGTGACCAAGAGTGAAGGGTTCTGAGTCGAGGGTCATTAGCAAATGAGAGCAGTGGAGTTTTCCCTCACAGGAATACTAGAAGGAAGACCAAGGCAGGGCATCACAGCCAAGTTCTTCTCTGAAGAGGTGGATGCAATTTGCTTGTCTCCATTGTAAAAATATTCAAAGGTCTTCTTTCTTCAGACAGGATCTTACTCAAGAGTCCAACACATGAAGCAGTGGCATTCCTCTTTCTCTTCAGCCTGCTGCAGCCCTCAGATTCCAGAAACACCCCTGGAGCAATGACAGACTGAGCTAACTCTGCCAGCTCTTCCACTGCTGGTTTTGTGGCCCGTGAGTGATGGAATATCCTGTGGAGGCTAACAAAACTGACTTTTAACGAATCTGGTCTTCCACTGTGGAAAAGTATATTTGTCTCTGAGGCCTACCTCTATCATAGTTCCAGAGCACCAATTCTAGAGGACTCTGTTAGTTATGCAGATGTGACTGTGTCATTGGAGGAAAGCTTGGGTCTCTCTTTGGGCTGGAGGAGGTGGTTGGGTCTAAACTTAGAGGCACAGGAAGACCTTTGGATGACAGAGAAGATTTGCAGGCAATGACTTGAATTGTTTGACTATGAATTTTTAATATGAAATAGAATTTTGGTAGACATACCCTCAGTTCATCACAAGTTCTACCATTCCCAACTGCCTTACACATGGCTGGATTCACGTATTTACGGTACCTGCCTGATCTGTTTGGCATCTGTGTTCATGGACCCCAGGGCCTACGTGGGAAGTTGGCACTCCCTCTGGATTTATCTAAATCAATGAGGCAGAGAATCCTCCCCACACATTCCATATTCTCCTTTGACCAGTATTCTCTACTTTGTACTCCCCTCTCTGACCCCCACCATCAAAACTAATCTCTATTATCCCCATTAGCCTTATTTATACCTCTCTTAGAGTGTAATACAATCAGTATCATATTACCATTTTGTATATATGTACTATTACTCATTAAACCCTATTTCCCCAGACACCTGGACAATGCCATGTCTTCATCAAATGCCCAATAATTATTCTTTGACTTGTTCTTAGTTTTAATTAGCTCTACCCACCATAGTGTCTAGAACAGAACCATTGTCATAACTTCTAATGCCATTATACCTACCTCTACGGATATGGCCTCTTGCAAGTGTTTTTGGGGCATAGGGAAGAGGACAAGACCGGGGCAGATCACTCATTTGAGGTGATACTTATCTGAAAGAAACATAATGTAAAACAAAAGAAAAGTGTAGAATACGATGGATTCTCATTTTTAAAAGAGAAATGAGCTCCCGCCTTGCTGCTGAAAGAGTGAGAGGAACGAGAATGAGTGCTTCCGTAGGGAAAGCAATTGTTTGCTATACCCCTCCAGTCTTGTATGGGCTCTGATGGGTTGCTGGTTATTATAACAACACAAGCCAATCCCTCTACCCAGATGATGGTCCTACCCGACCTCCCAGACCAGTTTGGAACAGCAGACAAGGTTCAACAGTGCTTCTCCAGCTATGAAGTAGGAAGAAGGGTATCACCACCGTGAATGGAGCTAGTGTGTAGAACGAATAGATAGATCATAGCAAAACCACAAGTAGTGCTATGCTACATTCATTTAAATAAAGAAAGCCGACATATTTTCCGAGGCCGGAAACAGAAATGGCATTAATGTGCTGTTAATTATCATCAGGAGTATATCTCTTTGACTTTTTATTCAGTTGAAATTTTTGTTATCACATATTAAAAATTATATACTTCTTTGCATTTCCCTAAATATTTTAATTGGTATATTTTAGTCTGGATGTGTGTACATTCTCTGTTACCACCCATCTGGGTGTAATTTTCCATAGTCTCCCCTGACGATCTGCATTTTCTCCTTCAAGTCCCTCCTCTAAACCCACTTCTGTGGATCTTGCCTTCACATTATGCCATTAAAAGCTCCAGCTGGAAGGAAGTGCCTCTGAATGGAGTCCAAGAGAAGAAACAAAGAAAATGGAAACCAGATGCCATTTAAGTCATCCCCGTGTGAGTCATCATTCTCTCCTGGAAAGTGTCTATCCGAATGATGTGCATCTCTTCTATCTGAAGCCCACCAGACAGAGAGCCTTCCTCTTACTCTCTGTGTGTTTTAGCCATCCTCGGTAGACCTAGAGATTCTGAATATCATTGGCATACAGTAAATATATACATAGTCCTACTAATAGATATTTGCTGGATTTTAGATCCCACATAAAACAGCTGTTTCCTTCCTGGGTCACTCACCCACTCTAATTGGGGGTTCCTTGCTACCCTTCCTCACCAACCTCCCTCAGGACTTGAAGTAAAAGCTCTAGTTTGAAAAGGCATGGCTTAGAATTGCTCAGGATTAAAAACTAGCAAACAAACGATGACAACAACACTTTAACCTCCAGAGGTTAGAATCAATTGATTTTCATGTGTACCATTTCCTGCTTTTCAATGCCAACTCAATTTAATTTCTGTGTAATAGATCATACCATCCCTAAAGTTGAAATCTGAATCATTCATTCATTTGGATAGCAAAACAAGCAAGCCAAAACCCTGTTAATTTTATTTAAAAGAAAAAAAAAAGGAGTAAAAAGAAATTCCCATTTTCCCAGGGTGACTCTGACAAACAACTTTTGAGACTCTTTGAGAACAGTATCCGATCAAGCCAGTGGCAAAATAGGCAAGATCCAATTTTGTTTTAAAAATTCTATCTACAATATTACGTGTGTGTGTGTGTGTGTGTTCAAGACTGAGCACATGCATTTTTCTATATTCTCAAAATTCTGCTGAAGAGTCAGCAAAACAAACAAATGGATAACCGGAGATAAAAAGGGGACAGTCTGCTGAGATTTGAGAATTTTCTGTAAGATGGAAAGGAAGTGAATGGTACTGATGGCCAAAGCAGAAGAGAGGAAGCAGCGTCCCAGGTTTACTCAAGAGAAGGTTGTAAAACGGATAGAGATATTCTTTCTGAAGAAGCCTTGGGGGAATCTCCACACTGGGCATTAACACAGTCCCAGCTCTGAATTGGAAAAGGAGCCCAAAAGGTTGTTCAGAGACCAGCTGTATCATCTGGCCTTTCTCATTCTTCTTCGCCTTTCTATGCATGCAAATAGGCTGGCAGGAGAAGACTCGGAGACTTCACTTGCTCCCTGGGTTCTCCCCTATGAAGAAAATAAGATTGCTACCTAGACAGAACTAAGGCCTTTCGTATGGGTATTTGGTGTTCCTCAGGGAAGTTCTTTGGTTTTGGTGTTTTGGTAGGATAAAGAACACCATCTGCATGATTCCCTAATACCCTAATATCCTAAAGGGAAGTTTGTCCATTGAAGTTTGTCCATTACACAGGTGGTCTCCACCTTTAGAGAGATATGCTGATTGAGGAAACATGCTTCGCCAGTGGCAGAGAACTTAACTACCTACACCAAGCCACCTTTGTTAATCACATAGTCTTTCCTTCCTAAATAGACACAAGTATCTTATATGATCAAGGTGATTCAAGTGGGCGGTGTGGACTGAAGAACTCATGAGTATGAGGTCTGGGGATACAATCTAGAACCAAAGTCTCAAGAAACAGAGTTTAAAATATTGTTTAAAGTCATAATCATGTGGTCAGCCATCTCCCAATCATTTCCTCTCTGTGTGGCCAGTAGAACTCTGATCTTTCGCAGGGGGTAAACATACCTCTTCCACTCTTGGGCTACATGTTTTGGGTGAATCTGAATGCAAACTCTATCTCCAGGATGGACTGTGGACCTAAGACCTAGGCCAAATTGTATGACCCAGGCCCTTGGCCACAGTTACTGGTTTTGAAATAAGCAAGTCAAGCTTACCTGCTTATAAATATTCCCTCCCTCCTTCTCACTTCTATGGGAAGAATATACTTCCCCATTCTGTTGATTTTGGGTGCAGTCATGGGACTTTGTTTAGCTAATGGGATATACTTATGTGGCTGCTCCTGGGCCTCTGTCATCTCTAGGCCCAGGAAAAACTTGAGAGGCACATGGAGCATCCCTGAGCTATCCCAGCCCTGAGGTGTGAGAGGTCCCAACCAAGATCAGCAGGGTCACTCAGCCAAGCCCAACCTAGATCAGCAGACCTCAGCCACATGATTGTAAGATACATGATTGCTGTACACCACAGAGACTCTGTGTGTGTGTTTGTGTGTGCACTCAGCATTACAGTGGCCACAGTTAAACAGCACAACAGTAAAGGCTTATGCATTCTTTCCCGCTAGTCTAGACTCTACGAGGATCTGAAGTTACAGCTCCTGCAGCTGTGGCCACCATGAAGGATTTGAGAATGAAGCTTCCAGACCAAGGAGAGCTGAGCTGGACTCAAGTCCGGCTCCCAGTGTTTGAGCTCTGAATGCAGCCTCCCGAATGGCAGTGCTGCCTCTAATCTTGGAATTTATATGAGCCATAAAATCCCCTTTTATTACTCAAATCAGGTTTATTGGGCTCTTTTTTCCCACTTGCAATCAGAAGAATCCTAACTGATATGAAAACTAAAATAACCAATGCAAGTTAGACGGAGAAAAAGATGTGGGGGAGGGGCCCACAAATGAATTGCCCATCTTGCACGGTGCAGTCAATCCAATGTCTCAATCAAGAGATACAAATAGAGGCATGTTTTCCGGACTTAAAAGTAAGGGAAGGGACTAGCATCAGAAACAAACAAAGGTAGTTTATCCATCATTGCTGGTCAGAAAGTATGACAAAGGGATGAGGTGTCCATTTTTTTAAATCTTCTATCGATCTGTGCAGCCCAATGAATGCTACTAGCCATGGTGGCTATTCAAATTTAAATTAATTAAAATGAAGTGAAATGTTAAATCCAGCTCATCATTCACAATAGCACAATTTCTAGGGCTTAACACCACAGGTATCTATCTGGTGGCTTCTTATTGGACAGGGCAATTGTAGACTATTTTCGTCATCACAGAAAGTTCAGCTGGACAACACTAGGGTAGTGTCATGTGTCACTATGTAAAGTCAATCAATCAAACAACAGAAGTTTAAATACCATACGACTCATAATTGTACCATAGGGCTTTAAGAGTATAATTCCTGGGTATAAACTGCCGAGCGCAAATCCCAGCTCTGACACTTGCAAATTACAGAACCTTGGGCAAGTTACTGATCTTTCTGTATGTTAACTCCCTTACTTGTAAATGGCAAAATACACACAGACCAACTTTACAGTGTTGTTGTGAGTATTAAATAAGCTAAAATATAATGAACTATTATATATGTTGTGCTTATTTTTTAAGATTTTATGTATTTATTTGAGAGAGAGAGAGCACAAGCCGGGGGAGCAGCAAAAGCAGAGAGAGAAGCAGGCTTCTCGCTGAGCAGTGAGTCCAACTTGGGGGCTCAATCCCAGGACTCCAGCATCATGACCTGAGCCGAAGGCAGATGTGTAACCAACTGAGCCACCCTGGTGCCCATACGTTGTGCTTCTAAGAGTGCCTAGCATTTAGTGAGCACTCAGTAATTATTATTTTGTATTTGTTATCCTCTTGTAAGTTAGATTTTATCTTCCCAAATGTGCATCTTTTATATAAACTATATGTATATATATGAGATTTAGATATCAGTATTTATATATAATATGTAATATTTTGTATTTTGTATGTGGCATATGTACCTATATCCTATCTCAGCTCCAGTTCATGGGATATAAATGCTTTCATTTTCTTCTTTATACATTTCTGTATTTTCCAAATATTTATACCGATCACATATTGTCTCTAGCATCAGGAAAAAAAAAAGGGTTTTATTTTTAAAGATACCAACATATTTTGAGATGAATAACATGCTTCATCTGGATCATTTGCTTTTCTGATTTGGTCCACAGGGGCCCATTATATAACCTCCATCATTAGTCAATCAGGGCTCGGTGACCTCTTCCCTGGATGATTACAAAATCATCCTGGCTGGTCCCCTCCCCCTGGCCAGCTCCACGCCAGCTTTCCCGTCTCTCCCCATCCACCACACTGACCACACCCCCCTGCTTCAAACGTGTCAGTGCTCACCCATCCTTTACAAGTGCCCGGTCCAGGACCTGACCCGCTGGAGCCTTCCCATTCTGATCTGGCCTGCCTTTCCAGTCTCCTTCTACCCCCAATGGCATCCAAGTCCCTCCCCATGGGCTATAAGGGGGACCATTCTTCTGCACCTTTCCCATCTAGGAAAGTTCCATTTATTCTGCCAAGACCCAGCTAACGCCAGCCTTCTGGGAAGGTTTTCCAGGCTCCCAGGGCAGTGTCAGAGCTCTCACGTCAACGGGCCCCTCTGACTCACAGCCTGGTCTACTGAGCAGCAACCATTAGCTTACCTTCTTGGCTCGCCCTCATTATGGGCTCCTCGAGGGGGTGGCATCTTTTCCCTCCAGTGTGGCAACCCAGAGATTGGGTCCAAACTGTACTCAGTCAACAGCTCTTGCACAGATACATTCAGGAAGAAATCATTTTTTAAAAATAACTTCTATTGTCTTACCAAAACAATAAGAGTCCATGGTAGAAAAATTAGGAAAATTTAGGGTCCATCAAAGGCAGAGAATGTAAAGCACGCATAATGCCGCCTCTCAGTAACACTTAACCCCTTGGTAAATTCCGTAGGCTACTCTAGAGGTTCTCAAACTTCCTGAGTTCATGGCACTCTTAGTGTACCAGTAATTTTTTTTTCTGGTACTTTAAACCCATAGAAATTATGTTTATTATGCAGTTTGGTCCCAACAACCTAATTGTAGTAGTTCACACCGTGTCCAGAAGGGTCACTGTGATTCTCTTGAAATTTTGAAATACCCTGTGAGGTCCATGTGAATTCCCCACAGTGGCCTAGGGTGCCTTGGCATGCAGTTTAAGAACCACTGGTCTACATTTTCCAAAAGGATCTTTTAAAGCAAAATACTCTGTTATATTATACAAACTGTTTTGTTAGCGTGTCGTTTCTAGTTAATAACAAGTAAAAAATAATTTCCCTCTTGGTAGTGCTTATCTAACAATATCTAATATTTGATGAATACCTAAATTGTTTCTTATGAGGGAGATATAACACTATAGCATTATCTTCATGAAGACACTGAGGCACTGAGAATTTAAGAAACTTGTCTCATGTCCCACAGCTAGTAAGTAGGCCAACCAGGTTGTTAACCCAAGACATCAGGTCCTAGAATCCCTACTCTTAACTACCTTCCTCTAATGCCTTTTAACATTCACAGCCTCATTTCAGGCTGTGAAATGTGCCATTCAAGATGGAATGATATTCCATATTCTATTATAATTTGTATACTTATAACTTATTTTACCAAATCCCAAATATTAGACATTTAAATTATTTCCAGTTTTTTACTGTTCTCAAGAACCTTGAAATGAACAATTATTCTCTGCATGCTTTTTGTCTATTTCCTTGGGGAAAAATCTCTAGGAGTAGCATTGTTTTGTCAAACGGTAACATATGCAAACTTCAAGGTGTTTGGTATATATTATCAAATTATTCTACCAGAGAAGTTGGATAAATATCTATTCCATTCACTTTTTTCTCACCTTCACTGAGTATTTTCATTATTTAAAAAGAAAAAAAAAAGCATTACCAATAAATTAAGGGGAAAAGTTGTAGCGTATTGTTATGTTAATTTGCACTGCTTGATGTCTAAGGAGGTTGAGTGTTTTTATCTTAAAAACCAGAATTTATTTTTTGCTTTAGAAGAGGCAAAACCTTAGAAGCAAGATGGCAGCTGAAACATGGTTGGGAAAGCCCCTCATTGGCTCTGTGTGGGTTCCATTCACATTCACTTCAAACTACTCCACAACCCATGTCCCATGTTGCTGGGCCAGGGGAAGTGACGCTTGCTGGAACACGTGGTCTACATTACCCAACACGTCATTATTTCTGCATTCTAGTTCGCCTGAGGCAGGAAAACATACTCTCCTCTTAGAAACACTGCCACGACAAAGAATGGGTTTATGGAATGGTAGACAATGGGAGACAAGGATTTAGGGGATCTTGGGCCCAGTTCTGCTGTGACCACAGCAGAATCATTTATCATCTGTTAGTTTCAACTCATCTACTAAAATGACTGGTACTTTCAAACTTTTCACAGAAATAGTTCAAAGATACCAGAATGTGAAATTCGTTCCCAGGGTTAGTACCTGGGATGTATTGACCCAAAAAGATTCCTTGCAGATGTAAGGTTTCTCTCTTCTTTAAAATTCAGGCCCAGGGCACCTGGGTGGTTCATCAGTTAAGCGTCCGGCTCTTGATTTCGGTTTGGGTCACCATCACAGGGATGTGAGATGGAGCCTTGCACCGGTTTCCAGGCTGGGTGTGGAGTCTGCTTGAGATTCTCTCTCCCTCGACCCCTGCCCCCCCCGCAAAAAAGAAAATTCAGGCCCAAACTGCCTTCTCCTCCATAAGATCTTGGTGTTTTTAATAGATAAACATGCTTTGCTTATTTGTTCTCTTTGTCTGTTGTTTTTTCTCACAATATGGGGAGATGTGCCATAATTTCATATGTAGCTTCGAGGACCCCAACACAATGCCATGTACTCCACTTTGAGAATTTTTCCCAAGACTCCTTCAACCTTCGTCAGTATAAGTCTAGAGAATAAGATCTGCTTTTTTTTTTTTTTTTTTAAGATTTTATTTATTTACTTGACAGACAGAGATCACAAGTAGGCAGAGAGGCAAGCAGGGCAGGGGGAGGAAGCAGGCTCCCAGCTGAGCAGAGAGCCTGATGCGGGGCTCGATCCTAGGACCCTGAGATCATGATCTGAGCCAAAGGCAGAGGCACCCAGGTGCCCAAGATCTGCTTTGTAGTTAACAGAGAAATGCAAGTTCATTATTCTGAGTGACGGTTAATTTTCCTAGAAGGATCAGCGTGTTTCCTCCCCAACAAGTTTCTTGGTTCCTGACACAGAGCTGATCCTTCTGGTCAGCCTAGACCATAACTGATCATCACTGAATAGTTAAGTCCATATGCTAAAATCACTACTACCATTAATATTCCCACCTTCATCCTGAAAGCAACACACAGCTTTCTCATATAACTTCTTCCTTTCTACTCTGAACCTGTTTCATGATGGGAGTAATACGATGCAGTAGGGAGAAACGCCATTCTTGGCATAGAGATATCAAGGCTGACATCTTAGATCTTGGGCAAATCACAACTTCCCTGAAACTCAGTTTCTGGACTGATAATATAGACCTGACAGGTGTGTGGTGAGGAACAGATAAACCTTGGGGCGAGGGGCAGGTAGGATTTTTATTTTTAAAAACCCATCCTTAATCCATAGTGAAGAACAGATTACTTAAGCATGACAATCCTTCAGTTTGGAATGTGGGTCGTTGGGAATTTTGTTCCAGCTCTAAGAAGACAGAAGGCTCAGCTGGGCGCTGCTGCTGATCTGCCTAGACAGGTTCTCACCAGACACAGGTGAAACGGCTCTCAGAAACAATGATGGGCATTGTTGAGCTGGGTGGGGCAAGATAGGGAACGTCGGTAACCACCCGTGAACCTTAGCCAAGCCCCTGTGCAGCAAGCAAAGCTGTTTCTCCTGTGATTCCATTTTCTGATTAAGAAGTCATGTTAAGCTCTAAGATTTTAAACTCCCGAGGCATCGAAGCCTCTAAGCGGTCCAGGGGCAGGCAGCAGATGCCTCAGCTGGCCACAGGGAACCAAGGCCAGAGCCCTGCCCCAACTTTCACGATTCTGCAGCCACCAGCACTCACCCTCACCCTCCACCGAGCCAGTTGTGTTAGGGAGGAGTAGAAGCCAAGCTTCATCTCACTGCCAAGCCTTGAAGACCCTGGAGGCTAAATGAGACAGACTAGCAACTAGCAGCTCAAATTGAGCAACTCGAGGGAGGAGGCAAGCACGAACGGGGACCATAAGCAAAATAACGCCAATAGCGGTTGGCCGAAAGAGAGCATCAGGACCCATACCGGAACAGGTGGGAAGTAAGAAGGGCGCAGGAAGAAGCAATGGCCGCCCCTCCCTCGATCTCCCGTGTATGGGAGCGCTCCCCGTGTCGCCTGCCCAATCTGCAGCTACTGCTTCTCTGGTACTTCCTGTAGTGCCAGAAGCGTCACTTGGCACAGGGATGGATGAGCTGGTCGGTCTCAACGCTGAGCAGTGAGCGGCTCTCCTCAGTCGGAGAAAACAATGAGAGAATGTCCAGATGTGATGAGTTTCCCCTTGTTCCCGAAATAAGGGTTTGTTTTAGAAAAGACCCTTGTCTCAACTACATGCAGTGAATGGAGGGAAATGATCTTTGTATCATGAGAGAGTGTACGTGTCTTAAGGTAGAACGAGGCACACATATTCATCTTATTTACCAAGAACGGTATCTAAGTCACCCTTACTGCAACTAGTTTCCCCAGACTGGTTTCTTGCCGTCTTTAGTTACCTGCGTGTGCTGTGTCAGCTGGTCCTCTGTTACTGGGTTTGTGTTTGTTCATTTATTTCTTTGTTGAGGTATTTGGGTTTTGTTGTTTTGTTTCTTTGTTTTTCCTTCTCCTGACTTCATTTAGAGAGGTGCAGAATGGCAGAGTCGTGGTTAAGAGGACAGCCTCTGTGGAGAGGCTAACATCAGTCAAACACCCAGCTCTACCCTGCAGGGCATAATTTGCCATTTTCATTTACAAAATGAAAGTGCAGGGCTCTTTGTGCACAAATGAGCACGGATTTCAAGACAGTGAGGCCCCTGGGTGGCACAGTTGGTTAAGCATCTGACCTGATCTTAGGGTTGTGAGATCGAGCCCTGTGTCAGGCTCTGTGCTCTGTGTGGAACCTGCTTAAGATTCTCTCTCTGCCCCTCCCCTGGCCTCTCTCTCTACCCCTCTCTGAAAAAAAAGAAAGGAAGGAAGGAAGGAAGGAAGGAAGGAAGGAAGAAAGAATGAATTTCAAGATAGTGACCTCCAAACATTAAACCAAATATGGAGCTCTTATGACCACAGGCCAGTGTGACTTCTCCTGTCACATGTCCATGAAGCCAGCCCTGCAGTCCCACACTAACTGTGGAACTTGGAAATGTCACTCTCATATCCTCAATCTTCTTACCTTTAAATTGGAGACAATAACAGTATTTAGGTTACAAGAGCTGTGGAATGATTGAATCAGATGATATTTGTAAAGTGCTTTGTACAGTGCCCAGCACATGGCAAGCGTTAAACATTATCAGCTGTTGCTACCGACCATAACTGCTGGTATCATAATGGGCTTCAGAACCTCCATTAAAACAATGAGATACCACTACATGCCTATTACGATGGCCAAAGTCTGAAGCACGGACAACAGCAAACACTCACAAGAGTGTGGAGCAATGGGAACTCCCGTTCCTGGCTGGTGGCAACGCAGAAAGGTACAGACGCTTTGGAAGACAGTTTGGTGGTTTCCTGCAAAACTAAACATGCTCTTACCACACAATCCAGCAGAGCCAACAATCACACTCCTCATATTTACCCAAAGGAGCTGAAAATTTATATTTACCCAAAAACCTGCACATGGACATTTACGGCTTTATTCATAGTTGTCAAAATTTGGAAGTGGCCAAGATGTCCTTCAGTAGGGGAACGGGTAAATAAACCACACTACATCCAAACAATGGAATATTACTCAATGCTGCTCGAGCCACAAAAGAGAAATGGTGGAAATTTAAATGCATATTACAAAGTGAAAGAAACCAGTCTGAAAGGCTGTGTACTGCATGACAGCAACAATATGCCATTCTGGAAAAGCCAAAACTATGGAGACCGTAAAAAGATCAGTGGTTGCCAGGGGTTACAGGAGAAAGGGAAGAATGCATAGGTGGAACACAGAACACTTTTAGGGCAGTGGAAATACTCTACGTGATACCACAACGATGAATTCTTTCATTCTACATTTGTTCAAATCCATAGAATGTACAAGACCAAAAGTGAACCCGGAGGTTAACTGTGGATTCTGGATGCCAAAGACTTGTTAGTGTAGGTTCATCAGTTGTAACAAATATATCGGTCACTCTGATAGGGGATCTTGATAAGAGGGGGCTATGCATGGATGAGGACAGGAAGTGTCTGAGCTACCTCTGTACCTTCCTTTCAATTTGGTGCAAACCTAAAACTGCTCTAAAAAAACAAAACAAAGTCTTGTTAAAAAATAAAGCACCTCAATATCCAAACAAAACGAGGAATCAGGGCAACCATCATGTAATGGGAGACATTCACCACTACACTCTTTTTTATTTTTTCACCACTACACTCTTTTCTCTGCTTCTCTTTGAATTATCTGAACAAGAAAGCTTTAACATAAATTACGCAAATAATTACTTTTATCATTCCCATTCACTTTGGCCATGAGCTGATCTGATCAGATAAAATTTAATATGAAGCTGTAAAAATATAAAGGTCAGATGTTCTACATAAAAGGAATCAGGTTAAGACACAAAAGAGTTGAGGAGCTAAGAAAATCTGGAGATTTGAAGAGCACATTTCAGGGGACAGTGCAAAGGGAAAAGGTGCTAGTGACAATTTGGGGATGACCGTCATTTACTGTCACTTTGGACAGACCTCAGAAATAAAAGCCTACATAAAAATTCTGTCCTTTCAAAGAAAAGTTGGAGGTTGAGGAGGAAACTGTTTTAATTAAACTTTTGTATTATGAAATATTCCAATGGTACGTAAAAGTCTATGATGAATTGAAGCACTAATAATGGACTTACCTCATAGTTTGAGCAAATCTTGTCTTTATATATTTGCTTCAGATTTCAAGATTTTTACTGTAAATTAGAAAACACAAAAATGAATGAGTACTTTAATACAAGAGGAACATACTCGTAACCACTGTTCAGGTAAAGAACAGAACTTGGGCACCTACCGGTGGATGGCCTCCATGGACCCTTTTCCACCCACAAGCCCTTCCCTTCCCCCGAAAGCAACACTTTTCTAGAACTCATCAAAGAGAAACTTTTTATTTTGATTTGAGACAAAGAGAGAAAGAGAAAGAAATCCTACCATAGAATACCAAAATAACACAACTGATAAATAGTATCATATGTATGAACCCAAATCCAAAAAAAAAAAAAATAGAAATTTCTCTTGGGCAATAAAATGTTTCCTTTACTCCCCCTCGGATGATGGAGAGCCTTCTTCTCCCTGGCCTTCTCTCACATATGGACTCAACATTTTCCAGATTGGACCCATTTTGGCATTTTGTAACCGATTCTACCTCTAACAGTGAAAACATACTGCCTCTGTTTCTGTAATTATTTAGCTAAACCCACAAAAACTGGGTAATGTTCAAAGTTAGAAAAAATAATTACCAAATGTGTTAGGGTCCTGCTTCTGAGGATCCTTACTTCTATCAGTAACTGTACTTCCAATATCAAGGTGAACGCATGTCATGTTTTGCTTCTATTTTTAGGTTAAAGAGTCCATGTTGAATCAAGTTGCTAATGCCTGTTCAAAACTGTCCCTTATCCCCACATTGGATGGATCCATAGCCAAAACCTAGGTAAGGCCAGTGCTTTCAGTTTACCAGATGCACACAGTCCCTGCAAAAGACATGTAGTGCTGCCCTTAAAATTAAAGAGGACAGTTATATATATACACACACACACGCACACGTATGTATTAGTCAGGACTAGATGCAAGTAAAAGAAAAACAACTTAAAATAGTTTAGACTAATATGAGAATTTATAGGCTCGTGTAACCAAACTGCCAAAAAAAAGGGTACAAATGACTACAATACTTTCAAAATTATTTTTGTCTCTTAGCTCTGCCTCCACATTGATATGTCAGCTTTCTTATCTCCAGCTGGCTTTCAGAATCTGAAGCTAGAGTCATAATTGCCCCACTCTGGGCTCACATCTTTGAGCCTCACCTTCCAAAAGTGAAGGAAGCTTTCTCTCCACTCCTCCACTCCTGATGAAAATAAATCTTGAATGTATATATTTGCAAAAAGAAAAAAGAAAGAAAGAAAAGAAAAAGAAAAACTCTGCAAATGTACAATTAAGATATGTGCATTTTATTGTATGTGACTTTTATGTCAAAAGGAAAACCCACTGTGAGCAAATATCGAACCCTTCTTGAATGCATTCTAAAATTCTCACAAAGTGTACAAATGTCTGCAATCTACTCCGAAATGCACGAAAACCAATTTGAATTAATAGCTGGATAGAAGGGTGGGTAGATAGATAGACGATAAAACTAATGTAGTAAGATGTTAAATGATAGAGCTGAGGTGGTGGGTGTTCACTATAGAATTCTTTTAGAATTTGTCTGAGAATTCTCATGGTAAAGTGTTGGGTATGGGGAGTTAAATCCTGAGGAAGGACTCCGGTTGGACCAGCTTGGGTGCCCCTCCCAGCCCCGACCTGAAGTGAGGTGTGAGATGCTGGGTCATCTTACCTCCCATTAAACCCTTCCACTGTGGCCCACAAGGCAGTGTGACACGCAAGGAGCAGAGACACGTGACAGAGCAGAGAGTGGAAGCATGAGAACTTGTGAAGAAAAGTCGTTTCCCCACAGAAAGGACTGGGGTGCAGCCAGGGCCACGGGGTCATGTTGTAAGGCAGGCAGCCACCCCAGTTTGATCCCCTGATGGTTTTATAACAACGGGACAGATGATGGTCTTTGCACTATGACTGCACATCTCCTTGCCATTCACAGATCAAAATGAATGACAGAAGACCTGACTTTTCTTAGGTGGTGACTTTAAAATGAATGCTGCAAGGAGTAGGAAAAAATAACAGAAGATCCCAAAGAGTAAAAGTGCCCAGCATTTCAGAGCAAAGACATACTTGTCTAAGGAAGAACGAGCTTTCAGCCATTTGCTAGACATTAGTTTCAGGCTATATCGGTTTATGTCATTGAGCAAGTCACTCCTCTAAAGCCAGTTCTGCATTAAAAAAAAAAAAAGCTACGACATTTAAACAAGGGGTTCTCAATCGGCAGTCTACAGGTATATTGGTTTGGTTAGATTAGGTGTGAGGAAAAGAAAGGTTAGCCTTTTCCCCCCAGCCAAAGGAGGGCTTAAGGAGGTGCTCTTTGGGGTAAAATTATTCATTAATCTATGTTTTTATGCTAAGTTATGAAAAAGCCTAAATTTCTCCTTAACCCCTCTCTCCTGCTATCCAACTTTCGGAGATTGGATTTTATCAGGAATTTTAATAGTCAGCGTTAGGAGGTAATACACCCTTGCCTAGAAAATTCAAAACACATTTGCATAGTTTTTAATTGACAGGAACATGAGGTCAAGTTTGCTAAATGAAGCCGTGTGTCCTCAGGTTGGCTGAGAATGGACCCACGTAAGCCAAGGCCGTCTCGGCATGTTGTCTTTTCTGTGTGATTTAGGAGTGCCCTCCGCACTCCCTCTTCCCTTCACTGTCACCTCCCACACGCCAAAGCAGTCTCTTGGGCTGCTTATGTCAGTCCAGGCCAGAGCCGGGGAAGAGGAGTTCCAGATCCAACCAGGCCTTCCACCCAGGCTGGTGCGGTAGGCCAGAACTGTCCAACACGACCAGTAACTAGGGAGTCAGCTGCACTGTCTTGTTCGCATGGATCGCCCATCCCCCAGAGTCTGTAGCCTTTAATTTCTACAATTTCTCCAGCAGCAGTCCATAAATTTCATTATGATTTTGAAAATCCCTGGAAGCTCTATATCTGAAACTGTTGCTATGTTTCCTTCTGCCGAGTCCTCCAAAGTTATAAGTATAAATTTAAATAGCAGGAATGGTAACAGTGTCAGCTACCACTTACAGAGAACCTAGACACCAGGCACTATGCCTCTCCCCTTACATACAATGGCTCATTTAATCTCCCCAGTAGCCCAATGATGTGGTTTCCATTCTACGGATAGAAAAATGGAGGCATGTAAAAATTACGCTGCTTGGCCCAAGTCATGTGCCAAGGAAATGGCGGAACTATGATTCAAAGCCAGGGACGTGCTTTTAACTACTGTGCTATGACATTAAAGCCAAATCACAGCTCCTGCTAAAGGCACTGCAGAAGCACAGGGTTTGGAAGATCTACACTGATCTCACTCTCTTCCCATCCTCTTATCCGGGCCAGGCCTGTCACTGGCCAAAGGAAACCGCGAGTGAGCAGCAAGGCAGGGGATGGGGGTGGGGCGGTGTCCTGGGCTAGCAGCTGGCAGAAGAAGGCAGAGAACACATCCAGGGATGAGAGCAAGGTGGGAAATGGGAGCAGAGAATAATCCGTCAGGAGAACAATCAATCACTCCTTCCGAATTCTGAGGTAGGAGAAAACAGTCGACTCTTCTTCCCGGAGTGAGCTGGATGTTTCTCAGCCCTGGAAGAAACCAAGTCAGAGAGCAAAGGGACTGTCTCATCCTTGGTAATTCAACCACAAACCCTTGTCCTGGGCAGCACGGTGGGCTTTAGTGTGACAGCCTGGCCCCAAGTTCCTTCCCCCGCTCCCGCAAAGTCAAGCTGGAAAGGAGGGGGGGCAAAGTTCAAGGACTGTAATCATTCCCGATTTAAGTTGTCACCATGGAGAAACCTGGCTCACTTTTTTTGTAAGTTAACATTATTGACTGGTCAGAGGGATATTAGTTCCCAGTGAAGTGTAGTTAGAGGCGATTACTTTCTGTTTACCATTTACTCTCAATTTACCAACTAAAAGGACAATGTAGGGGTTCCTATCACAGAATTTTTATGGAGCCCATTTTCCCCTTGAAATCTCTAAGTCTATTATTTGCAAGTTGTTTAAAAGCTAGCATTTCAGTTTTCAAAGCTACAATCGCATTTACGCTTCTGGTTAAAAAGCAGAAGAAAAACAACTCCCTAGGTCGAAGTTAATCTTTTCAACTCCTTCTCCCCAAGGGACATATACATACGCATGCTTGCCCCTCTAGACTCCAGAAACACGTCAAGCAATGTAACTCCACAGACTTCGGCAACTGTATTAAGACCTGAGAATCCCAACAGAGGCAGAAGAACCCAGAAGTAGAAATTCTGAGCAGTCGCCTTTGAAATGATCATTGACCAAGTGGAGTGTGTCCAAAGAAAGGGGTGACCATAATGACAATGGGCTTTGAGGGGGTCTGACTGCCATCTTCAATTTTCTGGAGAAATGGGATGGCCAATCATGCGGTTCCAAATGGCAGGACTAGAGCTGGTCATTCTGGAAAAGCCACTTTTACCCCATCAGGGAGATGTTAGTAATTGCCTGACTGATTCACTGCTCCAGTGCCTGGCTCAGAGCTTGACATATAAAGGGCACCCAGTAATATTTGTTAGATGGATGGTAATCCCTGATACTGGTCACTGGTGAAACCTGCCACTGTCAAGCGAGAGAGCTATCTGTCACAGGTTAAAGTCTGGACAAGCCTTTGTAAGAAACACTGTGGAAGGTATCCCTATAACGGCAAACTGTATTTATTCCATTTCTTTTTTTTTTTTTAAGATTTTATTTATTTATTTGACAGAGAGAGAGATCACAAATAGGCAGAGAGACAGACAGAGAGAGAGATGAGGAGAAGCAGGCTCCCTGCTGAGCAGAGAGCCCAATGCGGGACTCGATCCCAGGCCCCTGGGATCATGACCTGAGCCGAAGGCAGAGGCTTAACCCACTGAGCCACCCAGGCGCCCCCATTTCTTTTTTTTTTAATTTATTTTTTATTTTCAGCATAACAGTATTCATTATTTTTGCACCACACCCAGTGCTCCATTTCTGAAATTGATCGCTTCTAAAGCTAATGTCTGACTAGGACATGGCTGGAGGGGAAGGGTAAGAAGGTTGTCAGGGCAAGTCCATTCTCCTTTTTGGGGCCAAAGAGGAATAGAAGATAATTCACATAAATCCCTCCAATGTGGGGGATAAATGTGGCAGAGAAATAAAAATCCAATGTGATTCAACAATAATAAAACAAACAACCCAACTGAAAATACTACATACAGATACTAATAACGTTGTATGCCTGAAATGTGTATAATGTTATATACGAATTTTACCTCGATTTACAAAAAGGGGCCAAAGACCTTAATAGACACCACACCAAAGAAGAGAGATAAATGGCAAGCAAGTCTACGAAAAGATGCTCCTCATCACACGTCATCAGGGAAACGCAAATTAAAACAATAATGGATCCGGCCACACTCCTGTTAGAATGACCCAGATCCAGAGCACGGACAACAGCAAATGCTTGCAGGGAGGCAGAGCGCCAGGAACTCTCCTTCATGGCTGGGGACAAGGCAGAAAAGGGACAGTCGCTTTGGAAGACGGTTTGCGGTTTCTTGTGAAACTAAACATATTCGTACCATACAATCCAGCAGCGCTGGCAATTGCCAGTCTTGGTATTCACCCAAAGGAGATGAAAATTTATGTCTTTATCAAAACCTCCTCACAGATGTTCATAGCAGCAGTTGGGGTTCACAGCTGCCAACACTTGGAAGCAACTGGGATGTCCTACCATCGATGAACAGGTAAAGAAACGGTGGTCCATCCAGACAGCGGAGAGTTTGCTATCCAGCACTGGAATGAAAGGAGCCATCAAGCCGTGAAAAGAAATGGAGGACACTTACATGCAAAGGGATAGAAGCCAGTCCGAGAAGGTTGTATACTTTATGGTTCCAACTACATGACGTTCCGGAAAAGGCAAGACTATGGAGACAGTAAAAAGATCAGCAGTTGCCAGGGCTGGGAGATTGGGGGAGGAATGAAAAATGGAGCGCAGAGGATTTTCAGGGCAGTGAAAATACCTATACGACAGCATAATGATGGAAATTTGTCATCGTACAATTGTCCAAACCCACAGAATGTGCAACACCACGGTGAACCATAAGGCAAACAATGGCCTTTGGGTAATTATGATGTGTCAATGTAAGGGCATCAACTGTAGTAAAGGTACCACTCTGGTGGGGGCTTTTATAATGAGGGGGACTATGCAGAGAGAGGGGCTGGGGATGTATGGGAAACCTCTGTACCAACCTGTCACCAACTTGTGACCTTGAAATTACTCTAAAAAAAAAAATAAAGTCTTAATAAAAACAACAAATGTGGGGGCTCCCTGAGAAGACATCTGAATATTTTCATTTGGTGGAAAAGAGGAAATCGGGAGTTGAGTTCACTATGGTCTGGCCTGGGAGGCGGATTTCAGGAGCAGGGCAAAAGGTGAGTTTGCAAGGTGTAGGCCCAGGAAACCCGAGAGGATTATTTAGAAGTTGATCTTTAAGCACCAAAAACAAAATTAGCCCTCCAAAACTCTAGGGGTAACACAGAAGAAAATGAGTCCATCCCTTCAACAACATGACTGTGCATGTTACCCTCCACCATCTCCACCGCCAAGTGAACACCTTTAAATATCCTCCTGGTTTTGCACACAGATAATTAAAGAGTGCATTCTGATTGCTCATCTCATCTGTTCGATAGATGTGAGTCAATGTATGGAACTTCCACTCTGGCTGTGGTTCATCTCTGAGCATTCAGCTTTGCAGGGGAATTTTCCTTTTCTCTTTCTACTTGGGGTCCTAGTTCTTTAAATTCTATCCTTATTGGCAGGCTGTTGTCATGGAGAAAAATAACTTTAAGTAGCTCTTTGAAAAGCTTTGAGTTGCTGTTCCCTGCTATTTAAAGATCCCCCAGTAAAGCGAAAAGTGCACTTTGTTTCCATATAAGGCACTACCGCTCCACGGCGAGAGTGTCACTGGGGCCTGATTCCATGTGCTCAGAGCAGAACATGACATGTCCTGAACATCTGGGGATCATATTTATTAAGCATGTCTACCCAGTTGAGAAGGCAAAAGAAAAATCAGAAATCCGAGCTCTACTATCTGAAATCTTTGGCCAACCACGATTCTGAGTCATTATGAGCCGAAGCAAATAAGACAAGCCAAATCTTATAATCACCACCTATTTCGCCTCCCACGCGGAGCGTTTGCTCTATGTGGCCTTGGAACTAATTGCCATAATCCATTTCCCTGCCACCTCCTCATCAAGTACTCAGTATCTAAAACTTTCTTCGTTTCAATTCACAAGCATTTACTAGACGCTTAAGACACGTCTAGCTCCTGGTTGGACATGGTAGGGGTACACTGAAGTATAGAATAAGGTCTCAATACAGTAAGATTTGAGAGAGAAAATAACGTAGATAAAATAAATGAAACAGCCAACACCACTGAAACACCAAGTGATATAGAATACTAATGATTCCCGACTTTGTCTGACGATTGAACTCAGTCATGAGTATATTTAAAAAATGCACATTCCCAGGCCCTTGCACCTGATAATGAATCAGGAACTCTAGGAGGAAGCCCCAGAATCAGCAAGGTTCTGCCCTAAAACATGGCTGAGTTCTGTAAGACTTCTGACAAGAACAGCCTCCTCTGGTCCTCAGGTTCCTCCTTTGTAAAAGAAGTGAGGTGATTGGGCGCCTGGGTGGCTCAGTGGGTTAAAGCCTCTGCCTTTGGCTCAGGTCATGATCCCAGGGTCCTGGGATAGAGCCCTGCATCAGGCTCTCTGCTCAGCTGGGAGCCTGCTTCCCTTCCTTTCTCTCTGCCTGCCTCTCTGCCTACGTCAAATAAATAAATAAAAATCTCTTAAAAAAAAAAAATGAGGTGATCTAGACGACCTCTGAATTCCTGCTTTCTCTGACATTCTGTAATGTTATGATTTAAAGTAACAATATGTATAGTTTGATAATAATCGATGTAAAACGTCAAAGAGGGCTTCATGGAAAATGAGAGACATGGCATGCAAAAAAAAACCCAGAAAAACAAACAAACGAACAACAACAACAAAAAAAACCCCATAACAATCCAATGAGTGCATGATGGGTCAAAGGATGGACTTGGATTTGAATCTAGCTCTGCCACATGCTGGCTGGATGACCTTAGCCAAGCAATTTACCCCAGCCCCGCCGCACCACCACCCACCACTCCCCCTCCCTGCTGCCAAGGCATCCGTTTCTTATCTATAAAATGGGGATAGGAGTAGTACTACTTTCTGGAGTTGTAACAAACACTCAAAGAAACAATATATATAAAGCACGTAGTAACTACTCCATGGTTATGAGAAGCCTTACTCTTATTGGTGACCAGAAGAGAATAAGAAATTCCAGTTGAATTAAAAGATCTTAAGCAAATACATACTAGTCTTTAAGGAGTATGGCATGTTGGCCAAAGGGGGAAACTGGCTTGCCTCTCTGTTGGAGAGAGAGTTTGGACAGCTATGGTGGGGTTAGATGACCCAGTTTGTCTCACTCCCTCCGAACAGATGATTCCTCGGTTCCCTGAATCTACACACTACATCCTTCAACATCAGCTGCTTAAGCAAGAGCTTTCTCCCCTCCTGCCCTGAAAGAATCCAGATGTTGTGACTTTCTACAGCGGACCTGGTTATGCCAGGGTGGATCACACGTAGCATCACCCCATGTTAGCAGAGCAGGGAGGCACCAGTCTCTGGAACCACAGCTTTCAAGGAAATGGGGCTGTGGCTGGCGTGCCAATGATTCGGCCTCGCCCTGGGCTCAGAAGAGCAGAGTGACAGCCAGATTACCACTTGGAAGAGGAATCTGTGCTCACCATTTTGTTTTGCTGTAGGTATATTCTATCCCTGTCTAGAAAGTGAGCTCACCCTTCAGTGAACTGGTAGCCAAATCTTGTTATGCCCAGTGCCCAGGTTCAGGAATAGTGGAGAAAAACTTCACAGAGAAGAAGTCGAGGATATACCAGGGGTTGTGGATCTAGAATGTTTTGTCTTCATTTCTAAGTGCTCAAGTATTTTTAAATAAATATTATTCTTGGTCTCAACTTATTTATATTTGAAACCAAGAGAATCATTGAAATAGTCTGTCTTCTTGGTTGTCACAGAAAAAATTTTGCCCATCTAAAAAGGGGGCTTTTCTACTTTAAATGAAATATTCTGCCTTATCAGTAATTACTAGGTTTTAAAGGACTGGCTTCAGAGATTGGATCTGAGTTTGAGAGACTGCTTTATCTTTGTATCATTCATGTTTTCATTCTATGATTTACTGAGATTCTAACATACGGGAAGCACTTTGCCAGGAAGTGGGGCAGAGATTCACAGGTGAGTAAAATAATGGATTCCTAAACCTGCCTGCAGAGGTTTTCTTTCTGTAGTATCAGAATAGGGTCCAGGAATAGGAATTTTAGCAAAGCTCTAGTTGATTTTGAATGGTCAGACTATGTTTAGAAACACAAATATGGAAGACTAATGTTTAGAAGATATAGCAGACTAGTGTTTAGAAACACTAATATGGGGCACCTGGGTGGCTCAGTGGGTTAAGCCTCTGACTTCAGCCCAGGTCATGATCTCAGGATCTTGGGATCAAGAAGTGCATCGGGCTCTGTGCTGAGCAGGAAGCCTGCTTCCCCCGCTCTCTCTGCCTGCCTCTCTGCCTACTTGTGATCTCTGTCAAATAAATAAATAAAATCTTAAAAAGAAAAGAAAAGAAAAGAAAAGAAAAGAAACACTAATATAGAAGATCCAAAGACAAATAAAGGATAATTCTGCTTCAAGGAACTTACAGCAATCTCTCAGACTTTTCAAGTAGCCAAATCCAAAGCTACTTCCAACTAGCCTTCCAAGTAGCCGACGTCTGTAGCCAGTGCCTCCAACTTTCTTCCCTCCTCTCTCTCCCAAGTCAATTCACCCACCGCCTGCATGTTTTGTACTAGGAACAGAGTTGGTGCTGGCAGATAAATAAAAAAAGAATAACCTCCCCTTCTCAAAGCATGTATTTCAGAAGCTCATTATCATTAAAATTTGCCATGGCAAACTGAGCATAAACTACCCTCTCACACATATGCATCTGATATAACATGTGTTTTGTCTTGACCCACGTGGAGCAATGTCCTTGTCCTAATGGAGCAGTTTCTTATACAAGCACATGAGATTAATTTCTGGATGTTCATTCGGTGATGAACTTGAGAAAGTGGAAACCACGAAGGTAAACAGGTAGACTGTATCTCTCCATTCAGGCACGACTCTGTCCTGAGCACTGGGCCACGTTCTCAGCATTACCGAATTAAAAGGGTGGGGATGGTTTTGAGGGATTTCAATATTCAGATTGGGTTGGCTAGGGTCTGTTTGGCCCCCAGGAACAGCAGAACTAATTAATAGTGGTACAAATAATAAAGATATTAAATTAAATAATGAGAGGGGCGGTCATTCCAGAGCTGGTTCGTCAGTTCATTTTCAAGAGGACTAGCTCGGCATCTCCAAGAGTCTCCTGGGTTTCCCATTTTGTTCACAAGATATTCGGCAGATCCAAGCACTCCAT
This sequence comes from Mustela erminea, assembly GCF_009829155.1. NCBI lineage: Eukaryota > Metazoa > Chordata > Mammalia > Carnivora > Mustelidae > Mustela > Mustela erminea. The sequence continues at coordinate 29,617,078 of NC_045627.1, read as the reverse complement.
CCTTCATAACCTCATCCCAAGGAAGGACAAGGGAGAAGCCAAGGCCAGGAGACGGCTTTTTCCTTTGTCATGGAGAATATATCTTCTCATAAGATACCAGTATATTTCCCCTTACATCTCACTGGCCAGAACTGGGTCATTTTTCTCAACCTTAGCTGCAAGGGAGGCTGGGAAAGGAAGGGACTGTCGAGTAAGCCAGACAACATCTTCTTTTAACAGAGATGAAATGATTATAAAATACTAAGGATGTAGTATTTAACCAATCGTGCAATTACATGAGTGTTTCTGGAATAAAGAAAAAAAAAGAGAATAGTTGTGGAATGCTGGGAAATTTAAAGAGAGACAGAGACAGAGATCTATTAGATGAAAGAGGAGGTGGGTTTGAGTTGATGGAGAACAAAGGCGGAGGGTCTTTTGGGTAAGGAAAGAACTCAAGAAACTCAGAAATGGCATTAATGACTAGAAAACACTGCAGTGTTTTCCAGGTTATTTATTTTCATAGCACCAACGTTATGCTCTTCCCAATATTTATATCAGCATTAGGATCATTTTCTTATTTTCTATGCTGGATAACTTTAACTTTAAATGAACAATATCTTTCATTTTTTTATTTATTATTTTTTAAATTTTTTTAAATTTTTTTTAATTTTTTATTTTTTATTAACATATAATGTATTATTAGCCCCAGGGATACAGGTCTGTGAATCGCCAGGTTTACACACTTCACAGCACTCACCATAGTACATATCTTCCCCAATGTTCATAACCCCACCTCCCTCTTCTATTTTTTAATATTGTTTTTATAAGGTGAAATTCACATAACATAAAACTAACCACTTTAAAGTGTAAAGGTCAGTGGAATTTAGTACATTCACAATGATGACAAAATTACATTTTAAATGGTCTAACTTGTTGATGTTTTAGGAAGAACATTCACTGACCCAAGAGTCCGGAGTTCTGGTTCTAGTTCACACTCATCCAAACCAACCCTGTAACATCAGCTAAGTTGTTAAACATCTATAGAACTGAGGTTATCTCTCTGTAAAACGGTGGATGACTTTCACTGTTTGAATCAAAATCACCTTGAGAAGTGTTTAAAAATATCTGGCATTGTTTCATCCCCAGAGCCTAATTCAGTAAATCTGGCATATGTGATTTTTAACAAGTCATGCTTAAGAACTAGGAGATGATTATCTTAAATTATTTTAGATGATTTCTAAGATTCTTTCATAACCTTATATTTTTAGGATTCTGAGAGCCATGATTCCACGGTGAACAATATCTTTTATTTAAAGTGGGGGTGGGGGGCGGGGGGGACAGAGAGAGAGAGAGAGAGAGATTCCCCAAGAAGTTCTCCAACTATTCAGACAAAATGGATGCAAGTCAGCTGGTTACATCACAGAAATTTCCATTCCGAAGTGCAGAAGGGAAAGAGACAGGCATATTCTTTCCATTTGATGCCACTTGTAATGAAGTTTTCCACGTATCCGCGAGAGGTGTCCTGAGGGGGGGGAATAGGCTAGTGCCAGATATCAATTATCAGCAATATTCCAAGCTCGGAAGTCTCCAAAACGCTGAATTATGAGATCCTGCCAGAATCTATATGAGTGGAAAACAACCAAAGTAGGGCAGAAATGTGTCTCTGAAATCTGCTGGTTAGATGGAGACTAGCAAAGCCTTAGATTAAAGTAATACTTGATCTAATGTAGTCTCTCTTTTCTGACTCCAGTTACTCTGTATCTTACCCTCATCTTTCTTTTATCTGTCTTGGTAAACTCACAATTATTTTATTGGTATGTTTGTTGACCTGGTTTTTATTATTTCCCCCCTACAGTAAAACCTCTGTGAGGACAGATAATAAACTATTGTTCACCACTGTATCCCCACTGCCTGTCACAGGCCCGTGAACTCTCAAATATTTATTAAATAAATGAATGAGTGAATAAATGTTCCTATCTGTTAACTAATTTTCCAGAAAGTTACCTGACATCTACAAAGCTGTCCAGGACTAGCTGTCCTTCCATCAGGCCCACGTTTTTCATCACAGTAGGAATCCACCTGGGTGTGGAACATGTTCAGCAAACAAAATGTATCAAAGCAAACACCACTACACCGTCAATAAAAGAAGAAACATCACTGAACACCTACTAAAACAAGCCAAGTAATTTGCCGCATATTAAGGGAAGCTGATTCATTATCAGCTGTCTCCCCCTAGTGGTGAAGAATATATTTATCAGGGCTCCCTGGTTTGGGATCTTTTTTAAAAGAGAGGAAAGCAGCCAGGCGCTTTTGCAGAAAAGTGCTTTTGCTACCAATTTCACAACCTTTGAATTATATATAATACACACACACATAAATTTAGAAGGAAAAAGTGCATGAGTTGCACTTTATCTTAATGATCTGTTTGTTAACCCTGGAAAACATAGCTGGAGTTAAAAATAACTTGCTTAAAATTCATTTTGAACTCTATCTGCTCGTGTCATTTCACATGCTTATGGAACCCTTTCCTAAGAAAGATTTAAAATAGCTATTTTTTCTCAAAGGCTCTCAGAGAAGAGTATTGATTTCTCATTTAAAATTTGACATTTACTCTATCACATGAACAGATTTTCCTGGAAGCAAGAAAATCATGACGAAGTTACCCTAAAGCCTGACATAGATCAACTTTTTTTTAGATGAAGTTCAGAAACTATATGTTTAAAAAAAAATTCAGCCAAACTGCTACTTACAAATCATTAGTTGCAAAACAGCTAGCAACTTAACTGAATTCAACATTTCCCTGATTCTATGCGATCCTAGCCCCCAAAACACCCACAGAAACCTATATTTGTATCTAAGGGGATAGATTGAGGAAGGCATTTAAAAATAAGCTATCCAAAATGATCTCTAATTCTGAAAGTATTAGCAAAGCAAAGAACATATTTTTTTCATATATACATTTAAATTTGGTACTCTCTTAGCTAACGAGGTCATAGTGAGTTTTTAAGAGAACTTAAAGAGAGAATATCATTTGCTTATAGGACTTGTTTGAAGTTTTCGGGTGCATGTGTGTGAGTGTGCGTAGGTACTAGGAAAATTTTTTTTGAGCATCAACTATGTACTAGGCATTGAACTTGGCATATAACCCTCTTAATAAACTGATGAAATAGACACATTATTTTCACCATTTCACCAGTCTGCTCAGGTATATATTAAATTCCTGGCCCAAGGTTGCCAACTGTGGGACTAGATCTTACTGGTTTCCATCAATTATCCTTTGAGCAATTTTTCAGTTCATTGGTACTATTCAACAAGCAAGAACTTAGTAACTGCACGACATTGGGCAAGGAGGGTGCTCAGCAATATTCAAACAACTTCAGGGAGTATTTATCTTCTATGGATTAAAACTGATGAAAATCATTCTACCTTAAAAGGCAGTGAATTTGGGACACCTGGGTGCCTCACTTGGTTCACCGACTGCCTTTGGCTCAGGTCATGATCATGGAGTCCTGGGATGAGTTTCGCATCCGGGGTCCCTGCTCGGCAGGGAGTCTGCTTCTCCCCCTGACCTTCCCACTTCTCATGCTATCTCTCTCTCTCTCTCATTCACTCTCTCTCAGATAAATAAATAAAATCTTTAAAAAAAAAAAAAAGAAGAAGAAGCAGTGAATCTAATTGACGACTACAGTCTTACAGGAGATCAAAATAATTATCCTTAATGATACATCTTTCATGCACTATTACTGATAATCTGGACATATTCTAGAATTTTCTTATTTAACCAAACCTCAATTATTACTTCTTTTGTTGACAGTTGCTTTCATTTTTCCTAAGTGTAAAGTGTGGTGCCCTGGGCCTTCTTTTCAATCATCAGGAAAATGATAATTTAATTAAGGATTTTAGTTACTTTAGAAACAGTTAACCAATATTTTATTCTATTAGATTTGTGTGGCCACTGGAACTTTCCCATCTGTCCATAAGAAACTTCCCAGGGTCTGGGAAATTGGCTGCTTGCCTGGTGGGATTACAACATGCTAATTGTAGTGTCTTCTCTAATACACCAGATGGCGGTGGCTCCTTTATCTGTATATAAGTGACCCACACGAAGATGTTCAGACTAGTGCATCAGTTAGGTTGATAAAGAAAGGAAAGTCATAGTCTTAAAGCGTTACACTAGGAAAAAACAAACACGAAAGAGGTCATTATTTCTATCAACTTCAGGTGTCAAATCTTACCTTCCGAGTATCAGGGGAGGAGCACAAAATGCCATAGGACCATTGCCATGGGAAACTGACGCTGGACTAATCCTGAAAAATCATTTGGATACAACTAATCTTTTATTTAATATTTCGGAGACAGCACCGCGTTTGAAAAACACAGCTCATCCACGTGACTTATGGGACGCGAACCGAAGTAGACTGAGTCAATACCTTTTGAAAGAAAAGAGTTTCATTGTTTTCTTGCAGGGGAAGGATGCAAGCATTACCAGGAGTCTGGAGGGAAATGTGGCTGCCGAGATCCGTGGGAAAAATAACTTTCAAGCTGCTTAACAGAGAGGATGACAATTGGGACTGGTCTTCCTGACAATCGAACCCTGCCAGATCTCCTTTGATTGGGAACAAAGCGTTTCCCTAGAGTCTCCGTCGGGTGAGGTTAAAGGTCTACGGTTCTACAGCCCCTCAGTATTTCTTGCTCATGGTTGTCCTTTAATCTTTTGGAAATGGGCTAGGACGACTCCTCAGCGCTGAGGCCGAAGAATCTTATAGGACTCCCGCACTGAGAACCCCCCCCCCCCCCCCCCCCCCCCCCCGCCAGGTGATGGATAGATACAAAAGGGCTCGGAGAAATACAGCGAGGCAATCTGTGAGGCAATAATAAAACGTCTTCATTGGGAATTAACATTCAGAAAGTTAAATTTATCAGGAAAAAATTACCTCTGAACACTAGGAAGGTCCTTTGTCCTCCATGAACCTCAGTTATTCCTCCCTCCAGACGCAGAGACGCGCGCGCGTCTCCGACTGGGGCAAGTCCTGTCCAACCGTCCAGCCCGCGGTCCAGTCCGCGGCTCCAGAGCAAGGCCGGCAGAGGTTGGACCTCACCTATGCCGCGGTCTTATTTATTTGTTCCCTTGTTTATTGTCTATCTCCCCTTTGTAGGAGAGGGAAAAGAAACTCTTCTTTGCCTTACTTGTGCCCGTGGGGTCCTGAAAATCAAATTGACAAAAGACAGATTAACAGAAGAGGGGTTATTTCACATGCATATGGAGGGCCTAAAGGAATGAAGCGAAAATCCCCCCAAAAATGGTTAAACCAGGGACTTAGATGCGGTTTGAAGGAAGAGCAACACTTTGGTGGAACAGTGACAAAACAAAGGAAAAGTGGCTTTGGCACGGAGGTAAAATGGTGAGAAGGTCGATAGAGGAGGGAAACGGATGGAAGATAAGGATTATTTTAGTGAGGTTTGTTTTTGTAGGTCCATCTGGCCACTGTCTCTGTCTCAGGTGATAAAGGATGTTCTGCTTCTGACACAGGAGAGGGGCACCCTCCTGAAGGGAATTTCGTGTACTCTGCCTTTAGACAGGTCCCCGAGGGTAAAGAGCTTTTACCCGCATCGGCTCTTTCTCAGTTCAGCTCAAAATATTATTTGTGCCAAAGTGGCATATTTGGGGAGAGCATATTCTGATCCCCTTCACCTTCTAGAACTCGAGCTCCAGAACATCTTCTAGAAGGCACTCAGGAATGCATCTTGTTCACTGCTGGATCCAGAAGACCTAGAAAGTGCCTGGTGGATGCGAGCACATTGAGCACATCGGTAGCTGATGTTGAATATGAATGGATGACTTTCCTCGATAAGTAGTATTGAATACATGCAAGAATTGCTCTTCTAAACATGTTTACTCCAATGTCTCTTGTTAGCAGATAGGTCTGTGATTAAAACTGCTCAAGGAGAACATCCAGAGTTTGTACTCTGCAATGGAGACACTAATTGTGCCCTGATTTCTGATATACTTCCTTGCCTGGAGGCCTGAGAGGCTGTGACACCGTCCTTGAACTAATGCAAACTTTCCTGCTTCCTGTTGAACCAGCTCAGCACGGTTTTCTGAGTAGGTGAGGTCATTGCTTGATTTGGGTGCCTACCCTCCTTCCTGGCATTCTTGATGCCTTCCGAGCTTGTTAATGTACCAGAGAGAATTCAAAAAGGCTGTTGAGATTTTTTTTTTTTTAAGATTTTATTTTTTGTCAGAGAGAGAGCACAAGCAGGGGAGCAGCAGGCAGAGAGAGAAGCAGGCTTCCCACTGAGCAGGAGCCCGATGTGGGACTCCATCCCAGGACCCTGGGATCATGACCTGACAGAAGGCAGACACTTAACTGACTGAGCCCCCCAGTGTCCCGGCTCTTGAGCTATTTAAACTCCAGAGTGAAGGAACTAATCAGGCCCTTTCTGAGAGGAGGTGTTAATTTAGAGCAGGCATAACACAGAAGTATCTTCAGCGTCTAAGGCTGAAGACAATCTTCATATATATTATAATCCAGTGGCGGACCAGCCCCACCGATATTTTTCCACCCACAACGTAACTTAATTTGTTTTCTATTTGATTCTTAACTCCCCAATTTTGGGGGGAGGGAGGAAGATTTGGTATTTTGAAGGGTCCTTTGAGCAATCTTCGAGCTGCAAGATATCTTACTGCTCATCTAACACGGTGTTTCCCATACTTGTCTAAACAGAAGAATCACCCAAGGTGCTGGTTAAAAAGGTCCATTCTCAGGCCTCACCCTGTTGATTTGGATTTGGTAGGCTTGGGTGAGGCAAGTGGTATCTGTATTTTTAACCAGCGCCCCAGGTGATCCTCACATTCAAGCAAGTTTGGGAAACACCAACCTAACACAAGGCTTTCATCTGAATGTTCATCTGGGTCACAGGGCTTGAGAATCTTCTCGTGCTCTGACCTGATTCTTTCCCGTATGCCTCCTGGTCTCCACTAAATTGCTATCCCCCCTTAAAAAAATAAATAAATAAATAAACTATTAAAATAAGACAACTGAGCACCTAGAAATGCTACTCAGTATTTCCAGTGAAAATGTTAAGCTGACTTCCTTCAATATTCTCTCGTTCTGAAACATCTTTTTCCTCAAAGCCTCTCTACTCACTCTGTGTGTGTGTGTGTGTGTGTGTGTGTGTGTTCCAAAGGAGCGTCCAGACTTCGGAAGCAAGCTCCACAAAGGACATCTCACGATGTTCTCTGGACCAGCCTATGGCTCTGTGGAGTTAGCCATCGGTCTCTTCAGTCCTGGTCTAGAACTCCATCCAGCATCACTTGGCTTATCTGTTGTGCAACAGAATCCGGGGGGTAGGGGTCCAGGCCACTGTTTTGATCATCAGGAAATAAGAACAGTTGCTGATCTGCTCTCACTAATGCAGTCCATCTGTGCACAAGCCGTTTGTGTGGTTCTTCTGAAGAAGGACATCATATTCTCCATATAGTTAAATGCTTAATACTTGCAATCAAAGAGACAGAAATATCCATCCAGCCTCAATTCTTATAAAACAGAGCTGAAAGCAGGTGCTTCAGCTGACTTTAGATGACTCAGCCTGACTTGATGGCCAAAGTGGGTGAGTCATCTTGTCTACTGTCTGAGGAAGGAACATAAGTTCCAGGGACCTCCGAAAGCTCATTAAGCTCATAAGGAACTTGCTGGTTCCACTTGAGTTACCCTAACCTTGTCCCCTTAACACTTTTTATCCCTTCTCATAGAAATCCAAGCTGAACTTAAGAGATAGCATGCAGCCGGTCCTGTAGGAACCTATCACATCTACGGTGAACTTGTTACTTCCTTTTGGTATGATGTGTCTGGTAATCTGGGATTTCAGGGGAAAACCAAAGTGTGGGTTTTGCCAGGGATAAATCCATAGATTTGCTAAGCCTCATGATGAATGAAAAATAAGAAAAAAGAAAGAAAGAAAAATGAATAGATATATGTGCCTAGTCTGTGTTTACTGAGAGAGCTCAATGTAAATTTTTAAAATTTATAATAAAATGTGCTGGGGATTAAAATTATTTATATACTATTCGATATAAAGAAGTTATGTTTTCTACCTAGATTCTCTTCAATCCTTTGATGTATTAAAGTCTCTCAGATCCTGAACCTTATCTTAATTGGCTATTTCCTACACAACTGCTCACCTTTTGTCATTGTAATAGTATTAATAGTTGCTATAGTTAGTTAGCATTTTCTTTTTTTTTTTAAATTTTATTTCATTTTTTCAGTGTTCCAAGATTCATTGTTTATGTACCAGACCTAGTGCTCCATGCAATACATGTCCTCCTTAACACCCACCACCAGGCTCACCCAACCCCCCCATCCCCCTCCCCTCCAAATCCCTCAGTTTGTTTCAGGATTTACTTCTTACTCAGTATTGGGTCGACTTGCAAAAAGGGAGGTACTAATTTACTTAGAGGAGTCTAAAAAGGGATGCCTGGGTGGCTCAGTCATTAAGCATCTGCTTTTAGCTCAGGTCATGGCCCCAGGGTCCTGGGATGGAGCCCTGCATTGAGCTCCCTGCTGGGCAGAGAGCCTGCTCCTCCCTCTCCCTCTGCCTGCTGCTCCCCCTGCTTGTGTTCTCTCTCTCTATATGTCAAATACATAAATAAAAAATCTTTAAAAAAAAAAAAAGAGTAGTCTAAAAAGATGGTGGCTTTTTAAGGAAATTAAAAATATTAATTATTTGTTTATTTGTTTAAGTGAGGGATTTAGAAAGAGAACCCGGAAAATATCAATGGTCAATCTTTCTGTGCTAGGTTTGTGAATGCCAAAGTGCCCATTTCAGTGAAATACTCTCTGAAAATCGGACTCCAAGATGGAAAAGACCAACGTCCTCAAACTATAGCACCAACACTGACATTCCGTCATCCCTAAGGTTGCTCCTTGTTCTGGAAGATTCTGAGGGTTGAGTCAGGTCGAGTATGGGCTCAGATTCCTCCTGGAGCTGATGAGTGCATGTTTGGGCCACACAATAAAGACAATACGGGAAATATGAAAAATGTTCTCAGATGTCTCAGATTTGCCCCTTAGCATCCAGCAGTGCTAATCCGGGCACATGGAGCCCATGTTCAGAGCGAGTTAGCTTCCTGGTTTGAGCATGTCCTTTCATGAGCAGCACTCCCAAAAACCCTGTGGGGCAGACACAATACAGAAAACCAAGTTTAGAGATCTTCCAACTCTTTCCTTTCACATACGAGAGAAAGCTGAGACCCCAAGAGGTGATTTGCCAAAGATCATAGGGTGTTTGTGACCAACCACAGCATAAGCTCAGGTCTCCTATTCTTTCTTCTATATCACATCTCTTTTTTTTTTAAGTATCATTTTTGGATCTCAATATCATTACTGGAGTCTACATTTGCACTGGGTATTGGGGGGGGGGAGGGGGAGCGAACGACACCCAAACAAGAACAAATGTTCCTTTAGCCTCTTTACTTACTTACAATGGCAGAATGGAAAATTTATCAGATGCTTCTTTCTATGAAATCCTCCTTAAAATATTACCTATTTTTACCTCATTCTTATATCTAGAGGCTCATGACCTGTTTTGCTTTGTCCTTATGATTGAGAGATTATTTTGTTGCACATACACTTCGACCTAGAAATGCATCGTAAAGGTAGACTCCCAGAAGTATTACTGTAATCTACGTTGAGGCAATGATTGAAACCGTCAAAAATAGGATGTATCTACATCAGTATGGACTGGTTTAAAAAATTGCATTAGAGACATACGTAGTCCATTTTGCTATTAAAAAAACAAAGAAAGGAAATGTCTCTATTTACTAATACAAAGAGATGTTCAGGATATGTCGTAGAACATATCACATGTACACATGTATGTGGGATGACTGCATGTGGGCTTGTTTTTTAAGTGTTCATATACATGCATATCTTTATTTCTTTGTTTCCACACAGAAAATTCTGGAAAGATACCCAAGAGCGGTACTGTTTTTACTATTCACGCTTTTACTTGATAATTTCATAAGTAATAAGAAAGAGCAGGTGGAGGGAAAGCCATTGTGTTTTTCTAAATCTGAGACTGTTAGCCAAGATCAATAGATTTGGCCCATTTGAAAAAAGAAGTTAGTCCTCCCTGGCAAAGCTGCTGGAAATGGAGACAGGGAAACGTGATAGAGACAGATGGTGAAACACTTGACTTTTACCCACTGCTTTGGTTTTCCCCTTTGGCCAAACACGTTTAAGAGCCATTTAAAAGGGAAACACTATAATTACACCCTACATGATAAATAAAAAGAGCAGCAAGATGATAGGATTGGACTCTTAATCCTTATTACTATCTCCTCGGAAGATGGGTGTGACAGCCTCTCATTCAGAAGACACCCGAGGCCACACCTTGTTTGTCATATTACATCTTGTTTGTCAGATCCCTTATGCTTGGTGTTACGGCAGAAAGAAAAATAACCAAAGAAATTTCACCCAACAAGCTATCCAGGTTAGCTAAGCATTTGCACAGACACACAAACTTGGCCAGTGTCTTTCTCCTTCCTGTTTTGGCAGATTGCACTTTGATGACGAGGGATGGGTGACTGTTTGTAAATGTCACCAAACTAGCGTTTCCTGTTTTTTTTCCAGAACTTTGGCTTTATGACAGGTGAAGCTTAAGGTTAAAAACCTCACAAGGGTCCATTCCATCTGGTTTTTATTATGAATCTTAACATAAGGAGGGCTTTCATTGATTTAAGGAAGATGGGAATCTCATGGAAACGCAATCTTTTAAAACCTTTCTCAAAAGCAGTTTCTAGCCTACTAAACAAGAACATTAAAAATGTCTTTATGTTTGACTCTCGTGCAACGTTGGTGGGAATATAAATTTGTACAACTACTGTAGAAAACAATATGGAGGTTCCTTAAAAAATTAAAAACAAATACCATATGACCCAGTAATTCCAGTATGGGGTATTTGTCCAAAGAAAATGAAGACACTAATTTGAAAAGATATATGCACCCATATATTTATCGCAGCATTATTTGCAATAGCGAAGTTATGGAAGCACCCCAAATGTCCATCGATAGATGAATAAGGAAGCTGTGACATATATAGGTACATGAACACACACATGCATACATGGTGAAATATTACGCAACCCTAAAAAGGATAAGATCATGCCATTTGCAACAACATGGATGGATCTAAAGGGTGTTATGCTAAGTGAAATAAGTCAGACTGAGAAAGACAAATACTGTATGATTTCACTCATATGTGGAATCTGAAAAACAAAAAGTGAATAAACAAAGAGTCAAATCAGACATATAAATACAAAGAACAAACTGGTAGTTGCCAGTGGGGCGAGGGCTGGGGGAGGATGGGCAAAATGGGTGAAGGGGAGTGAGGCGCACAGACTTCCAGGTATGGAATGAATAAGTCACAAGAATAAAGACACAGCACAGGGAACATAGTCAAGGTTGTCCTAATAGCATTGTATGTATACACTTGTGGTGAGCACAGCATAACAGATAAAAAAGTTGAATTACTATGTTGTATACCTGAAGCTAATGTAACATTGTATGTCCATTAGACTCAAAAAGATCTTTTTAAATGTGTTCATTTATTTTTTAAAAATATTTTATTTATTTGTTTATTTGTCAGAGAGAGGGAGAGAGAGAGAGGGCACACAAGCAGGCAGAGGCGGAGAGAGAAGCAGGCTCCCTGCTGAGGAGGGAGCCTGATTCATGACTCGATCCCACGACTCTGGGATCATGACCTGAGCTGAAGGCAGGTGCCTAACCGACTGAGCCACCCAGGCATTTCTAAATGTGTTTATTTTTTGATATCATGATTTCACATCTATTAACTCCATCCTAACCACATAATCAAAGAGGTAGACAAGATTTATTACTATAGTGGAGTCATGCTTATATAGACCAGTAAGAATTAAATCAGCTGTAGTGAAAATCAGTAAAATTCATATGACAGAATAATTCAGTGTCATTAAGAGTAACAATGACAAGATTCATATGAACTATGCACGTACAATACCATTCTAATGTTATTATTTTTAATGCTGTCAGTCTCCTCAGATTTGGGATGATTTTTTGCTTTTGTACTTTCTAAGTTTCCTACAATGACTGTTTCTTGTTACCAGAGAAACATAAATGTAAAAATGTCACCAATTTTCATGAGAGTTTGCTCAGTAACTACTGCCTTTCGCTGGCCCACGCTCCCCACAACGCCAGAATCAGTGTCCACATAGTAAGCAAGCCACCAAAACTTAGACTGAATGGTAAGCAATGCTGGTGCAAGAAAGCCAGAGCTTTCCTTTCCTTCAGTTCCAATGAGGCCTCCTAGTGGTAGGCAAACGTCTAGATTTGGTCTGTCTTTGTTTCCTATAAACGTAGGAAGGACAGTAACCGGAAGTCCATCAATAAGAAAGAAGTTCACTTCTCACCCTGACATTATAAGCGAGTTATTGAAACAGCCTCAGAAGTTAGAAGAATGACACATCTGATGTTACTATGTCCCCAGTAAGTTGAACTGTGAGCAGCTAAGATATTAATATCCAGAGAGTTCTAGCCCACAACACACACACACACACACACACACACACAGTTCAAGAGTAACAGACTGACCCCAACATGTTACCAACAATTAGATAAAATTGTTCATCTCCTAATTTATTTGAAAGATCAAAATCTAGTTTTTTTAAATAAAGATTTTATTTATTTATTTATTTATTTATTTGACAGAGAGAGAGAGAGTGAGCACAAACAGAGGAGAGTGGCAGGCAGGGGAAAGGCAGACTTCCTGCTGAGCAAGGAGCCCCATGCGGGGCTCGATCCCAGGGTCCTGGGATCATGACCCAAGCCAAAGACAGACTTTTCACTGACTGAGCCACCCAGGCGTCCCCAAATCTAGTTCTTCTTGGAGTAATTCATCAATAAACGTGTGTGAAGGGAACACCCAAAGGACTCAGTAATCCCTCCGGAAGTTGGTCGTGAGCAGACTCTTAAAAAGGCAAATAGGCTTACAACAATTCAGTTTTTAATATAACAAAAATGTGAGTTGCTGGAGGTGTGGTGCTACGCAGCACTCAGTACCTCCTTCGTCAGCACCAACAATATGTGAAACCGGGTTTCTCAAATGGACCAAGGCTGAGACTGGGTCATCTAGGTAGAGGAGCACTAAACACAAGTGATACCCTCTCCTCTTTCTCCCTCTGTGCATCCCCGTGATTTACCTGGGGGCTGAGATGCTTCCTGGAAGAACTCCATGTCCGAAACTAGAGATGCTAGCACAGACATGACTGGCTGCAGACAGACTCATCCCCCAGAGGGGTGCCACGTGGGCACCTGCAACCTCAAGGTCATGGTGAGCCTCTCCGCCCAGCTCCCTGGTCAGTAGCCTGACTCTGAGCATGGAAAGCGACAAATGCTGTTAATTCAGGACCTTTCCTACACCTCACCATCCCCCTACCCTGGCCAGCTGTTTCTATTTACCAGCATACCATTGGGAGAGTCCCCCCAAAACAGCATATGTAGGGAATGAGGTGCCGGGAGCGACAAGCCACAATCGGCAACATGGTGTGGGACGGTCTAAAAATTGTTCCTTTGCCTTAACCTGTGGCTGAAGCTACAACGTCCTGTACCACTCCTGCTTTTTCATCATCCTGACCTCGGTGATGTCCAAATAAAGTGAATTTGGAATTTTCCCTTGTATTCAAGTCTCCAGGGGTCTTTCTCAATAGCTCTGAGGCCTATTCCACAGGAGGATGGCATCAAGAACCAATGAAGGTCCCCCAACACAGGAGCTGCCCTCTAGCATCTAGGAGTGTGCCAACAGGGAGGGGCGGGAGTCATTCCCCTCCTCGTGTCATAGACCGCACATTGCATGTGCAGGGTGATTAGCAGGGCTCAGCATCCCTCCGGGTTAGTGCTGTGAGGGGAGAGGGGTCAAGGACACAAATTACCCAAGTGGGAGGTAAAAGGAAAATTACAAAGTATTATGGGAGCACACTGGGAAATCATGTTTCCTGCTGGGAGAAATCAGAAAACTTCCCAGGGGGAAACTGATATTTGAATTGGGGCTTAAAGGCTAAGTAGGCTTTCAATAATAGATGGGGAGGAAGGGGAGTGTTTGGCAAAAAGTATTCTAGGTCATGAAGACAGCATAGACAGAAGTACTGTATTGTTTATACTACTTATTTTCCATGTATTATGATGTTTTGACATCTCAAAATCTTTTCTGGCTGGGGGTAGACTGCCTTTGCTGGGACTAATCAATTCTGAGAGCTAGTAAGGGCTCCCTGGGAGTGTGCCTTTGATAGATGAACCCACCAATCCAGAGCCCTTTCTCCTCTCTGGCCAGTGTACGCTAAGAGGCAATATTCCTCCGCCTGAATCTTCCCAGCACCAGTTACCAGGCAACTAGAGACCATCCCAAAGGCTTCGAGCCCTTCGTATTCATGGTAGCCAGTCCTAAGTTGTTTGCCCTGTCCTGCCTTGTTTCTCCTGCAGAAATCCCAAAAGAGACAACATCCAGGTTTTCCTCTGGCCCTGTCTTGGCCCACCAGACCAAAATCTGGCATTCCTCACATGGCCCTGCCTGGCACAGTGCGCCTCTGTCTCTAGGACCTGTGATTCTAACACACTTCATTTTCCTGCACGTCTCCTGTGTCCCCTCCTGTGGCCATACCTGACTGACCATCTCATAAAGGAACACGCAGCTATAAAGGAAGGAAGTTCTGGTTTGCTGGGCTGTGCGTGTTTAGGAGGCGAAACTGAGGGGCGGTTGACCAAGTCTGTGAAGGATCTAGACCTCCGTGATGGAGAATCGATGACACAAGCTTCTGAACGGGGCAGTACCCGGGGCAGAGCTGTGTTTCCGGACAAGGCTGGACAAGGCTGGAGGCAGGAACCTAACAAAGTTGCGGAAGCCATCCAGATGAGCGGGCCTCAAGACGCAGAGAGAATAAAGAAGAGTTAAGGACTAGAAGACAGTGATGTCATCAACAGAGAAAGTGAACTACGAAATCAAGTTTGGGGATAAAGATGAAGAGTTTGGTTCTTGAGTTACAAGAATAAAACTTCTAGTATAGGCTTTAAGATAAAGGAAAGGATTCATAACATTTTGAATGATTGTTGACAAGTTACTATGATAGCGTCAAAATGAAAACCTGTTACAAAGTGATCGTTTTGACTTGCATTTTGTTCATCATAACAAACGTGAGCATCTTTTTATTCATTCATTTCATTTATTCCACAAAAACTGAATTTCTACTATGTGTCAGTGCCGGACTGTGTGAGAGATATAGCAGTAAGCGCAAGAAACTAAATTCCCTGACTCTGGACCTTGGCTTCTAGTGAAGAGCAATGAAAAATAACCAGAGAAATAAGAAAATAGATAGTGTACCCAATGGTGATCAGTGTTATAAAGAAAAATAAGGCAAGAAAGGAGAATAGAATATGCTGGCATATTCTATGCCATTGAGGGTGCAATTTTAAAAAGGGGAGGTCTCAAAAGCTTCACAGGTAAGGGTGTGGAGAGGAACTATGTCAAAATAGCAATTTAGGCAGAGGAAACAGTGAGCATAAAGGCCTCTGGCTGGATCATATCTGATTTCCTCTTTGCAAATATTTATTGAGAATTCATTGTTAGTACTCTGGGAACTGCCTGCTCATTTTTATCTTAGGTTGCCAGTCTTCTTATGGATTTATAAGAGTTCTTTGCATGTTAAAGAAATTGGTCCTTTAAAAAAAAGAAAGAAAGAAAAGTAAAGAAACTGGCCCTTTTTTATGGCTCAGTAATATTCCTGTGTGTGTGTGTGTGTGTGTGTGTGTGTGTTTGAGAGAGAGTTTTTACTATATCTTCCTTATTCATCCATTCACTAATGGAGTTAAAAGGAAAAAAAAAGAAAAGTAAAGTAAAAAAGAAACTAGTCTTTGCCTAGCATTTATATTGCAAGTATTTTCATCATTCCTGTTTGTAGTTATATTGCCATATATTTACCATATATGAGTATGTATCATGTTTAGACATAATTGTGATTCAAAAGTATTAAATTTTATGCAATAAAAAATTTCAACCTTTTCTTGGGGCACCTGGGTGGCTCAGTGTGTTAAAGCCTCTGCCTTCGGCTCAGGTCATGATCCCAGGGTCCTGGGATCGAGCCCCACATCGGGCTCTCTGCTCAGTGGGGAGCCTGCTGCCTCCTCTCTCTCTGCCTGCCTCTCTGCCTACTGGTGACCTCTCTCTCTCTCTGTCAAATAAATAAAAAATATCTTTAAAAAAAATTCAACCTTTTCTTTATTGCTTCTAGGTTTCGTGTTTTATTTAGAAAGTTTATCTCCACTCCAAGGATAAAGAAAATTCATTCTTTTTTTTCTTCCTTTAATTTTATGGTTAAATAAAAAAAGACACTTAGAACTTGGATCCTCTGAAACATATTGTAATAAATACAATAGGATTTACTACTTAAGAAACAAAGGACTCTTGAAATTAAAAAGCTTCCAAGATCAAGGGACACCTAGGTGGCTCAGTCATTTCAGCCTCTGCCTTCAGCTCAGGTCATGATCCCCAGGTCCTGGGATCGAGCCCCACATCGGGCTCTCTGCTCAGCAGGGAGTCCGCTTCTCCCTCTCCCTCCGCTCTTTCCCCTGACCTTGTGCTCTGTCTCTCTCAAATAAATAAATGAAATCTTTAAAAAAATAAATTTTAAACTTCCAATATCCAAGAAAATGGATTTCTAAATGCAATGTAGCAGGCAGGGTCATGTTAACTGAATTTGACAATGCCCAATGCCACCAGCCATCCTCTAGTGTCATTTCCAGGGTGCTCCTGTGGCACTCAAGTTCTACAAGATGACTACAGGTATTAGGCGAAAAAATTTCCATGTTAAAAGAAGTTTGGGAATGTTGGAATACTTATTTTTTAACTCCAGGACAACCGAGACCCTCTAATATATTAATATCATGGAGCGTCTCCAGCAGGAACACTTTCGTTTCATAACGCAGCTGGGGAACCGGTGTTCTCTGCCTGCAGCGGTGATTCCTAGACTTGCTTACATCAGAAATACCTAGAGAGATTTTTATAACACAGACAGTTCAACCTCATGCCTGTTCCACTGAATCAGAATCAGTGAGGATGACAAGCGCAAGTTTTTCTAGCTCTCACTGACTGGTGTTTTGGAATCAGTATCCAGAGCAGACAGAGGTTCTGCTAGCGAATTAGAGGAAAATTCTTTGAATGCGGAAAATTATTGAAATTCTTGAAAGCGGAAATTATTTGAATGACTATTTTCTCAATTCTCCCAAGGATGGGACACTCTTCTTGATGCACTGGAGGGAAGCTAATTCATTGCGTTTAATAAATTCTTGAGGGCATTATGATTTAATTCTTCCCCAAAACCCAGGTTAAAAAGAGCTGGTCTACAATATCATGTAATAGCTACAATAGAGCTATATATACGGTTCCTATTGGGAGGAAAAAATCGACCCCCTTACATCTTACCACCTCATATCCCTTACAAACAACACTAAATGTTGAATCTGGTAGCAAAGATGGGCAAGAGGACCGAAATTACACTAAATTCCATTGGGCTAGCACACTCACTTGTGGCTGCTCAAACTAATAGAGTTCATTAATAACACAGAGTCGTTTGTAATAAGATCTAATTTTTTCCTTTATTCTAACCTCACGCCTTTACCCTATTTACAATTATCTCCTCCACCAGGTCCTCAAAGGAAAATATCATATACTTTAGACCCCCTGAACTTTAATGCCTTGTGCAAAACTAGGTACATTCAATTTTGAAATTAAGAATGATTTTAATAACATGAGTAACCTAATGTATAATCATAGTGCCAAATATATCATGCTTATTGTTATAATTATTTCTCTTTCTAAATCAATTGGTTTGTAAGCTCAAAGAGTGCATTTCATTATAACCTAATTGGATTCACAGAGCTGTGATCTCCTCGTAACCCTAATCCCTATTACAAAATGGAAAAATCATCATTAAATTTGATTTATACACTCCTTTTGGGTACTGCCACCTACATTACCCTCATGGCAAGGATTTTCTATTAAAAAAATCTCTCTCTGAACTAAGAATTCTAGCCATTTAGAATAACCAAGTTGAACACATATCCTAGTCAGTATAAAAATTTAACACTTTCATTCCCAGCAATCAAAACTACTACTCAGTCAAAGCCTGAACCACTGAAAACCACAATTACCAAAGCAGATTCTGAAAAGCATTACTCCTCTGAAATGCTCTGTGAAGAAGGGGTTTTAGGACCCAAGGAGTTGAGGTACTGTTGAAATTCACTATATATCTTCGTATCTTATCTCCTTTAGAATCTCTACAGGTTTTTCTTAAGTTTCTATTCAAATTTTCCAAACTCATTAGATCAAAAATTCTTTTTGAGTGTCTCGTTTAGTGACACCCTACAAAACAGCTTGGAAATTGCTGAGCTGGACTAACATTTATGGAACATCTATTATATGCGCTAATTTCACAATAAATTCATTTAACATTACAATAAACCCCACCTTAGCTGGTGCCAACATACTGTGTGAAATCATCCATTCCCCAGGTCCAGATAGTTCCTACTTCAGACAAGTCATAGGAAAATCGAAGAAACCAGAAGGTCTGCTGGATTTCAATCCCACAGACCGTTCTTTCTCGCTCCTGTGATTATGGAGTACTCTGTGAACGCTCAGTTTTATGTTTGGTGGATGTGGTGACATTTAGCTCGGGAGGGACAACCTAGGTTGCATGGTCACATGGGGACCTGTTTCAGCATTCAGTCTTCACCAGGACCGAGTGCAACACTGAGAATTATTTGATAAATAAAGAATAAATATTTTCAGAAGCGGGCATGACTTAGCTCTAAAATCCTATGGCTCTGCACTGTGATGACCTTACGGGGGTTTCTCAAAGCCCCATATAGGATCTCCAGCTGCCAGGCTGGCTGGGCAGAAGGCCCAGATAGTACAACCTCACTGGACCAGCGAGGCCCGTCAAAACTGGCATACTGACAGGTTGTTACCTGGTAAATGGGTCAAAGCAGTACATTCAAATGCAATGTGTGTTGCCTTTCAAATCTAAAGAAACCCACCAAAGGTTGTACCTTCTTGGTGATAAAAGTATAAAGTATAGCCATTTGTCTTCCATTCTTTAGGAAATACCACATTTCCCAGGCCACACAACCCTTAGAAATTTCACCTAAAAGACATGCCTTGAATTTCCATGTGGTTTCTCCCACTTCCAGTGTGCAAGCATTTTACCAAGGTTATCTAAAGAACTCGTTACTTGCTACTCACCTGGTCCACTCAGTGTGAGACATTCGGTCATGGACTCCCATGCCGTCCTGTAGAAAATGGTGAGATGATCTTGGTCTCTGGGGGACAGACTATTGCCCCAAGCCGGAGTGTTGACACAGCTCTGAATGAAAATGATGAAGGTATACTGCTGTCCCTAGCAGATAAGGCAAAATGCTTTTGATGTATTTTGTTATTCAGAACTGGGGTTGGGGTGGGGGCAGACGTTATCCAGATCAGTGGCTGAGTC
The DNA here is from genome assembly GCF_009829155.1 of Mustela erminea. NCBI lineage: Eukaryota > Metazoa > Chordata > Mammalia > Carnivora > Mustelidae > Mustela > Mustela erminea. The sequence goes on along the minus strand of NC_045627.1, from coordinate 29,597,532 downwards.
CCAGCTATTGTTCCAGCAGGAAGCCCACACCTGTAAGAGCTATAATTGTAACTGCAATCATCTGCAGCTGTTATTATTCCAGACTCATCTATACTCTGTAAGGACCAGACAGATGAGTTGATGTTGATGTGAAATAAATCGATAGCCCTGCTGCTTTCAAGAATTTGATGGTGGTGCTGGGTCCTTGCAATTACTGTGGGGATGCAGTATTAATCGCTGTTTACTATTTGGGGGAAGAATGTAACAGACAAGGACTTCCTCTTAGTCTATCCTATCCTAAGCCTCCTACTCCAGCAGTTAGGATGCCATTGTGGGGGTATTGCCAGTAGCTAATTAGATCTGCTTCAACCATGCTTTTGGAGATTAACACAGTATGGTTTTGCAGACCTCTTAGGCCAGGTGTGATATGAACTTAGGTTAACTTTCCATTTTCTACCTAAACTCCAAAGTCCCCACTCTAACTAATGGACCACAGGAGCATTTAGAATCCTTAACAGGTTTGCATGGGCTCAGAGCCAGTGAAAAACAATTTCTAAAAATTTCAGGTATTTTACTTTATGTACTATGATTCACCCTGGTAAATGGCCATAGATTCCTTTGAAAAGAAGCTAGGTAATAGCCTTTCAGTATGTAATTGTGCCAGTGTTGTAAGATGCAGGCATCAGGTTGAAGGCCCTCCATTAATAGGGCCCTGTGAACTGGCTCATATTAGAAAATGTGAATGAGACTATGACTGTCAATGACTTAGGTCTGTTGTAATCAAACAAATGGCTACCTATCTATTTCAGTCCAAGGTACATCACAATAAATCAGGTGCCCCCCAAGGTAAAACTAATCTGAATACTGCTCTGGTCCTACCACTCCCTACAGTAACCACAACTACTTTGTCTCTGGACATTAAGTGCTGCCACTCTACTGCTCCCACTTCAGGCTCCCCTCATCCTCACTATAATTAAAGAGGAGAGCCCTTTTCAGTTATGGCATTTCCCACCATTATCTCTGAATTGCAGAAGACAGCTATGGCAAAGCTTTCCAAGGGTACTTACTCTTTGTCTCATTTGCCTTGGTTATGAAGAGTCCAGTGGCCCTTCTGAGAGAATACAGTGAAAGAGTGGGGAGCAGGACACATATGATCTATCCTCTCTGATATTCTAGCCTCCTAAGCCTTTAGATTCATGCTTCTACGTTATACCAAGAATGTTCTAGCAACTCAACTTCATTTAATGGGGGTCATCATTGATTTCACTTAAAATCAACTAACTAGACCAAATAAAGCCACTGTCAGTTGCTTAACTTAACATAATGAATCCAGAATTTCTGTAAGTACCTCAGAAGAAAATGTTGGCCTGTTTCTAACTGGTCTGTTAGGTTTGCCATCCATTCTCACACATATTCTCCAAGTTTCTGCCAATTTAAATCAGCCATGTCACAAAATTCTTTTGGCATTTAACCTATCCCCTGTTAGTTAGACTTAGTAGTTGCTCCCCATACCATGTTGGTTGCCAATCTAGAGATGGTGCGGGGTAGGAGTGGGTCTTAAGAAAGATCAGCATCTGCTTCCAAAGTAATTGCCTAAGGTAAAGTTGTAATAGAATTGTCAAGCAAAGGGAAATCAAAAAAGCAGGGAGACTTAGTGGGATTTGGGGGATTTACCCATGCAAATTTCCAGATTCCAACTCTCAGGGTCTCCATCAATGCTATAATTTTTGTAAAAGATATCTATACTTATACAATCATTCAGCCATATGCAGAATTACACTTAACTGTAGTTTTAAGATATGTTAATACCACAATTACAAGAGATAATGTATTTTTAGGACAGTCATAATTATGATTTTTCAATAGTCTAAACCTAAGAATTTAAAACCCCAAGCTTATAAGCTCAGTTAAAATTTGCACTAGCCCTTTTCATTATTCTTACTTTAGTAATCAATTGTAACAGCCACTTCGTTTCCCAAAGACTTCCTCTCAAACATTTCATTCCAAGTAAAAATATACGAAATAGATAAATATATATTTTGCCAGTGAATGTCATGAATCACCACTACCAGTTATCAATGCCCTTAAACCTAAGTAGACCACATTCCCAACTTTGAGAGTTTGTTTCCTGGAACTGCTTCTGGTACAAAATGCTTTCACAATAAGTGTTCAGTAAGAAAAACAGAAACCACTCTAGAAGGTATTAAGTGTTCATAAGACCTAATTAGGACATTAGGCTCTTATAAAATCATTGGAAGGGATAGAAGACAGAAAGTCAGAGAAGGCCATCACTTGTTTTCAAGTTCCCTGCCAATTTTCAGGGAATCAGGATATTACTTCTCCCATCCAGGCCAAGAACTCAAAAAGCTGCCAGAGACAGAAAAGATTGCCAAGTATTCTATTTGCTTTCCTTTATTTCTTGTTTCTTGCAGTTATGTAGTCTCCATTGAAATGTGAGAATTTAGGTGCATCATTTCTGGGTTAGGAAAGAGAAGATCCCTCTAGTGGTCACAGCTGCCTACAGCACTGAAGTAACAGGTGACAGGTAATCTAGAGGTTGCTGCAAAATTTCATACCTGCCAAAACTAACGTAGGTTCCTGTTGTTGCAAAAAGTGTAACAGCCTCTGCTTCCCTCTGCCTTCCAAACTGTGTATGAGTAACTCACTGGCAGAAATAAATTGGAACTCAGTTGGCAGGAAATTCCGGGAAATGGTTTCAAGGCATCTCCTGCTATATGGGGATACAAAGAAAACAGGCAAGGTGGTGCTGAGTACCAACAGACAATCTGAAAGAATATATAAAGACAAAAACAGTAACTTAAAGATATAACCACAAAACAAGAAATGATAAAGAATGGCAAAGATTTTTCAATAAATGAAAAACAAAATATGGAGAAATTTAAAAACATAAGAATTTAAATGGAAAACTAATGGGTAGATGAAATGGCAGAATAGATATAGCTAAAGGAATAGTTATTGAATGGGAAGAGAAGGTAAAAACTATATCCAGAATTCAACTCAGAGAGACAAAGTCATTGAATATGTGAAGAAGTTAAGAGGAAAGAGGATAGAATGAGAAGGACTAATACATGTTCTCTCTAGTTTCCAGAAGTACATAAGTTAGAAAAGAAAATTGATCTTAAAAATAGTATTTGTTGAGACTTTCCTGATATGTCAATTGTTTAAAGAACCCAGTTCTCAAATTCAAGAAGCCCAAATAACCCCCGAACTATGAAATACAAGAAAATCCATAACTAGGCCCACTGTGGTAAAATTTCAGAACACTATACCAAAAACAAACAAAAAAGATCTTAAAAACAGCTGAAGAGAAAAGAAAGATCACCTCTCAAGGAAAAAAAAAAAAAATAGAGTGACAACTGACTGCTGAACAGTAACAATGTCAATAAGAAGAGAATGGAATGATATCTTCAATGTACAGAGAGAAAAGGACTATCAACTTAGTATTCAGTATCCAATGAAACTCTCATGAATGAGAGGGAATAAAGTGATTTCAGTAAATAAAAACCAAGTTTAATACAGAATGGGAATAGTGTGGATAACCTCCAAACAAATAGCAGAGGAAATAAAGATAAGAAAAACTCAATCCAAAATGAAAGCCAAAAAGGGAAAAAAATTTAAAGCAAGACAAATAGAAATTATATAAAAAGATGGGGGTAGTAATACAGATATATAAGTTACCATATCATTATAAATAGTTTACACTCTCAAATCAAAAGCAAGTAATCAGATCAGGAAAAAAAAATCAGTTATATGTTATTTGGGTAAAGACAAAACTTAAGGACAAAGAAGACTGAAAGTAATAGGGTAGAAAAGAGAACCAAGCAAATATCAACCAAAATTAGCTGCTTTTGCTCTATAAACATCAGAGAAAATTGACTATAAGGCAAAAACTTTAACAGAGATAAGAAGTGCCATGTGTAACAATATAAGAATCAAGTCTTCGGGAAGGCATAAAATGCCAAATGTTTGTACCTAATAATATAGCCTAAAATAAATACAGACACTGACAGAACTAATAAGGTGTGGTTGATATGCACACTATTATAATAAGTGATTTAAAACAGTTTCTTCAATAGTTGATGGATTATGGAGGCAAAATAAATTCAGGTGGGATATAGGTAGTATAATGAATAGTCAAATAAGTTAATTTTGTATGTATGTGATATAAATAGGTATATCATTGCAGCCAACATTAGGAGAATATACATAGTTTTAAGTATATATGAATACTGATCATGTAATATGCCATAAAGCTAGCATAAACAAACTCCAAAGGACTGGTGTAAAAGCAGCACATATTCTAATTGGTATGTAACAAATTTATAGCTGATTACAAAAGATAAATAGGGGGAAAATCCTTTCAATTAGAAATTTTAAAAATACACTTTCAAGTACATATGGACCAAAAAGAAAACATAATATAATTAGAAAATACTTAGAATTGAAGATTATAAAAACATTTCACACTGAAATTTGTGGGATATAACTAAAGAGGCACTAAAAGGGAAAACTGTCGCCTTCAATGCTTATATTAGGAAAGAAGAAAACCTAGAACAACGAACTAAATTTCCAATTTAAGAAATTAGAAAAGCAGTAACAGAATAAATTCAAATAAAGTAGAAGATAAAACACAACAAAATTAAAATTAATGAAACATAAAAAGAAAAAGGACAATAAGAAGAAACGACAAAGGTAAGACTTTATTCCTTGAAGAAATTAATAAAACAATAAACTGGCAAAATAAACCAAGGAAAAAAGAGAGAAGAACAAAGATAAGTTATTCTGAGACACTTGAAAACTTAATTAAATGGATATTTTAGTAGGGAAAAATGCAGTATACCAAGAACTGACAAAAGTCAAGGAATAAGGACCTGAATAATCCTATGACTGATACAAAACCAAATCAGCAGCATAAAATCTTCTTACCAAAAAAACTAAAAACTAAGCCCCAGCAGTTTTATACGCACATTCTAACAAATATTTAATTATGAATTAATTTCAAATTTGCAGAAACTGTTCTGGAAAATAGCAAATCCTAATCTAGCTTTGATATCCAAATAAAAAAATATATATCCAAATAAAAATATACAATGTCAATATAAGAAAGAAAACTTACAGACCAATCAGTCTCCACTTAAATGCAATAAAATATATAAAAATAACATATACTAATCACATAGGATTTATTCCAGGAATTCAAGTTTAGTTAATATTATAACATAACATGATATAAGCTACTATACTTCTCTACATTAAGAGGCTAAAACATAAAAACAGAATAAAATAAATCTTATTAGGTATAAAAGAAAACATCCCTTCAAATTTACATGCATTTGTGGGATACGTAATTAAAAATAAAATCTCTTAACAACCAAAACCTGAAAAGAACTATAACAACCTGGAATGGGTACATACCTAAAACCCATACCAATCATCATACTCAATAATAAAACATTAATATATGAAGATATTCCATGACCTTGAATAGGAAAAGAAACAAAAATGTACCAAGCATAAGACTATTGAAAAATGACTAAATTAACATTCTGATCTTCTGCTCATCCAAACACACACACACACACACACACACACACACACACACACTCACACACACCTATGAGAAAATCAGAGAAGATAAAGATCTTCTACAGGCTAATTTTAAAAAGAGAGAGAAAGAGAAAGAAAACTAATTCAATAGAAAGTAGCAATTAACATTTAAGGAGTTTCAACCTAACCTTGTAATCATGGAAGGTAAATTCAAACAAAAATGAAGTCTGCACATACATCCAACAAAATGCCTAAAATTCAAAAGACTGACAATGCTTAGTGCTGACACGGAGGTGGATAAGAGCAACATTAATACCAGCTGGGGTGGTGATAAATTAGTAAACTACTTCAGAAAACAATTTGCAATTACCCAGCAAAGTTAAATATACATTTTGTAACACAGCAATTCCATGCACATGAGTGTGTGCTAGAGAAATTCTTGTATATCTGCACATAGAAAATGTATAAGAATGTTCATATCAACATTGTCATTGATAAAGTTAATACGAATATCTGAACCCACAAAATGGTGATCAACCCAGTACCCCAGTCCACCTCGCCTCATGCACTGGGCATGGAGCCTACTTAAACAACAACAACAACAATACATATTTCCTATTCTTCCCTTTCCCTTTTTGTGCAAGGTGAGCACACAATACACAATATAACACAGATTCTGATTCGAGTATTTTTTTATATACCGATGCACGCTAAGAGGAAAGTGAGTTTCTGAAGAAAAGTAAATATGTTACTTGTTTCCAAGGAGTTTCAATTTTAAGAAAAATTAAGAGGTTTAGGCTGTCGTCCTTTCTCTGCTACTAACTCTTCATGTGATTCTTGGAAAATCACACTATCAATCCATCTCTCAGTTTCCCCAAGTATACAAAAGAAAGGAGACTACAGGTTTCTAGTTTCTTATCCATCTCCAACAAAAAATGTCACAACAATGTCTGAGTTGTGGGTGCTGAAGTACATCAATCTTGAGTTAGACTGTACAGAGATTCAGGATGTTACCCCAAAATATGCTCCATTGGCATATTGATTATTTTGAATTAAAGGTACCTGAGAAACAGCCAATGTAAAAAGGATACTCTGACTCTCTTGTATCCTCCTGAAAGCAGGAGGTTAATCTGCCATGGAAAAGCTACCCTCTTTACCCAGGAGGGTAGAAGGCATCCTTCTCACCAGGCAGGGAGTTTAGGGCTAATAGGCTATATGAACAAATCGTGTTACTTTTTCACCATTTTATTACCCCCTAGCCCAAACTTCTTTGTTTTGTCAATTCTTCACAAATTTATTATTTTTGTCTAAATGGTATCAAAGCTTCCTGCTTTTGGTCACTTCTTTGAGTCTCATACCTTTGTGAGGCTCCCCTACATACATATGCAATTAAAACAGTTTTTCTCTGGTTGATCTATCTTTTATTATGGGGAGGGGAGAAGTGTCAGTCAAGAACCTAGAAAAACATTTTTCCTCCTCTACAATAGATCTGACAACTATTAGCAATGCCTCAACGTTTTAATCATGATGAGCTGAATTTTAATTTTCCCTCACTTTTCATGCCAACCCTTCAGAGGTAAAGTCTGTAGAAAAGAACCTTAGCTGATTCAAATATGGCATTAAGAAAGAAATGAGAACGAACATTTTGTTCATGTTTAGGGCAGTTTCTTTTTATGAAAGACTATTGAATGTTTTATCTGCTGGAGTCATTACCGGTTTGTTTAAAAATGACTACGAGGGCACAAAGTACTAAAATAATCCATTCTAAGGACTTCAGACAGGATGCCCAGTAATAATCAGCATTAGGCTGCTATATGAATAAATATTACAATGACGCAATATAAGGAGAAAGATGGTGTGTTTAGCTCAAGTAGATTCAAGGAGTTGATGACCAATGTTGGAAATTTTTAGAAGCAATATAAGTGGTCATTTGGTAAACAAAGTAAGTACATTTCTTGTGGTTGATTCTCTTTAATAGAAGTATATACTTTAATATTATTTCCAGTAACACTTCTGTGAACGTAATAGCACTATTAGATCTCAAATCTGAAATTCTCTGGGTTACAGAACTACAGAGGGACCTTGCCTTCAAGGGTTTTATAATTGGTTTGGAAAAACACATCAAAGCACAGTAATAACCTTATGCTGTATGATTACATATCCACTCAACTTCCTTTTCTCTCTCTTATTCCCTCTTTCTCATAAGATTTCCACGTGAATAGAAAAAATTTATATTTAGCTGTAAGTTGTCACCTAATATTTTAGGATCTATAGCTTTTCAAATATCTTTAACCCATTATTATTCCTATTTTCTGTCATCAGGAAATTGGAAATAATAGGTTCTCTCCTCAAGATATCAGACATGTGCTTTTTAGATTTAGTATTAGGAAAACATGGGAATATTTCAGATGAAAATAATTCTTCAGAGAATGAATGCCAAGAGAAAATGCTTCCCTTTCTTTTGTTAGGAGAACATTACTAGATTAGAAATAATCATTCTGGGGCACCTGGGTGGCTCAGTGGGTTAAAGCCTCTGCTTTCGGCTCAGGTCATGATCCTGACTTGGGTCCTGGGATCAAGCCCCACGTCAGGCTCTCTGCTTCAGCAGGGAGCCCTAAAACCCCTTTCTCTCTCTGCCTGCCTCTCTGCCTACTTGTGATCTGTCATATAAATAAAGTCTTTTAAAAAAAAGAAATAATCATTCTTCCACCAAAAGTTATTTCTTGCTTTAGCTCATTCTGTGTTCAGTTTATGCTGTTATAGTTTCATAACAGTTTTTTTTTTTCTGGTAATATTCCATTTGATCAGGTGGAAGTCTAAGGCCCTTGACCTGTGTTGGGAACCCAGGCTGGGGAAGGATGAGATATTTGCACTGCTCAGAGCTGAGGGTACAACTACAAATACTGTATAACACATAGATTCATTCATTTAAAGACATCAGACAGTTGCTGAATTAAAGAAGACAAGAATGACTAAATCTCTCAAGTAGAAAGAACTTCAGCTCTCTGGCAATCTACAGCCACTTTTTCCTTTGGGACATTTGCAGGTTCTCAGAGATTGGCAATCTGAGTTTTTCCCAGATAGCTGTGGGAAAGAAAAGCCAGCAGAGATTTTAATGGTCTTGTGGGGCTACAAAGATGTAATTAAAGTCTTGAGGGACCTCAAACACACAGTCTTTCAAGACATTGTCTAATTTCTGAGGCTATGAGGGCAGGTTATTAAAAAGCTAATCATAAAACTTCTGAAACCCAAAGTAACACTTTTTTTCATGGACTTTTGGCGCTAAGGAGACAAAGAGTAGACTTTAGAACTTGGAAGTTAAGCCAAAACCTCTGAAAAGTAGAGGGAAGTTTTCCACTGTTTCACAATGCTGAAGAGACAAAGATTAGATCCTGCTAGGAAGAGGGAGGCCAGTGAACACACCACCATTCATTCAGTTGAAAACCCTGAAAGACAACATCTCAGTAACACATCAGAGGCATACTAAACCTTACCAAAACTGAAAGTCATTCTCAACTCTGTTCAATGTCTGATTGGTTTAAGATTGGGACTGACTCAATCCCAATTTCATCTGCCTCGCAGAGGAAAAGATGAACCCACTGTGAAGGAAGAAAAAGTCATATGGAAGTACATATTTTTTAATATACAATGACCAGCATTCAATAAAAAATTTCCAGACTTGCTATGAGTCAGGACCATATTCTGAAAACCACAAGTAAAAACATTCAGTAGAAATAGAACCACAGGTGACATCGATTTTGCAGTGAGTGGATAAGGACTTTTAAAAAACTATGATTTATATGCTCAAGAATACAGAGAAAATAAAATTTTTAGGGAAAATAAATTTTAAAATGGAGAATTTTTCAGAGAATTATTATCTCTAAAAAAGGATCAAATGAAAATTTCAGAATTTTGAAATACATATATTATGTGTTTAGTACAGATTAGACACAGAAGACAGGATTAATGAACTGAAAGGCTGACCAATAGAAAATATCCAAAGTGAAGCGCAGAGAAAACAGGAATGGAAAGTAATAGAAAAAGCACAAGAGATATGTGGGGCACGGTGAAAAGGTATTAATACATATAATAAGGAGCCCTAGAAGGATAAGAGAAAATGAAGCAGAAATCGTATTTGAAGATGTAATGGCCAAGAAGTTTCCCAATTTGAAAAATGATACCAACATACAAATTCATGAAATTCTGGCACAGATTCAAGAATAAGCCATCAGCAACATAAATATAAGAAAACCATTATCGAGGCATATCATGATTAAACACCTGTAAACCATAAGGCGAGGCAAGGGAAAGAATCTAGCTACATGGTGAAGGCCAGAAACTTGGGGAAGGCTGTCTGAACAACAACAAAATGAGGATGACTTCCGGGATGATCCAGGGTGGTACACCTGGCAGGCTCTTTCAGAGTCGGAGGTGAACGCTCTTGAGAATAGTACAGGATAATCTTGAGCTTCACTCTTAGCTCTCTTGTGTTAAGAAACCTAAAAACAGTGATAAAATCCCAAGCAAATTTTTGCCCTAATTTATTTGAATCACAACCAGTTTGCTCTCTATTATCTCTAATATATAATTTACATAATTTATTTTTTGAGAAACACTCCAAGTTTCAGGAAGTGCTTGCTTTTTGCTGGATATCCTGAAGATCAAGGACTATGATCCCTGACTTTCTCAGCCAGGAGTTCAGCCTTGGAAAATTTGAGCCAAAGAACGGAAGATCCAGAATATATGAGTATATGAGTATTGCCTAGGGGCACTTTCTCCCCTTCTCTCTCTCTTTACAAGAGTCAGTCAGAAATTAGAATAAAGGAAGGTGAGAAATGGGCCAGTAATTGCATATTAAATTGCTCTCCACATATTTCTATACCCCTAATTATGAGCCACTTCTCTCTGTGCAAATAAACCAACCAGAAATCCTATTAAAATGCAGATTCCAATTCAGTAGCTCTGGGGAGGGACCTGGGATTCTGCATTTCTAACAAACACCTAAGCGATGCTAGAAACTGTTGGTCCATGGATGATTTTAAGAAACAAGGTTTTAGGGGTGCCTGGGTGGCTCAGTGGGTTAAGCCGCTGCCTTCGGCTCGGGTCACGATCTCAGGGTCCTGGGATTGAGTCCCACATCGGGGTCTCTGCTCTGTGGGGAGCCTGCTTCCCTCTCTCTCTCTCTGCCTGCCTCTCCGTCTACTTGTGATTTCTCTCTGTCAAATAAATAAATAAAATCTTTAAAAAAAAGAAAGAAAGAAAGAAAGAAACAAGGTTTTAGGTAAATTCAAAAATAACCTAAAAATTGGCCACTCCAGCTGTTAACTGTGAGCTGCTTTAGGACAGAGCGCTTTAAGATAAGTGCTTGAAGTTCTCCTAAGGAGAGAGAGGGATGTCCGGTGTTTGTACTTTTGAAGTGTTTACTACAGTATATTCTGAATATTAACTATTGTAGTTGAGAAAGTATGCATGCTCCCTAGAAGTAAACGGTTCCATGGTCAGAGAAGTTTGGGAAGAATTTGTATACTTTTTTCCCCTCTAGGAGATTCATAATGCACATTTGCATTTTAATGATTCTGAGCCATCTGCAGTGGAAAAATATATGTAACCTGATAATTCATTTATTTAACTATTAACATTCTGAGAAAATGGTGTTCCATGAAACTAACTTTGGGAAATGCAGCCATACACAGCAGTAGTTTTCAAGCTCTGGTGTGTATCAGAATTAGCTGGAGAGCTGAGAGAGAATACAGATGCCAGGGCTTGCTGAAGTAGGATAGGTCTTGGGCCTTTGTATTTTCACCAAATTCCCCAGATGATCATGATTCCCACCAATGTTTGAGAATCTCTGCTATAGAGCAATCTCAGAAGAGTTCATTACCATCTGGGGACACAGGGCTATCTGTGAGCCCAGTTTCCACCTTGCAGAAGCCTATGCTATGTGGGGGAGGACCAGCATCAGCTATCAACTACCGCCATCTTAGAAAGAACATTCAGACCGCATGGGGCACCCCAAAGATTCTTCTCTCTATTCTACATGCTGGAGGGATTCTTCCAAGTCTCTTTTTTTCAGTCAACAGAGAGGGAGTTATTCCTTAGCCCTGTTCTAAATCGAATCTTCTGAGAAGTGTTTGCTTTAGAACCAATGCATTTGTTCATTGAACGAGTCTTCATTAATCAGCATTTTGGCAGTATTCAGTGAAAAAGACAGGTCAGGCACTCCCATAAGGCAGGGTTAGGGAGACAGACCATAAACAAGTAAACAAATAATTTCCGATAGTAACCCATGTCATGAAGAAGATAAACAGTGTCACAGGACAGGGAATGAGGCAGGATTCTGTTTATACATTGTGGTTCTGGAACACTACAAAAGCTGTAAGGCCAGTCAAGGTAATTTGGATACCATTCCAGAGGCCAACAGTGACTGAGATTGGCCTTGATGGTTCAGAAAACTTCACCAGCCACCTCAGATATATGTGGTCAGGAGGCAGCCTATATCCCTTTTAACTCTTACAGTGATTGGCTTTTACAGAATCCTCAGTGACTACTGGTGAATGGCTGGTTGGATAGATGGATTGTTGAATATGTTCTTAATTCTAGTGATTTTGACAGACAGGCAAACATGGCTTGTATTTCCCATAGGTGAAGTAACCTTATTTCCCAGGTCTCACTGGTCCTGGGCCTTCTCCCTCTGTGGCTCTGCTCAGACTCCTAAAATGCTCTCCTTTCTTCTGCCACCCCCAATCCTACTCAGCCTTCAAATGCTACTTCCTCTTTGATCCTCCCCAGCTGGAAGAAAATGTACTTTCTCACTGTTTGCCCCTCCCCCCACTTTTTTAAACATAGCTGATGCTCATATACTCTGCAAACACTCCCTCTGAAGACTCACTCTGTGCCAGCTCCTACACCTGGCACTGGGGGGACATACTGTGGATAAAAGGTGTAGACATGGCCTCTTGTTCATGGAATAACAGGCTAGTGGGGGAGGCAGGTGTGAGTCAAGGAATCACACTATTAAGTCTAAAGGGGCACCTGGGATTCGTCCTACAGGGAGGAGGCACATGGTGTTCTAAGAGTTACAAGGCTGCTTTGGGGAAGTGACAATTGACCTGGAACCTGAAGGCTGAGTAGAAATTAACCGGGTAGAGAAGAAAAAGGGCATTCCAGGCACCCGGCCTAACCTGTCCTAACTGTTGTATAGGGGGAGAGCAGAGTAATGGAGAGGTTCTGGAGGGAAGCCAGTGGCTGGCAAGGCGCAAGTCAGCACTGAGGGGCTAGAGGAAATCAGAAAGGCAGGCCAGAGCGAGAGCACAAAGGCAAGCTTCGGGCTTTGTTCTGTGTCCAACTGCCACCTCTCTCATTTGCCCTGCCCATCCTCCTACCTCACACCTCTCTGTGTTTCTGCTAGGGTGTCCCTCCCCTAATAAGAATCCTGGTTCCCTTCACCAGCCCTTTGTTTAGGATTATATAAGTGTAAGGACCTATTTAGCCAGAGCGACTCCATCTTGGTTAAAAGCCGTTTTGTTGTTTGTGCAGTAAAACTTAAACTGACTCTGCCCCTCTCCTCCCAGAGAAACTTACTTAGAAGCAAGTCTGGGAAATCAGTAGAATATGTTCGGCTAGTTCCTAATAATAGAGCCCAGAATATAAGGCCAGGTTGGCCAGTTCCCGATAACAGAGCCCAGAATACAAGGACGAGTCAGGCCAGGTGGAGACATCCAATCAGTAAAAGTACACATATTGTCTCCCTAACTACCAAAGAATGTAAACCCCGCCCTTTGGGCGCCAAACTTGAGCGCCAATTCTGACCAGAGTAATAGGTTAGTTCAAACAGCTACTATAGGGTAAACTATAATTCAACTGGCCACCTGCATGTGACCTAACATGACTATGCAATGTTACAATCTCATTGGCCACCTATGTGTGGCCAGGCTTTTGCTCTATAAAAGGTAGTCTGTGAGCCTGGGAGGGGTCACCCTCTTTGGAGGCGGCCCTGACCGGTAAGTCTGACTTCTAATGCTTAGCATAGAATAGAGCTTTGCATAATTTTCACCTTGTCTCAGTCTTGTTTCCCTGGCCAATCAGTCTAACTTCTAATACTTATCATAAAATAAAGCTTTAAATAACTTTCACTTTGTCTCAGTCTCATTTCGTTTAATAACAGACCTAGCAATAAGAAATTTCAGCTATGATCTCAAGTTATAGGTAGACTTAAATAGGAATAAAATCAAAAGGGTGCATTCTTGAGATAGAGGGAAAAGGCTACCCTGCCTTGAACAAACACAAGGAATTGAGATCTAGAAATCAGCTGTTTCTCTATGATATATCCAATCAGGTAAATGTAGTGTCCCTCTCATCAGTCTGCAAACTACCGATTTGAGGTGTCCAAAAACGTGTACCCTAAATTCTGACAGATCTGAAACTCTGAAATTCCTTACCAAGCTAGGGTGTTTCTGTTATAAGGAAGGCATCTAGAGATTACAAAGTGTGGTATTTATAGTCCCCCATAGCAGTTTGCATTAAAGAGGTGCAATTGTTTGTTTGTTTGTTTTTTAAGATTTTGTTTATTTAACAGTGAGAGAGAGAGAGAGATCACAAGTAAGCAGAGAGGCAGGCAGGGTTGGGGGGGAGCAGGCTCCCTACTGAGCAGAGAGCCCAATGCGAGGCTCCATCCCAGGACCCTGAGATCATGACCTGAGCCGAAGGCAGAGGCTTTAACCCACTGAGTCACCCATGAGCTTCTAAAAAGGTGCAATTATTGATAACAAATATAAAACTGAATTGTAGGACATTGGGAACCATTGTGTGATCAACAAATAGACAGACTTAGGGCAATTTCTGGGACTCTTGTCAAAGAGATGGCACAGTGGTGAAAAGAGCACAGGCTGAGATTCGGAAAGATGGTATTCTGGATCTCACTCTGGCTCTGTCATGAAGGAGCTCTTGGGCCCTGGACAACATTTCTCAATAATTATAAGCCCCACCTTCATTGTAAAATATGGTGAAGTCACATTCTTAAGTATCATCAGGAAGCAAAAATCAAGTATCATCAAAACCACCTGAAAAATGTTTGAGGAAGGCATGATATTGGAGCCTGATATACCACATGTCATCTCTAACTCCAATGTGCCCCCACCCCCCGCCAGCACTGGACAGCATTGCTGTTGACTCAACTGAACACCAGGTGAATTAACTGGTTTGCATTCGGGAGCCACACTGTACCAAAAAAGCATACTGTCTCTTGAAACACCGAAATCACGTGAGGTAAGATGCTTCCCAAGAAGTACATGATCCCAGCTGAGGCAACAGGGCCAGGTGTCTATCTCCCATTTCCCCTGATAATGTTTCTGCACATACTAAGAGAAGAAAATGATACCTCCTCATGTCTACCCACCTCCAATGCATTTCATGAGGTTAGCCATGGAAACACGTCACAGGACAATTCACAAAGTCCACGTCAGTGGAGTAAAATTTCCAAAACCAGTTTGTCACATCCACATTGTTTGACGCAGCCAACATTTACATTAATGTAATATCAGTACTTATGACAGAATCCCAGGGCTCGATGTTATTTGAAGACTCCTGGTCCAATTCCCTACCCAAAGTAGAGTCCCATCAACCACAAAGGAGGGAACTGCACAGAGACAGGGAGCTAGCTCTCTCTTCATGAGATGACCTCCTCCGCATTGCACTTAGACATGTTTTATTGAATGACTTAATGTCTGCTTCTGTAGAACTCTCATTGACTGATTTTCTTAGTGCCTTGCATACCCACACAAAATAAGTATCCTTGCATGAGACAGAACTTCAGATATCCAGGGAGAGTGATCATGTCTCCTCTTCCCACAGGACATGGGTATCAAAGCTCCCATTCACGATCGACACCTGCCTCCACATTTACAAAACTTACCAGTGTCCCCACTACAGTGTGGGCAGGAAAGCCAGGCCTGCCTATATGTGAGGTTCCTCTCAGAGAAAAGCTCATTTCTTGGAATGGCTTAGAAGGTTTTAGAAAAATGGCTACAAATGTAGAGTAAATACAGCATAGTGCTACAGATTAAAGATCCTTTTCTACTTTTTTCTTTTTTTTTCCTACTTTTTTCTTTTTAAGATTTATTTATTTGAGAGAGAGAGTGTGTGTGTGTGTCAAGGGGAAGGGCAGGAGAGGGAGAGAGACTCTCAAGGCAGACCACGATGCTGAGGGCAGAGCCCGACACAGGGTTCAATCTCACAATCCTGACCCCAAATCAAGAGTCAGGCCCTCAACAAACTGCACTACCCAGGTATCCCAAGTCTGTCTTAAACGAAAATTTCAGATGTGTCCATTTTATTGATACAGAACATGGACAGAAAAGAATAAAAAAAAAAAGAAAAAATTCACCACCTTAATTACACACACACACACACACACACACACACACACACACAAAATTCAGTGTCTAAAGCTCCCCATTGTTTAAATTTTGAAATGTTTCTAGGGTTTGTGTTTGGGCCTACATGTATGCCATCTCCAGAACTCATTTTTTAAGGATCCAGCCTAAACAGAATTAAGATACTAGGATTTATTTATGTTTTCTAATGCCCAGAGATAATTGAGAATGTTACAGTTATTTTTCAAGAACACTATAAGACCTGGTGAATCCATCAACTTCAACACAAGTAAGTGTAAGAACAGACTAAGGTTATCTCCTTAAAAGCTCTAACAGCTCCTAAACAAATGGCATCCCCTAAATTTTCCCAATTCCGTGGCTCATAAAGGACAAATGGCTAAGTAACTTACTAGTGATATACAGTCGTTCTGTTATCTATTGTAAACCCTCTCTGGGTCTTGCAATGACTGAGATGTATGGCCTATATAAGCTGGGATGTACACTGTGAAATCTGTCCATGGTTTTTGCTAAGAGTTGCCAAGTTTAAAAATAGAGTGTAGGAAAATTACTCATAGTGTGGAGGAAGATGGGAGAAAAGCACAAATGGGCTTTTAATGAGGACTTCTCAGTGCGAACATATGTAAAAGGAACTTTTAGATACAGGCATTGTGATAAATAAAAATGATCCTGCTAAGTTCTCAAGAAAGCTTATAGGTACAAGATCATGGTGATTTTATGTACAGTGAACAGCTTATTCATGAAAAACCATTTTGTTCACTGTTCAACGGACCAGCACACTTGGCTCCCCAGAAACATTTCAACTAGACAAAACATACCAACACATTAGTCATAAATATAGCTTTATTATTATAATATTTATTTCATAATCTAAAAACTTTTTCTTTTTATTTCTGGGAAAAGAACATTCCAGATTCCATAAAACTGATCTACCCTGCAGAATGCTAGAAAACAGTGTCTTAGCAACCTGAACTTTGCAGTTGAAAATCTATAACCTAGTTTGGGAATAAAAGAATGAAAGACGAGTTCAAAGAAAAATTTCTTCCTTACAAAACGGATAATAAAATTAGATCCATTCTTCAGTTTAGCCTTGAACATGTTTTCCCAGGAACTTTGGTAATTTCTCCAAAAATCAACTCGCAGGTTGACTGGCCATGTGGACAAAAAATATATATATATTTAAAAATAAGACCCAAGTGGGACATGGTACATGGCCTAGGCCATGGCATATAAGTGAAATATCCCCTAAAGTGAGCCAGCTCCCATGTTCAACAGCAAATTTATGTCTCTAAAGATGCACAACATATATAATGCAGTGCCTTGTATGAAAGTCAGAATTTAGTTGGAATTAAAAAGAATTTTTTAATATAATCTTAAAAGTCATTTGTCTTGTGTAATGTACATCGAGTAGCTATGACATTATGGTGCTTTCTGAAGATCACAGAGTACCACTATCAAAGAGAGCTGTCATGCCCTCAAGGCATATTAAATTAAAACTGGAAATGTAGGTTATGTTAAATAAAACGAAAAAAATCTGGCTCTACCGCCTTTAAAAACAAGCTGTTGTCATTGCACACACGTGTTACAGGACAAAGGGCATGCCACACAACTAACGAGTCCACTTTTTAGTATGTAAAAGGCTAGAGTGCAATCATGGTATAAACATCAGTAATATATAACTTTGGGGGAGATTAACTCTCCAGATAAACAATAATTGTAACACTACAATTTTTACAATGTTAGCCTAAACAGTAATATTCACTTCACAGCAATGTTTTTTTCCCACTTGATAGTTGCCTATACACCAGACGAATGGCTCACCCCTGTGAGCCAGATGTCAAAGTGAAGGTTCAAAAACCAACATTTTCACTATGATAGGTTCAAAATGTTTGTATAATGATAAGTTACACTTTTCGACTTACTGGCATTTTAAGTAACTGCATTATACCTATTTTTAATGCATTGCTAATCTGATGTTTATTATAATAACAATCATTCTACTAATGTTAATTAGGTTACAGTTTTAATTTTCAAAGTAAGAGAATTCAGCTTACATGAACTAATATATATAGTTTAAAAACCACCCACCACAAACACACACCTTTTGCATGAGTATTTAAAAATAAATTATTAATATACCTGACATATATATTTTGTGTTATATATATATATATGTATATGTATACATTTGTGGACATAACTACTCTTTTTTCCAGAAGGGTGTCAGCACTTGTAAACTCTGCAGAAGACCTGATGATATTGTTAACGTTAAAAAAAAAAAAAAAGTTTAACATGGAAATTCATTCTTGAAGAGAACCATAAAGCAGGAGGCCCTTAGGAGATGGTTCTTTGTGGAAACGAAGGCTATTTTAGGGAGGGACAGGAGAACAGTCTCAGACTGTGGACCCCACATGCACCGTTTCAGAAACTACTTTAGAAAGCAGTGTCCAGTGAAAGCTTCAAACACCTGGTCGAAAGGTAAGGACGTATATTTAGTCATCAAAGGGCACCGAAGCAGCAGGAGGTGGAAAAGTGAGGCCAGCAAGGGAACAGTCATGTCCACAGCCCACAGTGGCTGCTGCTACTCCCAGGGAAACAGGGAAGGGCTGAGTCACGTCTGCAGCATTGCCAGGCCCTGGCTCACGGGGCACTAGACGTGCCATCTGCTGCTGTTCCAGCCCTTCAGACCCGGAACTGGTGATGGGTGTTGATCAAAGAGTTTCGTGGTTGGAAGGTTTTGATGGGGTTTTCCGTCCCAGCCCCAGGCAACACTATTGGTTTTGAAGACAGAGGCTGCAGCTTGGTCTCGGGGTACAGAACACTCAGCTGAGGGAGAGAGCAGAGGAACCCCCAAATCAGAAAAAAAACACGCATCCAGAGAAACAACAAACCTGAATCGAACAAACTAGAGATGAGAACTGAAGTCGAAGATGAGTCCCGGAAGCCACCCAAACACTGGAATCTTAATTAACCACAATAGTTGGGGAAACAGGAATCCTTATTTTGGAAACTTTCAAATTAATTGAGGGCAGGTTAAAAACAAGTAAAAATCTTACCGTTGCACTGCTATTAAGAGAACTTTGCATTCCTATTCTTTGTCCCACAATTTAGAGAGA
Source organism: Mustela erminea (assembly GCF_009829155.1). Taxonomy (NCBI): domain Eukaryota; kingdom Metazoa; phylum Chordata; class Mammalia; order Carnivora; family Mustelidae; genus Mustela; species Mustela erminea. Next base: position 29,578,481 of record NC_045627.1, on the reverse strand, counting down.
AGTAGACACAGAAGACTTTTTTCCTAGTGCCCAACATCTGGTGTGGCCTTGGGCCTTGGCTGAATCACCCCAACACAGAACCCCAGATGCAGAAACTACTGGAGAGTGGTCTGTTTATTTTACAAGTTGGAGCTTTCTTTTAACTAAAATTTTGGAATAAGACAGTTTTGTTTTGTTTTGTTTCCAATTCTTTCTGTAACCTGCCTCTTGGTTCTAAAAGGAGCCTGTAATAAATTTCTGGTTCCCCAAGATTTCCATTTGTTAAATTCTGGTTAATCTAGGTGCCTGTTCGGCCACAAAATAAACGTGTTCTGCCCTTCTTTTTTCTAATGTGTCTCATTGTGGGATGTATCCCAAAAGGCATTACCGTTGGCCCCCAGAGCAACATTCTGCAAAGCCCGCCAATGACTCTTCTAGATGATGTTCACAATTGCTGTTGGCTTTTTTTTGGCCATTTTGGGCCTGATGTTGCCTTTCCGGCTAAACCCCAGAGGCTCCCCTTTCTTCGACGGTCTGCAGAGTTCTCTTGGGGACTCAGCCTGTTCGTGAATGGATTTAGCAGGCTGCATGCTGGCTCTATCATCCTTGGCTTTTCTCAGGTAGCTCCTTCCTTTTGGATGGAAGTGGGTCTTGAGATCAGCGTGGTTACATGCAGGATGTGGGTGCCCTCTACTTCTACAGATGGTTGAGCAGAGGAAGATGAGCAGAAAGAAAGATTTTGTTTAGAACCTTAAAAGAAAAAGAAGAGGGAAAAAAAAAAAAAACCATCCACGGCACAATTACTCCCGCACACTGGAGTGGCAGAAAGGCTGCCAGTAAGTCAAATAGGAAAAGATATTTTTCTTTCATAAAGTCCTGTGGCTTTCATGAAATGATCTCATGATGCCAAATTCTCAGGGAGATGTTACTAGTTCTCTTACCAGTGACAAAACTGAGTCTCCCAAAATGGAAGGGACTCCCCAGAATAATACATACAGTTGGTCTATGGAAAAGATGAGACCAGAATCCAAACCCTTGACTCATTAAGTGACTGTATATAGCAGTATTAGTCATGCAGCAATCATAAAGTATGTGATTATGTGATTCCCGGCATAAATTTATACATATATTTATATTATGTATATCTAACGTGGTATATATATACTATATTAATACTACTATAGAGCTATGATAATTATACTATACCTCAGTAAGAGAAAGTTACACTATAGAATACTGTAAAAATACTGGGTACTAACATACTGCCAGAAACCAATAGGCTATTAGCATAGTTAAAAGTTGTAACCACAATTTACAAAATTAGGTGCCGAGGCAGGCGCATTTTCATCGGGAACTCTCAAATCCATTAGAATACAAATATTATATTTTTAAAAATGTAACAGGAAAGCACATCATGCAAATATAATCAAATGGCCCAAGTATAAAAAGATATACATACAGGCATTTGGGTTTCCTATTTGAGGAGATATCTGTAAGCTGAAGGAAAATAAATAAGAAAAAACATTACTTCGCTTAAAGGTTGGATTTGGCTTTAAGAATCTCTCTGGCTTATATTTTTAAGAAAGCGTTCCCATTAAGGAAGCCAGGAACTGTTATCAGTAGCACGGCCTGTGGCACCTTCCAGAACGGCAGGGAGCACGAACGCCTTGTGCTCGGCCTCAGCTTCCTCAGGGAGCCTCTGTGGCTCCTTGCTCTGAGATTTCCAAGAAGCCCATTATCAGTCCATCTAAAAAATTTCAGAATGTCAAAGAGCCCTCTCACAGAGCAACATTTGAAGAAAGATGTTTTTTAATACTAGAATGATGCGCCATTATTTCTTGATTAATTCAGGCGGCATGTGCAGCTAATTCACTACAGCTGCGCTTGGTCACAGTGTATCAACTAAAGGGAAAATTGGCATCAAATGTTTATTGCCTAAAATACATCATTTCTAAAGTGAGAGCATATGAAGACCAACTCCACAACGGTCCCTGGGGCCATCTATCATCGAGACTATTTTCCACTCCCAATGAAGTGTCTGCATGCCCTTTTGTGGCTGGGCTCAAATATCACTGGCAGAACAAATTGAGAACTATCATTTTGTGAGCCAGATGTCACCATTCCCTTCAGAGGCAAACCCAGTGCATTCCCAGCCTTCATTCCTGACCTCCCTCATGGAGCCTCTGCAAAAAGAAGTGCTGTCACAGCAGCAGGCAGAGACCCACAGAAGAAGAGAATGATAAAGAAAATGTGCAGAAAGGGCCACCTTGGTGTTGGGGCCCAGTGTGGCCAAGACATGAGTCTTATCATATTCAAATAATCAGAGAAACCAAGGTCAGCATAACAGGGTCACTCCCCCGAGTCCCCTGTCTGCAGTCAGAAGCATATCAGAAAGAAGCTTTCCTAAACAAACTTTGGAGGGCCATGGCCCCAGGAAGGCAAGACCAGATTCCTGACTTCTGCTTTGTGACTCAATCAAAAGTAAGCTTTGCCACTGACCCTGGTCATACTGGCTGGATTCAACAGGAGATTTATAAGGTGGACAGAAAAAGGCATCTTCCTTGCAGGAAGGTCTTGACATTATGCAATATACAAAGAAGGTTGGACAGAGGGTTCAGGCTGGCAGGTTCTGGGAAACCCAAAGGTTTCAGCATTTCCATCTTTCTGCCATGGCCCCACTACCACTAGTAAAAGTTTCTCAGCTCAGCTCCTCGAATGGACTTTAGTATTTGTATAAACTATTAAAAAAAAAAAAAAAAAAAAAGCTTACAGAGTTTTTCTTCCTTTAAATTGCTTCCTTCTTTCCAAAGCTATTCTTAAGGCATAGCAAATTTTTTTTCACTTCACTGTATATATGTATGTAAGCATACAGTTTGATGATGTGTTGCATATGTATATATAATACTCTTTGGAATTTTATGTAAAGTTAAGTGTGTGTGTGTGTGTGTGTGTGTGTGTGTGTGTGTATTTACATGCATATGCATATCTTCTTCCCTGGGGAAAAGGCCAAAGATGTTATCTAATTCAAAGTGGTCCCTGACTTCCAAAATGTTTTAAGAACCAAAACCTTGGTGCCCATGAATGTCACTGATGGACCCTGCTAGGACCTCAGGAAACTAGAGGAGTTTACTGTGTATTACAGAAAGGGAAATGCACAAATAAATACGGGTAGAGATGAGCCATCAACCTCGTATATACATAGATACTTAAGTATCATAACCTGTGCAGGTCTCATATGCCACACAGTGGACAAAATACTGGCTATATAAAACCACCACAATTAACCCTCAAAACAACCCTATGAGGTAAGCATTTTCATCCCCATCCTACAGATAGAGAAAGTAAGGCCAAAAAGTTAAATAGCTGGTTTGAAGCCTCAATGATTCACCAGTTTCAGAGCTGGACTTCAAACCCAAGTTAGCACCTTCCACGTCCAAGCAAGACTTCATGCTGCTCAGCCTCCTTAAGGAGCGTGTGTTTGTGGAAGAGCAAGTCTGTACCCAAAAAGTTAAATGGAATCCGTGGCTGGATCCGAATTTCTCCAGTGATCCTACAGATCATGAGGCTTGGCTGGAGATGGGGCCTGCTACCACGGTCCCCCCAGAACCTCACAAACACAAGAGGCCACTAGTCCTTCCGGCCCCACAGCCTCTGGCAGATGGAAACCCTCTTCCTTCTCAGGTTCCATCATTTGTCTCCATTTTCTCATAGTCCAACTACTTTATAGGAGGATGGAGATCAAGAGAGTCCTTAAGGAAGGTTCCACGTTGGAAAAATACAAGCAGCTGCATGGAGAGCCTATCTGAGTGCAAACATGGTGTCCCAAGTTGTTTCAGGTTGGAGAGACTGGGCGCTGGTCTTCCTCCCACCTCCTCTCTGTGTAAATAGCAGCACTGTATACTCAACTGTTCAGGCCAAAATCTTACATTCATTCTTGATTCCTCTCTTTCTTTCACCTGCTAAAACCTAATCCTTCAGCAAGTCCAACTGGTTTAGTCAACATTGTCCCCAGGATATGTCCTATACCCGTCATTTCTTTCCAGCTCTGCCCTCCCGAAGCTGCCATCCCCCCGTTCCCCTGCCACACCATAATGGCCTTCTAGCCTTCTTGGTCCTGCACCCCTCTAGTCTATTCTGCACCCAGCGGCCAGGAGGATTTTGCTAAAACACAAATCACCTCCTGCTTACAAACTTCCAACAGCTTCCCTCTGTGCTCTGGAATGAATCCAAACTCCTTATGTGACCCAGAAGCCCCAGCACGATCTGGAACCTTCTTGCATCTCCGGCTTCAGCTCATTACTCAGATGTGCCAAGCTTGTTCCCTCCTAAGCCACTTCCCAATCTTCACAGAGCCGCCTTGGTCCTGTTATTCAGGTCACAGTCCAAACGCAGCCTCGTCTGCAAGGCATCTCCTGACCCGGAGGGACTCGTACACATTCTTACATTTTTCATTACAGGGGTTATCAGCCTCTGAGATCATCCTAGTTACTTGTGGACTTGTTTCTGGGGTCATCGCCCTCCTCAGTCACCCTGTTCCTGCAGCACCCAGTTAGTGCTATGTTCCCAGTAAACAGATACTAAATGAATGGCTGCTAGCCTTCATTTACAACCTGCAGGAACTAAATGCAACACTTAATCTGTTTCATAACCTTCCTTTTGAGCAGATCTGTGCGTGACTTTTGGCAGATGGGATATTAGGTCACTTTATGTCTAATTGGACAGCATTTTTTAGAGCACAAACACAAAATATCAGAGTAAGCATGTTATGTTTTTAGAAATCAGCCAGGTGAAAAAGAACACAGATGCTCAAGAGAATTAAGGGGAAATACAGATGCCGAAACATCATTTCAGAAGAGGCCTTTACTAAATGTGAGGGGGAATTTTTCTAGGGCCTAAAAGAATCTTAAAGCCAGAACGCACCTTGGAAAGAAGCACCTCATACATCAATCTAGAGATTTCACTGCTGTCTGGAGGTGGTAATGAGAAAACGAGGGGAGAGGACAGCCAGTGCAGCCTTCATGGTGAAGAAGAGTCAGGTCAGCTGGGGACGGCACTCCAGGCTGTCCTGAGCTGCAGCGTGGAGGGCCTGCGTCAGAATGTTCTGCTCCATCTCAGGGCACACGGGGGCAAGGAGCTCTCCTGGGAGGGGCTGAGGCCCCAGAAGCCAGGGCTCCTCACTGCTCTGTGCCTTCACTAAGCTGGGCCAAGTCAGTCAATAAAGCGAGGACTCGAAGCTTTTCCTGCTAAAAGCATCCAAGTTCTTCTGTGTGTGGAAGGCCACAGGAACCCTGGGAGGCCGGACTTAGCACTTGCATTACATCAAAGACAGTGTTCCTAATTTCACAGGTGTGTGTCTATTGTTAAGATTAAAGAGCTGAGGGAAAAGGGAGAAAAGGTCTGAGGGTCGGCAAACTGCATGGGGATGTGCTACGTAAGGTTCAGAGAGGAGTTTGGAGGACTTCCATGAACACGGGGGAAGGGCATCTCTGCTCTATCCTTCCAGAAACAAAGGGCCTCATTCTTGGTCTTTCCAGGGCAATGCACCGTCCCCACAACAGTCACAGTCGCTTCACTGCAGCCTGACTGTGTCCTACTCACAGCTCTCACTTCTATGTTCCCCACTACTGTCTGAATGGCGGTTTCCTGTATTTCACTCAGTCAGTTCTTCCTCGGGTAGATCAAGTCTGATGAGGGCAGATCATGTCATGTTTGAGACACAGAAGGCATGTGCATGGATTAATTCCCTGATTATTTGTATCTAGAATTGTGTGTGGACATGTGTGCCTGTACATCTATGTATTTATGTGTATACATGCGTGTGCACACGCACATAACTTCATACCTACACAGTTGACTAGGAGAGGTGAGACCTGCCCAACTTCTGATGGCGTGTACCAGCGTGGAGAAGAGAATCACTGGCAATGTCTCTTAAAAGATGTTTAATTTTCAAGCTGGAAAAATAAGCTGAGCAGAGGAAAGAGCACAGAAATTTAAATAAGAGAGAATGATAGACTTCTTCCCTTCCTCTTTGCCTTCCATTGCTTTCTCTCTTTCTTTAAGATCCTCTTGGCTTAGTACAGTAGACGTTTACCCATTTCTGGGTTATTTGTAACCTAAATATTAAAAGTATTCAGGCTACATTTTTATTTTAGAATTGTTAACCACTCAAGTCAGGTGATGATCAGAGAATTTAAGAGGCCAGAGACCCTAGCGAGCATCTAGTCTAACTGCTTTGTTTCATAGAAGATTTATAGGCCCAGGAAAATAAGGAGCAGGGCCAGAATGATCTGGAAGCCAGGCCTTCTCACCTCACATCTAGGCCCCGTGACCCCATGCTGCACACTCTCCTGGTAGAGAGCAGGATGGGGAGAAGGCAGGGAAGGGTTCAGAGTGTCCCTCCTGCTACACAAGTTGGGACTGGACTCACAGTTTCCCAAGAAGGTAAGAGAAGACCTGAGGAGGGAAGTGTAAGCTCCCTCTCAGGAGACCACAGACACCAACAGGAAAATAATAAACATATCAGGTGGCTGAACCTGCCTTGATTACAGTTACTGGAACCACACAGAAGTAACACACTTACTTTTTCCTGTCCACTTTTGTTCCTGACTGGAAAGTTCTAGAGCTCCCGTTGCTGCCCTGCTCTAATGCTGAGTGTACATTACAGTAAGACTGCATAACATTTCTTCACTTCTTCCTTCCTCCCTCTCTCCTTTATTCCTGTTGCCGGTCTGTCCCTCCCGCCTTCTTTCTTTTATCCACCTGCTGGTCATCTCATTCCTTCTTTTGTTATTTAATCATGTTTCCTTTAAATCTTGGCTTCCAAAATGCTCAAACTAAACTTTTTAAACAACCAGTAGCAACTTTACCGACATTTCGGTTCGCATAAATGTTCCCTGTTTTTCTTTCCCTCATAGGTACAGTCCACTTGCGGGGTAAGTAAAAGAATCGTTTTAAAATCTTTGGGAAAGGGATTAAGCATAAATAAAGTCAAACAGATCATGAAAATGTTATAAACCACTTTGGGGTTTCAAAAATCCTTCCTTTGGCCTTGTTACTGATACCAAAAAAAAAAAAAAAACTGTTTGGAGGGCAAATAGGACCACCCATCCCCCTCATCTCAAGGGTGGTTATTTACACCTCCTTCCACCCCTAAAGAGACCAGGGAATCCCGATCAAGCCACTTAGCAGAACCTGAACCTTCAACCATATTCACAGTTCCTATCTGGGCTCCAGGGGTTTCTCAAGTCCCTGAAACAATATATAAACTTGTATGCAAATATTTATTACAGAACTATAACCTGTGAAATTTTCTAAGACTTCTTGAAAATCTACTTAAAGACTGTCTCACCTATTGAGACTTTTGGATGGTGCTGCCCTTCCTCTAAAGGAAAAAAAAAAAAAAAGAGGCATGTGGTTAGATTTTGCTGTTACTGAGAAAGGCCAAAGCTTTCTTAGGAGCTCCTTAAAGAGCTTCCGAACAGGGTAATGATACCCTCTAGTCTACTGGAGCACCAGGGTTGGGACCGATGATTTCTTCGGCCACTTCCAACTCTATTCTTTAATATAAAAAATATCTTTACCTATTTCTCTTGGTGTGGAGGGGTCAGGTGAAGACAACCATGTATCCGGAATTTTGCTAACTTCTAAGGGAGGTGTCTGGGCTTCACTGTATCACCTCATACACAGGGATGACGAGTGCTGATGTCTAGAGGTTTCCCAAAAGTCATTCCCCCGCTCCCCTTTCCTCTGTCCTTGACCCAATCTCGCCAAACCCAAGGACTGCAAGCATGGTGGCTGGACCTGTGTGACTTACCACGTGCTCGCTGATGTCTCGGCAGAGGCCAGCGGCCTGCTGGGTTTGATAGTACTCTAACTGCTTTTCCGCCAGCTCTACCCGCTGCAACAGATTCTCAATAAAGTCCTGGAGCCGAGCTTTCCCTTGAACCTCCTTCTCAGCTGCTGCTTCCAAGAAATGGTTGAATGTAACGACTTCTCTGCAAGGCAAAAGTGTCAGAACACAAAGCGGAGAAATGAGACAGGAATTCATTCCTTCAGCACGTACTTACTGAGAGCTGACTGTGTGTCGGACACTGCCCTGGGCAGCGAGCTCGCGGCAGTGACAACAGAGGTAACATGATGTTTTGGTGATTACATTTTGAGATTACATTTCAGGACAAAGAGAGGGTCATTATCGAATATCCAAATAAATATCTGGGCCAGGAGCGATAAGTGCTAGGGAGAAAACTGAAACTGTGTGCAAGGGGACAGAAAGTAACAGAAGGAGGGAGAGCATGAGTGGCATTTCAGAAAGGGGTCAGGGACCACTTTCAGGATGGGGAAAAGAGGGGACCAGATACCTGAAGGAAACAAGGAATAAGCCAGGAAGGTTCACGGGGAGGGTAAGCCAGGCCTTTATGGGAACAGGCAGACAGGACGGCTGCCTGGCTGCAGGCAGGGACCGGGGAGGACCGAAGGAACAGGGGCCACGGTGATGATTCCAGATTTTCTTATAAATGAGATGGAAAACCAGTGGACACTTTTGAGAAAGGTTCTAACTTACATTTTAAAAGTCTAGCTGCTGGGGGAGAAGAGAGCACAGGGAGGGAAGGTATGGAAACGAAAGGGCATACTGAGCACTGAAGGGTGTAAAATGAGTCATCTTGTCCAATTATGCATTTTTGAACTAAAAGTGAAACAGTCCAAGAAATGTCATCCTGAGGTAGACTCAAGGTCCACCGGGAAAGCTATGTTAGCTGACAGAGAAGAATGCACATGCAGATTGCCCTTCCCCTAAAAAGCTGAGCAAAATATCTCAAACAATACTCCTTTATCCGCATAATTCATTGTCATTTATAGACCCAGAAAAGTTGCAATAACTTTATTACTATTTGATATCTTTTTATCTCTAATGCATGGATGAAAACAACACTTTCCTGAATTATAATGAAATTTGTTCTTTATAAAGATTCAAATACAGGAGGAATATAAAGAAGAAAATACCTTCTGAAACCCCGTCATCCTGAGACCACCACCTGTAACTATTTGGTAGCCATTCTCACCGGCAACTCTGCATACGCGCACACGCACACACACACACACACACACACAGGTGATTGGCCTGAGAATTCTCAGCACCAGGTAATCAGCACGACCAACATATTATCACAACTCCCTTTATCCAGTTCTCTATAAGAAATTATAAAGATCCTTTCGGCCTTCCCCTCTGCCACGCATACCACCAGGGGTAATGAATGCCATCATTTTACTACTTGTTGGCTATAGTACTTCTTGTATATGCCTTCAGGATCTCTCTAGACTGTCAAGAAGTACCCCCTCCTTTTTCTGGCCACGTTCAACATATGCAGAACCAAGATTCTAAAGACTGCTCAGTCTCCTCCCAGCCTCTTTCATTTCAGATTAAGAAATCCCAGTTGGAAAACATCTAACCTCATGTTCTAGATAGTTGATGAAATCCACTGCCGTCTCTGCACCTTCCACTATGCTCCATCGTTTCCTGAGAGTAGGACTTCAGGTAAGCCTGACCCAAGAAGTCTGGCAGAAGGTGTTTGCAAAAAAGTGGTTTCTTGCTCCTTTATTCTTACAACCAGTCAGTGACTCGCTTTTACAATTAGTTGTGATTTTTTTCTCTCATAAATAAGTCACACTTGGCTACACTGAAACCTTTCTCACACTTCCTTCAGAGTCAAACGTCTCTGCAAAACTTTGGAAATTATGTATTTATAAAAATAGAAAGGAGATGGTTCTGATGAAATGCATCACAGAACTGCTTATCATAGTAGCGCCCTTTTTTTCCCTAGTTTCCTAGCCAGGATCAAATATAAACCCCAATTCCTTAATAATTCTAGTATTTTTCAGTAGCTAAGAAATATTCACATAAAAGAAATGAATCCCTTTGGAAAGGAGCTTTCTCCCATCATCAAGTCTCAAGTTAATTTCCAGATGTTTCTGTATGAACCCAGCATGGAAGCAGTGCATTTGCCAAGCTGTTCAGGCCACAGACTCGCCAGTTTTCAAGCTCTACCGTCATTCAGCTTTGATCCGCCTCAAAGTAACCTTACCTAGCCGCAAAATAATGGATGGAGGGTCCATCCAGGTGCTACGTCCAGCATGCCACAGCTGTTCATGGCTCCAAGGAATGGTTGGGATCCTTTAGATGGAGCTCAAAAGTACCACTAGAACAAAGAGCCCGGGAAATGGCTATGTCTTCCTCTTTCCGATAAAAAGGCTTCCATTCATTCAGAGTCAAGCCCGTTGTAGAAACTTCATAGGTGATATTTAGGTAATATTCATATATGACACCTGAATCATGACACAGGTCTCCAAACTGTACTTCTCAGGAAAACAGCCAAAACCCACAACCCTCTCCCCTACCCAAAAGAAAAACATAGAAAAAGAGCCAATTTTTTTCCAGTTCATTTTGGTTTGTAATAAATAAATAAGGCAATAGATAAATAAAATAAAATAAAATAAAAATAAATAAATAAAATAAAATTTCCTCATTATAGAAATATTATTTACATTTATTTGGGGAAACATAAAAATTGACCTATTGAAAGATCTAAAACTGAGCAAGGGCCAAATCAGCTTTTTTGTTCTCTGCTTAAGCCCATCATTCGATAGTATACATGACACATAATGTTCACTATGTATTCATTGTAATGAGTATTTTAAAAGGACAAGGAAGAAACAAAAAATGACCCACAATCCCAACACCCAAAGGTAAATACTACCAACATCCTAGTATGTTTTTCCAGTCTTTTTTTTCTCTATGCAACATTTACTATGTGGGGTTCTCAGGCTGTACGCCTAAAATGTAAAACAGCAATATTTGACAACTTAATCCCACAGGATTAATATCTCAAAAGCAAGAAGACAAATCTGAGTGCAATACAGTTTATGGCTGTATTTTAAATCATGGAATGTTTTGCTATCGGTTCTATATAAAACTTTTGCAAATTAACATTAATGCTCTTAGCTGATCCTGGGGAGCTATGTCACGTTGCAGAAAGAAGCATCTTTTTCTAACATCTCCCTCACCCAATTACCCTGTGCCCTGAAGCTGAGAAGTTAACACCCTCTGCATTTTTCAACCAACCTGGCGTCAATACTAACATAATTTCACTTTATGAGTGGTTCACATCAACTAAAAAAAGAAAGAAAGAAAAAGAAAAGACAGAAGAAGCCTGATGATTTCATTTTAAATACGATGTTATATCAGACGATGGCTGGAGAAGCACCTCGTGCTGAGAACATGTCTGGGTGTATTAGATAAAAACGGTTACCAAACCCAGTGACTAATTGGGGACTAGCCTGTGTGTACAACTTGATTCCCCTTTCACATCCTGTTCATTCTGGACTAACAATATCCAGAAACATTTCCTATTTCCCCAGAGAATCTTGGGAATTTCCTGAATGAAAAGGAATGAGGTTTAACCACATTGCATTTATAAGCACTTTAATAATTAGACCAAACCGTCGAATAACCATTCAAAGTGGAAGAAATACTAATGGGTTTCAATACAAAGAAGAACAAGATATTCCCTGATAGGATTTCAGATCTCATATCTTGATGAATCTTGAAGAAACTACCAGTTGTCAGCTTTTGGCATAGTAGCCAAGCAGAATATCTTCTGTTCTCTGAAAAAGCTATTAAAGTACACCTCCCTTTTCTTACTACATATATATGTGAGCTTGGATTTCCTTCATCTACTTCAACCAAAAGATTTGCAGCAGAAGAAATGCAAAAGTGACAAGGTACAGCTGCATTCTATTTAAGTCAGATATTACAAATATTTGCAAGACCTATAAAACCATGCGACTCCTTCTGCTAAATTGTTTTTAGGAAAACAGTTATTTTTTATACAAACATGTTATTTATGCTAACAAGCAATAGATTTCTTATTATTTTTACATAAATTAATAATTGTTTTTTAAATTTCTAAGTTTTCTTTTTTTGTAAGATTTTATTTATTTGAGAGAAAAAGAGAGAGAGAACACGAGTGGAGGTGAAAGGCAGAGGGAGACGGCGAGAGAGAAACAGATTCCGCACTGAGCAGGGAGCTTGATGCGGGGTTCGATCCCAGGACCCTGAGATCAAGACCCGAGCTGAAGGCAGACAGTTAACCAACTGAGCCACCCAGGTGCCCCTAACTTTTAATTTCTAATACAGTAAATATTGATAGATAAAACTCATGCAAACAAAACTTCTGGGGGTCCTCGGGTATTTTTTTTTTTAGCAATATAAGGAGAAGGGGGGCCAAGGAATCTGAGACGCTGCCCCACTCAGTACAAGTGCTCCTGAATCTCAGAACGCGGGTGCGGAGTGGACAATGAGGTCTGCAAGCCCAGGAGGATGTGGTCACAGCCCGCACATTTATTTATTCTGCTATTCCGTAACTCAACAAACATTTATTGAATGTTAGCTAGTACTGGGTTTAGTGTTGGGGCTTTCGTGAACCCACGGTTATCCTTGAGAAGCTGACTGCGGAACGCGGGGTCAGCCCACATTTCCTGGGAAGGACTGAGGAGTATATATTTCGGGTTCTGCAGGCCATCTGGTCTCTGTCACACTTACTCAACTCTCCCTAGCACAAAAGAACCACAGGGACTGGGTAACAATAAAACTTTACTTACAGACACTGAAATTTGAATTTTGTATACTATCTATATGTCATGTATTATTAGTTTTCTTTTGAGTTCTTTTTCGAATTAAAAATTCTTGGCTCACAGGCTCCTCAAAATCAGGTAGCAGGCTGGATCAGGCTGGTGGTGTGCTAAGCCTGGATACAGTGGGAGAAGCAAACATTAAAAGAAACAAATACTGAAATAAATATGTAATTACAAAGCTGAGCTGAATGACAAAGAGAAAGAATAACACAATGCCATCTGAGAGAAGAGGAAGACACTTGTACGGTTTTATTTTAGGTTCTCAACCCTGTGACCTAGAATACAGGGGGAAGACTGGACGGCCAGATGGGTGAGAAGACAGAGGGAGCCCGTGTGAAATCCCATCAGGCCGTGGTGCAAACCAGCTTTGGGGAACTAACTGATTCTACCTTACCTCCTGCCCTATCTTTGACTTCTCTTATATGTATTTTTTAAAGAGGTTAAATATAAGAGAACTCAAGGTTTTAAGCTTTGGTGGAAAATATGCTTATTCAAAATCCATATTTGGTACTAAAGAAAGAAATACCAGTATAGGAAAAGAAACTGGCCTGAAGCTCACTGTTACGCAGAATGATCTGCAGAGCTAGAAATCTGTCCATATCTTGAGATTCAGAAACAGAGGGGCACCAAGTGAAAGAGCCCTTATAGTGCAATCAAAGCTTTATTTGGAAAAAGTATTTTTCCCCCATGCACTCATCCATTTACAGGATAGCCATAAGGTCTGAAACATTGATAATATTTAATTTTTTTACAGATCAAACCTTTCCATTTCTTCCTCTGAGGTGGGTTAAACACAGGATAATTCAGAAAAATTAAAGATACACTCTCATGGGATGAAACCACTCTAGAAGCAGGTGTAGAGACAGAGGGATTATGTGCACTGTGGTGTTCGCTACAATGTTACATAGCCATCGAACCCTGCACTGTTAATAGGAGACAACACACTGATCATATCATGTACGGTAATTTACAGTTATCTCCCTATGTTTCCAGCTTTCAGGGCCATCCTGTAGCCTGATGTCCCCCTTGGGTCTCATAAATGCACATCACCTCCCTCTCCGTTCCAGCACCAGGGATCTCCCTTCATCCTGGCTGTGAGTCAGATTCTTATTTCTGCACACACCATTTTCCACTAGGGTCTCTCCCCTTGCCTTTCCCTAGTCCCTGTTCTTAAGGAGTCTTCTGACCTCAGGGCTCTCCCATTAGGAAGCTTTCCCACACATGCCTAGGTGTGGGTGACCTGCTGTGTTCTCCCGCAGAACGTTGCACCCTGTCACAACGCACACTGCAAAGAGGACCAATCATGCCATGTACCCCAATCCACTGGGACATCTGTGTGGTCAGGGACCTTGCCGCCTCTTTCACTGTGGTCACCCTCGCACCAAACACAAGTCCAGCACACAATAGGCGCACAACAAATTTCTGCTGAGTGCGTGAAATGTACAGTCCATCTCTAGTTGAAAATCGTTAACTGACGAAAAGAGCCTGAGGTTTCTTTTTATCTTTTTCTAGACAAGTACGGGGGCATAAAACCAAAAAGTAGTCCACAATACAGGTACCTCTCACAGGACCGAGGGTGGGATCGAAAATGGATGCTTCTCTTCCATTCTAAACAACACTTTAAAATCAGCTTCTCCTCCCAAAGGCAAAGCTCTACCAAGTTATTTAAATTTCATTTTACATTACTGATTTATGAACCTCTTTGGAGGTATGTGAAATGGTAAAAATACCTCTGGCTAAAAATAGGCTAGCTATTGATCACAGAACACCTCAGACAGACCGCGATGTCAGCCGCAAGGCAAATCCTGAAGCTGAAGTCTACCGCCAGCCTGTGCTGGGAGCTGGGCTGCCTACCTGGAGCTCAGGGCTGGCTCCTGCGTACTCCCATGCCCTACCCCGACCCCCTGTGGAATCAGCACCTGTGGCACATCTGAAGCCAGGCCATCTCTACTTTTGTTGGCCTCTGGCCTCAACTTTCTCTCTTGGCTTCTTTGACTAAACCAAAACGTATATAGTTCTCATTAAGAGCTTAAAAAATACCTTTAATGAGAAAGTCAAATGACTCCTACTGGTACTAAGTCGATCAACACTACATGTAAGGCCCTCAATCCAGAGAGAAGGCGACTGACACTAGACAGGGAAAAACGGAATATTCTCCTTGGTCTCCAGCCTTTAATCATCCCAAACAGGACATGTTTGACGTCCAGTTTTTCCTACATTATTTTTAAGTCTGCAGGGAAAGCAGCCTGGAAAGAGAGGACCTCATTTACATAAACACACTAAAATATGGAGCAAACAGACCCCTCCCTGTCCCACTGAACCCTACATGTAACATGATTTTTCTTGGCCTGTTTCCTAGCTATGGATCCATCTGGAGACCAAGTTGTTACTGCTTTCGCTGATCAAAAATAGGAATGCTGTAATTAAGTGGCAAGAGGGTTTAGCTGTGCAAAGCAAGTTACCAAGTCAAACTTACCTTTAAAAGTCCAGCATCCCACAGCAAGCTTAGGATAGAAACCTAAATGCCGGTTACCTGGCTCAGGCCACCCTTTATGCCTCTTTCATCATGTCCCTAGGGATCCGTTTAACATTTAATTTTACCTTCTGGCCTCTTGCTGTCATGAAAGCAGAAACAGGACTCACCTGCTATTCTACCCATGACCTAGAACAGTATCTGGCCCTCGGCAGGGACTTAGTGCGAGGTTTGTCTCCTGGGCTGACTCCCAGCAGAGAGCAGGGCAAATAATGAAAGAAGGGAAGGATTATCTCTATCAGACTTCACAAGGGAGTAGGATGGAGTTGAGACAGAATTACAAGGGGGCCCCTCATCACAATCAAGGGCTGGCTGTGACACGTGCTCTACTTTGACTGGCCATGGACATTCAGAGAGTCAAGTTAAAAAGACCTGGCCTGGTATTCCAGAAGCTGAATAGTGTAACCACACTTATGACGCCAGCATTTCCCTATTTCCCAACACTTTTGATGCCAGCTGACATTTGCTTTAATCTCATTAGAGAAATAAATGATGTCACCATAGCAGTTCTCTCAAAACAGCAAGGAAGCCAGCCCATTCCAAAATGGGCCAGATTCAGTATTACATAAGTCTTGACGCTTTGGGCAAATACCACATTTTCAAAAGTCTGGCTGAGACACAGTGAATTAATGGGAAAAGCACTCAGAAGAGAGACAGGGAATATGGGTTTCGATTTCAGCTGTGCTACCAAATTTTTGTCCTTGGGCGAGTCATTCCACTGCTGTGGGCCTTATTTTCTACTTCTGTAAAATGAGAGTGCTATCCTGAAGGAGACAGGAATAGCTTTCAGTTCCCAAATCACACGACCTCCCCAGGGCCCCTCTCTAACAGTCCTTCTTCCTGCTGTCCCTTCAATGTCACTCTCCTCAACGCCTCTGATGCAGAGGCCCTTCCTCCCCACTTTCTCAGTGTGGACACTCCACATTAAAAAAAAAAAAAAAATCTGTTCTTTAATGGCTTATCAACTTGAAACCATACCTTGTATTTAAGCACTTGCTCAGCTACCTTGGGTCTGAACATGGACATGACTGCAGGATCTTTTATTCTTCCTATGTAGGATCTTAGCTCCTTAGAGGAAAACAGCGAGAGTTTTTGTTCCCCATATGCCCCTAGCACAGTGTCCGGCCCATCACGGGTGCTCAGGTAGGGCTTCCCAGTCTCACCAGAGGGAGGTACAGAAATACTCGGGATTCACGGCATTGCACGGGTGTGCTCCAAACCTTGGATGACCGACTCAACCACAACTCAGCTACCATCCAAGTCCGTCCTCTCTTGTTAAGGGATACCTTACTGCAAGGTCGGCTGGGATTGATTTACCTGATTATGGGCAGTGCTACCTTATAGCTCTGAAAACTCCTGAATAAGTAAATATCTGCTTCGCTAGGACTTGTAAAGTTGCAGAGACTTTGCGAAGATGATGGGCACAGCTCCCTTGGATTTGTGCTCCAGAGACTTACAGACACCTCTCTCCAGAGGTACAATGAGACTCACCGGCCCCAAAGTACAAGATACTGCCTATCCAACCCATCTCCTCTGTTAGAGTTTACTTCGGCCTCTACAATGCAGGGTGATTCAGCCTATAGACAGCTTCCGGGCAGAAGCGGCCCTGGAGTCTTTCATTTCAGTTTGAAAGAAAGGATTTTAAAGTTGAGAGAACAAATCCGTAAGCAGAAGAGCCTCATGCAAAATCCATAACCAAGTGTGCCTCCTAAGCCTCACTTGAAAGGCTTTTAAAGTGGATGGGAAAAAAAAATCCATACGCAAGAGAGTCTCATGTAGGTGTTCGGGTTTTTTTTAAATGGAATCTCCCATTTGGGTCTCAAAGGGTCCCCAAGTTGACATCCACATCAACTAGGACTGTAACCGCCTGCGTTTTCTAACAAATGAGTCTTGAGAGCTCATTTGGAGGGGTTTAGCCCCTGGTTTGCTTTCTGGCCAAATAGGGTTGTCCCATAACTAAGAGGTCACCTCTTGGGTCCATGACACAGCACTGTGAGGCTAGTGAGGAGGGAAGGGCCTTGTCCCAGGCAGGCAAATCTAGTCAAATGAATTCGGTTTCAATGGTGTGGCAGATGGGCAGCTGACTTGCTCTCCATCCCCATTTTGGGGGCAGAGGCGGGTGTCAGGGAGGTTGAACACCACAGACCCTGACAGAGCTGGCCATAGTCTCCCTCTCAGACCAAGAGCTCTAGTGTCCTTCCTGGAAACAAGACTCTTTCAGTGTTATTTTATGTACAGAAAGAGTGATTATTTGAGACTTGAATACAGAAACTGACAAGCCAGGCCAAATGAAGGCTTAAAAAAAATGGAGACTTTGTTAATTTTATGTCTAAAAGTTTAAGGCAGTTTCACTATATTTTCATTTTAAAAAGTTTTTGTTTGTTTGTTTGTTTGTTTAATACTATTGCTTCCCCTCCTCCCCGGCTGTTCAAAATGACATACTAAAAACCAATTCATAATTTATCTTCAGATATACTCACAAAAACGTGAACAAAGATGTATGTATAAGGATGTTAACTGAGGCATTATTTTTAATACTAGAAAAACAGAACAAAACCGTGTATTCATTAATAGCAAACTGATGGAATCAGGCATGAATGCATCCACACCACAGAATACCATGCAAGAGCCAAAAGGAATGACATAATCCTATACTCAGGACCTGAAAGATGCCTGAAACATACCACATTAAAACGAAAAATACTCCATGCACAAGTGGCAGAACAGTATATGTCACGATTCCATTTGGGAGAATATAGTATGTTCGTGTATAAAGTACATATGATTGTATCTACACAGGAAAGCTCTAGAAGGACATTCACTGACCTAAACCGTAGCTTTCTCTGGAGGATAGAGCAGGGTATCGTTGGAGAGGAAGGGACCCTTTTAACACATACAATTCTACCCTGTTACTTTTTTTTTGAGTATGTATTACTTTTTCAATTGGTCCTCAGGTGCTAGCACTGGGTTAACATTATCATAATTGATCCATGCATGTCCCACTTTTACAAAGTCAACCAGATGTTCTTAATAATAAAGCACTTTTGGACTCACAACGCCAAATAAAATTTAGATCCTTGAGAATAACTTAGATCTAACTATAGGATTCTCCCTGCCATCATACTGGCTTCCTTCCCAGCAACCACCAGCCCAAATCCCACATTTGTTATTACTTGTGTAATTAATAAGTAAAATATGACAAATCAATATGTGAAGTTTGTTTTCCTTTTAAATTCACTGCTCTTCAACCAAACAAACACCACAAATTTCATTCTAAGCTTTTCTTTGCACATAGGGAACCCCAACTGCCATTTTTCCGGTGATGCAATGTTAATCACCCTGCTGGCCACAATAGTTCATCATGGCACAACTTCCCACAAGGAAACTCCAGAAGCCCAGAGAGAAACATTTTTCATTACAGATCATTTCCCTAAAAGGCAAGTAAATCCATGGCTGATTCGAATCTGTGCTCACTAGGTAGTTAAAAAAATGTCTAGATGATCAGAGCAGGTTTTCCCTCTAGGTACAATGTAGGTATTTAGTGACACTAGGTAATGGTCTCTTTAATATATAGGGTTTCTCAGCCTCAAACCAAACAGAGAAGCTTTAACTACTACATTTTAAGAGATAATACAGGGTAGAAGAGTTCTAGTAGACACGGAAAGTAGGAAATTAAGTCAATCTCTATAATATAATCCAGATTATTTGAAAACTTGCTCCTACTTTTTCCTAGGGTATCCATTTTTATGCTCTTTGATTCTACAAATTCTGAGCCTCCATTTAAAATTAAATCTAACATTCTGCATTTGGGAAATACACTGCATTACTAGGTAAGCTTTTCTAGTTTGAGTTGAAGCCATAGTTATTGATGAGGAAATGCTTTTCCAAGTACGATGTCTTTCACCTCTATCTTGTGAAAACCACTTGCCAACTCTGTGCGAACAGGCCTGACTGACTCTAGTCATACCATTCTACAAAAAGAAAATTCTCAAACTAAAATCACAGAAGCCAGCAGGATCAGAAAGTCTCCTCTGGGTTTACTAATGTCGGCTTCTTCCAAATAAAAACTATAATTAAATGGATTCTCAGCTACCAACATTTAATTAACACGAGCAGATAATCCAAAATGGCAAAGCAGCCAGAATTACTGGTATTCAGAGCATATTTTTATACTTGAACAAGACAGCATCTCATGTTCTGGACTCTGCTAGGCGGAGGCTACCAAGAAGGAATGGCTGGGCTAGAAGAGCCCCCTCTCTGCCCGCCCACTCACCTCCCCCAGCTCACCAGCTAGCGCTGGGAACCGATCCCACCATGCATAGACCCCACTACTCCTCTCTCTCAAAACGTGCTGTAGTTTCCAAGGCGAGAAGGGACTCCATATTTTGTCTTTCCTGCTGCCGGCTCGCAGACTATACACAGAGAGGATAAATAGTATCAAAAGCCTTGTGGGTCCCGAGATCAACTGTGTCAGTGAGAAAGGCAGCCGAGGTACCTGCAAGCAATAAAAACCAATCCTGACTTTACATGTGCCCGTACCCCGGGGGGAGGTGCTTAAAGTGATGGTGCAGCACCACTTACTCTTCCTTCCGCAGCAGCTCCTCCTCGGACTCGGTCAGGCGCTGCCTCAGCGCAGCGATCATCTCCACCGCCACATCCACCTGGCGGTTCAGGACCCGCTCTCTCCTCTGCACCTCCTGCTTTTTCTGCGTCAGCTGCACAAAGGCCGCCCGAACTTCCAACAGTTCGGCAGTTTTCTGGGCCAACTCTTTGGTGAGCTTATCGATTCTCTTCTCGATGGTCCTGTCCACGGCCTCGACCATCCGGTTGAATTTTTCTCGGACATGAGCCTCGAAAGCGGCTTTGGTGTCCGGGGTGGGCAGTCCGGGACTGGAGCGCGGCCCCTCCAGCGAGTCTGCACGCAGGTCCAGTGCCGTGTAGGTCTGCACGTAGGACACGGGCCGCTCGGCCACCACCTCGAATGGCTTCCTGTCCTTGGAGTGTTCGTGCGAGAAGCTGTACAAGTTCACATAGCTGGGTTTCTGCTTCACCACGTGGCCGGTGCCCTGCAGTTTCCCCTGCTTCAGGGGTTCTGAGGAAGTGACTAGGTCTGTGTCTTTGAAGGACGGAAAGAGGCTGCATTTGGTCAAGAGGGTTCTTTCCTGGTAGCTGTGACTGAATTCCAGATGGGCCCTCAACGAGGACAGACTTCTAAATCTGGTATGGTCTCCACACCTCGGGCAGCGGAATGGCAGGCACACAGCAACATTCTCGAAGGACTCCTGCCAGGGGTATCTGCTTTCCTCAAAAGCCTTCTGTTGCATTACTCTTCAAGTCCTGAACAGGGCAACATAAAACAGATAGTTCACACATCTGTTTAAAAAACGCTCCTGAGGGGCACCTAGTGGCTCAGTGGGTTAAAGCCTCTGCCTTAGGCTCAGGTCATGATCCTGGGGTCCTAGGATCAAGCCGGGCATTAGGCTCTCTGCTCAGCAGGGAGCCTGCTTCCTCCTCTCTCTCTGCCCGCCTCTCTGCCTATCTCTGTCTGTGAAATAAATTATAAAAATCTTAAAAAAAAAATGCTCCTGAAACACTTGTGGCCCGTTCATCAACACCCCGGGCAGAGGCCTTTGGCTTCAAATGCCTTTGGTATATAATGTCTCACATTAAAATTAAAACCTACAATTTGTGGGCCAAATCCTTTCTGTGTTGCCTACTGCTGCTTTTGCACTAAAGGCAAAGGTGAGTGACCTCTGCAGCCTGCAGAGACAAAATGATTTACTCCTTGGCCTTTAGGAAAAAGCCTGCCAGCCTCTGCAACCCCTGCCCAGGATAAAGAAGGTGGATAACATTCTCTTTTTGCAGATGAGAAAACTGGAGCAAGGAGGTAAAGTAATGAATTCAAAGCCAGATGGAACACGGCAGCTCCAGAAGTGAAATTCAAGTTTCTTGCCCTCCCGAATTGAGTGCACTAACTGCCAATCGGTGCCCTATTTTACTGATACAATCCTGATAAGCATGAATTCCAAAAATGAGGAAGACTCACATGAATTGTCAAAACTGTCCCGAGAGAGCGAGTTCAGCGATCTTTCTTCAAACATAAGAATGATATTACTCAAGCTAGGTGCAGTGGCATTAAACATAGAATCAGCTGGAAATTTTTCAACCTGAGATTTTGCTTTCAGTTATTGCTGTGATGCCAGAAAGCAAAATGTTATTTTAATGACAGTCTCCATATTCCAGAATTACTGACATTTGGAAACTCAAGATATCAAATACGTTTTGACTCACTAGGGGCCATGGCCATGGCCAAGACTTTATAAAGATATGGTTTTCTGAATGATTTATCTCATCTCTGATCCTGTTTTAATATGATAACCTTTAGAGATGGCCAATATGTGAACCTGGCAGGTATCAGCATAACTCTTTTAATAACAGGAAGTTCTTATTTCCTTGTAAGAATTTATTATCTTAGCCCTAGCAACAGATGACTGCTAGCAACCCTATTCTGCAAGCGGGGCATATCTATTCCCTCCAGGAATGGCTTCTATTTTAATGTTAACAAGACTTGGGCCCCAAAAAGAGGAAGCTCAGCTAAGGGTCTATACCTGCAAAGTGTTGTTATTGGAACCTCAACCTCTTCGAAAAGCAGAGGCCCAAACCGTCTCCAGCCAGCTAGGAAAAGCCTCCAGGTTAATAAGCCTCTGGCCCCCCAGAGAGGAAAACCTCTTCCTGTGCTACTCCGGCCGTAAGATAGGCTGCAAACCCCGAAACGGCAGCAGAGAGGTGAAGGCAGGGGAAGTCAGGATTCCAGGCGGCAATGGGAAAGGGTTGGCATCCCTGAATGGGGAAATGGGTAATCACACACTCTGGGAGTACTCATGCTTTCAAGGGCCCAGCGGAAACCCCAATCTACAGGGTTGGCGGAAAAGCCCTAATTTCCTCTGCCCACCCAGGGCAGTCTGGCAAAGACACTGCCCCGAGGGTCCCGGCTCTCCCCGCCCCCGCTCCGCTGCGGGCCAGCCCTCAGGTGCCAGAGTGGATTCGTGCGCGCACGAGTTCCCGCAAGTGGGGGCCGACGGCGCAACTCCCCGCCGCGCGGAGAGGACGGGACCCCTCCCCAGCCCGGGACCGCTCGGCCGGCCCCCTCTGCCGCGCCCCCCGGGCCGGGCCGCAGGCGCAGAAGCCCAGCTGCCGCCACTTACCCGACTTGTTGCTGCAGCTGCAGCCGCTGCTGCTGCCGCCGCGGCCGGTGCTACTGCTGCGGGAGCGAAGCGGTTTTCAGCAGAGCCGTAAATCAGGCTAAGCCGGGGCCCGCTCCCACCCCCCAGCGCACCCTCGCGCGGGGACCCGCGGCGTCCGGGGCGGAGCGTGGCGGGGGCGGCGCACGCGGCTGCCGGGGACCCCGGCGCCCGAGAGCGGACGCCCGGGGGGCGGGGGGCTGGGCCTGGGGCGCCGCGGCCCCGCGAGCGACACCCCGCTCTGCTCCGCGTGGGGAGGCACCGTCTGCCCGCCCCCAGCCGTGAAGCGGGATGGGGCTCAGGATCCCACTGACATCACGCGGGGAGACGCCGGGATCGCTCCCCGGGGGGAGGGAAGGGGAAAAGCGTGCCAGGCTTGGAGGCGCTGCGCTCTCTGCAGGCCCCGGCCAGCTCTTTTGCACTTTACAGTTACTGGGGAGCGGGAGAGTGTGGGTGAGGATGAGGCGCGGCTTGGGTATCTTCGCTAATCTGCCAGCAGCAAGGTCCGGTGGTTCATTTTAGGACCACTTCTTCCTAAGCAACGGGGACGAGAATGTCCCCGAATAACCTAGAGTCTCCTCTAGCCTTACCAGCCGAGCATCCTGGTGCTATGTTAACCGGCAGAACTAAATCTAGTGAAGTATGTGGGTTGTGAATAAATAAAGCGAGAAGACCCCCCCCCACGCCCTCTCCCGGATCTGTGAGGGACACGCCTCCTCCCTCCCCGAGTCCTCAGGCATCCAGTCCCCGCCTCTCCCCGCAGGAGCGAAGATCTCTCATCCTACGGAGGTTTCTTTCCTTCAGAAAGACCCTGATGACTCAGCATCTTATTTTAACCTGTTTCAGGGTATTCCTGGTCTAACTCTTGAAGTATGAAACCAGGGTAAAAGTTACTGTTGGGTTTTCTTATTAGAAAGAGAGATTCTGTTCATCCGTATAGTTATTTCAATGCATCTTCTCGACTCCTAAGGGTGTCTCTGTTCTCAGAGTTTGCCATACTGCTCCTTTCGACGCTGATTTTATTTCTGCTGTGAATACCTCGATGACTATCTTAGATTTTGTTTGTTTATGTAATTAAGAGCCCAAGCTCTGGAGTCAGACATGATTCAAATCCTAATGCTGGGATTCAAATCCTGACTCCTAGGATCTGCATCAAGTTGGACTTTTCTGTCTTGGATTTCTCATCTGTGAAAGAGATAATGGGGAACTACCTTCTACTGGGGTGATGAGGATCAAATGAAGTTGTGAGGGTAAAACACTCCCTCTGACCCAGAACAACACTGATAAAATCAGCTCTGGTTATTTCAGGTACAAGAGAGAAGCCTACGCATCTATTAAAAAACAAAACAAAACAACAACAACGACGACAAAACAAAAACGAAGAGAATGGGAACTAAATACGCACTCACTTCCACATAAAGGGTGGTATAGGCTGTTGTGCTGGGGTGCTTTCTCTTTGAAAAGATTATATTTCATTGAATTCATCCGGTGACCCTCTAAAAAATGTTTATTTCAAAAACCAATTCACTTAGTAAAATATTTTTAAGTGTGAAATGTACATGTATCAGAGGGCAATCTCATCTTGGGCAATCTCATCTTGGTCATCTAGCGGATGAGAGGAGCATACAGGGAAAGCCTTAGAACAAAATAGACCAAATGTAGCCCTTGAGAAAAAAGGCTCTAGGGTTCAGGCCCCTCCCATTTCTTAGCTCCCTGCCTCTGGTCCTTGAGTTCCTCCCGTTTAAAAAAAAAAAAAGGATAGGGATTTTCAATATCCTTTTTTCACCCTAAAAGTATCAAGGATAGTATCAAATAATTATGGAGAGGTTGTACTATGTAGGGAATAGAGTTGAGCACTGCGGGAAACTCAACTTTGATAGACATTCAGGACCTTACAGTTACACCACTTGCTCTCAAGTGGTATCCTCCCACTTCCAACCAGCAGCATGAGCATTAGTTAGTAACTAGTTAGAAATGCAAATTACGTGCCTCACACCAAACATCCGAAACTCTGAAGTGGGAGCAGGCATTCTGTGGTTTAACAAGTTCTGCAGGTAATTCTAATGAACACTAGTTTTGAGAACCTCTCATTTACACAGTACTTCTTCATTTACTGTCTACAACAAACCAAAAGGTGTGCTATCTCCATGATCATTGTGTTTACGCTGGGCACTGTGCTAAGCATTTTATTATCTCATTTAATCTTGCCAACACCTGCGAAGGAGAGGGGACCCTGTGCCCTTGGTTTCAGCCACACTGGTATTCCTTTCTTCCTCCAAGTGTTCAGTTTTTCCATCTCAGGTCCTTCTTTCTGGATAATGCCTACTTATCTGTCAGGGCTCAGCTTCCGTGGTCCCATTCCCAGGAGATCCAACACCTGCGAAGGAGAGGGGACCCTGTGCACTTGGTTTCAGCCACACTGGTATTCCTTTCCTCCTCCAAGTGTTCAGTTTTTCTATCTCAGGTCCTTCTTTCTGGATAATGCCTACTTATCTGTCAGGGCTCAGCTTCCGTGGTGCCATTCCCAGGAGGTCTGCTCTGATCCTGCCCAGCCATTTAGCTCCTGCTAGTAAAATTTACCACAGCAGAGTTTATCACAATGGAAAAAATTTGTAGAATTACCTATTTAATATTTATGTCCATTATTAAATCATAAGCTACATGAGTCAGGGACTTTGTCCTACTTCCCAGCATATTCACAGTACCTGTTACGGTGTTGGTCACATACAAAGTGCTCAGTAAATATTTTTTGAAGGAATAAATGTTGAAATGAATTCCCTTTCTACTTAAGGGAAAGCTGAGGCTCAAAAAAGTTAACTAACTTTCCTAAAATGACACACCTAGAAAGGATTAGAGCCAGGACTCTAAACTCCAGATTTTAATCACTATTCTCACAGCCTTTCCAATTTCTGACAAGAAAATAAAATTCTGAAAGAGAAAATGACTTTCCTGAAGTCATATAGCAAGTAAGTAATAGAATCAGGATTAGAATCCATGTCTCCTAATATGTATGTTCTTTTATACTACATTATGCTATTTTATCCTGCCCTTCAGGATCTTACAGCTAGTGGGATAGACAAGGCATAGATATGTGGGACAAATTAAATTTGTAGTAAAAGAAATTAAGTAGGACATAGCTACAGGGCTTGGAATTGTGCCAGGTACATAGTAGATGTTCAATAAATGTCTACTGAATGAATAATGATCATTCCACCTTTGGAATATTTACAACATGTTTCCTGCTGAGTGTTTATGACGATATCTAATGTTTCTCAGAGAAGGGTTCTTGAAGTCTGGGAAGCTTGTTAAAATGCAGATGTCTGGAATTTTTACCTGGAATAATTACTTGGAATCTATGTGGTATGATTCTCGAGAATCTGCATTTCCCCCTATCTCCAGGTAACTCTCATATCCACTGAAGTCTGAGAAACAATTCGTTGTTAAAATCCATTCAAGGCAGACATTTGTAGTGCAAGGGGAAATGCTGCTTGAGATGTCATGAAAGTTGCTGAAGGTCACACCACTTACAAGCATCAGAGATAGTAAGGATATGAATTGTCTAGACTCCAAAAGGCTGTGCTGTTTCCACTGCCACCGTCAAAGAGAGAGAGATGGGGAGTGGAAAATACTCTGGGCAAGATGGAAGAATAGGCAAGGAGGAAGGAGGGAAGGAAGGCAAAATGATTACTGGGGAAAACAGATTTCATTGAAAAGGGAAAGAGACTATGGGCAGGGTTGTCAGACCATCCTGCTGCAAGCCCTGAGAACTGAATGGAGATTTATGAATGGAGATTTACGGGCTGCCTTGCCTCTCTCCTTGTCTAATAGCATCTTCTCATGGCGACCAGGACAGCCTTTCAAACACAGGTTTCTTGACCCACAGAGGCTTTCTAAATGGCAAATGCACTTTACTAAATACAGTGGTTACATTTGCCAAAAAGTGACTTTAGAAGGACCAAACACAGACCCTTTCAAATGTGAATAAGCTCCCCAGATCAAAGGAGGACCCCGGATTAGCATCTGTGTGCCCTTGGACCCCTGAGTGACAGAGCTAGGAAGTGGCCTGAAGATCAGAGGCAGTCCTCTTCAGTCAGACAAATCATGTCACACAGAATGTCAGGTAATTATGAAAATCCAGGGAGGAAGGATATGAGTAAACTTGCTCCAGACTGACATTAAGTATTGACTTTATGTAGCAGATAAGTTCTCTGCTGTTACATCTTCATCTCCCTAACACACCTAATTGCATTTATGTATTCTGTTTCTCCAACAAGAATAATGGCGTGCCTACTATGTTCCATTACTAATTGCTTGCTTCGTTTCAGCTTCAGAGTCGGCACTCTAATCTAGCTTTAAACCCTCTACCAGAATAATCTACTAGAAAACTCTATTTCTGTTAAATTTTGTTGGCATGGCAACCACCAAGCAACACCATGGAGAGTGCCTTAAATCCCACAGCAGTCTGTTAGCCTGAGTGAGTCTGCAGAGAGGAGGCCATATAGAGAGGCTAAAAATAGACAATTTACAGCAAGGTGCCCTGCGCCTCTACCACCCAGGACGATTATTACTTATTTCCTCCCTTGGCTTGGGTTAGACTGGAGCCATATCGGAGAATGGGCCAGGCTTCCAACTGGCAGGGTTTTCCAGCCCTACTCCTGGACTGGGAATGTGGAGACCTGAGGTCTAAAGCCATCTTCACCCCCTAATGAGCTGTGTGAGGTTCTATTCAGGTGGGGCAACATCTCTGGGATTGAGTGTCCTTGTTTGGAAAGGGCAGGAGCTGGTATGAATGAAGGACTCCCCTAGTTACTAGTCTAACATGTTTGTCATTGCCTGACTGACAAAGATTGGGGGACTAGGGAAGGAGACACAGCAGACAGTGATGATGGTGGCAAAATTTGTCAACAGGTAATTCAGCAAATAACTTTAGTTGTCATCTCTTCCAGTAATAACAGCTAGTGTATATCAGTTGTTGACCACGTGCTGAGGATGATTCTAGGTGACTCCACAGAAAATGCTATTTTACCTTCCTAGCAAGACTTGGGGAAAGGCATTACGGGTACCCTATGTTAAAAATGAGTAAACTGAGACACAGAGCTATAACGCAAATATCGTTTTCATAGGAGTAGCAAATTATCTAGCTAGGATTTGAATTTGGAACCATCTAAATTCAGAACCCACAGGCTGACCATGATTCTGTTGTATCCCTTGTGCCTCGACCATTGCCTGGCACCCATAGGGCTCTCAAAGACTAATTGTCAAATGTGCAGTAAATGACTGGTATGCTAGAAGGTTCTCAGTGCCTATTTTTCAAAAATCTTCAAGGCTTTTTTTTCTTTCTTGGTAATTTATTATGTGAAGAGAAACCTTTGAGACATCTCCCCTAAGTGAAATGGTTGCAGGAGAGCTAGAAAGCATGTTGCTATGGAATAAAATACACAGAAAAAGATACAGTTAAAATAGGGGGATTGTTAGATAATGAGTCTGAATTATGCAATTATGTGACGAATGAATTATGAAACTGATGTTCTGTCAAAATAGGGCCTGTTTTCTAGGACCCAGAATACATGGGCAATTTTGTTCCTCTATTTTAGGTGAAATTTTGTTTTTAGAAGCAGAGAGGGAAAAGAAAGCTCTTATAACTATAGGCAAGAGAGAACTGAACTTGAAAATAAAATACAGGCTATAGAAATAATTCTTATTAGGAAGAAAGGTTGCCCCCCTCCCTACTCCCCCGCTCTGCCCCCAGCAGTGCAGGACTGATTTTCTAGGTTATGCTAAGAGATGTATTGTACTAGGCTCATGGCTAAGATCAGAAGGTAATTTAAAAAGACAGCTTCTTTGGAGCATGACTATTATCAGGTGAAAATAAGTAGTGTTTTTCAGTCTCTACCACCTAGTCTAATTCCTCTCTAAAAATAAATTGTTAGATTAAAGTTTTTATTGGAGATGAACACACAGGTAATTTTTCGTATCGTAAGTGTGAATCATAATGAATTTTCACAACTAGATACACTCATGTGACCAGAATCCAGATCAAGAAACAGAGATTCTGCTTCCCAGAACACTCCTTTGTATTCCTATCAAGGACCCACTGTTTCCTCCCCTGGGGTAACCATCACCCTGACAGCAAACAGCATGGATCAGGCCTGCTTCTGTGTGCTTCACGTAAATGAAATCGTATTGCACGTAACCTTTTTGGTTTCGGTAGATGCTGACTAAAAGTATTCAAAGATGTTATTCGAATTTATAAACAAACCTACCCTTCATGTGGAAGGGTCCCAAACACTACACATCCTCTCCAACTCTTGGAATTTTCTGATGTTAATTGAGCCATTCTGGGGGATGTGTGCTGACAATCTCATTGTGGTTTAATCCACAAGCCCCTGCTGGCTAACAAGGGTGAAGCACTCATTCACACATTTTTTTGGATATTTGATATTGTCTTGTGAAATGTCTGTTCAAATCTTTTCTTCATTTTTCTCTTCGGTTGTCTGCCTTATTCTCCTTGATCAGTGGAAGTTTCTGTGTACTCGAGATACAGTCCCTTGTTATAAATACATATGAGGAGATTTTCCTTTATGGTTAGCACATTTTAGGTCTCATTTAAGAAATCTCTACCTCCTTCAAGGTCATGAAGATATGTTCCCATGCTGTCCTCTAAGCTTTTTTGTTTAATTTTCACATTTAAATCTACAATCCAACTGAAATTATTATTTGAGTAAGAGGAGAGAAAGGGGTCCATATATGTTTTTTCACATGTCCAGTTCATCCAGCAACATTTGTTGAAAATATTATTCTTCACCCATTGCATTATTGCCTTTGTCATGAATCAGGTGACCATTTATGTGTGGGCTCTCTAATCTAGTTAACTGATTAGTTTATATAACTTTGAGTTCACTACTATAGCTTTATGATGTGTTTTGTTCTCAGGAACAATGAATCTTCCAGCTTTGTTCTTTCTCTTCAATTGCCTTAGTTATCCTTGGGCCTTTGCATTTCCGTATAAATTTTAGAATCAGCTTGTCAACTTCTCTAAAACAAAAACAAAAACAAAAGCCTGCTGGGATTTTGACTGGGATAGTGTTAATTTGTAGATTAGTCTGGGAATGGGCACATTGAGCCTTCTAAATATTGAAAGTGTATTCCTAAATTCATTTAGATATTAGTCTCTCTCAAGAATGTTTACTGGGCATTGCAAATCTTTTGTTGAAATTATTACTATATAGCTTATGTTTTATACTAACATAAATAGTACATTTTAAAATATGACATTGCAGTTGTAACAATATATAGAAATACAAATGATTTTTAAATAATGATCTTGTATTGCAGATTTCAATTATTATTGCAGATTTCAATTATTATTTCAACATTGCAGATTTCAATTATTATTTCAAATAGTTTATGGATTCTTTTGAATTTTTGTAGGATATAATCATGCAGTCTAGAAATACTGACAGTTCTTTTTTTCCTTTTTTCTTTCAAATCTGAATATCTTTTAAAAAATATTGCAATGGATAGGACCTCCAGCAAAATATTGGATGTAAGTAGTAACAGCTGGCGTTCTTGTCTCACTCCTGATCAGAAGGGAAGTTTTCAATATCTCACCATTGGGTATGATGTTTGCTGTTGATTTTTTGTAATATTCTTTATTTGTTTTAGAAAGTTTACTTTTTATTCTCAGTTTGTGAAGAGTATTTTTTAATATATAATAAATGAGGGAGAGAGAAGTTTTGTCAAATTATTTCTCTGTATCTATCGAGATGTTCATTTAAAGTTTCTCCTTTTTTTGGTTAATATGGTTGGATTAACTTTCGAATGTTAACCCAATCTTACATTCCTAGAATAGGTTCGATTCACGTCACTAGATTCATTTGTCAAAAATTTTTTTAAAGATTTTTACATCTGTGTTCATGAGTGATAGGTCTGTACTTCTTTCTTGTAATGTCCTTGTCAGGTTTTGGAATTGTGCTATATTGGTCTCAACAAAAGTTGGATTTGAAAAACAGTCTGTTTTCTGGAAGAGGTTAAGCAAGATTTGTGTTATTTTTCTTTTCCTTAAATATTGTGAGAATTTACCAGTGAAACCAAGAGAGACTAGAATTTTCTTTGGGGGAGATTTCTTTAAAATAATGAATTAACTATCTTTAATAGATAGTGAACTATTCAGATTTTCTACCTCTGACAGTTTGGGTAAGTTGTATTTTTCTAGGATTTTATCCATTTCACCTTAATGGTCAAATTCATTGTTGTTAAAGTATTTAATTACCAAGTAGTTGCATTATTCTAGTCACATTTTGTTATTGATTTGTATTTTGATTTTATTGTGGAAAAATAGCACACTATGAATGACTTTAATTTTTTCAAATTTGTTGAATCTTTCTTTATGACTTCAGTAAAAGATCCATTTGCCCTTGAAAAGAAGGTGAATTCTATCTTCTTTTGATGTAGTATTCTATATAAGTCAGATCAAGTTGGTCAGGTGTGTTGTTTTTATGGAAATTTTTTGTTAGACTATTTTATAAGTTATTAAATGAAATATGCTAAAGTTTTGCATTAAGAGTATGGATTTTTCAAAATATATTATTTATTTATTTTTGAGAGAGAGCTGGGGAGAGAGCATGCGCACACAGGGGTGGAAAGGGAGGGGGGTGGGCAGGGGCAGAGGGAGAAGTAGATTCCCCAAGGAGCAGGGAGCCAGATTCAGAATGGATCCCAGAATCCTGGGGTCATGACCTGAGCCAAGACACTTAACCAGCTAAACCACCCAGGCGCCCACAAGTATGGATTTGTTCATTGCTTCTTTTAATTCTGCCCATTTCTGTTTCAATATTTGAAGCTTCATTATGGAGTACGTACAAATTTAGTATTGTATGATAGTGTCCTGCTGGATTCCCACTTCAATAATTATGAAACCTCTGTCTTTATCTGTGATAATTCTTTTTAGCATTAAATCTACTTTGACTTTAGTATAGATATACCACTTACGTTCATTGTTTTTGTGGCTTTGTTGTTGCTGTTGTTCTTTACTGTCCAGTTTTCTGTGCTTTTATCTTTCAAGTGTGAGTCTTTAGGCACAATGTAGCTGTTTAATCCAATCTAACAACCATAAATCTTGATGTATTTAGTTCATTTATGCTTAATGTAATTACTTGCATAGTTGAGTTTATATATACAATGTTGCCATTCAGATCTTATTTATTTATTTACTTATTTATTTGGAGAGAGAGAGAGAGAGGGGAACAGAGGGAGAGAGACAAGCTGACTCCATGCTGAGCACAGAGCCAGACATGGGGATCGATCCCACAACCCTTAGATCATGATCTGAGCTGAAATCAAGAGTTGATGCTTAACCGACTGAGCCACCCAGGCATCCCACCATTCATTTTCTATTAAAACTATCTGTTCCATGTTGCTTTTTTCCATTTTTCTTTCCTTCCTTAGGACTAATCATACTCAAAAAATACCATTTATCCCTTCTATTATTTTGTAATTTTTGTCATTAACTATTTATACAATGTGGTTCATCTAGACATGCAACATATGTTCTTTTCTTATAATAGACTAAGACAAATTGCAACTTTTCCTATTAAACTATCTCTCACTTTTTGTTTTTGTTGTACATATAGTGTTAAAACTCAGGTGATGTTATGATTATTGTTTGTATGATTCGTGTTTGTATTTACCAATTTAGTTTCCCTCTTTGGTGTTCTTCATTCCCTTCTGCATTTTCATGTTTTGATTTGGGATCCTTTCCCCTGCCTAAAGATACTTCTTTTATTTACCTTCTATCAACATTCCTTTAATTTTTTGTCTGAAAAAAGTGCTTATTTCACCATCATTGTTAAAAGATATTTTCACCGAGTATAGAATTATATAGGTTAGGCATCGTTTTATTTTAGCTCTCTAAAGATTTCGTCACAAATCGTCTTTCCCTCTGTGGAGGCAGTTGCAGTGTACTACTGAGATTCTCCTTGTAAGATGGGGGTACTGACTCTCCTCTAGCCAGAAGTATTGCATGCTGACAGAACCTAGTTTGGTCCTCTCGAAGAATCACCCTTGAAGACAGTGCCTTGTTCAAGGTTATAACAAATATCTATGATGTGGAAACCAGCTATGTGCTTGAGACTGGACCCCTTCCCAAGGGTGTGAAACTGCAGAAGATTTCACCTTGCTTTGTAGAAGCCTAACTCCCCCAATGTTGACGTAACTCCAGAATCCCCTGTGCTTTTGACACTCCCCACAGCTCCCATTTGTTGCTCCAGCCCCCACGATCCTAAAAGCTTACTGGTTTCCTTTGCCCTGAGCAGAGGCTCTCCTTCTGGCTAAGCCAGACCTTTATCCTGAGTCCAGGATCAGCAATACCTCCATGGAAGAAAGAGCTGGTGGCTGACAGCTCATCTGGGAAAGTTCTTTATTCTCTGTGAATGCATCATATCCACCTTGTCCTTGTTATCAACCAAACTTTGGCATCCCCACAAAATCTGTATGTTGAAGCCCTAAGCCCCAGTGGTAGTATCTGGAGATGGAGCTTTGGGAGATAATTAGTGTTAGACAGTATCATGAGGGTGGGACCCTCATTATAGATTTGTTTGCCCTTAGAAGAGACACGAGGGAGCTTGCTCTTTCAGGCTTCATAAACACACCAAGGAAAGGCCATGTGAGCACCTGAGAAGGTGGCTCTCTGCAAGACAGAGAGGTCTCATCAGAACCTTGGCCATACTGGCACACTGATCTTGGACTTCCAGCTTCTCGAACTGGGAGAAAATTAATTTCTGCTGTTTCAGCCACCCAGTTTAAGATATTTTGTTATGGCAGCCTGAGCAGACTAATATAGCCTTCATTGCTTCCATAGTTCACTGAGGTTTTTAAAAGTATGATTTTTAGAATTTTTTTGGCCTCTTCTAGTTTTTGCAATAGAACATTAGCCTGAGGGGCGCCTGGGTGGCTCAAAGGGTTAAGCCTCTGTCTTTGGCTCAGGTTATGATCTCAGGGTCCTGGGATGGAGTCCTGCATCAGGCTCTCTGCTCAGCAGGCAGCCTGTTTCCCCTCTCTCTCTGCCCACTGCTCTGCCTACTTGTGATCTCTCTCGCTGTGTCAAATAAATAAATAAAAATCTTTAAAAAATAAAAATAAATTTTAAAAAAACAACAAATAAATAAATAAATAAATAAGAACATTAGCCTGACATGACCTATTATGTCCTACTGGGAAATGGCTGAAGAGTTTAAATCAGATTTTTCTATTGCTTTCTTGTAAATTATTTCATTGTTTTCACTGCATACTTACTGTAGTCCCCCAATATCCATTCTCCCCTTCCATAGTGAAAGAACCCTCAACCTTTACCTGGGTACAGGGCTGCCCCCAGAAAGACTATGTTCTCCACCCTCCATTGGAGCTAGATGTGAATCTTTTATTCCCTTAGAATGTGGGTGGAAATTATGCAGAGAACTTCCTGGTGGTATCTGCAAAGGAAAGTAATCTGCTCTCGCCTCCCTTTCCCCCTTCTTACAGGTGGGAATACACATATGGAAGTGCGCCATCTTGTACTACATCTTGTACTTAGGACAAAGGCAACTCCTTTGGAAAAGAGGAGAAAAGTGGGGGCTAGTCCCCACATTTTAAGTGAGCAGAGCCACTGTACCAGCTCAGAATTTTATTTGAGGGAGGAATCTCGCTTTTATAGTTTGTACTATTAATGCTTTTTCTCCCCCATTTATACTCTTGCCCTTAGTTTATCTCCTTTTAAAAATAGTTCTCTTGAGGTATAATTGATACAAAATAAACTATACATATTCAAAGTGTACAAATTTATATCCCAACTAATATACTTACAATATCCTCCTCATTTGGTGTTAGAATGTTGGTATTTGTGAATACATGAATTCATTCAATTCATTCAAGTATTTACTATGTGTTGTGTCAGGCCCTGGCTATGCAGAATTGAAAGACTGTGGCCCAGAAACTAAATTTGAAGCCCAGATATGACTTATTTGGCCCAACTGGGGGGGCCCGTGTGGTAATAACTGCCAGCGACTGAGTAGAAGTTGCTCTCATTCGGAGACACTTTGACTTTCTCATCCAGCTACTACATTCCTTTAATTTTCCTGCCTGGTCACTATTAGAATTAAAGTGTGAGACTCTTGGGTTAGACATTTTAAGATAAAAGACATATTCCTTGTCTTCAATATGCTGGTATTCCCGAGGAGTGATGATCAAGTATGACAGTGTCCGCATTACAACATGGGTGGTCAAGCCTGTGGGTCAAATCTGTCCTGCCATCCCTTCTTGTAAAAGAAGTCTTTATTAGAAACCCAGTCCTGCCCATGTGTTGACATACTGTCCATGGCTGCTTTCACACCACCGCGGAAGGGGGTCATGGTTGAGCCTGAGACTGTGTAGCTTCCGAAATAGGTTTCTGTGGCATCTGGAACAAGCTGGCTGGCTAAAATAGCAAACATTAAACCTCTCACAGTTGTGAAGGTCAGAAATGCAAAGTCTCAAAGTGTTGGCAGGGCCACATCCGCTATGAGGGGCTCTAGAGAACAATCCTCTTTTGGCCTCATCCAGCTTCTGCTGGCATTGCTTAATTCATGGCTTCGTCACCCGGAGCCCTGTCTCTGGTTACATTGATTCCTCCTCTTCTACCAGTCTTCTCTTCTGTGTGTCCTTTATAAGTCATTTGTCCTTGAATTTAGGGCCCACCTGGATAGTTCAAGATGCTTTCCTCATCTCAAGATCCATTACATCTGTAAGGATCTTTTTTTTTTTTTTCCCCCTCCCAAATCCTGTGACATTCTCAGGTTCCTGACTTTAAGACATAGATCTTTTAAGAGTCCACCATTCGGCCTACTACCCTCTCAAAACTGAAAATAATAATTACTTAGCCCTTCACAGAAAACAATCCCTAATCTTCACTATAGGGTAGTGCAAAGAAGAAGGTCATTTAACTCAGAATACTGGAGGCAGGAGATCAAGAATACTTTATTTCTGGAAGAAGTGATTTTGGAGCTGAATCTTGATGGTTGGATACAATTTCTCCAGGTTTGAGAAGTGTTGAAGAGACATGAGAAGAATAAAAGAAAGAGGGAAAGTGTTTCAAGCTGGGGGAATAGCATCACACAAAAAAGACAGAAGGAATAAAAACACTGTGGCATGTAGGTGAATACAAGCAGCTCAGCCTGGCTATTGTCTCAGGTGCGTGTGGGAGAGACGCAATGGCCAGTTCATTAGAAACCAAATTAAAAATTTTGTGTATAATCCAAAATACCATAAAGAACAATGGTGAATTTTAAATCAGAGAGAAAGGCAATGGGATTTGCATTTTATAAGGATCAGCTGGGACTTTTACATATAGATAAATTGGAGAAGTGTTAAGAATTAAGTCGGGAGACAATTAAGAATCTATCCCGGGCAACTGAAAGTTGTTATGAGTACCTGAACTGAACTGAAGTGGAGAAAATATGGGAATTAAATAGAATTTAGGAGGTAGAATCAACAGGACAGGGAGATTCTTTTTCGATGGATGTGGCAAGAGTTGAAGATATAAAACAATTCCGAGATTTCTGGACTGGGAAAGTGGGTAGATGTTTGTGCTGAATACGGAGATAGAAAATACGGAAGAGTAGATTTGGAGGGGAGGATGGAAGGTCCCATGGTACACCTGTTGTGCTGGGGGGAAGACAATGTCTCATGTTGTGAACATGTTTGAGTCGCGGACATCTAGCTGAATCCACTGAATGAGTCCTTGTATACATGGGTCTGACAATTAGGAAGATGCTAGGAGGGGAAAGATAGGTTTTATTATTATTTTTATCCCTTTGAAGACCACATTTTAATTATCTTTATCTGTTCCAGATCTTTCCACTTAGAGTGAGGCAAAGACATTTTCTTTAAATTGGTAAGATTAAAGGATGCTAGGAACTTACTCTTTACAATAATATTGTGCTATGTTCATTACTATCAGGTAATGAAAATCAACCACCACTTCACTTATATTTCTCCTCCTACTTTACAAATACTAATTAGTGTTCAAGTCACTAATGCATGATGAGTAAGAGCTCCACAGAGATTATTCATATACTTCCTGGTTGCTGGGGATACAATCTATCCACACGGTGGATTGGACACACAGGAAGTGACTAATGCAGGGGTTAAGTTGCATGATGAAATAAGCAAAGCAAGTAGAAATTCCCTGATCTGAAAACTTAAAAGGAAGAAAGAAAACAAAAATTTCCCTTTTGTGATTAGTTTTCAGATATTTTCCAGGGTTTGATTATTCAGTTTGTATCTACCTATAATATTTTAGCTGAGTATCAAATATATTTTAAGGATAAGATGTATTTCTTAATTTTCCTTCTTGTTGCCAACTTGCGGTGACTTGCAAACAAAGATTCTGTGACGTCATTCATTTGCTCAGGCATTGTCCTACCTGATGTGATTTTCATTTACTGAGCCCTAGACATGGAAACTGAGTTCAGCACACCATGCTCTTTCTGACATCACGAGGAGTCTAGAAATCTTCCCCACCCTCTAATGTCCTAGACCTAGACGAGATTCCCTCTCATTCTTTTTTTTTTTTTTAAGATTTTATTTATTTATTTGACAGACAGAGATCACAGTAGGCAGAGGAAGCAGCCTTCCTGCTGAGCAGAGAGCCCAACGCAGGACTCGATCCCAAGACCCTGAGATCATGACTTGAGCCGAAGGCAGAGGCTTTAACCCACTGAGCCACCCAGGCGCCCCCATCTCATTCTTAGATTAGGAAAACTTTTTCCCACAATGCTATTGTCATTAGTTCACCTGAGTTATTTTTTTGATCACAGGACCTTGTTTGTTTCCTTATTCGAATTGAGCACAGTCTTTATTATCTACATTATTTTTTCTCAAACTCAAGAACTTAATTTTGATATTTCCTATTTTGAAAGACTGATTTATCTTTTGAAAAATGTTTAGCTGTATAGTTATTGTTTCTTTCCTATTTCAAAACCCCAACTTTCTAGTGTTTTTTATTTTGTTGACCTTTTTAATATCTTTAGGATGTAGACTAAGAATCTGCTCCTTTTTTGTTATTTCTTCTTTAATTATGAAAGTATTTAAGGCTAATACTTTTACTCCTTGTTTGGGTTTGCAGCAGTGTCTTATAGATTTTGATGTGAAGTGATCTCCTTGTATTGCTTTCTAAATAGTTCATAACTGGTTTTGAAATCATCCTTAACCCAGTGGTTACTTAGAAGTGCATTTCTCAGTGTCCAAGTAGTTGGAATGTAAACATATTTCATTATGTAACACCTGTTACATTCAAAAGACTATTTGTAAGAGTGGGCACCCATCAACAAAATTAAAAAACAGAATATTAACAATATCACTGAAGCCCACCTCTGTGCTTTCTTTTCTTTTCTACTCATCAATTTGACTAACCCTAAAATGAAACCACATTATCTCATTACTCTGGTTTTATAATAACTCTTAATAACTTATAGGAAGTCCCCATGTTATTTTATTTCTTAAAGAGTGTTTGAAGACTATCAGAAATAATGGCGTGGTCAGGAACTCCAAGGTCCTGTCCCTCAACAGAACACTAAAAACTGACAAAAACTGTCAAAATCAATGGAACTCTGGAAAATGGTCAATGGCTTACAGCAACCAGGCAAACTCTTAATCAGGAAGAACCAAACAAAATCTGGTAGGAAATCTTGGTGGCATTTCTAACCTACCCTTGCCCCCGGGGTAAAAATACCCAACTTGTGCTTCTCGTGATGCTCTGGAAAACCACAGCCCATGGAGACAGCAGAGCTGACCTTGTTCTCAAAGAACAAGGTTCTCAAAGACCCACAACTGCGGTTGTGCTTTGACCTGTCTGGTCACTCCCTGAAGGACGAGAGAAGAGCTTGCCTTTACTTTGCCGACCTGCAGCTCTCTCAGGACAAAGAAAAGCTGCAGCATGGAGAAATGTTTCAAAAACATTTACAAGCAGAAATATGACTTTCTGGGACTGGGACTAAGGCTATCTGTTGAGGCAAACAGCTGACACTCCAAAAAGTCTGGGAGAAAGGCTGTGAAATGAGATCCTTTGAGGAAGAAGAGTTTTGAAAATCTTCATCGACCTGGGAATCGAGAAGGCCACGTGGGTGCCCAGAGCGGAGCTCTCACACACTGCCAGTGAGAAGGGAGAATGGGATCGCCATCATGGAAGACAGTTTGGGAGTTCTTTACTAAGTTAAACATAGAATCACCATATGACTCAGCCTCTACCATCTGACTCCACTCCTACGTATATACCCATAAGAACTGAAAATAGGCGTTCAGACAAATTCTTACAAGAGTGTTCACAGCAGGGCGCCTGGGTGGCTCAGTGGGTTAAGCCGCTGCCTTCGGCTCAGGTCATGATCTCAGGGTCCTGGGATCGAGTCCCACATCGGGCTCTCTGCTCAGCGGGGAGCCTGCTTCCTTCTCTCTCTCTCTCTGCCTGCCTCTCAGTGTACTTGTGATTTCTCTCTGTCAAATAAATAAATAAAATCTTTAAAAAAAAAAAAAAAGAGTGTTCACAGCAGTACTACTGTGATAGCCAAAAGGTAGAAGCAACCCAGAAACTAACAGAAAAACAAATGCAGCATATTATATACAATGAAATATTATTTAGCCATAAGGAGTCATAAAGTCCTAATATATGCTACAACATGGATGAAACATGAAAAAAGCCACAGACTCTATATTTCCATTTATATTAAATACCCAGAATAGACCAATTCATAGAAACAGAAAGCAGATTAGTGTTTGCCAGGAGCTGTGGGGAAAGGTGAATGGAGATTAAATACTTAATAAGTTTGGGATTTCCCTCTGGGGGTGAGGAAAATGCTCTGGAATAGATGATGATGATGGCTGTTCAGTAACGCAAATGTTCTAAATGTCTTTGAACTGTACACTTCAAGGTGGTTACGATGGTAAAATTTTATGTCATTGGTATTTATCCGCAATTAAAAAACCAAGTGAAAGGGCACCTGGGTGGCTCAGTCTGTTCCACGTCCAACCCTTAGCTCAGGTCTCAATCTTGGGGTCGTAAGCCCAAACCCCACAGGGTGTGGAGCCTACTTAAAAAAAAAAAATTTAAATTTAAATTTAAAATTTAAATTAAAAAAAATTTAAAATAACTGAAAAAAATAGTGTCTGGGTTCAATTTAGGTCAAGGTTTCTCCATATACAATTTTTAAATAGGCCTGTCAGTATCCTGACCTCTTCACATTAGTGAATCTTTCAATCTATTAACAGTGTATTGGTCTCTAAGTTGTCTTTTCATCTCTTATTTTAGTTTAGTTTTCTTTTTTTCTCTTAAAAGAAGTTGCTTTCTTTGTTAGATTTAGTCCTACTCACCTTACATTTTACAATAATGTTTTTGTAAAATTTCATATACATGACCGTATGAGTATAAATCATAATGCATGGTGTGATGAACACTAGCCAAATCAAGAAACAGAACATTGCCAGCACACCTCTGCCAGAAGTTTCCTTTGTATTTCTTCCCAGTCACTAACTCTACTCTGTGCCAAAAGGAGGTACACTTTTCAATTCTAATTTAATGTCGTTCAATTTCTCAATGCTTCCATTGTAATGAGTGCTTTTTGTTTCCTGTTTAAGAAATCCACCCCCCAAGTTTATTAAAATAGTCTCTCATGTTATTACATTTTAGATACTTCCATTGTGACTTCTTTTTTGACTCATAGTTTATGTGAATGAATTTGCTTAATCTTCAAAAGTTGGGGGTATTTTCCAGTTTTCTTTTCTTTATTACTGGTTTCTGGTTTAATCTCACCATAATCAAAGAGAATATTCTCTACATTTTCAAACCTTTCACAGTTGTAAGCCTTGCTTTACGGCCCAGAATGTGGTCAACAAAGGTTTATTTCACATGTACCCCCCAAAATGTGAATTCTATCACTGTTTGATGGGTGCTCTATAATGTCATTTGGGTCAAATCTGTTAATCCCATTTTTTAAATCTTCTTTACATTTAATGAGGTTCCCTTTCTTTCTTTCTTTCTTCCCTTTTCTCCATAAAAATGCTTGAGATCTACTAGTATACAACAAGTATACAACACAATATTGTTAGAATAGTCATTATGGAGGCCCCTAGGTGGCCCAGTGGGTTAAGCCTCTGCCTTTGGCTCAGGTCATGATCCCAGGGTCCTGGGATCAAGCCCCGCATCGGGCTCTCTGCTCTGCGAAGAACCTGCTTCCTCCTCTTTCTCTCTGCCTGCCTCTCTGCCTACTTGTGACCTCTGCCTGTCAAATAAATAAATAAAATCTTAAAAAAAAAAAAAGAATAGTCATTATGCTATATATTAGATCCTTGGAACTTATTCATCTTTTAAGTGACTTGCATCTCTTCATTTTCCCCCACTGTCAGCCCCTGACAAACACCATTCTACTCTGTCTCTTTTGAGTTTTGATTTTTTTTTTGTAGATTCCATATGTAAGGGATACCATATAGTAATTGTCTTTCTCTGGCTTATTTCCCTTAGCAAAGTGCCCTCCAGTTTCATCCATGTTATTGCAAATGATAGAATTTCTTTCTCATGGCTGAATAGGATTCCGTTGTATATACATGCCACATCTTTATCCATTCAGCTATCTATGGGCCTTAGTTTTTTTTAATATCTTGACTATTACGAGTAATCCTGCAGAAAACGTGGGAGTACAGGGGTCTCTTGAGGCACTGATTTCATTTCCTGTGAATATATACCTAAGAGAAGGATTCTTAGATCATATGGTAGCTCTATTTTTAATTTTGGAGGGAACTGTTTTCCATAATGGCTGTACAATTTACATTTCCACCAACATTGTACAGGAATGGATTTTTGACTGTTTTATCACTTAGTGAAAGAAATATGCAAATTTTCTCATTCTTATGGACTTGGATATTCCTCTATTTAGGTCTGTAAGTATTGTTCTACATACTTAAAAGACTTATAGCCAAATGCAGTATACAGATCTTGTTTCTACTCTGATTGAAAAATGTATGTTAAGACACCAGGGACATTGGAATACAGGCTATACCTTGGATGATATTAAGGAATCATTGTTAAATTTGTTGGATGTGATGATATCTAGTAGAGATACAGACTAAAGGGTTTTGGGTTAAATTTTATAGCATTTTATAGAATTTGCACATAGAGCAAATTGACAACACTGAGAAATATATTTAATATTTTTTATATCTAAGAACTCTTCATACTCACAAAGATATGATGAAGACATGATTGACTTACCACATGATAAATATATCAAGCTACCCTGATATTTTGTCAAAGGCCTTAAACAAACATAGACAAAACTTGCATTTTTAAAAATTACTCACATGTGATTTTTTTCTCTGTTTCTATATGTGCTAACAAACATTTTGGGTAAAAATAATCCAATATATACAGTTATAGATGGGTGAGGATATTTTCAGGAAAAAAACCAAAAATCTAAGTGATGGTAAATTTTATGTGTCAGCTAACTGGCCTGAGGGGTACCCAGATAGCTGGTCAAACATTATTTCTGGGGGCACCTGAGTGGCTCAGTGGGTTAAAGCCTCTGCCTTCAGCTCAGGTCATGATCCCAGGGTCCTGGGATTAAGCCCCGCATCAGGCTCTCTGCTCGACGGGGAGCCTGCTTCCTTCTCTCTCTCTGCCTGCCTCTTTGCCTACTTGTGATCTCTGTCTGTCAAATAAATAAATAAAATCTTGGGGAAAAAAAAAACCCATTATTTCTGAGTGTGTCTGTGAGGAGGTTGATTCAGTAGACTGAATAAAGAAGATCTACCCTCACCAATGTGGGCAGGCATCATCCAATTCACTGAAAGCCCAAATACAACAAAAAGGAGGAAGGATGAATTCTCTCTTTTCCTCCTCAAGCTTCAACATTTATATTTATTGCCTTCAGACATCAGAGCTCTGGTTCTTGGGCCTTTTGATTCTAGAACTCACATCAGCTGCTCTCTGCTTTTTAGACCGTTGACCTTGGACTGGGACTTAACACTATCGGGTCCCCTCATTCTCAGGCCTTCTGACTCAGACTGAATTACACCAATGGCTTTCCTGGTCTCCAGCTTGCAGACAACAGATTGTGGGACTTCTTGGCCTCCATAAAATGAGTTCCTGCAATAGATATCTTGTATCTATCCATATATATCCTACTGGTCCTGTTTCTCTAAAGAATGCTGACTAATGAAACCCATAAGAAAAATTTTGTTTATTTGTTAAAATAAACCCCAAAACCAAAAACGTAGTCTGACTGAGGTGAGATTTCTGACTAAAATAAGTTTGCTAAGATGTAAACTGTCATCAGTGCCAGCGGTCTTCAACAGGAATCAACTAACAAGGCTGTGAGCCACCCAATGTAAGAAGAGAATGCCACTGTGAGGACATTCAACTCAGTGTGGTTTTTGGAGGCTGACCATGCACTGGGTGAAATGGAAACTAATATTTTTCCTCTATTCCATGAGTTTGAAACCACCCCCAAGCAGCATTTAAGATATCTGTGCAGAAATACTAAAAATACTATTTGCTAATTGCCTGAGCCCATCTCTTTATAACCCATATAGTAGGTACTAACTCTTCCTGTTTCAGATGTGGAAACTGAAGTTGAGACTTTCTTAAGACATTACAGCTTATGTGTAGTATAAATACAGCAGCAATCTTTTACTGAGGGACTACTGTGGGACAAGCAGGGTGCCACGTATTTTGTCAACATAACTGTAAGGAATGAGCTCACAGGGAAGATACGATTATATCCATTTGATAGATGTGAAAACTGAGTTTCTGAAGGCTTAAGCTGCCCGAAGCTCTACTCTTAGTACTGGGTAGCTGAGTTTTAATCCTGGATCAGTTTGGCTCCAAACCCTACATTCTTTCTTGTGTATAATAACACCATCAATTGCATGTATTCAAATTAAAAATGATCACTTAACTACATATATACGGGATCGTTTTAGAACACGTTATCTTTAAAATGTTCCTTTCCATTTTCTTTGCTGGTTGTTTTCTTTCTTTGCCATTTAATTAGTTTTAAGAAATTAAAAAATTAATTCTTGCTTGTGTTGTTTTTAAAAAAGATCAAATACTAAGGAAGATATAAGTAAAAGTCCCCCATACTCTTTCCAGAGATGACCGCTGTTAAATTTGTTACATAGTCTTTTTCAGAAATTTTCTGCCTGTGTTCAAACACATGCACATAGATTTTTTTTTTTTTACTTAGATGAACACATATTTTGCATACTGTTCTGTACCTTTCCTTTTTTTACTTAATATGCCTCGCACATCTTTCTATAGAATTATATATAGTCTATATTTTCATTTTAATGGCTACCTACATTTGTGTCCCATTTATGGATGTACATCATCTATGTGACCAGTCCCTAATAGAGTCATTTCCCCCTTTTTATTGCCAACAAGACTGCAAAGATCAGTCCTGTATTGATATCTTTGCATACTTATGTGAGTTTATCTGTCAGATTGAATTGAATGCTTGAAAATCAAGGATTACCCTATAAGCAAGTCCTAATTTGGGTTATAATAAGTAATAGAGCATAAATTTCAGGGACCCAGGAGATTCAGCAGTCAGTTAAAAAGAATTACTATGCAGCATCTTTATTTTCTACTCAAAGCAACATTATTCAATAATCAGATATTTCCACATTGACTTCAGTCTGCTGCTGGTGAGCAGAATTCTTTCACATAACTGAGCTGTCTGGACTCACCATGTTTTACCGAGATGATTATGAAGGTTTTGTCTACAGGTGAATGACAGCTTCAAAAGGAAAATAGATTTTCATTCTTTTAATTACCTTCCTTAAGGTAGAAATCACTGGGTGTCCCAAGATAATTTGTTGAAGTAGGTTGGATCAATTGTTTTGTATTTTTTTTTTTTAGATTTATTTACTTATTTGAGAGAAAGAGTAAAGGGAGGGACAGAGGAAGAGAATCTCAAGCAGACTCCCCCGTGAGTACGGAGCTGGAGGTGGAGATCAGTCTCAGGACCTGTGAAATCTTAACCTGAGCAGAAACCAAGAGTCGGAAGCTCAACTGACTGAGACACCCAGGTGCCCTGGGATCAGCTTTTTGAACAGAGATTTCTCAAAAGCGCTACCATGATTGGATGTTCAATTTGTGATGTGAAGTTCTTTCTAAGAATGGAGTCTGCCTGTCCTAATATGACTTACTTGCAAACAACTGATATCTCACAACTTGGTATTGGTCTTTTTCCTCAAGAGACAAAAGATCATTGAATATAGGGATTGTGTTGAGATGGCCCTAGAGAGTGTCATGCTAAGCAAAGTAAGTCAGAGAAAGACAAACACCATAGGATTTCACTCACATGTGGGGTTTAAGAAACAAAACAAAGGAACAAACAAAGAG
The DNA here is from genome assembly GCF_009829155.1 of Mustela erminea. Classification (NCBI taxonomy): domain Eukaryota; kingdom Metazoa; phylum Chordata; class Mammalia; order Carnivora; family Mustelidae; genus Mustela; species Mustela erminea. Next base: position 29,533,642 of record NC_045627.1, on the reverse strand, counting down.
ACAAACAAAAACACAGACTCTTAAATGCAGAGAACAAACTGGTGGTTGCCAGAGGGGAGGTGGGGCAGGGGACAGGTAAAGGGGATTAAAATCACCTCACCTTGATGAGCACTGACAGATGTATAGAACTGCCGAATCATTATATTGTAGACCTGAAACTGATATAACACTGTGTTAATTATACATAATAAAAACAATTACAACTGAATATATGGTGTGTTAGAAGGGGGATTCGACTAAGGGTTTATTGGAATGAGGGTAAAATTCTTCTTAGTGAAAGTGTTGACCTAAATAATATACCTTTTAAATTTTGATAAATGTGGTCAAAATGCTCTCTAAAAAGTTCTTTAAATGTATATTCTCACAAGCTTATGGTACTCTGGGTCCCATCCCTCTCCACACGCAAATTCTCATCCTGAAAGTTCTAACTAGGGAAAATGTAATTTGTAAAATAAGATATCTTGTTTTTCAATTGCATCCTGAAATTATGAGTGGATCTTAGCAGCATAGATTTCTTTTATTTATGTATTGTCCATCTAAAAATTTCTTTTAAGTACCTCAAAGCAAAGTGGGGAAATCATCTCATGATAATGTGCATATGAAGGCAGTAAAATGAAGCAAGATAAGTCCAAATTACTTTTGCAAAACAGCTTCTTTTCTGCAGGACTGCTCTGACTTTTTAGCACGCTCTTGCGCACTGTGGCTCTCTCAGAGGTAGGGTAGAAGAGGGGCTTGAAGGAGAATCTTCTTTTCATACCCCTATCCCCACCTTTCTTACCACAACAGTTTATAAGAGTTTCACCTCTGGGTCCTACATGTTGTGGGAATATTATTTATGACTATATATCACTGGGTATAAAACTGTAACGTAAACGGTGATTTGCTGTTACTCATTACACAGCTGTGTTACATATTTGTCCTCAAGAACTGTCTTCTGTGATGAGCAGAAAGGGGGTTAGATAGTGTAATATATTGTCTGCCAAGATAACTGTCCCTCTCCTCAAGCAGTGAAGACTATTTTACTTCCCTTTGACTCCAGTTGGTCTTGCGACTTGCTGTAACCTACAGAATGCAATGGAAGTGTTAGGCAGGAAGCTAGGCATGAGTGGCAGGAGGATGGGCCTTAGAGGTCCCGTTGGAGAGCCCCAACCGAGGATCTCAGGGAGACCATCCCATTCCACCCACCCTGGATCGCAGGTGACAGCATCTCTGCAGAAGAGTTACATTTGCTGTGCTTGTGAAGAAAGCAGCCCCCTGTCCTTATCTGACCTATGTCTCTAGAATAGAAATAATGTCTCTTGTTTCCTACCCCTGAAGGTATTTCGAATGCATTTTGCAAAAGGGCACGGGTGGTTGGCTAATTTGTTATATCATCCAGTCCTGTCACTCAAATGTGGCAACCTTAGGACCCGCCCCAAAGAAAAAAATGATAAAAGCCAACACCCCAAGTTTCTGGGACCTTTGTCTCTCTTGACTGGCCCGCTCCATCTTTCGAATGTACTATAATAAAACTTTGCCCGGATTGACTTTCACTACACTGTCCTGCATTTCTTCACTGCGGCAGCGAAAAGCACTGAGACTTCTTTCCTTTCCCAACTCACTCTCCGTAGCACAAGTGATGTTGGGCAGATTCTAGCCCCAGCCTTTAAGAAGTCTGGCAGCTTCTGCTTTCTCTTGTTTATAGGGTGAAATAAGAGTTGAGCCGTTATGAAGAGAGAGAGACCCAGCCAGCTTGCAGCCATGCCAGTCACCTCACTGATGTGCCCAGCAAGGAGCTGACACCATCTTGGACACTTGGGTCCCATAGAGCTTGTAGCTGACTGCAGGCACAGGAGAGATCCTAGTCAGCCCCATGACAATAGGAAGAACCACCGCAGAGCTCAGTTAAGTCTCAGAAAATAAAAGGTAAATGAAACTATAGTAGAGACTAAGAGAGCACCTAGAAAGAGAAAATCATGTGAAATATAAAATGAAAACCAATCGCTAAGACAAGGGTGCTCGGCGTAGGTAGATGGGGAAGGACCCAGACCTACAGCAGAGGACAAAACTCTGAGCCTGAGTTAGGGTTCAACTGCTAGGACCCATAATTGAGGCCTGTGTGTTTCCAAAGAAACTTTGTGTCATGATAGAAACATTCATCTGTGGCTGCTGGGCACTTGAAATGTAGTTAGTGCATCTGTGGAGTTGAATTTTAAATTTTATGTGATTTCAGTGAATTACATTCAAATTTAAATAGCCCCATATGGCTAGCGACTACCATACTGGACAGCGTAGCTCCTAGGGGTAGCTCATCACGTGTTAGACTTCTCCGTGATGAAAGGATAAAAATCAACAACTCATCCCCAAATTGTGTCCTTCCATCTGCTTCCTTCTCTGAATTCTGACAGGAACCTTATTACTTAGACCTTGAGCTGCTCTGCTCCCAGAGAACTGCTTAGAATGACCATATAATCTGTCAATATTCCCATTTGGAGAACCCAGAATCAGAAGTGGGTTCCTGCCTTGTTATGGCTTCTGAGTAAACAGAGGTTAGGTTGGGAATAACAACTTCAAAAAAAAAAATCTGTCTTTGCTTTTTACTCCATGTCTATAAATAATCTTGAGGTGAAAGCACCTATTTTGGTGCTTTCCAAGAACTTTAATTAAGGTGTTGAAACTCAAACGCAGACTTCTATAAATGACTGCTGTGTTTCCCAAACTTCTTTCCATATAGAAATATTTCATGTGTATGACTTCTATTAACCTCTTGTGGCAGTCATAGCACACATTTTGGGGATGCTTTTTTAGAAAACTGCAGAATTTTTATTAAACTGGGCTAAATGTCATTATGAAATATTAAACATTTCAACCATGAATACTACATGATAACTTTCCAAAATCAATTCCATTTCCTTAATTAGAAAATTAATCATTTGAGATTATTAAACAAATATGAGGCAAGATTAAAATGATGATTTTCATTTCCTTATGGGTTAATTTTTAAATATTTAACAAAAATCGGATAATACTCTTCTCAGAGAAGGCAAGATTTTAGCTGAGATTTAATTTAATTATATGGTAACTAGGCTCCAGAATTTTAAAACACTGTTTTTAACATTCCTACCTCCTGAAGGCAATATTGACATTCACATGAACAAATCACCCTTCTTTTATACCTACCACCAGGCAATCAGCCATGATTTTCCAAGGCGCCAAGGACAAACAATTATTTCAAGGACATTTTTTTGCTAGAGGAAAATTCTTGCTTTCTTAAAGAGAGAATAGATTTTGTTCTGCTTCACTGTCTGACTTAAGACCATTGAAATTGAAAATGTGTTATTTCTACTTCCTCAAAAAAGACTTCTCAAAAGACTCTCCTACCCTCCAGAGTTTGTTCCAACTGGATAGTCAAATTAAGGTACTCCTCCCCAAATTCCTACTCATGTGAATTTTATTGTTTGTAGCAGTCCTCAAAGACTATCTTCCTCAGTGGTTCTTGTGTTAGCTGCATATTAGAATGTGGGGGGGGGGCTTTTAAAAAATACAGATTCCTGGGCCCCACTTCAAGGAACCTCAGCAGGGGGCGGGGGGGGGGGAGGAGCAAGCATAGATATCCTTAAAGTCCTTTGGGAGTTTTAATGACATTACACTATTGAGCTAGTCCATCCTGCTCACTTAACAGACATGGGGACTGAGGACCCACCCGCTAAGTGGGATGTCACCATTTCATTTCTTACATATGAGGCCATTGGGACTGAAGGAGCCTGAACAAGTAGTGGCTTTCCAGCTTGTGCATGAGTCACCAGGGTTATAAGATGGTGTCTCCAGGGCCATCTTGGGGGGACAGTGAGGGAAGGCGAGACTCTGATTTTCCACCAGAGCACCCCTTCAAGCTGTTCATATATTGAGGTCCTTCATATATTGTTTGAAGAGAGGTTTCTACTGCTAAAGTATGCCAAGTCTGAAAAATCACCCCTCAGAAAATATGAACATCATGTGTACATTTCTGAGATGTTTATAAAAATATCTTAGAGGTCAGACACCAGTTCAACTATTAATGAAATGTAAAAACACTTAAAGGAACAGAGGACTGTTTATTCTTAAATCACGTTTTCTCCCCCAAGTGTTTGATGAGCTCTAAGGGGCTATCTAAGCTCAAATATTTGCACCCATGAGAAATCTGTGTACCAGGTAAGAGTGTCAGAAACAGGACAGAAGTGCACGTTTTTGAAATATATTTCATTTTTCTGCAACTAAGTTCATTTCTATTTTTATGTCCTATTACCCCTGCGGTCTAATGCAGCCTTCCTCTGCCCATGGTTGTGTCTAAGTCAGGGGATGTAGGGCATTCCAAGGCGTCTTAGAGGTCTAGGCCCTGGTCTTCTTCTGTCCTGGGACAGAAATATCTGAAATATCCTCTTTCCCACCTGGCCTCAGGTCATGGGTACATCTGGCTCTTGTCTCCTCCTGACCTCAAAGTCACTTAAGTCCGGCTCTCTTTATCAACAGCCTTTGCCCATTCTTGGTGTCTCAGGAAAGCATTCTGCTGCTTCTCCAGCCCTACTGGGTTTGGGGGACCAAGGGAGCTGACTCAGTCTCCTCTGTGCAGAGAGTCCCCCTCCCCATCTCTACTCTGTTGCTTCCCTACCACAACGCTGAAATGGGACCCATAAAGCTTGCTGCCTTTTTTGGCTCTAGGAGGAGCAGCCCCAGCAGTCCGGACCAAAGCACAAGCTCCCTCTCCAGAAAAATACAGTGTCTAAGTGTGCTCTGATTCTTCTTTCTTATGGATACCCTAGTTGAAAGGATGGGAAAAACGGTCTTGAACTGGGAACATTTTCTTTATTATTCTGTTCTGAAGTCTTCAGAATCTAGGCTCTTGTAACTCAAAACACCTTTTCTTTCAAGACAGTTATTTTTGCTATCATTCCAAAGGTCTATTTTAATACTCAAGCGTGGAGCATCGCCTACTTGTGTCATCTTTTTCAAGAAATTGTCCCAGTGGTGGTGAGGAGAGTCACAAGAGGCAAAGGAAGATGGTGGGGACAGGGTGGGGCGGGGAGAGGACACATGCACCAGTTAACACCTCAAGATAGTTTTTTTCTACACATGTATAAGGGAGGAAGTTTGATCAGGTTTTGATCAATTTCTTGACCTCCCTTCAAAGCTCATCATTGTTTCATCCTTATCCCCTGGCTACGTATATACTCCAGTGTCAAGCAAAAGGAATTCATAATATAAATTACAGAAATACCATGTGATAGACAACTAGGCAGTCATTTATAATCATGTTAAATTGATATTAAAGGACATGAATAAAACGTTTCGATTCTGGACATTAGAAATGTTATGGTGCCTGCCTGACCACACTGGGCTGTAAGGAAGAAAGCCCCACCAGCTCCTCTCCCCTCAGGGAGGTGGGGACTGAGAATTTGTTTGACCTCACTCCAGGGTCGCTGATTGGTTCATGAGTGAGTAACAGATCGAAGAGTAACCAAACAGTCCACTTACCAACAACCTATTATCTGTACAGGCTTGATGGAAAAATGAGCAGGGCAAAATTTGAAATCTGTACTAAAAATCCAGAAATCATGAGACAGTAAGTTTGACAGCTCAGTTAAAAGGTCATAAGGTAAAATTGACACTGGAGGAGCTGCTGTGAGAAGTAGGAAGCTGAAAGTATGGGGGCACACAAGTTAAGAACAAGTAGAGCAGTTGAAGACAGAGTGAAAAGACAGCTGGAGGGCAGCCACCGGAAGTCTCGGCAGCTGCCTCAGATGCAGACCCACACTCCAGCCCGTTCCACAAGGGGCTTGCCCTAACCCGACCCCGGCTTTTAGATTTCCAAGACAATTTCCTTGCCATTCTTTGTAAATCCTGTTATTAAGCCCTTTGTGCAGTCAGGCCTCAGTGGCTCCCTACTGCACAACTTTTACAAGACTGGAGCCCGATTTTATATTTTTAATGTGTGCTTACATAATATGCATGCCTATGAAGTAAAGTCACAAACTTACTGACAATACTTTTAGATGTACCAAGATTATGTGGCTTCTTTATTTCTTTAGTAACTGATTTGATCACCCAAAAGTTATTAGTCACTGAGTGCCTGGGACCATCAAACTTAACAATGTTCCAGTATGCTGTGGCATAATCCAGTATACACATTCACTTAAAGTTCAACCCTTTAGGTTTTTGTTAAAGATCTATCTCATGTCAACAAAATAACACATTTATAAAGTCATTCATTGAACCACTGTTTGTAATAGCAAAATGTTGTCTATGTCCATCAATAAGGAAAGAGTTGAATAAATTATGAAGCATCCTTACAATGAAATACCCTCCAAAAAAACAACAGATGCATTGTAATGCCATACAGATATGGAAATCCCAATAATGTATTTTAAATGAGAAAAAAATAGTGATGCCATCTTTGATTTAAGAAAATGAAAAATCAGATTAAGAATATATATTCATGATTGGGGAGGGTATGTGTTTTGGTGAGTGCTGTGAAGTGTGTAAACCTGGCGATTCACAGACCTGTACCCCTGGGGATAAAAATATAAGTTTATAAAAAATAAAAAATTTAAAAAAAAGAATATATATTCACATTTGCTAATAATAGCATAAACTCTGGATAGACACATCAGAAGCTAAAATAATGTCTTTGGTGGGAGTGCTCTTGGGGGAGTAGGATTGGGATAGAGGGACACAGGATTCTTTCCTTTAAATCTCTGTACATTGTTTCAGCTTATAGATCATGTAAATATACTGATAGAAAAATGGAACATATTTTTAAAAGCAATTAACATTCAACCTATGAAAGTGATTTAAATAGTATCTATTGTGTGACTCTGGGTAAAAAGACTGGTCCCTTTAGACTTACCCTAATTCTCTGGGTGATGGAGTCATCCGTGGTGGTGGAGTGAGGGGAACTGGGAGCCCTGCTTGGGATCTCTCTTTCCTGCCTGGTCATGCTTTCCTTGCTGGCATCTGCCGCTGAAGTTGGCAACGGCTGTCCTCTGCTGTCTGGTCTTTCTGAATGGGACTGACTGAGTGGTGCTACCAGGCTGACTTGGTCTTATCTTAGAGCTTGCGGGGACTCAAGACCTCCTGGGTCTCTCCCACGTCTTCTCTCTGGCTTTACTCTGAGTTTGATCCCACAGCCTCTGCCATAGGACCGTCCTGCTCAGACCTGCTGATTTCCACAGAGCAATCTTCACATTGGACCTTTATCCCCAACCTCATTTCCCCCTCCACTTTCAGGAAATTCTGGGACCAATCAGTGACACACAGGAATTAGAAGAGTTCTGGAAAGCTGTATTTCTGTCCTCCCTGTACCTGCCATGGAGAGAACTTCCCAATTCACATTGAATTGGCCAGCTCCCAGGTTGGTATATGAAAAACTTGCAAGGCTATCTCCCCCAGAGACCCAAATGTGACTCTGAAAAAAAAAACTCCTGCCCTTAGCATTCCCTTCCACTCTTCTTGTATATTTGGCTTTGGACAAGCGAGGACAAATTTGTTTTATAATTTTTACTTTTACAAAAAGCAAATGTTTTTTAAAAAATTGTATTTATTTAACATACAGAGAGAGAGAGAGTGAGTGAGCACAAGCAGGGGGAGAGGCAGAGGCAGGGGGAGAGGCTGAGCAGGGAGCCCAATGCCAGGCTCCATCCCAGGACCCTGGGGTCATGACCTGAGCCGAAGGCAGATGCTTAACCAACTGAGTCAATCAGGTGCTCTGAGCAAATGCTTTTTAAATGTTAATTTTCTGTTATGACTGGAGAGAACATGGGAGTTTGATGTATTACCCTTTGTACTCTCCTAAATTTGTTTTCTTCATCGTCTTCTTCTTCTTCTTCTTCTTCTTCTTCTTCTTCTTCTTCTTCTTCTTCTTTTTTTAATTTGAAGGAAAAATACATTTAGGCCCTATATTTAATGATGTTTTGGGGCTATTTTTAGACCTAGTTTTGGGGGGATAAACATGATTCAGCATCATGATTGGTTTGTGAACTGCACAGGTGAGATGGGGAAGGATTTATAAAATTAAACCTGGAAGATAACCCCCAATGCACACATGTGCATGTGCATACACACACACACACACACACACACACACACACACACACACACACACAGAGTACATCAGTCATTGGTTGCTGTTGGTTTTTTCCTTCCACTGTCCAGATAATTGTTCCAAATCACGAGTTTATTTGGTTAGTTCAAATCCTACCTAGGAAACAGATATGGCAAGATAGCTTACATGGCTCTTCCATAACTATCTTTTCTCAGGTGTCAAAATTTGGTTTTTGAAGTCCACTCATCTGGTCAAAAGAATGCTGACTTTCTTCCTTAGTAACGGCTTTAATTTAAGGTAAAAATGTACTCAGAAAAATACTACCTCTTTGGAAATCTTGGCGAGTCTGTCTTCAGATTTCTTTTATGTAGAAAATAACTCTTGGGTTTTCAAGCCACTGTAGTTGGGTTTCTTTTAATATCAACCTGACTTAATTCCTACCTGAAACAATCATAGGTGAGAATTTGTTTACTCATTTACTCATTTAATCAACAGATAATGATTGCGCTTCCGGATTCCAAGTGCTGCATAGAATATTGAGTATTCTGGGACCAGATATTGGAAAAATGAAAATAAGAGAATAATAGTAACAATGAACAATATTAGGCTGACTCCATTTTCCACTTGCTCCTCTAAATCTGCTGTTCATGGATCCTGCTTTGTGCCCCTATGGGGCTGACCCATGTGACTGTTATCAGCGAACTCCCTACATCTTTGGCTCTAGTTGGAGAATATCCCCCCCAGGTCCCTCCCTGTGGGATTTTCATAAACTGGCTTCATCCCTCTACTGAAAGTCACAGCTCCTGCCAGGCAGCCCTCTCCCACTATGATTCTCTCTGTCTTCAGGCTCTCACAACTGCCCCTTTTTCTTATTAGTTCAGGCCTCTGGTGGTCATCCTGCTCAGCTGTACTAAGCTTGGGGTCTCACTACATTCTTCCCAGACCTTTATAAGGAGTTCCTTTCCAAAACTCTTCTCAAATTAATTCAACTGGAATGTGCCATCTGTTTCTCTTTTTGGAACCTAATGACACAGCCCTCATTTATCAAGAATTTCTTTTGTGCTACACACTGCCAGGTATGCCATTTCATTGAATCTAGTCCACACTTAACCAAGTTACAAATCAGACTGTTGAATAGAAGTTAACAGTAACCAAGTTGTTAACTAATTTCTTTTATTTTCCTCACCACGGATCTTAGAGTCTTGCTCTTATACAATACAGTATAATCAGCATTTAGCAGGGATATACCCTTCCATCATGCTCCCCCCAGCCACAGTTACCTTCCCTGTGGAAGGAAGGAGGGGCAAGGTATCAAGAAAATCATACCACAGAACTTGCTGCTAAGTATTAATTATCTTGATGCATAGCAAGAACTCTAGTTGACCCGTTACCTTAATTCAAACAAAGGGCTTAACCTGTACTGGTAGTTTTACAGACTGCTGTGATGACTTAAAGACACATTTTGGTGATTATGTTCTTACTGACCGCAGACCCAGTGGTACAAAGTGGTCTTATGCAACACACTAGAAAAACTCTCATATTTGGTTTTATGAAAAAATACTGCGGCAATTCTCCCCCAAAGTAATTTGATTTCCTGAAATCATTTTCCCTTATGTGTCTTTACAAATTCTGAGTTATATATTCCACATAGGGAAAGGAATTCTCTAGGCAACATGTGGAATTAACAGAGGTAAAAAGAAAATCATTTCTGCTGGTGGAACAATACTCCCTGTTACTTTCATTTGAGTAGAAAAAGCCCAGCCAAGTCCATTTATCACTATCAAGGACAATAAGGAATTTCGCTTCCTAAACACTTTCACATTCTCTTCCTACCTTATAATACAATTAAAAAAAAAAAAAAGAACTATGTCCAAAGTGCATTCAGTATGTTTCCCCATACAACATACATTCTGTAGTTTCAACTTATTTGTTTCTAGTATTACTGGGAGCAAGGGGAAAGAATCCAAATGGTTTGAATTGTTTAACAAAACCTACAGGCTGGGAGCTCTTTGAGTCACAATTCCAGAGCAGCCCTCCAAATACGCATGTCCTGAATCCATTATCCAAATAATCTTGGAGTAGCTTAATGTATCCTAACTATAAAAGCCTTGATTATACAGAATGATAATGATGGCAAAGAATTCTGCCAAAAGCATTCTGTAGTACAGGTGTGAGGCTTGCCTGCAGCATAGAAACCCAGTAGTCATTTGGTTTGGCTTGGTACATTTAATCCCAATATAAAATTTTCAAGAAAATGTGGAATTCCTTACAATATTCTCTCCCTGGGACTATAGAGAGAAATATACTACTCACACCTCTGAATTTTCCTTGACTATTGTAGTAATAACACAGATGCTGAAGACTAGAATAACTCTGGCAGCTTTAAAACACGGCTGCAAATTCTTTGACACTCTTACCATTGAAAGATAGGGACTCAGCCCTTTTTGAATTTGAAAAGCTAGTGACAGTTTTGATCAAGAGAGTATGGCAGAAGGAATGCTGTATGATTTAGAAGTCTGGGTCATAAAAGGTCATACAGGAAAGACTTGTTTGCTGGAACATTCTTCTTAGAGCCTTGAGCCACCATGGAAGAATCTGACTGCCCTAAGTCTGCCATGCTGGGAAGGTCTGGAGGAAGCACTCCAGTTGAAGGTCCCAGCTGAGTCCTGGCTTCCAGCCATCTATCCCTACCAAGGACACATGAATGAAGATGACTTGGACTCTCCAGGCCAGCCCAAATTTTCCAGCTGAATACCATTAAGCAAACAGAAAATCCTCTAGGCAACCCCTGCTGAGATCCTGAACCATAAAATTGTGAGATGTTATTTTAACCACCAAAATTTGGGGAAGTTTTTTGCATAGCAACAGATAGCCAGAACCATTACCTCCTAAGTTATCTAGTAGGCATGCCGCTACTCAGCAACATAGTTCTATCTGATAGTCAAGCATCTGAACCACAAAGTCACACAGTAATGCAGGACTGGAGCTTGATTTCAGTGATTACTGAGAACTATGTGTTCTTTCTTCACTATGACGTCTTTTCATGTTGGTCATAAAATTTTCAAACTAGAATATTAAAAACAACTAAGTCCCTTGGCTCTCAAATTGTGTTCTCCGGAGCCTTAGGAGCCTTTAAAAAAAAAAAAAAAAAAGGTGACTCAATGATAGAATTGCCAAGCAAGGGAGGTTTTGGCTCTGTTTCAAACCACATTTGTTCTGCTTTTAGAAGCCGCATAAAACATATTAATATTCCACTTAAGGGATCTTTTAAAAAATGTTTCATTACTAAAACAAAACTGTCAAACAAAAAAGTTTTCAAAGTAGTGATCTCATCTGAAATTCTCATTTCACAATAAAAAAGCCAAGTCTTGTGATTATACTTATCATGGTGAGGACTGAGTAATGTATGAAATTGATGAATCAATATGTTTTGGGCCTGAAACTAATATAACATTATATGTTAATTAAACTTCAATAACAAAAAGGCCACATCCTGAGAAACAAAGTGTCTTGTTCAGTATTATAACTAGTTATGGGCGAGTCAAATTCTGATTCCTATCACAATGATTTTACCATGATTATACAGTTAGCCTGTGTCATGATTATTAGCAAGACCAAAGACTAAGATGAGGTAATTTATCCCATCAATATTTACTGAACAGTTGTCAGGTACCAGTTCCCATACCAGGTGGAGATGTGGTGTTGACCGTGATGCATGTGACCATTTTTCCCATTGGTGTTACCTCTTGACAGGAAATAATTATCAATCAGTAATCTACGAGCTTCCTTTATGAAAATGGCTTTGGTGTCCATCACCAAAAGCCTTTTGTTATCTTATTCATAACAAGTGCTATCAAAAGGGAAATATTAAAAGTTGTATCATTTAGTCTCTTGCTGAGGACAAATTTCACATTGTAAGAGAAAGAAAAGGAAGGATGCAGGAAATATAATAATTTAGAAACGGTAATAATTAGGTCCCCATTAATCAGAGAGGGCCATGGAGCACAAGAGCACAAGGAATCTGGAATTTTTAAGTTGTTATAAAATTACCAAAATAAATTTTCAAGAAGTTTTACCCACTTCTTTGAGTTGTTTACTCAATTTTGTTTGAGAACATCTTAACTGTTCCAAGAATTTTTTTAAGTACTACATGATTCAGGTAGCATTTATATAACATGCTTTATAAAGATTAAACTAAACTTAAGTAGGAATGTGAGACAGTTTTGACAAAAAAATAGGCCACTTGAGAGGGTTTATGGACGTGGGTAATTTCCAAGCATCTACAGGCATAGAGATAACATATCAAAATAGCTAATCAATTGAGTCATAAAAATTCAATCTCTTCAGGCAAACCAGTTACAGAACTTGTGAACCAAATGACTCTTTATGATTAAGTTAACACCATGGACTCTTCACTCTCAAAGGTGCAAAGAGATATTTTAAACTTTTTATTTTAATTTAAATTTATTTTTTTATTTTTAATTTTTATTTTTATTTATTTTTGTTGTTGTTGTTGTTTATTTGACAGCCAGAGATCACGAGCAGGCAGAGAGGCAGGCAGAGAGAGAGGAACAAAAGCAGGCTCCCCACTGAGCAGAGAGCCCGATGCGGGGCTTGATCCCTGGACCCTAGGATCATGACCTGAGCCAAAGGCAGAGGCCCCAACCCACTGAGCCACCCAGGCACCCCTTAATTTAAATTTAAATAGGCAAAAGCTCTGCTTGAACTGAGAGAGTCTAGCTGTAAGAAAATCTTTCCAACACATTCTCTTCTTTAAAAGACTCCAGTTTTGGCAAAATCATATTCAATTCATCTACAAATCTTTTACTTTGCACAGTCCACAATTGATCATATTTAGTTTGTATAAATTTTATGTAGTCCAAAATGATCATATATAGTTTGTATAAATTATTGGTTTTCACATCTATAAAATATAAATATCTCACACAAATTTATTTTTTTCTTCTTAAAAATTGCTATTTTATCTAATTTATTTTTATTGAGGTATAATTGACATAGAACATTATATTAGTTTCAAGTAGACAACATAGTGATTTGATATTTGTATACAATATGAAATGACCACTACAAGAACTTTAGTTAATGTGTCTGTCACCATACCCGGTTATAAAAATTTTGTCTTTTTTTTTTCTTATGACAAGGACTATTTTTTTTAATTTTTAATTTTTTTTATAAACATATAGTGTATTATTAGCCCCAGGGGTAGAGGTCTGTGAGTCACTAGGTTTACACACTTCACAGCACTCACCATAGCACATACCCTCCCCAATGTCCATAACCCCACCACCCTCTCCCTACCCCCTTCCCCCTGACCCCCCTCAGTTTCTTTTGTGACATTAAGAGTCTCTTATGGTATGACAAGGACTTTTAAGATCTATTCTCTTAGCAGCTTTCAAATATGCAAAACAGTATTATTAACTATAGTCACTATGCAGAGCACTACATCATCATGAACTCAATTACTTTACAGATAGAAGTTGTACTTTTGACCACCTTCACCCATTTTGCCCCTCCCTGCAATCATCAATCTGTTTTCTGTATCTCTGATCTTGGTTTTTTAATTTTTTGTTTTGTTTTTAGATTCTAGATATAAGTGAGATAATACAGTATCCGTTTCTCTTTGTCTGACTATTTCACTTAGCATAGTGCCCTCAAGTTCTATCCATGTTGTCAAAAACGGCAAAATCTCATTCATTTTTATAGGTGAATTACATTATATGTGTAAAATAGTATTCCTGGGTGCCTGGGTGGTTCAGTGGGTTAAGCGTCTGTCTTTGGCTCAGGTCATGATCTCAGGGTCCTGGGATCAAGCCCCGCATCAGGCTCTCTGCTCAGCAGGGAGCCTACTTCCTCCTCTCTCTGCCTGCTACTCCTCCTACTTGTGATCTCTCTCTCTCTCTGTGTCAAATGAATAAATAAAATATTTTAAAAAATAGTATTCCTATGTATATAAAATACCACAACTTCTTTACCCATTTATCCATTAATGGACACTTAGTTTGTTTTCATATCTTAGCTATTGTAAATAATGCTGCAACGAACACAGGCGTCCGTATGCCTTTTTGAGTTACTATTTTCTTTTTCTTTGAATAAATATTCAAAAGTGAAATTTCTGGATATGGTAGTTCTATTTTTAATTTTTTAAGGAACTTCTATACTGTCTTCCATAGTGGGTACACCAATTTATAATCCCAACCAACCCAACACAAGGGTTCCCTTTCCTCCATATCCTTGTCAACACTTGATATTTCTGGTGATTTTTGATAATAGCCATTGTAACAGGTGTGAAGTGATAACTCACTGTGGTTTTGATATATATTTCCTTGATTAGGAACATTGAGCATCTCTTCATCTGTCTGTCTGTTGGCCACCTCTATGGAGGTGGAAATGGAAAAATATCTATTCAGATCCTCTGCCCATTTTTAAATTGAATTGCTTGGGGGTTTTGCTATTAAGTTGTATATGTTTTGAATATTAACTTTTTATTAGATATATAATTTGCAAACATTTTCTTCCACTCAGTAGATTGTCTTTTTATTTTGTTGATGGTTTCCTTTGCCGTGAAGAAGCCTTTTAGTTTAATATAGTCCCACTTGTTTTATTTTCACTTTTTGAGTCAGATCCAAAAAATCATCAGCCTATGTCTTCTTCTAAGAGTTTTATGGCTTCAGGTCTTACTCCAAGCCTTTAATCCAGTTTGAGTTAATTTTTGTATGTGGTGTAAGATAATCATCTAGTTTGATTCTTTTGCATGTACTGTTCATCTTTCCTAACACTATTTATTGAAGAAGCTGTCCTTTCCCCATTGCACACTCTTGACTTGTTCATTGTTAATTAACTGACCATATATGCATGGGTTTCTCATGCAAATTTATGCTGATGATTTCTAATCTTTCATCATTCAAATGACGAAATTGACATCATTCAAATGACATCATTCAAATGTCATTCAACAAAGATGGAGTCTCAGCATTACATTGTAAACATTTATCCTCATTGTATACCATAATACAAATGATGACAAATATAAGGTTGGGTCTCTAGTAATGCAGAAGCAATACTTTCAAAACCTTTTAACATCAATCTTTTATGTGAGCTTTTTACTTCCATTTGTTTCAAAAGAATCCTTAAAAATAAAAAAATAAACTTCATGCACATACACAAACACACACACATAATTACTTCCATATATTTATTTATCCTCCCAAATCTGAGATTTTTGTGACTACAGCCTTTTTTCTTGAAGCTTTATATATCATGCTGTTAGTACAGAAGCCCATCCCAAAGACAGTACTCAATAAATGTTTGTTGACAGAGTAGATAATAAATAGTACTTTGCAGCATCTCATCTACATTGATTAATTTCGTCTTGTTTTTCACAGCAACCTTATGACAAAAGAAGGTCAACTAAAAAAATGAGGCTTAGAGTATTTGTCACTTTTATAAGTATGGTATTATTTTGTAGTGGAACCAGAACTGCACTTTTTTGACAAAATCCTTCTCCTTTCCATTCCTGAACCTGGTTCCCCTCGTAGAAGGAGGAAAGAAAAGCTTTCAGATTTTTTACTCTGATCTTTGTGATCCCAGCAAAATTAGTCTGTGTTCTATTTATTCTCAAGCACTGTGCTTTTCTCATCTGTTTCACAATAACATACACAATCTGTAATTCCGTATGTATGTGTGTATTTGCTGGTTTATTGTCTGTCTCTCCTACTAAACTACTAAACTCTAAGCTCTACAAGAGCAGGGAGCCTGTTGCTTTCATGACCCAGACCACAGCCTGGTGCCTTTGGCATAATAGGCATTCAAAAAACAGGTAGGCATTCAAAAAAACACATGTTGGCAGTTGAAAGTTACAGAAATTGTTTGCATTCTGTCCTTAATCCCTAACCACAATAGTGTTAGGAAGCATGCTGACCATGGGCCACAGGGAACTCGAGGAAATAAAGTATTGCAGGCAACACCATCACCAGCCCCTCAGATCCTATCTTTGTGAACTGACCGCACACTCAGAGGCGGGTAACTGATATTTATTCTCAAATATTAGCTTTCCGTCTCTTTAGATGTCGTTTCCAATAGAATCTGACATTTTTTGTTTGTGATTGATTTCTTACATAGGACAAATAAAAGTTGAGAATCCTTATAGCTTGGTAAGTACTTCTTTTCATTGTTGTAAACTTTTTTTTTTCTTTTCAATTTTGAAAATAAAACATGCACCTGATACAAAACTCAAACAAATAATATATTAAAAATAACTCTTCTATAAATCTGGTCCCATTTCCAGAGAAAATCTCTTATTTAGTTCCCTGTAAATCCTTTCCCAAAGGTTTGATTAATTTACTCCTCTATGTGGATATATGCACATATGTATGTGTGCAGTCTTATAATTTATTATCCTAATCAAGATGCTTTTGAGGGTGAAAGAAGGTGCTATTAATAATTATGTAGAGACATCAAGCATAAGCCAAGATTGTCCTCAGCAAGCCTTGACACGAGGTCACCCAACCAGACCCTCGTAGTGCGCAACAAGACCATGACCTTTCAGAGCCTGGTTTGCTGAGCTGTCCAGCTGTTCTGTCATTTTGCTTTAGAGCTTAGTTTGTGATGAAGATTTTACTGGTCTGTAGGGAAAGAAGAATTAAAACCCAATCATGAGATTTGTTATAAAGCTAAATTGATTCAATTTAAAAATTTATATCATATTCTGAAATTATGTTCTTCCCACTCTTTTTGGTACTTAAATGTCATTTTGAGTGCGTAATGGTTGTCATTTTCTTTTTTCTTTCCCCAAAGTCAGTTCCAGTTTGGAATTCATTTACAGGGAACAATAACCCATTAAAATAGGTCTAACATAAGTTTGGAAGTAGGTAGTCATGAGCCACTATGAAGGATCGGTGGTATCTCCAAAGACCCACTCCTTCTGTATATCTGCTCCACCATCCTTAGCATGATACCTCCTCAGTTCATGGTAGTAAGAGAGTCACTGCGATTCTAGGCATCATGTTCAAGTTCCAGGCAGAAAAGGTAAAGGGAAGGGCCTTCTATTCATAATGCTTAGTTTATTAAAAATTCGGCAGTAGAAGCCCTCCCTAGTAGATGTCCTTTTATATTTCATTAGACAGAAGTGGGCCATGTAACGGCCTTCAGACCACTCTCTGACCAGGGGACATCAAGACAGCGTAGAGAGCTGTTTAAAAACAAATCCCCTACATCTATATCTTTGGGGTAAATACCCAGGAATGCAATTGCAGGGTCATAGGGAAGCTCTATTTTTAATTTCTTGAGGAATCTCCACACTGTTCTCCAAAGTGGCTGCACCAACCTGCATTCCCACCAACAGTGTAAGAGGGTTCCCCTTTCTCCACATCCCCTCCAACACATGTTGTTTCCTGTCTTGCTAATTTTGGCCATTCTAATTGGTGTAAGTTGGTATCTCAATGTGGGTTTTTTTTTTTTTTTATTTGACAGAGAGAGATGACAAGCAGGCAGAGAGGCAGGCAGAGAGAGAGGAGGAAGCAGGCTCCCCGCTGAGCAGAGAGCCCGATGCGGGGCTCGATCCCAGGACCCTGGGATCATGACCTGAGCCGAAGGCAGCGGCTTAACCCACTGAGCCACCCAGGTGCCCCATCAATGTGGTTTTAATTTGAATCTCCCTGATGACTAATGATGATGAACATTTTTTCATGTGTCTGATAGCCATTTTTATGTCTTCATTGGAGAAGTGTCTGTTCATATCTTCTGCCCATTTTTTGATATGATTGTCTGTTTTGTGTGTGTTGAGTTTGAGGAGTTCTTTATAGATCCTGGATATCAACCTTTTGTCATACTGTCATTTGCTTAGAGAGCTGTTTAAAAACAAATCCCCAATCAAGGGATGCCTCTGCTCATACCTACAATGGATTCCCCATTGTGCTCAGGGTAAAAGCCAAGGTCTCCCTGGCTCTATACCATCTGACCTTCACTGCTATCTTCCCTGTCTGATCTTCCCCTTACTCCTCCCTCACTCATACTGGTCTAATCACCCTGGGCTCTGTTGTTCTTTGAACACAGCCAGTATGCCTCCCTGAAGGCCTCCATGCTTGCAGCATCCTCTGCCTCCAGATGCCATATGACTCATTCCCCTTTCGCTGAGGCTGCCTCTATCCACTCTATATGAAGTAACCCCCAACCTCCACCTCGGCCTGACTTCCTACTTCGTCTTGCTCAGTTTTTCTCCCTAGATCACCACCCGGCCTACTGTATTTGCTTATGTAGAGAGTAACTGTCTCTTTCCCCTAGAATGTAAGGTTCTTGAGGGCAGGGGCTTTGTCTGCTTTGTTCACTGCTGTATCCCTAATGCTTAGGACCATGCCTGGCTCATAGGTGTTTGATGACACATCGAATCAATGGAAGAATGACTACTGTGGTCGCGAGTCTCCTGATTCACCCTCAGGCCTGAAGTAAAGACCTACCTTTTTTCTAAGGTCAAGAGAGCTCCCCTCTCTAACTGAACAGGTCTGACTCTCAGCAAGGAGGAAAGGCTGACAACTAGGTGACAGGCAGTGTCTGTTAGAAGGCTCTTACTCAGGAAATTGAAATACTGAAAAACAAATTTCATTCCAGCCAATTTAAAAACAAACAAACAAACACCAAAATTATAATATCTAGAAACCCTCCTGGGTACTGAGATGATTGTTTCCTGAGCTTGTTTTTGCTCTGCCCCCTCTAGGGTACTGGTGACCTTGATGCTCTGCTCTGCTGAGTTGGATGATCCTTCCAGGACCCTTCTTAGCTGTCTGCCTTCTCAGCCTTGAGTGCTGACAGTCTCCACTTTCCAGGGCTGCCCTGTGGGTAGCTCCTTCTCTACTCTCTAACCCCCCAGCTGTTGAAAATGGGACCCAAACAAATAAACCACTCTTCTTTTTTTCTTAACCATAAATTCCTTAGAAGCAAACCAACAACAAACCCTAATAACTACATCAGTCAAAACTGAAACA
This sequence comes from Mustela erminea, assembly GCF_009829155.1. Lineage (NCBI taxonomy): Eukaryota > Metazoa > Chordata > Mammalia > Carnivora > Mustelidae > Mustela > Mustela erminea. The sequence continues at coordinate 29,514,589 of NC_045627.1, read as the reverse complement.
AAATCTATTAGGAACATCAAAACAAAATATATTAGCAGGTACATGCAAAAAACATTTAGTAGTGAAATAATTTCAAAATTATGTAAGTTGCATTTCTGAACGATAAATTCTCTATTTGTTACTAATTTGAATCAAGATTTTAGTCTTTGGTCATTGATCGCCATTGGAAATGTAATTAGATTCAAAATAACAAGTTCCAAATTGTTGTTTTTATTCTCACAACTTGTTTTTTGCCTCTAAATTTTATCCTTCCACCTCCACTCCTCCCTGCCTGGGGCTCTTACAAATTTTTGTGAGGAGTTCACCTCTATTATTAGTCTAAAATTGTTCTTTAGCAAAGTGATGATCAAATGTCAGGAAATTGGTAGCATTCTGCCTAATTTGGGGTTGCACAATTCAGAGAGTAGATGTATCTACCATGTGGAGAACAGCCAGTGGGGGTGTGGGTGGGAGACAAGGGAAAGGAGGACAGATTTCCCCCCATCCCTGGCATGCACAGAACATCTGTTCCTTTATATTAAATGGAAAATCAGGCTCACCACAGCACGATAAGCCAACTTCTGAGGTATAATTGGGTATTGAATATTCAAAAGAAATAGGATGCTCTGTAAAAACAATTTTCTCTTGGCAAGTCGGGCTTTCCTTTTGAAAATTTGTATAAGATTAAATAAACTTTTATCACCATTTTGACACTGGATTTCAAAACAAATGTTAAAGTGTTTTATACTCATTCGGTCTTAACATGATAAACAGATCAATGGCCCTATTGAGGAGAAATGATGTGTATATTTTCATAGAGTAAGTTGATGCCACTATTATTGAATAGAATGTCTCCAACCCCTTGCTCCATTCCCTGTATGTATGTGTGGACATGTGTGGTGAACATATATTCCATTTGGTTAAATATTTGTATATTTAAAAAATGGTGAAAAAGTTGATTGTAGCAATCCTATTTGGGATTTATGGAATGACATTTTTCTTTTTCTTTTCTTTTTTTTTTTTTTTAAGTAGGCTCCTCTGGGAGTAGAGTGCAATATGGGGCTTGAACTCATGACCCTGAGATCAAGATCTGAGCTGAGATGGAGAGTTGGACACTTAACAAATCAAGCTACCCAGGCACCCCATGGAGTGACAAATCTTAACAAGACTTCCCTTCACGGTGTGGAATTCAGACGAGGGGTATGTCTCTTGAGAGTGGTAAATTAAGGGGAGTTCTTTTATCCCCAAATATATTAAATTGTAGTAATTTTTTTTCTTTGTGCTGGGTATTCCATTGCACTGACTGCAGCAAGTTGAATATCCAGTTAGCTCAGTACAACCTAAGAACCCTCTGTCTTTTCAAATAATTACTGAGATTCATCTACAAAAGTTTGAAACTCTCCAATAAAAACAAATACAAAGACGCACTTTAAATAAGCTGCGTGTTCTCTCCCAGAGTTTCCTGTGTCAGACTCCCAGAGAAAGCCCATTATTCCTCCAAATGAGTTTTCTGATCGCTTAAACAAATAGAGCGTTCTGTTCCTCTCATTACTTGTCATAATGAATATTCTCAAATTAATGGATCACACAGTTAATATGTATGACATTGTTGTTTTCTTACAGATCTGCTGTCAAATCTCGAAATAAACAGGTCCAAAGTTAGAGAATAGATCTATATGGTTTCACATATTTTCAAAGCTCATTTCTATTCTTTCCATTCTAATTTCTGAAAGAATAACAGAAGCATAATAAGTGCTTCCTTTCTTGAATATAACTTCCTGAATGTAGTGAGAAATACAGGACACTAAAAATGCTCAGCCTCAAAACTGAAATCTTACAATATTTATCAACAAATACAAACTTCTCTCTCATTTTCAGAGAAGCTGGCTTTAGCAGACATTAGAATTTTCTGCTGCTACTGATGTGGTTTTGGCTAAGATCAAGTGTGATGTGGTTTGGAGAAGCGAGAAGATGGATAGAGATGAGAATCTCCTTCATTTCTGTAGGGCAAAGTGCTTTCTAAGATGAAATACAGATGTGTATAAATATAGGTCCGTTCCAAGTTAATATGAACGTTAGGACACATTTTAGAATTATGTAAGTTTGTGGGAGGAGGATTTGAATAAATCTGTATTTATTCAACAAAATGATATTAAGAGAAAGAATGATGCTTTTTTTTTTTCTCTTTTTTTAGAAATATAGATGTCAAGTTCAGGAAGCTCAGTAGTCTGATGCAGATTTTCTCTCCTCAACTTTAACCTCCCGGGTAAGTTCTGTTCCTTTACTTTTTCTTTTTCATTTTCTGAACTTTACTGTACTATTCATTGGGAGTGTAATGGGGGCTTAGTAATTCAGATTTTCACAATAATTATAGTAAATGAGTGTGAATGGGTCCTTGAAGTCTCAAAGGAAGACCAAGAGAACCTCAACTTTATAAAGAAATGAGTACTGTCAAAACAAAACTACTCAGGAAAGCACCAAATGAACTCGTAACTTAAACAACAGCTTTTTTGATGAACTCACTGAGAGAAAAAATAGTTAAATATATCCCTAGAAAATGGGATGTTAACTATAAGGCAGTTAATTTTAGGGAAATTATTTCCCAAATGTGATGACTCTGTTATTTGTTATTTAGTGTTAAACTAAAGTCTTTTTTAGGCAATAATTAGAAAACTGGGTCAGTTGTGAATTTCATAATGGGTCAAAATTAAAAACTTTGTTTTTAGGCCTTTTTGTAACAAGATAGAATAATCAGATTCTACATCTGTAAGGAATCCTGGAAAAGTTCAGCCCTATCCACTCTCTCCCTGCCTCCCAACCCACTCCCTGTTTATTTACTGATGAGGAAATAAGAGCGGCCAGAAAGCTGTGGAAGGCCAACAGGGGAGTTGGAAGTAGCCTAGGTTTAAGCACATGCACCAAGAGTTCACCTGCTTCTGGTTTTTGCTCATGAAGTTCTCACCATCTTGACTTCCTAAAATGCAATTGTCATCTTATCAACTCTTGGAAAGTTTTGTGGAAACTTTCACCTCACCTTATCTTCTGCCATTCCTTTGCAAAACCATGATATACAGTGCACATGGCATCTGTCTTCTCTGTTATAATTGCTGATTTCCCTCCATCTCTTTCATTAGACTGACTGGAAGTACAGGTGTTACATATCTGACTTTCTGTATCCTCAGCACCTACACAATACCCAGAATATATTAGGAACTTAATGATCTATGTATTTAAAAGATTCAATCAATAAAATTATAGTCTCCTTATTTCTTTTTTCTTTTTTTAATAGTCTCCGTGTTTCTAAGACTACATTTTTCTCTATGCATTCTATACTTAGGCAATACAAACATTTTTTTTAAAGATTTCATTTTTTAAGTAATCTTTACACCCAACATGGGGCTTGAACTTACAACCCTGAGATCAAGAGGCACATTCTCCACTGACTCAGCTAGCTGGGTGTCCCATGTAAACATTTATTTTTATTATTATACCAAACATTTTGAACTTTTTAAGTATTTATTTTGTTTGTCTAGATAGCACCCATTTCTATGTTCAGTTAACAATATTGGGAAATAGCTCTACTCTATGTACGGTTGAATAGGGTGGACCCCCTTTTCAGCTCCAGGGGTCTCAGGAAAATTGATCGCTGTATTTCATGTCTTTGGTTGGAGAATCTGACCCATGGAAGAGTATAGAACTCAGCCAGATGAATCTCACTAAATCTTAGGAGAATTTGGGAAGTCTTTTGGAGGAAATTCTGCCTAGGCTAAAACTGTTACTGGTAAAGATGATGTTAGTTTATACCTGCCTAGGGCACTTCCTGGAACCTGATAGTGAAGCCAATAATGAGGGGAAAAGAATTGTGAGGAAAACAGATAAATAATTGATAATATCTCTAAAGCTTTTGAAAATAACCATACCTGAAATCAGTAATATCAATTACAATGCCTTTGGCTACACACAACAAAACACTGCAATAGAAGTGATCATTGTATTTCATCTAGCAAAGAGTTCAGGGGTAGATTGTTCCAGATTTGCCCAACATCTCTTGTGTAACCACTGCAGCATCACATTCTCACACAATCATGACTAAAGACAGGAAGGAAAAGTCTTTTCCAAGGGTTCCAAGTTGACTTCTCCTTGTGTCTCATTGGCCTGGATTAGGTCACATGCCTATACCCTAGCTGCAAGTCAAGTTGGGAAGCTGGGTAGGTGCAGATCTATCATTTTCCACCTGCACAGTGAGAGACAGGCCTTTCTGGCAAGGGAAAAAAGGGTTTGGGTGGGAGGTGGGGAGTGGGGAGGGTGTGTTTTGGCGGGGAGCTGCTAGTAGGGTCTACCACACTGATTTTCCAAGTACCTGAGGATAAATAGTTCATTTATTTAGGCTATTTTGAATCAGCTTCTGTCCTTTGCAACCAATTGTGTATCATAAAATATTTCATTTTAAAAAATTCATCTTTTTATTATAAATTTTAAAATATTTAAGAGAAATTTCTTATACATTTCTATTATATTACCAAAGAAATAAAATATTATAAAGGTTGTTCAGTTTTAGAAGATGGGTTTGCAGTTCATATTTTCATACAGGTGACCCAAACATTCCTGCATATTAAATAGACCACTCATGCACTTACTGAGGAGATGACTGAGCTGTTGTCTCACAGACAGGGCATTGGAACAATTTCAACATAAAATCAGTTAATATTTCAGAGGGTTCTTCATCTTTATCTTGTTTTCAATCTTTGAGGTAAAAATATTTTCAGAATTTAAGAGTGCTGTGCTCTTTCATCCACCACACATTCTATAAATGCATGTCATTCCGTGGCTCACTGTTTAAAATTTCTTTTAGAGAGAAAGACAAAAGAGTATAAAGACATAAAAACTGAACTCAGATGACTGGCAGAATTGGGACTCAGAAATTTTCTTCTCTTCACACACACAAAAACTAGGCTACTTTCAGTGAAAATTTTATTTCTTTAGTACATTTTTTGGTGATTCACTTTTAAAGACTTGAATCATTTGTAAATTAGATATTCCTTCCAATTTTTTCTAAATGATGTTGCTTAATTTTTTTCAAAAGCCAGGACAGATGGCTTGTTTATTTTCAAATTTAATTATAGCTGTACATATGAGGAGCAAAATGGCTACAGTTTTTTTTGTATTTATTTTCTCAAAAATTTTCAGACAGTTTAGCAAATACTGAATTTCATCAGCTTTCATAATGGGCTTAGAAAATAGGCATTAGAAGGGCAGGTGGACTAATTAGGAATGAGTATTGCAAAAAAAATGAGCTTTGTACTTCAACCACAATTGTAGTGAGATATCAAATTCTTCTAACTACAGATTAGTGAATAAAACTATTTTCTGATCAGGGAACCAAGATAAAGGTTAATCCTAACGGTAGTTTAGAAGTCTCTCCAAAGTCATTCCAATATTCTTTTAATCTACAGTATATTTCAAATTACATGTTAGAAATAATTACTATTTATTTAGTGCAAACAATTAGTACCTAAGATATGAACATGATAAAAATGGACAAACTGGGAAAAAGTGTTAAAATCAAAGCTGAATGTAACCATGCCTTTGGAGTTTCTCAACCTTGGCGCTATTGACAATTTAGACAGATAATTCTTTGTTGGGGGAAAGGGGTCATCCCACGTACTGTAGGATGTTTAGTGTGTCCCTGACCCCTTCCCACTAGATGCCAGGATCACTTCCCTTCACTGTGACAACCAAAACTGTTTCCAGGCATTGACAAATGTCCTCTGAGTTCAAAACTGCCTGGATTGAGAACTACTACTCTAGATCCTACTCTAATTTACAAGAAATTCAGAGGACAGAGGAACAGGACATGCAATCAACAAAACCTACACCATGGGAAATTATACAGATCAAAAAACCTGTTTCTTCTCTACAACTAAATCGTGAGAAAGAGTAAAAAGGGATTAAGAAACATATCGACCAATTTCAATGTATGGATCATATTTTGACCCAGATTCATACAAGCAAAGTATAAAAATGTGATGTGATGATAAGAGAACTATGAACACACTGGCTGGGTATTTTATGACAGCAAGGAATCATTTACATTATCGGACTATGGTTATGCTCCTAAAAAGACATCTTGTCTTTTAGAGAGCCTCCTGAAATACTTCCAGAAGAAGTGAGATGCTGTTTGGTATTTGCTTCCAGTTAATCAGGGCTGGAGCTGGAAGGAGGGGGCAACTTAGAGAAATAGGACTGATTATGATTTGATAGTGTTGAACCCAGGTGATTCATGAGAATTCATTAAATTATTCTTCTTACTTAGACTTATGTTTAATATATGCCATTACAAAGAATTTAAACATATTTGAACACCTTTTTTTTTAACAGTTTTAGCTTCACACACCATCCTTACACTAGAAGCTTTTAATATTTTTACTGCACTCAGTAAAAAACTTAGTTACTACGTTAATTGACAAAAGAAAAACAATGCATTTGCTTTAATCTAAATTTGGTGGCTCTACTGATTAATTTAAGTGTTGCTAAGTCACTATCTCATATTAAATAGAGCAAAACCTGACACACAATCTGACACATTAGTTTTTAGGTAGTATCCCTTGCCAGTCCCCTGGGGTTTCACAGAAATACTTCAGAACAACCTGATTCAAATTTCATAGTTTAAACACTTCCAATTGTTTAAATAATTTTTAAACTGCCATTTAAAAGATTCAGTTTGGAGGGCTACTTATCTGTTAGCACGTGTGCATAGTAGTTTGGTTTTCCTAAGACTAAGAGTGAAGTTACCTCTGCCATCTCTATTAACTCTAAATCCAAGACACTCTAAATTCAAAATTTTAGAAGTACCAGGCAAGATACCTGGAGGGAAGGGAAGTCAACTCAGGAAGACCGGAGATTCTAATGAAGGGCCTCCTCCCTGAGACGTGAGCTGAGTGAAGGGAAAGGATGAGACATGGTGAGGTACCTAGGGTCCAGCAACAGGGGAAGCCATTGGTGTCCTTGTGCCTAGAAGGGTAAAGAGAGGAAGTGATATTACTGAAACCCAAAGGCAGTTGAAGCCTTGAGGTAGAGGTAGAGCTGGAAAGGCAGACAGCCACTGCTCAAAGGAGTGAGGCAATGAGGAACAAACATGGACTCCTGTCTCCCCACCATCCTTCAACTACTGCCAGTGCCTCCTGCTGGCTGAACAACTGGAGCCCGCAGCAAAGGAGCCTGGGAGATGTGGGGCGCTGGGCTGATCTCCACAACACAGCCCAGGGCATGGATGGATGATGGGCACGGATGGACAGAGAATAATCAGCAACCGTCTCCCTCCCCTCCCCCTCAAAATGGCAAAATGAATATTTAAAATCGGTAGGCTGACTGTGTCAAGGATTAAATAACAAAAGAATGAAATCAATTAAATCCTTCAATCTAGGGTGACACTTGGGTGGCCAGTGGCAATTACAAGCAATCCTTGTTTCAGGTTCTACTTAAAGATTCCATTTACATGAACATGGTCTCCATATGTCTAATAAGTTTAAAATTTTCATTTTGTGGCAATCAGTCAATTCAGCTTTGTTCTGTCCCTGGGGTGGCAGTCTTGGTTAGTGTGATTTGTACAGGATGTTCCCAGCAACTTCTACTTCCAGTGACATCTGCAGAGATGGCTACTAACTTGCCTGCTCCTTAAGTACAGATCCCCCACAGGTTGCCGGGAGTGTCCCTTTACTGCAAGGTCCCTTCTCTGGGATCCAGTTCTCTCTGCAACGTCAGCTGCACTCTCAAGGTGTGCAGGGAGCTGCATGCTGCTCCCAAGCTTTGCTGGGTTCTGGGAGGCTGTCAAGGACCTTTACCTTTGAGCATAGGAGGGAGCATGGGAATCCTCTGCTGCTACAAAGAGGCAAGCATATCTCCGTACATAGTCAAATATCCCTTCTCTGGGGCCTCACTGCTTCTCCAGTCTCTATCCTGGCATAAGGACCAGGTCCTCTTGATCTCTAGGTGTTTCCCTTTTCCAGGGACACACAGTCTCTAAGCTCTCTTAGCTTTTCCTCCTACTTTTCACCTCCCCTAACCAGTTGAATCGTTTCAAGTTTGAGAGCAGTGTCTGTGGTAGAAACCAGAGTTTTGATACTTTTTTTTTTTATATGGCAAAAAAAATCTGACTCTAATCCTCTCAGACACAGGCTCTCCTATTGTATTTCTATTCTATTCTATTCTTTTCTATCACAAGTGGAAAGGTAGTGTAGAAGGCTCTAGAGCCAAACAGATCTGGTTTAAGTCCCAGCCAGGGTGCCACTTATTAGTTGTGTGAATGAAGCAAGTTCCTGAATTTGTGAGTTTTCCCCCCTTCCCGTCCTGTATTCACCTGCTTCAGAGCAGTGAAGGTTAAATAAGACAGAATATATAAAGCACTAAGTATCATCACTGCCTAACAATAACACCAAGTAAATATTAGCTGCTCCTGCTGTTATTACTCTATGTAAAGTCTCTAATTTATACTTTATATCATAGGGCGACTGAAAAGATTTAGTTAGTATCTAAGCAAACAGACTTCAATTCCCTTTTTAAATGGGGAGAAGACTTAGAAGACATAGAAAACAGTCAGAAAAAATGGAAGGCTTTTCTAAGCACATCATTTAGTTAGTATACTAAGGTCCGTAGAAATAATTTAAGAGTAGGTATGTAATCTATGAAATCAATGCGCTTAGGAAAATATATACTACTTTTCAGCAATGCAGGGAAGAAAGGAATTGACCCCAATTAAATTAAGTGATTAAACTTAACATTCAGAATAATTGGTTAGTAGAATTTTCAAGTATTGTGTTTTTAGGATAATGATTCTGTTATCTTTATTCTGCAGTTATTTTCACATTTTTTTCCATTTTAATATTCATCTGTAATTTAGCAATTGCTAAATGAAGTGGTAAATTCTATAAATACATAGAGGAAATGATATTTCTCAAATATAGTAACCATAGAAGAGCTTAACCCTTTTCAGAAACCCAGTATCTCTTCAACATGCCTATAATTCAAAGATTTAATTCTTACCCAACATTTCAGATCCTTATTCTTTACTATGGCTTGCAGGTAACATGTTTCTTGCTAATATTATACCTTCTGCTAAAAGATGAATCAAAGCATTTGATTCTTAATCTCTTGGGTTCTAGCTTAAATTAATAAGAGATTTGTGTAGCAAACATAGATTCACAAAAATCCAAACCAGGGTACAAAATAACTAAAAAATGAAAGATGTTAATGTACCCTTTTATACTTTTAGCTTGAAAATAATTTTCCCCTAATCAATAGTATAATAATGAGAGGAATGTTTGTACTATGAAGTCAAATATAATTAATTGGAGAATAAATCAAGTTTTGCAAAATGTATTAGAAGTAGAACTAATAAAATTACTGCAGTATTATCACATTAGTATAGAATAATTAAAGAGAAAATGAGCACATCAAACTTAAAGGCTAAAAACACGATTTATAATATCCATAAGGATTAACAACTTACAAGAGAATCACTTATTTCTTTAAACAGTTTTGGCTTATTAAAAAATAGAAGTGTGAAATGACTAAGACTTATTGCTAACTGACCTATTTTTAAAAAAAGCAAGTTGATTATTAGGAAAGAAATTGAGAGCCAAGAGAAATAATCTATCCTAATTGATCATTAATTAATTTTGACTGGTTATTCTTGCTAGACATTTGTAAGAAATTATTAATATTGGAAGTACTTCAATAATTTAGCCAAGTGTTTGACATAAGTTATTTTAATGATACATGAAAGATATCTTGTTAACATTCTGGAATGAATAACTTTATTCATACCATCATAAATATGATGATCATAATAACAGATTCAAATTTGTAGTCTCATTTTTGAAATTAATTACTATGGCATCAGACTGACATTTTACCTAGTGTTGTATAACCTTTTGATATTAATCTTGTTAATTTGAGGTTTGAAATGTATCCACAGAAATAAATAATGATGAGCCTGAGAAATTATTTAATGTTACAAAGTATATGAGAGCATTGAAGTTGAGGGCGGAGGCGGCAAGGTTTTTTGTTGTATTTTTCATCTCAAAAATTAGAGATTTAATAGTCAAAGTTGAAATCCTATGTTTGGTTATACCTCCAACTTTTCTCCAATAAAAACTACAAACAAATTCAATAGAATTGAGGCTGGCTCTTGGCTTTAGACAGAAAAATATTACTATGTTCAAGAGCTCTCTCTTAAAAGCTAGATTTTGCTTTATTTAGGAAGAGAAAAACTGCTGCTACTACAAGGGAAAAAATAAAAGGACTTTCTCAGTGGATGAATGACTATATTCTGTGGCAGGTACAGCTGTAGCATAGGGCAATCAAGGAAGCATTTCATTTAAAAGGCATTGCAACTGTCAGGACCACTGAGCTCCTGGTCGATTAATGTCTTGGCTTATCTAAACTATGACAGTTGGATCCGGGAGGCAGGAAAACAAGAAGCACGGCAGGATCTCCAGGGCTGGGCATCTTTTCCTTCTCATATTCTTGTTTCCCCACTGAACTGTCTACAGGTCCAACAGCATTTATCACTTTCAGGCTCACAGCTGGAAAGACAAACCAGAACAAGAGCCTTTCACAACTGTTCTAGCAAGATGAACACATATGGAGATGGCCCTGAGGGAGATCCTGTCCTGCTACCTGGGTGAAGTCCTGGCCGATACAATAAGCAGTCATTTTTAAATGACGGAAAAAAATACTGTGGTAACTCATCATTAACAACCAATTTTGGTCCTTCAGTAAATGTTGTCATGGAAAAGGCTGCATCAGAAAACAATTTAGTGAAAAAAATGCTTTATCATATATTGGAATTGCACCTCACGCCATATAGTATGTATCAATGTTTAGACAAATACATAATAAGTAAATGCTGGCAATGTATCATATTACTAAAGATCTTTCAGAAGAGATTACCAATATGCCACAGTAGTATATTAAAGGTGCCTAATAAGTAGTAAATTTTGTTGTTATTCTTATAATGCTTTATAATGATTACATTGTTTCTACCCTTTTCTATAAAACTGTAGAATAGACCTGGATAGATACTAAGGCTTGTTCTAATTTCCAAAATTTTATGATTGAATCTTCCTGACTCTGAAAGTCTTGTACTACATTTTGCCAATAGTCATAAAAATTCTGACCTGATTAAGCCATAAAGAGTTGACATCAACCCAAATCTTTTTTTGCTAACATTGTTACACAATACATTTTATTCCATACCTTAGAAAAACACAGCATAGCATCTGCCTTGTACACATGGTGATAATTACTAAACCATTCTCATATTCAAAATATATACAGTAAAATCTTCTATTATTTAACAAATCTAACCTGTCATTCATTAAAATAAATTTTCTGGAACAATCAACATTTTTTCAGGGGGAAATACTTTGAGTAATAAAAGATGATTAAACACTCGATAATTTGTTTCCTCTAATAATGAATTAAGATATAGAAAAAATCAGTAAGATACAAAGGACTTTTAAGTATCTTTTTACTCATTTCCACAGACTTTTTCCACTTATAAAATTCATTTTTGTTAACACTGCATTATGTTAGAAAGTAATTTATGATAATCCATATTTCCATAGCCATACTTTTCATTTTATTAATTTTGTGAACTTAATACACAGCTAATAGAGGCAAATTTAGTTTCAGTAAATAAATAATGTCCCCAAGTGGAAACTAATTACATCTTAGATAATACAATACATATAATTTTATATATAATTTCTATAATTAGCCCTAACATAAGAAACTATTAAGCAAAGAAGCATAGTAGAATTTGATTAAATAAAAACTAGCAGAAAAACAAGATATTAGGGGTGCCTGGGTGTCTCAGTCAGTCAAGTATCTGCCTTCAGTTCAGGTCATGATCCTGGGGTCCTACGATTGAGCCCTGCTCATTGTTGCCCCTGCTCAGTGGGGAGCCTGCTTCTCCTTCCTCCGCCCCTCCCCATAACTCGTGTGCTCTCCTTCTCTCTCTGAAATAAATAAATAAAATCTTTAAAAAAAAAAAAAAACACCAAAAACAAGATATTGGACATTGGGAAGAAAATTGTTTCAGCAGGGAGATCACCTGTTTCTTTTTTTTTTTTTTTCTATTCAATATGAGTGTCTTTTTCTGGGCACAACATTTTAAGAGAATATTTTAGTTAGACACTTTTCCAAATATGAATCCAGTGTATGATTAGTACATAGAATTCTTCAAAGTATTTAGTGTTATACATTAAGGAAGACACATTGAATCTGCAAGTGAAGTCTCAGATTTCATTTATACCATGCCAGGCAGAAAGAGTGACAATGTTCTGACATTGTTATAAAAACATCCACCAGACAAAGAAATGAAACTCCAAGTGGTTAAGATATTATTAGAACATGGGGCGCCTGGGTGGCTCAGTGGTTTAAGCCTCTGCCTTCGGCTCAGGTCATGACCTCAGGGTCCTGGGATCGGGCCCCGCATCGGGCTCTCTGCTCAGCGGGGGGCCTGCTTCCCCCTCTCTCTCTGCCTGCCTCTCTGCCTACTTGTGATCTCTCTCTATCAAATAAATAAATAAATAAAAATCTTAAAAAAAAAAGAAGATATTATTAGGACATAAAAAAATAAAGATATGTATTTGATGACTGTATTTTCAAGCCTACACAAATGTCCTTTGAAGAAGTCAGAGCCATGTTATTTGAGTCACGGAAGACAAAAAACTTTCTTATTGATACAGTATATACTATCTTATACTTTATTTATTTCAACTGAGGAATTTAGTGCATGCTTTATAAATGAATGATTTCTGTAAGTAATAAAGAAATGGTTTGAAGAAATGAAATTATATTCATGGCTGAGTAAACAAATGGAAAAAATTAGAGCAGTGGCCGTCAAAGTAAGCTTTCATTTAGCATTAGCTATTATTTAACACTACATTTGAGCATAACTAATCAGGAAAGGTTATACAGCTCAAAATGAATACTAAATCTTTTAGATTTCCCATTGCAAAACTAGAAAGGCCAGAAATAAGTAATCCATTCCAGGTGTCTTATAGATGAGAAGGAGCTCAGCTTTTCGTGTATAATTATTCATCACACATCATCATCATTATTGTGATAGCAGCAGTCAACACAGCACTTTACAGAATTAATATGGAGCCTGCCCTACCAGCTTGGCCATTCACGAGACAGCAAATGGCAAGCCAAAAACAACAATCCTATAACACCCAGAGTTCCCTGTCATGGACAGTATAAGTGTTCAGTTTATGGTCTTTGTTAAGCAATACAGAGTTGCTAACCAGGCTCACAAACACTGGAAAGTGGTCACAAGATGTGCTCCTGCCTTTAGTTTTCAGAAAGTAACAGGAAGGCCAATTTTATAAGATTTTATGATTTGTTTTTTCTAATGTGGTGCTCTCAATGGAAGACAAGGGTCAGCTCACGAGAAGTCAGAATTTTGTGGTGAAGGAATGGCTGAAGAAGTTTTTAAAAAAGGCAGTTTAATAAGCTTGGTTCTGGAATTCATGGTAAGCAAGCCAGCTCAATGTTCACTTTGATATCACATTAACAAAAAATATAATTTTAAGGTCAAAATAAACTTCTTTTTCTTCCAAAATTACCTTTAGTTTTATTTCTCTTAGGTGTAATTTTTAACTTACAATAAAATTTCAAAAGCATTAAAGACTCTTTAATGAAGCTTATGTTTACAAAAGAAAGTGTGCGTAGTTATTTAGATATTTTAGACAGACATGTCACTACTTCATGCTGAAATCATCAAGTTATTCATTACATCATTATCTGATATAAGTCTTGAATTTTCATAACTTTTTTAATGTTTTCTTCTTGGGATTGGCATTAAAAAATGGGAATAAACCAATTCAATATTGTTAATGGTAATACTACTAGAATAGGTTTGCACCTCCTTTATATTTTTCAGACACATTCACAAATACTGGATACCAAAACCAAGCCAGTGCAGCAGACAGGGGAAGAATTATTAGTCCTACTTGACAGGTGAAGGGATTGGGTTCAGAGTCACCAAGTGACTGGGCACATGGATACTAGGTGGCAGAGTTAAGACCATACTTTTTAAATCCTATTTCTCAGTTTTGTACTCGCATCAGTCAGTATGGCCTATGAGATGCTGTAGCAACAAAAATCCCCAGATCCAGAGATTCAAAACAGCATGTTTTGAATCTTCTTAATACATGTTCATCACAAGATATCTGGGGCTCTCTTTAGTCTTCTCCCTCTGCAGCCCAGGATACTGCACGATCCACCATCTGGAAAGTTGCCTGTCATTGGGACAGAGGGAGAGAAAATTGTAGCAAATCACACACTTGCTCTTAAAGTTGCTACACAGACACTTATTCATGGTTCATCAGTCAAAGCATGCCTCACAGTCATGTCTAATTGCAAATGGGCAAGCCTATGAGGAAGTGAACAAAAAATATTTTTGAGTGAACAGAAATATTTCGTGAATGTCACAGATTACAATAATCCTTCAAGGCACCAAATATTTGATTCATTCTCCTTCCCACAGGCAATACATACTCACTCCTCCTTGAAGAAGAAAACCCAAGAAGTGCCATTTAGTGAGGACCAGAAGCACAAAGAGCAGGATTTATGGATGACACTGCAGCATAGTCTCTAGAGCAGGGAGAAGTGTGCTTCATGTCTGGGTGTAGCTCCTCTTGAACCAAAACACCTATGAACTAAAAAGGCAAGTCATCTGCTTGCCAAACCTCCAGTACCTACCGGTGAAGCATGTTCAGGGTAACTTCAGTAAAGATTCCTATTAAGAAAAGAGAAGAATGGGAGACACGATACTTCTGTCTCTAGCAGGTATGAAATCCCAGGGAGCAGATATGTTAAGGATCCCTATTGCAGAGGGAGAGAAAAAAAAATTTTTTTAATTAGACCTACAGCGGGCTTTCCAGTGCATTTATTCTCCATGGCTCTTTGTTCTATTCTCTGAAAAAGCCCATCTTTGTCCACAGATGAACAATGGTGACCTTATTGGGACACTGAACAACTTTTTCAGGTGGCAAGAGAAAAACAGATAACATGGAAAGTTTCCCTTAAAACCAAAAGTGTGCAGTATTAAGACTGCTCTTTGTTCTGCAGTGAAGAATATTATATGCTTCTTATATTTTTGGTGTTAAAAATACCCTTTCCTGTGGGCTACTATGTCAGCACTAGGACGGACTTCATGAGCAGTGATTCTTCTCATTATTGAACCAGTTTGCATGAAATATAAATTTTGTGTAAAATATAACTTTTGTAGCATTGCTGAAATCTCAGGAAAAAAGAAATAACTTTTAAGGGACTAAAAATCGAGTAATAACCCCCCAAGTTCCCAAACAAACAAAACAACCAGGAGTTGAAATCTGAGCTATAAGCTCTACCTGCACACAAACTATGTGCATACACATGTGGTTTTGCTCTGCCAGTGGCATGTAGAAGGACCTGCACCAGAGATTCTGATAACAAACCGAGAAATCTGGGCCAACTGGTTTCATTTATCTAGAGCCTTATGGCTCCCAGAAGAAGCATGTGCAAATCCTCTCTGGAAGAAATTTGAGATTAGTTAATATGAAGATCCAATTAAAGGTTATAAAGCACAAGGAAACAAGTCACCATGAGTAAATGTCAGTGGAAACCTGAAATTAATATCATAAAAAACTACACATATAAGAATGACTAGATACAGAATGTAAAGGATGAGAAAGATTGAAAGAAATTAAAAATAGTATCACATGAATGCACAGGCAACAAACAATTACCCAAAATGATAAGAAAGATACAAAAAAGTAACTAAAGTGGAACTCTTATAATGAAAAGTGTAATGGTTGAAATAAAGAAACTCAGTGGTTGAATTTAAGAGAAAATTAGACACAGATAAAGAAATATCAACATGGAAAAATACTCAGAATTCAGCCACAAAGAGGCAAGAAAATGGAGAATTTTTAAAAATTTTTTTATTAATATGTAATGTATTATTAGCCCCAGGGGTACAGGTCTGTGAATCACCACGTTTACACACTTCACAGCACTCACCATAGCACATACCTTCCCCAATGTCCATAACCCCACCACCCTTTCCCTACTCCCCTCCCCTCCTACCCTGGCAACCCTCAGATTGTTTTGCGAGATTAAGAGTCTCTTATGGTTTATCTCCTTTCCTGATCCCATCTTGTTTCCTTTATTCTTTTCCTACTCCCCAAACCTCCCATATTGCCTCATATCAGGGAGATCATATGATAATCATCTTTCTCTGATTGACTTATTTCGCTAAGCATAATACCCTCTAGTTCCATCTATGTCATCGCAAATGGCAAAATTTCTTTTGATGGCTGCATAGTATTCCATTGTGTATATATACCCCATCTTCTTTATCCATTCATCTGTTGATGGACATCTATGTTCTTTCCATAATTTGGCTATTGTGGACATTGCTGCTATAAACATTCGGGTGCATGTGCTCCTTCGGATCATTACATTTGTATCTTTAGCATAAATACCCAGTAGTGTGATGGCTGGGTTGTAGGGTAGCTCTATTTTCAACTTTTTGAAGAACCTTCATGCTGTTTTCCAGAGTGGCTGCACCAGCTTGCATTCCCAACATCTGTCATTTCCTGACTTGTTAATTTTAGCCATTCTGACTGGTGTGAGGTGGTATCTCATTGTGGTTTTGATTTGTATTTTCCTGATGCCGAGTGATGTGGAGCACTTTTTCATGTGTCTGTTGGCCATCTGGATGTCTTCTTTGCACAAATGTCTGTTCATGTCCTCTGCCCATTTCTTGATTGGATTATTTGTTTTTTGGGTGTTGAGTTTGCTATGTTCTTTATAGATTTTGGACATGTTTAACCATTTCTTTAGTTCACTACTCTGGATCTCTTGTTACTTTGGATTTATGCCCTTCATTTTCATGTATTAACTCTTTAAAAATTGCCTCTCCTCTGTTCTCTCTGTTCTGTCATTTAAGGACTATCTGATATGTCATTTGCAAATATCTTCTCCCATTCTGCCAGTTGTCTTTTGGTTTTGTTAACTGTTTCCTTTGCTGTGCAAAAGCTTTTGATCTTGATGTAGTCCCAATAGTTCATTTTTGCCCTTGTTTCCCTTGCCTTTGGTGATGTTCCTAGGAAGAAGCTGCTGCAGCTGAGGTCGAAGAGGTTGCTGCCTGTGTTCTCCTCAACGATTTTGATGGATTCCTTTCTCACATTGAGGTTCTTCATCCATTTTGAGTCTATTTTCATGTGTGGTGTAAGGAAATGGTCCAATTACATTTTCTGCATGTGGCTCTCCAATGTTCCCAACACCATTTGTTCAAGAGGTTGTCTTTTCTCCATTGGACATTATTTCCTGCTTTGTTGAAGATTAGTTGCCTATAGACTTGAGGGTCTATTTCTGGTCTCTCTATTCTGTTCCATTGCTCTATGTGTCTGTTTTTGTTCCAGTACCACACTGTCTTGATGATGACAGCTTTGTAATAGAGCTTGAAGTCCGGAATTGTGATGCTACCAACTTTGGCTTTCTTTTTCAATATTCCTTTGGCTATTTGAGGTCTTTTCTGGTTCCATATAAATTTTAGGATTGTTTGTTTGAAAATGTAGAATATTAAATAAAGGTTAGGAAATGAAGAAATAGAATAAGATTTAACTTATGTCTAACTATAGTCCTTAAATGACAGAACAGAGAGAACAGAGGAGAGGCAATTTTTAAAGAGTTAATACATGAAAATGAAGGGCATAAATCCAAAGTAACAAGAGATCCAGAGTAGTGAACTAAAGAAATGGTTAAACATTAGAAACATTTCCTTTAAAATCAGAAAAAAGACAAGCATGCCCACTTCCCCAGCTTCTTTCTAACATTGTATTACCTGTCTGCCCTCCTCACTTCAGTATGTCAGGTAAGAAGAATAACAAGAATTAGAAGAGAAGGAAACAAAACTGTTATAATTCACACTTTGTTGTCTACATGGCAACATGTCCTTGGCAAATTTTTTTTATATCTTTTTTTTTTTTTAAAGATTCTTATTTACTTATTTGACAGACAGAGATCACAAGTAGGCAGAGAGGCAGGCAGAGAGAGAGAGAGTAGGAAGCAGGCTCCCTGCAGAGCAGAGCCTGACACGGGGCTGGATCCCAGGACCCTGGGATCATGACCTGAGCCGAAGGCAGAGGCTTTAACCCACTGAGCCACCCAGGCGCCCCACCTTCTGCAAACTTATCATTTATTAGAAATAATAAGAGAATTTAAGTTACCAAGGATAAATCTATATTTGGATATAACACCAACAAATGGAAATCAGTGTTATTTTTTTCATTTATTTTTATTTTTTATTTTTATTAACATACATTGTATTATTTGCCCCAGGGGTACAGGTCTGTGAATCATCAGGCTTACACATTTCACAGCACTCACCATAGCACATACCTTCCCCACTGTCCATAACCCAGCCATCCTATCCCTCCTCCCCCACCCCCAGCAACCCTCAGTTTGTTTTGAGAGATTGAGTCTCTTATGGTTTGTTTTCCTCCTGATCCCATCTTGTTTCATTTTTTCCTTCCATACCCCCCACAACCCCCCACCCTGCCTCTCAAATTCCTCCTATCAGAGAGATAATTGTCTTCCTCTGATTGACTTCTTTCACTAAGCATAGTACCCTCTAGTTCCCTCTAGTACCTCTAGTTTCCTCATAGTACCCTCTAGTTCCATCCATGTCATCACAAATGGCAAGATTTCATTTCTTTTGATGGCTGCATAGTATTCCATTGTATATATATACCCCATCTTCTTTATCCATTCATCTGTTGATGGACATCTAGGTTCTTTCCATAATTTGGCTATTGTGGACATTGCTGCTATAAACATTTGGGTGCGTGTGCCCCTTCGGATCACTGCGTTTGTATCTTTAGGGTAAATACCCAATAGGGTAGCTCTATTTTCAACTTTTTGAAGAACCTCCATGCTGTTTTCCAGAGTGGCTGCACCACCTTGCATTCCCACCAACAGTGTAGGAGGGTTTTCAGGATTATTTTTATAGACTAGCCACAAAGAGAAGACATATTTTTAAAGCCATTATTTATTGCAGCAAGAAGAGATATAAGGAATCCAAAAATATATGGAACAAAAGATACATAAAACCTATGTGGAAAAATGTATACAACTTTTATTGAAAGACATTAAGGAAGATCTAAATTTGCAAATATGTGATGTTCATGGAGAAGAACTCTCAATACCCAAAACATGTAAGTTTCCTCTTAAGTCAATACAGTAGAATTCCAACAGACTTCTTTGTTGTTGCTTCAGAACTTGAGAAGCGGATTCAGAATTTTACGCAAAAGAGCAAAGACTGAGAAAGGAGACAACAATGGTGAATATCTATAAAGAGAACATCTCCAGAACGAGAGCAGGAAGACGTAAATTTGTCCTTTGCCTACTTGATGGTATTAATTCACTTGAAGAAAAAAATTCCTAGAAAAGGAGTTGAGTCTGTTTGGGAAACTAGAAGTGGATAGGAGAGACAACAAGGGGGAAGGTGGGAAGTGGAGGAGCAGAATCAGAGAAAAATTGAAAGAAGTGAGTCTATAAGCAGTCTTCTCTGTCAGACAGACAATTCCAGGTCTTGCAGTGTGAAACCATCATATATCTAAATCAGCCATTTTCCAAAATACTTGTGCAAAACTCCTAAAATAATTTTCAAAAAATTTTTTACCTCTTTATTTTTAAGGGGGCATCTGTCATGTTTTAGCATATATTTAAATAGTTTCAAAGGATATAATTGTTGGTGTATTGAAAATAATTACAATGTACAATTTAAGTCATTATATTTACTAAGTGTGTCTAATGGTATCTCAAATGTTAAAGATTTGATACTCAGCCACTACCATCCATTTAGAAAAGACCTGAATCCCTTTATCTCTAAATCAGAAATTTTACATTGCTCCTTTTCCTACTTGAACTGCTATTTTTATTCCACTTTCTCCACAGACTTTTCTGCTTACATAAAATA
The DNA here is from genome assembly GCF_009829155.1 of Mustela erminea. Taxonomy (NCBI): domain Eukaryota; kingdom Metazoa; phylum Chordata; class Mammalia; order Carnivora; family Mustelidae; genus Mustela; species Mustela erminea. Next base: position 29,494,572 of record NC_045627.1, on the reverse strand, counting down.
TTTTTATGCTCAAGGTCTTTATTGCTCATCCTATCATGTTTCTCTTCAGCAAGCATATAAGTATAAATTGGAATTTTATACATTTTTACATTTCATGTAACTTTAAGATTTAATGATTTGGATTACATTATTTAAATTGTTAGTAGTATACAGTCGATAACAAAATAAGTGTATGATGAATTGTAACAGATCAATACTAAATATCAAAAGTAAAAGTTTTCTGGAAATCAGTCTCCTAATGAGATAGATGAGCCCTATTTTTCCTCCAATAGTTCATGCATCCATGGGCAGAAATTAATGCTAGAATGAGACAGTTCTCAACACTAAGTCTACCTCTGCTATGTAAGCAACAGAGCCTCTGGTTCATGAATTGTAACAACAGCAACACCAATGAATTTAATTGCCCCTTTGCCCCCAGATGGTTTTTATACCCAGGAGCAAGGCTGTAGTAGGGCTGGCTGACAGTGATGTCTTTTGTCAAATGGGAAAAGGTGACTGTGCAAAGGGGGATCAATGTGAGGCCCAGACAACAGGCAACTTAGATAGATCAATTTTAGGATGGGGAATGTAAACTGAAGATCTTAACAATGATTCCTTTAACACTGCCCAAGCCTATACAACTTTGGAAAGTTTTTGTGTGCTGCTGTTTGCAGACCACTGATTCAAGTCATGTAAGTAATTCCTCTGGCAGATTTTCTTGCTCAGTAGAGAGCCCTCTGATTTTAATGTCATTTGAATGTCCTTAGGCCTATGTGTGATACACAGGTCACATTAACAGTAACTACTCAAATTGCACTTCACTTCATCCCTACCTGCTGACAAACTTCTCATCCTTTGCAAAATCTACCTACTTCACAGCCATCCAAGCTCCCAAGCAATGGCTTTTAAGCGTTCATAGATCAACCCACATGGCCAGTTTTCATCTCTCACTGGGCATAGGCAACAGCGTATTACAGCGGTTCTTTCACACTTTCGCATGCTAAAATGTACTGCAAATGAATCAAATGTAAGTCAAACTTGGAAGCCAAAAAAATATCATTTTGCCAAGTAAGAATCTTTTAAAAGACCATACATTATCACCATTGTGTATCTTGTACAAGAATATTTCAAATATCTTTGGATGATTTCTATTATGACATGTGGAAGGCACACAAAAGAATATATGCAATATATATGTAAGTTACTAGGTAAACACTCAAATAAATAACCTGGGAACCTACTATCCAGCTTAAGAACTAAAACATTACTAGTAGCTTTGTATCTGCATGCTCGGTCTCTCTTGCATCCCCTTGCCTTTCTCCCAGAGATAGTCACTATTCTGAGTTTTGTTCTTAGCACTATTCTGAGTTTTGTTCTTGGCACTCTCTTCCTTTTAAAATATAAGCATTTTACCACATGTATGTGTTCCTAAACAAAATATTGTTTAGATTCTCTTATTCAGCTTCATAAAAATTACATATTCTATGTACTCCTCTACAACTTGATTCCTTCATTTGATATTTCCAAGATTCAGCCATGATGTTACATGTATCTATGGTTTACTCATTTTTACTGACATATGTCATTAGGTACACCACCACAATTTTTTTTTTATCCATTGCTGTGAAATGAACGTTTGGATTGTTTTATATTTTTGCTATTACAAACATGTTGTTTGTACACATTTGTAAGAAGTTCCCCAAGGATATATGTACCTAACAGTGGAATGGCTTGGTGTATACATTTTTAACTTTGCAAGATAGTTCTGATTTTTTCCCAAAGTAATTGCACAAATTTATATCACTTCTACCAGTGTATAATATCCTTTTCACCTGTAAATTCTCCAGTCCTTAGTATTATCAAACTTTTTCATATTTACCAATCTAGTAACTATAAAATATTATCTTGTTCAGTACTTAATCTGTGAATTAGCAATTTAAAACATAATAAAGTTGAGCAACTTTTCACAGTTTATTTGCCACTTGGGTTTAATCTCCTACAATATGCCTACCATAACATTTGACCATTTTCCATTTGGATTTTTTATTGATTTGTAGTTCTTTATAATATAATCATGGTATTAATTATTTTTCAGGGGTAGGTGGTATATTTTGAATATACCCAGCCCTATTCACATAAGATTTTCTCATTCAGTTCTCAGGGTTCTGTGAGTCCTGTACACTGGCCCAAAGGTTCTAATGCTTCTTTCCTATAGAAGCAAAGTCTCATGCTTGTGTGGATAACCAGTTTCTAAAGCACTCTAACAAATCTTATCTCATCTGAGTCTCCCAACAACTTTTAAAAAACGAGCTGGGTATTATTATACTTGTTTTATAAATAAGGACACTGAGTGGCTTGCCCAAGGTCATAGAGCTAATAGTCCTCAGATTCTGTCTTTCATATCCTCCTTATGATTATATGATGCTTCTGCTATTTGTAGATTATGGCTTATTCATTTAAGCAAATGCTGCACCTCTGCTCAGCATCTTTACTTCAGTTTTTTCTTTTTTTTGTATATGATTCAAACTATAGCTGTAGTCTATCAAGTTCGTTTTAAATGCATCATCGCCTACAAGATAACAGATGAATAAAGGAAGCACTCAAAGAATTTTTTAATAGGAGTTTTTTATGAGAGTCTAGGAAGATATTAGAAACCACAACAGTTACCACATTTTTTTTTTAAATCACATTTTTAAATATAATGGGTCTATTATGTAAGAGAGCTGATTTCCCCTTCAGTATTTTCCATTCTTTTGGCCTTTTAGAGATTTAAAAGGAGGAATGCAGGGATTAAGAGAAGAAAAACTGTGCTTTAACATTTATTAGTATTATCTAAATTGGCTGTCTTATGTCAAATACTGATTTTATATTAATTAATTTTTAAATATTATCTATTTGTTATATTAGAGATAACAAATACTTGTAATTAGTCTTACATGTTGAACTTATCACAGGAAGTAATATTGGTAGACTAGTAATCCCATCATTCACTTTCATCTGAAGCTTTTATACTGGGCAATTGGGTAAGCATCCATTGACTTCAGGAGCTTGCAGAGAGTGGGATGTTAGCTCTCAAACGAGATGCCCAGTTGCTATTTTTTAAACAGGTGAAATGGTAAAATGTCATTTTTTACTTTCTGGGAGTTGTTTAAATTCCTTCTTTCCTTCCTTCCTTCTCAAGCTAACCAAATTACTCATGTGAAATCTTTAACCTTTTGGTAGTCTCCATCTCTTTTTTAATGTGCATCACATATACCAGAGAAAACTATGTTTGATGAAACTACCAGAAGGACCTGGGGGTAAATAAGGAAACAGCATTCCTGCTTGGAGGTATTTAAATCACCATATGATAGTTATAACTTAAGTACTTCCTGGACACATCCCTTGATGAATAATAAAAAGATAGGCCTACAATATTTCTTCTCCGAGGAGAAAGGTCTTTAATAACAACTGTTAATTCCACAGATAATTACTAAATATGGCTTTTCCTAGATCTCTTTCTTCAAGAATAAATGCATCTCCAGGTAGTATTTACTCATCACATATTCCTACATCTGTATCCAATATAAAACTGGTTGGCTTGTCTGTTTCCATAAAGTGATGGTTTCTATAAGTATTTTGGTTGGAGTCTGAGAGCTGTGTTATATGACAAATAATATATGTCTGATGATGAGCTCCCTTTGTGTATTTCCTTTATGAGTCAGGTATTCTACTGGGCTCATGCAGCTCACTTTGAGTAGGGGATAATTATATCACAAAGTGGTAAGCATAAGAGAGGGGTGTGCATTGGGGGAAGGGAACCTAATGACTTTGGAATTCAGATCTGTGCTTGGAAAGAATGAGGTGAACTCATCGTGTTGGTAATTTTGAGCTGTACACATTTTATAGTTGTGTGTAAGGATATGGGTCATTCCTAATGACCATACATTCCTAATGTAAGGGGATGGTCATTCCTAGCTGGGAAGCTTCTAGTATCATCTATTACAGAGGGCCTCAAAGAGGCAATTACCTATTTGAGAGGACAGGCACTCTCCATATTTTCAGAAGTAAGTCTTCAAACCAACTGCTTAAAAAGAGCCTTGTGGCTTATGTGACCACACAATTTATTACTCACTTTGGACAAGTGCAAGATTCTTGGGATACTGGGACAGCAAATCCAAACAGGGAATGTCTCAGGCAAATAAAAAAATATTTTCATCCAGTTCACGGAAGGAAAAGTGCCCAAGGCCTTCTATGAGGTGATGGAGTGAGAGTTGATATGGTTGATTTTGTACTTAGGAGAAAAAACTGTCAGAAGTCAAAGAGGAGTCCTATTGCCTTTTCAAAGGTAAGTCAGGATAGGCCAAAACAATATATTCATAAGGATCTTACAAGGGCTTGAAATCTTTAGCACTCCAATTTTTACTTTTAAAGATTCCATACTTGCCCATTATGATTAATAATAAGACTCTTTAAAGAATCTTTGCACTGGGGGTACCTGGGAGTCTTCAGCCTCTTGCTGAAGGTCATGATCCGGGAGACCCCAGATCAGAATCCCCAGATTGAGCCCATGAAGAGCTCCCTGCTCAGAGGGAAGTCTGCTTCTCTCTCTCCCTTTGATTCTCCCCCCACCCCCCAGCTTGGGCGCTCTCTCTCTCTCTCTTTAATATAAAATCTTAAAAAAAAAAGAAAAGAAAAAGAAAAAAGAGCTTTGTGTTGGTCTTTAGGGACAGCAAAAAAATGGGGCTCTGGGAAAATACATCGTTCGCTTGGTTGCTGGTGGGGAAGGAGTAATGAAAAGTATTTTGCAAGAAAAGAATAAACTACTTTCAGGAAAGAAGTCTTTGCAAGAAGAACACACTACTTGGGCGTGTGTGGTGGGGATATATGGAATTACAAAGAAACACCGGGGACAAAAGAAAAGACCTTGTGAAATGCCACGGTATCCCACTAGCCGGGTTAACAGGGCCGTGGTCTCTGAGTGACCCTGTGCTGTGTGAGCGCTGGGAGCAGTGTCCCTCGGTTCTCTGGGAATGACACCATAGGCTCCCAGGGATACTGTGTGTCCCCGAGTCGTTCGTAAGAACGCAGGGACTGCAGCCAGCGCAAGTGCCCAGGAGGGAGAGCCTGCACCGGGGATGCAGGGAAAATGCATTCAGCACCAAAGGCTTGCCTCGACCACCACCAGCAGCAGAAACCCTGAGCCGGGCCAGGTGAGCTCCGTGGCCAACGCTCTACCCTCGGCCCTGCCCACTCGCGCCCCAGGCCCGCCCACACTCCAGTCATGGCCTTAAGTCGGCCGTCCGCGCCCCACTTCTCCGCGGGCTGTGCGAGCTCAGCTCTCCGCCGGCTCCCCACTCTGGAGGCCCCGACGCGGGGCGCTCCCACTGCGCGTGCGCCCTCCGGCGGGACGCCCCCCGCGCCCCTCCCCCTGCGGCCGGACTTGGTACAGCCGGGACGGCGGTTGGCGTTCTCCGCGGCTCAGGCGAGCGGCGGGATTTTCAAATCTTACTTTTGGAGGAGTGGCGGCGGCCCGGGCTGTGACGCGGGAGATGGAGGGACAGACCGCGAGGGGTCCCGAGCTCCGCCTGGCGGGCCTTCCTGCCCAGCAGGTGAGTGACGAAGGGCCCGGCTTCAGGTCTTCACGCCACCGTTGTGCCTCGGCGTCGAGAAAACCCCAGGCCGCGTCTCCTATCCAGCGGTGACCAGAAACAAAAGGAAGGACTGGGAGGCCGCACTTTTGAGGCTCCAAGGGAGCTTAGAAATCTCCGCATTCCCCACGGTCCCCGGTTTCTCATGGAACAGACAGACCCCAGTGGGGAAGCGATGCCAGAGTTCCGCCGTGCGTTTCCGGGCGCACCTGCCCGCTGCTTCCCGGCACCGTGCAGCGTTGGAACCCCCCACCCCCACCCCCACCCCGCCCAAGCGTAGGTGATGCTGGGGAAATGCAGGTTCCGGGATTTCCAAGAAGCCCACCCGAGGCCCGGGGAGGACAGTTTGCTTATCGCTTGATTTGACGGCAGCACAAGTACTGGACCGCTGTCTGCGCACGACAGAAACTAGAGGGGCAGGGTGGTGGTGGTGGGGGGGGGAACTGCACCCTTGGAACTTAAGAAAATTGAAAGTGGATCCCTTTTGCATTGGATAAGAAAGAAGTTTGATAGATTGCTCTTTCGCCATGTAAAGGGGGGGGGGGTTAGAAACCTTTTTACTTCATAGAGAGCAGCATTTTTTTTCTTCGGGAAACCAGTTATTAAAATGTTGTTTTCCGCTTAACCATAATTTTAGAGTCTTAAAAGAAAACTGATCTTTAAGCTGGAGCTTCACTTCTATTTTAATTTCTGTCTTATTTTCCTTAATTCTGAGATAGACTAAACTGTATGAAAATACCAGTTTTGTAGGTCAAAATTGGCAGACTACGAGGAATTTTATATCGTCTTTGCTTAGAACCCTGGCGAAGCCTTTCCTTAGAAAATTATTCTTTGTTAGAAACCTCAGTCGATACAACATCGTTAGTAAATCTTCAATAATACTGAGAAAAATAAAGCAAGACATTAAGAATCATTATGCAGAAAAGTCCAACTCCTTTATTAGTAATGCTGTTTTATGCCAGCATTTTCAAAAATTTCAAACATTTTAATGTAAAATGCTTCTTTTCTGTCCTCTCCTTTATGTACTTTGGCTGTCCCCATTGTTAACAAAATCTTGATTTCTAGTGAACTGGCAATCTGTGGAAGTTCTTGTGTGCGTTGCATAGGTGTTTGTATAGTGGTTTGAGTATATTTATTTAGCTGTGTGCAGCAGTAATATTTAGGAATTATACGAAAGAAGAGGATAAGGTCATGAAAGAAGTTTAGCTATGTGGAATGAAAATAAATAATTATACACAAGGGCTGGATTATTTTCATGTGAGAAGGTACAGTATTTAATGATTTCTTAGGCAGCAAGAAAAGCAAATAATTGAGTTGTGGAATTCCTTGTTAGGATCTTGAATAAAAATTGCAAAATAGTAATAGGTTTCAACCTAATATTGAGGGTCAGTAAGAGAATTTTATGTTTGATTAACTGAATTTTTATTTGCTGTTTTTCCTTTGATATTAATGAACCTGCCATCTATTAGGCAAAAATTCCTGGGTGGTCAAATACTAGTGAAACACCTCTGTTCAAACCTTGGAGTCATCTGTGAGTATACACAGTATTGGCTTTGGAGTCAGATTAAGGTCAAATCCAACTCTGCTTGTTATACAACTTTGAATAACTTATCTGTCTTTTCTAAGTCCTTAGTTTTCACAGTTGTAAAATGGGTAAGATGCTTATCTTGGAAAGTTACTAGGAGTTGAGAACCTCTTTAAAATACTTAGGATATTACCTAACACTCAGAATATACTTGAGAGAAAACTGTTTTCTTACCATCTCTTTTCCCATTCATCTGAGATGTTGGGGCAGCCACCTAGATTTTCTTACAAATATTTAAACTTTAGAAATCGTAATAAAAATAAGATTAAGATGTAATGCTATTGGTGCCAGCAGGCTGGATCAGAGGACCCAGAATGGGGTCCCATAGGACTAGCTAAGAAGGTCCTTAGCTTCTTGCAGGATGGAAATATCATCTGAGCCCATAGGAGGTGAAAGAGTTTATTGAAGATAGAGAGCAGATATGGATGAATGCTCAGGAAACTCAGAAAAGGAGCATGAGTCTTGTCTTAGTTTGGGGTCTGGGGATTTTTATTGAGGATAACGGTGTGGTGTATGTGTCCTCTCAGGCAACCAGGAACCAGTTAGAACAAAGACGAGGACCCAAGTGTTATTGCTTGGAGCCCGGGTGGAGGAGCTGAGGGGGGTCTTGGCGTCAAGATGTCTAGTGCTGGTGGTCTGGAATACACATATGGTAGATTCCTCCAGTCATTCTCATCTGGTTCTTTCTTGGATGTTATCTGTTCTAGAGAAATCTTGAACTCCTTGACCCTTACAAGGAGGACATACACTATTTGCATTACAAGGCATGTGTAAAGTGGGGTGTGGGTCAAGTCCTAGCAAGAATAGAAGCAGGAAAAAAAGCAAAAGACAGATTTTAATAGAGTTCTTCAGTTTCCCGATCTCATTATGTCATTTCACCAAAGTAAATGTATATAGAAACATGAATTTAAGAATTCTTTCTCTAATGCCATTTCCCAGAATGACCACTATTAACAATTCCTAGATTTTTTCCTCTACGTAAACAATTCTTAAAATAACATGCAGTATCTTTTAGAAGAAGGATATATGCTGTAAATACTCATTTGCAGTCTTTTTCATCATGGTCTCTTAGTGAACATGGTTTAACTATATCCATTATGTAGGTAATAATTTCTATCTGGATTACTACAGTTGTCTTATTAGCAGCCCAAATTCATTTTTTTTTTTTTTTAAGTCTGTGCTTAATTTCAACACTAAGGCCATTTTCTTTGGACTTTCTTTGTCCCCTTCTAGCTCTTCAAAACTAGTATCTTTCTGTTTTCTACGTAATCTAAATTTGCACTTTTAAGTCCTTTTCCTGTTTCATTTTTAGCCTTGGTCTGTCCATTTATTTTTATCAGTCTGACTTTAGATACTTACATGATCAGGACAGTGCCATAAGCTTCATTTGACTTGATTACAAGGAAACTCTTGTTTAGAAAATTGAAGAAGAAATGGCAAAAGGAAGGCTTTCCCCCCATTCTTCGCTCTTTCTGGAGACTTGCTTTCTGACATTTCTAAGAAGGATGGGTATACGCTTTTGTCTTGGGTCCTACTCAGTCTTGACTCTGCTATTATGGTTGAGGCAGCAGCAATAGGGATTTAATCTCTGTGCCCTCATTACAAGATCATTGTTCTCACTGTGGATAACATCAACTATTACCCCAGGAGCACTTTGTACCCCTTACTAACTAAAATTAAGTTCTTTGACTCCATAAGACTTTCTTGGCTAGAGTAATATCACTTAACCAGAGAGGTTTTTTCTGTGTGTGAAGTATAGATGTATACTAAAGTTGCGGAGACCACAAAACTAGCTAACACCATAGCTTTTTTTTTTTTTTAAACACCAGTACATTCTAAAGTGTACATACACTTAATTCATCTCACTTATGTCAGCCCTCCCAGATCCACATTCGCTCACTGTAGAATAGGGGAGGTAAACTAGTTTACTATGAATGTTAATTTGGCTGGGTTAGGGATCAGTGAACTTTTTCTGTAAAAGAACAAGGTAGGTAAATATTTTCAGCTTTGTGAGTGAGCCACATGGTCTTAGTTGAAACTACTCAACTCTGCCATGGTACTTGAAAGTAGCCTTAGATAATACAAATGGTTGTGACTGTGCCCCAGTACAAGTTTATCTACAAAAAGACTAGCATTGACTGGGCAATAGTTTGCTGATCCCTGCTCTAAAGGATAGATTTCTAATGTTAATTTATTAGATACATCTCATTTCCTTAATGATTATTTAACCTTACAAATAAGGTGATTTAAAAAAGAAGCCCTAACTTTGCATTTCATTTATGCACTATTTCCCAAGCCTCTATAATTTTATAGTCTTTATTAAGTGATGAAGAGAAGACAATCTTCATTTATAAGATGGAAACCCTAGAAGCCCAAACTGATTCTTTAATGTGTTTGTGGCCACCTACTGGTTCCTTAAGGTTGTTGCAGCTCTCCAGATTGCTATGGAATTTCAAGTACTGCCGCAGTGGGTCTTTACCCTGGCTGTACATTGAATCACCAGAGGAACTTCAAAGAAAAAACAGAAAAACAGCAGCAACAAAAACTCGGGCTCCACCTCCAGAGAGTCTAATTGTTTTTTGGTGGGTGAGTCTTAACTTAGGTACTTTTATAAGGCCCTTCCCCTATCAGAGGTGATTCTAATATGCAGCCAGCTTTAAGAACTGTTCTGCTAGTTCAGCTGGCTGCCTCACACTATTAAAAAGCAAAATTGAATTTAATGGTAGCAGATGGTATTTGTTTGTATTTGAGTTGTAGGGTAAAGCTATTCATCCTGGCTTCACGTTGTTCCCTGCATAAACTCTCCAATACTAACCAGCCTGCCAGAGCTTATTTCTATAGACATATAGGTCACATGGATAATTCTTAAAATTAATTATTAATTACATTAAAGAAGAATTTACTTCAAGACTGACAAAGTCATAAAAAGATGAAACAGAATTGTTGAAATTCAGCTATGTGTAAAGAACGAAAACCAGCAAATGACTACATTTATATAATATACCAGTTTTGAGTTCTACTACTGGAGAAGGTTTTTATGTGGTAATTACATGATGTAATTACATAAAGTAATTAAACAGGTCTGTTCTTCTGCATGCAATAGTGCATTTGACTGATTTGGATAGACAAGTTAAGTCATCTGCTACAGCTTCTCTTTTAGGGTACTTTTCATAGACTTGCTCTCCTGACTTTTAGTTTTCTTTTGAAAAGATTATCTTTTGAGTATCTGGAACTTCCGTTATTATATTCCATTTACATTTTTGATACAGATTTTGATCCAATTAAAAGGTAAATTATAACATTTATTTTTTACTGCAGAAGCCAAGACTTCTACTTTTAGAAATAGACATACTGGACCATTATTATGTTGATAGTATAGTTAAAGAGTATCCAATGATTTATAATTTTTTTAAAAACCACTGCTCAGCAGGGAGCCTGCTTCCTCCTCTCTCTCTCTCTGCCTGCCTCTCTGCCTACTTGTGATCTCTCTCTGTCAAATGGATGAATAAAAAAAAAAAAAAAAACCACTGTGAATTAAATCAAAATAATATGTTGGAGTTTATAGAACTCTATAGAGTTTATAGAATTTTAATGTTACATGTATAAATTGTGTATAGAACCAGGCCATTACATGATAATTGTATGGAATAAAAGACTTTCAGAACTAAAGTGATATAGTAGTTTCATGATGACTCTTAAAACTAAAGTAAACAGGGCGCCTGGGTGGCTGAGTCAATTAAGTCCTCTGCCTTCAGCTCTGGTCATAATCCCAGAGTACTGGGATCAAGTCCCACATTGGTGCTCCCTGCTCAGTAGGGAGCCTGCTTCTCCCTCTCCTCCCTGCTCCTGTTTTCTCTGTCACTATCTGTCTCTCTCTCTCAAATAAATAAAATCTTTAAAAAAAAAAAACTAAAGTAAACGTATCCAAAAATCTATTCTAAATCTCTGTTCCATCCAATAGCTAAAAGCTTCTGACATTTTCTGGACACAGTGCTTTCACTCTTGCTTCTGAGATTTTATTTACATTGCTTACCATAGCCACTAAAACTTAGTCCCTTTTCCAGCATCTTCTCCTTTAGAAAATCTTACCTTGGTTAATTCAGTGTCATCAACCATATCTTGCCATTCCACAATACAACATACATAATATGTGCATATGCTATAATGTTTACATTAATTACTGTATTATTGTATTAGTTTCCTGAGGTTATTCTTTAACAAATGACCCAAACTGGGTGGCTTTAGACAGTAGAAATTTATTCTCTCATTGTTCTGGGGTCCGGAAGTATGAAATCAAGGTACTCACCTACAGGCCCATATTCCTGCTAAGGGCTGTGGGAAGAATTTTTCTCTTGCCCTTTCCAGCTTCCTTTTGTTGCCTGGTGGTCCTTTGCTTGTAGACTCATTACTCCCATCTCTGCTTTAGTCTTTGCATGTAATCTCTCTGTGAATGTCTCTTTCTTCATGTGGGTTTCCTATAAGGACACCAGTTTGGGTTCATACTATTACAGTTTGACTTCATCTTAACTAATTACATTCGTAAAACTCTATATCCAAATAAGGTCACATTCTGCAGTTCTAGGAGGACAGGAGTATTTGGGAGACATTATTCAAACTTGTGAAATTATGCTAAGAATATGTAATGTTTCTCACCCCCATTTCTGTTCTGTTTCTCTACTAGATTGTAAAAACTTCCTAATAAAATAAAGGTTTTGCAAAGAGCATTATCAATAGCTATATAATTTGTGCTATTATACATTAAAAGTTTGTCACTTTCCCAAAATGTTACAACATTAAAATGATGTCTAGTATATTTTCCACCTATTGGGGTAAAAAGAAATATTATAATTCTGAATTTTTGCTATCTTTCAAGAATACTTTTCTCTCTCTCTTTTTTAAAGGATTGCAGCATTCAAGAAAAAATAGATTTAGAAATTCGAATGCGAGAAGGAATATGGAAACTCCTTTCTCTGAGCACTCAGAAAGACCAGATCTTGCATGCAGTTAAGAATCTCATGGTATGCAATGCTCGAATAATGGCATACACATCGGAGCTACAGAAATTAGAAGAACAGATTGCAAATCAGACTGGAAGATGGTTAGTAGCATAGTTTTCCTATGGCTTTTAATATACTCAAGTATTTGAATAAGAACACAATATAATTTAATTTTAATGTCGTGTCAAATCATCAAAGCTTTTAAAAAATAAATACACCAAAGTATTTTGGTGTATTTTGGTGTATTTTGTCAAAATACTTTGTACCAAAGTACAAAGTCTAATTGTTTTTTGGTGGGTGAGTCTTTAGTACTTTGTACTAAAGTATTTTGATGTATTTTGGTGTATTTTGTCAGTGGAACTCCGAATAAAATTAATATTATAGTAGCAGTTTTCACTTGGCAGTTTTACTGTGTCCCAGATTATGAAGTGAAATGGTTAAGAAGCAAGAGCTGAGAGAATATTTTAAAAAGGACGAAGACTGGAGCCTTTGGGAGGCTTAGTTGGTTAAGCCTCTGACTCTTGATTTCAGTTCCGATCAGGATCTCAAGGTTGTGAGAATGAGCATTGCCTTAGGCTCCCCGCTCAGTGGGAGTCTGCTTGAGATTCTCTCCTTCTCTTTCTGCCTCCCCCATCTTTATCTCTCTCTCAAATGATAAATAACTAAATCTTTTTTTTAGAAAAAGGACCAAGACTGATAGCTGAGTATATAGAAATGTGAATTTTTTTAAAAAGTTGCTTAAAAATGCTAATAAAGAGGTGTTAGCTGAGAGTAATGGAAGCTTAGGTGTAAAAATTGAAATGCACACTCCTTTCATATGGTGAATATAAGTCCTCAAGAGGCAAACAATTTACCCAAGGACATGTCACTGGCCAGTGACAGAAACTAAGGAGAGGTTGCTTAGGATTTGCTAAGTATCTTCTGGTCCTTGTTCTCTTGGTTACTCTGTTTCCATTTTGGATCAGGTCTAGGATTTGTGTATGAAATTTACATTCTATCCCATTTACAATGCCAACTCTTCTTGAATCTAAGAATGGACTTAAATTTGATTTCTTTTCTAATGTAAATGGTCTTACATCACCCATTGCTGATCAGTCTTAAAGCTCTAGCACTAGTGAAGAATTTCTTTTTATACCGTAATGGCCATTGTGCTGTTCACAGGGTACCGCCATTAAATGCTTGAAAAATAAGATAAAAAACACAGGTTACAGAAAGAGATTTTTGTAAAAATGAAATGTTGATGAGATGATGATACAATAAACACTTGTGGACAAAGTCACTAATATTTGCTGTACTGCTTTTGGACCACCTCAGTTCCTTTATTACAGTTGGCAAGATAATATTTACATTTTGAAAATTAAGGTTATATTAAAAACCCAATCTGATACTTTTTATATAATTATTATTTCAACAAATGTGAAATAATTTTCATTATTTTTTATCCCTGACATTATAAGATGAAATTATTCTTACGTCGTAATTTAAGAAAACATTTTTTCAGATGGACATACCTTGGTTTAAGTCAGTGCCTTTCAAACTGGATCACATAAATCACTGAGAGTACATAAATATGTCTCAGGATATATACAAAGCCATAGGATAAATATGGCATATCTTCTTTATATCCATGAGTTTTTAAGATAAAACATGAGAAATTAGGAACTGTGGTATAATTTGCATTATTCTGTTCACAGAGCTGTATGTTCTCCGCCCATCCTTTTTTAGGACTTTTTGTCAGGAGAGGGCTGTTTCAGTGGAAGGGTTTAAGAAGCACTGGTTTAAGTACAGGGTGGGACTAAACACTTGCTATTATATCATCTCTCACATTGCAGGAAATACTCTTCTGGAAATCAGTGTCCACATTTATGTTCTGTACATATTTTTAGTGAATTGTGAATTGACCGTTTTCTTAATTTGGTAGTATGACTTTTCTAAAGTTACTGATTTATAAAAATGTTAAATAAACTTAATCCTTATTGAAATGATAGAAGAAAGATAGGAAGAAATATTTGACTCAACTGGAAATGTGTATGATTTTCAGTTTCTTTAGGGATTATCTTCATTAGATGAAAATAGCTTTGCTGCTATACATGCATATTTATATTTGATCATAATTCCTATAAAAATTGTCTCCCTTAATTATAAAATTATTTCTTTAAAGAAATCTGAATGTTCTCTATGAATTCTTTTGTTTACAATTCCACTTTGTTTTGTGCTGATGTAACCTGATGTCACTATCAAATATAACTGGAAATTTCATAAAAATGATCTAGATAGTAAGGAGAGTCTTACGATGGTTTTTCAGTTTCTGGAATTAACTTATGGAAATTATGCCATTTGATTAGTTGGTCAAATATTTACTGACTAGTACTTGTACAACATTATTAAGTACTGTGTTGGTGTATACAAATTCAAAGAACAGAATTTGTCAAAATATGAGAACATTTGTATGTTCAGCAGTCAAATATTTAACCTTTAGAGACTCAGAGTTCTTTTCCTTAGCTTGGTTTTGATAGTCTTTAAGGTAGAAAAATGCTTCATTTTTTACATGGCTACCAGAGTTAAAATGGCGTTTTAATGAGTCTACCGCCTACCTGTAGTCTAGTTTAGTCTACCTTCTCTAAAATTTTATTATAAAATATCAAAAAATTAATGCAGCTAGGCTTTGTCAAAGAAGAATTAAGTCAGTATGAAATGGCAAACTTGAGGAAGATCTGATGAAAGAATAAAGTCTGAATCTTCTAGATTTTGGAGGATGGATAGAGTTTGCTTGGGTGAGTGAGAGGAAAGCAGCATTCCAAGAAAGAAAAATAGCAAAATAAAAGCTCAGGGTGAAAGAGGATAATGAATTATTTAAGAGTAGTGACAAGATGTGTTTGGTTGAGGCTCAAGACGAAGCCGAAGTTGAAAAGCAAGGGAGAAGCAAGATTCAGGAACTTGTAGAAGGCAAGCTGGCAAGTTAACAGTTGTTAACTGACAGATTTCCAGGTGCCACATATTTTGTTAAGGTGTGCACAAATATCATGTTATACACTGGGAGAGCTATAAACCTCTATTAAAGAGTAGTCAAATGGGACTTTGCAATATTAGATAACTGTTTCAAAGGACACACAGTGAGTACGTGGCTAGGATATGAACCCAGATGAGCCAAAAATCTGAGGACTCCTCACCCCTGTAGGAAGTTAATGGGTGTTAACTGACAGCCTTCTAGGTGCCAGATAATTGTGCTAAGGTGTCCCGCAAACTGAGAGGTACAAACCTCTTCTTTTTTTTTTTTTTTTAAGATTTTATTTATTTGTCAGAGAGAGAGAGAGGGAGAGCGAGCAAGCACAGGCAGACAGAATGGCAGGCAGAGGCAGAGGGAGAAGCAGGCTTCCCACCGAGCAAGGAGCCTGATGTGGGACTCGATCCCAGGACACTGGAATCGTGACCTGAGCCGAAGGCAGCTGACTAACCAAAAAGTCACCCAGGTGTCCCTACAAACCTCTTTTTAAACTTCCCAGCATTCTTTTTGTCACATTCATGCCTGTTCTTAAGTTCTGACTTTAATTGGCCTCTATGCTTGCCATGTTTGTGGAGTATTATTCCTTACTTTGTTCAGGTTTTTTAGTCAACTTTTTAATATGAAATTTCATATGTAAAAAAGTAGTAAGAACAGTATGATAAAAATTGTAAAGTAGTATATTCTCTACCTAGATGGACCAGTTGGTAGTTCACTATATAGGTTCATCTATTCTCTCTTCTGTTTTTGTATTATATGTACAAATATAGACGTGCACACATATATATTTTTCTTTTTTTGTATTGATCCATTTAAAAATAATTTGCAGTCAACATGGCATGTACATCTCAATGGTTCTAAAAGCAAATAATCTGCTACATAGCCAAAATGTAATGATCATATGTAAAAAATTAACAATAATTCCATAGTAGTCATCTAATACTCAGTCTAAATTCACTTTCAGCTAGTTGTAAAAAGAAAATCCTTTGCAGTGGTTTTTCCCAGACCAGAATTCAATTAAGGGTGATGTAGTACTAGAGTCCTGGTTCCCTTTAATAGTGAATGGTATTTTGAAATCAAGATCTGGGCACTGGGTGTTCCCATTGTTACATGAGATCATTGCTATTAGACCTTATTAGTAGACATAGCTGTGGGAGAGATTTTTTTAAAAAGTTAGGTGTTTACATTGATATTTGTAGGTTTTTGTTTTCTTAAATTATTTTGTATTTATCTTTTTTCTCATTCTGAAAAACTTAATTCCTAATAACAGTAATCTACTTCCTTATTTGTTTAATAATATGATTATATAAAGTAGTTTCATAATTTTAATATTAATATGATTACTGACAGAAAACCCAGCTAGGCAAGTTCAGCATTTCTTTGCTGTTCTTTCCCAACATATGGAAATTATGAGATTTTCCAACATACAAGAATGTTGAAAGAATTGTACAGTGAAAATTCATATATCCACCACCTAGATTCTACAATTAATATTTTAACTACATTTGTTTTATTCTAAATTCATTCTTCTCTTCATCCATCAATTCATCTTATTATTTGTGATGCACTTCAAAGAATGTTCTTTGTGTGTGTCTATGTACATGCCAGCATGTATACATTCCTGTGGATAAAAACGGGAGACCATGATTAAAAATTACTTATTTTTTTTCCTTTCTGAACAGTTACTAGTATCATAAACAGAGTCATCTATTGTTTCATTTTGAATTTGCCTTTTTCTTTGTACTTCTTGGATACATCCTGTTTCTTTTTCTCCAGCTCTGTGACTAGTGATTTGCTCCTTTTTATTGATCAGTAGTATTCCCCTGTATGAATGTATCATGGTGCCACTCCCGTGTAGTGTTGAGTTTTCTCTAATTTCTTTTCTCCTTTGGTTGCCGGCTAGTCTTTTTAGGTAGTTGTTTTTTAAGTAGTTTTCCCAGATTTTATATTGTTTTCTGTGGGAAACAGAAGAGGGAGAGGTAGGGTTTTTCTAATATGAGATACTTGGACGTTACCAAAAGAGGAATTCATTTTATATCTTGATCAAACCGATTTTTATTTTTTATATTTTAAGGAATATTTTGTAATCTCTTAATATAGTCAATTTTCATAACTTTCATGGGCTTTTAAAGTTATATTTCTTTTTACCATAATATAAAATTTAATACATATTTTCAAAGATCTATGTTATTAATTGTTTTTAAAGTATTCTATAGGGGTTCCTGGGTGGCTCAGTTGGTTAAGCATCTGCCTTGGGTTCAAGTCATGATCCCAGTGTCCTGGGAGATGATCTAGACCCACATGGGGCTCCCTGCTCTCAGGAAGTCCGCTTCTGTCTCTCCCTCTACCTCTCCCCAAGCTGTGCGCTCTCTATCCCTCACTCTCTCTCTCTTTCAAATAAATAAATAAGATCTTAAAAAAACATAGTCTTCTATGGCCTTGCTTATTAAAGACCACTTTAACTGTCTTGGACTGTAGGTTGAGATATTTGTTATTAAGATTTTTCTGTCTTGGGACACCTGGGTGGCTCAGTGGGTTAAAACCTCTGTCTTCGGCTCAGGTCATGATCTCAGGGTCCTGGGATGGAGCTCTGCATCAGGCTCTCTGCTCAGCGGGGAGCCTGCTTCCCTTCCTCTCTCTGCCTGCCTGTCTGCCTACTTGTGATCTCTGTCTGTCAAATAAATAAATAAAAATCTTAAGAAAAAAAAAGATTTTCTGTCTTACCTCTTGTATATCTGATACTTTCTGTTTTATGAAACATTTGATATCTTTGCACTTAATTTCATACTTGTTGTCAGTTGTGGTCTTTAGTATTAAAAATGTCCTTTTATTGCTGTTGTTTCATAGTGGCTTTTTTAGACTTGGATTCTGGAGTTGCCTGTTAACAAGATCATAACCCCAGGCATTCTTAGTGTTTGCATTTGTTTTGTTTATCTTTGTGCATCTCTTTTATTTTAACCTTTATGAATCACTTTGTAGGAGGTGTGTTTCCTATGTTCAGCCCAGAGTCAGATTTTACATTATGAGCTTATCTGAAAATCCTTTGGGGGGGTGGTGCTAAGCCTATTTCCATTCATATTACTGATGTAATTGATTTTTAGCTTTGTCATATTCTTTTATGTTATGTTAACTTATGTATTTATAATTGTGCTTTGTCTTTTAGTGTTTGGTCTATCTTCTCTGCTCTTTTTAATTTTTTTTTTTTAATTTAAGGTGAGTTTTATTGGTTATGGTCGTTATTGGAACTTTATATTAAAACAAAACAAAACAAAACAAAAACAAAAAACCTGGGATGCCTGGGTGGCTCAGTTGGTTAAGCAGCTGCCTTCAGCTCAGGTCATGATCCCAACATCCTGGCATCGAGTCCCACATCGGGCTCCTTGCTCGGTGGGGAGCCTGCTTCTCCCTCTGCCTCTGCTGCCACTCTGCCTGCCTGTGCTCTCTCTCTCTCTCTCTGGCAAATAAATAAATAAAACCTTTTTTAAAAAAAAAAAAAAAACAAAGCCTACGTACTGGTAACTTCATAATGACTTTAGCTCTTTTTTCCCCTGACTTAGGCTTTTACTATTTTGTTTTTCTACTTTAAATGAAATCATTTCCTTTCATTTATCATCTGTGGGGAGATCAGTGAACTTATTTTTCCATTTTTTCCTTCTCTATCTTTCTATTTTGTTTTGGTTTAGTATTATTATTATTTTCTAAGCTTTGTTCGTCTTTGGTTGAGTAGTTAATATTTACATGCTAATCTTGTAATTGTGTCTTACCTTTGTTTTAGTCTTTGATCTACTATTAAATATGTATAATGTTCACTAACTTTCCTTTTGTTGTAGTTTCTAAAATCATCTGTTTGGAGAAAGGTTATGATCTAGTAGATTTCTCAATGTGAGTATAGCTTTCTTCACATTCTTTTATGTTTAAAATGCTTTCCTTTAGTGTTTGAACTTCAAAAGCACAGGTTGGCTGTATGCAAAATCCTTGGCCAATGTTTTCTTCCCTGGAGTTTCTTAAAAACCTCGCTCCCCTGTTGTCTTATCAAAAATTCTAATGTCTAATTTTCTTTCCTTTGTAAATGACTTAGTCCTTTTTGTCTAGAGGCTGAAAGTCTGATAATTTTATTGGGGTAGGTTTAAAGGATGAGTATTTTGGCTCACTTAGGACTCCTTCAATATGTAGATTCAGTCCATTTATTTTCAGACAGTTTTCCTGGAGTTAAAGCCTCTAGAATAAGGCATTAAGTGTCTCATTAACTTTGTTTTTATTATCTAAGGATGCCAATTACACATAAGTTGGCTCTTCTTTGCCTGTCTTCTATGTCTGTCACTTTCTCTTTGATGTTTTTAAAGTCTTTATATCATTTTTTTGTCTTTTGACTCTTTCATTCTCACCCACTGTTTCTCTTAACATATTTTTAATTTTATGTCTTCATCCTTGGCACTTTGTATTTTACTCATCATTTCAGAAATGATTTTGTTTTATTTTTTACAGTTTCTAACATATTTTTAATTTTATGTCTTCATCCTTGGCACTTTGTATTTTACTCATCATTTCAGAAATGATTTTGCTTTATTTTTTACAGTTTCTTTTTTCTTACCTCTCTCTCTCTCTTTTTTTTTTTTTCATATTTACCTATTGTTTGTCCCTTACTAGTCTGAGATCTAAAGATTTCAGATTCCTCACTTCTTTCTTATTTGTAATAGCTTATTTAACTGCTCTTAATTCATTTTGGAATATCGTGTTTTTGTTACTTTATTTTTTTGGAGAGTGGTTGATAGGCATATTTTTATCAGCTGTAGCATTTTGACTCCTCCTACTTTTGTTTTATAGTAGCTTTCTATGGAAGTTTAGGTCCTTTTTCTTTGATCCCTAGTTAAGTATGCAGGATATAGAGTTTTCCTGGACCAACTGATAATGGGTGGGTAGAGGAGCTTACTTATTTTTTGTTTGTTTGTTTGTCTAACAGTATTTTCAATTATTGGCACTTCAAAGAGCAGTTTCTTTAATAAATGATGCCTTTGAGATGTTGGTTAGTTGGTTTCCTGATTTTTAAAAAAATATTATTTTGTTTTTTATGGCTTTTAACTTCAGTTGCTTTCTTCTTCTTCTGCGGCTACTGCTGCTGCTGCTGCTTTTTTCTTCATGGGCATACCTTGAAAGGATACCTCTTTCATTGTGTGTCTGTCTTTCCATAAGTCTAATAACTTCTGAACAAGAATTCTTTAGCAGTCCCTTACAACTATCTATAGGAACCAGGGATAAGGTATCATTCAGGTCTTGTATCCATTGTCTTTTCTTCTAGGAGAGATCACAAGTTGGTTTTGTGTTTTGCAGTGGATACTCCAGGAGTTGACTTTGATGGTTTCAGTTGTCAATTTCTCCACTTATATGTAAATAGAACATTGTTGTAGTCTCTGTTTTCTAGTTATGGGCTATAGGTGATTTTATTTGCTTTCCTGTTGATCTAAAAGCTTTTGTAAGATACCTGAAGAAATTCAGATTTAGCCACCATTATCTTACAGGAGCTGGGAAGTCATACTCTGATTACTTTAACAAATGTTTTAATGCCTCTTCCACCTAAGCTTCAAGTGAAATATTGAGACCAAGAAAATAAATACAAACTAATCCTTGTTTGTGTGACATTTCTAAGAATGACATAGAATATATTTAAAATATTACTTCATTCAGTACCTATGAGGTAAGTAGATATTTCTACTATTTTACAGATGATGATGCTGAGGCTAAGAGATTAGCAGCAACTATTTAGCATAACTAGTTTTTGATGGTAGGAATCAGACCTAAGATTTAGACTGAATCTACTGAATACTCCTTCCTTCTTTCAGTGACCACATATATTTCACTTCATTCAGTATTCACTAAATTTTTGTTGAGTATCTTACAATATACTGAGCTGTATACCAGGTACTAGTGATTCAGCAGTGAACAACATAGATGAAAAAATCCCTATGCTTATAGAGTGTACATTCAAGTAATAATATTCTCTCCTTTCCCAACCTGCCAATGTATTTCTTGTCTTAACTTCTGAAATACTTTATTTGGTTTTATAAAAATGCTATTAGTCAAAGTAATTTGTAGCACCTAATTATGTATATCATTCAACATAATTGTGCTTTTAATAATGCCACACTAAACAGTTTCTTATAATCCAGTTGCCTAATATATTGCTTAAATACTAATAAACTGAAAAAAGAGGAAGTATAGATAGCAAATGAGAATTGTGTACTCCTGGCATTAGAACATGGTATATCAAAGATAGAGCTGATTTTATTTTTTAAACTTTATATTAATTTATGTCTGTTGAGTCTGTTATGTCAGAGTTTAAAATAGAAACCTCATCTTCCCAATTTAAGATACTTATGAAGTTATTAATTTTATACCACATAACTTAAGATGTTTAAAATTCCACATTAAGCTCTTCTGAATGTCTGAGTTTTCACCCATTTGTATAAGAGTTTAAGGATTTTATAACCTGCTTCCAAATAATAGAATCCCAGTTAGAATTCTCTTAATACTTCATTAAGAAAATATAAAATACTTTCATAATTGTTCAATTTCTCATTAAACCTTGTTAATTTTGGCAAATAAATTCTATTTTAAATTCCGGCATTGAAAAATATAAAATAGGATAATCTATACTTAGCAATTTTAAATACAGATTTTTGAGCAACAAAATGGTTGATTGGCACCCTCTGTTGGTCATTTTGTTTACCTACAGGCAGAAATTAAGTAATAAGATAAAATTAAAAGTCTTTAATATTTTTGTCTCTTTCTCTTAAATTAGCAGTTACAAGTCTCATCATAATAATGCTCTAAACTGGATTTATAAGAAGAAGGTACACTACTATTTTGCTGTGCCTCTGTTTGGATAATTTTGTGGTTATTTGCTTTTCCTCAGGCTGGCTCTCTAATTGTAGCATTTAGAATTGGCATTAACATTGCAGATTTTCCAACAAGTATTTATTTAACTGTAGCAAACTATTAGCTACAGTAGCACATTATTAAACAGAGAATGTTTAACAATTTTATTGTCAATTTGGATTAATTAGAAAAACATCACATTTTAGTACCCTAAATAACAGTTTGAAGAGTTATTTGAATTGAAGATAATTCAGGCTTCAGCAAAATGAGGCTGAATTAGTTCAATGTGTCTCTCATTTTTTTTAAAAAGACTTAATTATTCTGTAAGATTATATGATAAAATGGGTTTATATTATAGTTTGATAATATTTATCTATAATAGCTTTGTTGGCTGGCCCTGGAAATGCCTATGCAAGTAAATTATAATTATAGGGAAGAAAGCTGTACTCTGCCATGTGGTTGAATCCTTAAGGGGGAATTTTTTTTTTTTTTCAGTAAATTTTCAACAAGTGTGCTTTGGTGGTTCTTATATTTCAGAATTTCACTTACCTGCCAAAGCCTCACAGTTAATCCAATTTAGTAATATCTAATGGATCTCAACTTTAGCATAATCTATCACTTTTTCCATAAAACTCAAGTTACTCACCATATTAGAGCTTTCTTATATTTCTTCACTGAAATAAGCATTTTAAGAATTTATATTATTCATTGCTCATATAGAAGTGTTTTTAGAAATATTACTTACAAATGCCAGCCAACTGTATATATATATTGTATTTCTTATACCAATTTGAGGAAATTGAGATTTGTGTTTGATTTCTAGTGTGCCTTATAGCAGGCTATTCAACTGAACTTTTCCTCTGTGATCAACTAAGTAATAAGCAAGCTAATGTTCTCCAACTTGACAAACTAAACTTGAGTATAAAATATTGAACTAGGCTCTTAAAATTTATGATTCAATGAAACATTATTTTTAAATAATCAATGAATACTTTTATTTTTCACTTAGTGAATTTCCTATATTAACTTAAATACTAATGTGACCACAAAGTAATTATATAGGATCCTGAGAAATTTATGGCTTTAAGTCTAATACATTACTTTAGTTATACCTCATATGTAGTTCTATAAATACTATACACATGTCTTATGTAAGTTTATCAACTTAAGTACATCAGTATATTATTTTAGCTCATATGGAATATATTTCGCCTAAAATGCTTACATGCCTAATCCAGTAAGAGAGTAAGAGAAGTAGACTGATATATTGTCTTTAAGTTTTGATGTAAGAAAAAAGAATATCTGTGTAGTCTTTTTAACTTGCCTACTGAAACGCAATGAGATGGTGTCATACTCTTCTGAAAATTAGTCGCATTTCAGAATCCCACCCAACCTTTCTCCAAAAGCTCTCTTAGAATCAAACAGTATTCAGATGAAAAGTTTTTATCTTAGCACATTATTTGAAGTACCTAATTAAATTGGCCAGTAGTTAATTAACTAGCCAAATTAAGTGGAGACCCCCCCAAAATGCAAAGCAGAATACTCTGAGAAATATTGCTCCAGAAATGTAATGCTAATTTCTACATGTGGGATATTAGGAAATAAGGTATTAGAAAAATATTCAAGGGTCAGAGTGATTTGATTTACCAGGAGATAAGTATTTTGAATTTTTTAAAATGGTAATAGTATATTCTAAAGTCAGATCTTGTTGGAGTCTCTTATATACCAAGAATTTTACTTGAGAGTTTTTCCTATTGTCATGACAGTGTTTTACTCCATATTTTTTTTCTTTCTGTGAGCCACTCCCATCCTTTAGTTCCTGAGTTAATTTATTGTTTTAATATTTGCTTTTTGAATTTCAAAGAATGATATATATTACTGCATATAAATATACAGCACAGAATAATTTTTTTGGTTTTTATAAAGGTTTTTTATTTAGGTTTTTATAAAGATAAAATACTCCTGAGCAGCAAGTTTATGGTTGGGAAGCTCTCTAGCTTTTTCAGGCAACTATAATCTGGTAAGATAGAAATGTGATTTATGAAATGGTGAGCCTAGGTATTATACATCCTGGGACCTGAACAAATACTGCACATCTTACTTATAAATTAGGTGTTCACGGAAGGCTTTCATTGTAGGGTAAGCCAGTATATAATCATCATGGAATGTAAAGATTATATGAAAAATGAAAGAGAGTGCTTCTACATATTTCTCTTAAAGGCAGCTAGCTGTTGCCTAAACATCGTGAAATTTGAGTGAAGTAGTTATATTAACTGGAAATTATTATGCATGGATATGTGTGTGTTTTTAATATTTAAGAATTTGTGAAAGAGTGTTAAGACATTGCTTACTAGAAAAGATCGTTGTTTCATTAGGTTTTTTTTCTTTTGACAGTGATATGAATTTTGAAAGTAAAGAACGAACCGCTTGTAAAGGAAAGATTGCCATTTCAGGTATGCTGTAGATGGATTGTTTTTACATTGCTGGATAAATTCTATTACATACCTTCTTAGCATTGGTGGGGTTTTGATGCCCTGAGTCCATTTCTTTCCTTCATTTTATTTCGCATAACTTCTATCTATATTTGTTCTAAAACACTGTTTTCATCATTATGCTGTAAATTTATGTAAGATTTTACAGTTTGAGAAAGCTATTTGATGTGTATTTTATATATTCAGTGCAGTTTTGTGAAATAGGTAGGATAGTTCTCTTTTCTAGACGCAGAGGTTAAACGACTTCCTGT
Organism: Mustela erminea; assembly: GCF_009829155.1. Classification (NCBI taxonomy): domain Eukaryota; kingdom Metazoa; phylum Chordata; class Mammalia; order Carnivora; family Mustelidae; genus Mustela; species Mustela erminea. The sequence goes on along the minus strand of NC_045627.1, from coordinate 29,469,764 downwards.
AAGTGGTTGAGCTGAGCTACAAACTCACATCTTTGACTCTCCATTCCTTTTCTGGTCAGAAGTTTCAATAACATTTCTAATGTTTGTCCAGGCTAGAAATTCCTTGAGGGTTGGAAACTGGGTTTGTTGTTTGTTTGTTTGTTTTTGTTCATTATTGTATACCCTGAAGCTAATGCAGTGCTTACACATAGTAATTACTCATTGGACATTGATTGGATGGATGACTGCTTCTTGTTTTTCATAGGGTGAAAACCAAACTTTCCCCCACAAGTTTTCCATTCTGACCCAACTATTTTTCTAACCATATCTACCTCTCTTGACATAAACTGTCTGCTTAGCCAGACATTTCTCTCCCTGTTCTGTCAATACATTGCCTGCTTCTGACACCCAATTAGCTCTTGAAATAACTATATTATCTTCAGGATCTGTTTGCTCATCTATAAAGCCTTCCCTGTTATCATTCCAGCTGGAAATGTTTTCTTTCTTTGAATTCCTAACGCAGATAGGAGACCCTTTACCACTAGATGGCACTTATGCTGTGTTGTCTCAGTTTCTCCAAAGTGTTAAGGAAACTAGACAGCGGTTAGAGATAGCACAGATTGAAGTGAACACAGGCTGACTCTTGTATACTAGTTAGATAATGTACCTTTTACAAATATTATCTCATCAGTACATTTTGGGAACAACAGACCTCCATAAGCCCTTAAGTCATAACTAACTTGTTTCATGGCCAAAAGCCTTGTTCTCTTAGCTCCAGGGTACATGCTGCTACATTTCAGGCTCTCTTGCCCAAGGAACTGTTTTTAGGAACGTCTTTACAGATAAACAAAATTCTCATGCAGGCAAGATAGATCTGAATTTTACAGGATGTAATTGTCCTAAATCATAGGAATTGCCCTCAGCAAAAAATTCTACGGTAAAGTAACTGAACTATATAAAATCTGTTGCTTGTTTTATAGTTATTTATATTCATGTTTTCATCTTTCCAATTATAAGACTGCAATAAAACATGTTTTATTCCTCCTTGTATGCTTTTGATGCTAAACACAGTACCTTTACATAGCAGTTGTACACTATGTTCAATACATTTTAATGTGAATAAATAAAATATTTGAGATCTTTAAGGGAGATTATCTAAAAATATTTAAACATAATCCTCCATTTCATCTTCTGATTTAGTGTCACTAAGTACAAGTGAGATGTTAAATTACTGTTGAAGACTAAAATGACATGATGGGGTTAACATCTAATGCCATAATAGTTTATTCGCTACAGCAATTCATATTAACATTTACTGCACATTTAGAAGAGTACTTAAGTAAAAGCATTTAAAGTGAAAGAAAAAGGTGATTTTCCTGACCACAAGTACTCAAGTATAGAAATTTTTGCATGTGTTCCTTCTTTCCAAAAGATAATTTTAAATTAAGGAACTGGAAGCCTCAGAAAATGGACTACATATGTAATTTCTCTTCATCTTTACTTTGGCTTAATTATATTTTGTCTGTGTGTTTGTAAAAAATAAAAACAAAATTAAAACTAATTCAGCTTTATAAATCCATTTTCTTTTGACATTGGGATGACTTTTGTTTTGGTTAAAATGAGTATTTGCAACAAAGTTTCCGAATGTTCTGAGATTAATTGATTACTGGGTGATACCTGGGTTTGGAACCATTTCTAGCTTCACCATTCATGGCCAGGTCCTTATAAAAATAAAAAGATAATTCAGGTATATCCTGATCATTCTTACTAAATGTCAAATAATTGTATTGTGGCTATTGTCTCAGCTTATCCATTGACTACTAATTCAATAGCTAAAGCCAAATCAGTTCATAACGTGCCTCAGTTTTTATTTTTGAAAATGTTGGAAAGACTTTTTAGGAGTTGACAGCCTCAAGTTAGCCATTGTATTATGTATGTCTCTTTCAGTTTATCATAAAAGTGTCAATGAAGACATAAAAAGAGACAAAGGTAAGAGCACTGTCAGCTAAAACCTAGTCAACCATTTGTAAGAATCTGGAAGGAATTTCTACTATCTGAAGGTGAATTAAAAATCATAGTTGGTAAGAAGCATTTCCTTTGTCATCTGAACAGTATCTGACTACCTGGGAAATAGACAAGAAATGTGTGCCTTCTCTTGAGGATTTGATGTAGGTACGCATGGGAAAAGGCAAGGTTTTCCCATAGGCTATTGGTATATAGCAGAGGAAGTCATGGTTCATGTTCCTCCCAAGATAGTGTAAATAGTCAGTACCACCCTAATAGGACAAGAACAGCTGTGAACAAGAACAGTTGTGAAATGAAATGAGTCAGCAATTGTGGTCAAGCAAGAAGCAGGCTTTTTGACAGGGTATCAGCCAAGTCATAATTATGAAACAATAAAGGCAATCCCATTAAAATTAAGGGCAAAGGACAATAGGAAAAATATCTATTGTTATCAATGTAATTTTGATACAATTTAAGAAATTGTAGCTAAAATAGCAAGAGTGAAAGATGAAACTGCTGAAATAGAAATAGAGAAACTGAATACTGTTTTAAAACAATAGATTGCAAAACCTAGAATATCTAAGGAAATTTACTGAAACACTATTTGAACTAAAGAAGAATTCAGTAGGGGCCCCTGGGTAGCTCAGTGGTTTAAGCCTCTGCCTTCGGCTCAGGTCATGATCTCAGGGTTCTGGGATTGAGTCCTGTATCTGGCTCTCTGCTCTGCAGGGAGACTGCTTCCCCTTTTCTCTGTGCCTGCCTCTCTGCCTACTTGTGATCTCTCCCTGTCAAATAAATAAAATCTTAAAAAAAAAAAAAAAAAAGAATTCAGTAAAAATGGCTAGATTCAAGGTAAATATACAAAAAGTGGTAAGCTGTCAAAGCCGACAATATTTGGTTAGAAAATATGGCAAAAAGATCTCTTTTACAAGAAAAACAACAAAAACAAAAATATTAAATAGCCAAGAATAACCTTAGTAAAGATGTAAGGGTAACTGTGTTGTGCTACTGTATATATTGACAGAATATTATAAAGTTACCAGTTCTCAAATTAATTTGGATAATAGAATTCTAATAAAACATTTTGGAGGAATTTGGATAACATACTTCTAAAATTCACATAAAGAAATTAGCAACTGAGAATAAGATGTTTTGGAAGGATATATTTCTAGCAAATGGTAAAGTATACTATAAAGATTAAGTATAATAGTATGATACTGCTATTAGGATAGACAGTAACTGTTAAGTGGATTCAATTAGATCTGTAAAGCATATAGCCAAAGGACAGATACTTACTCAGGATGACATATATGATAAAGATCCACTGAATCATTTAATGAATGAGGAAAGGAAGGCCTATTATATACACAAAAGGGGCTGGAACAATTATTCTTATAAGAAGAATGCTTATATTTTTATTTCACATACCCCAAAACTCTCATGTAGATGAAATAATGATATATTTTTATTTATATTTTATTTTAGGTCATGGGTACAGACATTCACTGAACTATTGATATATGTATTAACATTTTTCTTGTTAATGAAGAAAATACAAATCTAAACAAATCTTATCAATTGGCTATTAAATTAGTAAATATTTAAAAAATTGTGGTTAGATGAGATATATATATAAAGTGTTAAGCCGAGCACATGTAGAGAGCCCAATAAGTAATATTTTTTAATCAAAACTGCTAAGGCAGAAGTGACAAGGGCACTCATACATACATATCTGGTTGGATGGGTAAGGATGAAAGAGTATTATAAAGCTTTTCTAGAAAGGAAATTAGAAATAGGCGTTAAGAACCTTAAAAAGGATTCTAAACTAATCAAAGTGTAGACAAAGGATCATAGGACCTAAAGTGAAGCAAAACATATATGTAGCCAAGCAGCTTATGTTCATAAAGATTTGTTATTATTAGATAGTGGCATAATTAATAGGTATGAAAATACTACATATCAACATCCTAAGTGTAATAGGGAAGTGTCTTAAACAGAGCAATTCTCCACAAAGGTTTGAGATATTTATACTGTGAGTAATTGAAACTAATTTCACTTTATCATTGAGCTTTCTACTGTGCTATGTTTTAATTCATACATCTTAATCTAGTTGGTAGAACTTTGATTCTCTGAAAATATATAGATACCACTAGAATGTCAGAGGAAGATTGTTAACTTAGTATTAAAAGTAAAGGAAAGAATGGAGGAAACTAGGAAAGAAAAATTTTGACTATGCCAAAGGTCTAGATTAACATCTGGAATAAGGATCATTAACACATTTACTTTAAGGTTTGAAGAATGTGTGAATGAGAGAAGATAGATTTTCATCACTTTTAGAACATATGCCCTTTTCTTGGTCTCGAAGAAGGAATGTATTATTCTTTTTAGTTTTATTTCTTAAAGGAAATGCTGTAGTTGGTAACATGAATATACAAAGATCTGCAAATTCTTTTGTAGACAAGTTAAATCTTAATGGAAAGATTTGGATCTGTTTGTCACTAACAATGATCTTAGACAAATCACTTAATTTTCTTCATCTTTAAAGTTTGCGTAATGGAAGTACTGACATCATTTCTACCTACTATTTTATGATTTTAAAATGTATTTAACTACATTTGTTGCTACTGGTTATCTAAAATAGAAATTCAACTATTTCATCTATTTCAGAAACATAAATCACAAAATGAAAATGTTATGGCATAAGCTTATTACAGACCTTACTTAATAATTTCTTGAGTAATAGTTGGCAGGGTTTTTTAGTAAATTATTTAAATAACTGTAACATATTTTATATTCCTAGTCTAAGCTATTTTTGAGAAAATATTGCCTATGTTAGAATATTTAAATAATAAATTTTATATTGACTTTAATGGTCGGAATCCATTATGGAATTCAAAAGTTCATTTCACTCTAAGAAATGAAATTTATCAAGATTATTACTTGTGATTTCTTTTTCTCCTCCTTCATAGATATTCGAATACCACTAATGTGGAAAGACTCTGATCACTTCAGCAATAAGGAACGTATGTATGATTTTAATTTATATTTGAAATATTTTCTTTAGGGTGTAGTAAATTTGTGATTACTGGGAGAAAAAGCTGCTTCCACACTGAAATAAATTGATGTCATTAGGCAGAATAAGCCATATCTTGCTGAACCGTGCTTTTTCCTATTTTTAGTACAAATATGTTATAATTGCTTGATACTAATTAAGATAATGCCTATCTAGTGTACTTTTAGTTGTTGATTGGAACCTATGCAAGGACTGTAACAGGTTGTGGGGAAGGGAAGTGTATAACAAAAGAAAATGTTCAAGGAGTAAAGGTAAAGGCAGTATTTCTTTTTGACCAGAATCTGGGCGATCTTTTCTGCCTTGTTTTGTTACTTCAGATTATTTAACAGGCTGTCAGAGTGAAGGGTTTTTAGCTTGATCTGGTTTTTTTCCTCTTCAGCATTTTATGGCTTTATATAGATTTCACAAATCCATGTATTGCTTAGGTCATAGAAATTAACCTCAAATGATTTCTAGCTGTTACAGGCAAAGCGGAAAAGATATGATAATCCTTTATCTTTCTTGTCTATTGTGATAGCTTTGTTCCTGATAGTTTAAAAACTGAATCATATTGAGCATAATTAGTTTTATATGAAGAATCCAAAATCAGGTTAGTATATTTGTTATTCAATTAGGAAATATAATTTACTTTACAAAGGAGTACATGTGGGGATTAAGCATATCTTTCTGATTACTATAGAGAATAAGTTTTTTTGAAAAGCTACATTTTCTCAATAATGAGGTTTTAGACCTTTAATCACCCAATGCTTTTTAAAAAGTCACCAAATTAAAAGGCTCATCAACTATGTTTTTTGTGTTTGCATGTCTACTTTTTATTGTTTTTGTGGTTTCCTCCCTTGCTGTCAATTTGGTGGGAAATGTTTTGCTGTTGTTAGCATGCCTGCCCCTAACGTCTTATAATAGAAAACTTCTTGAATAGACTTGGAAACCAGAATGGCAGAGGTAATAGTATATATACAATAATAAGTTGGCAATTAATAAAAACCTAAAGAGTTTCTAGGAATAAAATTTATTAATATGGTGCTTGCTGTAAGCTGCTGAGAGGTCTGTATTTTCAGCTTTATTTTTCGATACTCCTTAGTTTAATTGCTTTGTTCTGGTTGGAAAAGGTGTTAACATATACTGCCAGAGCAGGCCCTATAAAAAGTTAACGATTACAGTGTAACATACATGAAAATGAGACTCTATTAACAAATATTTGTGCTAACTTGTCATTTCCAAGTAGATTTTAACATGGTATAGGCATGATTCATCTCATGGAGCACTCTTTTTTCCCTAGGATCACAGCAGTACGCCATTTTCTGTTTGTTCAAAATGGGAGCTGAAGTTTTTGATACTGACATGGTGATTGTGGATAAAACTATCACAGATCTATGTTTTGAAAATGTAACTATATTGTAAGTATGTTTAAGTCTCCAGAGAATAAGAACAGTTTAAATTCTACCTTTAAAGGAATGCAAAATTATTAGGTGTTTAGATTATTTTTGAAGCATTAAGATCTTTAAATGTTTAAATTGATTTTGAAAATTACTTTATTCAGAAGAAGCCCATTTTAGCATTTGAAATTTTTCAATGTAAATTAAAATGAAATCATATAATGTTAGTAGTAAATATTTGACTCATTGGATATGATAAATTTTTATTCATTTTTGTGAACATGTACAGTTTCATTATTAACCAAACTATGAATACAATGAAATCTCATAACATTATTTTATATTGAGTGAATTTGGGCATAAAACAGTTCTTACATCTCATATAGGATATTTAGTTAGAGAAATGCTAAAATAGTTATAACTTTATTTATAAGATAGTCCTGAAATATGTACCATAGGGAAAGCACTTTGGTAAAATTTCGACACGTTCTTTTTCTTACATTGTACTTCTTTCAAGTACTCCCAAACAGTAAAAAATGGGGTGATCCTTAGGGCTGTTTTTATTGCCCCTGCTCTTTTATAGGCTTATTTTGTTGTGGTCATAATACAGAAGGAACTCCTCAGGTAGCCATAGAAATCATTTTCAACTAACAAAGTTTTTCCTGGCCTCTTCTGGAGTTTCCACTAGCCTAAATCACTGTGTGATTTGTATTTCTTTGAGGGTTTCAAAAACACTGTCTTTGTATCATATTAATAGCTACTTAACTATTAAAATAAAACTGAATATACATGGTTTTTGCCATTTTCAGCTATGGAGCTAAACAGTTGAGATTGGAGAGTAGTTTTGCCACTCACATAACATTAGAAAAAACTATTGCAGACCATGTTTTGTGGCTTCTGTCTAGTATCCCATAAATAATTGTGTAGCACAGAAAAATAAAATGCATTGTTCTGAGTTATTAGCCATTGTGCAGGCATTCTTACAAATTATTGAACCACAGGAATTTATTTAGGATCCTCAAAATATCACCAAATGCTTACTTACATAATTGAAACTAAAAGAGTAATTTTCCTTGCTTATCTAACTACCTTTATCTCCATAACCAACTTTCCCTAGTGCATTTTTTTCTACCAAAACTGTCCTGTTAATGGGCTCTTTTCTTCACATCATTTTGCTATTGTTTGTTTTTACCACAAAGACAAAAATCATAATTTTTTTCATTGAGAGAGCAATGCAAGTTACTTGGGAAGACACCACATGATTTATAATTTTTTAAAAATTCTGTAAATATTTTAAATAGTTCCAAAAATAGCTGATGACAAATGTTCTAAATGTTGTTTAAAAAAATGTGCTTTTGTTAAGATTGTTTTTAATAAGTATTCAATATTTATGAATCTCTGGTTTTTCTCTAAATATTGACATTTGTTAGTCATTACCAGGAGTCCTGTATGTTTAAAGGTTGCCAAGTAAACTATAAAAATATCTGGGAGGTATTCCTTGAATGTATCCAAAGTATAGATTGGCCATTTAAAATCTCTGAGACTGATGGATCTTCCATCTAAGCTAACATCTGCTGATGGAACTTTCTTGTGGTTTTAAGTAAATTTTATTATTAGTAACACCACCACAAGCTTTTATAGTAAAGGTAGTTCATTGTGTCTGAAAAAGGGCAAAGCAAGCTTAGCATTTGCTAAAAGGGCAGAGTTTTTGCTTATGGGTGTAATAGTGTATTCAGTATCTTTTATGCAAGGTTAAGAATATTACCAAGGTCGCACTCTCCCTCAAGGAGTTCTTGCCTTATAGTATATAGATCTTTGTATTGTTTCTTGCTTGTGTGTTTTTTTCCTCTAGATAACCAAACAGTGCAGCATTATTTTAAAGTTATTGGGTACAAGATGGGGTGGAGAAGACATGGCGGTTGGTGATCAGACAGTGGCTCTTTATGAAAAAGAAATGAACACTAAAGGTTTCAACAGAGGAAACCTTTTCTGTTCTCTTTCCTTCTTCAGTTTTTAAGTCTTTTCCTTTTGGAGGAATAGTTATTTTAGGAAATCACACATATTATACAAATACCTTCCAAGAAGGTATAACTGAAGATGTCATATCAGGAAAATAGCTCTGGCTACAAGAAGAACAGGGCATATTATTGTTTTTCTTTAGGACTGTGCCTGTATATTTGGATCGCATTGTGTTAACTTGGCCCTACTTAGAAGCTGGTTAGCTCTGGAAGTTGCAGCCACTCTCTCAGGTCATTTAGATACTAAATAAATACAGGGGGGTTCTGTCTCATTAACATTTTAACATAAATTGTGTTTCAAATTGTGATTTTTAAATGTTATGAAAACACTAAAGGATGTTTCAATTTTATTTTCTAGTGAGTTAAGTTTCTAATGTTATGAATGCTCTTGATTTTAGTAATAAAGCAGGGCCAGACTTTCAGATAAAAGTGGAGGTTTACAGCTGCTGTACAGAAGAATCTTCTATAACCAACACACCAAAAAAACTAGCTAAGAAACTGAAGACATCTATAAGTAAAGCTACAGGGAAGAAAATAAATTTGGTGCTTCAAGAAGATCATGAAACATGCTCATCTTATAGTTCTCCTATTTTGTAAGTTTTTTACTACAGCATTTATAGTGACAGAGTATTACTATGTATTTGTGACATTTTAAAGTATTGTATGTGGAGTTTAAGTTTCATTTTAAGTTGAAAAAACATCCTGAAGCAGAAACAAAACTGAAATTTACCCAGTTGAGGTATCCTTAATATCTTTACTTTGAAAATAGGAGGTTGGGGGACAGCATGTTTTAGGGATTTGGAATTCCAATTCCTACCACAAAGCTGAAATGTTTTTCTTTGAAAGGGACTGTTTGTCAAAGTGTTTGCTGCCTGTCAATCTACCAACTGGTTTTCTGTATTTGTCATACGTTATTCTTACAGATTTTTATTTTATTTTTTTATTTATTTTTATTTTTATTTTTATTTTTTAAATATTTTATTTATTTATTTGACAGAGACAGATCACAAGTAGGCAGAGAGGCAGGCAGAGAGAGAGAGGAGGAAGCAGGCTCCCTGCTGAGCAGAGAGCCCGATGCGGAACTCGATCCCAGGACCCTGAGATCATGACCTGAGCCGAAGGCAGAGGCTTTAACCCACTGAGCCACCCAGGTGCCCCCAGATTTTTAAAAATATTTTATTTCTGTATAACAAAGCTTCACTACCATTGTCATGTACAAAAAAATAAGCCCTTAATATCAGCTGATACCGGGACGCCTGGGTGGCTCAGTTGGTTAAGCGTCTGCCTTCTGCTCAGGTCATGATCCCAGCGTCCTGGGATCGAGTCCCACTTCGGGCTCCTTGCTCAGCAGGGAGCCTGCTTCTCCCTCTGCCTCTGCTGCCACTCAGCCTGCCTCTGCTCTCTCTCTCTCTCTCTTTCTCTGGCAAATACATAAATAAATAAATAATCTTAAAAAAAAAAATATCAGCTGATATCCAGTCTGTATTCAAAGTGCCCCAATTATAAAAATGTCCTCTTGTAATTTGTTTGTGCAAATTAGGATCCAATAAGGTCTACAATGTTGCATTTAAGTGAGTCTTTTAAGTTTCTTTTAATCTTTAATGATTTCCTGCCTACTTTTTTCTTGCCATTGTTTATTGAAGAAATCAGATCTTGTAGAATTTCCCATATTTTGAATTTAGCTAATTGCATCTTATCTTTTTAAACATCTTTTTCTATCCTTTGTGCTTCCTTACAATTGATTGGTAGATCTAGAAGACTGATTTGACTCAGGTTCTTTTTTATTCAGTAATACTTCACATTGACTATAGGTACTTCATACTGTCTCCCATTGGGAGGCCTTTTTCCACTTATAGTTATATTAAAATTGATCAGTGGGTTCAGGTGTTGCCAGCCCAATTCATCCATTATGAAGTTCCCTGTCATGTTTTATCTAATGGTTTTAGCAGCTATTACTGATAATTATTTCATTAGGGATTATAATTTGGTGACTTTCTAAATTGGTCATGCACTTTTTAAAATCTCTGAATTTTCTTAAAGAAGACGTTTCCTTCATGAACTGTGGTTATAAATGGAAAACATTGATGGAGGAAAGAGAGAAAAAAATGCTAGATTCTTTTATTTACCCAATTTTAGAATTATGAGTTGTTATTCTATCAACCATGGAGGTAATCAATGTTCTCTTTTATTTGAAGTCTTGAATTTTTGTATATGTTTGTGTTTCAATCTGTTACAGTTATTATTCTCTTTGAAGCCAAGTTGTCCTAACTTTGATCGGGGGAAACTTTTCAGCTGACTCCTGCAGCTTTTGACATAACCTAATCTCTGATAGCTTCTTTGCTTTCTGACACAAGATGTTCCACATTCATCTTGAATTTTTCTGCCCAAACTTGGAGTCACCATTTCTTCAAGGAGCCCTGGTTTCTCTCAGATACTTTTTTTATACATTGCATTTGTTACTGCACAAATAGTTTTGTTTATGTGTCTTGGGAAAACTGTCGATTAGTCTACATTCTTAGAATTTCTTTGCATGTTCTGGTAGAGTTGGCTCTTCAACATGTCAATAACTTCACTATGATTACAAAAAGCAAAATTGCTCAGGTCTATAGACCCTGGAAATGTTAATCATCACAACATAGTTATATAACTCTTTTCATGTCAGATACTTGCATATGGATAATGTCTTGGGATTCTAGTATTGTAGCTTTCAGTCTCTTTCAATCGAGGCCTATGCTAAGAAATACATTTTACATCATGACTGAGTGTACAGTAGCATAAGTAGATGAATTTCATGAAGCAATACTTAGCCCTATCTATTTATAATACAGTCATCAGATTTTTAATTCTATTTTTAGTTTTTAAAATTACAGTTCATGAGTTATAAGTTGATGTCACAATCTGTTGGTTCTGTTGTATCCAAATAGGGTTTTTCTTCCCCCATTTTCCTCTGAAAAATAAGTCATAGAAAATGTTAAGTCTTTCCTCATATAAATCTCATTGAAAAGTGAGTAAGGAACCCTTTAATTTTTTTCCTTTATCTTCTTAAAGCTTTTCTTGATTAAGATATATCAAGAATTTTCCATTGAGTTCAGTAGTTTTTAAAAATTTTTTAGACAGCAAAATTTATTTTGCTTTATTCAAAACAATGCTAGGACCCCTGATATCCTGGAGAAGTTACATTATTCCTTGGATCTCAGTTTTCTCATATGAAAGGTAAGGATTCTTAGACACAATCATTTATTAGGAACCTCCTTAGAGACATTTCTAAGGTTTCATACACCTTAAAGCTTGTTTAAGGAAAAAAAAAAATGGTGGGGGTGGGGAGTGGGACTCAAGCCTCATTATAAAACCTCGATGTTTGGCAGTGAATACTTAATGTTTTATCCTGTCTTATATTATTTTTGTGACCCAGGGCAGATTAATTTACATATAACATATTAGCTTCGAGAGTACAACATAGTGATTCAATTTTGTATACACTGAGAAATGATCAGTTCAGTAAGTCTAGTTACTGCCTAGAAACTGGCTCACCATTCCAAATTAAAGATTTGTTTTCTTGTGATGGGAACTTTTAAGATTTACACTCTTAGCAGCTTTCAAATATTTAATACAATGTGATTGACTGTAATCATCATGCTACAAATTACATCCTCATGACTTACTTATTTTATAACTATAAGTTTGTACCTCTGGACTCTGTTCACCTATTTTGCCAAGCTCCCAACACACCTCTCCTCTGCAAGGCACCAGTCTGTTCTCTATACTTATTAGTTTTGTTTTATTTGGTTTTTTGTTTTTTAATTCCACATATGAGTAAAATCATATGGTATTTGTCTTTTCCTGTCTGACTTATTTCACTTAGCGTAATATCCTCAAGGTCCATTCATGGTGATGTAAAAAGCAAGACTTCATTCTTTTTTATGGCTGAGTATAAAAATATAATACATCTTTATCTAATTCATCCATTGGTGGGTACTTAGGTTGTTTCCATATCTTTGTTATTATAAATAATGCTATAGTAAACATAGAGATGCATACATCTTTTTGAATTAGTGTTTTCATTTTCTTTGGATAAATAAACTAAAAAGCTTTTGCACAGTGAAGGAAACCATCAACAAAATGAACAGGCAGCCTAGTGAATGAGATGAGATTATTTTCAAATCATATATCTGTTAAGGGGTTAATATCCATATATATAAAGAACTCTTAGAACTTAATAGCAGAAAAAAAAATCTAATTAGAATATAGGCAGAGGATCTGAATAGACATTATTCCAAAAAAGACACAGATGGCCAACAGAAACATGAAAAGATGGTCAACATCAAAAATCATCAGGGAAATGTAAATCAAATCACAGTAAGATATTACCTCATACCTTTTACAATGATTGTTATCAAAAGAATTAAGAAATGCTGAACATGTGGAGAAAGGGGAAACCCTTGTGCACTGTTGCTGGGAATGTAAATTGGTGCAACCACTATGGAAAACAGTATGGAGTTTCCTCAAAATTAAATGAAAAAAATAAAAATACAGTGGAAATTTAATCATTGTAGTTCGTCCCATTATTGTTGCTACTTTCACTGTTCTAAGACTAGGTTTTCCTTAACTTTTTCAAACCCATGCTGAAGCATTACAATTTAAAAAGAGTGTAGGATTATAAAATATAGACATTTTAAAATTTAAAGCCATTATTTCTAATTTCATAGAAGATAATCTAAATGATGTTAGAACTTGCATTTAACCTGTATTCCTCTTTGAAGCCTGGAGGAATTTTTGAGCATAATACTGTTGGTATTAAGTTCCTTTTTTTTTTTTTAAAGATTTTTTTAGATTTTACTTATTTATTTGAGGGAGAGAAAGAGAACATTAGTGAGGTTTGGGGAGCGGGCCAAAGGGAGAAGCAGTCCCCACTGAGCAGGGAGCCTGATGTGGGGTTCCATCCTAGGACACTTGACTTGAGCCAAAGTCAGTTGCTTAACCAACTGAGCCACCCACGCACCCCAGTATTAATTCTTTTAAATAACAACTGACATATTTGTCTTGAAGTGTTCATTCTATTTAGATTTGTTATTCTACTTGGTTTATACCTGAATCCAAACACGAATTTTCTTTATGAATGTTCCCCATGCAACTTTTATGGCATTTGCTTATTTATACCAATTAAATTTGGTCAAAGGAAAAGTAAAATCTTTTACATTTCACTGAATCATGTTCTGCCAGTACCTGTATTCTGCTGAGCTTCAGGTGTGAATCCGGCATACACTAGGTTAAATTCATAGACTGGGATGACTCTTAACTAGCAATTCCTTAACTGACTGCTTCAGCACCTTGATAGGAGTTTGAGAAAAGTACTAGTGATCAGAATGCATAAGGGGATCAGTTTTGTTTCTTTAATAGTGATCTAGTTCAATGAGAAGATTCCCAATACAGCTTTTAATTTTTAACCAAAATGCACATAAAAGATCAGATTTGGGCTATATATATCTTCTCTAGTAACATGGCATGTGATCAAATATAGCTGTTCTTTCTGACAAAAGAGTGCTTTTTTTTTAGACTACCATTTAAAGTAGTCATTTTTTTTTTCCATAACATTTTGGACCAACTTCTCCCCCCAGTGTTATAACAATTGGCTTATTTGATTAAAAAATGTAGCTGATTAAACTTTTGGGAACTCAATATTAGGGTTGGCTAAAAGGAATGAGTGTAATGTTTTAGTAAGAAAATGTTATCCTGACAAGAATGTTTTAAAAGTGAGATCATTGTTAGTTTTGGAAACATTGGCATTGTAATTAGTCATGGTTTAAAAATGAAGTAACTTGAAATATCATCATAAAGTATTGTTTGATCCAAAAGAAGACAGTGAACATTTTTGGTAATTTTTAGCATGTTCCCTGATGTGATTCATTTATTCATTTTTATTTGTGGAATTTCACTTACTGAAATTCCTTTGTCCAGATTTTCCCAGTGTTTCTAATAGCTGAGTTCACTATTTTTATGGTCATTGAGAACTATTTATTTAGTACATTATTCATCACTATGTAAATATACATCATTTTAAACAATCATTTCAAGAAAACTGGTAAAATTGAGAATGATTATTTGACAAAATGTATATTAATTTTTTTAAAAATAAGCCACTATACTTAGCATTTTAAATTAGATTGAAGTTATAAAACAAGTATCTTAATACTTGTCTAGAATAAATGGATTATTTATGATTTGAGGAACAATGAAGTTACTGTTTTGGTTGTGTGAAAGATGATGCAGAGTTCAAATGTAACTAAGGAGCTCCTCAGCCTTTGGGTACAATTCCATTATCCATTCATTTAATCATCTTAGAAAGGATTATTCAGCAGTTATATCATATGGCACATTAGATTCCAAAGTTCATAAGTCACGCTCCCTGAACTCAAAATTGTTGCAGTGGTAAAATACGGTCCCTTATATCTGTTTTAACAGAAAAGGTATCATAATTTTAAACTATTTCTTAATGAAGTATAAAGGTAGTAAGTATAGTGGGGCCCTCTTTCCAGTATACTACTTGCCTAGCAGAGGCAAGTCAATTATATTCTCTGAACTTCAGTTTCTTCTTCTGAAAACATGGACGAAACTATCTGCTCTGCTTACTTTAGTCATTGTGAATCTTTAAAAAGATATTGCTTGTCAAATGCCTTAAACTGTACATATGTGGTATAATAATGCTTTGCCTTTCTCTGATTTTTATGGGAGATTTCCATCATACTGCTTCGCCACATTTTTTATTTGATTACAAAAATAATCAAATAGAATCTAGAAGAGAAAAAGAGTTATTCCTACTTCATTCTAAGTCAAATATTTTTTATATATTGACCAATATTTTTTCAGGTTTTTAAATATCTAGCTTTGGGAGATAGGTATAAATAATTATCTACACATTCAGCTTTTTTTCTACAGTTATTACAGAGTCTTCACATAATTATGTTAATGACCACATTATCATTCGGCGCTATCATAGTTTATTTACTTACTTTTTTGTTAATCATAGCTTATTTAACCATCCTTAGAAGTTATCAATAACTTTCTTCAGCTTGTTATTATCAGATGCATCACTTATTGAAAATAAAGGCAAATATGCTCCGTGTTTACCTAAAAGTAGCTGAGGAAGAGATGCCTTAGTCACAATTGTTTCTTAAGGCCTGAGAAAAAATTCGAACATACAGCTCATTCATCACATGATTTTAGCCTGTTCCGTTATACGGGAGTTGCTTTCTGAACATGCCACCTCCCCAGTGCGCTTGGCGTAAAGGCACAGCTTATAGCCAGCTGCTTTCTGTGCACACTAATGGCAGTATTTTATATTATACTATGTATTGAATTGATGCTATTCCTGAAGTGAAGAATGCACAAATGTTTTTAGTAGTTAGTAAGAATAAATTACTGTGTCATTCCGAAAAATAAAAAGTATCTTTATTCTCTTTCTCTCCCTTTCCCGGCCTCCCACTATTTCAGGTATTTTTCTTGATGGACTTAAAAAGACATGTAGTCTATTCGTCTAATACTTTGACCTCTCAGTTTCATGACCCCCCATCTCCAGTGATCTTGTCCTTCTGCCTATTCCAGTCCTCCACTCTATAGTTGTGTCCCAGACCTTGTGACAAATAATTGCACACCCTCTACCATCTTGTTAACTGGTATCCCACTCTACCCACCGCCTCACACATTTCCAGCTTGCTCCCTTTAGCAGTCTGACTCAAATTTAGATTTGACTCCATGATTAACCACTTTATTCTTTCCTAGCCTTTTTCTTGTTGTCATACTTACCTTGGAAAAACTCCAGCCTTGGTTAAATCCTCCTTTGTACTCCTCCACATCTGCACTCATGAGAAATAGATGAGGAAGCTGGAGATAAAGAGTCACAGTTACTGGTCTCCCTTTAGACACATGATCACTAACCTTAAGTGAGTTCTCAGTATGACAGCAATCCCACTGAGTTTCCATAGCCTTCCAATTTGCCTCTCTTCAGGGAAGGTATTTCACATCATATTACTGTCTCTTCTGAAAACTCCGATTTCCCCCTCCTCTCTACTCCTTATTCAAAGCTGATGACTTTGTTTCACCTATCACTGATCCTACTTAAACAATCAGGAGAGAACTTACATTATCTTCATCAGCCAAATCTATAAGCCTGTCCACATCTGTATGTTTATTTGCTGCTTTCTTTTCTTGGGAACTCTGTCTCATCTAACGCCACCTTCTTGTGCACTGGATCCCATCTTCTGCACGACTTAGAAGCCAGCTCCTATGCATATCCCCTGCTCCCCATCATCAATTTTTTTTTATTGTCATTTTTTAACTGCATCATTGCTACCAACACAAAGCATGCTGAAATAACTCCCATCCGTACTGCCCCATTTGAGAGCTACCCTTTATAGAAAAGTTTTCTGTATTCCTTACCTCCACTTCCTCTCCTCTTACTCTCTCCTTGGACCATTTCTGTTAACTTCCCTTCTAGGATCCACCTCCCTGGTTTTCCCGCTACCTCTGACTATTTCTCACCTGCCTCCTTTGTTCATTGCTCTTCAACTTGATCTCTAATGATGAAGTGTGTCTCATTTTTCAGTCCTTGGACTTCACTTGACTTTCTAACTTTAATTAAATTTCATTTATACACTGGTAACTCCCAAATTTAATTCTTCTATACTTTTTCTTCTCTTAACTCCAGATATTGTCCAGCTGCCTACCTTACAACCTATCTAGATATCTAGAACAATTTTAAACTTGACTTGTCCACAACTAAATTCATATTTCCCAATTTCCCATATCTATTCTTCTGTCAGCCTCACTGCAGTGTAATAAGTATTCCATTTTTCTGGTTGCTTAGGCCAAAAGCCTTGGAGTTGTTTTCAGGCCCTTTTTTTTTTTTTTTTCCCCACCTCCCATGTCCACATTGGGTCAACTTCAAGAATATATCAAGAATCTTGTTTCTTCTCCCTAGCTTACCGTAAAGCTACCACCCTATTCCAGGTCTGCATCAGCTCTTTGACCTGCAGTCATCTAGTCATCTAGTTATCAACTAGAAACTTTCTAGTCGATGTCCATTTTCACTCTTATCCCCGGTGGTCTGTTCTGCACATGGCAGCCAGAGGGATTGTTTAAAAATACAAGTTACATCATAGCGCATGCCTCTGCTTCAACCTACCATTTGTTCCCATCTCACTCACAAGAAAATCCGTTGTCCTTAGTATGCCTCACAAAGCACTGCCATGTGCAGAGTCTGCCTCTTACTTACATTTGGGACATCTCTCCGTCTCCTACATCATACTCTAGCCACATCGGGCTTGTGGTTTGTCACACACACCTAGCATCTCTCTCTCGCATCGCTTCCCTGCTTGTTGACAATCACCTGTTCCTGAAGATAATACACTGCCCTGAAATGCAGAAGATTAGGGAGCCTAATCTTCTTTATTTTAAGTGCGAAAAGTTACAATGTAGTTCTGTAAAACTTATATATCAGGGACAAATTATCGTGTTGAGATAATACTTAACATATTAGGCCCTCATCACCAGACCGTGGTTATTAGTAGGCCCTTTGTATGTAATCGTATTTGCTCTTCCATTGTAATTGCTATTCTCAGTTGCTTTGAATTTTTCCTCCACAATTTTCATTAATACTTTCTCAACTTTTTTGCGGGGTGGGGGGGACTCATTGTATAACACTAGGGAAAAGTAAGAGCTAACTATAGAAATCCAGGCTAAGTGAGTAATAGCAGAGACTGGCCCACATTGAGTATGAGGCTGGTGCCTATTAGCTCTTGCAACAGTGGAGATTTTCTGGTGCTTAGTAAACTTTCCAGAAGTCTGCATAGAACTCTGATAGTATACCAGTTGTATTCAGGATGTAGCTTGAAATTTAGTCATACATCACTTTGTTAAAAATATTTTGTTGAGTTTTGGAGACAGAAACATAAATTTCCCTACATAAACATTGATAAAAGTCACTGGGTATTGAGAGATATCTCTAGTCTATGGTAGTTATATATTAAAAGGCAAGATAAATCAGAGCATCATGCTGTACTTATACAGTAAAGTATTTCCATTATTTCTCAATACTCCCTTGGAGAACAGGTGTTCTCCAAGGGAGTAACATTCTGTGGAGTATGCATTGCACAGTTACTATATGTATACATACTTTTCTTTGTAGTAGAGATTCTAGTAAAGATTTAGTATGAGACAAAGGAGGTTTATGAAACATATCACTTGGCACAATTAATAAAAATTCCCATCAAACTTTTCCTTGTCTGTCTTCTCTGTCTATATTCCTGTCACATTTTAACATGCTTAAAACAATGTTCAAACATCTGATGTTTTGAATGTTGAGGTTTTACTAATTTGGAAAATAAATAAAACCACGAAAAATTCTTGAAATCAAGATTACTAGCTCAGAAAATAGAATTATTATTACTATTATTATTTTTAAAGATTTTATTTATTTATTTGACAGACAGATCACAAGTAGGCAGAGACACAGGCAGAGCCAGAGGAGGAAGCAAGGCTCCCCGCTGAGCAGAGAGCCCAACGCAGGGCTTGATCCCAGGACACTGGGATCATAACCTGAGCTGAAGGCAGAGGCTTTAACCCACTGAGCCACCCAGGCGTCCCAGAAAATAGAATTGTTATTGAATGAAAATTCACTTTTTAATCACCACAGAGTACCAGGATATGAAATTTAACCTCAGAATTTTTAGATACTTTGGCAAGAGTGCTATTTTAACACAAGTAGCATAAAGGGGACTATCATGAAAAAAATGGAATTAGTAATGAAGTCCTCCATTTTTCCGTATGATGAATGTGAAAACTCCAAATCTTTGAAGTTGGTAAACCAGAAGAAGATTCATTCTTACTCCCAGGAAGTAATTATGAATCAGATCCCATCACTATCTTCTTATTAACTTTCTCCAATGACTTCATTATGCTTGGAATCAAATCCACTCTTTCTCCAAGGTTTCCAGCAAAGTTCGAGGACCTAATTCCTGCCTTTATCTCTGACCTTGTGTCCTAAGGTGGTGTTTCCCACTTGCTCCCTATACTCCAGCCACACTGCTCTACTTTCAGCCTTCTCTGCTTGGAATGTCTTCCCACATTCTTTGCTTGATTCCATCTTCTTATGAGAGCGTCACCATTACCCCTTAGATAGTCCTTTCCTGTTTCTCCTGCTTAACAGGTCCTCAGTTTTCTTATCCCCTTTGCTTCATAGAAAAGGTTGCATTATAACTTACAAATACCACTATTTAATTTATCCCTCTGCTTACCTTTTCTCTCTCCCCCTTACATCAGAATATAATACTGAGTCTTGTTTACCAAAGTGCCCATCACCTTGCATAGAACTTGGCATATGTTAGGTGTTCTGTTAATATTTTTGAATGAATGGAGACCATTCAGAGAAACATCTATGAGTTAAGGCAAATAACTTGCAGATTTTCTTAAGATAAAATAGCATAAAGAGATAAACATACTAGGTTGATAATTCATTTATATTTATAATCTGTCATCTACAACATCTAAATGTGGTTTTTCTTCATTTTTAAATTATGGTTAAATATATAAAATTTATGATTGTAACCATTTTTAAGTGTATAGTTCAGTGCCATTTAATACATTCACAGTATTGTGCAACTATCTTCATCACCCATCCCCAGAACGTTTTTATCTTTACAAACTGAAATTCTATGAAATTCTATGCTCAATAAACAATAACATCCTGCTCCCCTGCCACGCAGCCATTGGCAACCTTCAACTCAACTTTTTGTTTCTACGAATTAGACTACTCCACGGACTTTACACATGGAATCAAGCAGTATTTGTCCTTTCGTCATTGGTTTATTTCACTTAGTGTAAGGTCTTGAAGGTTAATTTGTGTTGTAGTCTGTGTCAGAATTTCCTTCCCTTTTAAGGCTGAAGAATACTCTATTGTATGTATATACCACATTTTATTTATCCTTTCATCCTTTGAATGGACAGTTGACCTTCTTCTGCTGTTTGGCTCTTGTGCGTTGTGAGTAATGCTGCTATTTATACAGGTGTACACATATCCCTTTGAGTCACTACTTTAAATTCTTTTGGGTATATATCCAGAAGTGGAATTGCTGAATCATATGGTAATTCTATTTCTAATTTTTTATTTTTATTTATTTGTTTATTTTTATTTATTTTTTTAAGATTTTATTTATTTATTTGACAGACAGATATCACAAGTAGACAGAGAGGCAGACAGAGAGAGAGGAGGAAGCAGGCTCCCTGCTGAGCAGAGAGCCCGATGCGGGGCTCAATCCCAAGACTCTGGGATCATGACCTGAGCCGAAGGCAGAGGCTTTAACCCACTGAGCCACCCAGGCACCCCTATTTCTAATTTTTTGAGGAACCACTGTACATTTTCCATAGTGACTGCAACATTTTACTTTCTCATTAGCAATGCACAATGTTACAAATTTGTCCCCAGTCTAGCCAACACTTATTTTCTGTTGTTTTTTTTCTTTAATTAATAAAAGCCATCCTAATGGATGTGAAGTGGTGTAATTGTATTTATTTTAATGTTAAAATATTTATTTATTTGAGAGAGAGAGAAAGAGCACATGTGCGCACATGAAGTGGGGAGAGGCAGAGGGAGAGCCATAGAGAGAATCTAAGGCAGACTTTATGCTGAACACAGAGCTGGATGTGGGGCGTAATCTAACAATCCTGATAATGACCTGAGCTGAGGCTGGGAGTCACACGTTCAACTGACTGAGCCACCCAGGAGCCCCATTCGTGGTTTTGATTTGCATTTTCCTAATGATTCATGATCTTGAGCATTTTTCATGTTTTTATTGGCCATCTTTGTATCTTCTTTGGAGAAATGTCTATTCAAGACCTTAGCCTGTTTTTTAATCAGGTTGTTTATTTTCTGTTATTGAACATCTAAATGTTTTATGTGGTAGGAAATATACGAAAATACTCAAAGTATGTCTTATTTCTCCCTATTACTAGTGCTGCAAAGTATAATTTGCTAGCTCATACTACTTTGACCTTGGAAAGTGCTGAGGATAGCTTCAAGACCCATAATCTGTCTATTAATGGAAATGGTGAGTACAGTCTATATTTTACTTATTACATATGTTATGTTAATAGGTAATGTGAAGAAAGTAATAATTTCTAATTTAAATATGCTCCTCTGAAGCGGATGTTGGCTTAAATAATATAGGCATGCGTTCTTTCTATCCCTTTCCCCAAAATGAGAAAAAAAAATTTTCCTTTTTCCATGCCATTTTCCAGAGATTTGTTTGTGAGGCTAACTTTGTGAGGACAGAAAGGTTTTCTGTATTCTGAATTTTTGTCTTTGACTTGAAATTGATTACTTTACCACCCCTCTAGTTGGCAGTCAAAGACCTGTTTTATTTTTAATGTTGAAATTGAGGAAGCCAAACCTCCTGTTGGTAGAAACAGAGGATATAAGAGTATATATATATATATATATAAATGTATATATATACTATATTGCTTATAGTATTTCATTGTATTGTTGTATCGCTATTATTTATCTTTTATTCAATTATTTTTAATCTGAACCCTTTTCTTTCTGGATGATAGTGGTAGTTGTAGTTTATCCAAAAAAATAATATAACAAGTTGAAGAAGGGAGATAAGTAATTAGAAAGGTTTGTAAAATTTAACATGAGCATTCTCCATTTTCCCAGATTATGTTACTTATGAGAAAAAATACAGAGTGGTGATGGCAGAGTAGTTTAGAAATATAATTTGGGTCATTTATTCTTGTCCATTTTCTGAAGCAGAATACATAAAATTTTGTATAACCTTACTTTATACTTATGGTTATAAAGATGGGTGGCTCCACACTGATGAAATAGATGATTTTACAAAAATATTTTTAAAGTTTTGCTCTAAAAATTACATTAAAAGTACAGAAAAGTTCTTAAAATATGAATGTACAATGTAACAAATAATTTTGAGATGAATATATGCATAACTACCTTCATGTCAAGAAAGAACATTGTCAATATTACTTCTCAATTATTCTAGGTATAAATGGGTCCCAGTTTTTATGGTATTCACTTTCATGCGTTTATTTTTGGTTTTACCACCTATATGTGCTTCTCTAAATAATTTTTTCTGGTTTGAACTTTATATGGATAAAATCACATTATGTCTCCTTAGCAACTTGGTTTTTGTTCATTCCATATATGCAGTATATACTATATATATACTATATTGCTTATAGTATTTCATTGTATGGTTGTATCGCTATTATTTATCTTTTATTCAATTATTTTTAATAGTTATAAGGTTCTTTGGGTAAAATTTGAGATTCATTAGGGAACATGGGTGTCTGAGTCAGTTAAGCATCCAACTCTTGATTTTGGCTCAGGTCATGATCTCAGCATTGTGAGATGGAGCCCTGTGTTGGCCTCCTTGCTGAGCATGGAGCCTACTTAAAAGTCTCTCTCTCTCCCTTCCCCCAAACACTTGGACATGTGCATGCTCTCTCTCTCGTGTGCATGTTCTGTCTCTCTCTCTCAAAAATAAAATAAAATAAAATAAAATAAAACATAAAATAAAAATTTGAGTTTCATAAGTAATAACTTCTTAATGATAGCTTTATTGAATTTCCTCAGCATCTATAGTGATGTCCCTTCTTTCTGTTTGATACTGGCTTTTTGTACATTCTCTTGGCTTTTTATTATCATTCTTGCAGTAGTTTTGTTAGTGTTTTTATTCAGTTATCTGTTCTATATATTCCAATTATTTGTTAGAAATAATTATTATAGTCTATATACTCTATATATTACTATGAGAGATGTGATAAAATCTGCTGTGATTGTAGAGTTTTCTAGTTCTCACAGTTACAGCTATTTTTTATTATTTGAGCCTTTGCTATTTGATACACACAATGTTTTTTTAAGAGGGTGCCACACTGGAGCCCAACATCAGGCTTGAACTCACAACTCTGAGGTCAAGACCTGAGCTGAAATCAAGAATTGGACACTTAACCAACTGAGCCACCCACGAGCTGCTGATACACAATTTTCTTCCACTCTTTTACCTCCATTTTACCTTAAACTGTACTTATTTTTATATTGTAGACATGCCTCTTCAAAGAGGATTATATACTGGATTTTAGTTTTTTTTGTTTGTTTGTTTGTTTGTTTTTTAATTTTTAATTTTTTATATACATGTATTTTTATCCCCAGGGGTACAGGTCTGTGAATCAGCACTCACCAAAGCACATACCCTCCCCAATGTTGGATTTTAGTTTTTATCCAGTTTGACAATATTTGTGTTTTTAATGGAACATTTAGTCATTTTACATTTGATACCAAAAAGTTCATAAGCTATATTATATGATATTAAATATTTGGGCTTAAATCTACCATCATATCCTGTGTTTGCTATTGATCTTGCATGTGTTTTTCTGTTCTTTGTTGCCTTTTCAAGGATTGATAATTTTATCATTTTCACTTTTTCCTTGTTCAAAGTAAAGTTATAATTCTTTTTCTCATCTTTAAGAAATTACTGCTAGAAATGTCATTAATCATACTTATTAAAGCCTGAAATTAAAAGATAGTTTTACTCTTTTCTTAGACAATGCAGGGACTTTCAAACAGTTAAACTCCATTTCTCTGACCTGTGTACTATTGTTATATAATTCTATTTAATTTTTAAATTTCACAAAATGTCTTATACATTTTATATTTATTTAGATTTATCCATAAATTTCTGCATATCATTTGTACCTTATATCTCACATGTGATAATCACTTTCCTTATGTTCAAAGTATAAGCCTTAAAATTTCTTTTAGTGTGTTCCACTGGTATCATACTTTTTTGTTCTTGTGTTTGTCTGAAGATGACTCTATTTTGCTTCATTCTTGAAAGGCATCTTTTACAAGATATAGGATTTTGGCAGTTTCATTTTTTTTTTCTTTTTGAATATTAAAGATATAATTGTACTGTCTTCTGGCTTCTTTTACTAGCTGTTGAAGATCATTTGTCAGTGTGTTCCTTCTGGGAAGGAACTTTATTTTCTCTTTGTCGTTGGTTTTCTGAAGTTTCATTATGATATAGGTATGGAATTTAATTTCATTTATGCTGCTTTTGGAACTCCTTTAACTTCTTTTTTTTTAAATTTATTTTTTAATTTTTTATTTCTCATCAGCGTAACAGTATTCCTTGTTTTTGCACCACACCCAGTGGTCCATGCAATCCATGCCCTCTCCAATCAATACCCACCACCTGCTTCCCCCAACCTCCCACCCCTCACCCCTTCAAAACCCTCAGATTGTTTTTCAGATTCCATAGTCTCTCATGGTTCACATCCCCTTCCAATTTCCCTCAACTTCCTTCTTCTCTCCATCTCCCCTTGTCCTCCGTGTTATTTGTTATGCTCCCCAAATAAGTGAAACCATATGATAATTGACTGTCTCTGCTTGACTTATTTCACTCAGCATAATCTCTTCCAATCCCATCCATGGTGCTACAAAAGTTGGGTATTCATCCTTTCTGATGGAGGCATAATACTCCATAGTGTATATGGACCACATCTTCCTTATCCATTCATCTGTTGAAGGGCATCTTGGTTCTTTCCACAGTTTGGTGACCGTGGCCATTGCTGCTATAAACACTGGGGGTACAGATGGCCCTTCTTTTCACTATATCTGTATCTTTGGGTAAATACCCAGTAGTGCAATTGCAGGATCATAGGGAAGCTCTATTTTTAATTTCTTGAGGAACCTCCACTCCAAAGTGGCTGCACCATCTTGCATTCCCACCAACAGTGTAATAGGGTTCCCCTTTCTCCACATCCTCTCCAATACATGTTGTTTCCTGTCTTGCTAATTTTGGCCATTCTAACTGGTGTAAGGTGGTATCTCAATGTGGTTTTAATTTGAATCTCCCTGATGGCTAGTGATGTTGAACATTTTTTCATGTGTCTGATAGCCATTTGTATATCTTCATTGGAGAAGTGTCTGTTCATATCTTCTGCCCATTTTTTGATGAGATTGTCTGTTTTGTGTGTGTTGAGTTTGAGGAGTTCTTATAGATCCTGGATATCAACCTTTTGTCTGTACTGTCATCTGCAAATATCTTCTCCCAAAATACAGAAAAGGAAATTAGAGAATCTATTCCATTTACTATAGCACCAAGAACCATAAGATACCTGGGAATAAACCTAACCAAAGAGGCAAAGGATCTGTACTCGAGGAACTACAGAACACTCATGAAAGAAATTGAAGAAGACACAAAAAGGTGGAAGACCATTCCATGCTCTTGGATCGGAAGAATAAACATTGTTAAAATGTCTATACTGTCTAGAGCAATCTATACTTTTAATGCCATTCTGATCAAAATTCCACCGGTATTTTTCAAAGAGCTGGAGCAAATAATCCTAAAATTTGTGTGGAATCAGAAGAGACCCCGATCACTAAGGAAATGTTGAAAAACAAAAACGTTACCTGATTTCAAGCTTTACTACAAAGCTGTGATCACCAAGACAGCATGGTACTGGCATAAAAACAGATCCATAGACCAGTGGAACAGAGTAGAGAGCCCAGATATGGACCCTCAACTCTATGGTCAAATAATCTTCGACAAAACAGGAAAAAATATACAGTGGAAAAAAAGACAGTCTTTTCAATAAATGGTCCTGGGAAAACTGGACAGCTATATGTAGAAGAATGAAACTCGACCATTCTCTTACACCGTACACAAAGATAAACTTGAAATGGATAAAAGACCTCAACACGAAACAGGAATCCATCAGAATCCTAGAGGAGAACATAGGCAGTAACCTCTTCGATATCAGCCACAGCAACTTCTTTCAAGATATGTCTCCAAAGGCAAAGGAAACAAAAACAAAAATGAACTTTTGGGACTTCATCAAGATCAAAAGCTTCTGCACAGCAAAGGAAACAGTCAACAAAATAAAGAGGCAACTCCTTTAACTTCTTAAAATTACTGATTGGTATCTTTCATTAGTTCTGGACAAAAATCTCACTTTTCTATTCAGAGAGCCTCTGTTCCATTCTCTTGCTTTTCTCCTAGCATTCCTGTTAAACCTGTCCATCTTTCTGGCTTTATCATCTATGTTTCTTATTCTTTGTGATGTATTTTTCGTCTTTTAGTCTGTCTTTAATGCTTTTCTGGGTTGTTTTATGAACTATCTTCTATTTCCCTTATTCTCTCTGCAGCTCTGTCTGATCTGCAGTTAAACCTATATACTAAGAGTTCTTCATTTCTGTTCTTCTATTTCCCAGCTCTAGAAGTTTCTTTTTGACTTTTTCAGGTTTGCTTGGGAATTTTGTATTTCTTGCATGCATTGTCAGTATTATCGTTTAGGTTTTTAGTGAAAAGCCTGTTTTATAGTCTATGACTAATAATTCGGACATATAATGTCTTTCTGGGTCTATTTCTGTTGTCTTTTTCTACTGGTTCTCATGATGTCTCAATTCCTTGAATGTCTTCATGCACTTGTCATTATAATCTAAAGTTTACATACAGGAATAAATTGATGCTTAATGTTTCTGTTTGCTTCTGGCAGGCACCTGGGGGGACTATTAGTCTAGGCCCGCTTTATCCAAAGATCATGTCTGAGTTTCTCTGAACCCGTCCTATCCCCCACTTCTAGGCATTGAGAATCCTGGGCTTGGATTATTTCTTGTTCACCACTACCATTGGTGATTCCTTTAGGATATGAGCCTAGCATGGGGAGGATCTCCCATTAACTACTTACATTGTTCAGTCCCTAGAATTTGATTTCTGTTCTGCTTCCTTATCTTGCAGGATCATTAAATCATAAATTCAGATTTGCTGAGACTGGCAAATGCTCTCAAGACAAACACAGCTTCTGTGCTCACTTAACTCACTCGTTCTCATTTATCATATTTTTACTGGTAACTTCTTATGGTCTTGTTACCTCTTTGTTGCTCTGGGAAAACTTTCTGAGATATTTGATTCAGCATTTTCATACTTTTCAGTGGGAAGATTGATCTGAACAATCTAGCCTCTCATCACCCAAACCTTGAAGTCTGTAATAGTATAAGCATTATCAATTTTATCAGAAAATCTGGCAGATGGAGTTTATCATTTCATTTGTGTCAGTTCTCTAGAATTATCAATATTGCCATCATATGATGAGGGTCTATTATGCAGCAGACACTGTTCTGTGAAATATTATTCAGCCTTAAAAAGGAATAAAATTCTGCAGTATGTGGCAACATGAATGCACCTTGAGGACATCATGCTAACTGAAATAGTCAGTCACAGAAGGACAGATACTGCCTGATTCCACTTAGATGCGGTAGCTAAAATAGAGTCAAAGAAGCAGGAGTAGAATGGTAGCTACCAGGGGCAAGAAGGAGTTGCTAATTAACGGGTATAAAATTTCAGGTATGCAAGATGGATAAGCCCTAGAGATCTGCTGTACAATGTACTACTGCCTATTGTTAAAAGTACTGTATTGTGCACTAGAAATCTGGTTAGAGGATAGATCTCCTGTTAGGTGTTCTTACCACAACAAAATGTAAATAAATAAACACTTCACATCAGTTTTCATTCCTACTATCTGTGAGATGTATCTATCAAAAAACATTACAATGAAATTATTTATAGTCTGGACTGTGGAGCCATCAGCCTTGGACTCTTAATTCTAGTCCTACCACTGGCTAGCTCTGTGACCTTCACAAGTTCCTCATTTTACTGTCATTTACATTTTACAGATGGGTGACTTGCAGCATAGAGAACATAACATGCTATATCATATAGCTAGCAAGTGAATGAGCCAGAGTTTAAATAATCCAGGACAGGCTGTGCTCTTCTTGCTCTGCTTTCTGGTCAGGGATGATGACTGCTAAAGCACCTACAGACTCAAAACACTGTGATGTGTGAATAATGGAATTGATGATGAAAAGCTCCATTCTTTCAACCAAATCATCTGAAAAGTTGTGGAAAGGAATACAATTCATAAAGGAAGCATTAATTTAGCAATGATTCCTCAGTTGCCTTCAGTGTTCTGTAAGATATTACTAGATTCTTATTTAATCAAATGCTCATAAGGCAGATCAGCATGGGAACTGTGCAGCATGGCTCTGTTTTAGAGAAACACAATCCAGACCAACACATTAAAGACTGTGAGAAGACTTGTGCTTAAAATAACAACACCCGAAAACTGTTGACTTTGAAACTTGGGGACTCCACAGAAAAAATTTTAAGAAATAGTAACCTCTATGCCTCTTTATGTAATATATATGTATATTCTTAGGAGTGTATGTAAATTAAAATCTTGGAAATCGGTCATTTTTTGAAAAAGAAGAAATATTGTAACTTAAAGGAAACAATTTTATCCAGAAAAAAGCCATCAAATTTATTCATTACTTTAAATCTATGTTAATACAATGGGTTTTTCTAAATAAGGTTATGTCAGTGTCTATAAAATCAAGTGGAAATATGAGATTTTTAAAAATTTATAACTCAGTTTTATTATTCTTGATCATTGAAAGGAAAAGCTAAAATGATATCTTCATCATCAAGAAATTTTTATGCTTTTTATAAAACAATGAAACCACATTGTGAAGATTGACTCACACGGAACTGAGATGTTATCTGGATTCTTTCCCTTGCCTGTGTTTTGTTTTTGTTGTTGCTGTCATTTTTAAACACCATTTTGTTCCCCATTTGAAACTACAAATGAATTAGATAAAATCTTTAAATAGTGAAAAGTCAAATTGCTTTTTCACTTCCTGTTTCATCTTGTTCTAATGCCGCCTTGGTTAGAAAAGAAGAATTAAGTAATTTGATTAGATATGTTGCACAAGGATGGAGCAGCTCTGAAAATGGAAAGGGTGTGGTTTTGAGAGTGAGACTGCCCTGGATTTGAAATTACAAGAAGCAGCTACTGTGTGACAGACATAATGATAGATGCCATTTACACTTTATCTAACTTGGTTTTCACAATAACCCTCCTACCTAAGAAGGTAGTATTTTTAAAAATGAAGACTTGATACTCAGCTAAGTGAAGTGACTAGCCTAGAAGCCATATTTCTTTTCAGAAGTCAGGAGAAGCAGCTGTGACTCTGCTTCATTCCACAGGGGTCCTGAACTGTAAAGAAACCTAGGTTAGAAGGGACAGGTGATTGCGATGTGGTAAGAGGTCTGTAGAAAAAAGGAATTCTACACCCAATATCCCTTTTTAAGGACTGCATTCAGGAAGAAACTATTTTTCTCTGCATGCTATTAAACCTAACCTTATTTTACCAGAGAAGCCCATTGTTACATGTGGTATTTAGGTTCCAGACACATTATTGATTGGATAAATTCTAAGAACTCATCTGAAAAACTAATCATCATTTACGATTCTATTTTTTTGGAAAGTACATCCTAACTTAAATACAACAAGCTTACCGATATTTGGAACATAAGGCATTCATAAATCTGGGATTGCTATATAAAGAAATTTACTTTCAAACTTTAAATTCACAAATCACAAAGTTGATTTCAGATGTATTACTCAGATGCCTGCTTATATACAATTTTTATTTCATTTCCTGCCTATTTTAAGAAAGGAGATACTCACATATTTATTTATTTATGCCTGTGTTTTGGAATCATTGTCTTTGTTGTATTTATGCATTTATTTCTCCCAGGTCAAACACTTTATTTCTGAATGATAGCAGCTTTACCAAGATATTAATAAAAAAAGATTTTAATAGTGCCAGGTAATTTGTTGTGCTCTATTCTATAGTAGAATTATGAACAAGCAGGTTGTTAAAAACTTTTTTGTTTTACTTTGTATACTTCATTTAGGCTGTTCTTTTTCATGTAACTGATGTACCAAACCTTGGCATGGCATCTATATATTATATAATAGTATTTTTACCTAAAAAGTTTTATTTCCCAGAGTTAAGACTTTTGGGTCAGTAATAGTGAGAGCCATTGGCTAACCATTTTATAGTCATTACCAACAGGGATGCAGTAAAAACTTTGAAAATCATTTTTGTGTGGTTGAGGGTGGGCAAAGGGTCATATATTGAGTTTTTATTTATGCCCTAACACACAGAATTATGTAAATGTGAAGGCTCAATGCCTACCTCACACTACATTGAAAGGAATATCTTAATGTTCTTTGAAAGAACTTTTTTAAACAATTGCAAACTTACAGAAAGTTACAAGTCAAATGTCAAGATCTTCCCCCTCAAAATACATGAAAGCAAGTTGTTTACATGGTTCTCCATTACCCTAAATATATTAATATGTATTTCCTACTAACAGGACATCGACAACATCACTACCACTTACCAAGTCAGGAAATGAATATTACTACATTACAACCATTTAATCATGAGACCCTATTAAAATGTTGCTTATTGTCCCAATAATGTCTTTCATGACAAAAGGATCCAGTGCAGAACCATCCAAATCATACATTACATTTAATTATCATGCTTCTTTCAGTTTCTTTCAAACTGGACCAGCTTTTCTGTCTTTTTTTTTTTTTTTTTTCATTTATAACCTTGACATTTTTAAACATCATGGTCAGTTATTTTGTAGAAGGTACTTAAATTTGGGTTTGTCTTATGTTTTCTTGAGATGAGATTTAGGATATACATCTTTGGCAGAAATTGATGCTAAGTTCTCATTGCATTCTGTCAAATGGCATATAATTTGATTATGATTTTCACTTTGAACATTTGATTAGTGTGGTGTCTACCCACCATCTCTACTGTAAAAATTTGCAATTAATACCCATTTTGTGAGGAAGAGGGGAGTGTCTTGAAACTCTGTAAGTGTATTTCTTATTGGTCTTTCAGTTTACTCATTGATTTATTTATATCAGTATGGACTCATGTTTTCCTATTTTATTCAGTGCATCAAAATCTGTTGATATTGTTTATTATAAGGTTCAGATTGTCTCCAGTTTGGCCAATGGGAGCACATTCAAGATGGGTTCTGATGTTTTTTTGATAGTATTCTCATCATTCATTGAGTAGTTCTTGCTTTATGGTGTAACAAGATATTTCAGGCTCGTCAGGTACTTTCTGAGCCCCAACCTTGGAACCACTTATTTCTCCAAGGAATGCCGGTTCTTTTGTAAAGGAAATAATATTTAGAAGACATGATCTGTGCTCTAGGTCCACTCATTGGTATTAGAGCACTACTGTTGCTTTCCCCAGGCCCTCTCAGTGGACATAGCTACTCTTATGTGCATATGGTCTTATATTTTTTAATCTGTATGTTGGAAACCATGAGTCCACACCAGTGCCTCCAGTTCTAATCCCAACAGTGCAGAGTTCATTCTACACATTTTTAAACTCCTCTTTCTGACAGAGAGAAAATGGTGTTCTATTACCTTTAATGCATTTTCCTTGATCAGTCTTCCTGAAAGCAACCATTCTATCTCCTCTGTATGGATGCTCTCTTCTCCTTGCTTGAGCTCTGACTCCTCATTCTAGGTTGTCCCTTGCCCCATGTGGACATTCCTTACCTTGCTGAGGTAAGCAGGCCTACATAGGCCTGTTCTTCCTCAAGATTTAAGTTCCCATGCCTGGCTGTCCTTTCCTAAGCCCCATGTGGACACCCCCCCTCAGCCTGCCTGTGCTCTGACACCCCATGCCCTGTGCCTCTTCTCAGATGTCCTTCTCACTGCGCTCTGCCACACTGTTCTGGGTCACTGAATTATGGATTGTGTCCTCACTGCTCTCAAACTCTGACTCCCATGGCTGAGTCACCTGCCAAATGTGTACACTCTCCTTATCCTTTGGATTCTGATACCTCACACTGGGCAGCCACACCATGTAGATGCTCCTCATTCTGCTTGGGCCTTGACCCCCCACCCCAGGCAACACCTGAGGAGAGATTGTCCCAGGTCATCTACCTTCCTCAGCCCATTCAGGCTCTGACACCTCGTGCCTGGCAGCTCTCCTACTCGCCCTCATCCTGCCTGGCTGTCCCCTTGCTCTGGCACACTGCAGCTCCTCCCACAGCCCCAGGCACAGATGCCCCTCTTTGTGGGCTCCACCTAATGTTCAGTAAGGGAAGGGGAAGAAGAGCCAAAAGGCTTATTAAGTATTATCATGAAATTGTGTTCTGAAATGTTTTATTTAGAGGATCACTTTGCTAGCTATTATAATGAAAATCAGAGCAAAAAGTAGAATTTGATGTACAAAAATGATTTTATTAGATTTTTTTTGTATAAGGTAAGTTTACTTATATGCCCTGAACTATCTCCATCGATTAAATACTTTAAGATCAAATGAGAGATCAAGAAACTAAAAGTTCTATGTCTATTCTAGGTGAAAGCATTTATAAACTGTCAGTTTAATATTATCCTGTCTACTTTCTCATATTTGATTTTGTCATTAACTATGGCACTGGTATTTGAGTAGGATGAACCTTTACATATGTTCTTATGTAAAGCAAAAAAAAAAAAAATTGCAAAAAGAAAAAAAAATGTATAATGACCTTAAATAAACATGTTTATAACTTGATTTTATTTTCTATCTTGTTTAAATAGAGGAGTCTTCATTTTGGCTTCCCTTATATGGCAACATGTGCTGCCGCCTAGTCGCCCAGCCAGCTTGTATGGCTGAGGATGCATTTGCAGGATTTCTTAATCAGCAGGTTGGAGGACTTTACATATTGTACAATTATAGCTGCAATCTAGATTTTAATATACTAGCAATTGTTTTGCCTTCCAATAATAAGTATTTTTTAAAGTCTTCTTTAAAATGGTATTTTTTTCCATGTTCGACATAGAATGGGGGTGGGGGGTGAAGGGGCTGAGGGTGAGAAGGTGGGAAGGGGAGGGGTCCAGTGCAGTTTTGATGGCTAAGGAGCTACCTCTCCAGGTTCCTCGGCTTCATAACAGCAGGAACAGGATAATCAGCCGCAGAGGACTCCTTGTGGAAGCAGATGAGGACTGTTCCACACCTTTCACAGAAAGGCCTTTCTGGCAAACAGCTTTTGGCACAGTTTTAGGTCTCTAGACTTCCAAATCTGCCTCTGTGCCACCTACTCCTGATTTATTTATAACCAGACTTATTTATAGTCAGTAAATAATTAATTATGGGCTTCAATGAATCAATAACTTTTTTTTTAAAGATTCCATTAAGTGGAAAGAAAATTTGCATTCTTAAAGGGTAGTCAACATTTTCTAGTGTTCTGAGAATAGTAAGGGAAAATTATATTTTGAATATTGAGTTATTTTTATATTTTTTTGCATCATTAGATGGATTGCTGTGGAATTTTAAGCACTAATTTTGAATAGACTAGCTTTTCTAAAACTGCATTGATTTATGATTTTATGTGTGTAAAAGTTATGTGGTAATCATTGCCTCCATTTTGCTTAATGTTTTTGAGAATTTCAAACCTTTCTGTGATAATAACTTCCTCTGATTTTGAACTGTTGACTTACTGTACACTAAATTAATGGGTAACTCTATCACATCTAAATTTTTTTTAATTAATAACTTTAATAATTGAAGAATTTTTTTGAATTTAATGATGATAAATAATGATTAAGGTTAATGGCTTCTTGAATTTTTTTTCAGCAAATGGAAGAAAACCTAATTAGTTGGAGAAGGTTGTATTGTGTTTTAAGAGGGGGTAAACTCTATTGCTTTTATTCTCCCGAAGAAATTGAAGCTAAAGTGGAACCAGCTTTGGTAGTGTCCATTAACAAGGTAAATAAAATGTTATTTTAAAAATAAAGATACAACATTTTGTAAAGTTTGTTCTTTTCTATACAATTCACATTGTTACCATTTTATGGATAAAAGAGAAGGGCTGCTAAAATAGATTAGTTCAGGAGTACATGGGTGGTTCAGTTGGTTAAGCATCTACTTTCATCTCAGGTCATGATCCCAGGATCCTGGAATTGAGCACTGAGTAGGGCTCCCTGCTTAGCGGCAAGCCTCCTTCTCTCTCTCCTTCCTGCTTGTGCTCTCTCTCTCTTGCTATCTCTGTCTCACTCTTCCAAATAAATAAGTAAAATCTTAAAAAAAATAAAAATAAAAAGTTAAAAAAATAGGTCAGTTCATAAAGATAAATTAATCTTATTGTTTTTCTTCCATTTCAGAGCTTATCTGGTAAAGGAAGTACTATATATTTCTTAAGAAAACAAAGTAATTGAAAGTGAATACGTTTTAAAACAGAATGCAACTTCACATTAATATTTAAATTTTTCATGAATTTATTTAAGAGATTATAAACGTAAATTGTTAGCTCATGTTACAACGATACTTTTTGTAGTTAATATTCAAATGATCCCATAAAAAGACATTCCTGAGAATACTTCCTGCTTTCTTATGGGATTGATGGGCAGTTGTCTATCCTTGTGTCAAAACAGGAAAGCCTGACCCCTCCCCCTCTGCCACACACATATGCACAAAAGCAAACACACACACACAAACACACACACACACACACACATTTACCCCATCATCTTAAATTTATCTTCATCTGTTATTCATCTTGTTCTCCCTCCCCCGCCCACCCTTTTTGGCATTCCTACTCTGGAGTACTTTAATGGCATTTCTAGAGCAGAATATCATGTTTTCTATCCATAGCTTGTACTTAATTGTTTCTAGTTCTTTTACTTTGCTTGCTTTTGGAGTGGCTGAATTGAAGGCTATGGTAAAGTATGAGCCGTCACATCTGTTAACTACATGTTCTTTTCTTTTTGTAACTGTACATGTTCTACTTGACTTTAAATTATCTTTTGAAAAAAACATAAAGTTGTATGTCCTGAGAAACATATGTATACTAGTTTGCTAATCTATAAGGATTTGAGTTAATTTCTCTGATCTTTTCCAGTAATAACATTTGGTCTGTTTCCATCCTGCTTTTAGAAATGATACTGATTTTTCTTAACGGAAATTCTTTAGTGAGGCCTTTAAGTTAAGTCAACTTAATTTATCTGTTCTGTATATTAGGAAGATTACTGTTACTCTTAAATAATAAACATCAAAGTTATAGCATGATGAATTTATTTAGGGTTAGATAATTAGGTTTATGAAAGTATATTTTTATTATTGAAAAAGTGATATAATTTTTTCATTACTTGCCAATGTTTTGTTTTGTTTATACAGTATCCACTTTTCCCTACCTTTTGAAAATTTCAGATGTGCAGAAAAGTTGAAAGAATAGAATAATGATCAGCAGTATACTTCTCACCTGGATTTTTCAGCTGTTGTTAATATTTTCCTATATTTGCTTTCTCTTTAAGTAGTTTGAGATTTTTTTTCAGAACCATTTGAAAGGAAGTAGCAAACAGCATAACGTTTCTTCCCTAAAATATTTCAACAGCATTTCTCCTAAAAACAAGGACATTTCTTTTATAACCATAATATTATTACCACACTCAAAAAATCTACTGTCGATAAAATAATATCTAATATAAACAACAAATTATCCCAATTGTCCCTATAGTGTTCTTTCTAATGTTTGTTTATTGTTTGATCCCAGACTCCCATCAGGGACCACAAATTGGCAGCTGGTCACCATGTATTTTGATTGTTTCCTTTTTATCTAAATTGGACCCATCACTCACTGCCTCTTTTTCTTTTTTTGTCTTTTATTATATTGACATTTTGGAAAAGTCCATGCCAGTCCCCACATCTGTTTTTGACTAATTGTTTCATAAGATTCAGGTAGATGTTTTTGACAAGAATTCTGCATAGGTGATTCTGTCTAAACTGTTTTTCACTAGGTACCTAGGTAGTAAAAATGGAATTTGCTTACATGTTGCACAATAGAATAAAAATCATCCTGAAAATAATAAAAATGTAATCTAAAAAGGATATTTTAAAATTCATTAATTTTATTTGAAAACTCTTTTCAAGGTATTCATTTTACCATATCAGTCCTTTATGGCAGACAGAGCCAGTAAGTCAGCTCTGTTTTATAGGTATGTTATTTCTGTTTTATAAGTGAAAAAACAGACTCACAGATCAGATAGAACTTGTCTAGCTAGTAAGTAAAATTATATGGCTCACTGTTTTTCTATTTCCTCACAGACATACTGCTAGACTAGATCTGGAAGACAAAATTAGACTTTTTCCTATCTCCGTACCCACTCTGAATAAGTTTTGAAAGTAAGAAGTATCTCTGAAATGAGGTTGTGAGTCTGAAGCCACAGTTTCTACCTCTAGGCAATGGTATAGATATGTGTTGAATCTTTAGCATTTAAATGTAAGAGGGAAGTTATAGTGGAACCCCACTGTTACTGTAGCCAGGGTATCTGTATTTTCTTGTCTGATGACAAGGGTGTAATTCCAGAAAAGCAGTTAACAGTGTTTACATGGCCCAGCTGAATTGACCTTTTTTCAGTTGACTCATTTTTCCTTGTGGTAATAAAAGCTGATGGCCTGGTGACTGATACGATTTGGTAGTCAATCAGCTCCATTATTAAGATGACTGAAATCACCATATTTAGAAATCCCAGTGGTGGTTTCACAATTGACCATTACAATTTCACAGGAAAATGATTAATCTAGTAATTTGTATAGACTTGACCTTCGACTTGGGGACAACATGGGCTGTATTTGACCCTGAGGACTGATGACATAAATTGTCATTGTGCATGACTTTTGTCTCAAGTACAAAAGAGGATTTTAAGATTACACCATGAAATAAGGGTTAGGTTGAGAAGGTTAATAGAATTTAGTCGCTGATCTCAAAGACTGAACTGATACCAAGGTGTTCCATTCTCTAGTGTTGTGATGTTGCTATCTTCATTTTTCTCTGGGGCTGATTCCTGCTCTCTCTCTGTAGCAGCACTCCTGTTGGCAGTTCCTACCCCCACTTCGGGTTTCCCTTGAACCCTTCCATTCACCTGAAAACTGTTCTTTTTTTTTTTTAATTTTTTTATAAACATATAATATATTTTTATCCCCAGGGGTACAGGTCTGTGAATCGCCAGGTTTACACAAGTCACAGCACTCACTAAAGCAAATACCCTCCCCAGTGTCCGTAACCCCACCCCCCTTCTCCCAACCCCTCCTCCCCCCAGCAACCCTCAGTTTGTTTTGTGATATTAAGAGTCACTTATGGTTTGTCTCCCTCCCAATCCCATCTTGTTTCATTTATTCTTCTCCTACCCCCTTAACCCCCCATGTTGCATCTCCACTTCCTCATATCAGGGAGATCATATGATAGTTGTCTTTCTCTGATTGACTTATTTCGCTAAGCATGATACCCTCTAGTTCCATCCACGTCGTCGCAAATGGCAAGATTTCATTTCTTTTGATGGCTGCATAGTATTCCATTGTGTATATATACCACATCTTTTTTATCCATTCATCTGTTTGGACATCTAGGTTCTTTCCATAGTTTGGCTATTATAGACATTGCTGCTATAAACATTCAGGTGCACGTGCCCCTTTGGATCACTACATTTGTGTTCAAAATGTTGAAAATAGAACTACCCTATGACCCAGCAATTGCACTACTGGGTATTTACCTTGAAAACTGTTCTTTAGCAGCAAACACCCTGGTTTCCTTATTTAAATACGACTATTTCTATCAAGAAATCTATTTGTTTCTTCTGTAAGCCTGGATGCTGTGTAGTTATATCTTCTATTAAAGTCATTTTTACTTATTTTTTTTTACTTATTATTTTTTACTTACTATTTTTTCTCAACTTAGCCAATGATTCAGATTTATGGAGAAGTTGAAACAATACTAGAGGGACACTCATGCCACCTGGATTCAGCAGTTACTCTTGCTGTCCAGTTTGCTTTATCTCTAGGTGTTCTTCTTGGGGGGAATTGAAGCTCTTTGTATTTTGTTTTTAATTTGTTTTATGATGATATAGCTTACATAAAATAAAATTTACCAGTTGTAAGTGTACAATTTGGTAACTTTGACAAATAATATACGGTTGTGTAATCA
Organism: Mustela erminea; assembly: GCF_009829155.1. Classification (NCBI taxonomy): domain Eukaryota; kingdom Metazoa; phylum Chordata; class Mammalia; order Carnivora; family Mustelidae; genus Mustela; species Mustela erminea. The sequence continues at coordinate 29,431,402 of NC_045627.1, read as the reverse complement.
TTACTACACGCTTTGAATTATAGGTTTTTTAATCATTTCTGTGAGAACATTTAAGTTCTATTCTCTTCACAAATTTCACTTATACAGTAGTCATCAACAATAGTCACTTTCAGACCTTATTTGTCTTATAGCTGTCAGCCTATAAAGCCTCTTACCTACATTTTTTGCTGACCCATTTGAATATGTCTCCAGCATTGACACTTCATCCCTGAATATTTCAGTATGCAACTATAAAAAATAGGAAACTCTAAAATGAAAGTGTGTGAGTGTGTTTGTGTGTATAAATGAAATTACAGTACCATTATCACAGCTAACCAAATGAACAGTAATTATCTTACATCATCTAATAACCCAGTCCATATTCACATTTCCCCATTTTCCCTAAGATGTCCTTTTAAAAGCTTTTGCTTTTAATCTAGGAATGTTCAAGGATTATGCATTCTTAAACTGTAAATTAGGTCTAGAGGCTTGATTAGATTCATTCTAAACACTATTTACAAGCATGTTTCATGCGTGATGACAAATACTTTATAGGGCATTCTGTTCAGAGGCACATGATGTCAGGTTGTCTCATTATTGCCAGTGTCACATTTAATGACTTGGTTAAGGTGGTGCCCCCAACTCTCTCCAGCATAAAGGTAAGTTTTCCTCTTTACTATTAGCAGGTAGTCAGTGAGGTGATAGTTTGGCACTGTGTGAATATCTTTGTTGTCCAATAGTCTTTCACATAATGGTTTTAGTGACCTGATTGCCCTTGTCTGAATTGCTTATTACACTGGAGATTGCATATGTATTTTCATAATATCCCTCAATCTACACGTGTTAGCTGGCATTCTTTTGTAAAAAAGGACTTTTTTTCATCAAGTAGGAATGAATCCCGGTCCCTCCTGAAAAGGCAGGATGAAAGCTTACTTTTAATTACCAATTTTCAGAGTAAGGAGTTGGTATTACATACTGGTCTTATACTGATATTGGCAGTAGGTATTGGAGCAGTATTACTCCCTCCAGAAGAAGCAAATGAGTGTTATGTCTGTTATGTTCTTCCTGTATTAATGATAAACTAATAGATTTTCATTTATTCAATGTTTTAAATTACTTGGTTTTTAAATATAAGGTAGATGTTTTCATTGTTTGGCTTACTTTGGAAATTTCTAAGGATACATGTATTAGTATATTCTCAAATAAACAACATCTTTGATAAATGCCAACTTGGTATTTTCTGATTTGTAGAGCTGGTAAGCACCAAATAAAACTTAAAGAATAGTGGTTTTGTTTCAGTTTTTAGTATATTTTCGATCTTGGGTCTCTAAGATCTTTTTATGCTTAATAATGTTAAATATTAAAGAACAAATCAGAATTTTTTTCTTTTGGTTGTCTTCTCTCATGATTTAGAAAATAATAATTTTGTTTAATGCCACTTTAAAAATTATGTAAAAACATAAATTTTGCAGTTGCTAAGGTATATAAATAATAGTTTCTTTATTTTGATCACAGGATCTGTTTTCTAACTATAATTTTTATTCTTCTAAATGGCATTTCCTATAAAGCTAAGTCAGTTTATTAATTTTCATAGGGAGCCATCTGTGGAAAGAGTCACATTAAGGAAAGAAAAGCCTAAGCTATTCCCCTCCTCTTTTCACTCCAAATTTGAAAGGATGGTTTACTTCAAAGTGATTGCTTCAACTTCAAAAAAACTTCCCTATTAATGTTCTTGAGCAAAACATTCCCAATCAGGGGTATTTAACAGAGCCACTATAGAATCCTCTATACATTGCAGAAAACATTTTATTAGCTAAAGTTTTATCCATTGCCAGTGGGGTGGGGAGTGGGATGGAAAAGTAGTGTGGGTTTTTGCGATCAAAAGTCTTTTCTTGCTTTAAATACTATATATCACTTTAATAACTAGTAAAAGTTATGCTAAACAAATCAGTATCACTACTTGGTGTTGTAAACTTTTGTTAAATTGTCTTGAAACTGCTTTTAGCCATTATGTTTGTCATGGACCCTAGCAAGCAAGATTATTATGAAGCACAGGGGATTTTTTTTCTGATTATGTTAGTCCTTTAATGTCCCAGTCCTACCAATGATTTAGATTGTCCTTCATTAAATATAGCAAAAATAATTATTTAAACAAGTCTTTTCCTTTAGGAGTTTACATCTGATTTAATAGACATAAATTGAAAAGAATTATGTTGCACTAATACTAATCCTTCCTAAAGCTTGGTTTAATTTATGGTTATGGTTTATGTATTTCAAACATTTCTTGCCATATATTGTGAAGGTATACTTTCTTTGTCATTAGAGTATATATAAGGTATAAAGCTAGTTTTTGGCCAGCAAAATTTTGTTTTCATGCCTGATTAACAAAACTTTAGACCAACCACCTTTCAAATAACACATTTATTCTTACAACATGTTTATGAGGAAACTGTGAGTTAAATAGTGCTATCTCTGCCTTATAGGTAGGAAAGCAGGTGCTTAGTTTTTTGTACTTGTATTTTATTTTCAATTTTTTGAGGGGAAAAATTCAAAGATAATCTATATAGAGAAGGGTAGAAATAAACCTCTTTCTGCCCTCACACATTGCCCCCACCATAGAATTATTTTGAAGCAAATCCTAGAGACTATATGATTTTACTTGTAAATTTAACAATTATACTTTAGAAAAATATATAGTCATATATATAGTTTTTCAATATATCATCAAGAATTCAGTGTTCAGATTTCCCAGTCTTGTAATTTTTAGATTAGTTTTTGAATCAGGATTTTGAAATAAGGGTTTATATTGCAGTTAATTGATTTGGTCTCTTAAATCTCTAAATCTGTTGGAGTGCTCTAGCATCCTCATGTTCTCTCTCGCTCTCTCTCTGTCATACACACACACATACACACACACACACTCTCTCTCTCTCTTTTTCACACACAATTTGTTGAAGAAATTGGGTCATTTATCCTACAGAGTTTTCCATAGTCTGGATTTTGTTATCTGCATCTTTGAGTTGTCTTTTTCCTTTTTCCCTTCTGTTTTTGGTTGGTTGGTTGTTGGTTGGTTGGTTAGTAACAATATGTCTTAGGAAATATTGTGTACTTTGTTGGGAGGCATTTAAAGATTTTTTTTTTTTTTTTTTGAGAGAGAGAGGGTGAGGGAGAGAGAGTCTGAAGCAGACTCTGCACTGAGTGTGGAGCCTGACATGGGGCTGATCTCACAACCACAAGATCATAACCCGAGCCCATACCGAGAGTTTGATGCTTAACCAGCAGAACCAGCCAGACACCCCATATTGGGAAACATTTAATATGTCTGAGTCTTCTAGTCATATTAACATCCACAGATGAGCATTGTTTAGATCCTTTATTTCATTAGGGATTGCAAACTGGTGATATTTTAATATTCTTCATTTATTAGCTGGGAAATTTCAACTGTGTCACCTATTGGGTTGAGGTACAATTCTTATAGGAAACACAGAATAAAGACTTTAAATAGTTACCAAAATAGTGAGGTGGTTCTCTTAGCATCCTTCAAAAGTGACAAGTGAGTTCATTTTAAATATTATTCTGAATTAATAGATTTAAAGACTTCATAGTCTTCAAATTCATGTAGACTTCATGCATCAATCCATTATCATTGTTATTGATGTTCAGATGGTCCCATCTTTGGCTACTGAAAGCCTCTTCAGTTTGACTCTTGAGACCTTTTGATACAACCCTAGTAATCTTTGATTTCTGTTGGGAGAATATGTTCTGGGATTATCTCATACATTTCCTTGCCCAGGCTGAAATCAGCCATCTCTGTAAAGATCTCTGATTCCTTTTAGCAGTAAAGAGTATTTAGAAACCGTAATCTGGGTAATAGTAGACTTTAAAGATCATATAGTCAAAAGGTAAGGTAAAAAATGGTTTATAAATCTAGTTCTGACTTAGTAATTTCCCAGTATCACAGAAATCGACAGGTTGAAGTACAGTTTTAATTAAAAATAATTAACAACCAACCTAAAAGAAACTTTCCTTTGATTTCCGAGTTAGCTGTATTTTGTCATAAAATTGACTTCTTAGATTTATTGACTTCACTTGGCCTTCTCTGAGTACCCACCATCTCATGCAGAGGAAGGCTGCAGTTTCGTATATGGTGACTGAAAAAAGAGATCCAGCCAAGGATTAAAATTTCACAGTAAATAGTCTCAAATCTATCCACAAAACAATAAAAGTTGACTGTAAAACCTTCCAAATAAACTAAATGGTTTGGGCAGAAAACTCTGTCTTTGGAGAGAAAACTGATTTCAGAAAATCAGTGTCCTTATCTATAAAGAGTAGGATTAGGATCATCTGTGGGATCTGACTCTGTCAACCTGAAATTGACATTATCTGAGTTGTTTTTCTCCTATCTTATTCATTTATTCTCCAAATATATTTCAAATACAGTGAGTGACAGACAATATTTTAGGCGGTAGAAAGAGTGGGAGCAAAAATACCTAAGCTGCTTGCTTTCATACCCTAAAAGGCACCTTGTGTTTTCTAATCCATTCCTCCCTTGAGAAGTGCAGTTTTAAGCACTCTTATTGGTACTTTGTCCACAACGAAAAACAACTTGCATAGACTTTCTGACATTATCAGAAACTTTATTTGTTTAATGACTTTTTCTTTGACATGCAGTTTTTTTGTTGAAAAAATTCCCATTAGTTAAATTATTTTGGGTGATAAAATATAGTTAGTTAATTCAAATGATCTATTTTGTGTTTCATTTGCACCTTTTAAAAGCTTCTCATGTTTTAAAAATTTAGTGGTATTTATGGTTCTCAGAGCTAATGGAGTGTATAATGTATAGTATTTTTATATTATTGCATTATATTCTCTTAGAAGGATATAAATGATCCAGTTCATCATATTTTCTACATAGCTATTTTCATTTGAAATGATATCTTGGTGTTATTCAAAATATACACATTCATCTATAAAAATCACTTTCCTTATTTAAAAGTTAAATTCATTTTAATCCTGTATACAAAAGGTAGTCAGAAATTTGTATTAAGATAGACTAGGATAGAAGGAAGATTTCAACAACAAGAATACTTCATATTTCATTTTTTTTTAAATACTAATACCAATAGAGTGTTCTCTTGCCCTCCTCCCCCACTGAGTCAACCTTCAATAAATCTTATTGAGAGCATATTAAAGATTCTTCCTAGAGCTTAAGTCATTCTCTGCTGGTGTAATAAGCTTTCTATTTAAAGAGATGGATTATATGCATTTTCATGCCATTTAGGACACCAGTTTGTTTTTATATTATATAAATAATTACTTAAAAGAGTTCATTCACAAAGTTTATTACCATGGCACAGGATTGTAAAACGACCCTGTTCTTTCAAATTACAGTGTTGACTGTAAGTCCATTATAACCCTCTGAAGACACTCACATTCCCACATTTTAAAATTGACAGGGCAGGCTGTCTCTAAGATGGTTACTAAATCCTCACCTTTTGTGACACTCCAGACTTTCAAAGTTATGTTACCACTTCATGCAGCATACACTTTTTTTCTCTTGTGATTCTTGAATAAGAATTCCTTCCTTCAGGAAAAACTTCTGTAGTACACAGTAGCCCCTTCCTATCTGCAGGGCATATGTTCCAAGACCCCAGTGGATGCTTGATACTGTGGATAGAACTGAACCCTGTCTCTACTGTTTTTTCCTATACATACAGAGCTCTGATAAAGTTTAACTTACCCATTAGGCACAGTAAGAGATTAACAACAGTAACTAAGAGTCGAATAGAATAATGCTAACAATATGCATAATAAAGGTTATGTGAATGTAGTCTTTCAGTCTCTCAGAGTACCTTGTACTGTGCTCACCCTTGTGATGATATGAGATGATAAAATGCCTATGTGCTGAGATGAAGTGAGGGGATTGGCGCAGGCACTGTGATGTGGAGTTAGGCTACTACTGACCTTCGGACCATATGTCAGGAGGAGGATCATCTGCTTCTCGACTGCAGTTGACTGGGGGCAACTGAAACTGCAGAAAGCAGCAAACTGAGGATGGGGGAGCTGGTGTATCAGGGGTTCACCTCCGCCTATTTACCCATTCTTCAGGGAATGTACAGTGTTTCTTGGTTAACTCTTTGCTATTCCTGTAATGTCCACATAGACATCATTGTATGTGTATGTTGGTTTTGGGATGTGACTATACATAGAATCTCTCTTCATTCAAGACTGCAAGAAGTGAGGAATTTCTTCTCACTCCTAAACAGCTTTTGAAGCTGCCGGCTAAATATTCTTCTACACACATTACTGTAGGTTTAAACATATGAGTCTAGAACTGTTCTACCTGGTACAGGAGCCATTAGCCACCAGTGGCTGTTAACCACCTAAAATGTGCCTGGTCCAAATGTGATGTGCTGTATCAGAGACAGACTAGATTTTGGAGACTTAGTACAAAAAAGAATGTAAAATATCTCAAAAATGTTTTTTGCTCACATGTTAGAATAATATTTTGGATGTGTTGGGTTACATAAAAACACAATTTTAAAATAATGTAATTAATAAATACAAAATGATTTTCACCAGTTTCATTTTACCTTCTTAACATAGTTACTAGAAACTCTTAAAATTACCTATGTGGTTCACATATTTCTAATAGACAGCACTGCTCTAGAACATTATCCGTCATTATCCAAGCAGCCAAATCCTTACTGTTGCATAAAATAGATAGTTGTATTTCAGACTTCTTTCCCCCAAACTTGGAAACTGCATGTAGATACTAGTTGTCATGTGGCGTGGTAGTGCTTGAATGACTTGGGAACAAGACTTTTCTACGTATAGACAGGAGAAGCACCACAACGTCATACCTAGTACCACACAGAAAAAGTTTAAACTACCAACATGAAGGAAACCATTGCCTTTGTTGCTGATGGTTGCATTCAGCATTTAAAAAAATAATTGGTACCATCAGGAAGGTTATAGTACTTCATGGATCTTTAGCTATGAGCTTTGTAAATGAATGTTACATATGAAATAAATGTTAATGGCGAAAACCTAACTGCTTTGCTGCAGTAAACACTAAGTTATGGTTTTACTGCTTTAAGTGATAACACTGTGTATAATGCCTGAATATTAGAATAACAAACATACTTTACTGATTCTTTTATTTTATTACTGTTGGAAATGTAGTTAACATAATTCACATTACAGTTATGACATGCTGTACTTGTTTTATTGCAAATTTTAAGATGTATATAAAAGACAGCAAACTTCTACTTAAACAGATCAAAACAGGTTACATTTTAATCTCATGTAATTTAACTTTGAAATGTTACTCAGTATTTTTCATAAAAAGCAATTTTTTATAGGTTTGAGTCTAAATATTGAAAATTCTCAAAATTACATATTTTAAGTGATCAGCAACAAGATTTATAATTGCATCTGTTGTAAGTATAGTAGCGAAGCACTAAAACATTTATTTGAATATTACAAAAATATCCTCTTGTAAAATACCAATTTTGTCCTAATTTTTAGGAAACCAGAATTCGGGCAATGGATAAGGATACCAAGAAAAAAATTCATAATTTCTCTGTCATCAACCCTGTTGCTGGACAGGCTGTAACTCATATCTTTGTAGCAGACAATAGAGAAGATCTTCAGAAATGGATGGAAGCCTTCTGGCAACATTTCTTTGATCTTAGTAAGTTAGTGTTTGGATTTACTAGTAATATATTCATGAAGCGTGAAAGGATGCACAAAGCAATCTAAATATTAAAATTATAATCCTTTGGTTTGTATCAAGATTATTTTTTTAGTGCTCTTGAATAAAATGACAGTATATCATCAGTGCATTGATGCCTTTTTCTCTCAACCTTTTCCCAGGGCTGACTTACTGTAGTTTATTATACCTTTGAATACCTGTTATTTTTAAATTTCTCTGTCCCTAAAACAATTAGGCCACATTTTTTTCAAAATACTGGATTTTAACTGGTTAAGGCAGTGTGTTTGATCAAAGGGATACTACTTTTTGAGTAGTAAAAAACTTTTAGGTTAGTCATGATCCTAAAATTTGAAATGTACAAGAGACTCATGTAACCTTCTGTTAACTCCAGATTCATTATATCATCTTGGATATCATCCAAAGATTTATTTTAAAACCATACATATGGTTTTTCAGTTTCAGTAATATAACCCATGATTATAAAAACAATGTGATAGTAATATAATAGAGTTCTACTATGTAAAATATGTGAGGTTCTAATATTCTCAATTTAAGGAGGAATTTTATCAACAAGAAAATAATGAAGTCATATATTGAAAATGTAGATTATTGATAACAGCTATTTCTAGTCAAACTAAGCCTACTGTTAGATTCAACCAGTATTTTATGTCTTCAGAATGCTTTTTTATAAAGAATTACGAAAGATAGGCATTTTCTAATGATAGAAAGTTGTTTCTGCAACTCCTAGAAGAAATTTTAGGACTTCTTAAGATCTGTTTTGGGAACTTTATAAAAGAGTTAATACCTGCTGTCCTCAGATTAATTTTTCTAAGCCTACTGTGGTCTGTGGCCTGGTTAAGTTATTATAGTGATGGTTGGGGTGGGGACAAAGAAGGGAACTAAATGTATTGATTACCTTCCACATATCATATGGCTTCCTTTATTTCTCACAACAGCCCAGCAAGGCAGAAATGATTTCCCTCTCCTCTAAAGTTGAGAAAATTGAGGCCTGAAGAGATTGCTGGTTTACTGCAGGAATCCAGAGGACTCCCTCTATAGCCTTCTGGAATTCTTTAGGACTTGTTTTCCTTAAGTACTACCCCTAGGCACTGAATAGATGTTTAAATATTTGTTCCATGCTTATCAGCATGCAGTACATTTTTTTTTTTTAATTTCAGCTGATCTTAGACATGTAACTTAAAAGACAAAAACTTCCTTTCCTTTGCTGATCACATCTGAAATTTTAACTGCTTTCTCAAATGATCTGCTCTAGAGAGTCTTACAAAGACTATATTATTTTTAGGAGTGATTCTGCTATTTTACACTTTTTATGTGTATAAAAACAGGAATGAGGGGTGAAAGGAGGTAAAAATGCAGACTATTATGGTCTGGATATCAATTCCTAAATGGTCTCGTGTTTTTATTCGCCAGATTAGGTAAAATAATTCATCGTGCTAAAATACGGGATTTGGAGGGATACAAATCTTGTGATATTACTGTCAAAATAAGAAAGTGATGACAACTAGGTTCTTACATCTGGCTACTTCTTTAGTATTTAGTGATTTGTGGATAAAATCTGCCAATCTATGTGATCTTTAAAGTATAAATTCTATTAGACTTACACTTTAGAATTCATTGTATATGATGATATGAAGCAAAGACGGAAATGTTTATATTCTGAAGAGTGACTTATAAGTGGTAAGTGGTAAGTGTAGCCTCTTGTAATCTTAGATGAAATCTGACGTGTAGAACAAAGTAGAGCATAGATATTTAGAGCAGAATAAACTAAGAGCAATTTAATATTTAGAGTTAATTTCAATTACTTAACTCTGATTAAGAGTAGAAATCAGGAGAATGAGAAAATTAAAAACCATGAGAAAACATTAATGGCACTAGGTCTGTTCGGCCTGCCGAAGGACAGCCTGAAGAGTGGAGGCTGGAGGCAAGGGGGATGTCATAGCTAATTTTTAATATTTGAGAGCTAACAAACATGTAAAAGAGTAATGACACTTGTTTTGGATGATCAAAAAGGTAGAGCTAGAATGGTGGGTCAAAGATAAATTTTTTCAAGTATTTAATAATATAAATATTGAGTTATTGAGCAGCTTAGGATAACAGATCATTTTGACTGGGAACGTTATAGCAAATATTATTGTGGTAAACATCTTTAGGATACAGATTTTATGTGAATACAACATAGCTGTTTAATATTTCATATTGGTTAGCATGTTGAATCAGGTATAACTGTGCATACTAATTTAGTCACTGATAAAACAAATGTTCCCATTGTAAAATTCACCAGTGAACATACCACACTTGAACCTCTGACTTCAGTAACGCATGGGATAGTTTGGCTTTATATTCCAGTCTTCAGCATGATTAGTATTCTGCTACCAGTTTAACAATGAAAAGCTTTCATCTATCAATAAAGAGAAAATGCTATACTTTGTAATTTGCCTAAGATTTGATGGAGAAATGTTTTCTAGTTCAAAGTATTTCATTACTTTTCTATTAAGTAAGACCTTATTTTTTTCTGCCCCCAAGAAGGAAAAGCTGGCTTTTATATATTTATCTAAAAAAGGAAGTGGAGGGGAGGAATAAGTTATCAGATCTCAGATCCTACTAGATTTAAATTCTGCAGAGCAACCTTTGAAGCCTCAAACTCAAGATTTCATTCCCTTTATGAGATGCTATGTGGGCTATTTTGAAATTTTTACCATGTTCTATACTTAGCATTGTAATAAAACATACTAAAAGGTTTTTTATGTTTCTTAGCTATTTAAGGTGATGGATTTAAAATTTATGCATATTACCATATAACCATGGCTATATATTAGATTTAAAACAACAAAAATGAATAGATAATTTGACCAAACACGAAATATCTTTTATTTTTAAACTATGGAAAATAACCAAATTGGATATTGAGTATGGAGACTGAGAATATAATAAAAGGAAGAAAAATATACATCATAAATCATTCCCAAAAGGCACATGTGTATTATATTTATTTTTCTACAGATGTAAGACAGAGTATAAGAACAGTGAAGCTCAATAACCTACTTTTATAACATGAATATAGAGACACATAGTCTCTGGCACAGTTGTTATCCAGCATGCAGGCACGCAATAAACATGGAATGGTTGAAGTTTATATCCACTCAGAAGAAATAAGCCTGAGTGTTTTAAGATGAAAATAGTAAAATATAACTAAAAGAAAAATTAATATTGTTCATGCTCTTAAATTTTAACTTAAAAATTGAAACAGCTTAAAGAGTATTTTTTATTTGAAATGACTAATGGCTTTATTTAAAGTGTCCTTCCTAAAATAAATTAGATCCAGTTAGAATTTTGACTGATGTGTCTTTATTATAATAGGCTCTTATATACCTTTTACTTGAATGAAGATGCAGCATTTTTCTAGTAATATGAATTTCGAAAGGCATAATCATTAGAAGAAATAATTGTTAAATAAACAATTCTTGTATCTTAATTAGAATTTTCAAAGTTAACACCATTTTTGAGAAGCACTGTATCCTTCTAGATAACTATTTCAGTTGATTTTTACCTTTCAACTGTCTTAAGAACTGGGTATTTTTATTTAATATTTAAAAGAAGAGAACTTGTACAAATTTTTGCCATGAATAGAAATTTTAGTTCTAGACCATTTAGTGAAATAGTATAGTATTTAATAACCTAGAGATCTTAGCTTTTTATATCTGTGCACAGAACTTTATTTTTCAAATAGATTACTCTAGTGCTTAGACTTGGGACTTCAGAATTACGGGTAGTACTAGGTTTTTGTGGTTTCCTTAAGGCAATGCTTTATAGATTCCCTCTTATTTTTCACAGCAAAAAATATGTTGATATCTACTGAAAATGAAGTATATGTCTTCACATTTATGTTTTAAACTAGCCTGCCTTTTTCTGTCTTTCTTAGGCCAATGGAAGCATTGTTGTGAAGAACTTATGAAAATTGAGATTATGTCACCACGGAAACCACCTTTGTTCTTGACAAAAGAGGCGACCTCAGTCTACCACGATATGAGTAAGTGGGGTTTTTCTTTTCTAAGCTGCAGGGTAACAAAAACAACATTGTCCATACTCAAGCAGCTTATTCTATTGACATTAAAATGCTAAAATTTTCAAGGCACAGTCAAAATGAATGAAAAAAGACTATGATTATAGACTAAGGAACTCATGTTTAATAGATGAATTAATACAAAATTAATGAATACACATTTTTCATAGTTTGAATGCTTAAGATCAAACAAAAATGTTAAAGCTTCAAAATGAATAAGGCTGCACTGAAAATAAATATTAGCTGAGTAGTTGATGAAAATTCTGAAAATGTAAACTTGGAGATTCTAAAATATCATGTTCTATAATTTTTTCTGTGTTTTATTAAATTTGTTTTAAAGTAATGTTGATAAATGAATATTAATAAATGGAAGCTTTCATCTCACGTCAAAAAATTGGTTAAGTTTAATACTTTGGAAAATTTTAACTTTATAGACTCATTAATTAATATTCCATTTTCCCACACTTCAAAGGGTATTTATTTCTCTGTGGGACTGCCTGAACGAACAGTGCTGTGAACACACACAGGTCAACAGTAAATTCTACTCTATTTTTGCCACCAATATATACTTTACATACACTTTAAAATGTTAGATTAAAAATGATACAACCAGTGATTCATTTAACAGACGTTTATCTCTGTTCTCTTATTTTTTCCCAAGTTAAAATTCATCCAGCATCCTTATCACCAAACTGGTATCAGGGTTTCACTCTGTTTCCTTGGGTTTCTGTTTTTGGAATTTTTCCCTATTAACAGAGACTTTGCTAGTCTAAAGGAAAGGATGTTAATCCAGTTACACTTGTCCAGGTTTACATATCAGGCTTTTATAAAAAGGGGATCTCCTCTTACCTAGAAGTCAGAATAAATTTTAAATCTAAGAAAAGTTATTTAATAAATATTTAACCTATAGAATTGAAAAAGTTATGATGTGTCTACACTCCTTTGAAAACTGGTTTATACTCATTTATTTAGGAATGTATTTATGTGTGTGTGTTTGTGTGCGCGCGCGCGCGCATGCGTGTGTGCGTATGCAGTGCATGGTGAATGATCTTTTTTTTTGGTTCTGTTGGTAGGGTTATTTTTAAACTTAAACCAGTTGCTGATCCATTGTGTTTTTTTTTTTAATTTTTTATTTGTGTTTTTGATGATTATTATAGATACTGATTTAGAAAACAATAACTCAAAGTGTACACAGCTTTTGAATTTTTCCCCCATGTACTTTTTCTCAAAATTATTACAGGCATTGATTCACCTATAAAACTTGAAAGTTTAACTGATACAATACAAAAAAAACTTGAAGAGACAAATGGACAGTTTCTTATTGGTCAGCATGAAGACTCCTCACCACCTCTTTGGGCCAGCCTCTTTGATGGTAATCATCAAGTGGTTATCCAGAAAAAGGTATTATCTCCTGCAAGTAACCAGCTACATGATGGGAAAGGGAAAAAAAGACGTGCTCCCCTTCCTCCTTCTGATAAAGCTCCATTCAGCTTAAAAACACAGAGTAACCCAGATCAATTGGATAAGGACAACTGGGAAAAAACAAGTGTATCTTGGACCTCGCCTTTGGATACCAAATTATCAACCCTAATGCATCACTTACAGAAACCGATGGCTGCTCCTCGAAAACTCCTTCCTGCCAGGAAAAATAATGTAAATGATGATAGTGAACACATAGACACTAAAACCAATTTTGAAGCCAAGCCAGTGCCAGCTCCAAGGCAGAAATCTATCAAAGACATTTTGGACCCTAGATCATGGTTGCAGGCACAAGTATAGAAAACTATGTATAAAAGCATTTAACAAAATCTATACTGTTAGGCTTGATTCAGAAGCACTAGAGATATAGTAATATGTCATTATGTTGGTAAATATGATAGTGACTTACATCAATAATTAATAAGCTATGGGGTCTGAAAAATGCTTTATAATGAAGAATTGGATTTTTCTTTTACTTCTGATCTTTGGAATATAAGTGATTTCCCTGGTAGAGTGCAAGAGGCAGTTTCAGACAATATCCTAATTGTTTGAAGGGTTAATTTATTCCTAAATTAGTGCCAGCAGTGAGCAAGCACTAGGCAGAAGAAGGCATTAAAATTTCTTTGGGGAGAGACTGTCTAGTAATTTAAAATGTGTTAAATATGAGCCATATTCTCATTGTGAGAGTTTTAATACTAATGGAATGTTTCAAAAAGTTTTATTCAAACCACAAATTATAGAATCCACCCAAGAAAATTTCTTCTTAGCATTCTGGAATTCTCATCTAATGGTTCACTGACTCTCATCTATTGTTTAACTCACTAGTTAACTCACTGACCTTTCAAATTCCTGGGATAAATTTTGGAATATTAAATTCTTCATCTTTAAAGGGAATTCATAATGTGTTATTCAAAGTTGTTTCCTTGATGAGCCCTGAAATCCTGTTGACATTAACTCTCATAAGTGAAGCATAACATTTATTAGTTTAGAGAAAAGGTAAATGAAATGTTCTCTATCTCCACTTTTCTGTGCATGGTGCTAATTTCCATTATGACATTGGAATTTGGGGAAGTGAGTAGCTGATTAACACCTTAAAATTCATTTAATACTTATTTAAAAAGCAGATGGCTGATTCAAAAATATCAGAAAAGTTGGCCATGATAATAATTTTCAGAATTAATCCTTTTAAAACATTTTAATTAAATTTCCTTTTTCTAGTAAGGGTTGATGTCTGCTATTGATATTATTCATTAAAAGTCATATTCTTACAACAATGACATCGGAATCATTTCCATAGGAGGTAATTTCCATAGCAACTAATCATTGTGACCCAAACAGGATTATGAAATCAAGTGAGGAAATAAATAGCGAGAGGATGAATACCTTAAAGGAACAAAAAAATCCTTTTTTAAAATAATAATGCTTCTTGTAAACAAGAGCTGAACAGTTTTAAAAATCAAATCAGAATTTCCAAATAAAACAGTTTCCATAAGGTGTCAGCAACGGCTCAAAAAATCTGAAATCACACTGAACCCTAAATGTCATTGCAAGAAATAAAAATATAAGAATTAAATTACTGCCCTGTGTATAATCTCTAGAGATCTTTTTAAAGCTCATGAGAACTCTATTTGGATCAGAACTACATTATTACAAAGTAAAATGAACACTTGACAAAAAAGTAACATTAATTTAAATGGAGCCTTTCATTATTTTTAGATAGCAGTCTTTCTTCATTTATATAGAATGATGTAACTGCCAGGTTACTTTTGTGTTTGCCGGGGACTCCTTGTAAGAATTGCAACTCAGGGGAGTAATGATACAAAAGGTCTCTTGTGACCGTCGACACCATGATAGACATAGTATTTGATGAGAAGGAAGCCCCATGTGCCTGCCTTTAGAGGACTGTAGAGACAATCACATGCATGAAAACCTGCAAAGGTACGATTAATTTGTTTTTTTCTAACAAGAAGACTCTCATAAATTCTGTTGTGGTTGCCAGTTCAGTAAATGACAATATTAAAATCTACAGGCTATTATTGTTTGAATTTTTGTTTATTTTTTAAACCTCAACTGCTGTTTTTGACAGCATTTGTGACTGTCATTGCCACTAAATTATTGAGCTAGAAGATGCTGCAGGCAAAATTGTTTCTGAAACTGGCATCTAAGCATTTTTTTTTTTTTTAGTCGAAGCCTTCCTTATAACAACCAGTGTTAAAACTTCCAAATTATATTCTTGTCATTTCCTCATGCATATTATATCAAGAAGGATTTAAGGTGTACTGGAAATAGAATTTATTCATAGAGAAACTACCTAGCAGTTGTGCCCTCAGTGGGACACTGGAACAAAGCTGAGACCCTTCCTCCTAGAAATATTTATGTGAAGCCTGACCAAGGACCACGGTTATTCAGGCTATTTCTGGGGGCCCACCTTCCTGCATGCTACAGAGCCTTTGGGAGCAGGCTGAAGGCTTCAGCTTCACTTCCTTTAACGTGCTGTTCATTAAATGTTAGTTCACGTCCCCCGAAAGGTTTAATACAAAGTCGGGGCTCCCTCCCTTCCTTTTTTCCTTCTTACTCCCTTCCTTCCTTCCTTCCACAGTTAAAAAAAAATCTAAAAATACTTAGTTAAACACTTTGTCAAGGAGTTCGTCAAAGAAGTATTTGTTTTCTCATTTCCTAAACCGGAAGTTTATGACAGATAAAAATATGTCATGTAATAAAAGACATTTCAGCTTTTTATGAGCTGCCTTCTCACATTCCTGTTTGTCCTTTTAATTTGTTTCCTGATATATGAAGACTATAAACTTGAAAACAAAGAGTTAGCTGTCAGAGCTTGATAAGAATATTATAATTAGAGAAACAGAAAGAATAGTTATTTTATGATATTATGATAATTCTGATGATCTGAAGATAATGTCTTAGAAAATTACATTTACATTTCAAGCTCTGGGACATAAATTACTTACAACAGCATTAAGATAGTATTTTTACTTGCTACAAAGTGGTGAGCTTTTTATTTAAACATCTTGCCAAGGACAAAGAAGGCATTTTGTTATTATAAACACACACCTCCTAAGGTAAAGAGTCTTTCAGAATATCAGGCGTGCCAACTCTGGTTGGTGAGTTTGGTTAAATCCTCCTTAACTGTCTGCAGTGCCCCCTGACTTCTTTAAATGGATGTGCATGTATTTGGAAAACTGATTTCATTTATTCTAAGTGCCTTATCTTTACCCTTTAAGATCTTACTAAGTAAATTTTTCTGGTCCTGTTTATTGAAAATGGAAGCTGCCTTGCATTAGAGAGGATTCATATAAGGTAGGTTAAGCAGTCAAGTATTTCCTTAGGCTTGTGTTCAGCACCTTAGTCACCTACTGAGAAGTTAATTAATTCAGTCCAAAATGAAATTATAGGGCAGTTTGGCGCAATTTATGTTAAATGCCATTTGAATGTAATCACCTGTGTTACCATGAATGAGGAACAACTGAGTCAGAACGCTGTACCAGGAACAGAAAGAGCAGTGCTTTGGCAGGGAAATCTCTCTCCCTGTGGTCAGAATTTATCAAAGTCCTTGTCTTCTTAAAGAGTGAATTATTGAATAGTAATTAAACTTTAACCATTTATACAGTGTTCTGTTAGCCTTAAACTACAAAGCAGACAGAGTTGACTTTAAGTGCCCTTACATTTCAAAGGCATCACTATTTTCAAATGTTTACATGTGTAATGGAACTGCTTCACTAATAACAGTTCTATGAAAAAATGGTTTATTTTGGATCATGTGTATTTTTAGTTAGCACTAAAAAGGTGTCATTACCTTTGAATTTTTAAAAGACAAGACTTCATTTAAAGATATGCTAGGGGGTGTTATTTTTTTTTTTAACATGCTTGTATGATTGACATTGTTTCTAATTTTTATTTTTTAATTAAATGTAGGTCAAGCATCATCTAGATTAAAACATATTCATGGGACACCTGGGTGGCTCAGGTGGTTAAGTATACAACTCCTGATTTTGGCTCAGGTCATGATTGCAAAGGTCCTGAGGTAGAGCCCTGTGTCAGGATCCATGCTGGGCAGGGTGTCTGCTTGGGTTTCTCCCTCTCCCTTTGCCCCTCCCCCTGACTCTGCTGGTACTCTCTCTAAAAAAAAAAAAAAAAAAGTATCCTATTATGGGTATGTATTTTTTTTAAAGTACCAAAGATTGGTAAGGAAGCCAATGTCATGTGATTAAAATTTCTATACATTAAAGGAATTGGTTCATAAAGACATTTGCTGCCTTTTTCTTTAGGTACCCCCTTCTGTGCTAGACTGATAGACGTAAACTGCTGTGAAATCAGCTCAATCAGAAAGACATACCCAAAGCTGGTGTTAGTTATTATAAGACTAATATTTGATAACCTTGCTATAACTAATAATCATTAGAATGTTTACATATAATCTTTCTTACAGTATACTCTTTTAAAAATTCACTGTATAACGTTAGTCTTATGTTATTGATGAAGAATTTGCTCAGAGCTTAAGTCATTCTGATAATAAATTAGGAACCTAGGATACTCAGTTGCTGTTAGTCACAAGGAGACTCCTTATTCTAATGTACCTCCCTCAGTGCTTAATTTATTCCCATGGAGCTCTTCAGGGGAGGGGGAGAGAAATGAACAATCCTGGCTCAATTATATTATTTTAACGTTTTACTTCTGAATCTGAAACATGACCAGAAATATTTAACTTTTTTTTTTTAAAAAGCTTCCCTTTCTCTGAGATTTATTACATAAATATTTTTGTTTATCTGAATATAGGAAAAATACCAGTCCTGACATGTTTGATAATTAGAAAACTAGGCAAAATCATTCCAAATCTTACTGAAAATTGTGTTTTATGTCACAGCAGTTTGCTTTCAAAGATACGGTAATCTCTTTATATATTACTGAAGGAGAAAGAGATTGAAAAGATCTTGTGTATACATAATTATGTCATGTCATAAACATGTTCCAAGATACCGAAATAGAATGTTTCAAACCACAAGCAGAATCAGACCTATAAATACAGAAGACAAACTGATGGTTCCCAGTGGGGAGGGGATGGACAAAATGGGGGAAGAGGGGTGGGAGATACAGGCTTCCAGTTATGGAATGAATAAGGCACGGGAATAAAAGGCACAGCACAGGGATTACAGTCAATGGTATTGTCATGGTGTTGTATGAGGACAGATGGTGGCTACCCTTGTGGTGAGCACAGCATAACCTAGAGACGTGTCGAATCACTGTACACCTGAAACTAATTAACATTGTGCGTCAACTATACTCAGAAAAATGTTTTTTTAAATAGATGGTTTTGATGACAATGGGTACTTTTCTGAGTGCTATTTTTTTGTTTGTCTACTCAAAAAAACATTTTCTTTCTGTCTTTGTGAGTAGATACATTTTTGTTGAATTTAGCCATCTTAGTAAACATCTTTATTTAGTTGTGGCAATTTTCATTTTATATTAAAGAGGAGAAAACGTGTTAAGAAAAGTTATCTATCCACTTACCTCAACTATTAAAACGTGTTAATATACATAAGATATAAAATTATATAACATCTACTCCATCAAGTCTTCAGATTTTCAATTAATCTTAAAAGACTCTAGTAAGTGCTGCCAGAGTTGGCAGAACAGAAGTCCAAACCTCTCCACAGCTGACGGAAAGCATCACAGCCCCCTTCCCACCTGCCACGCCCTGCTGGGCGCATTCCTCTTGCTACTCTCAGCGTTTGGACCTTGCCTCAACAAGTTTCTGCTTGCTCGTTATTTTCTCATGCTATCCTTTTAGTCTAGAATATCTCTCCTCCCTCTCTTCCCTACCTCCGTCAGCCCACAGCCAGCAAATTTTGTTCATTCTTCAAAATGGTAGCACCTTTAAATTCCTCAAGATTTCATGCCCTCTTCAACCTCTCCACCAGGGTAATTACACTCCTTTCTTTGTACTTTATTTATATCTCTATAGCCCAGGCCCTTGTTCACAGTTTTGTGTTCCCTTACCTATTAGTTTTGTGAATTTGTCTCCTGCATAATATATTACCATAAACTTACCAAATTTAAACAACGTCCATTCATTATCTCACATTAATTTCGATTGGCATTCTGCATGGATTCCAGTGGGTTCTCTGCTTTGGATCCCACAAGACCAACATAAAGGTGTCTGCCAGCCTTGGCTCTCTAATCCAGAGCCTCTGGGGAAAATCCACTTCTAGACTTATCTGTTATTCTGTTGTTGGCAGAATTCAGTTCCTGGTGCTTGTAGATGGACCAGGGATCACTCTCAGCAGCTGCAGGTCGTACTCTGGTTTTTACACATGGCTCCCTCTTGAAAGATAGCAACAACTCATTAATCTGGTGGATTAAATCCTCCTCATGGGGGAGTTCACAGATTTATCTGACTTTTCCATCCACCACCAGCTGGGGAAAACTACTTTTTAAGGAGTTATGTGAGTAGATATGGCCCATCGTTAATTCAAGATCCACTGATTAGTAACCTTAATTACATCAGGAAAAAAATCTCCTTTGCATATAATGTAATCAGGGGCATGATATATTCAAAGGGCAGGACATCTTGGGGTGCCATTTTAGAATTCTGCCTATCACAAATCAGGTTTTACAGGACAGGGAGCATGTCTTACTAGCTTTTCAATCCTGTCACAGTGAAATGCTGGTGGAGGAAGAGGCTTGGGTAAGTATGTGTAGGGCATTGTGCTAAGCATATGAATTAACTCAGTAGCCCACGAAGTAAACATAGAAGACTTGCCTGGGGTCACATTGCATTGATAGTTAGGACTGTGGATTCTGGAATTAGACCTGGATTAACTTCTAGCTCTGCGTGACCGGTTGTGTGATTTGGGACTTTTTTTTTTTTTAAACATCATCTAAGTTTGGGGTCTTAGGGTTTTTCTATCTTTAAGGTAAAAATAGTATTTACCTCATAGGATAGCCATGATTATTTAATAAGATAAAGCAGGAAACAAACATAAAGCCCAGGGCCTGGTATTTAAATTTTTACCTTATTTCTATAGTGTGATATATAACATTGTAACAAATGTATAAAGAAAGGCATGAGAAGATCTAGCTAACATATACACATGCATATATATATATTCTTAAAAGAATTTTAGGGGTGCCTGGGTGGCTCAGTGGGTTAAGTCTCTGCCTTCGGCTCAGATCATCGTCTCAGGGTCCTGGAATCAAGCCCCGTATTGGGCTCTCTGCTCAACAGGGAGCCTGCTTCCCCCTCTCTCTCTGCCTTCCTCTCTGCCTACTTGTGATCTCTCTCTCTCTCTCTCTCTCTCAAATAAATAAAATTTTAAAAAAAATTTAACCCAGCTCCACTTTTTTTTTTTTTTTACTTAATGTGAAAATATCAGACTTTAAGAAATATCTAAAAATGTATCCAAATACTTATTGTGTATGAATCCTATGTTAGGCACCATTGCAGTTTGGAAAATTATAAAGAATACTTATTCTTGAAAAGTTCATGTATTTGTAGGATCAACCATATTAAAGAATAGCAAGGTGAATTACTGCTTGAATTTGCATTCTGCATATCTTAAAGTAATGTATCTGTACACAGACATTTAAAGAAATCCCTATCTACCACCAGTGTACCTGAGAAATTAATTGAAAAGATAATACATAAACAAGAGGTGATATAAAAGAGTATTCAGTATATCACAAATATCTAATTTTAAGAGGTATGAGAACTTTTGCAAAACAATTTTTCAACAAGTACAAAATGCCTTGTATATTTTTACTACTCAAGTGAGTTAAGCAACGCAAAATTATATACTATGAGTATCTTGGGACAATGTGAGAACAAGTTGTAATAGGAAGATTTTTCAAATCAAGGAGAAATAGAATAGAAGCCAGTTTATCCAGAAGGTTCCTGGAGGAGTTTAAGGGGGAATGTGGTCATGACAGTTGTGGAAAAGAATGGATTAAGTTAGGCATTGAGCCTATTTTGGGGGTAGGAACCCATAGAACATGGTGAAGATTGGCCTGGCTAAAGTATAATTGACAATAGGGGAAAGGTAGGCTATATTGGACCACGTGCAGGACCTTGAATGCCAGTTCAAGAAAATAAGGCAAACTGAAGTAGGAATTGTCTACGTCAGTAATACAGTAGGCAGAGTTCGTAGAAAGAGTATTCAGTTTAAGAGTTGGGGGAATTGGATTCTAGTCGTCGTTTTACCATTAAATAGCCGTGTTGCCTGGGCAAGCTATTTACTCATCTGTTCGACTTTCCTATTAGTAAAACCACTGGAATGGCTGTTGGTATTTGTCTCGAACTAATCTAGAGAGTCCTAGGCTCCTGAATTGATAGCTTTTGAGGTAGCAAACAGAGAGAGTGATGCCAAGAGAGTGAGCCTCTGGTTCTCCCTCTCCTAATTCAGCTAGAGTAACTCCAAGTTGATCTCTCTCGTTTTATCCCCTCAGGGTAGTATCATAACAATCACCATTTTATGAATGAGTGATTGAAGGCACGGGACAATCAAGTAACTTGCCTAAAGTCTCATGGTGAGTGAGACACTATTTGAACATCATCATTCATCATCCAAAGTGGGTGCTCAACTTCCTCAATGTACTCCCAGACTTTAGTAAATGTGAAATAGCAAAAAAAGATTAAGTGTAAGTTTTGCCAGACTAGCTTCCAAACTCTTCTCACAGAACTTTTAACATCTAGAACTGTGGTTCTAAGCCAGGGGTGATTTGTGTTCACTATGGAATATTTGGCAGTATCTGGAGACCATTTGGATCGCCATGCCTCGGGGTTTAGCGTGCTGCTCAGATCTGTTGGGAAAAGACCAGGGATGCTGTTAACTATGAAGTCATGTTGTTTGGGGCCATGCCTATATAGGAAAGGGCATTCTGAGCAGAAAGAACAGAGCAAACGGTAGGGCAGGAGCATTATGGTGGTTTAAAATACATCTACAAATTCTCTGACACTTCTCTTCAAAGGTGGAACCTCATTCCCCTCCCCTTGAATGCAGACTTAGTGATTCACTCCTAGCTAACAGACTGGGGGAGGAGATGCTGTGCGGCAGCTCGTGTCGTTCGCTCATTAGAAGGACACTTACCTCCAAGCTTTCTCTCAGATCTTTTACTTTGAGGGAAGCCAGCAGCTACCCTCAAAACAGTCCTAGAAGAGACCCCACTGAAGACGAACTGCACCCTCTTCCCAGCAACAAGCACCACCTTCTGAGTGAGCCACCTCGGGAGCAGATCCCAGGCATGAGCAGCCTGAGAAATTCCAAGCCAGAACCATCCAGTTAAGTGCTTCCGAAATTCTTGACCCACAAAAACTTACAGTAAGATAATAAATGCTTATTGTTTTAACCAGTAACTTTGGGGGGAGGGGTATTTGTTTCCAAAGCAATAGATGGCCTTAAAAAACTTGAAAATATAGGGTATGCCGAGGGCCTAAAATGGTGTAATTGCACATAGCTGGGGGTTAGAGAAATAAAGTGGATGAGAGAGTGAAGACAGATGAACTGCCTTGAAGGTCAGGCTGAAGTGTTTACCTTCCATTTAGTTTCTGAAGAACTCTGCCGTGTGGGCCTAGCGTATCCTGATCACCTGTGACCCACTCTCTGTTAGACCAGCGAGGGCCGGAGTGGCGATGGTTGGTATTGGGGGAGCACGCTTGCTATGTCTCTAGCAGAGGAAAAACAAAAGCCTGTATATATCACTGACTACTTGGGAAGTCCATGGATGGCAGGGGCTAGTTTTGAGTCAGGCTTTATCAATACAAAAGTGCTGGGGCGATCAAGTCTCCCCTGGCTTGATTAAAAAAAAAAAAAAAAAGATTAAGGAGAGAAATAACTTCTCCATGTATCCAGGCCACTAATGTGACCACATTGACTAGATTCTTCTTACCTTACTAGACTCTTTGCTAGGATAAGATGACACATTAAATTGCTTCCACCTGCAACATCTGAGCATGACTGAGTTTATCAAATTCTCTTTTCAGTAGGCAAGAGGAAAGGGGAGCCTGAAGGTTGTGAAGAGTGACCCAGAGCCCTGAACAGATTGCAGGGTGGAAACAGTCACCGGCCCAGGGCAAACGTCATGCGTCCACACCAAGCCCTTTGAAGGGAGTTCATGATTCCCGCTCTCCTCTGTGGGAGATTCAGCTGTACTTTTTTTTTCCCCTTCATAATTTGTGATACCAAAAGTGCATTTTAAATAGTCAGCTCTGAGAGCAACACTGACATCATCCCCAAATGAGTCATTCAAAGTTTCTTCAGGAAATTAGAATAGTGTGCCCAGGATACTTCCACACCTTTGCTATTTCGTGCTGCAAAGCATCCCAAGAAATGAAACTCAATAAAAATGCAGAGATATGATTCCATTTTAGATTGATCTCAACCCAAATCAATTACTAACATAAAATGCTTAGAGTGGAGAGCCCTGAAAGTGTTGGACTAAATGTACCACAAGCCTGATCAACACCAGCGAAAATACTGTTGTTTTATTTTCTGCAGTGAACTTCATTAGAAGTAGTGGATAATTCGTATTATTAATGTAATTGGGAAAACACGACATGCTTTCAGCCAACACTTTGCTAGTCCCCATCATATGTAGGGCTCTGCCAGCTGCTGGGCAGGGGAAGATGAATATGAAGGCTAGTCTCTGTTTCTTGGGGATTATAGATTAGTTGGACTGATACATGAGGTTTAGTTCCAGTGCCGGAAAAAAAAAAAAAAAAGTACTTTTCTGATCAGTAACCAGCATTAAAACAATACGTATACAATACTCTGCTTTTGTTTCAGCAGCAGGACCCCATTTCCAAGCAAAATCTCATGTGGGCCTTTTAATAATAAAAGAGGTCACAGTGCAACTACAGTGGAGTGGAAAGGGAGTAGGAGCACGTGGCCTCCCCACGCTGCTTCCTACCTAGGTCCTACCTAGGACCTTGGGGTTTCCCACAGCAATTTGGAAACCATTAGTCTAATGCATTCCCTGAGTCTTAGTGAGGTGCTGCTAGACATTCAATTTATAAACCGATGAGCTTTAGCCTAACTCCTCTTTTCCCGCAATTTGTGGGGGCCTTCTGGAAACTTACATTTGGAATGCTCAGTATTGGATTACTCAGTTTACAAAACAATCCAACAGCACACACACACACACACACACACACGC
This sequence comes from Mustela erminea, assembly GCF_009829155.1. Classification (NCBI taxonomy): domain Eukaryota; kingdom Metazoa; phylum Chordata; class Mammalia; order Carnivora; family Mustelidae; genus Mustela; species Mustela erminea. Next base: position 29,406,983 of record NC_045627.1, on the reverse strand, counting down.
ATGCGAGTGCACGCGAGGCCAGAGTCTTCAATAAGAAAAAAAGAAACTGTATTAATTCCAGCAGACACATAAGATTTAAACTTAATGGGTTGTATTGTACTCCTGTTTTTTAATTCTATAAGGTGGAGGGAAGGGGGCGCCCAAATCTTCCATGTTCTCCCAAGGGTTTAAACAAGCCCTGAATGGATTCCTGGAACAAGAAATTAAGGAGAGAACATATCTCATTAAACGACACATGTCCTTTCCTCGTGGGCTGATAGACACATTCCTTGTTGTGCCGACTCGCATTCCAGTAAAGAGACAGGATACCAACAGGATCACTGCTCTGTTCCTCTGTGGCCACAAAGTCCCCACATTTGTCCCCCTCAGATCAAGAGAATGTTCATCAATCCTGTTTCTAGTAAATCGCTCGCTTACCTCATTATTCTCATTGTTCTAAAGCAAAACTTTACTGAGAATCAGAGAGGAAAACAATTTTTGGAACTTCACAATATCTATATGCGTGAGGTAGAAGCTTCAGCTGAATTATAGATGATTTCCCGAGGTGAGACAAAACAAGGATAAGAAACACACGTACATGTCAAGAAGAAGCAAGAATGAGCAACCCTAGAAGGGGAGGCAGGCACGGAAAAGAGAAAGCGAAGGTGTGACGGCCCACCTCCCTCCCGCAGGGAGTTCGACTGCACAGTCTCCAGCCAGGCCATCGCAGTGCTGAAGGCACCCTGTGGAGGGCTGAGGGAGGGGTGCCGCCTTCACCCACCAGCCTTGGGCCAGTCAGCATAAGTCCACTAAGCCACAGGCTTATCATTACCCTGTAAAAGGGTCATGACAGGACCTTCTTCAGGTCTTTGCAAGGTTTCAGTGAGCAACCACACATAAAGCTATCTGCAAAGTTCCTGGGAAATAGTCCGTGTCCGATAAATGTTAGCTGCTAAGACTATTCTTATCGTCCCAACGTCCGAAGTTGTTCAAAGCACAAGAAACAGCTGATACACTGCATGGGAGACAACCCACCGTGGGCTGGCTGCAAGGTGGGGAGCCAGCGGTCGTGCGCAACAGTGTTAATGTGAATTCTGATGTCCGGCGGACATACTCATTGCTGTCCCCCCACCATTTGAAAGCAAGACAATGGCTTTGCCAGGAGCACTTTTTGAATCAGAGCCAGAGGAACTGTTGCAATCAAACGCTCCTTAGCTTCGGATGAGCACCTAAGTGCCAGTCAACTTGGAGAAGCTGCCAATCAAAAATGTGAGTTTTTATTTTTACTATGGAGGTCTTTTTTAAGAATAATTATAGAAGCGAGGAATGGCAAGCTCAATTATGAGATGAAGCAAGAGTCATCTGAAGTTGGCACTGAAATCAGAAATGTGGGTGGAAAATTAATTAGAACAGGTTGGCAAAAGCAAGGGGAACGATGTTAGCAAGATTTCTGGAGTACTGGGGATGCTGGTGGTGGCGGGGGACCCTGGACTGACCGTTGGCCAGTGAGTGGTTTACCAATTAAATCTGACAGACATGAGGCCCACGAATAGTAGGATTTCTAATGAACTTAAGGCAAAAGAATATCTGGTAAAATCTACACTTTTATTTCACTCTCTTCAGTAATTAGCAACGTCTGTTTTCTTTAGCTCCATCTCTGGTTTGAAATCACTGTTAAATAATTATAAAATATAAATAGAATCTTAGCATCTTGGGTGTATTTGGTTGTTGAGAAATCTTTCTCTAGAGAAAATATCACTCCACAATTGTACTTATTTAGGTTCCTTCAGGCTGAGAAGGAATCTCAAAGGCAATCTACTTCAACCACCTTCCAGAGGCAGGAGCCAGTCCAAGGAGACCATAATATCTGTGAATCTCTGGCTTGTGTTTGACATAAGTTTTGTTTGGGTGTTTTTTGCGTTTTATTTTGTTTTTTAATTTTGTTTTGTTTTGTTTTTGTTTTTTTAAATCTTACGTTGTTTTTAGAACATTCAGCCTGGATTTCTTGTAATTTCTAGTTCTAAGAAAGTTCTTTCATATAAAGAGGGCTCATCTTTCCTGAGACTTGCAACTTTTTCCACTGACTGTACTTTGTGATTCTGCTTGGTGGTGATTTTCTGGGTTTCTCCTTGCCCTTGTGGGACTAAAGGTGCTTTTTTTCAAAATAATAGTCATCAACTACATAATCTGCAGAAACGGATACAGCCGGCACCCTCCGAATTCCTCTTTGCCTAACATCTCAAATACTTCATTAAAACGGCGATACCAAACTTAAAACACAGTGTGGCATTTCTCTGACAGAATATAAGCTTCATGAGGGAAAAGACATGTGTTTTCTTCTTGTATTCATAGCACCTAATACAGTACCTGACACATGATAATGGCCTTAGAAGAATACTTAAGAGGCACTGAATGAACATTTGTCAGAGCTGTCACTGTTTATTATTTTCCATTCACCGTGTACCAGTAACTTCTTCTAACGATGTCTACTATTTAGACAATCACTTCATTGTTCATTAGTACATGACTTTGGTAAGTACATCTCCTGTGAAGAGAAATAATTTAACAAACTCTTATGGCATTCAACACTGATGTTTCAGTTACTCAACTAATCCACCCACTGATAGAGTGAACTTTGAATTAAATGCTTTGAAGAATAAAGTCAAGTAAATCTTGATAAAAATCAAAGGCTGTGGAAATCTTGTTTGACAGAAGGCATGAACAAAAATGCTAAAATGAATACTGTTTGGGGAGAAACACTCATTCTACGGCAGACAAAATGAAGAGTAATAGTTCAAGAGTATCAAAATGCCTGTGTGATCAAAAGACAGAAACAGCTTCTTTTTATGATGTCTTACTATTCCAGGACTCCTGATAACCTGCCTACACGAGCACCTGTCTTTGTGGTAACTCAAAGTATTTGAACACCTTATCTCATCCAACCTCAAATTTCCTGTGAGGTAGGTAAATGCTGAGAGCTCTTGGTGCTGTTTTCAAGATGAGGCAAGTGAATGAGAGGGGCTGTTTACACACTCCAAATTTCACAGAGCTCTGAGGAGGAAGTGAAGGTAAGAATTAGCAGTTAATTCCCAGTCATAAAAATCAGTGTCAGAGCTTGAAAGGACATTGTCACGACCCTGGCCCAATGTGGGCTTTTCCGATAAAGATTTATTTGTGAGGAATTGATTCATTTCACCAACCACACAAATTATATGTAATTTTCTAGTTATCAGAGTAATACAGGACACAGTAACACCTACATACATCTGTGTAATACATGGTACAGAAGGGTATTAAATTTAAAAACAGCAGAAACATATATTAGTCTGTCCTTTTATATCCCAGTGCCATTTTTGAAGATTCTCATTACCCAGAAGTAACCGCTATTAACTGTTTTTAATGTATGTTTCCAAAAATTTCCTATGTATCTAAAAGTGTGCACATGTATCAATTACATCTTCCACTTCTTATTAAATAACTACACTTGGAGATTCAATAATCGTTCCAAATTTAACATGACCTTCTACTCTTCTCTCCCGGTCCCAATCTTCTCAGTTCATCTGGAGAATACCAACTCCATGCCCCTAACTGCAAGGGTCAAGAACCTTGAGATCATCCTTGACTTCCCTGGTTCCTCCCTACTCTATGTCCAATTCATCCGTAAATCTTGTCGTCCAGCGATCCAACCACTTATCACCTCTCCATTGTTTCCATCCTCATCCAAGCCACCATCATCTCTTGTCTGAATTATTACAATCGTCTTTTGACTGGTCTGCCTACTTCTATTTAGCTTGCTGTGGTGTGCTCAGTCCAGTAGACAGAGGGATCCCGTGAAAAGACAGTTTCACATACTATTTCACATGTATTTCTTCCCTACTCAGAAACCACCAAGGCTCTCCATTTAATTCAGAGTAAAAGCCAAACTTCTTACAATGACCTACAAGACTCTACATGATCTTTCCTCTCTGATTTTATCACCTCCCACTGTTGGGACCCCTCACTCCTTCTGCTCCAGACAAATCAGCTTTTTTGCTGTCTTGAATATGCAAAGCATATCCTCCTCGGACCTTTGTACTTGTTTCCTCTGCCTGGAATGTTCTTGCCCCAATTTTCTCTATTTCCTTCAAGTCTTAATGTAAGCCTAGCTTTCTCAATGAATCCTGATCGCAACTCCTACGACGCCCTTCCCTGCTTTAGTTCACTTCTACAATTCATTTTCACTGATTGATCTTTGTTATTGTTCTCAGAGGTAGATTGTTTCCAAAGATGACAACATTAGCTGCCATCCCACATGCTCTTTTCTGAAGTGACATCGCCACTCCCCCATCAAGAAATGGAGTCTGCTTCCCCTCACCCGGGTCTGTGCTTCTGCCTTTGATGTCTGGAGTGCTTCCTCTTGGAAGCCAACGGACAAGTAAGAAGATCAACTACCCTCAGACCAGCAAGCCCAAAGGAAGCGCAAGCTAGCCAAATGATGTGAGGTCACCCAGGGGTAAGTACCAAGGCTCCAGACATGTAAATGAAGTCTTTTCCACCTTCCTCGCCTATCATAGCCATGAGAAGAATGGAGTCAAGTGAATGACATGGCCGTCACTATATGAAACAGAGCTGCCAGGCTGGGCCCTGAATTCCTCACTCAGCATTCCTGACTCAGGAAATAAAAAGTTGTATTTGGGGCGCCTGGGTGTCTCAGTGGGTTAAGCTGCTGCCTTCGGCTCAGGTCATGATCTCAGGGTCCGGGGATCGAGTCCCGCATCGGGCTCTCTGCTCAGCAGGGAGCCTGCTTCCCTCTCTCTCTCTCTACCTGCCTCTCCGACTACTTGTGATTTCTCTCTGTCAAATAAATAAATAAAAAATAAAAAATAAAAAAAGTTGTATTTGAAGATACCATGTTTGGGGACAATTTATTAAACAGCAGTAGATACACAAAGCATTTCCATACTAGAATGTTAAGTTCTGTGACAACAAGGATTTTTATTGGTTTCTGTTGACCGCTGTATCCCCACTGCCTACAACAATGCCTGGAACAAGGTAGCAAGTCTCAGTTTTATCCCTCTGCTAACAGTTCCCTTGGTAGTTGGTCTAGAAAATAATGTGTAGGCGCAAGTAAGCCCTTAAGATTCCCCCTATTTTGTTCCTTGCTTTCCCTCTACACAGTATATTAAAGAGGGTTCCCAGAATGTGTCTAAAACATTTAGCTTCCATGTACTGAATATTGTTATAGCTCCGGCCCATTTACTCCTCACAACAATGCAGTGAGGTAGGCAGCATCATTATTCCCATTTTATACGTGAGGAAATTGAGGCTTGAATAGGCGGCATGACTGGTCCAAGGTCAACATTTTGGACATGATAAATTTGAACTCAACTCCCTCCCTCTACTGCCTCTGTCCCACACAGGAAACTCATTATCTTTAAGTGCTACATTCATGTATTTCATTGCAGTGTCAGGCCAGCGATTTTGAAACTATTTTCTATGTATTCTAGGCTTGAGCAAATGATACATATACTGAAGATAATTGGAGTCAGGTTTCTACTGTTGGGTTACAAGTGTGAGAAGGGGAAGAGTAGAATATACCCTTCATCACTGGATTGAAATTGGAAGTATTACGATTAACTCCTTTTTCTTACAAATGTTTATCTATATCATTGTTCTATCCTCTGCGAAGGCCTGGATATCATAACATACCAGTATCAGTGAGTATACTTGGTGCCCAGATCTTGGTTCTAAATACCCTTTATACTAAAAGAAACCAAAGTTCCTTGTAGAAATGGTTAACACTATTGCTAGATAGGGACAGCACAAGATGAGTCTGGAACACCTTGTGGCACCAGAAAGTGTCCCAACAGCAAAGCTGGAACCACATGAACAACAAAATCAAGTAGTATTAGATTATAATGCAAAGTATAAAATAACTATTCATGAATCTATACCATTATGAACAAATGATTGAATAAATAACAAGAGAATTCCAATATATCTTCATTTATGTGATATGTATGTATATATATTTATACAGAAACATATATATGTATATATGTATATGTATACATACAATTTATATATAAAAATATATTTACGTGTATACATATATGTACACACACACACACACACACACACAATTTATGCAGATACTCCCTTCTCCAGGAGATGGAGCATAACCCTTCACTCCTTAAGTTGAGGCTACACAGAGTGACTTTCTTCTGGAGAGAAGAGTATGGAGAGGAAGAGAGAGAGTAACTTCACAGTGGTAAGACTTGACAAACTCTACCTCAGCCATGTGAGTTCTTTTCCTTGGCTCCTGTTTCTATGACATACCCCACTGTGCTTTTGTATGAGTGCTTTCTTACTTTCTGGTACCACAGAATTCTCCAGACTATCTGTGTATTTCCTGCTCTAGTCCTAGAATCAGCTGTTTCTTCAAAGAAGTCGGGTTTCTTTTATTCATTGTTACTGAGTATTCTTGCTTCTAGATCTCTCTGCTGACAGGGCAAGGAAATGGGAACACATGAATGTATCCATATCTATAGATATTTCTATCTGTAACCATATATTTATAGCAAGCTCAACATGAGTTTAAACTTGCATATCGAGCTTGGAACAATTACCTCAGAGATCAGTCTAGTCACTTCCCCTTGATTATTTGTAACCTCCCACTCAAATAGGGAGAAACCTGGTTCCCACCTCCACATCGATTTACCTAATTGTTCAATTCCAGTGTATGCATATCGTAGCAGCTGATCTTTTCAATTTTAATCGTTGCAATGAGTAAGTAGTAGTATCTTACCGAGGTTTCCATTTCCATCTTCCTAATGTTAAATATGTTGAGTATCTTTTCATGTGTTCATTTACCATCAATGTTTCTTCTTTGGTGATGTATCTGTTCAAGTGTTTTGCTCCTTTAAAAAACTGAATTGTTTGTTTTCTTCTTACTAGGTTTTGAAAGTTCTTCAAATACTCTGGATACAGCCCTTTCCCACCTTTTTGGTTGGCAAGTATCATCTCCCAGACTGTGTTTTGTTTCTTCATTCTCTGAACAGTGATTTTAATGTTGATGCTGTTGATTTATCAGGTTTCTAAAAAATTTTATGAATCAGATTTTTGGTGTCATATGTACAAAGTCTGCCTAACCCAAGAACATTGAGGTTTTCTCCTACATTTTCTTCTAAACACTTAATAGTTTTTAGGTTTCACATTTGGTCTCTGATCCATTATAGTTTGTTTTGTATATGGTGTGACATGTCAGTCAAAGTTCATTATTTCTGTATGCATATCCTGTTTCTCAAGCACCATTTATTGAAACTCTCCACTGAACTGCCTTTGCACATTTGTAGAGAATCAGCCCATGCATTTGTAATTCATTTTGATTAGGATGCTATTTTGTTCCATTGATCTATTCAGTCTTTACACTGATGCCACACTCCAGCTTTGTAATAAGTCTTGAAATCATTGTTAGTCCTACAGCTTTATTCTTTTTCCAAGTTGTTTTGACCTTTTGAGATCCTTTGCAGTTCCAAATGAATTTTAGAATCAGCTTGCTAGTTTCTGCAAAATCCCTGTCGGCATTTTGATTGAGATTCCATTTAATCTATAGATTAATTTGAGACCTCAAACAATGAGTTAGGAAGTATTACACTGTCTTCTCTTTCTGGAGGAAATTGCATTATTTCTTCCTTACATGTTTTATAAAATTCACTAATAAAACCATTTGGCCCTGGATTTCTTTCCTTTGAAAGTTTCTTTGAAAAATTTAATTCTTTTAATAGATTCAGGGCTACTCAGGTTATCTATTTCTTCTTGAGAGAGCTTCTAAAAATTTAATACATGCAATCTATGTTGTTATAATTTATTAACATAATGTTGTTTGTAATATTCTTTAATTACCTTTTTACAACTGCAGACTCTATTGATGTCACTTCTCTCATTCCTGATATTGATTATTGGTTTCTTCTCTTATTTTTTCCTGATCAGCCTGGCCAGAGCTTTGTTAATTTTATTGATCATGAGAAACCAACTTTTATCTTATCAATTTTCCTTATTGATTTTTATTTTTAAGACAATTGATTTCCACTTAATTCTCTATTATTTCCCTGCTGCTTACTTAGAATTTCATTTGCCCTTGATTTTCTGGTTTCTTAGGGTGGGAACTGAGTTCACTAATTTGAGACTGCTTTTATTTTCTTTATAGGCAGTTACTGCATGAATTTCCCTCCAGGCCTAGCTTTAGCAGCATCTTACAAATTTTGACATGCATTTTCATTTCATTCAGTTCAAAATACTTTTAAATCTCCTATTTTATGTCTTGATTGATCATAAGTGATTTAGAAAAGTGTGATTTAGTTTCCTAAACATTTGGAGATTTTCTATAACCTTTTGGTATTCGTTTCTAATTAATAACACTGTGTCAAGAAACATACATTGTGTAATTTGAATACTTTTAAATGTATTGAGATTTGCTTTGTGGCCCAGAATGTTGTCGTTCTTGATTAGTGTTTCACATGTGTACATTTGAAAAGAACATATATTCTTCTGTCATTGAATGGAATGTTCTATACATGTCAGTTAAATCCAGTGGCTGATTGTGTTGTTCAAGTGTTTTATATACCAGTCTTCTGCCTTTTATTTACCTTTTTAGTCAATTAGGGAGAGATAGATCTTGAAATCCCTAACTGTAGTTGTGGATTTATTTATTCCTCTTCATAGTTTTGTCCATTTTGCTCATATATTTTGAAATTCTGTTAATAGATTCATAAAAGTTTAGTATTTTCATATCCTTCTGATCAACTGATCCCTTTAGCTTTGTGAAATGAACTTCTTTCTCCCTGTCACTATTTTTGCTCTGAAATGTACTTCATTTGATATTAACATAGCCACTCTGACTTTTTTTATAATTAATGTTAGCATAACACATCTCTTTTTAGTCTTTTACATTCTTGTACATTTAACACCATTTGTTCTTTATACTTAAAATGTGTTTTTTGTAGACATTATATACTTAAGGTCTTACTTTTTAATCCAGTCTGACAATCTCTGCTTTTTTTTTTTTTTAAGATTTTATTTATTTGACAGACAGAGATCACAAGTAGGCAGAGAGGCAGGCAGAGAGAGAGAGGGAAGCTGAGCAGGGAGCCCGATGTGGGGCTCGATCCCAGGACCCTGGGATCATGACCTGAGCTGAAAGCAGAGCCTTAACACACTGAACCACCCAGGTCCCCCAATCTCTGCTTTTTAATTGGGTTGTTATAGGTAATTTATGTTTAATGTGGTTACACCCATATGATAAAGTTTAAGTCTGTCATCTTGCTATTTGTTTTCTATTTGTTCTATCATTTCATTGTTCCACTCTTCCTTTTTGTCCTATTTTAGATTAGTTGAGTATTATAATAACAATTATTATTACATTTTATTATGATTTTTGATTTATGAGCTGTAACTCTTGTTACTTTTGTAATTCTTGTTTTAGTGATTCTTTTAGAATGAATAGTAAAGACCATCCTTTTAGGTAAGCAATAGGATTTCTCTGCTATATAATGCTTAACATTTAAAAAATTTTTTTTTTAATTTACTTATTTGAGAGAAAAAGAGAGATAATGAGAGAGCAGAAACTGGGAGGAGAGGGAGAAGCAGGCACCCTGCCAAGTAGGGAACCTGACAAGGGGCTCAATCCCAGGATCCTGGGATCATGACCTGAGCTGAAGCCAGACACTTAACTGACTGAGTCATACAGGTGCCCCTATAATGCCTATCTCTTGAAACTTTCACAGAAATAACATTTTTGGATATCTCCTATGTGCTACATAGTGTCCAACACTTTAAATACATTTATTCATATAATACAACAAAACTGAAAACAGTCCAAAGAATTTCACAGACATTTGCTTACAGTTACACAGCTAGTAAACTAAACCACTGTCCTTAGTCCTGGATCTCTGAATCTTAGTAATTCAAATTAGTGATCTCATTCAGTACTATATATGGTAACTGCTTCATTTGAAAATTTAATTTGTTTCATTTTTATTGTTATTATTTCAACTCACAAACCTGTTCTTGGTTGCTTTAGCATCAAAGAGTTCCTTGAATTTTTTTTAATGTTTGTTATAATTATATTTTTATAATGTGTTTTTATTACTTATACAGTTGTTTTTATTTCTATTTTAATTTTATTTTAATTCCAGTATAGTTAATGTACAGTGTTTTATTTGTTTCAGATATATAATATATTGATTCAACAGTTCTGTATATTATTCAATGCTCATCAAGATAAGTGTACCCTTAATCCCCTTTACCTATTTAATCACCCCCCCCCCCAGCTTCCCTTTGGTAACTATCTGTTTGTTCTCTATAGTTAAAAGTCTGTTTGTCTCTTTTTTCCCCCTTTTTCATTCCTTTTGTTTCTTAAATTCCACATATGAGGGAAATCATATCGTATATTTGTCTTTCTCTAACTTATTTTGCTTAGCATTATACTGTCTAGATCTATCCATGTGGTTGCAAATGGCAAGAGTTCATTCTTTTTGATGGCTGAGTAATATTCCATTTTATATATGCCACATCTTCTTTATCCATTCATCTATCAGTGGACACTTGGGCTGCTTCCATAATTTAGCTATTGGAAATAATGTTGCAATAAAATCCTTTTGAATTAGTGTTTTTGTATTCTTTGGCTAAATATGCAGTAGTGTAATTGCTGGGCCGTTCAGTAGTCTTATTTTTAATTTTTTGAGGAAACTCCATACTCTGCACTCCTTCAAACAGCACATAAGGTTTCATTTTCTTTATATCGTCATCAACACTTGTTTCTTGTGTTTTTTATTTTAGCCATTCTGACAGGTGTGAGGTTATAGCTCATTGTGGTTTTGATTTGCATTTCCCTGCTGATGAGTGATGTTGAGCATCTTTTCCTATGCCTGTTGGCCATCTGGATGTCTACTTTGAATAAATAGCTGTTCATGTCTTCTGGCTATTTTTAAACTGAATTATTTTGTTTTGTTTTGTTTTGTTTGTTTTTTAGGTAGTGAGTTACAGAAGTTCTTTATATATCTTGGGTACTAACCTTTATCTGATATGTCATTTGCAAATATCTTCTCCATTTTGCTGATTTTTTCCTTCTCTGTGCAGAAGCTTTTTATTTTGATAAAATCCTAATAGTTTATTTTTGCTTTTGTTTCCCTTACCTCAGGAAACAGATCTAGAAAAATGTATGTCTGGCTGACATTAGAGAAATTATTGATGTGCTCTGTTGTAGGTGTTACATTTAGATCCTTAATCCATTTTGAGTTTATTTTTGTATATGGTGTAAGAAAGTGGTTCTTTGCATGCAGCTGTCCAGTTTTCCCAACACCATTTGTTGAAGAGACTTTTTCCCATTGGGTATTTTTTCCTGCTTTGTCAAAGATCAAATGACCATATAATCTGGGTTTTATTTCTGTGCTTTTTATTCTGGTCCTTTGACCTATGTATCTATTTTTGTGCCAGTACCATACTGGTACCATTATGGTTACTACAGCTTTGTAGTATAACTTGAAATCAGGAATTGTGATACCTTTAGCTTTGTTTTTCTATTTCAATTTTCTTTAGCTGTGTGGGGTCTTCTGTGATTCTACACAAATTTTAGTATTATTCTAGTTCTGTGAAAATGTTATTGGGATTGTGATAGAGATTGCATTAAATCTACAGATTACAAGGCACCTGGGTAGCTGAGTCAGTTAAGTGTCTGACTTTTGGTTTTGGCTCATGTCATAATATCAGGGTCATGGGATCAAGGCCTGCATCAGGCTTCATGTGCACATGGAGTCTGCTAGATTCTCTGCCTTTTTCTGTCTCTCTGCTTCCCCCCTACCAACTTGTGCACATGTATTCTCTTTCTAAAATAAATAAATAACAATCTTTTAAAAAAATCTTTAGTATGTTTTGGGTGGTGTGGACATTTTAACAATATTTTTTTTCTTCCAATCCATAAGCGTAGAATATTTTTCCCTTTGTGTCGTCTTCAATTTCTTTCACCAATGTTTTATAGTTTTCAGAGTACAGCTCTTTCATTTCCTTGATTAAATTCATTTCTAGGCATTTTATTGTTTTGGTGCAATTATAAATGGGAAGGTTTTTGAATTTCTCTTTCTGCTGCTTCATTATTAGTGTATGGAAATGTAATGGATTTCTCTATATTGATTTTGTACCATGTGACCTTACTGAATTCATTTATCAGTTCTAGTAGTTTTTTGATGAAATCTTTAGGGTTTTGTATATATAGTATCATGTCATCTGCAAATAGCAAAAGTTTGACTTCTTCCTTACCAATCTGGGTGCCTTTTATTCCTTTTTCCTGTCTGATTGTTGTGGCTAGGACTTCCAACACGTCTTTGAATTTTTAATTTTATTTGATTTGAGAAATTGTCATATCACATGTCTCCATGCATGAACTTCTCAGTTCCTGGAAAGAAATCCATCAAACCGAAATCATGGTATGTATTGTTTTAAATATTATTCTGGATGTTATGTTGAACCCACATCATTTCTGTGGTTTTGATCAACCAGTTTTATCAGTCAAATTCTCCCCAAAATTGATTACTAAAATGTTATAATTTATAATTTTTAAATGTGGTGTTGTCCCATGTAATATGAATGTACATTTTCTTATTGCCGGGAAAATACTATACCAGAAGACTAAGATTCTCTTGCTCAATGATTTCAGCTGATATGAAAGTATGTTTAGCAGGTTGATGTATAGCACTGATTATCTCAGTGTAATCCTCAGATCCCTGGCTATGGAGGTAATGGGGGTATCTCTGAGATCCTTTCAGTAAGATGAGAAAGCAAAATGATTTTTACAATAACACTAAAAAGATAATTTGCCTTCTTCACTATATTGACATTTACATTGATGGTAAAAAAAAATAAATAAATAATGGATAAAACTGGCTTCTTAGCAGGAACGCCAGCTAGAAGTCAGTAGAATTTTAACTGCCATGTGGAGGGAAAAAGAAGACAATTTTGTGTAATGCCCTTGATGGATCAGTTAAAAATTATTCCTTGCATTAAATATTGGCCATCGGGGCGCCTGGGTGGCTCAGTGGGTTAAAGCCTCTGCCTTCCGCTCAGGTCATTGGTCTCAGGGTCCTGGGATCGAGCCCCACATTGGGCTCTCTGCTCAGCGGGGAACCTGCTTCCTCCTCTCTCTCTCTGCCTGCCTCTGCCTACTTGTGATCTCTGTCTGTCAAATAAGTAAATAAAATCTTTAAAAAAATAATATTGGCCCTTGATTACATGTATTTTTAAATATTCTGTCTGACTAAATAAGAAGTATGTATAGAGCAGTGTATATCAAAGTATGATGGTTGTCTTCAGGAGTGTGGTTGCTTGAGTTGTGAGCCCAACTAGCCTCTCTCTCTTTTTTTAATGGAACATTTTTACTTAAAAGAATAACTGACAGACAAATTATGGTTATTTAGACTTGGTTATTTGGCAGACATTTTCTCAAAAATGAATGAAGTCAGCTTGTCACCACAGTCATGCAATTGACAGTACCTTTTGCCAATGCTAAAATTTAAGCTTTCAAGTGAAAATTAGAATTTTAGAAAACTTGTATCTGTCACCATGAATGTGACAGTTTCTCGATACTTAAAATTCTTCAGATGAGATTGTTAGTGATATCTCCCAGCTCACATTGAGCCTGCCTCTCTGATGACTGCCCTTTCCTCTGTCCATGGGGTTTGATCATTTACCAAGGTTGTGATCCCTCCCCTGCTCCCCATCAGTGTACTGGGGGAGAGAAAGGTTGGGAAGTGGAGTACTGAGTAGATACCCATCTTATTCTCTTACGTTCAAGTGGGGCCTAAAAAGTGCTGCTGTCTTTCTAATGCCTGATCCTGTAATACATGTCTGTTACCATATTGGGCCCAACTTTCCATCTAGTGGAGGGAGGTACTAGTTTGCAGACCAAGAAGAGAATGAAACAGATAAAGAGAATAGAGATGGGAGGCAGAGAGAAAATATACATTCCCAGGGTTTTCCCACAAACCTCTGCCCTTGGTTCATTTGTGCCTGAGCACAGGCATGGGTTCTATAGAAGAGCTGATATCAGAGTAAATAAAGAATATCTTTTCCTGTGGCTAGCTTGAGTGGGTGGGTGTTTCTTAACTTGAAATCACATGAATCATTTATAGCTAATAAAGTAGGACATATGTGATCTGTTATCAAACTTTGTAAAGTTTATGATGTGCTCTACATTTTTGAACATGAGTAGACTAGAAATAAAAAGCCAAGGTTTCCCGGAAATGCAACGATACTATTTCTATATTGAAGTTAAGAAGAGGAATTACCATAGGCTACACATGGATTAATTACTATCTTCAAAGAATTAGAACTCTATCAAACATCTTACCACAAAATTATGCTGAACAAAATTTAATCATTCTATGACTGTTCAGAAGAATTTAGAATCTTTTAATGCTCCAGGGATATTACCATTTTATAAATTGCACACAAAAAATTCTCATTATTTCAGCTTTCTGGTAGTTTGGATTCAGAATAAATGGGAATTTACTGTAATACTTTGAATTATTAAGTTCTGGGGAGCTCAAAGTACTTAAAATATACATGAATTATATCACTTATCTTTCTCAATGGTAGAATGAAATTTACAAATGGAAACAGCAATGGTTGGATTCAGGATACAAAGTCATGTCTCTCAATGTTCTAGTGAATAATCCTTCTATTTGGCTATTCTGAACTGATACTAGTTTCCTTTTTCATTTAAATATATATATATATATTTTTTCAGCTAAAGATCAAATAGGACTAAGGCCAGCAGCAAAGAATGTGGACTATAATTTTATTTTATTATTAAGTACATAGTGATTTGATTATAGGTTTCAGCTCATAAATTTTCAGATGGACCTGGGTCCTGTAGTTTCCTTTAACGAAAGAGAAAAACTCAAACATAGTGGGAAAAAAATTAAATACATTTACACATAATCCTGGCATTTGTCAGAACTAAAAATACGCTTTAAAATGTATGGGAACTAAATAAAATATTTAATTAAAAATTTTTTTACTCTAGTATTTAGACTAGAGCTCCGTATCCTATCATTTGACTTTCTATTTATGGATTTTCTGTGACCAAATATATTTAAAGTCAAAACTACCCTCTTGCCATTAAACTGCCTTCTGAACATGTCTCTTCCTTAAAATGTAATTAGTTTCTTTCTGCTACTAAAAAATTTAATGCTCTCTGAAGCCAAAGCTTATTTCCGTATCACCTGCTGTTTTGGAGTATCTGTACCTTTCCTGCTGCCAGTTAGCATGGATAATCAAAAGTGAACTGTAAGGAGAAATCTTCCATTTAGGAAACATCACTTTGTACTAAGTCTAATCTAAAAGATTAATATAGAGCATGTGGTACATTCAATAGAAAGATGGCATTTAAATATTAATACTAGATAAATACACTCTTGCTGCTATCTTTGATAATTTATAAGTCATACACTTCTGGAAGGAAGTAAATCACTTTTTTCCTTTATGCTGTTGCTCAGTAACATTACACAGCAACATGTCAAACAAGGCGCCATTTTCTTAGTCAGATCTGACAAGGGGAAGTGAAATATTGGGGTCCAATTTCAACCTCATTTCCTTACAGCCTGGATTTGTGTCACATGCTTGATCCTCACTGGTGCTTTCCAAATTAAACGTATATTTCTCAAACCAATATCTTAAGTGGTAATGTTCCAACAGTCCAAATGTCGATTACCAAAACAAACATTTGTTTCTCTAGCAAGTGTTTTCACACAAAAGCATTTGATTCACGTACTGCAGCAAACAAACATTTGCTTTAGGCAGTTAAGGCAGCCAAAAGTTCTTGCAGAAATATTTCACAGGCTGGCTGGCAGCCCTCCCTGGAGCAGGGCTCGCTGAGGTCCGAGAATTGCTGGTGAAGCCTGTTGCTGACCAAGAGAATCCTTGCAAGACATCGAGGCCATGAGGAGGCGCAAGCATCTTCTAAACACGGCTATTGAGAAAATGTGCTTCTAATTACGATGTTTCCATTAGAAAATGTCTTCATGTCTTCACAAAGCTTCATTTGTTAATAGGAATTCAGCCTTTGATGTAATCACAAAACCAAATTTTTATGAAAGTTCACAAAGGCACTTTTCACATAAAAACATTCATATAGTTCAGGAATCATTATTTATGCAACAGCCCATGAGAGTTCATTGCATAAGTGGTCCTATTACTACATTAAAGTCTATTTTCTCTCTGAACTAAGATGTGGATTATATGTGTAAATACGTTTTCTTAAGCACATGTCTACTTTGCTGTCAAGATGCAGCTTTCACATAAAAATCCTCTTGTTTTCTCTATTATTTAAATGCTTTTGGAATGAATCAATATTTCTGAGAAAGTCATTTACTTAAATATAAGTTCTTTAAAGCATGGGGAAATTGATTCTTAACTTCTGCTCCAAAGACAGTGTTTCCTAGCAACCAGGTCAAGATTGATTCTTGGCTTGCTCTAAACCAAGAATAATTACTTGCTTGCTTACAAGCGAACTCAGAGGAGTTCTTCTTAGATAATTGAATGAATGAATGAATGAATGCACATACACACATGCACACGCACAAAGTGTCACTTAGAAAGTATTTGATAGAACACACGACAATTTGGACCTCTAACTAAGCAACTTACAAGGAGAGTTTCCTGACTGTTTTCCATAGGTTTGATTCTATTGCGGCCTTGATGGGGTGGGGCAAATACGATGCAGATTATGGTAAGCCACCATAATCATTATAGTAACAATCAATTTAGAATGTATTATTGGCTGGTGCATACAGGTGGAATAATTTGAAACCTGGGCAGAAAATGGCAGATCAAGGTCACACCCAGGTCCGTCTTCTACTAAACCCCTGTAAACTATACTGCCTTTACATGGGAAGCCCAGAGTATTTCTGGTCTTCCAGAAAATTCCAACCTCGCTGTAAAGAAAATATACCCCAAAGAGTTAAGGTGTCACCTAAGAGAGTAGATGTTAAAGGATTTATAATATTAAAGTAACAAAAGCTTGCATTTATTGAACCCTTAGTGGGTGTCAGAGGCTGTGTTAAGGACCTGATTCCATGAAGGAGATGGAGCTCAAGCTTGGCCTTCAAGCGGGTGGGGACAGGTGGAAGCCAAAAGGGAGGGGCCTTGGAGATGGAGCCGCATAAGCAAAGGCATAGGGGAGGTGGTGTTATTTGGTATCTGTCAGGCTTGGGGGTGGCCGGTTGGTGTGCGGGAGTGGCACTGAGTGAGTAGATGGGCCCAGACCACGGAGGGCCTCGCAAACCAGGCTGAGGTGCAGAAACTTGACCCAGGAGGGAAACGTGGATTTGTTCTATGCACTTGAACATTGGAAACCTGATAATTATCCCCTGTGATTATTGGAACAAAGGGAATATGCACTTCCTATTGAAATAGCTGCTGCCAATATTCTCTCTGAAAAGCTTGCCATTTACCGTATTGCCAGTATGCCAACAGGATCTTAGAGTTTTCCATCTGCCATATTTTCAGACATTTTAATATTTGCTAATATTTTTCTTTAAAAATGATATCCCTTTTTTAAAAATTTGCTTTTGATATGATTATGCATCTATTTACAGGTTTATTAGCTATTTGCATTTATTTTTCTGTGAATTCGCATTTGAATTTTTTTTCTTTCCCCATCCTTATGTGTAGTTTGGGTTTCTTTCCCTTGTTGGTTTATAGAAGCTCTTTATATATTATGGTTTCTGTCTCTTTGTTTATCATATATTTGCAATATTTTCTCAGAGTATAGTTTTTCTTTCCACTTAGATTATAGTGTGTTGTTTTCCATATAGAAGTTTTTACTGTATATTTAGCTAAAAGTACAAATCTTTTTAAAAATAGATACTGTTCTTCATATGCCTAGAAGGAAATGCCAACATTATAAAAAAATTCCAGTATTTTCTCCTAGAACTTGCATTTTGTGATATATTTACATTTCTATACATTTGACACATTTGATCCATCTGAAATATAATTTGATTTAGGTGTGAACTGGAAATTTATTTTTATTTTTGCTACTGATTCAAAATACCTAAGTATCATATGTTAATTTTCTATATGTGGGTCTGTTTCTGATCTTTATTCTATTTCCTTTTTCTATGATGAAATGGGACCCTATTGGCTTAATTACTATTGTTTTATTCAAAAAAGTCCTGATATAGCATAGTACAGTGGTTAAGAGCATAAATCCAGTATAAAAACAAGAGCACAAATCTAGAGCCAGTTGGACACTTTGTTACTAACTAATACTGAGACAAGCTACTTAATCTCCATTCCTCAGTTTCCCCATTTTAAAAATGAGAATAATAACAGGATGATTATGAGGATTTCATGATTTTTTTTTTTTTTTAAGAGTGCATGCACACATATGCGTGAGGTGGGTGGGGCATGGAGGGACTCAGGAAGGGGACGAGAGAGAATTTTAAGCAGTCTCCATGCTCAGTGCAGAGCCCTGGGTCTCGACCTCACAACTCTGAGATCATGACCTGAGCCAAGATCAAGAGGCACTTAACTGACTGAGCCATCCAGGTGCCTTGGATTTCATGAATTCCTAAATGTAAAATATGTTGAACAGTATCTTGCATATAGTTAGCATTTATATAGGTGTTGGCTACTCTTATTTGTTATAACTTTTTCCCCCAAATTTTCTTGCTGTCCTGTGCATCCTCTGGATGGCTTTTGTAATCAGTTCCTAAAAGTGTTGTTGAAGAGATTCTCAAAAGGCAGTTCCCTTCCTGCAGTGAATCCGATGTCAGCTTTTAAGGTCATTCATTTTTCCACCTGACACATAGTAACCACCAGTAAATGGCAGTCATTATTATAGTTGTGGTTCTTAGCAATGGTGCAAAGTGAATCCATTTTCCTCAGATGTCTTATTCGCCTCTGCCTGGAATGGAATCTATGTAGAGAAGGGAAAAAAAGGAAGCTCAGGGGTGAGGGGTTTGGGCAGAGATCCTGGAAGGAGAAGCTTGTCTTATATGTCTTTGGGGGACTTTGTAATTCAGCCTCTGTTGCCCATCAGAGATTTCTTCTCAGTAGCCCCCACCTTTAAAGCGTTTTTGCGAGAATTAGGAAAAGCTACCCTTCCTCTGTATCTCAGCCTCTTCCTTCCTGGCAGATACGTCAGTTCATCAGCGATCTGGACGGGGCGCAGTGCGGGGTGGGGGTGTGATGCTCCCAGAAACTGCCCTTGGGGATTAAGACAGGCTGAGACACGAGGTGCTGTGCTCTTTAGCGAAGGAAGGAGTCAGAGACCAAACTGCCTTTCAGGCAGAGCAAATCAATGGTTGTTATGAACTTGGCCCCAGTTTTTGGACCCCTTATGTTCCCCTTATCAGACTGTTAGGTTAACACCTAAATTTTTTAGTCATATGCTTAATGGATATTTCTTAAAAGATAATTAGTAGAGTACTGTAAAGGGTAACACTTTAAAATAATTCATATCACTCCAAGAGAGTTTAGATCCCATACCAATTTGATAGACACCAACAACCATACAAAGAATACACAAACAAGTTCTTCAAAGACAAACAAATTTTACTTCCTTTTCCTCCCTGGACTCTTATTTTAATTACTCTTCTCCCACAAAATTTTATTCAACCATAATGTTTGATTTAAAGTGTTTTGTTCATCATACTTCCGTGCTTCTCTGCAACATAAATAAAAATACAAATTAAAAGTTAATTTCCTGTTACCATAAGGCCCTAGGTGTTAAAATACTTTTCTTCTGAGAAAATTGATTAAGATAATCTAAATATACTTGTAAATTTTTATGAATCATTATTAAACATAAAATTAAAAATTTTATTTAAAATGCCTACCTGTATGAGATAGATGGGGTTTTATTTCTTCCAATTAGTTCACGTATGCATGGGTGAATATTACCTAGGAAAAGGTAGGGTTCCGCACCAAACCTGTTCCTGTGTTTGGAGTTGACAGATACAAAAACTGAGAAAACTGGCTTACATAAACAAGAAATAGGACTAGAAAATTTCTCGTTATAGCAACATCAATATCGATATTTCAAACTGTCTGATGGTCATCCAGAGAGTGGTAACACCTGAGGCAATGCACCGTAGTAAGACCTGAGAAGGGCCAAAGGGGTGCATTTCTTTTGCATCGGAGGTTGAGTTCCCTGGAAGCAGATGCTGAGACAGAACGTGGGGAGAGGGTTGTTTTCTCAGGATCCATACATGTGCAAAGGAGGAGGAGGAAACAAGCCTGGATGAGAGGAGATTGGTGAAGGCTCCCCAGGAGGCAGCTTTGAAGAGAATGCTGCCTGTCAGAGCTGTCTAGGAGACAGGTACCCCATACACCCTGTCGCCAGATGTGGGCCAGCCTGGGAAGGCTGTGGCTGCATTCAGGATGGCCCCCTGCAGCGGAGGTCAGCCCTGAAAAGGCCACAGAGAGGAGTAGATTCCTTTTTCTAGGTCTGCCACCAGCAAATACCTCAAACTTGGTGGCTTCAAGTCAAAGAAATGTATTCTCTCATAGTTCTGAAGGCCAGAAGTCCGAAATCAAGCTGTCAGCAGAGGTGGGTCCTTCTGGAAGCTCTGGGGAGAATTGTTCCATGCCTGTCTCGCAGCTCCTGCTGGCTCCCAGCACCCCTTGGTGCGTCTTGGCTTGTAGACCCATCCCTCTGCTCTCTGCCTCTGTCTTGACATGGCCTCCCCCTCTGTATCTATGCGGCTGTTTTCTGCTTTTCAGCTTCTCATGAGGACGTCTGTCATCGGATGGACGATCTACTGTAATCCAGGAAATCATAATCTACAAAGACCTTTATTCCATATAAGGTAACATTCTGAGGTTTTATTCAAAGTATGGACATACGTTTTGGGGGTCATCTTTCAAGTCACCATGGGCAGCAAGTGCTTTGTGGAAAGTATAGCTGGACAGCATTATTCCCACATCTAGTCAGTTTGTGAGGTGGGAGAAGGGTGGTTGTAAAGGGGACCTGAGAGGGAGAGGACAAGTGTGAGGGCTCGGAAGGCAAGCCGGTTGCCAAGCAGATCAGCCTTAGAAATGAGAACATATGGGAAGTTGAGTGTCTGGAAATTGATATTCCTTGGAAAACTTTTGTGTATCCCCAGGGTGACAAGTAACCCAGTTTGAGGATTTAGTTCAAGTTGATTATTCCCTCGAAGAAATACAGGCCTCAGGTGGCCCGATCTCCAATTATTTAAGAGAAAGAAAAAGTCACACTTAAGTGATATCTCCTTCTGTTTAAATGTTGTCAACCAATTCAAAAGAAATAAACTGCGCAGGCCCAAGAAAAATGTTTGTGGGCTGAATATAATCACTGAGGTAGTCTGTGCTCTGTGTTTCTGTCCCTCCTACCACAGCAAGTAAAAGAAATACTAGCACGTCTTCCTTTGATGGCCCCAAATTTATCTATGACCCAGAGAGCTTTATCAGTCAGGGTTCCCCAGAGAAACAAAACCAATGAGATAAATGTGTACTTACTTGTGTGTATACTAAGAGATTTATTTTAAGAGATCAGCTAAGGGGCGCCTGGGTGGCTCAGTGGGTTGAGCCACTGCCTTCGGCTCGGGTCATGATCTCAGGGTCCTGGGATCGAGTCCCGCATCGGGCTCTCTGCTCAGCGGGGAGCCTGCTTCCTTCTCTCTCTCTCTCTCTGCCTGCCTCTCAGTGTACTTGTAATTTCTCTCTGTCAAATAAAAAAAAAAGAGATCAGCTTATACAATTGTGGGGGCTAGCAAGTCTGAAGTCCATAGGGCAGTCTGGAAAGATCGAGACTCAGGCAGGAGTTCAAGTTGCAGTCTTGGGACAGAACTTTTGCTTCTCCAGGAAACCACTGGTTTTGCTCTTAAGAACTTCCAGTCGGTTGGACAAGGCCTGTCCACAGGACTAAGCATAATCTCCTTCACTTCAGGTCACCTGAGTGTGGATGTCAACCACATCTACCAAACACTCTTCACACTAGGATTTGTGGTTAGTTAAATAACTGGGTACTAGAGGCTTTCCAAGTTTGCACATAGAAGTAAGCACAGCCGGAGCCATTGATTACCATGTTAACTGAAGAAACTGAAAAAGGGGAGGAATCATTCAGGCTACGGCCCCATAGCTCCTCATGATATAGAGGAGGAAGATGGGACCCAGGAAGGTGATGTGACTTCTCGAAGAGCACACAGCTGGCTGGGGAAAGAACAACTCAAAGCAGTGTTCTGGCCTTCCAGTGCAATACCCTTTCCATGATCTTACCCTCACACGACTCCATGTTTCAAGACCAAAACTGTGGGATTTAAGAGCATAGAAAGCCCCTTAGGGGTTATATGGGCCAAACCTTTCATTTTATAATGAGATCCAGAGGTATGAAGCTGTAAGAATTTTGATTCCTAGCGAACGACATTTTCCCCAATACTACATAGCCTTTCATACAAGGCAAAGTTGACAGCACTCAAAGTAAACTTATCTCATTAATTTTTCTGTTTCAGAACATCGTTTCTAATAGGAACGATGTTTTGGAACTGGTTTTCCTACCACTGACTTCTCATGAGTGTTTAATGGTCAACAAAACAAAACAATCAAAATGGCACCTGTCCAATTAATTGAAAGTTGAATTTGCTGAATGCCAACCAATATTTTTCCTGAAATTCTTGTGGATATTCGCTAGTTATAATTCTAGAACAGCCACATCGAGAATTCAGCAGCTCACTTATGGACAAACCTTCCTGCTACATTACTCACTCTCCCAGAAAACTATAGCAATGTCTCCCTTAATTAGCTCATAACAAAGTGAATTCCAACTCTGATCAATTTATGTCACATTATAACAATTGCTTTGGCTCAATCAGATATCATAAGTCACACTTCTGAATCCCCTTTGAAGGCAATCAGGATATCCCCCCCAGCGTGTGCCCCCCAGTATGCCACTTTGGAATAAGGATTATTTTGAGCTGAAGGCACTTGAGACTTGACAAACTCAAGGGGAGGTCTCTGTATTCCATGGCTCTGCCTAAGAACAGAGCATAAAGTTTCCTTCGTGATGACACAGAGATGGGTCTGCTTAAATAACCCTTGTCTGCCATTAGTGTCTCTCACCAATTTACCTTCCCCCCATTTACCTCCCCTAGAAACTGAAATCCCTCTTTCTTAAAGCCACACAATCTCTTCTGCCTACCTGCCTCTTCCCCACTCCTAATTTTTTTTTTTTTAAATAAAAAGGAAGAAAGAAAAACGAATATAATTTTATATGGAGCTCACTGTCTCTCTAGGCAGCAAGAGGTAGAATGAAGTCTGTGGGTCCGCACATTCTCTGAAACAACAGTGAAGGAAAAATAATGTACCAAATTCTATTTATTTTCACAGCCAATTCTCTTCCCACAGAATCGAGGTCTAGAATCCTGATATCAAATTTAACAATACCAAATTCTTTATTTTCCAGGATAAAGAGGTTTGGGAAATGGCCAGTGGAATTTTCCAGTTCAGTTAGCCACAGTGGGGAGCGTACTTAGTTACACAATCGCGCTGAAGTTTAGTAATGAGCATCACCATGGAAAATTAATAAATTTTCCCATTTATAGCCCAGCCCACTCAAGTAATTGTCAATTAAAGCTACAATCAATACCGAGGTAATAGCTCATGAACAAGGATAGTTGGGTACTTACTTCATTAATGTCGCAAATCGATGTCGACCATTTGGGAGTAAGTGCAAAGAAATGAGCTCATACACTGGAGGTAATCATATTTGGAGAATTTGCTGGCTAGAACTGGACTTGGGGATCAGAATCAGCAAATAGGCAAATGTCAAGGAATGGCCCAATCTGATTAGTAAAGTGTTCTGGTTCCTAGATGGTTCCTCGATGCTGAAATCTTTTGAAAGGACCTGAGTCGCCTTTCTGATACCTAGAGCACTGATTGGTTTCCTGTTCACCTTGAGTCCATGATAGGTTATCCATGTTCTTCTTCTGTTACTAAAAAATGACTACTAAATTATATCTTCCATATTCCTTTGTAGCACCAGGCAATCCTCCCTGAGCTAGGACTGTTTGTTCAACAGGTGGACCGTTAAGAAGCTCATGTCTCTAGCATAATCTCTTTAGGGTCTGCATCTGTTGGCACAGTGTCTTTGCCCTACCCGCACCCTCCAGCTCCTCCTTCCCTCGCACTACAATAGCACTTAAAACAAATACATACATAATAGGAAGTTAGAATGTATTCCTAACCCCAAAACAATTATTAAATTATATGCCCAATGGAAGAAGCCTGATCACATGCAGAGTATCCCAAACTATGTACGGTTGTTGACTTTCCAATCTAAGCGGAACACAGTACAAATCTAGCGCAATAATCGAACTGATAAATTCCACCACCTCCTCATTGTCATCCAAAGGATTTATTTTCTTGACCTCATTGCCTGAGAATTTATGGGTGTCTTTCTTGCCTCCTATTCGTCACCAGAATGTGCAGCCCGTGGCGTCGATGGTTCAGATGTGAGCATCTCACAAAACCCTCGTAACTCTGTGTGAAGAAGAGAGACACGGTGACAGGGCTGGGGCACAGGGGCAGGAGGGGATTTTCATGCCAACCTCGTAGACTGGAGGCTCGACAACGTTCCACCTTCCGCAACCCTTGCTGGCTTCTGAGGTATTTCATGAAGCTCCTGTGTTTCAACCACTTCCACTTGGGGCTTGTGGCAAAGCAGATACATGGACCAAGTGGAAATCGTAGGTTAAGACTATGGGAAGCAGCTGCCCTCGGAGCCCTCAATGTGGGAGCATCTCTTTAGTAGAAAAATGGAGAAGAGGGCAGGAACGGGGGGGGGGGGGAATGAGTGCTTATTGGGCTCCTATTCCTAGTGTCAGACACAGAGCCTGATCCCCCAGGAACATCATGTCATGGAAACAGCTCACAGCAAGGAAGTAGGAGACAAGATTTAGAACCCATCTTGTGTGGCCTTGGAGAAGTCATTTAACCTTCACCGAGCCTCCATTTTCCCATCTGCAAGCGCTATCAGGATCCAGCAAGGTAAGATACACTCACAAAGAGACAAAGCCCTTTCCCTCCTCGATAACACCAGAGCACAGCACTGGTTATGTCTCCGCACACAGATCTGGGTAGGAAATCCAATGACTTTAAACTGTGTTGACACCATTTAAAAAAGAGATGTTAATTTCTGTTTTCATTTCACCATGATTTTTTCTTTTCCAAACCAGGCATTCTCCCCCAGGAAGGAGCGACTGGGAGTCTGCACTTGACGCCACAGCCGGGGAGGTGTCTGCCCTCGCTAATTCCAGGGCAGCTGTAGACGGGGCCACAAACACACAGCCAGAGCAAACCATTCCTTAACCCGGCACCTCGTATGTCCGCCGTCAGTCAGGGGCACGTTTTTATGGCCCAGGAAATGGGGGGCCCCCATGGAGTCGCCAGCAGGCCCTGGACGACCCCACCGCAAGCTACACACATTTCTGGGAGAGTGTCTTCCAGGAGATGGTTTCTTCAGAGAGTTGAAATATGAGGTGTTTACTCTCGCGCTTGAAGAAGAGTCGCCCCTCATGACCAATCCCTCCTCTCTGGAGGCTTCCCTACCCCTCGTTTTGGTCTGGGAAGGCAGAACTTGCTGCACAAAGGGTGTAAAGGGACGATGTCCCCTGCATTCTGAGTGTTTCGTCTCCAGGGGTGTGTAGGATGTAGGCACACGCCTGCCTGCGCCAAACTCTGACACTATGGGGGCCCGGCCAGCTTCACCTTCCATTGCTCCCCAGCCTCCCCCAGCCCCTCTGCTGTCCTACACAGTCGTCGCCACTAACTGTCAGCTCAGAATTCCTCCCTGAGGCTCCTGGATGGGATTTTGTTCAGGTATGCCTCCGTCATGCTCCCTGCAGGTGTTTCAAGAAACAGCTCTTTGAAACTCACGACTGTGTTGTCTTAGGGGCATTGTTATGTACTATCTCACAGAGAATCTCTTTATGAAGACTCATAGAAAAAATTTCCTTGACTCAGTGCTAGAAAGAGCTGGGCCTTTCCTGAGCCCCTGGCTTCTTGTTATTGTCCTTTAGTTTGTTTCTGTGAATCTGGCAGCTGAACTTTGCGCTCTCTTCACTGGCTGCTGGAAGTAGTTCTATTCAAAACCACTCATGCGGGGTTTTAAGCATTTCCTTTAACCCTAATTTTATCTCGCTTCCCTTACCTTTGCATTTTCTTCTTCTGATTGTCTCATTTTTTTTCACTTTTTGAGAGATGTTTTATTCATTTGTTTTAGAGAGAGTGAGAGAGAGAGAGAGCACGAGGTGTGGGGAAGGGTCAGAGGGAGAAGCAGACTCCCTGCTGACCAGGGAGCCTGATGTGGGACTTGATCCCAGGACCCTGGAATATTAACCTGAGCCAAAGACAGACGCTTAACAACGGAGCCACCCAGCCGCCCCTTTTTTTCATGTTTTACTAATACATGTAGTTCTATGCGAATTTCAGAAGCAGTTTTTGAGTTAGATGAAATAGAAATACCTAAAAAGCAGACCATCAATTCTAACATTTGTGGAGCACCTACTAGAGGCCAGGTACTGTGCTGGGTCCTGAGGTACGTAGATAAAAATCCCGGGGAGTCCCAGACCTGGGTTCGGTGCAGGTCCCCATGCACCCTGGGGCCTGGACACTGCCACCAGGCAAACCACACTTCTGCGGAACCCTAGGGATGTGGGAGCCAGAACTGTACCAAGGAAGGCCCTCTCCTCTGCTTCTGTGTTTATAGGCCTTGTTTACTGACCATAGTTCTTCCAATGTGAGACTGTTGGTTTTCTTTTCTTTTCTTTTTTTAAAATATTTTATTTATTTATTTATTTATTTATTTATTTGACGGAAAGAGAGAAAATAAAAGCACGGGCATGGGAGAGGGCAAAGCATGCTTGCCGCCGAGCAGGAAGCCTGATGCGGGGCTTGATCCCAGGACCCTGGGACCGTGACCTGAGCGGAAGGCAGATACTTAAGGACTGAGCCACCCAGGTGCCTGGGAATTGGTTACCTGCGTCCTGGCTATTTGTATCTGTCTTTTCTCTAGAACACTAAATCTCCAGCGCGGTTGGTACCCAACAATTCCAGGCAAGGGAAGGATTTGAAGTCATGTTCATTGACCAGACGAATGGATGCAGGAAGGCAGGTTTCCTGCTTAAACCTGCCAGTTTGTTTTGTTTTGTTTTGTTAAGATTTTTTAATTTATTTATTTGACAGAGATCACAAGTAGGCACAGAGGCAAAGGCAGAGAGAGAGAGAGAGAGAGAGAGAGGAGGAAGCAGGCTCCCTGCTGAGCAGAGAGCCCAAGGTGGGGCTCGATCCCAGGACCCTGGGATCATGACCTAAGCCGAAAGCAGAGGCTTTAACCCACTGAGCCATCCAGGTGCTCCTAAACCCGCCAGTTTTTAAAGTCACCCTAGCATAAGGTCCCACTCACCGGACCTGTAATAAGCCTCCTCATCTGGCATCCTTCTATCCCCCACCTGCTGACCTCCTTGACTTCGCTGTCAACCTTCCTCCTTTTTATTGTTCCCAGTGCTTAGAAGGTTTGCGTCCAGGATATGGCAAGGCCAGATCCATCTCTTGCTTCAAGTCTCAGCTCAAATGTTCTCATTTGAGAGGCTCATCTCCCCATGAGAGAACCACCACTGACGGCCCCTCCTCCACCACTATGGATTGAATGGCCCTGCTTTCTTTTCCTTCCTACCACTCATGTTGAGTCCAGGTTCCCACACAGACTACTGCAATAGCCTGCTGATTGTACCAAGCCAAATTTATTGCTTTTGTGCCCTAAGAGATGCTATCACTTTGATGGAATCATAGAAGCTTCTCAGAAGGAAGAGGTCAAGAGTGGAATATTGATAGGATTTGGAGGGTCTAGCGTAAGACGGATCTTTCAATGGGGAGTCCCGATTAGAGCTGTGCAAAACGTATGACATAATAGTCAAGGACTAACACAGCGAGCTGTGGGCTTTGGAGGGGACCTTGATGAATATGCAGCCCAGTTGGGTTGTTCAGGGAAGGGGCCCACTACCCTGATCTGCCGTTCTGATAAATGGGTTTTCAGCAAGTTCCCAACACAAACAGAGTAACACGGTTTGCAGCTTTGTCTTTTGGGGGCTGGAATTTTCCAGAACATTGCAGTCATGTGAATGCTGAGTGCCAAATAGTTTAATTGCATTAGCATGAACAGTAAGCTGTGTGGCTGCAAGTTTTCATTCTCATTCATAACTATACGAAATTATTATGTTTATCTATTTACTCTTTTGTTGTCTGTCTCCCCACCACCACTGTATACACGAATACAATTTCATATGAATGTAAGTCTCTATCCTGTTCATTTCTGCACCCGCAGAACCTGCAAGTGGCCACCGACCATAAAATTTAAAGAAAAATCAGGACTTTGCCAGGTTTCAGCACCAGAGGCCACAAGGCTGAGCTCTGGCTTGTCTGTTGCTGGCTGAAGTCTAAACCCTCTTCTTCTGTTCTGCAGACGTCTCTACGTGGCACTGTGGGGGTTGCGTTTGGACCAAGGGTGCTCCCATGGCCAAAAGGGCTTCATTCATTTATTTATTTGCTTGATCGATAAGCATTTCTGGAATCCCTCCTAGGGGGCTGGCACGGTTCAGGGTGTTGGCGCATCAAGCTTTGGATGGCTAGCTGCTATCTGCAAAACGGGGGGGTCTGAGAAGCTCTGTTCCTCTCACCCCCCACAGGCTGGGAATGACAGTGAGCACTTTTCAGCCAATAAAAGACCTGCTAATGGATGATATTTAAAGATGGGTAAATACAGAGTAGTACGCATATATAGAGAGAGTAATATTTAAAATAAAGTGTTTTATATGCACACACACACACACATACACATTATACATGTAATGTTATAGGGGAAAAGCATAATAAAAACCGAATATTTGGATGTTTGGTATAATCTGACTTTATAAGTATATGACTGACAATAAATCACACATTCAGCGGTACATGTGGGATAGACCCAAATGTTAACGTGTGAGCATGGGTTAACAAATCTGGGTGGTAAAATTATGACTGGTTTTGATTTTATTTGTCATGTTTCTCTGCATTTTTAACAGTGAATGTATGCTTTTTAAAAATGGTATTTGAAAATGTCACTTTGCTGTTTGAGGGCGGGAAGGGTGGCAGAGTTGCCAAACACATGATGCCCAGTTAGATCTGAATTTCAGACAAACGCATTTTTCTAGTAGAAGGACGAACCCAATATGACACGGGACAGAGGAGCGCTAAAAGGCGCTCATTGTGCTTGTCTGAGAGTCCCATTTCACTGGGCGCCCTGTGTTTTCATTTGTTAAATCTGGCAACCCTGGGAGCAGGGGCAGTTCCTCAGTATCATCTTGGGAGCTTGCACAAACTTGGTTCTCTGCTCCTCCCCACGCCCCTTATCCCATGCCCCCTGCCCCCACACAGCCAGAATCAGATGTGTCTGCTGACCTGCCTGTCAACATTCAGAATTTGAGGTCTTCTCTTGAGGTTGTCCCAGAGCCGGTGGGAAAAGAGTGGTATGGTGCGGGGCACTGAAGTCTGACAAAGCCCAGGGGGTGTTTCAGTCACCTCTGTTTGTTCCCTCTGGTAAAATTTACTGTATTCCACATGGTGAGGACACTTTTGGAAGCTGCTGGGCCCTCCCGACCCTGCTCACTGGGCTGTTTTCGTAACTTTCCTGCTCACAAGGGCACTGTTGGGGCGACTCTTCGGGAAAGGGCAAACTGGCTGGCGATGACGTTCTTGGGGTCCTCTGAATCCCTGGATCTCCAACAGGCCCCGGGGTAGGAACAGAAGAAGGTTGCCCCCTCCTGCCTCCAGAGCACAGCTGTTTTGGCAAAGCCACCCATGAAAGGCCAGGAAGCCGACTGTACTGCCCCATCCTCTCGGAGAGTCTCACCTCCGTGGCCATGGAAAAATGCCTCTCTGCCAGCAGACAAATGTGTCCAGAGAGAAGGGCCCTCTCTCGGGAATGAAGCGTCTATCTGCGTCCCTGGGCTAGTGGCCATGCCCCAGCCTGGCGCTTCTGGAGAGCTGTGAGGAATCCACCGCACTGCCCTTTCGGGAGACCACTGTCAAAGACCTAAAATAACCCCATGTGGCAATACCTCACAAAATAATGCTAGAGATGCAAACAACTAAACATTAGCCGGGATTTGTAAACACAGACTTCAAAGGGGTGATAATTAATGAGGTGCAGGGCAAAGAGCAACAGAGAAGAAACAGCAGCCTTTTAAACAAGGCCCCCAAACCCCGCAGGCCTCAGTTTCATCCCCTGCAAAATGGATGGGTTGAATAAGGTGAAAGAAAAGTGCCTTCTAATTTTGATGTTCTGGAACATTAATTTGGAGAATTAATTAGAGGGTTAATTTCTGAAACAGGGAAGCAGAAAAATGACTCAAATAAACCCAATGTCATTTACCGAAGCTTGCATTACAGAGGGAGTGGAGGGATTGATACTCCTCTGCTGTTTCCTTGGTGTCAGCCGTTGTATGTGAGGACCTCTGCTTTATAACAGCTCGTGGGAATCAATATTATTTTCTTCACTTAATATCCAGGGAAATGGAGTCACAAGCAGGTTAAGTGACTTTCTTAAGGTCACACAGCTGGCAAGTGCAAAACCAGGATTTGAACCAAGTCTCTTCTCCTGAACTCGCTGCCTGTCTACCACATTGTGTAGACTGTCCCTGGTTGTCAGGGTACCTGGACTGGAGCCAAGG
Source organism: Mustela erminea (assembly GCF_009829155.1). Taxonomy (NCBI): domain Eukaryota; kingdom Metazoa; phylum Chordata; class Mammalia; order Carnivora; family Mustelidae; genus Mustela; species Mustela erminea. The sequence continues at coordinate 29,376,243 of NC_045627.1, read as the reverse complement.
TGACCTGTTGCTGAGCTCTTACCAGCACCAGGTGAGGTACAGAGATGGAGGCAGAGGGAGGTCCATCCAGAGGGAGTTACTCCTCTGGCTACTGTGATTAACCAAAAAATTCTGTAAGTAAGGAATTGCCTACAAACAATGGACAGTCACCAGGGACAGACACCAGGAAGTGCTTATAAGGGCCCCATTTTCCAAATTTCTTCTCATACTTACTGTCTGACCCCTGAAATATCTTTAGTAACATCCAAAGCTTTTTATTGCGCATGGAAAAAATATATTTTAAACACTCTGAGTCTTCCCTCCGCATCCCCTTACTAAGAGAAAAGAAGTAGCCTGGGCATTTCAGCCACTAATCATTTCTCATGAATAGGTTTTGACTGGGCAAGTGGGGAGATATGTGGGTGGCCCTTTTGCCTGAATGAAGTCCCTGGGAGAGAAAAAGAGGGGGAGGAAAAGGAGGAGTCAGAAATTCTTGATTTCAGAGTAAATATTCAAGCAAACTTGAATGTGATCAATTAGAGGAATTATTTGGCTACTGTGGGCCCTGATCTTTGAAGACCACTAAGGGCTAGTCACAAGTAAGATATTAAGTAAAATATTAGAGACAACCAAAAGCAAAGAATTTTGTTGGGTAGGTATAGAAAACCTCCTCTATTTGTATGAGCAGGGGCCAATTGAATGGTGTCACCCTCTTCACTTGGGGGAGGCAGATCATTTTGAAGTAGATCAAGGGAAGAACCCTTTTGGCTGTGAAAATGTAAGACCAGAAGGTCTTCACCATCTTGAACACTTTGGGTGGTGTCCTAAGTTGAGTTCCCCAGGGACAGACTCTGAGATGAGAGCCATGAGGAAGTGGTTGATTAGGTAAGTGCTTCCAAAGGAACTGGGTGAGGATGGGGCAGAAGCTAGACAAGGAAATGAGGGAAACCAAGAAAGGATATGAAGTAGCTTCACCCTGATCCCTAGGAGGAAACTTGGAATATTAATTTCATTTCACCTCCAACCTGAGGCAAGGGGCCTGGTGAAGGGCATGGCAGGACCTTAGTGAAGGGCAGGTAGGGGAGGATGCTAGATATAAATTCCCAGATGTTTTTAGCTCTAAGCAAATGCAGGCCACATAGTTACATCCTCAGGGCAGTCCTCTGTAGATCCTCAGGTGCCTTAACCAAACCTCTCCCTCTGGACTAGTCTCTGGATTATGAGTATATGAACCAGGTGGACCTAGACCTAAACACTTCCCTTTTGAAGATCTGATAAACTGAGATGGGGTCTCAGTTTATTGGATCTGAGTGAAGCCTCCTTACAGGAAAGGAAGTTTAAGTGGGAGGAAATTCACCATGAAGACAAGGTAGCATAGGTTTGTAGATGCCACAATTAAATTATCTACCTTGGCACCGTGGGTTCACTTTGGGACATTGGCTGAATGTGTGAGTGGGACAGTTATAACCTCAGGAGTCCAAAAGTAGCATACACATACACATGCATAATACTAAGATCCTAAGATCACCCTCAAACATCTCCTATAGTCTCAGCTACAAGGTAACATTATGGGAGGAGGAGGCAACATTGGGCTGGGAGAGCCACATCTTTTCAAAGATGATAGTCTAAGATCATCATCATTGCAGTGATATGGGATAAAAAGGCGAATTTGTTAGTGGACTGGCCAGATTTTGCAGTTCGTCTCTGTGGAATATCTCAAAGCTCAACTAACTAGACTAAACACTGGTATCTTGGGCAATACAGCCAGGAGGTTCCAACAAAAAGACATACTACTTCCTGCTGCTATGGACATACGGTGCCTCAATATGTTAATTTAGGTTTTAAAAACAGACCTGGTGAAATTCTGGTTTTTAGTCCAACAGGTAAAGAGCTTGGATTTGTCCCTTGTGCCTTTGTGACAAGAAAAAAAGCTGAACCCACTGAAAATCAACATCTCTTCTTAGATCCAGCAGAGAATTGGGGTCACAGAGGAAAATGCTCCTCTGAAAACTGGACAGACAGATGAGTGAGTGAAGAGAAGCATAGCTTCCATGGACCAGAAACCCTTCACTGCAGCCAGTATTGGTAGGAATATTCTAAACTATAACTAGCAAGTTGCTGAGGATTCGGTGTGGATTAGCCTGAAAGTCTGAAACTCTGAGAGGGTCCAGTTTGAGGAAGCACTCCCTACCTTAGTGAGTTTTGTCTCTGTGAGTTCTCCCAAGTTCTGAAAGTGAAGATGTTCTCTCAAGTTCTGAAAGTGAAGATTGAAGAAAAATTCCCTCATGCTTCTGACAGGGGGAGGGGAAAATAACCATTCTGAAATACACCCAGAGCTCACTCTTCCCCTTAACAAGACCTGCCCTCAAGGGAAAC